>NC_140989.1:281384387-282587929 GCF_052327205.1 Somniosus microcephalus | reverse complement strand
CACCTGCAATAGTCCTGAGTCACCCTGTCCAACACCCGCTATACGTTCTGAGTCACCCTGTCCATAGCCGCTACAAGTTCTGAGGCCTGCTCTACATCACCCGCTACAGTTTCTGAGTTACACTGTCCATCACCCACTACATGTTCTGAGATACACTGTCCATCACCCACTACAGGTTCTGAGTTACCCGGGCCATCACCCGCTACAGGTTCTGAGTCACCCTGTCCACCACCCGCTACAGGTTCTGAATCACCCTGTCCATCATGCGCTACAGGTTCTGTGTCATCCTGTCCATCACCTGCTATAGTTCCTGAGTCACCCTTTCCATCACCTGATACAGGTTCTGAGTCAGCCTGTCCATCACCTGCTATAGTTCCTGAGTCACCCTGTCCATCACCTGCTACAGGTTCTGAGTTAGCCTGTCCATCACCTGCTATAGTTCCTCAGTCACCCTGTCCATCACCCGCTACATGTTCTGAGTCACCCTGTCCATCACCCGATACATGGTCTGAGTCACCCTGTCCATCACCCGCTACAGGTTCTGAGTCACCCTGTCCATCACCAACGACAAATTCAGAGTCACCCTGTCCATCACCTGCTACAGTCCCTGAGTCACCCTGTCCATCACCCGCTACAGGTTCTAAGTCATCCTGTCCATCAGCTGCTATAGTTCCTGAGTCACCCTTTCCATCACCTGCTACAGGTCCTGAGTCACTTTGTCCATCACCTGCTACAGGTTCTGAGTCAGCCTGTCCACACCCGCTACATGTTCTGAGTCAGCCTGTCCACACCCGCTAAAGGTTCTGAGTCACCCTTTCAACCAACCGCTACAAATTCTGAGTCACCCTGTCCATCACCTGCTACAGGTTCTGAGTCACCCTGTCCATCACCTGCTACGTGTTCTGAGTCACCCTGTCCATCACCCGCTACAGGTTCTGAGTCATCCTGTCCATCACCCGCTCTAGCTTCTGAGTCACCCTGTCCACCATCCGCTACAGGTTCTGAATCACCCTGTCCATCATCTGCTACAGGTTCTGAGTCACCCTGTCCATCACCTGCTACAATCCCTGAGTCACCCTGTCCATCACCCGCTACAGGTTCTGAGTCATCCTGTCCATCACCTGCTATAGTTCCTGAGTTACACTTTCCTTCACCTGCTACAGGTTCTGATTCAGCCTGTCCATCACCTGCTACAGGTCCTGAGTCACCCTGTTCATCAACTGATACTTGTTTTGAGTCACCCTGTCCATCACCTGCTATAGTTCCTGAGTCACCCTGTCCATCACCCGCTCCAGGTTCTAAGTCATCCTGTCTATCACCTGCTATAGTTCCTGAGTCACCCTGTCCATCACCTGCTACATGTTCTGAGTCAGCCTGTTCGTCACCTGCTAACTGTTCTGAGTCACCCTGTGCATCACCTGCTACAGGTTCTGAGTCACCCTGTCCATCACCTGCTACAGATTCTGAGTCACCCTGTCCATCACCCACTACAAATTCTGAGTCACCCTGTCCATCACCCGTTCCAGGTTCTAAATCATCCTGTCTATCACCTGCTATAGTTCCTGAGTCACCCTGTCCATCACCCGCTCCAGGTTCTGAGTCAGCCTGTCCATCAACTGCTATAGTTCCTGAGTCACCCTGTCCATCACCCGCTACAGGCTCTGAGTCAGCCTGTTCATCACCTGCTAACTGTTCTGAGTCACTCTGTCCATCACCTGCTACAGGTTCTGAGTCACCCTGTTCATCACCCACTGCAGGTTCTGAGTCACCCTGTCCATCACTCACTACAAATTCTGAGTCACCCTGTCCATGACCTGCTACAGTCCCTGAGTCACCCTGTCCATCACCCGCTACAGGTTCTAAGTCATCCTGTCTATCACCTCTATAGTTCCTGAGTCACCCTTTCCATCACCTGCTGCAGGTCCTGAGTCACTTTGTCCATCACCTGCTACAGGTTCTGAGTCAGCCTGTCCATCACCCGCTACAGGTTCTGAGTCACCCTGTCCATCACCCGCTCCAGGTTCTGAGTCACCCTGTCCACCATCCGCTACAGTTTCTGAATCACCCTGTCCATCATCTGCTACAGGTTCTGAGCCACCCTGTCCATCAACTGCTACAATCCCTGAGTCACCCTGTCCATCACTCGCTACAGGCTCTGAGTCATCCTGTCCATCACCTGCTACAGGTCCTGAGTCACCCTGTTCATCAACTGCTACTTGTTTTGACTCACCCTGTCCATCACCTGCTTTAGTTCCTGAGTCACCCTGTCCATCACCCCGTACAGGTTCTGAGTCACCCTGTCCTTCACCTGCTACAGGTTCTGAGTCACCCTGTCCATCACCCGCTACAAATTCTGAGTCACTCTGCCCATCACCCGCTACATGTTCTGAGTCACCCTGTCCATCGCCTGCTATAATTCCTGAATCACCCTGTCCATCACCTGCTATATGTTCTGAGTCACCCATTCCCTCACCTGCTATTGGTTCTGAGTCAGCCTGTTCATCACCTGCTACTTGTTTTGAGTCACCCTGTCCATCACCTGCTATAGTTCCTGAGTCACCATGTCCATCACCTGCTACAGGTTGTGACTCACCCTTTAACTCACCTTCTATAGTTCCTGAGTCACCCTGTCCATCACCTGCAACAGGTTGTGAGTCACCCTGTGCATCACCCGCTATAGGTTCTGAGTCACTCTGTCCACAGCCGCTACAGGTTCCGAGACACCCTGTCCATCACCTGCTACAGGTTCTGAGTTACCCTGTCCATCACCTGCTACAATCCCTGAGTCACCCTGTCCATCACCTGCTACCGGTTCTGAGTCATCCTGTCCATCACCTTCTATGGTTCCTGAGTTACACTTTCCATCACCTGATACAGGTTCTGAGTCACCCTGTTCATCACCTGCTTCTTGTTTTGAGTCACCCTGTCCATCACCCGCTACAGGTTCTGAATCACCCTGTCCATCATCTGCTACAGGTTCTGAGTCACACTGTCCATCACCTGCTACAATCCCTGAGTCACTCTGTCCATCACCCGCTACAGGTTCTGAGTCATCCTGTCCATCATCTGCTATAGTTCCTGAGTTACACTTTCCATCACCTGCTACTGGTTCTGAGTCACCCTGTTCAACGCCTGCTTCTTGTTTTGAGTCACCCTGTCCATCACCTGCTATTATTCCTGAATCACACTTTCCGTCACCTGCTACAGGTTCTGAGTCAGCCTGTCCATCGCCTGCTACAATCCCTGAGTCACCCTGTCCATCACCCGCTACAGGTTCTGAATTACCCTGTCCATCATCTGCTACAGGTTCTGAGTCACCCTGTCCATCACCTTCTATAGTTCCTGAGTTACACTTTCCGTCACCTGCTACAGGTTCTGACTCACCCTGTTCATCACCTGCTTCTTGTGTTGAGTCACCCTGTCCATCACCCGCTACAGGTTCTGAATCACCCTGTCCATCATCTGCTACAGGTTCTGAGTCACCCTGTCCATCAGCTGCTACAATCCCTGAGTCACCCTGTCCATCACCCGCTACAGGTTCTGAGTCATCCTGTCCATCACCTGCTATAGTTCCTGATTTACACTTTCCATCACCTGCTAGTGGTTCTGAGTCACCCTGTTCATCAACTGCTACTTGTTTTGAGTCACTCTGTCCATCACCTGCTATAGATCCGGAGTCACCCTGTCCATCACCTGCTACAGGTTCTGGATCACCCTGTCCATCACCCTCTACAGGTTCTGAGTCACCCTATCCAACACCCGCTATAGGTTCTCAGTCAACCTGTCCACAGCCGCTACAGGTTCTGAGTCACCCTGTTCATCACCCGCTACAGGTTCTGAGTCACACATTACATCACATGTTAGATGTTCGGAGTCACCTGGTCCATCACCAGCTACAATTTCTGAGTCACCCTGTCCATCGCTCGCTACAGGTTCAGAGTCACACTGTCCATCATCCACTACAGGATCTGAGTCACCCTGTCCATCACCCGCTACATGTTCTGAGTCACCCTGTCCATCACCCGCTATAGTTTCTGAGTCACCCAATCCATCACCTGCTACATGTTCTGAGTCACGTTGCCCACCACCCGCTACAGGTTCTGAGTCACTCTGTCCATCACCCACTACAAATTCTGAGTCACACTGTCCACCAACCGCTACATGTTCTGAATCATCCTCTCCTTCACGCGCTACAGGTTCTGAATCACCCTGTCCATCATCTGCTACAGGTTCTGAGTCACCCTGTCCATCACCTGCTACAATCCCTGAGTCACCCTGTCCATCACCCGCTACAGGTTCTGAGTCAGCCTGTCCATCACCTGCTATAGTTCCTGAGTCACCCTGTCCATCACCCGCTACATGTTCTGAGTCAGCCTGTCCATCACCCGAGACATGTTCTGAGTCACCCTGTCCATCACCCGCTACAGGTTCTGAATCACCCTGTCCATCACCCGCTACAGGTTTTGAGTCACCCTGTCCATCACCTGCTACAGTTTCTGAGTCACCCTGTCCATCTCCCGCTACTGGTTCTGAGTCACCCTGTCCATCACCTGCTACAGTTTCTGAGTCACCCTGTCCATCTCCCGCTACTGGTTCTGAGTCACACTTTCCATCTCCTGCTACAGGTTCTGAGTCAGCCTGTCCATCACCTGCTATAGTTCCTGAGTCACCCTGTCCATCACCTGCTACAGGTTCTGAGTCAGCCTGTCCATCACCTGCTATAGTTCCTGAGTCACCCTGTCCATCACCCGCTACATGTTCTGAGTCGCCCTGCCCATCACCTGATACATGTTCTGAGTCACCCTGTCCATCACCCGTTAGAGGTTCTGAGTCACCCTGTCCAACACCCACTACAAATTCAGAGTCACCCTGTCCATCACCTGCTACAGTCCCTGAGTCACCCTGTCCATCACCCGCTACAGGTTCTAAGTCATCCTGTCCATCACCTGCTATAGTTCCTGAGTCACCCTTTCCATCACCTGCTACATGTTCTGAGTCACCCAGTGCATCACCCGCTATAGGTTCTGAGTCACCCGATCCATCACCTGCTGCATGTTCTGAGTCACATTGCCCACCACCCGCTACAGCTTCTGAGTCACCCTGTCCATCACCCGCTACAAATTCTGAGTCACTCTGTCCACCACCCGCTACAGGTTCTGAGTCACCCTGTCCATCACCCACTACTTGTTCTGAGTCACCTGCCCATCACCTGCTGCAGGTTCTGAGTCGCCCTGTCCATCACCTGCTACAGGATCTGAGTCACCCTGTCCATCACCTTCTACAAATTCTGAGTCACCCTGTCCATCACCTGCTACAAATTCTGAGTCACCCTGTCCATCACCTGCTACAAATTCTGAGTCAACCTGTTCATCACCTGCTACATGTTCTGAGTCACCCTGTCCATCGCCCGCTACAGGTTCAGAGTCACACTGTCCATCATCCACTACAGGATCTGCGTCACCCTGTCCGTCACTCACTACATGTTCTGAGTCACCCTGTCCATCACCCGCTACAGTTTCTGAATCACCCTGTCCATTACCCGCTACATGTTCTGAGTCACCCTGTCCATCACCCGCTACAGGTTCTGAGTCACCCGGTCCATCACCCGCTACATATTCTGAGTCACCCTGTCCATCACCCGCTATAGGTTCTGAGTCACCCGATCCATCACCTGCTACCTGTTCTGAGTCACATTGCCCACCACCTGCTACAGGTTCTGAGTCACCCTGTCCATCACCCGCTACAAATTCTGAGTCACCCTGTCCACCACCCGCTACATGTTTGAGTCACCCTGTCCATCACCCGCTACAGGTTCTGAGTCACCCTGTCCATCACCCACTGCAGGTTCTTAGTCACCCTGTCCATCACCCGCTCCAGGTTCTGAGTCACCCTGTCCACCATCCGCTACAGGTTCTGAGTCACCCTGTCCATCACCCACTGCAGGTTCTTAGTCACCCTGTCCATCACCCGCTCCAGGTTCTGAGTCACCCTGTCCACCATCCGCTACAGGTTCTGAATCACCCTGTCCATCATCTGCTACAGGTTCTGAGTCACCCTGTCCATCACCTGCTACAATCCCTGAGTCACCCTGTCCATCACCCGCTACAGGTTCTGAGTCATCCTGTCCATTATCTGCTATAGTTCCTGAGTTACACTTTCCATCACCTGCTACTGGTTCTGAGTCACCCTGTTCACCACCTGCTTCTTGTTTTGAGTCACCCTGTCCATCACCTGCTATTATTCCTGAATCACACTTTCCGTCACCTGCTACAGGTTCTGAGTCATCCTGTCCATCACCTTTTATATTTCCTGAGTTACACTTTCCATCACCTGCTACAGGTTCTGAGTCAACCTGTTCATCACCTGCTTCTTGTGTTGAGTCACCCTGTCCATCACCCGCTACAGGTTCTGAATCACCCTGTCCATCATCTGCTACAGGTTCTGAGTCACACTGTCCATCAGCTGCTACAATCCCTGAGTCACCCTGTCCATCACCCGCTACAGGTTCTGAGTCATCCTGTCCATCACCTGCTATAGTTCCTGATTTACACTTTCCATCACCTGCTAGTAGTTCTGAGTCACCCTGTTCATCAACTGCTACTTGTTTTGAGTCTCTCTGTCCATCACCTGCTATAGATCCGGAGTCACCCTGTCCATCACCTGCTACAGGTTCTGGATCACCCTATCCATCACCCTCTACAGGTTCTGAGTCACCCTATCCAACACCCGCTATAGGTTCTGAGTCACCCTGTCCACAGCCGTTACAGGTTCTGAGTCACCCTGTTCATCACCCGCTACAGGTTCTGAGTCACACATTACATCACGTGTTAGATGTTCGGAGTCACCCGGTCCATCACCAGCTACAAGTTCTGAGTCACCCTGTCCATCGCCTGCTACAGGTTCAGAGTCACACTGTCCATCATCCACTACAGGATCTGAGTCACCCTGTCCATCACCCGCTACATGTTCTGAGTCACCCTGTCCATCACCCTCTATAGGTTCTGAGTCACCCGATCTATCACCTGCTACATGTTCTGAGTCACACTGTCCACCACCCGCTACATGTTCTGAATCACCCTGTCCATCACCCGCTACAGGTTCTGAGTCACCCTGTCCACCATCCGCTACAGGTTCTGAGTCACCCTGTCCATCACCTGCTACAATCCCTGAGTCACCCTGTCCATCACCCGCTGCAGGTTCTGAGTCATCCTGTCCATCACCTGCTATAGTTCCTGATCACACTTTTCATCACCTGCTACAGGTTCTGAGTCAGCCTGTGCATCACCTGCTACATGTGCTGAATCACCCTGTTCATTAACTGCTACTTGTTTTGAGTCACCCTGTCCATCACCTGCAATAGTCCTGAGTCACCCTGTCCAACACCCGCTATACGTTCTGAGTCACCCTGTCCATAGCCGCTACAAGTTCTGAGGCCTGCTCTACATCACCCGCTACAGTTTCTGAGTTACACTGTCCATCACCCACTACATGTTCTGAGATACACTGTCCATCACCCACTACAGGTTCTGAGTTACCCGGGCCATCACCCGCTACAGGTTCTGAGTCACCCTGTCCACCACCCGCTACAGGTTCTGAATCACCCTGTCCATCATGCGCTACAGGTTCTGTGTCATCCTGTCCATCACCTGCTATAGTTCCTGAGTCACCCTTTCCATCACCTGATACAGGTTCTGAGTCAGCCTGTCCATCACCTGCTATAGTTCCTGAGTCACCCTGTCCATCACCTGCTACAGGTTCTGAGTTAGCCTGTCCATCACCTGCTATAGTTCCTCAGTCACCCTGTCCATCACCCGCTACATGTTCTGAGTCACCCTGTCCATCACCCGATACATGGTCTGAGTCACCCTGTCCATCACCCGCTACAGGTTCTGAGTCACCCTGTCCATCACCAACGACAAATTCAGAGTCACCCTGTCCATCACCTGCTACAGTCCCTGAGTCACCCTGTCCATCACCCGCTACAGGTTCTAAGTCATCCTGTCCATCAGCTGCTATAGTTCCTGAGTCACCCTTTCCATCACCTGCTACAGGTCCTGAGTCACTTTGTCCATCACCTGCTACAGGTTCTGAGTCAGCCTGTCCACACCCGCTACATGTTCTGAGTCAGCCTGTCCACACCCGCTAAAGGTTCTGAGTCACCCTTTCAACCAACCGCTACAAATTCTGAGTCACCCTGTCCATCACCTGCTACAGGTTCTGAGTCACCCTGTCCATCACCTGCTACGTGTTCTGAGTCACCCTGTCCATCACCCGCTACAGGTTCTGAGTCATCCTGTCCATCACCCGCTCTAGCTTCTGAGTCACCCTGTCCACCATCCGCTACAGGTTCTGAATCACCCTGTCCATCATCTGCTACAGGTTCTGAGTCACCCTGTCCATCACCTGCTACAATCCCTGAGTCACCCTGTCCATCACCCGCTACAGGTTCTGAGTCATCCTGTCCATCACCTGCTATAGTTCCTGAGTTACACTTTCCTTCACCTGCTACAGGTTCTGATTCAGCCTGTCCATCACCTGCTACAGGTCCTGAGTCACCCTGTTCATCAACTGATACTTGTTTTGAGTCACCCTGTCCATCACCTGCTATAGTTCCTGAGTCACCCTGTCCATCACCCGCTCCAGGTTCTAAGTCATCCTGTCTATCACCTGCTATAGTTCCTGAGTCACCCTGTCCATCACCTGCTACATGTTCTGAGTCAGCCTGTTCGTCACCTGCTAACTGTTCTGAGTCACCCTGTGCATCACCTGCTACAGGTTCTGAGTCACCCTGTCCATCACCTGCTACAGATTCTGAGTCACCCTGTCCATCACCCACTACAAATTCTGAGTCACCCTGTCCATCACCCGTTCCAGGTTCTAAATCATCCTGTCTATCACCTGCTATAGTTCCTGAGTCACCCTGTCCATCACCCGCTCCAGGTTCTGAGTCAGCCTGTCCATCAACTGCTATAGTTCCTGAGTCACCCTGTCCATCACCCGCTACAGGCTCTGAGTCAGCCTGTTCATCACCTGCTAACTGTTCTGAGTCACTCTGTCCATCACCTGCTACAGGTTCTGAGTCACCCTGTTCATCACCCACTGCAGGTTCTGAGTCACCCTGTCCATCACTCACTACAAATTCTGAGTCACCCTGTCCATGACCTGCTACAGTCCCTGAGTCACCCTGTCCATCACCCGCTACAGGTTCTAAGTCATCCTGTCTATCACCTCTATAGTTCCTGAGTCACCCTTTCCATCACCTGCTGCAGGTCCTGAGTCACTTTGTCCATCACCTGCTACAGGTTCTGAGTCAGCCTGTCCATCACCCGCTACAGGTTCTGAGTCACCCTGTCCATCACCCGCTCCAGGTTCTGAGTCACCCTGTCCACCATCCGCTACAGTTTCTGAATCACCCTGTCCATCATCTGCTACAGGTTCTGAGCCACCCTGTCCATCAACTGCTACAATCCCTGAGTCACCCTGTCCATCACTCGCTACAGGCTCTGAGTCATCCTGTCCATCACCTGCTACAGGTCCTGAGTCACCCTGTTCATCAACTGCTACTTGTTTTGACTCACCCTGTCCATCACCTGCTTTAGTTCCTGAGTCACCCTGTCCATCACCCCGTACAGGTTCTGAGTCACCCTGTCCTTCACCTGCTACAGGTTCTGAGTCACCCTGTCCATCACCCGCTACAAATTCTGAGTCACTCTGCCCATCACCCGCTACATGTTCTGAGTCACCCTGTCCATCGCCTGCTATAATTCCTGAATCACCCTGTCCATCACCTGCTATATGTTCTGAGTCACCCATTCCCTCACCTGCTATTGGTTCTGAGTCAGCCTGTTCATCACCTGCTACTTGTTTTGAGTCACCCTGTCCATCACCTGCTATAGTTCCTGAGTCACCATGTCCATCACCTGCTACAGGTTGTGACTCACCCTTTAACTCACCTTCTATAGTTCCTGAGTCACCCTGTCCATCACCTGCAACAGGTTGTGAGTCACCCTGTGCATCACCCGCTATAGGTTCTGAGTCACTCTGTCCACAGCCGCTACAGGTTCCGAGACACCCTGTCCATCACCTGCTACAGGTTCTGAGTTACCCTGTCCATCACCTGCTACAATCCCTGAGTCACCCTGTCCATCACCTGCTACCGGTTCTGAGTCATCCTGTCCATCACCTTCTATGGTTCCTGAGTTACACTTTCCATCACCTGATACAGGTTCTGAGTCACCCTGTTCATCACCTGCTTCTTGTTTTGAGTCACCCTGTCCATCACCCGCTACAGGTTCTGAATCACCCTGTCCATCATCTGCTACAGGTTCTGAGTCACACTGTCCATCACCTGCTACAATCCCTGAGTCACTCTGTCCATCACCCGCTACAGGTTCTGAGTCATCCTGTCCATCATCTGCTATAGTTCCTGAGTTACACTTTCCATCACCTGCTACTGGTTCTGAGTCACCCTGTTCAACGCCTGCTTCTTGTTTTGAGTCACCCTGTCCATCACCTGCTATTATTCCTGAATCACACTTTCCGTCACCTGCTACAGGTTCTGAGTCAGCCTGTCCATCGCCTGCTACAATCCCTGAGTCACCCTGTCCATCACCCGCTACAGGTTCTGAATTACCCTGTCCATCATCTGCTACAGGTTCTGAGTCACCCTGTCCATCACCTTCTATAGTTCCTGAGTTACACTTTCCGTCACCTGCTACAGGTTCTGAGTCACCCTGTTCATCACCTGCTTCTTGTGTTGAGTCACCCTGTCCATCACCCGCTACAGGTTCTGAATCACCCTGTCCATCATCTGCTACAGGTTCTGAGTCACCCTGTCCATCAGCTGCTACAATCCCTGAGTCACCCTGTCCATCACCCGCTACAGGTTCTGAGTCATCCTGTCCATCACCTGCTATAGTTCCTGATTTACACTTTCCATCACCTGCTAGTGGTTCTGAGTCACCCTGTTCATCAACTGCTACTTGTTTTGAGTCACTCTGTCCATCACCTGCTATAGATCCGGAGTCACCCTGTCCATCACCTGCTACAGGTTCTGGATCACCCTGTCCATCACCCTCTACAGGTTCTGAGTCACCCTATCCAACACCCGCTATAGGTTCTCAGTCAACCTGTCCACAGCCGCTACAGGTTCTGAGTCACCCTGTTCATCACCCGCTACAGGTTCTGAGTCACACATTACATCACATGTTAGATGTTCGGAGTCACCTGGTCCATCACCAGCTACAATTTCTGAGTCACCCTGTCCATCGCTCGCTACAGGTTCAGAGTCACACTGTCCATCATCCACTACAGGATCTGAGTCACCCTGTCCATCACCCGCTACATGTTCTGAGTCACCCTGTCCATCACCCGCTATAGTTTCTGAGTCACCCAATCCATCACCTGCTACATGTTCTGAGTCACGTTGCCCACCACCCGCTACAGGTTCTGAGTCACTCTGTCCATCACCCACTACAAATTCTGAGTCACACTGTCCACCAACCGCTACATGTTCTGAATCATCCTCTCCTTCACGCGCTACAGGTTCTGAATCACCCTGTCCATCATCTGCTACAGGTTCTGAGTC
This sequence comes from Somniosus microcephalus, assembly GCF_052327205.1. Classification (NCBI taxonomy): domain Eukaryota; kingdom Metazoa; phylum Chordata; class Chondrichthyes; order Squaliformes; family Somniosidae; genus Somniosus; species Somniosus microcephalus. The sequence continues at coordinate 282,576,342 of NC_140989.1, read as the reverse complement.
ACCCTGTCCATCACCTGCTACAATCCCTGAGTCACCCTGTCCATCACCCGCTACAGGTTCTGAGTCAGCCTGTCCATCACCTGCTATAGTTCCTGAGTCACCCTGTCCATCACCCGCTACATGTTCTGAGTCAGCCTGTCCATCACCCGAGACATGTTCTGAGTCACCCTGTCCATCACCCGCTACAGGTTCTGAATCACCCTGTCCATCACCCGCTACAGGTTTTGAGTCACCCTGTCCATCACCTGCTACAGTTTCTGAGTCACCCTGTCCATCTCCCGCTACTGGTTCTGAGTCACCCTGTCCATCACCTGCTACAGTTTCTGAGTCACCCTGTCCATCTCCCGCTACTGGTTCTGAGTCACACTTTCCATCTCCTGCTACAGGTTCTGAGTCAGCCTGTCCATCACCTGCTATAGTTCCTGAGTCACCCTGTCCATCACCTGCTACAGGTTCTGAGTCAGCCTGTCCATCACCTGCTATAGTTCCTGAGTCACCCTGTCCATCACCCGCTACATGTTCTGAGTCGCCCTGCCCATCACCTGATACATGTTCTGAGTCACCCTGTCCATCACCCGTTAGAGGTTCTGAGTCACCCTGTCCAACACCCACTACAAATTCAGAGTCACCCTGTCCATCACCTGCTACAGTCCCTGAGTCACCCTGTCCATCACCCGCTACAGGTTCTAAGTCATCCTGTCCATCACCTGCTATAGTTCCTGAGTCACCCTTTCCATCACCTGCTACATGTTCTGAGTCACCCAGTGCATCACCCGCTATAGGTTCTGAGTCACCCGATCCATCACCTGCTGCATGTTCTGAGTCACATTGCCCACCACCCGCTACAGCTTCTGAGTCACCCTGTCCATCACCCGCTACAAATTCTGAGTCACTCTGTCCACCACCCGCTACAGGTTCTGAGTCACCCTGTCCATCACCCACTACTTGTTCTGAGTCACCTGCCCATCACCTGCTGCAGGTTCTGAGTCGCCCTGTCCATCACCTGCTACAGGATCTGAGTCACCCTGTCCATCACCTGCTACAAATTCTGAGTCACCCTGTCCATCACCTGCTACAAATTCTGAGTCACCCTGTCCATCACCTGCTACAAATTCTGAGTCAACCTGTTCATCACCTGCTACATGTTCTGAGTCACCCTGTCCATCGCCCGCTACAGGTTCAGAGTCACACTGTCCATCATCCACTACAGGATCTGCGTCACCCTGTCCGTCACTCACTACATGTTCTGAGTCACCCTGTCCATCACCCGCTACAGTTTCTGAATCACCCTGTCCATTACCCGCTACATGTTCTGAGTCACCCTGTCCATCACCCGCTACAGGTTCTGAGTCACCCGGTCCATCACCCGCTACATATTCTGAGTCACCCTGTCCATCACCCGCTATAGGTTCTGAGTCACCCGATCCATCACCTGCTACCTGTTCTGAGTCACATTGCCCACCACCTGCTACAGGTTCTGAGTCACCCTGTCCATCACCCGCTACAAATTCTGAGTCACCCTGTCCACCACCCGCTACATGTTTGAGTCACCCTGTCCATCACCCGCTACAGGTTCTGAGTCACCCTGTCCATCACCCACTGCAGGTTCTTAGTCACCCTGTCCATCACCCGCTCCAGGTTCTGAGTCACCCTGTCCACCATCCGCTACAGGTTCTGAGTCACCCTGTTCATCACCTGCTTCTTGTTTTGAGTCACCCTGTCCATCACCCGCTACAGGTTCTGAATCACCCTGTCCATCATCTGCTACAGGTTCTGAGTCACCCTGTCCATCACCTGCTACAATCCCTGAGTCACCCTGTCCATCACCCGCTACAGGTTCTGAGTCATCCTGTCCATTATCTGCTATAGTTCCTGAGTTACACTTTCCATCACCTGCTACTGGTTCTGAGTCACCCTGTTCACCACCTGCTTCTTGTTTTGAGTCACCCTGTCCATCACCTGCTATTATTCCTGAATCACACTTTCCGTCACCTGCTACAGGTTCTGAGTCATCCTGTCCATCACCTTTTATATTTCCTGAGTTACACTTTCCATCACCTGCTACAGGTTCTGAGTCAACCTGTTCATCACCTGCTTCTTGTGTTGAGTCACCCTGTCCATCACCCGCTACAGGTTCTGAATCACCCTGTCCATCATCTGCTACAGGTTCTGAGTCACACTGTCCATCAGCTGCTACAATCCCTGAGTCACCCTGTCCATCACCCGCTACAGGTTCTGAGTCATCCTGTCCATCACCTGCTATAGTTCCTGATTTACACTTTCCATCACCTGCTAGTAGTTCTGAGTCACCCTGTTCATCAACTGCTACTTGTTTTGAGTCTCTCTGTCCATCACCTGCTATAGATCCGGAGTCACCCTGTCCATCACCTGCTACAGGTTCTGGATCACCCTATCCATCACCCTCTACAGGTTCTGAGTCACCCTATCCAACACCCGCTATAGGTTCTGAGTCACCCTGTCCACAGCCGTTACAGGTTCTGAGTCACCCTGTTCATCACCCGCTACAGGTTCTGAGTCACACATTACATCACGTGTTAGATGTTCGGAGTCACCCGGTCCATCACCAGCTACAAGTTCTGAGTCACCCTGTCCATCGCCTGCTACAGGTTCAGAGTCACACTGTCCATCATCCACTACAGGATCTGAGTCACCCTGTCCATCACCCGCTACATGTTCTGAGTCACCCTGTCCATCACCCTCTATAGGTTCTGAGTCACCCGATCTATCACCTGCTACATGTTCTGAGTCACACTGTCCACCACCCGCTACATGTTCTGAATCACCCTGTCCATCACCCGCTACAGGTTCTGAGTCACCCTGTCCACCATCCGCTACAGGTTCTGAGTCACCCTGTCCATCACCTGCTACAATCCCTGAGTCACCCTGTCCATCACCCGCTGCAGGTTCTGAGTCATCCTGTCCATCACCTGCTATAGTTCCTGATCACACTTTTCATCACCTGCTACAGGTTCTGAGTCAGCCTGTGCATCACCTGCTACATGTGCTGAATCACCCTGTTCATTAACTGCTACTTGTTTTGAGTCACCCTGTCCATCACCTGCAATAGTCCTGAGTCACCCTGTCCAACACCCGCTATACGTTCTGAGTCACCCTGTCCATAGCCGCTACAAGTTCTGAGGCCTGCTCTACATCACCCGCTACAGTTTCTGAGTTACACTGTCCATCACCCACTACATGTTCTGAGATACACTGTCCATCACCCACTACAGGTTCTGAGTTACCCGGGCCATCACCCGCTACAGGTTCTGAGTCACCCTGTCCACCACCCGCTACAGGTTCTGAATCACCCTGTCCATCATGCGCTACAGGTTCTGTGTCATCCTGTCCATCACCTGCTATAGTTCCTGAGTCACCCTTTCCATCACCTGATACAGGTTCTGAGTCAGCCTGTCCATCACCTGCTATAGTTCCTGAGTCACCCTGTCCATCACCTGCTACAGGTTCTGAGTTAGCCTGTCCATCACCTGCTATAGTTCCTCAGTCACCCTGTCCATCACCCGCTACATGTTCTGAGTCACCCTGTCCATCACCCGATACATGGTCTGAGTCACCCTGTCCATCACCCGCTACAGGTTCTGAGTCACCCTGTCCATCACCAACGACAAATTCAGAGTCACCCTGTCCATCACCTGCTACAGTCCCTGAGTCACCCTGTCCATCACCCGCTACAGGTTCTAAGTCATCCTGTCCATCAGCTGCTATAGTTCCTGAGTCACCCTTTCCATCACCTGCTACAGGTCCTGAGTCACTTTGTCCATCACCTGCTACAGGTTCTGAGTCAGCCTGTCCACACCCGCTACATGTTCTGAGTCAGCCTGTCCACACCCGCTAAAGGTTCTGAGTCACCCTTTCAACCAACCGCTACAAATTCTGAGTCACCCTGTCCATCACCTGCTACAGGTTCTGAGTCACCCTGTCCATCACCTGCTACGTGTTCTGAGTCACCCTGTCCATCACCCGCTACAGGTTCTGAGTCATCCTGTCCATCACCCGCTCTAGCTTCTGAGTCACCCTGTCCACCATCCGCTACAGGTTCTGAATCACCCTGTCCATCATCTGCTACAGGTTCTGAGTCACCCTGTCCATCACCTGCTACAATCCCTGAGTCACCCTGTCCATCACCCGCTACAGGTTCTGAGTCATCCTGTCCATCACCTGCTATAGTTCCTGAGTTACACTTTCCTTCACCTGCTACAGGTTCTGATTCAGCCTGTCCATCACCTGCTACAGGTCCTGAGTCACCCTGTTCATCAACTGATACTTGTTTTGAGTCACCCTGTCCATCACCTGCTATAGTTCCTGAGTCACCCTGTCCATCACCCGCTCCAGGTTCTAAGTCATCCTGTCTATCACCTGCTATAGTTCCTGAGTCACCCTGTCCATCACCTGCTACATGTTCTGAGTCAGCCTGTTCGTCACCTGCTAACTGTTCTGAGTCACCCTGTGCATCACCTGCTACAGGTTCTGAGTCACCCTGTCCATCACCTGCTACAGATTCTGAGTCACCCTGTCCATCACCCACTACAAATTCTGAGTCACCCTGTCCATCACCCGTTCCAGGTTCTAAATCATCCTGTCTATCACCTGCTATAGTTCCTGAGTCACCCTGTCCATCACCCGCTCCAGGTTCTGAGTCAGCCTGTCCATCAACTGCTATAGTTCCTGAGTCACCCTGTCCATCACCCGCTACAGGCTCTGAGTCAGCCTGTTCATCACCTGCTAACTGTTCTGAGTCACTCTGTCCATCACCTGCTACAGGTTCTGAGTCACCCTGTTCATCACCCACTGCAGGTTCTGAGTCACCCTGTCCATCACTCACTACAAATTCTGAGTCACCCTGTCCATGACCTGCTACAGTCCCTGAGTCACCCTGTCCATCACCCGCTACAGGTTCTAAGTCATCCTGTCTATCACCTCTATAGTTCCTGAGTCACCCTTTCCATCACCTGCTGCAGGTCCTGAGTCACTTTGTCCATCACCTGCTACAGGTTCTGAGTCAGCCTGTCCATCACCCGCTACAGGTTCTGAGTCACCCTGTCCATCACCCGCTCCAGGTTCTGAGTCACCCTGTCCACCATCCGCTACAGTTTCTGAATCACCCTGTCCATCATCTGCTACAGGTTCTGAGCCACCCTGTCCATCAACTGCTACAATCCCTGAGTCACCCTGTCCATCACTCGCTACAGGCTCTGAGTCATCCTGTCCATCACCTGCTACAGGTCCTGAGTCACCCTGTTCATCAACTGCTACTTGTTTTGACTCACCCTGTCCATCACCTGCTTTAGTTCCTGAGTCACCCTGTCCATCACCCCGTACAGGTTCTGAGTCACCCTGTCCTTCACCTGCTACAGGTTCTGAGTCACCCTGTCCATCACCCGCTACAAATTCTGAGTCACTCTGCCCATCACCCGCTACATGTTCTGAGTCACCCTGTCCATCGCCTGCTATAATTCCTGAATCACCCTGTCCATCACCTGCTATATGTTCTGAGTCACCCATTCCCTCACCTGCTATTGGTTCTGAGTCAGCCTGTTCATCACCTGCTACTTGTTTTGAGTCACCCTGTCCATCACCTGCTATAGTTCCTGAGTCACCATGTCCATCACCTGCTACAGGTTGTGACTCACCCTTTAACTCACCTTCTATAGTTCCTGAGTCACCCTGTCCATCACCTGCAACAGGTTGTGAGTCACCCTGTGCATCACCCGCTATAGGTTCTGAGTCACTCTGTCCACAGCCGCTACAGGTTCCGAGACACCCTGTCCATCACCTGCTACAGGTTCTGAGTTACCCTGTCCATCACCTGCTACAATCCCTGAGTCACCCTGTCCATCACCTGCTACCGGTTCTGAGTCATCCTGTCCATCACCTTCTATGGTTCCTGAGTTACACTTTCCATCACCTGATACAGGTTCTGAGTCACCCTGTTCATCACCTGCTTCTTGTTTTGAGTCACCCTGTCCATCACCCGCTACAGGTTCTGAATCACCCTGTCCATCATCTGCTACAGGTTCTGAGTCACACTGTCCATCACCTGCTACAATCCCTGAGTCACTCTGTCCATCACCCGCTACAGGTTCTGAGTCATCCTGTCCATCATCTGCTATAGTTCCTGAGTTACACTTTCCATCACCTGCTACTGGTTCTGAGTCACCCTGTTCAACGCCTGCTTCTTGTTTTGAGTCACCCTGTCCATCACCTGCTATTATTCCTGAATCACACTTTCCGTCACCTGCTACAGGTTCTGAGTCAGCCTGTCCATCGCCTGCTACAATCCCTGAGTCACCCTGTCCATCACCCGCTACAGGTTCTGAATTACCCTGTCCATCATCTGCTACAGGTTCTGAGTCACCCTGTCCATCACCTTCTATAGTTCCTGAGTTACACTTTCCGTCACCTGCTACAGGTTCTGAGTCACCCTGTTCATCACCTGCTTCTTGTGTTGAGTCACCCTGTCCATCACCCGCTACAGGTTCTGAATCACCCTGTCCATCATCTGCTACAGGTTCTGAGTCACCCTGTCCATCAGCTGCTACAATCCCTGAGTCACCCTGTCCATCACCCGCTACAGGTTCTGAGTCATCCTGTCCATCACCTGCTATAGTTCCTGATTTACACTTTCCATCACCTGCTAGTGGTTCTGAGTCACCCTGTTCATCAACTGCTACTTGTTTTGAGTCACTCTGTCCATCACCTGCTATAGATCCGGAGTCACCCTGTCCATCACCTGCTACAGGTTCTGGATCACCCTGTCCATCACCCTCTACAGGTTCTGAGTCACCCTATCCAACACCCGCTATAGGTTCTCAGTCAACCTGTCCACAGCCGCTACAGGTTCTGAGTCACCCTGTTCATCACCCGCTACAGGTTCTGAGTCACACATTACATCACATGTTAGATGTTCGGAGTCACCTGGTCCATCACCAGCTACAATTTCTGAGTCACCCTGTCCATCGCTCGCTACAGGTTCAGAGTCACACTGTCCATCATCCACTACAGGATCTGAGTCACCCTGTCCATCACCCGCTACATGTTCTGAGTCACCCTGTCCATCACCCGCTATAGTTTCTGAGTCACCCAATCCATCACCTGCTACATGTTCTGAGTCACGTTGCCCACCACCCGCTACAGGTTCTGAGTCACTCTGTCCATCACCCACTACAAATTCTGAGTCACACTGTCCACCAACCGCTACATGTTCTGAATCATCCTCTCCTTCACGCGCTACAGGTTCTGAATCACCCTGTCCATCATCTGCTACAGGTTCTGAGTCACCCTGTCCATCACCTGCTACAATCCCTGAGTCACCCTGTCCATCACCCGCTACAGGTTCTGAGTCAGCCTGTCCATCACCTGCTATAGTTCCTGAGTCACCCTGTCCATCACCCGCTACATGTTCTGAGTCAGCCTGTCCATCACCTGAGACATGTTCTGAGTCACCCTGTCCATCACCCGCTACAGGTTCTGAATCACCCTGTCCATCACCCGCTACAGGTTTTGAGTCACCCTGTCCATCACCTGCTACAGTTTCTGAGTCACCCTGTCCATCTCCCGCTACTGGTTCTGAGTCACCCTGTCCATCACCTGCTACAGTTTCTGAGTCACCCTGTCCATCTCCCGCTACTGGTTCTGAGTCACACTTTCCATCTCCTGCTACAGGTTCTGAGTCAGCCTGTCCATCACCTGCTATAGTTCCTGAGTCACCCTGTCCATCACCTGCTACAGGTTCTGAGTCAGCCTGTCCATCACCTGCTATAGTTCCTGAGTCACCCTGTCCATCACCCGCTACATGTTCTGAGTCGCCCTGCCCATCACCTGATACATGTTCTGAGTCACCCTGTCCATCACCCGTTAGAGGTTCTGAGTCACCCTGTCCAACACCCACTACAAATTCAGAGTCACCCTGTCCATCACCTGCTACAGTCCCTGAGTCACCCTGTCCATCACCCGCTACAGGTTCTAAGTCATCCTGTCCATCACCTGCTATAGTTCCTGAGTCACCCTTTCCATCACCTGCTACATGTTCTGAGTCACCCAGTGCATCACCCGCTATAGGTTCTGAGTCACCCGATCCATCACCTGCTGCATGTTCTGAGTCACATTGCCCACCACCCGCTACAGCTTCTGAGTCACCCTGTCCATCACCCGCTACAAATTCTGAGTCACTCTGTCCACCACCCGCTACAGGTTCTGAGTCACCCTGTCCATCACCCACTACTTGTTCTGAGTCACCTGCCCATCACCTGCTGCAGGTTCTGAGTCGCCCTGTCCATCACCTGCTACAGGATCTGAGTCACCCTGTCCATCACCTGCTACAAATTCTGAGTCACCCTGTCCATCACCTGCTACAAATTCTGAGTCACCCTGTCCATCACCTGCTACAAATTCTGAGTCAACCTGTTCATCACCTGCTACATGTTCTGAGTCACCCTGTCCATCGCCCGCTACAGGTTCAGAGTCACACTGTCCGTCATCCACTACAGGATCTGCGTCACCCTGTCCGTCACTCACTACATGTTCTGAGTCACCCTGTCCATCACCCGCTACAGTTTCTGAATCACCCTGTCCATTACCCGCTACATGTTCTGAGTCACCCTGTCCATCACCCGCTACAGGTTCTGAGTCACCCGGTCCATCACCCGCTACATATTCTGAGTCACCCTGTCCATCACCCGCTATAGGTTCTGAGTCACCCGATCCATCACCTGCTACCTGTTCTGAGTCACATTGCCCACCACCTGCTACAGGTTCTGAGTCACCCTGTCCATCACCCGCTACAAATTCTGAGTCACCCTGTCCACCACCCGCTACATGTTTGAGTCACCCTGTCCATCACCCGCTACAGGTTCTGAGTCACCCTGTCCATCACCCACTGCAGGTTCTTAGTCACCCTGTCCATCACCCGCTCCAGGTTCTGAGTCACCCTGTCCACCATCCGCTACAGGTTCTGAGTCACCCTGTCCATCACCTGCTACAATCCCTGAGTCACCCTGTCCATCAACCGCTGCAGGTTCTGAGTCATCCTGTCCATCACCTGCTATAGTTCCTGAGTCACCCTGTCCATCACCCACTACAGGTTCTGAGTCACCCTGTCCATCACCCGCTCCAGGTTCTGAGTCACCCTGTCCACCATCCGCTACAGGTTCTGAGTCACCCTGTCTGTTGAGTCTGTGTGTCCCAGTTATGTTTAGGATCAATCACTGGACACAGACAACAAGAATAACTTTTAACAGGTCTTTACTATTCGGAGGTCAGGGCTGAACTGCCCAACAAATCCTTACACAACACTTATATACCGGTGTGGTCACCACCGGTATTACAGTATACAGCAGCCAAGAGAAAGTAGTACATCTCTTAAAGTAGTTCTCTTAAGGCGGAACAGGTTACATACACCACAATCCTCCCTTTTTAGCTTAACAGTTATATCCCCATTTAACATAACATAATAACATATGTACAACTTCATGCAAAACAGTTCAAAGATTCAGTCTCTGAGGAGGCCTCCTGATTCAAGTTGGATAACGCCTTTCAGGGGTCTCTGATTCTCGTTGTTGGGGTGACTCATCTAGTTGGTCTCTTATGGATTGGACATCATCATCAGGTACATTCACTTCTGAGGTAGATGCTTCGGGTTCACTAACTTCTTCCACGGTTGTCTCTGCCGTAACCATGGGTTCGACCCTTGTTCTCGATTCTACCAGTTGGTCAGCATGACGGCGTATTACATTTTCACCAACATCTACCGTGTACATCAGGGGTCCTTGTCTGGCCCGAATTGTTCCAGATTGCCATTTCTCATTTTTATAATCCCGGGCTAACACTGGTTGTCCTATTTCGAAACTCCGAGTGGTCTTGTTATTTATATGCTGGAACTGTTTGTTTTCAACTTCCCTCCGCACATTTGGTTTTAACAAGTCCAACCTGGACCGCAACCTCCTGTTATAGAACATCATGGCAGGACTTTGGTTTGTCACTGCATGGGTGGCGTTTCGATATGCCAGTAGGAATTTTTCCACCTTGTGTTGTAGTGGAATCTGATCTTCGCTCATGGCCTTTATCGCTTTTTTGAACGTTTGTGCAAATCTCTCAGCCAACCCGTTTGTAGCCGGATGATATGGGGCAGAGGTATAATGTTTCACCCCATTCTTCTTCATGAATCTCTGGAATTCTTCTGACACGAACTGCGGTCCGTTGTCTGAACATATTTGTTCTGGCAATCCATTTCTTGCAAATATCGTTCTTAACACCGCGATCGTCTTTTCCGAGGTAGTGGTAGTCATCTTAATCACTTCTGGCCATTTAGAATGTGCGTCCACCGCAATTAAAAACATGGAGTCCATGAAAGGACCAGCAAAGTCAATATGTACACGTTGCCATGGGGTTGAAGGCCATTCCCATGGATGCAGCGGTGCAATCGGAGGTGCATTTTGCACTTTTTGGCACCCTGAGCAGCTTTTCGTCAGCTCCTCTATCTGTTGGTCGATACCCGGCCACCACACATAAGCCCTAGCAAGGCTTTTCATCTTGACTCCCCCCAGATGACCTTCATGCAGTTCCTTTAGAACTCTCTCTCTTAACTTAGGAGGAATAATCACCCTTGTTCCATACATCAATGTTCCTTGACAGACGGACAGCTGTTCTCGTCTTGCTGAGAATGCCGGTAACAGTGGATCACCATGTGCTGGCCATCCCTTCACTGTCACTTCGTAGACCCTGGACAGTGTCGGGTCGTTCCTGGTTTGTCTTTCAATACTTGCATTGGTGACTGGTAAACATTCGATGATGGTCGAGTGAAATAACTCAAAAGGGTCAACCGTCGGTGCCTCCTCCTCTGTAGGTAGTGGCAGGCGCGACAGCCCATCAGCATTACCATGCTGCTTTGTACCTTTGAATTCTATCTGATATTGATGTGCCCCTAGGAAAAGGGACCATCTCTGGAGTCTCTGTGCTGTCATCACTGAAACACCCTTCTTAGGATTAAAAATGGATACCAACGGCTGGTGGTCTGTCAGAAGTGTAAACTTTTGGCCCTGCAGGTAATGATTAAACTTCTTTACTCCCCACACAAGGCTGAGAGCCTCCCTATCTATCTGAACATAGTTGCGCTCAGCAGAGGTCAATGATCTGGATGTGAACGCAACTGGCCTCTCCTGGCCATTTGGCAACTTGTGTGAGAGTACTGCCCCAATACCATATGGAGAAGCATCACAAGCCAAACGAATAGGCAGCGTTGGGTTGAAGTGAGCCAACACTTCCTCTGAGGTGATCAATGCCTTGCTTTCGCGAAAGGCCCTCTTACAGTCCTCGCTCCACTTCCATGGTACTCCCTTCTGCAAAAGAGCATTCAGCGGGTGCAGCACCGTGGATAAATTTGGCAGAAACTTATGGTAATAGTTAATCAACCCTAGAAACGACCTCAATTGGGATACATTATCCGGAGCGGGAGCCTTCACAACAGCTTCGATCTTGTCAGGAGACTTATGAAGCCCCTCCTGGTCAATGACATGACCACAATACGAGATCCGCTTCTGAAAGAATTCACATTTCTGGCGATTAACTCGAAGACCATATTCTTTCAATCTGGTGAGCACCAGTTCCAAGTTTGCAAGGCGTTCCTCGTCATCATCTCCTGTAATCAGAATATCATCCAGGTAACATTGTGTACCTGGAATTCCCTGTAATACCTGCTCCATGGCCCTCTGCCAAATTGCCGGAGCCGATGCCACTCCAAAAACCAGTCTATTATACCGGTACAAGCCTCCATGCGTGGTGATCGTGAGATACTGGCGTGACTCTTCCTCAACTTCCATCTGTAAGTACGCCTGCGCCAGGTCTATCTTGGTGAAGTGTTTCCCGCCAGACAACGAAGCGAAGATATCCTCAATCCACGGAAGCGGATACTGCACCGTGTGAAGCACCGGATTAACGGTGATCTTGAAATCTCCACAGATGCGAACCTTCCCCGGTTCCCCCGGCTTGTTGCTCGATGAACGCTTCATGACGGGGACAATGGGCGTGGCCCACTCACTCCAGTCTACCTTAGACAGTACTCCTGAACGTTCTAGCCCTTCCAGCTCAGCTTCCACAGCAGGTCGTATTGCATAAGGTACCGGTCTGGCTTTGAAAAATTTCGGGTTTGCATGTTCTTCAACCTTGATGTTTGCCGTAATTCCTCTCAGTGTTCCCAGTCCCTGTTGGAACACCTCTTTAGCATCGTCCAATATTCTGGACAATCGTTTAGGTTTGACATCTTTTGTACCGGAATCTACCGTTTGTGCTTTTAAGGAATGCCAGTCCATATTCATTTTCCTAATCCACTCCCGTCCCAGTAGTGGTGGACCTCCCTCAGGTAGCACATATAAGTCCATTCCTCGGCTTTCTTTGCCCTTGTGGACCACCTTTACCTCTATCTTCCCGATGGGGTATACTCTTTGCCCCGTATATGTTTTCAATACAATCTCCGTATCCCGTAGGGGAATATGTGGGAATAACCTTTTGTAGTCTTTCTTATTCATGACCGTCAATGCCGATCCAGTGTCCAATTCCATCTTCACTTGGACTCCTGCTATCTGAAGTGTGACCCAAATTGTTTGGAGGTCTGCTTCCTTACCAACATTGTGTACTCTTAGACTACCCAGTTCATTACTGCTGGAGTCTGAATCTGACTTCTGTTCGTTCGAACTGTTCTCTGTCACCTTGTGTACCTTTCTGTACTTTTCCTGCAGTGACTCTTTGTTGCTGGCCTTCTTTCCTGACCGGCATACTTTAGCTATGTGACCAAGCCTGCCACATTTTCTGCATTCCTGATTTTTGAACCAGCACTGGTTCTGATCGTGCATTGTCTTTCCACAACGATAACATTTTACTGTACTCAAGACCATTTGATTGGTGCTGAGTTCCGGTGACCATAGCTGCATTTCCGCAGTGCCTCTCGCTGCGGCTTCGTGCGATGCTGCAATAGTGACAGCTTTATCAAGCGTAAGCTCATTCTCCTCAAGCAGTTGCTTTTGTGTTCCTTCTTTTAACAATCCACACACAAATTTATCTCTCAGCGCATCTGCTAGTCCTGTTCCAAACTGACAGTACTTTGCTAGCTTACGCAGTTCAATTAAAAATTCAGCGTTGCTTTCGTCTTTCAGCTGCGTTCTTCTGTAAAATTTAAATCGTTCCGCTATCATCAGCGGCGTGGGGTCTAAATGATCTTTCAGGACACTAACAATATTCGTGAAAGTCTGATCCGCCGGTTTATTAAGGTTAATAAGGTTAGTGCTTTCTCATCATTTGGTACCTTATTTGCTTTACAATACACTTCCATGCGTTCTACATATGTGGTCCAATCTTCGATATTGCTACCAAAGTTATTAATGCTCCCATGTTTAGGCATCCTTGCAATTTTTTTTTTTTTTTTAAATTTTTCTTTTTCTCAAATGGCGGCTTCCCGCGCTTGTCTTCTTCCCCCGCCTACTAAAATGGCGGCTTCCCGCACTTGGCGGTCTTTCCCACGCTCGTCTTCTTCCCCCACCAACTACAATGGCGGATTCCCGTGTTTGCCTTCTTCCCCCGCTGGCTGCAATGGCGATTGCCTTGCTGCTGCCGTTCTCGCCTCCCCAGCGGTTCTCACTCCCCGACGCTGCTTTGCCTCGCAGCCCCGCTTGCAGCCCGGTCCTTTACACCGGCTGCGTTTGAATTCTCCGCGGCTCTCGTGCCTTAAGCTTCTCAACTCCCTGACGCTGCTTTGCCTCGCAGCCCCGCTTGCAGCCCGGTCCTGTACACCGGCTGCGTTTGAGTTCTCCGCGGCTCTCGAGCCTTAAGCTGCCCCAGTCACTGCGCCTCTCGGCCTCGATTGCAGCCCGGCCCTTTCTACCGGCCGTGGTCGAGCTCTCCGCCCTTATTCCTCCGTTTTCCCTCCCCTACTCCACAGCCAACGCGGCCGACTTTCTGCTCGTGTCAGTGATCGGCTTACCCACCACCGTGGTAGAAGGGATGATCACTGCCTGTCGCTGATGGAGGGCTTCGTGGTCAGAATTATTTTTCTTTTTAACCCGGGTTCTCGATGCCTCCCGTGCGATGGTGCTCAGCAGGATGATGAGGGCGGATGCCTCTTCTCGACGCCCGTTCTGAGGACGAAGCTGCCTTGGATGTTAAATTGGCGCAGGGTAAGATCGGACTCGTCGCCACTGTTGAGTCTGTGTGTCCCAGTTATGTTTAGGATCAATCACTGGACACAGACAACAAGAATAACTTTTAACAGGTCTATACTATTCGGAGGTCAGGGCTGAACTGCCCAGCAGTTCCTTACACAACACTTATATACCGGTGTGGTCAACACCGGTATTACAGTATACAGCAGCCAAGAGAAAGTAGTACATCTCTTAAAGTAGTTCTCTTAAGGTGGAACAGGTTACATGCACCACACTGTCCATCACCTGCTTCTTGTTTTGAGTCACCCTGTCCATCACCCGCTACAGGTTCTGAATCACCCTGTCCATCATCTGCTACAGGTTCTGAGTCAACCTGTCCATCACCTGCTACAATCCCTGAGTCACCCTGTCCATCACCCGCTACAGGTTCTGAGTTATCCTGTCCATCATCTGCTATAGTTCCTGAGTTACACTTACCATCACCTGCTTCAGGTTCTGAGTCAGCCTGTCCACACCCGCTACAGGTTCTGAGTCACCCTGTCCATCACCTGCTACAGCTTCTGAGTCACCATATCCATCACCTGCTACAGGTCTGAGTCAGCCTGTCCACACCCACTACAGGTTCTGAGTCACCCTGTCCATCACCTGCTACAGGTTCTGAGTCACACTGTCCATCACCTTCTATGGGTTCTGAGTCACCCTGTCTGTCACCCGTTACAGGTTCTGAGTCACCTTATCCATCACCTGCTACAGGTTGTGAGTCACACTGTCCATCACCTGCTACAGGTTCTGAGTCACCCTGTCAATCATCTGCTGCAGGTTTTGAGTCACCCTGTTCATCACCCGCAACAGGTTCTGAGTCACCCATTACA
The DNA here is from genome assembly GCF_052327205.1 of Somniosus microcephalus. Classification (NCBI taxonomy): domain Eukaryota; kingdom Metazoa; phylum Chordata; class Chondrichthyes; order Squaliformes; family Somniosidae; genus Somniosus; species Somniosus microcephalus. Next base: position 282,561,287 of record NC_140989.1, on the reverse strand, counting down.
TCACGCGCTACATGTTCGGAGTCACCCAGTCCATCACCAGCTACAGGTTCTGAGTCACACTGTCCATCACCCGCTACATTTTCTGAGTCACCCTGTCCATCACCCGCTGCAGGTTCTGAGTCACCCTGTCTATCACCCGCTACAGGTTCTGAGTTACCCTGTCCATCACCCGATACATGTTCTGAGTCACACTGTCCATCACCCACTACAGGTTCTGAGTCACCCTGTCCATCACCCGCTACAAATTCTGAGTCACCCTGTCATCACCTGCTACAGTCCCTGAGTCACCCTGTTCATCACCCGCTACAGGTTTTAAATCATCCTGTCTATCACCTGCTACAGCTCCTGAGTCACTTTGTCCATCACCTGCTGCAGGTTCTGTGTCACCCTGTCCATCACCTGCTTTAACTCCTGAATCACCCTGTCCATCACTCGTTACATGTTCTGAGTCACCCTTTTCCTCACCTGCTATAGGTTCTGAGTTACCCTGTTCACCAGCCACTGCAGGTTCTGATTTACCCTGTCCATCACCCGCTGCAGGTTCTGAGTCACCCTGTCCATCACCCGCTACAGGTTCTGAGTCACCCTGTCCATCACCCGCTCCAGGTTCTGAGTCACCCTGTCCACCATCCGCTACAGGTTCTGAATCACCCTGTCCATCATCTGCTACAGGATCTGAGTCACCCTGTCCAACACCTGCTACAGGTTCTGAGTCAACCTGTTCATCGCATGCTTCTTGTCTTGAGTCACCCTGTCCATCACCTGCTATTATTCCTGAATCACACATTCCGTCACCTGCTACAGGTTCTGAGTCAGCCTGCCCATCACCTGCTGTATTTTCTGAGTCACCCTGTCCATCACCTGCTACAGGTCCTGAGTCAGCCTGTCCATCACCTGCTATAGATCCTGAGTCACACTGTCCATCACCTGCTATAGTTCCTGAGTCACCCTGTCCATCACCTGCTACAGGGTCTGGGTGACCCTGTCCATCACCCTCTACAGGTTCTGAGTCGCCCTGTCCAACACCCGCAATAGGTTCTGAGTCACCCTGTCCACAGCCGCTGCAGGTTCTGAGTCCTGCTGTATATCGCCCGCTACAGTTTCTGAGTTACACTGTCCATCACCCACTGCAGGTTCTGAGTTACACTGTCCATCACCCACTACAGGTTCTGAGTTACCCGGTCCATCACCCGCTACAGTTTCTGAGTCACCCTGTCCACCACCCGCTACAGGTTCTGAATCACCCTGTCCATCATCTGCTACAGGTTCTGAATCACCCTGTCCATCACCTGTTACATGTTCTGATTCACCCTGTCCATCACCAGCTACAGGTTCTGAGTCACCCTGTCCATCACCCACTACTTGTTCTGAGTCACCCTGTCCATCGCCCGCTACAGGTTCAGAGTCACACTGTCCATCATCCACTACAGGTTCAGAGTCACACTGTCCATCATCCACTACAGGATCTGCGTCACCCTTTCCATCACTCGCTACAGTTCTGAGTCACCCTGTGCATCACCCGCTACAGGTTCTGAGTCACCCGGTCCATCACCCGCTACATATTCTGAGTCACCCTGTCCATCACCCGCTATAGGTTCTGAGTCACCCGATCCATCACGTGCTACCTGTTCTGAGTCACATTGCCCACCACCCGCTACAGGTTCTGAGTCACCCTGTCCATCACCCGCTACAAATTCTGAGTCACCCTGTCCACCACCCGCTACATGTTCTGAGCCACCCTGTCCATCACCCGCTACAGGTTCTGAGTCTCCCTGTCCATCACCCACTGCAGGTTCTTAGTCACCCTGTCCATCACCCGCTCCAGGTTCTGAGTCACCCTGTCCACCATCCGCTACAGGTTCTGAGTCACCCTGTCCATCACCTGCTACAATCCCTGAGTCACCCTGTCCATCAACCGCTGCAGGTTCTGAGTCATCCTGTCCATCACCTGCTATAGCTCCTGAGTCACCCTGTCCATCGCCCACTACAGGTTCTGAGTCACCCTGTCCATCACCCGCTCCAGGTTCTGAGTCACCCTGTCCACCATCCGCTACAGGTTCTGAGTCACCCTGTCCATCACCTGCTTCTTGTTTTGAGTCACCCTGTCCATCTCCCGCTACAGGTTCTGAATCACCCTGTCCATCATCTGCTACAGGTTCGGAGTCACCCTGTCCATCACCTGCTACAATCCCTGAGTCACCCTGTCCATCACCCGCTACAGGTTCTGGGCCATCCTGTCCATCATCTGCTATAGTTCCTGAGTTACACTTACCAGCACCTGCTTCAGGTTCTGAGTCAGCCTGTCCACACCCGCTACAGGTTCTGAGTCACCCTGTCCATCACCTGCTACAGGTTCTGAGTCACCATATCCATCACCTGCTACAGGTTCTGGGTCATCCTGTCCATCATCTGCTATAGTTCCTGAGTTACACTGACCAGCACCTGCTACAGGTTCTGAGTCAGCCTGTCCACACCCACTACAGGTTCTGAGTCACCCTGTCCATCACCTGCTACAGGTTCTGAGTCACACTGTCCATCACCTTCTATGGGTTCTGAGTCACCCTGTCCGTCACCCGTTACTGGTTCTGAGTCACCCTATCCATCACCTGCTACAGATTGTGAGTCACACTGTCCATCACCTGCTACAGGTTCTGAGCCACCCTGTCAATCATCTGCTGCAGGTTCTGAGTCACCCTGTTCATCACCCGCAACAGGTTCTGAGTCACCCATTACATCACGCGCTACATGTTCGGAGTCACCCAGTCCATCACCAGCTATAGGTTCTGAGTCACACTGTCCATCACCCGCTACATTTTCTGAGTCACCCTGTCCATCACCCACTGCAGGTTCTGAGTCACCCTGTCTATCACCCGCTACAGGTTCTGAGTTACCCTGTCCCTCACCCGATACATGTTCTGAGTCACACTGTCCATCATCCGCTACAGGTTCTGAGTCACCCTGTCCATCACCCGCTACAAATTCTGAGTCACCCTGTCATCACCTGCTACAGTCCCTGAGTCACCCTGTTCATCACCCGCTACAGGTTTTAAATCATCCTGTCTATCACCTGCTACAGCTCCTGAGTCACTTTGTCCATCACCTGCTGCAGGTTCTGAGTCACCCTGTCCATCACCTGCTACATGTTCTGAGTCACCCTGTCCATCACCTGCTATAATTCCTGAATCACCCTGTCCATCACTCGTTACATGTTCTGAGTCACTCTTTTCCTCACCTGCTATAGGTTCTGAGTTACCCTGTTCATCAGCCACTGCAGGTTCTGATTTACACTGTCCATCACCCGCTGCAGGTTCTGAGTCACCCTGTCCATCACCCGCTACAGGTTCTGAATCACCCTGTCCATCATCTGCTACAGGATCTGAGTCACCCTGTCCAACACCTGCTACAGGTTCTCAGTCACCCTGTTCATCACCTGCTTCTTGTCTTGAGTCACCCTGTCCATCACCTGCTATTATTCCTGAATCACACATTCCGTCACCTGCTACAGGTTCTGAGTCAGCCTGTCCATCACCTGCTATATTTCCTGAGTCACCCTGTCCATCACCCGCTACAGGTTCTGAGTCACCCGGTCCATCACCCGCTACATATTCTGAGTCACCCTGTCCATCACCCGCTATAGGTTCTGAGTCACCCGATCCATCACGTGCTACCTGTTCTGAGTCACATTGCCCACCACCCGCTACAGGTTCTGAGTCACCCTGTCCATCACCCGCTACAAATTCTGAGTCACCCTGTCCACCACCCGCTACATGTTCTGAGCCACCCTGTCCATCACCCGCTACAGGTTCTGAGTCTCCCTGTCCATCACCCACTGCAGGTTCTTAGTCACCCTGTCCATCACCCGCTCCAGGTTCTGAGTCACCCTGTCCACCATCCGCTACAGGTTCTGAGTCACCCTGTCCATCACCTGCTACAATCCCTGAGTCACCCTGTCCATCAACCGCTGCAGGTTCTGAGTCATCCTGTCCATCACCTGCTATAGCTCCTGAGTCACCCTGTCCATCGCCCACTACAGGTTCTGAGTCACCCTGTCCATCACCCGCTCCAGGTTCTGAGTCACCCTGTCCACCATCCGCTACAGGTTCTGAGTCACCCTGTCCATCACCTGCTTCTTGTTTTGAGTCACCCTGTCCATCTCCCGCTACAGGTTCTGAATCACCCTGTCCATCATCTGCTACAGGTTCGGAGTCACCCTGTCCATCACCTGCTACAATCCCTGAGTCACCCTGTCCATCACCCGCTACAGGTTCTGGGTCATCCTGTCCATCATCTGCTATAGTTCCTGAGTTACACTTACCAGCACCTGCTTCAGGTTCTGAGTCAGCCTGTCCACACCCGCTACAGGTTCTGAGTCACCCTGTCCATCACCTGCTACAGGTTCTGAGTCACCATATCCATCACCTGCTACAGGTTCTGGGTCATCCTGTCCATCATCTGCTATAGTTCCTGAGTTACACTGACCAGCACCTGCTACAGGTTCTGAGTCAGCCTGTCCACACCCACTACAGGTTCTGAGTCACCCTGTCCATCACCTGCTACAGGTTCTGAGTCACACTGTCCATCACCTTCTATGGGTTCTGAGTCACCCTGTCCGTCACCCGTTACTGGTTCTGAGTCACCCTATCCATCACCTGCTACAGATTGTGAGTCACACTGTCCATCACCTGCTACAGGTTCTGAGCCACCCTGTCAATCATCTGCTGCAGGTTCTGAGTCACCCTGTTCATCACCCGCAACAGGTTCTGAGTCACCCATTACATCACGCGCTACATGTTCGGAGTCACCCAGTCCATCACCAGCTATAGGTTCTGAGTCACACTGTCCATCACCCGCTACATTTTCTGAGTCACCCTGTCCATCACCCACTGCAGGTTCTGAGTCACCCTGTCTATCACCCGCTACAGGTTCTGAGTTACCCTGTCCCTCACCCGATACATGTTCTGAGTCACACTGTCCATCACCCGCTACAGGTTCTGAGTCACCCTGTCCATCACCCGCTACAAATTCTGAGTCACCCTGTCATCACCTGCTACAGTCCCTGAGTCACCCTGTTCATCACCCGCTACAGGTTTTAAATCATCCTGTCTATCACCTGCTACAGCTCCTGAGTCACTTTGTCCATCACCTGCTGCAGGTTCTGAGTCACCCTGTCCATCACCTGCTACATGTTCTGAGTCACCATGTCCATCACCTGCTATAATTCCTGAATCACCCTGTCCATCACTCGTTACATGTTCTGAGTCACTCTTTTCCTCACCTGCTATAGGTTCTGAGTTACCCTGTTCATCAGCCACTGCAGGTTCTGATTTACACTGTCCATCACCCGCTGCAGGTTCTGAGTCACCCTGTCCATCACCCGCTACAGGTTCTGAATCACCCTGTCCATCATCTGCTACAGGATCTGAGTCACCCTGTCCGACACCTGCTACAGGTTCTCAGTCACCCTGTTCATCACCTGCTTCTTGTCTTGAGTCACCCTGTCCATCACCTGCTATTATTCCTGAATCACACATTCCGTCACCTGCTACAGGTTCTGAGTCAGCCTGTCCATCACCTGCTATATTTCCTGAGTCACCCTGTCCATCACCTGCTACAGGTCCTGAGTCACCCTGTCCATCACCTGCTACAATCCCTGAGTCACCCTGTCCATCAACCGCTGCAGGTTCTGAGTCATCCTGTCCATCACCTGCTATAGTTCCTGAGTCACCCTGTCCATCACCCACTACAGGTTCTGAGTCACCCTGCCCATCACCCGCTCCAGGTTCTGAGTCACCCTGTCCACCATCCGCTACAGGTTCTGAGTCACCCTGTCCATCACTTGCTTCTTGTTTTGAGTCACCCTGTCCATCACCCGCTACAGGTTCTGAATCACCCTGATGTAAGAAAAAGGAGGCTTACCATCAAGTAACTTTAAAGTAAGCTTTAAGTAACTTATAAACACACTATATACAAGAGAGGTCGTTACCATGCCTCTGGTAGAAGCCTCTTACAATACTGAACAGACCAGTATTTATACCAGTCCAACAGGAAGTGACACATGACAGGAAGTGAGGTATGTACACAGTTCATAGTTCATAGTTCACAGTTCACAGTTCACAGGATGTGATGACATAACTTCCCGGAAGTTATTATTATTATCACATTCTTCCCTCCTGCAGGTTTAGGAGGCTGTGGTCTACCTTTTGGTCCGCAGCCGCCGAACAAGGAAGAGTCGCACCCGTTTGGATTCCCGTCGTAGAGGGTTGCTGGTCCGCTTACATGCGGTTGGCCATTGGCCAGAGTCCGTGTGGCCTGGATTGCCCTGTGAAGGGTCGGGGAGATCATGGCTTCGAGTACGAGCCCCAATAGGTTCAAAGTCAGACTGCCTCTGTTCAGAGGGAGGTGCAGAGCTGGTCTGTGGCAGACCAGTACTTTCATGCGTGGTACTGGGAGGGTCGCAACCTTGAGCACGGGGTTCTACCGGCACCAAGCTAGTTGGTGTCCGATCAGGATCCTGGAGAGGGGTACCCGATAGGTCCCAAGAGTTTCCTGGTGAAATGCCATCACCCGATGTCCCACTAGGTCCTGGTGGGCAGGGAGCCAGATCCCGTAATGATACGGTAGATTCTCGGCCGTCGGAATATCGTATGTTTGCATAGGTGGGGTTGGCATCGGTTAGTTCGACCTCGTCTACAAGAGGGTCATTTTTAGACGTCCGAACGTATCTTCGGAGTAATACAGGTCCAGGAGTAGTTAGCCATGACGGGAGTGATGTCCCATGAGATGAGCGACGCTGGAATCCAAAGAACCGCTCATGAGGTGTAGTATTTGTGGCTGTAGAAAGCAGGGACCGTATAGAGTGCAATGCATCCGGAAGCACTGTTTCCCATTGCTGGTCTGGTAGGCCCCGAGATCTTAAAGCGAGACGTACGGAATTCCAGATGATACCGTTATACCTCTCTACCTGCCCATTTCCGATGGGATGGTATGGTGTTGTTTTGCTTGTAGCAATTCCCCGTTCTGAGAGGTAGTCCTTGAGTTCCCTCGACATAAAGGATGGACCCCGATCTGAGTGAATATAAGCCGGCATGCCACAGAGAGAAAATACCTGCTCAAGGCAGCAGATTACTGTGGACGCCAGCATATTGGAGCAGGGGAAGGCAAACGGAAAACGTGAATATTCGTCGATCATGGCGAGCAAATATGTGTTCCGAGTTGAAGAGGGCACTGGGCCCTTAAAATCGATGCTAAGTCGTTGCATCGGTTGGGTTGCATGTATGAGTATACCATCTGAGGGGCGGAAGAACTGAGGTTTTAATTCCGCACAAAGCCGGCATTCTGAGCATATTTTCTTTACATCTTCAGTGGAAAAAGGGAGATTCCGTGATCGTACGAAATGTAGCATGCGCGTAACGCCAGGATGGCACAAACCATTGTGGACATCCATGAGGGTGGAGGATGACATAGTGGAGCAGAATGCCCGTGTGAGGGTGTCCGGGGCCACATTCTCCTTGCCAGGCCGATAGAGAATGGTATAACCAAAAGAGGCCAGTTCCATCCTCCAAAGTTGTATTTTATTATTCTTAATTTTGGTTCGTTTTCGATTATCGAGCATGAAGGCGACTGATCGTTGGTCCGTGATCAATGTAAAGTGCTGGCGAGCTAGAAAATGGTTCCACTTCCGTACTGCCTCTATGATGGCTGTGGCTTCTTTCTCAACCGGAGGATAATGTAGCTCGGCACCTTGTAAGGTCCTGGACATAAATGCTACAGGACGACCTTCCTGATTCAGAGTAGCCGAGATCGCCACCTCCGAGGCATCACATTCAACCACGAAAGGGAGATTCTCATCAATGGAGTGAAGAGCCGCTTTCTCCAACTGTTTTTTGAGAAGGTTAAAGGCTGCAACAGCCGCTGTTCCCAGTGGAAATGATCTAGCATGCAGCAAGGGTTGGATTTTGTCCGAAAAATGAGGAATCCATTTAGCGTAGTATGCAAACAGACCGAGAGCCCGACGTAAAGAAGCCGGATTCTTAGGTGACGGGAGCTCTTGGAGCGGGCGAAGTCTTTCTGGGTCTGGCTTAATGATACCATTGCCTACGCAGTAGCCAAGGATGTTGATGGTCGGTTGCGACTCAACAGATTTGGATTCATTCAGGGTCAAATTACGGCGATGGAGAGCATCCCGAAATTTTTGGAGGTTGGAGTCGTGTTCCTGTTGATCGTGACCTGCAATGGTAATGTTATCAAGATAGGGAAAAGTGTCCCTTAGGTTTTCCTGCTTAACCAGGCCATCCATTGCCCGTTGAAAGACAGCCACTCCATTAGTAACCCCGAATGGGAGGCGACGACATTGGTACAGCCGTCCATTAGCCTCAAAGGCTGTGTACTGCTTATCTGAAACCTTCAAGGGTAACTGATGATAGGCACTTTTTAAATCGTAAGTTGAGAACACTTTGTATTCGGCCAGTTTATTAACCATATCATCAATGCGTGGCAATGGGTAGGCGTCCAAGTCGGTATATTGATTGATGGTTTGCGAATAATCGATGCATTGTCGCTGTTTGTGAGGTTTTAGAGGGTTCTTGACAATGACGACTTGAGCCCGCCAGGGCGACGAACATGGTTCAATGATATCCTCTGCTAGAAGTCGAGAGATTTCAGCCGCAATAAAAGATTGGTCTTCCTGATTAAAGCGCCGCGATTTCGTTATTATCGGTTGGCATTGAGGCGGAATACTGGCAAATAATGAGGGTTCATCAAGTGAAGCTGCTGATAATGCACAAAATGGTAATTTAGACGGTATATTAGAAATAGTAAGTCTGGGTTTGGATCCACCAAACTCAATGGTGAGTTTCTTATGCTGTTTTTGGAAGTCCAGTCCTAAGAGGAGATCACTACATAAGTCCTTGAGCACCGAAAGTCAGGTGGAGGGATACATACGACCATGAAGTGTCATATCAACAACACAAAAGCCGGAGATTCTGGTATTAAGTGATGACTGGGCCATCGCAATTGCCTGGTCCGATGGGAAGACATGTAGTTTCAATTTCGCAACAATCTGTTCCTTAATGAAACTCTCAGTACTTCCTGAGTCAATTAAGGCATCTAAGGTATGCCCTTTAATTGAAATTTTTGTGGCAGCATGAGACAGGTTCTGTGGGCAAGCAGCTGTAATTGGTGTCGTTGCACAGAGAGTGGCTAAAACTCTCGGTGTGCTTCTTCGGGAGAGAGCTCGAGAGGAAGCTTGATAGGTCCTAGCTGGAGCATCTTGATAGGCCCTAATTGGGGCAGTTCGGTAGGCCTTAGCTGGATTGGCCCTCGTAGAGGCCCTTGATAGGCAAACTTTAGCAAAGTGTCCTTTTTTCCCGCAATAACTGCAGATTGCATTGCGAGCAGGGCAGGTTTTCCTAGGGTGAAAAGCATCTCCACAAAAGAAGCATTCCTTCCTAGATTGCCAAGAGGCTGCTAAAGTGGGGTCGTCCTCCTCTTCTTCATCAGAATTATCAGAATTAGATTCCCCCATGATAGGGTTCACCTGAGACCGCTTGAATTGTCTGGTTGCAGCTACAGCAGCAGATCGAGATCTGGGCAGCTGATAGAGGTCTGCATTTCTCTTTGCCAAATCCAGTGAACAAGCTAGGTCAAAAGCTTTTTGTAGCTCAAGTGTTTTACTTTCTAGTAGACGCTGGCGTATAAATGGAGAGGCAATCCCGCAGATGAAAGCATCACGAATCATTTCTTGGCGGTACAGCTCAGCTGAGGCTGCCTGAAAGTTACAATCTACGCTGAGCCTGCGAAGTTCTTGCAGGAATTCGTCAATTGATTCCCCTGGCCCTTGTCGGGCTGTGGCCAGTAGATGTCTAGCATAGACCTCATTTGGGGTCTTGGCATACAGTTTCTTAAGTGCCCGAATCACCTCATCGTAATTATCCCAGTCATCAACATATTCGAACACTTTTGGGGTCACATAATTGATAAGTATCTTCAATCTAGCAGGAGCATCCGCTTCACATTCATCCAGAAAATTCTCAAAAGTACGGTACCAATGCTTCCATACCCTGCCAGCTGCTGGTGTATTCGGGTCCAAGTCCAGACGAATAGGTCTAAGGATTTTCTCCATGATGGGTGGTTCCCTGGATCCTTAATTCCGAGTTTGTCCGAAGGTCTAGTATTCGTGAGTGTAAATACTAAGTTACTTAAATTGATGTAAGAAAAAGGAGGCTTACCATCAAGTAACTTTAAAGTAAGCTTTAAGTAACTTATAAACACACTATATACAAGAGAGGTCGTTACCATGCCTCTGGTAGAAGCCTCTTACAATACTGAACAGACCAGTATTTATACCAGTCCAACAGGAAGTGACACATGACAGGAAGTGAGGTATGTACACAGTTCATAGTTCACAGTTCACAGGAAGTGATGACATAACTTCCCGGAAGTTATTATTATTATCACACACCCTGTCCATCATCTGCTACAGGTTCTGAGTCACCCTGTCCATCACCTGCTACAATCCCTGAGTCACCCTGTCCATCACCCGCTACAGGTTCTGAGTCATCCTGTCCATCATCTGCTATAGTTCCTGAGTTACAGTTACCATCACCTGCTACTGGTTCTGAGTCACCCTGTTCATCACCTGCTTCTTGTTTTGAGTCACCCTGTCCATCACCTGCTATTATTCCTGAATCACACTTTCCGTCACCTGCTACAGGTTCTGAGTCAGCCTGCCCATCACCTGCTACAATCCCTGAGTCACCCTGTCCATCACCCGCTACAGGTTCTGAATCCCCCTGTCCATCATCTGCTACAGGTACTGAGTCACCCTGTCCATCACCTGCTACAATCCCTGAGTCACCCATTGATGCGCTATCAATTACTGAGAAAGACTGGAAGTTAAGAGAGTAACAAACAGGCTTTTATTAGCTAAAGAACGAAGGCATGCCTCTAGTGGTCGACCGGTCCTGAATGCCTGGGGAACTGCACAGCAGCCGCCTTTATACCAGGGCATATGGGTGGAGCCAGGGGCGGAGCCAGCTGAGGCATGCACAGACAGGTACAACAATGGGCAAGAGTGAACAACAGTGAAGTGAACAACAGTGAACAACAGTGGACTGAACAACAGTGAACAACAGTGGTTTACCACATTCACCCCTTGCTTAAAAAATGAGTCCGACGGGGTGAAGTGTATTAAAAGTTTGTATAATTAAGTCTTTCTGGGGGTCTTGTATGCCGTCGTGATCGTCGTGGCGACGGCTGAGGTGGTGCAGCTTCCGACGCCGAGTCCCGCGTGGGCCAGAGCACTGGCGTGTCGTCCTCATGGGTGTTGAGTTGGTTGGTGATCAATGACGGGTCATGGGGCCACGGCGTGCCGTCTACAGGGGTTAGGTATGGGTCCGTTGCCGCCGGTGCATTGTGGGTAGCGGTGAAGGGCAATGGTAGTGGGTAGTGGGTGATGTTGGTTTCAGGGGCCCCCGTGGGTGCGAGGTCTCGTATGGAGACTGTGTCCTCCCGCCCGTCTGGGTACGCAACGTAGGCATACTGAGGGTTGGCGTGGAGGAGGTTGACCCTCTCAACCAGGGGGGCCGTTTTATGGGTCCTCACGTGCTTCCGAAGTAGGACGGGCCCTGGAGACATCAGCCATGGTGGTAGCAAGGTCCCCGATGTGGACTTCCTAGGGAAGACGAACATTTTTTCGTGAGGGGTGGCATTAGTGGTAGTACAGAGCAGTGACCGAATGGAGTGGAGCGCATCGGGGAGGACATCCTGCCAGCGGGAGGTTGGAAGGCCCTTAGATTTTAAGGCTAGCAGGGCGGCCTTCCAAACTGTCGCGTTCTCTCTTTCTACCTGTCCGTTCCCCCGGGGGTTGTAGCTGGTGGTCCTGCTCGTGGCAATACCTCTCACGAGCAGGTACTGGCGGAGTTCGTCGCTCATAAACGATGAGCCCCGGTCGCTATGGATATAGCTGGGGAAACCGAACAAGGCGAAGAGGTCGTTCAGGCATTTAATGACCGTAGCACTGGTCATGTCTGGGCAGGGGATGGCAAACGGAAAACGGGAGTACTCGTCGATGATAGTGAGGAAGTACGCGTTGCGGTCAGAGGAGGGGAGGGGCCCTTTAAAATCGATGCTCAGGCGCTCAAAGGGCCGGGTGGCTTTTATCAGGTGTGCTCTGTCTGGCCTATAAAAGTGCGGTTTGCACTCGGCACAGACTTGGCAGTTCCTGGTCATGGTCCTGACCTCCTCGATGGAGTAAGGCAGGTTGCGGGCCTTGATGAAATGGAAGAACCTGGTGACCCCCGGGTGACAGAGGTCATTGTGAAGGGCCCGCAGTCTATCATCCTGTGCATTGGCACATGTACCTCGCGATAGAGCATCCGGGGGCTCATTGAGTTTCCCGGGCCGGTACAAGATATCGTAATTGTAGGTGGAAAGTTCAATTCTCCACCTCAAAATCTTGTCATTTTTGATTTTGCCCCTCTGCTTGTTATTAAACATAAAAGCAACTGAACGCTGGTCAGTGAGTAGGGTGAATCGTTTTCCGGCCAGGTAATGCCTCCAATGTCGCACAGCTTCCACAATGGCCTGGGCCTCCTTTTCGACAGAGGAGTGTCTGATTTCGGAGCCTTGGAGGGTTCGTGAAAAGAAGGCCACGGGCCTTCCCGCCTGGTTAAGGGTAGCGGCCAGGGCAAAATCGGACGCATCGCTCTCCACCTGGAAGGGGATGGACTCGTCCACCGCGTGCATGGTGGCTTTAGCAATGTCCTCTTTGATACGGTGGAAGGCTAAGCAGGCCTCTGCCGCCAGGGGAAAAGAGGTGGACTTGATAAGTGGATGGGCTTTGTCCGCATAATTAGGGACCCACTGGGCGTAGTAGGAGAAAAACCCCAGGCATCTCTTCAGGGCCTTGAGGCAGTGGGGCAGGGGAAGGTCCATAAGGGGACGCATCCGGTCGGGGTCGGGGCCGACGACTCCGTGTTCCACAACACAGCCAAGGATAGCGAGGCGGGTTGTGCGGAATATGCACTTCTCCTTGTTATACGTAAGGTTTAGGAGTTGGGCAGTGCGGAGGAATTTGTCGAGGTTGGCGTCATGGTCCTGCAGGTCATGGCCGCAGATGGTCACATTGTCCAGGTAGGGAAAAGTGGCCTGCAACGCATTCTGGTCGACCATCCGGTCCATCTCCCTTTGGAAAATGGAGACCCCGTTGGTGACGCCGAAGGGAACCCGAAGGAAGTGGTAGAGGCGGCCGTTTGCCTCGAAGGCAGTATACTGGCGGTCCTCATAGCGGATAGGGAGTTGGTGATATGCTGACTTAAGGTCAATGGTGGAGAATATGCGGTATTGTGCGATCTGATTGACCATATCAGATATGCGGGGGAGGGGGTATGCGTCCAGTTGGGTATATCGATTAATTGTTTGGCTGTAGTCAATGACCAGGCGCTGCTTCTCACCAGTCTTGACGACCACAACCTGGGCTCGCCAGGGGCTGGTGCTAGCTTCAATAATCCCCTCCTTCAGGAGCCGCTCCACCTCAGATTTAATAAAAACTCTGTCACCAGCGCTGTATCGCCTGCTTTTGGTGGCGATGGGCTTACAGTCGTGGACGAGGTTAGCGAACAACGGGGGGGGGGTGACTTTAAGCGTGGAGAGGCTGCAAAAGGTGCGCGGCGGGCAATTTGAAAACTGCTGGTTGCAGACTGTGAGTGGGGGAAGGGGTCCACCGTACGCCATCGTGACACTCTTAAGGTGGCACTGAAAATCCAACCCCAGTAGAACGGCAGCGCAGAGATGGGGCAGGACAAGCAGTTTAAAGTTTCTGTACTCTGTGCCCCTCACTGAAAGGGTCACCACGCAGTAGCCGCCGACGTCCGCTGAATGGGACTTGGAGGCCATAGAGACCCGGTGGCGCGCTGGCAGGACCGGGAGAGAGTAGCGCCGCACCGTGTCGGGGTGGATAAAGCTCTCCGTGCTCCCGCAGTCGAAAAGGCAGGTCATGGCGCGGCCGTTTACCTTAATGTCCATCATGGACCTGGCTAGTTGGTGAGGTCTAGATTGGTCCAGTGTAACGGAGGCCAGCATAGGGTCAGGCGTGTCGCTGCAGTCATCAGGTGAGGCGGTGGGTGAGTTGGGGGCCCGTTGCAAAAATGGCGGCCGGAACGGATCACCCATGGTCGAAGGCGTCAAAGATGGCGTCCAAGATGGCGGCGCCCATGATCCACACGCGGCTGGAGGCGTACAAGATGGCGTCCAAGATGGCGGCGTCCAAGATGGCGGCCCGCTCGGCCCACACGCGGCACTGCTGGAGTTTGGGGTAGGTTTTGCCTTGCAGACACTGGCGTAGTGCCCTTTCTTCCCACAACCAGAGCAAGTAGCGTTTTTCGCTGGGCAGCGCGCTCTGGGGTGTTTGGCTTGGCCACAGAAGTAACACTTCGGGCCCCGGGACATCGCTGCAGAAGTTGGGCCATTGGCGGGATGTGACGGGGGTGGCGCGGTGCAGGGTGGCGGTCCTACCGTGTCCCAGGATGGCGGCGCCCGCGCCATCCACGATGCGGCCGCGCGGTCAGGGGAGTAGGCGTCCATATTCCGGTGGGCCACGTCTAGCGAGAGTGCGAGGGCCGTGGCCTTCTTCAGGTCAAGTTCGCCCTGCTCCAACAGTCTCTGCCGGGTTTAGTTGGACCTGAGGCCCGCGATGAAGGCATCCCGGACAAGTTCCTCCGTGTACACCGCGGCCGACACCTCTTTACATTTGCAGGCCCGGCCGAGCACCTTCAGCGCCCGTAGGTATACCTCCATCGATTCCCCGGGTTGCTGTTTGCGGGACCCCAGGAGGTGTCTGGCGTAAACCTCATTTACCGGGCGTGCGTACTGTTCTTTAAGGAGGTCGAGAGCACTCTTGTAGGTAGTCGCATCTTGGATGAGCGAATAAGCTTGGTGGTTCACCTTGGAGGTCAGAACTCTTAGTTTGTCGCCATCGTTTTGAACAGTTTCGACGGAGGCTTCTAGGAAGAATTCGAAGCATCGCAGCCAGTGTGCGAACTTGGTAGATGAATCCGCCTCTTGAGGGTCCAGTTCTAGGCGTGCTGGTTTGAGGATTTGCTCCATTGAATAAAAGTTTAGCTAATAAAATTGATGCGCTATCAACTACTGAGAAAGACTGGAAGTTAAGAGAGTAACAAACAGGCTTTTATTAGCTAAAGAACGAAGGCATGCCTCCAGTGGTCGACCGGTCCTGAATGCCTGGGGAACTGCAGAGCAGCCGCCTTTATACCAGGGCATATGGGTGGAGCCAGGGGCGGAGCCAGCTGAGGCATGCACAGACAGGTACAACAATGGGCAAGAGTGAACAACAGTGAAGTGAACAACAGTGAACAACAGCGGAGTGAACAACAGTGGTTTACCACACCCTGTCCATCACCCGCTACAGGTTCTGAGTCATCCTGTCTGTAAAGTATGTGTCTATACTTAATCCAATAATGAAGAGACAGCTTGGAAGATTCAACGTAGGTCTTTACTTAATACCAACAGGCGGGAACTGAGGGGAGATCAGTACCTACAGTACTATTTATACCCCTATGGCCAAGAGTGGTACTATGGTATCACTATGCCCTACAAAGTAGTGCCGCCCTGGCCATCGGTTTAAAGTAACATACATATTACATACACAACATTCCTCCCCTTTTAATTAAAACGTACCCGTGCAATTAAGTCAACAGATGCACCATAACTAGGGCTATTAACATTTGGTAACACAATATACATAACATATTTACATCAGAGTTGTCTACCTATATATATATATAAAAAGAAACATGTTATAGATTCAGTCTCTGAGGAGGCCTCCTGTCTCGACTAGGATAACATCTTTCTCTAGTCGGTCTCGGTGTAGGCGGCGGTACTTCCGTCACCACTTCATCGCTGGAGTCGTCGGTGTCTGATGGCACATCCTGTGCCGTGGAGATCACTGGAGTGCTGAACTCCTCGCAATCCTGAGACCTCTGTAACGACGAGCTGGGCCGTGATTCCGCTGTAGCAATGTGCTGAGACGTTTGAGGTAGTGAATCAGTTGGGTTTCTGGACTCCACAAGTTGATCAGCATGTCGTCTGATTATGCCGTCCCCTGTATCCACTGTGTACATCAAAGGTCCCTGGCGGGTCTTTATCGTACCAGACCGCCACTTTTCATTTCTATAATCACGGGCCAACACTTGCTGCCCCACCTCGAAGCTCCGTGTCTGTCTGTCAGGAGCCCTACGAAATACTCGGTTTTCCACATCTCTCCGGATGTTTGGTCTGAGCAATTCAAGGCGAGACCTTAACCTTCTATTAAAGAACATGACAGCGGGGGCCTGGTTGGTCACCGTATGTGCAGCATTACGGTACGCGAATAGGAAATTGTCCACCTTGTGTTGTAGTGGCAACCTTTCCTCCCCCATCGCCTTGATGGCCTTTTTAAAAGTCTGTACAAAGCGCTCTGCCAGCCTATTTGTAGACAGATGATATGGTGCGGACGTATAATGTCGCACTCCATTCCTTTTTAGGAATGCTTGAAATTCTTCTGCCACAAATTGTGGCCCATTGTCCGAACAGACTTGCTCGGGCACCCCGTTTCGGGCAAAAATGATCCTTAAGACTGCGACCGTCTTTTCGGCTGTCGTTGATGACATCTTTATGACCTCCGGCCATTTTGAGTGGGCGTCCACTACAATAAGGAACATCGCATCCAGGAAGTGCCCAGCGAAGTCCACGTGGATCCTTTGCCACGGCATTGAGGGCCACTCCCACGGATGTAGTGGGGCTTGGGGTGGTACGTTCTGTACCATCTGGCACCCTTGGCACGCTTTTGCTACTTCCTCGATGTCCCTGTCAATGCCGGGCCACCAGACGTAGGCTCTGGCGAGGCTTTTCATTTTGACACCCCCCAGATGACCTTCGTGTAAGTCCCGCAACACTTTATGTTGTAATTTTTGAGGGATCACCACCCTGGCTCCGCACATCAATGTGCCCCGGCAGACGGACAACTGGTCCTTCCTTGCCGAAAACGCCGGCAATGATGCGTCACCCTGCGCCGGCCAGCCTTTCACGGTCAATTCGTAAACCCTTGCCAGTGTCGGGTCGTTCTGTGTTTCCCGCTCGATACATTGGCTGGTGATGGGCAAGTGTTCCATAACAGCCGTATGATATATTTCCACGGGGTCCTGTACTATCTCTTCGATCTCGGCAGGCAATGGTAGCCGCGACAGGCCATCCGCATTGCCATGCTGTTTGGTACCCTTATATTCGATAAGGTACTGGTGTGCGCCTAAGAACAGTGACCATCTCTGTAGCCTTTGGGCCGTCATCAGGGGCACCCCTTTTGTTGGATTAAATATCGACACCAACGGTTGATGATCCGTCAGTAGTGTGAAACGTTGCCCATGTAGGTAGTGGTGGAATTTTTTTACACCCCACACCAGACTGAGGGCCTCCCTGTCGATTTGCGCATAGTTTCTTTCGGCTGTAGTTAACGACCTTGAGGCAAATGCTATTGGCCTCTCCGTCCCATTGGGAAATTTGTGTGACAACACTGCCCCTATACCATACGGGGAGGCGTCACATGCCAACCTCATTGGCATTTTTGGGTCAAAGTGTGCGAGCACTTCCTTTGATGTAATGAGTTGTTTACCCTTTTTAAAAGCAGCCTCACATGCTTCGTCCCAATTCCAGGAGACTCCCCTTTGCAGCAATGAATTTAGTGGATGTAAAATGGACGATAAGTTCGGGAGGAACTTATGGTAATAGTTTATAAGGCCTAAGAATGATCGTAACTGAGATACATTCTCAGGGGGCGGGGCCTTCACTACTGCCTCGATCTTTTCCGGGGACTTATGCAGGCCTTCCTTGTCTATAATGTGACCACAGTATGAGATAGGTTCCTGGAAAAACTCACATTTCTGCTTGTTCGCCCTGAGTCCGTATTGTTGTAACCGCAGAAGTACTCGCTCCAGGTTAGCGAGGTGGTCGTTATCCGTTTGTCCTGTCACCAGGATGTCATCCAGGTAGCATTGCGTTCCTGGAATGCCCTGTAAGACCTGTTCCATGGTCCTCTGCCATATTGCCGGGGCGGACGCCACACCAAATACCAGGCGATTGTACTGGTACAATCCCTTGTGTGTGTTAATCGTTAGTGTAGTGTATGTACCCGTCTACCTTTAAGGGAACTATTGAATGCAACCATTCACCTTTAAGAGAACTACTTTAGGTGTGGCACTATTTGTTTGGCTTCGGTATATTGTAATACCGATAGTGACCACACCAGTATATAAGTGTTGTGGCAGGATTGCTGGGGCAGATTCGCCCGGACCTTCGAATAGTAAAGACCTGTTTGTTTGTTACTTCTGAAGTCTGTGTATTTATTAACTGCACAACCCACAGACTTTACAGTGGCGACGAGTCCAATCGTACCCTGCGGCAAGACTACCAAAGCAACGAAGAGCGTCGAAGAGAGGCAACCGCCCTCGTCGTGCTGCTGAAAGAAAACACGAGGCTGCAGCAGGAGAAAGGTGGAAGACTTTAGCAACAAAAGCTTCCATCTGCAACAGGCACTGACTACCCTTCTACCACGGTGCGGAGTGAGCCGATCAGCTGGAAACAAGGCGGCCGCGGAGACTGTGAGTAGGGGAAGGTGTAGAGAATATCCGGAGGATAAGGGCTGTGCACTCGACCACGGTCGAGGGGGAACGGAGCCGGTCAGAAAGTCGGGTCCAACGGCGTCGTGAGACAGTCGGACCTCGATCGGCGGGAAAACCGGGCAGCGACCGTAGCCACGAAGCGCTGAGACTGTGAGTAGGCGCGGGAAGAGAAACCCAGACCCAGCCGCAGCCGGGGAGGGAAACACCAGTCTGCGAGAGGGCTGGGAGGCGAACAGGAACCGTGCGGGTGGGAGAGAGAGTCAGAGACGAGCAAGGGGAGAGAGACTGCGCGAGAGCCAGTCCAGCGGCTGAGCTGTCCCCCACCAGCGGGGTACCCAGAGCCGGTAGAACCGAACGTGCGGGAGAGGGAGAGACAGAGCCGAGCAAGGGGAGAGAGACTGTGCGAGAGCCAGTCCAGCGGCTGAACTGTTCTCCACCAACGGGGTACCCAGGGCCGGTAGCACCGAACGTGCGGGAGAGAGAGCGACAGAGCCGGGTACGGAGAGAGAGACTGCGCGAGAGCCAGTCCAGCGGCTGAACTGTCCTCCGTTAACGGGGTGTACCCAGCGCCAGTAGAGCCGTGCGGGCGGGAGGAAAAGACAGAGCCGAGTAAGGGGAGCTGTGCAGAAGCCAGCCAGCGGCTGAACCTGTCCGCTGTGGGGGAAGCGTACCCCTTCCACCGGGAAGAAACGCGGGAAGCCGCCATTAGGCGGAGAAGACGCCAGAAGCGGGAAACCGCCATTGAAGTGGGCGGGGCGAGGAAGGAAAGAGCGGGAAACCGCCGATTTCGCGGGAAAACCGCCATCTTAGAAACAAACAAATAAATAAGAATACTTAAAGAAATACTGGTGCTGCTCCCAAGGGAAGAAAGATGCCTAAGCGAGGGAATATTAACGACTTTAATTCTGAAATAGAAGACTGGGCCACGTACGTGGAATGCATAGAGATCTATTGCGAAGCCAACAAAATAGAGGAAGACGACAAGGCGATAACATTGCTAAACTCGATGGGGGCAAAAACATACGGGCTCTTGAAGCATCTAATAGCACCAAATAAACCAGCGGATCAGACATTCGAAGAGATTGTGGCTGTGCTGAAGGACCACTTGAACCCCACACCGTTGATGCTGGCTGAACGATTCAAATTCTACGCAAGAACGCAGAGGAAAGACGAAAGCAATGCGGAATACTTGGTCGAACTGCGTAGGCTAGCGAAATACTGCCAGTTCGGAGGGAATCTGACAGAAGCGCTGCGGGACAAGTTCGTATGCGGATTGTCCAAAGAAGGGACGCAGAAGCGACTACTGGAAGAGAATGACCTCACACTGGACAGGGCTGTCCTTATAGCTGCATCGCACGAAGCTGCAGCGAAAGGAACGGCGGAAATGCAACTAAAGGCGGCGGCACTCGGGGTGGACCAAATTACTTCAAGCACAACAAAATGCTACCGTTGTGGGAAGGTAACGCATGATCAGAATCAATGCTGGTTTAAGAACCAAGAGTGTAGGAAATGTGGCAAACTGGGTCACATCGCGAAGGTATGCCGGTCCGGGAAAAAGACCAACAATCAAAGGAAGCCACCACAAGAAAAGTACAACAAGGTACACAAGGTGGCTGAGAAGAGTTCAGACGAACAGAATTCAGACTCAGACCCAAACAACCAGGAGCTGGGTAGTCTGAGAATCCACAATGTGGGTAAAGAAACGGATCTACAGACCATCTGGGTCATACTAAAAATAGCTGGAGTCCAAGTAAGAATGGAGCTGGACACTGGATCAGCTCTATCAGTCATCAACCGAAGGGACTACCACCGGCTATTCTCTCACATACCTTTAAGAAATACCAAGTTCGTATTACAGACATACACGGGGCATAACGTATACCCTGTGGGGAAAATAAGAGTCAAGGTGAGAGATAGGGGTAAAGAACACCCAAGAATGAACTTGTACGTATTACCTGAGGGAGGACCACCACTTCTAGGACGGGAGTGGATTAAGAAAATAGACATGGAAGGGCATTACCTAAAAGCCATAATGAGGGAGGACTCGGTGCAAGCTATTAGCTCAGATTCTGAAATGGATGATGATAAGGCCAATTCGAATATGGAAGACAAGGCTAAAAGGGACTTGCCGACGATGGGGAAGAAAACGAAGACATGCAGAAGGACTTATGTTACCAAGAAGAATAAAGCTGCAGAGCAGAACTCCAGGTTGACAGAGAATTCTGAGCCTGTTCAAGCAAAGGATTCATCCACGACGGAAGAACACCGAGTTCGGACTCAAACTTATGTCAAAGTACGACAACAATTAGAACAGTTGAGTGACTGTCTTGTACAAGAGATGAAAAATATGGAAAAGTTCTGGGACACCGAATGGGAGAACCTGGAAAGACAACAGAGACAGCTAGCTCAAGCAGAGAGCGGCCATAGAGCCATCGTGGCCAAATACCAATCACATTCCCCTGATGCTGTTCAGGAACTAGAATATTTACAGAACGAACCAAAGGAAGAGGAATCTTCAGGAAGCCAGGATTTTATCCCAGTTCTTCTCTACGACTCCTTACAAGCAGAGTGTGAGAAGTTGAAAGAACAGTATGAACAGGCCCAGGCTACAATTCTGGAGGGGGTTAACTCGGCAACCTCCGAAAAGCTAGTTTCAGTAGAAGCATATGAACAACTAAAGGTTGAACATGAGCAAGAAGTCCAAAGGCTGCAGGAAATTCTTGATGAGCTCAAGGCCAAGACAGACTCATCGGTAGAAGTTCCATCCATAGATGAGAAATTAGAGGTGAAAAACATGGCAGAGCATGAAAGACAGGATGTCCAAGAACTCATAAAAACATTGAAGGACACCCAAGACAAATATGAGGCGGCAATGACCGAGGTTCAACAACTTGAAGAACAGATTCAACTGGGAATCCTTTCAGTGGAAGAAAAGGAAACTGTAAGAAACTCAGAGACTGTAAGAATGGTCCCTGAACATGAACTAGAGAGCATCAGGGCGCAACTTTTCCGAGCGTTGAAAGCCAAAGTTCAAGAGGAACAGAAGGTGGAAGTATTGGAGGAAAAGGTGGATGAAATGGAGAAGACTCTGATCCACCGTGTTCCCAGGGAAGAGTTAACGGTCAGCCAACTCCTTCATATGCTGAAGGACAAGACTCTGCAAGGGGAACAATCTGAACACGAGCTTCAATCTTCAGGGGGAACGAGTTCGGAGCTCTCAAAAGTCACGGAGATAGCTGAGGTGGCAACCCAAATTGTACAAGGATGCCGAAAGTACATTGAATCACGTCAAGGTGAACAGAAGAATGTGGAAACCGTTACTTCAGTAGAAGGATTAAATAGCCTGATAACGCAATTCCCGATGGAAGGGAAGGTATTGAACTCACAAATGAGGTCCGTCGTGAAGGAATGGCAGATAACCCAGGAAGAGCGGGATGAATATGAATGCATGAAGAAGTCTTTTCAAGAAAGATGTCTAGGGAAGGAACCACCGTCAGCTAACGTCCAGGCGGGTGAGGAGGAAGAAGAAGGCTCTCTCGCTGGCCTAACTCAGGACGAACCCGAATATTACCATGACCTGTTGAGTGACACTGAATATTACGAGGATGTGGTCTGCCCAGCTTGTGATGAAAACTCCCGAAGTGCTGAAATCCGGATGAAGCACTTAAGGTCTAAGGAACATAGAGAGTTGGTGGCGCTACAGCTGGCAGCCGAGAAAGGAGCTCCGAGAGTTTCAAAAAGGCAGAAAAGAAAAAGAAGAAGCAGAAGATAATAACTGTCTAAAATATTAGCACTTCTACCATCTCAGGCGGGACACTACGAGAGGAGCTAAATTAGTTGAAAAACTGGAAAATGTCAAGACAGCCAGTTGGTTGTAAAAGTCCGCACTGCTGGTTCAACAGGACGAAAGTTCAAGCTGTTACGTCAAGAAAAAGGCTATGGAGGAGTCACTCTAGCCATGTGAACCGGCTACACCAAAGAGATGTTGTTTGGAACGAGTCAAGATCAGAGACTGACTCTATGAACTGTTTCCGCAGAGACTGAACCTGTGAACTGTTCCCACCAAGATTATATCTGTAAATTGTTTTATATGACATTGACTCCACCGAGATTATATCTGTAATTTGTTTTATAGGAAGTTGAAGTTATGTATGTTTAACGGGGACTCTGTAAGTAATAAGCTAAAAAAGGAGGATTGTAGTGTATGTACCCGTCTACCTTTAAGGGAACTATTGAATGCAACCATTCACCTTTAAGAGAACTACTTTAGGTGTGGCACTATTTGTTTGGCTTCGGTATACTGTAATACCGATAGTGACCACACCAGTATATAAGTGTTGTGGCAGGATTGCTGGGGCAGATTCGCCCGGACCTTCGAATAGTAAAGACCTGTTTGTTTGTTACTTCTGAAGTCTGTGTATTTATTAACTGCACAACCCGCAGACTTTACAGTTAGGAGCTTTTTGGAGTCCTGTTCCACCTCCATCTGTAAATAAGCATGACAAAGGTCAATCTTCGTAAAGTGTCTACCCCCAGCTAATGATGCGAATATGTCCTCTATCCGCGGCAGCGGATACTGTACCGTGTGCAGGACTGGGTTAATAGTTATCTTAAAATCCCCGCAAATGCAAACCTTCTTTGGTTTCCCCGGTGTGTTATTTGCAGATTTCTTTATAACTGGGACGATGGGCGTGGCCCACTCACTCCACTCAATCTTTGTAAGGACACCTGCACTCTCTAAGGCATCCAGTTCTGCTTCCACAGCTGGCCGAATGGCGTCTGGCCTTACAAAACTTGGGGTTTGCGTCTTGAGCAATAGTTATTTTTGCTCTAATGTCCTTTAAGGTCCCCAGCCCTTGTTGGAACACCTCTGGCGTTTTTGCCAATATTTTCGACAGCCTGCTTGTAATGGTTGTATCATCCTTGGTGGTCTCTATTTTTAACTCGTGTATCGACTTCCAGTCGAAATGGATTTTTCTTATCCATTCCCTACCAAAAAGTGGTGGTCCACCGTTTGGTAGGACGTATAAATAAAGTCCTGGCACTTTTCTGCCGTTGTATTTAACTGTTACTTGCATTTTTCCCTTCGGGTAAACTTTTTGTCCCGTATATGTTTTTAATTTAATTTCCGTATCCTTTAAGGGAATGCGTTTGAACAGCCTGTTATAATCTTGTTCATTAATTACTGATAGGGCTGAACCTGTGTCCAGCTCCATATTAACTTCGACGCCTGCTACCTTCATTTTAACCCACATTGTGCTGTGGTCCTCCGTTTTGTCTACACCATATAACTTGAGACATCCCAGACCTTTAGGCTCTGCTTATGTGCCTTCCTGTGACTCGTCTGAGCTACTGTCAGACATCTTATGTATTTTTGTCCTTGCCTTGGTACTGCTCGGACTGCCCCCACTATTGGGTTTCGTACCCGACCGACAAACTTTCGCTATATGCCCCTTTTTCCCACACTGCCGGCATATTTTATCACGAAACCAACAATTACTTTGGTCGTGGGTGGTTTTGCCACAACGGTAGCATTTACCTTTGTGAAATGTCACCTCATGGGTGTCATAGCAGGTTGTGTTTTGTCGCATTTGAGCAGCACCCTGTGCTGCAGCTTCATGGTCCGATGCTATTTCAATCGCCTGATCTAGGCTGAGCTGTTTCTTGGCTAGCAACCGTTTTCGTGTACTCTCATTTAACATGCCACAGACAAATCTGTCTCTGATCGCGTCCGCCAAAAAGGCTCCAAACTGGCAATGTTTGGACAACCTTCTGAGCTCAGCCAAATAGGCTGCCTGCGACTCATCATTCCTTTGGTCGCGTCTGTAGAAGCGGTACCTTTCCGCTATAAATGGTGGCTTAGGGTTTAAATGTTCCCTTAACGTATCAACAATTTGGGCATACGTTTTGTCTGCTGGCTTTTCTGGAGTAAGAAGATTCCTCAGCAGACCGTATGTTTTTGCCCCCATAAAATTGAATAAGGTTGCTGCCTTTTCGTCATCTTTCACCTTGTGTACTATGCAATAAAGTTCATGCCTTTCGACATAGGCATCCCACTCTTCTGTGTCCTCAACAAATTCTGACAACCAACCTTCTTTAGACATTTTAAACTGCTGAACAGCTTTTCCCGCCTTTGTCCACTAGATGGCGTTTTTTAAATTTTTTTATTTTAAACTGCTGAAGAGAAAAAACTTTTCCCCTTTGTCCACTAGATGGCGTTTTTCCCGCCTTTTCTCCTGCTGCTGCTAACGACCTCTCTCCAGCGTCGTTATTTTTGGCCCTTGCAGCTCCCGTTATTGCCACCGCCGCTATTAACAACGACCTTCCCCTCTTGTGGCTTGCTAGTCCTCGTGGCTCCGTTTGTTCCCCAGATCGCCTGCCCGTTCTGGCCCTTGCAGCTCCCGTTCCCCGGGAAGGATTTCAGTTTACCTGGCCCTGGGTGGACTTTTGCCCCATTGCTGGAGCGCCCGTTCAGCCTCTTCTCTCAGCTGCTGCAGCTTCTGTTGGAACCCTCTCTCTCTCTCTCTGTTGCTGCTGCTCCTCCCGAACCTGGAGTGCTGGGCGGTTTCCTTTGGTCGACGTTGAATTCTGCAGGCTGGCTGGTAAGAAGCCTCTCTCCTTCTCTCTCCGGACTGCTGCCGTTCCTTTGTTGCACCGTGTACTGGTGAGTTCGAACCTTACTCGTCGCCAGTGTAAAGTATGTGTCTATACTTAATCCAATAATGAAGAGACAGCTTGGAAGATTCAACGTAGGTCTTTACTTAATACCAACAGGCGGGAACTGAGGGGAGATCAGTACCCACAGTACTATTTATACCCCTATGGCCAGGAGTGGTACTATGGTATCACTACGCCCTACAAAGTAGTGCCGCCCTGGCCATAGGTTTAAAGTAACATACATATTACATACACAACACTGTCCATCACCTTCTATAGTTCCTGAGTTACACTTTCCATCACCTGCTACAGGTCCTGAGTCACCCTGTTCATCACCTGCTTCTTGTGTTGAGTCACCCTGTACATCACCCGCTACAGGTTCTGAATCACCCTGTTCATCAACAGCTACTTGTTTTGAGTCACTCTGTCCATCACCTGCTACAGGTTCTGAGTCATACTGTCCATCACCTGCTATGGGTTCTGAGTCACCCTGTCCGTCACCCATTACAGGTTCTGAGTCACCCTGTCCATCACCTGCTACAGGGTGTGAGTCACACTGTCCATCACCTGCTACAGGTTCTAAGTCACCCTGTCAATCACCTGCTGCAGGTTCTGAGTCACCCTGTTCATCACCCACTACAGGTTCTGAGTCACCCATTACATCACGCGCTACATGTTCGGAGTCACCCAGTCCATCACCAGCTCCAGGTTCTGAGTCACCCTGTCCATCACCCGCTACAAGTTCTGAGTCACACTGTCTATCACCCGCTACAGATTCTGAGTCACCCTGTCGATCACCCGATACATGTTCTGAGTCACACTGTCCATCACCCGCTACAGGTTCTGAGTCACCCTGTCCATCACCCACTACAAATTCTGAGCCACCCTGTCATCACCTGCTACAGTCCCTGAGTCACCCTGTTCATCACCCGCTACAGGTTTTAAGTCATCCTGTCTATCACCTGCTATAGCTCCTGAGTCACCCTGTCCATCATCTGCTACAGGTTCTGAGTCACCCTGTCCAACACCTGCTACAGGTTCTGAGTCACCCTCTTCATCACCTGCTTCTTGTCTTGAGTCACCCTGTCCATCACCTGCTATTATTCCTGAATCACACATTCCGTCACCTGCTACAGGTTCTGAGTCAGCCTGTCCATCACCTGCGACAGGTCCTGAATCACCCTGTTCATCAACTGCTACTTGTTTTGAGTCACCCTTTCCATCACCTGCAATAGTTCCTGAGTCATCCTGTCCTTCAGCTGCTACAGGTTCTGAGTCACACTGTCCATCACCTGCTATGGGCTCTGAGTCACCCTGTCCGTCACCCATTACAGGTTCTGAGTCATCCTGTCCATCACCAGCTACAGGTTCTGAGTCACCCTGTTCATCACCAGCTACATGTTCTGAGTCACCCTGTCCATCACGAGCTACAGGTTCTGAGTCACCCTGTCCATCACCCGATACATGTTCTGAGTCACCCTGTCCATCACCCGCTACAAATTCTGAGTCACCCTCTCCATCACCTGCTACAGGTTCTGAGTCACCCTGTCCATTACCCGCTACAAATTCTGAGTGAACCTGTCCATCACCTGCTACAGGTTCTGAGTCACTCTGTCCATCACCCGCTACGGGTTCTGAGTCACCCTGTTCATCACCTGCTACATGTTTTGAGTAACACTGTCCATCACCTGCTTTAGTTCCTGAGTCATCCTGTCAATCACCTGCTACAGTTTCTGAGTCACCCTTTCAATCACCTGCTATTGTTCCTGTGTCACCCTGTCCATCTCCTGCTACATGTTCTGAGTCACCCTGACCATCACCTGCTACATGCTCTGAGTCACCCTGTCCATCACCCGATACAGGTTCTGAGTCACCCTGTCCATCACTCACTACAGGTTCTGAGTCACCCTTTCTATCACCTGCTACAGGTTGTGATTCACCCTGTCCATCACCCGCTACATGTTCTGAGTCACACTGTCCATCACCCAATACATTTTCTGAGTCACCCTGTCCATCGCCCACTACAGGTTCTGAGTCACCCTGTCCATCACCAACTACAGGTTGTGAGTCACCCTTTAACTCACCTTCTATAGTTCCTGAGTCACTCTGTCCATCACCTGCTACAGGTTCTGAGTCACCCTGTCCATCACCCACTACAGGTTCTGAGTCACCCTGTCTATCACCCGCTACAGTTTCTGAGTCACCCTGTCCATCACCCGATACATGTTCTGATTCACCCTGTCCATCACCCGCTACAGGTTCTCAGTCACCCTGTCCATCACCCTCTACAAATTCTGAGTGAACCTGTCCATCACCTGCTACAGGTTCTGAGTCACCCTGTTCATCACCTGCTACATGTTTTGAGTAACACTGTCCATCACCTGCTTTAGTTCCTGAGTCATCCTGTCAATCACATGCTACAGTTTCTGAATCACCCATTCAATCACCTGCTATTGTTCCTGTGTCACCCTGTCCATCTCCTGCTACATGTTCTGAGTCACTCTGACCATCACCTGCTACATGCTCTGAGTCACCCTGTCCATCATCCGCTACAGGTTCTAAGTCACCCTGTCCATCACCCGCTACAGGTTCTGAGTCACCCTGTCCATCACCCGCTACAGGTTCTGAGTCACCCTTCCATCACCTGCTACAGGTTGTGAGTCACCTTGTCCTTCACCCGCTACAGGTTCTGAGTCACACTGTCCATCACCCAATACATGTTCTGAGTCACCCTGTCCATCGCCCAATACAGGTTCTGAGTCACCCTGTCCATCACCCAATAGAGGTTGTGAGTCACCCTTTAACTCACCTTCGATAGTTCCTGAGTCACCCTGTCCATCAACTGCTACAGGTTCTGAGTCACCCTGTCCATCACCCACTACAGGTTCTGAGTCACCCTGTCAATCACCCGCTACAGGTTCTGAGTCACCCTGTCCATCACCCGATACATGTTCTGAGTCACCCTGTACATCACCCGCTACAGGTTCTGAGTCACCCTGTCCATCACCCGCTACAGGTTCTGAGTCACCCTGTCCATCACCCGCTACAGATTCTGAGTCACCCTGTCCATCAGCCACTGCAGGTTCTGAGTTACCCTGTCCATCACCCGCTACAGGTTCTGAGTCACCCTGTCCATCACCCGCTACAGGTTCTGAGTCTTCCTGTCCATCTCCCGCTACAGGTTCTGAATCACCCTGTCCATCACCTGCTACAATCCCTGAGTCACCCTGTCCATCACCCACTACAGGTTCTGAGTCATCCTGTCCATCACCTGCTATAGTTCCTGAGTCACAATTTCCATCACGTGCTACAGGTTCTGAGTCACCCAGTTCATCACCTGCTTCTTGTTTTGAGTCACCCTGTCCATCACCTGCTATTACTCCTGAATCACACTTTCCGTCACCTGCTACAGGTTCTGAGTCAGCCTATCCATCACCTGCGACAGGTCCTGAATCACCCTGTTCATCAACTGCTACTTGTTTTGAGTCACCCTGTCCATCACCTGCAATAGTTCCTGAGTCACACTGTCCATCACCTGCTATGTGTTCTGAGTCACCCTGTCCGTCACCTGTTACAGGTTATGAGTCACCCTGTCCATCACCAGCTACAGGTTCTGAGTCACCCTTTTCATCACCAGCTACATGTTCCGAGTCACACTATCCATCACGAGCTTCAGGTTCTGAGTCACCCTGTGCATCACCCGATACATGTTCTGAGTCACCCTGTCCACACCCGCCTCAGGTTCTGAGTCACCCTCTCCATCACCCGCTACAAACACTGAGTCACCCTGTCCATCACCTGCTACAGGTTCTGAGTCACCCTGTCCATCACCCGCTACAAATTCTGAGTGAACCTGTCCATCACCTGCTACAGGTTCTGAGTCACTCTGTCCATCACCCGCTACAGGTTCTGAGTCACCCTGTTCATCACCTGCTACATGTTTTGAGTAACACTGTCCATTACCTGCTTTGGTTCCTGAGTCATCCTGTCAATCACCTGCTCCAGTTTCTGTGTCACCCTTTCAATCACCTGCTATTGTTCCTGTGTCACCCTGACCATCACCTGCTACATGCTCTGAGTCACCCTGTCCATCACCTGCTACAGGTTCTGAGTCACCCTGTCCATCACCTGCTACATGTTCTGAGTCACCCTGTCCATCACCCGCTATAGGTTCTGAGTCATCCTGTCCATCACCTGCTACATGTTCTGAGTCACCCCATCCATCACGCTCTACAGGTTCTGAGTCACCCTGTCCATCACCTGCTATTGTTCCTGAGTCAACCTGTCCATCACCCGCTACAGGTTCTGTGTCACCCTGTCCTTCAGCCATTGCAGTTTCTGAGTCACCCTGTCCATCACCTGATGCATATTCTGAGTCACCTGTTCCATCACCCGCTATATGTTCTAAGTCACCCTGTCCCTCAGCCGTTACAGGTTCTGAGTCATCCTGTCCATCACCCGCTACAGGTTCTGAGTCACCCTGTCCATCACCCGCTACAGGTTCTGAGTCACTTTGTCCATCACATGCTACATGTTCTGAGTCATCCTGTCCATCACCCGCTGCAGGTTCTGAGCCACCCTGTCAATCACCGGCTACTTATTCTGAGTCACCTGCCCATCACCCGCTATATGTTCTGAGTCACCCTCTCCATCACCTGCTACATGTTCTGAATCACCCTGCCCGCACCCGCTACAGGTTCTGAATCGCCCTCTCCAACACCTGCTACATGTTCTGAGTCATCCTGTCCATCACCCGCTACACGTTCTGAGTCACCCTGTCAATCACCTGCGACAGGTTCTGAGTAACCTGCCCATCACCTGCTACAGTCCCCGAGTCACACTGTCCTTCACCTGCTACAGGTTCTGAGTCACCCTGTCCATCACCCGTTACAGTTTCTGTGTCACCCTGTCCATAACCTGCTGCATGTTCTGAGTCACCTTTTCCATTACCCGCTATATGTTCTAAGTCACCCTGTCCCTCAGCCGTTACATGTTCTGAGTCATCCTGTCCATCACCCGCTACATGTTCTAAGTCATCCTCTCCATCACCTGCTACAGGTTCTGAGTCACTCTGTCCATCACCTGCTACAAGTTCTGAGTCACCCTGTGCACACCCGCTACAGGTTCTGAGTCACCCTGTCCATCACCCATTACATGTTCTGAGTCACCCTGTCCATCACCTGCTACATGTTCTGAGTCACCCTGTTCATTATCCGCTACAGGTTCTGAGTCACCCTGTCCATCACCTGCTAGTGTTCCTGAGTCAACCTGTCCATCACCCGCTACAGGTTCTGAGTCACCCTGTCCATCACCCGTTACAGGTTCTGAGTGACCCTGTCCATCACCTGCTGCATGTTCTGAGTCACCCTGTCCATCACCCACTATATGTTCTGAGACACCCTGGCCCTCAGCTGATACATGTTCTGAGTCACCATGTCCATCACCCGCTACAGGTTCTGAGTCACCCTGTCCATCACCCGCTATAGGTTCTGAGTCACTTATTCCATCACCTGCTACATGTTCTGAGTCACCCTGTCCATCAACCACTACAGGTTCTGAATCACCCTGTCCATCACCTGCTACATGTTCTGAGTCATCCTGTCCATCACCCGCAACAGGTTCTGAGTCACCCTGTCAATCATCACCGGCTACTTGTTCTGAGTCACCTGCCAATCACCTGCTACAAGTTCTGAGTCACCCTGTCCCTCAGCCGTTACATGTTCTGAGTCACCCTGTCCATCACCCGCTGCATGTTCTGAGTCACCCTGTCCATTACCCGCTACAGGTTCTGAGTCACCGTGTCCATCACCTGCTACAGGTTCTGAGTCACCCTGTCCTTCACCTGCTACATGATCTGAGTCACCTTGTCCATCACCTGCTACAGGTTCTGAGTCACCCTGTCCATCACCCATTACATGTTCTGATTCACCCTGTCCATCACCTGCTACATGTTCTGAGTCACCCTGTTCATTACCCGGTACAGGTTCTTAGTCACCCTGTCCATCACCTGCTATTGTTCCTGAGTCAACCTGTCCATCACCTGCTGCTTGCTCTGAGTCGCCCCGTCCATCACCCGTTTTATGTTCTAAGTCAGCCTGTCCCTCAGCCGTTACATGTTCTGAGTCATCCTGTCCATCACCCGCTACATGTTCTGAGTCAGCCTTGCCATCACCTGCTATAGTTCCTGAGTCAACCTGTCCATCACCCCCTACAGGTTCTGTGTCACCCTGTCCTTCACCCGTTGCATGTTCTGAGTCACCCTGTCCATCACCTGATCCATATTGTGAGTCACCTTTTCCATCATCCGCTATATGTTCTAAGTCACCCTTTTCCTCAGCCGTTACAGGTTCTGAGTCATCCTGTCCATCACCCGCTACAGCTTCTGAGTCACCCTGTCCATCACCCGCTACAGGTTCTGAGTCACTTTGTCCATCACATGTTACATGTTCTGCGTCATCCTCTCCATCACCCGCTGCAGGTTCTGAGTCACCCTGTCAATCACCGGCTACTTATTCTGAGTCACCTGCCCATCAACCGCTACATGTTCTGAGTCACCCTCTCCATCACCTGCTACATGTTCTGAGTCACCCTGTCCACACCCGCTACAGGTTCTGAATCACTCTCTCCAACACCTGCTACATGTTCTGAGTCATCCTGTCCATCACCCGCTACATGTTCTGAGTCATCCTGTCCATCTCCCGCTACAGGTTCTGAATCACCCTGTCCATCACCTGCTACAATCCCTGAGTCACACTGTCCATCACCCACTACAGGTTCTGAGTCATCCTGTCCATCACCTGCTATAGTTCCTGAGTCACACTTTCCATCACCTTCTACAGGTTCTGAGTCACCCAGTTCATCACCTGCTTCTTGTTTTGAGTCACCCTGTCCATCACCTGCTATTATTCCTGAATCACACTTTCCGTCACCTGCTACAGGTTCTGAGTCAGCCTGTCCATCTCCTGCGACAGGCCCTGAATCACCCTGTTCATCAACTGCTACTTGTTTTGAGTCACCCTGTCCATCACCTGCAATAGTTCCTGAGTCACCCTGTCCATCACCTGCTACACGTTCTGAGTCACACTGTCCATCACCTGCTATGGGTTCTGAGTCACCCTGTCCGTCACCCGTTACAGGTTCTGAGTCACCCTGTCCATCACCTGCTACAGGTTTTGAGTCACCCTGTCCATCACCAGCTACAGGTTCTGAGCCAACCTGTTCATCACCAGCTACATGTTCTGAGTCACCCTGTCCATCACAAGCTACAGGTTCTGAGTCACCCTGTCCATCACCCGATACATGTTCTGAGTCACCCTGTCCATCACCCGCTACAAATTCTGATTCACGCTGTCCATCACCTGCTACATGTTCTGAGTCACCCTGTCCATTACCCGCTACAGGTTCTGAGTCACCCTGTCCATCACCAGCTACAGGTTCTGAGTCACCCTTCCATCACCTGCTACAGGTTGTGAGTCACCTTGTCCTTCACCCGCTACAGGTTCTGAGTCACACTGTCCATCACCCAATACATGTTCTGAGTCACCCTGTCCATCGCCCAATACAGATTCTGAGTCACCCTGTCCATCACCCAATAGAGGTTGTGAGTCACCCTTTAACTCACCTTCTATAGTTCCTGAGTCACCCTGTCCATCAACTGCTACAGGTTCTGAGTCACCCTGTCCATCACCCACTACAGGTTCTGAGTCACGCTGTCAATCACCCGCTACAGGTTCTGAGTCACCCTGTCCATCACCCGATACATGTTCTGAGTCACCCTGTACATCACCCGCTACAGGTTCAGAGTCACCCTGTCCATCACCCGCTACAAGTTCTGAGTCACCCTGTCCAACACCTGCTACAGGTTCTGAGTCACCCTGTCCATCACCCACTGCAGGTTCTGAGTTACCCTGTCCATCACCTGCTACAGGTTCTGAGTCACCCTGTCCATCACCCGCTACAGGTTCTGAATCACCCTGTCCATCATCTGCTACAGGTTCTCAGTCACCCTGTCCATCACCCGCTACAGGTTCTGAGTCTTCCTGTCCATCTCCCGCTACAGGTTCTGAATCACCCTGTCCATCACCTGCTACAATCCCTGAGTCACCCTGTCCATCACCCACTACAGGTTCTGAGTCATCCTGTCCATCACCTGCTATAGTTCCTGATTCACACTGTCCATCACCCAATACATGTTCTGAGTCACCCTGTCCATCGCCCAATACAGGTTCTGAGTCACCCTGTCCATCACCCAATAGAGGTTGTGAGTCACCCTTTAACTCACCTTCTATAGTTCCTGAGTCACCCTGTCCATCAACTGCTATAGGTTCTGAGTCACCCTGTCCATCACCCACTACAGGTTCTGAGTCACCCTGTCAATCACCCGCTACAGGTTCTGAGTCACCCTGTCCATCACCCGATACATGTTCTGAGTCACCCTGTACATCACCCGCTACAGGTTCTGAGTCACCCTGTCCATCACCCGCTACAGGTTCTGAGTCACCCTGTCCATCACCCGCTACAGGTTCTGAGTCACCCTGTCCATCAGCCACTGCAGGTTCTGAGTTATCCTATCCATCACCCGCTACAGGTTCTGAGTCACCCTGTCCATCACCCACTACAGGTTCTGAATCACCCTGTCCATCACCCGCTACAGGTTCTCAGTCACCCTGTCCATCACCCGCTACAGGTTCTCAGTCACCCTGTCCATCACCCGCTACAGGTTCTGAGTCTTCCTGTCCATCTCCTGCTACAGGTTCTGAATCACCCTGTCCATCACCTGCTACAATCCCTGAGTCACCCTGTCCATCACCCACTACAGGTTCTGAGTCATCCTGTCCATCACCTGCTATAGTTCCTGAGTCACACTTTCCATCACCTGCTACAGGTTCTGAGTCACCCAGTTCATCACCTGCTTCTTGTTTTGAGTCACCCTGTCCATCACCTGCTATTATTCCTTGTGGTAAACCACTTTTATCGTTCACTATCGTTACACTATAGTTATCACTGTTATATTGTTCTCACTGTTCTCACTGTTGTATCACTATACGAGGTCGCCTCTTGTCACACTGTTATACCTGGGCTGACCATCACTGACTCCGCCCATGGCTCCACCTACCTGCCCAGGTATAAAGGTAGTCGACTGGCTGGTATTCCTCCTTGCTGGATCCGATCACCCATGAGGGTGGGCTCTGTTATTTAGTCAATAAAAACCTATAGTTACTTTCCTAACTCGTCGCTTTTCATTGGACGAATTGATAGGTATATCAATTTTATTGACTAAATTTTAAGATGTCTCATCCAGACGCCCCGCCACAACAGCCACAGCAGCCTTCAGACGCCGAGCCGCAACAATCACAACAGCCGGCTTGGCTGCGAGCCCTCAGACCACCGTACCTGGATCTAAATCCACGGGCAGCGAACGCAGCCCTCGACTTCGATCACTGGCTGGGCTGCTTTGAAGCCTACCTGGAAGAGTCCAACGTGCCTCAGAGATCCAAGCTAAGAGTTCTGAACGCCCAACTGAGCCCTAAAGTATTCGCGCTCATCCGGGACCTTAAAACATACGAGGACGCCATCAACCGGCTGAAAAGACAGTACCAAACCCCGGTAAACCCCATGTATACCAGGCACCTCCTAAGGTCCCGCCCGCAACTGCCAGGGGAGCCAGTGGAGGAATTTTTACGGGTGCTACAAGCACTCGGCAGAGACTGTAACTTTAAAGCAGTAACGGCGGCAGAAAATACGGAAGACAACGTCCGCGATGCCTTCGTGAAAGGCCTACGGTCCGACTACTCACGGCAGCGATTACTGGAAGCAAAGGACCTCGACCTGGACAAAGCTGCAGCCCTCGCTCTCTCCCTGGAGGTGGCCCATCGGGACCAGGAGGCGTTCTCCAGGTACTGTTCGCGACCCTGGGACTCGGGCCCGACCCCTACCGCAATACCCTTCACCGCGCCGCCCCCGGGACCTACCTCAGCGTCGGCGTCCCGGACCCGATCGGGACCGCCACCCCCGGTACCGGCTCCGACATCGGACCCCCGCGGCTGCTTTTTCTGCGGCCAGGAGAAACACCCGAGGTCGCGCTGACCAGCTAGGAACTCCACCTGCTCAACCTGCAGGAAGAAAGGCCACCTTGCTAAGGCCTGCAGAAGTGGATCTTCAGAGGCCAGCAGTGCCTCATGCGAACTGTGGGGGCGGCCATCTTCCTTCAAGGCAACAGAGGCCAGCATCCCCACACGTGAGTCATGGGGGCGGCCATCTTTGATCAAGGCAACCGACCCCAATAGTGCCTCATGTGAGTTATGGGGGCAGCCATTTTGTCCAACCTCGTGGGAGACGCCATTTTACCCACCACGCTCGACTGCCACCGTGCCTCCAGACCCGACGACCACCTCACCCGCAGACGACAACGACTCGCTCAGCTACACACTAGCCTCTGTCACTCTGGATCAAGCCCGCCCGCATCACCTGTCCAAGTCGATGATGGACATCAAAGTAAACGGCCACGCCACGACCTGCCTGTTCGACAGCGGAAGCACGGAGAGCTTCATCCACCCAGACACGGTGAGCCACTACTCCCTCCCCGTCCTGCCAATGCGCAACCGAATCTCGATGGCATCAAGGTCCCACGCCACGGACATCAGCGGCTACTGTGTTGTGACCCTGTCGGTTAAGGGTACGGAGTATAAAAACTTTAAACTCCTCATCCTCCCCCAGCTCTGCGCTGCCGTCCTACTAGGGCTGGACTTCCAATCCCACCTCCAAAGTGTCACCCTAGCATACGGTGGACCCCTCCCCCCACTCACAGTCGACAACCAGCGGATGTTAAACCGCCCACCGCGTAACACCTGCAGCCTATCCACCCTCAAGGTCCCGCCACCTTCCCTGTTCGCTAACCTAACCCCCGACTGCAAACCCGTCGCTACCAAGAGCAGGCGGTACAGCGCCGGGGACAGGGCCTTCATTAGCTATGAGGTGCGGCGCCTCCTGAAAGAGGGCATCATCGAGGGGAGCAGCAGCCCCTGGCGTGCCCAGGTCGTGGTCGTTAAGACCGGCGATAAAAATTGCTTGGTCATCGACTACAGCCAGACCATAAACAGGTACACCCAGCTGGACGCATACCCCCTTCCCCGCATATCTGACATGGTCAATCAGATTGCACAATACCGAGTATTCTCGACCATCGACCTTAGGTCGGCCTACCACCAACTCCCTATCAGCCCAGAGGACCGCCAGTATACCGCCTTCGAGGCGAACGGGCGCCTCTACCACTTCCTTAGGGTCCCCTTCGGTGTCACCAATGGGGTGTCGGTCTTCCAAAGGGAGATGGACCGGATGGTCGACCAGAACGGACTGCAGGCCACGTTCCCTTATCTAGATAACGTCACCATCTGCGGCCGCGACCGGCAGGACCATGATGTGAATCTGGAGAAATTCCTCCGTACGGCCCAACGGCTGAACCTCACCTACAATAAGGAGAAATGTGTGTTTAACACCTCACGCCTTGCTATCCTCGGCTGTGTAGTAGAGAACGGAGTCATCGGCCCCGACCCCGAAAGAATGCGCCCCCTCATGGAGCTACCCCTCCCCCACTGTCCTAAGGCATTTAAGAGAACCCTGGGACTCTTCGCCTACTATGCCCAATGGGTGCCCAATTATGCGGACAAAGCCAGACCCCTCATGAAGTCCACATCCTTCCCCCTCACGGAGGAGGCGTGCGCGGCCTTCTCCCTCATTAAGGGAGACATAGCCAAGGCCACAATGCACGCAGTGGATGAGTCCATCCCCTTCCAAGTGGAGAGCGATGCATCCGACTTCGCCCTAGCCGCTACCCTTAACCAGGAGGGGAGGCCGGTGGCCTTCTTCTCAAGGACCTTACAGGGCCCTGAGATCCGACACTCGTCGGTCGAGAAGGAAGCCCAGGCGATCGTGGAGGCGGTATGACGCTGGAGGCATTACCTGGCAGGCAAACGATTTACCCTCCTCACCGACCAGCGTTCGGTCACTTTCATGTTTAATAACAAGCTGAGGGGCAAAATCAAGAATGACAAGATCTTGAGGTGGAGAATCGAGCTATCCACCTACGATTATGAGATCTTGTACCGGCCAGGTAAGCTGAACGAACCCCCCGATGCTCTTTCACGAATTACATGCGCCAGCGCGCATATTGATAGACTTCAGACCCTCCACAACGACCTCTGCCACCCCGGGGTCACCAGACTTTACCATTTCATTAAGGCCCGCAACCTGACCTACTCCATCGAGGAGGTCAGGACCATGACCAGGAACTGCCAGACCTGTGCCGAGTGCAAACCGCACTTCTATAGGCCGGACAAAGCAAGCCTGATCAAGGCCACCCGCCCCTTCGAGCGCCTGAGCATCGACTTTAAGGGGCCCCTACCGTCATCCGACCGTAATGTGTACTTCCTCAACATCGTTGATGAGTACTCCCGTTTCCCCTTTGCCTTCCCCTGCCCAGACATGACCAGTACCACGGTCATTAAATGCCTGAACGAACTCTTCGCCTTGTTCGGGTTCCCGAACTATATACATAGTGACCGGGGCTCCTCCTTCATGAGCGAGGAACTCCGCCAGTTCCTGCTAGCGAGAGGTATTGCAGCAAGCAGGACCACCAGCTACAACCCCCGAGGGAACGGCCAGGTGGAAAGAGAGAACGCGACTGTCTGGAAGGCCGTCATCTTAGCCTTAAAGTCTAAGGGCCTCCCAGCCTCCCGCTGGCAGGAAGTCCTCCCGACAGCGCTGCATTCCATCCGGTCACTACTTTGCACTGCCGTTAACGCCACCCCCCATGAACGAATGTTTGTTTTCCCCAGGAAGTCGACTACGGGAACCACTCTACCAACCTGGCTGACCTCTCCGGGGCCCGTCCTGCTGCGAAAGCACGTGAGGGCCCATAAAACGGACCCCCTGGTCGAGATGGTGAACCTCCTGCACGCCAACCCCCAGTACGCCTACGTGGCTTACCCAGACAGGCGGGAGGATACTGTCTCCTTACGAGACCTCGCACCCTCGGGCACTCCGGAGACACCACCTTTACCCCCCCCCACCACCCCCGCAATTCCAGCCCAGGTAGACGGCATGCCGGAACCCCACGAGCCTTCGCCGACCACGCAGACACCAGCATTAACACCGGATAATGCAACACCGCCGCTGCGACGATCGGAGAGGCTTACGAGGCCTCCGGACAGACTGACATACCAGAACTGGTAGTACACTTCACCCCGCCGGACTCAAATCTAAAGAAGGGGTGAATGTGGTAAACCACTTTTATCGTTCACTATCATTACACTATAGTTATCACTGTTATATTGTTATCACTGTTCTCACTGTTGTATCACTATACGAGGTCGCCTCTTGTCACACTGTTATACCTGGGCTGACCATCACTGACTCCGCCCATGGCTCCACCTACCTGCCCAGGTATAAAGGTAGTCGACTGGCTGGTATTCCTCCTTGCTGGATCCGATCACCCATGAGGGTGGGCTCTGTTATTTAGTCAATAAAAACCTATAGTTACTTTCCTAACTCGTCGCTTTTCATTGGACGAATTGATAGGTATATCATTCCTGAATCACACTTTCCGTCACCTGCTACAGGTTCTGAGTCAGCCTGTCCATCACCTGCGACAGGTCCTGAATCACCCTGTTCATCAACTGCTACTTGTTTTGAGTCACCCTGTCCATCACCTGCAATAATTCCTGAGTCACACTGTCCATCACCTGCTGTGTGTTCTGAGTCACCCTGTCCGTCACCCGTTACAGGTTCTGAGTCACCCTGTCCATCAACTGCTACAGGTTCTGAGTCACACTGTCCATCACCAGCTACAGGTTCTGAGTCACCCTTTTCATCACCAGCTACATGTTCCGAGTCACAATATCCATCACGAGCTTCAGGTTCTGAGTCACCCTGTGCATCACCCGATACATGTTCTGAGTCACCCTGTCCAAACCCGCTACAGGTTCTGAGTCACCCTGTCCATCACCCGCTACAAATTCTGAGTCACCCTGTCCATCACCTGCTACAGGTTCTGAGTCACCCTGTCCATCACCCGCTACAAATTCTGAGTGAACCTGTCCATCACCTGCTACAGGTTCTGAGTCACTCTGTCCATCACCCGCTACAGGTTCTGACTCACCCTGTTCATCACCTGCTACATGTTTTGAGTAACACTGTCCATCACCTGCTTTGGTTCCGGAGTCATCCTGTCAATCACCTGCTGCAGTTTCTGAGTCACCCTTTCAATCACCTGCTATTGTTCCTGTGTCACCCTGACCATCACCTGCTGCATGCTCTGAGTCACCCTGTCCATCACCTGCTACAGGTTCTGAGTCACCCTGTCCATCACCTGCTACATGTTCTGAGTCACCCTGTCCATCAGCCGCTACAGGTTCTGAGTCATCCTGTCCATCACCTGCGACATGTTCTGAGTCACCCCGTCCATCACCCTCTACAGGTTCTGAGTCACCCTGTCCATCACCTGCTATAGTTCCTGAGTCAACCTGTCCATCACCCGCTACAGGTTCTGTGTCACCCTGTCCTTCAGCCGTTGCAGTTTCTGAGTCACCCTGTCCATCACCTGATGCATATTCTGAGTCACATGTTCCATCACCCGCTACAGGTTCTGAGTCACCCTGTCCATTACCCGCTACAGGTTCTGAGTCACTTTGTCCATCACATGCTACAAGTTCTGAGTCATCCTGTCCATCACCCGCTGCAGGTTCTGAGTCACCCTGTCAATCACCGGCTACTTATTCTGAGTCACCTGCCTATCACCCGCTATATGTTCTGAGTCACCCTCTCCATCACCTGCTACATGTTCTGAGTCACCCTGCCCGCACCCGCTACAGGTTCTGAGTCACCCTGTCAATCACCGGCTACTTGTTCTGAGTCATCCTGTCCATCACCCGCAACACGTTCTGAGTCACCCTGTCAATCACCGGCTACTTGTTCTGAGTCATCCTGTCCATCACCCGCTACATGTTCTAAGTCATCCTTTCCATCACCCGCTACAGGTTCTGAGTCACTCTGTCCATCACCTGCTACAAGTTCTGAGTCACGCTGTGCACACCCGCTACAGGTTCTGAGTCACCCTGTCCATCACCCATTACATGTTCTGAGTCACCCTGTCCATCACCTGCTACATGTTCTGAGTCACCCTGTCCATTACCCGCTACAGGTTCTGAGTCACCCTGTCCATCACCTGCTATTGTTCTTGAGTCAACCTGTCCATCACCCGCTACAGGTTCTGAGTCACCCTGTCCATCACCTGTTACAGGTTCTGAGTGACCCTGTCCATCACCTGCTGCATGTTCTGAGTCACCCTGTCCATTACCCACTATATGTTCTGAGACACCCTGGCCCTCAGCTGTTACATGTTCTGAGTCACCATGTCCATCACCCGCTACAGGTTCTGAGTCACCGTGTCCATCACCCGCTACAGGTTCTGAGTCACTTATTCCATCACCTGCTACATGTTCTGAGTCACCCTGTCCATCAACCGCTACATGTTCTGAATCACCCTGTCCATCAACCGCTACAGGTTCTGAATCACCCTGTCCATCACCTGCGACATGTTCTGAGTCATCCTGTCCATCACCTGCAACAGGTTCTGAGTCACCCTGTCAATTATCACCGGCTACTTGTTCTGAGTCACCTGCCAATCACCTGCTACAGGTTCTGAGTCACCCTGTCCCTCAGCCGTTACATGTTCTGAGTCATCCTGTCCATCACCCGCTGCATGTTCTGAGTCACCCTGTCCATCACCTGCTACAGGTTCTGAGTCACCCTGTCCTTCAGCTGTTACATGTTCTGAGTCAACTTGTCCATCACCTGCTACAGGTTCTGAGTCACCCTGTCCATCACCCATTACATGTTCTGATTCACCCTGTCCATCACCTGCTACATGTTCTGAGTCACTCTGTCCCTCAGCCGTTACATGTTCTGAGTCATCCTGTCCATCACCCGCTGCATGTTCTGAGTCACCCTGTCCATTACCCGCTACAGGTTCTCAGTCACCCTTTCATTACCCGCTACAGGTTCTGAGTCACCCTGTCCATCACCTACTATTGTTCCTGAGTCAACCTGTCCATCATCTGCTGCTTGTTCTGAGTCGCCCCGTCCATCACCCGTTTTATGTTCTAAGTCAGGCTGTCCCTCAGCCGTTACATGTTCTGAGTCATCCTGTCCATCACCCGCTACATGTTCTGAGTCAGCCTTGCCATCGCCTGCAAAAGTTCCTGAGTCAACCTGTCCATCACCCCCTACAGGTTCTGTGTCACCCTGTCCTTCACCCGTTGCATGTTCTGAGTCACCCTGTCCATCACCTGATCCATATTGTGAGTCACCTTTTCCATCATCAGCTATATGTTCTAAGTCACCCTTTTCCTCAGCCGTTACAGGTTCTGAGTCATCCTGTCCATCACCCGCTACTGCTTCTGAGTCACCCTGTCCATCACCCGCTACAGGTTCTGAGTCACTTTGTCCATCACATGTTACATGTTCTGCGTCATCCTGTCCATCACCTGCTGCAGGTTCTGAGTCACCCTGTCAATCACCGGCTACTTATTCTGAGTCACCTGCCCATCAACCGCTATATGTTCTGAGTCACCCTCTCCATCACCTGCTACATGTTCTGAGTCACCCTGTCCACACCCGCTACAGGTTCTGAATCACCCTCTCCAACACCTGCTACATGTTCTGAGTCATCCAGTCCATCACCCGCTGCACGTTCTGAGTCACCCTGTCAATCACCGGCTACTTGTTCTGAGTCACCTGCCCATCACCTGCTACAGTCCCCGAGTCACACTGTCCTTCACCTGCTACAGGTTCTGAGTCACCCTGTCCACACCCGCTACAGGTTCTGAGTCACCCTGTCCATCACCAGTTACAGGTTCTGAGTCACCCTGGCCATCACTTGCTACAGATTCTGTCTCACTCTGTCCATCACCCGCTACTTGTTCTGAGTCACCTGCCCATCACCTGCTACAGGTTCTGAGTCACCCTGTCCATCACCTGCTACATTTTCTGAGTCACCCTGTGCATCACCTGTTACAGTTCCCGAGTCACCCTGTCCATCACCTGCTACAGGTTCTGAGTCACCCTGTCCACACCCGCTACAGGTTCTGAGTCACCCTGTCCATCACGTGTTACAGGTTCTGAGTCACACTGTCCATCACCTGCTGCATTTTCTGAGTCACCCTTTCCATCACCCGCTACATCTTCTGAGTCACCCTGTCCATCACCTGCTACATGTTCTGAGTCATCCTGTCCATCACCCGCTACAGGTTCTGAGTCACCCTGTCAATCATCACCGGCTACTTGTTCTGAGTCACCTGCCAATCACCTGCTACGGGATCTGAGTCACCCTGTCCATCACCTGCTATAGTTCCTGAATCACCCTGTCTATCACCTGCTACAGCTTCTGAGTCACCCTGTCCATCACCTGCTACAGGTTCTGAGTCACTCTGTCCATCACCCGCTACAGATTCTGAGTCACCCTGTCCA
Source organism: Somniosus microcephalus (assembly GCF_052327205.1). NCBI lineage: Eukaryota > Metazoa > Chordata > Chondrichthyes > Squaliformes > Somniosidae > Somniosus > Somniosus microcephalus. Next base: position 282,518,439 of record NC_140989.1, on the reverse strand, counting down.
TCACCTGCTACAGGTTCTGAGTCACCCTGTCCATCACCCACTACAGGTTCTGAGTCACACTGTCCATCACCTGCTATGGGTACTGAGTCACCCTGTCCGTCACCCGTTACAGGTTCTGAGTCATCCTATCCATCACCTGCTACGGGTTCTGAGTCACCCTGTCCGTCACCCGTTACAGGTTCTGAGTTACCCTGTCGATCACCTGCCACAAGTTCTGAGTCACCCTGTTCATCACCAGCTACAGGTTCTGAGTCATCCATTAAATCACGCGCTACATTTTTGGAGTCACCCGGTCCATCAACAGCCAGAGGTTCTAAGTCACCCTGTCCATCACCCGCTACATGTTCTGAGTCACCCTGGCCATCACCCGCTACTTGTTCTGAGTCACCTGCCCATCACCTGCTACAGGTTCGGAGTCAGCCTGTCCATCACCTGCTACAGGTTCTGTGTCACCTTGTCCATCACCTGCTACAGGTTCGGAGTCACCCTGACCATCACCTGCTACAGGTCCTGAGTCACCCTGTCCATCACCCGCTACAGGTTCTGAGTCACCCTGTCCATCACCTGCTACAGGTTCTGAATCACATTTTCCATCACCTGCTACAGTTTCTGAGTCACCCTGTCCATCACCTGCTACAGGTCCTGAGTCACCCTGTCCACCCCCCGCTACAGGTTCTGAATATCCTTTTCCATCACCTGCTACAGTTTCTGAGTCACCCTGTCCATCGCCTGCTATAGTTCCTGAGTCAACCTGTCCATCACCTGCTGCATGTTCTGAGTCACCTTTTCCATTACCCGCTATATGTTCTAAGTCACAATGTCCCTCAGCCATTACATGTTCTGAGTCATCCTGTCAATCACCCGCTACATGTTCTAAATCATCCTTTTCATCACCCGCTACAGGTTCTGAGTCACTCTGTCCATCACCTGCTACAAGTTCTGAGTCACCCTGTGCACACCCGCTACAGGTTCTGAGTCACCCTGTCCATCACCCATTACATGTTCTGAGTCACCCTGTCCATCACCTGCTACATGTTCTGAGTCACCCTGTCCATTACCCGCTACAGGTTCTGAGTCACCCTGTCCATCACCTGCTATTGTTCCTGAGTGAACCTATCCATCACCCGCTACAGGTTCTGAGTCACACTGTCCATCAACCGTTACTTGTTCTGAGTCACTCTGTCCATCACCTGCCGCATGTTCTGAGTCATCCTGTCCATCACCCACTATATGTTCTGAGTCACCCTGGCCCTCAGCTGTTACATGTTCTGAGTCACCATGTCCATCACCCGCTACAGGTTCTGAGTCACCCTGTCCATCACCCGCTACAGGTTCTGAGTCACTTATTCCATCACCTGCTACATGTTCTGAGTCACCCTGTCCATCAACCGCTACATGTTCTGAGTCACCCTGTCCATCAACCGCTATAGGTTCTGAATCACCCTGTCCATCATCTGCTACATGTTCTGATTCATCCTTTCCATCACCCGCAACACGTTCTGAGTCACCCTGTCAATCATCACCGGCTACTTGTTCTGAGTCACCTGCCAATCACCTGCTACAGATTCTGAGTCACCCTGTCCCTCAGCTGTTACATGTTCTGAGTCACCTTGTCCATCACCTGCTACAGGTTCTGAGTCACCCTGACCATCACCCGCTACAGGTCCTGAGTCACCCTGTCCATCACCCGCTACAGGTTCTGAATCACCCTGTCCATCACCTGCTACAGGTTCTGAATCACATTTTCCATCACCTGCTACAGTTTCTGAGTCACCCTGTCCATCACCTGCAACAGGTCCTGAGTCACCCTGTCCATCACCCGCAACACGTTCTGAGTCACCCTGTCAATCACCGGCTACTTGTTCTGAGTCATCCTGTCCATCACCCGCTACATGTTCTAAGTCATCCTTTCCATCACCCGCTACAGGTTCTGAGTCACTCTGTCCATCACCTGCTACAAGTTCTGAGTCACGCTGTGCACACCCGCTACAGGTTCTGAGTCACCCTGTCCATCACCCATTACATGTTCTGAGTCACCCTGTCCATCACCTGCTACATGTTCTGAGTCACCCTGTCCATTACCCGCTACAGGTTCTGAGTCACCCTGTCCATCACCTGCTATTGTTCTTGAGTCAACCTGTCCATCACCCGCTACAGGTTCTGAGTCACCCTGTCCATCACCTGTTACAGGTTCTGAGTGACCCTGTCCATCACCTGCTGCATGTTCTGAGTCACCCTGTCCATTACCCACTATATGTTCTGAGACACCCTGGCCCTCAGCTGTTACATGTTCTGAGTCACCATGTCCATCACCCGCTACAGGTTCTGAGTCACCGTGTCCATCACCCGCTACAGGTTCTGAGTCACTTATTCCATCACCTGCTACATGTTCTGAGTCACCCTGTCCATCAACCGCTACATGTTCTGAATCACCCTGTCCATCAACCGCTACAGGTTCTGAATCACCCTGTCCATCACCTGCGACATGTTCTGAGTCATCCTGTCCATCACCTGCAACAGGTTCTGAGTCACCCTGTCAATTATCACCGGCTACTTGTTCTGAGTCACCTGCCAATCACCTGCTACAGGTTCTGAGTCACCCTGTCCCTCAGCCGTTACATGTTCTGAGTCATCCTGTCCATCACCCGCTGCATGTTCTGAGTCACCCTGTCCATCACCTGCTACAGGTTCTGAGTCACCCTGTCCTTCAGCTGTTACATGTTCTGAGTCAACTTGTCCATCACCTGCTACAGGTTCTGAGTCACCCTGTCCATCACCCATTACATGTTCTGATTCACCCTGTCCATCACCTGCTACATGTTCTGAGTCACTCTGTCCCTCAGCCGTTACATGTTCTGAGTCATCCTGTCCATCACCCGCTGCATGTTCTGAGTCACCCTGTCCATTACCCGCTACAGGTTCTCAGTCACCCTTTCATTACCCGCTACAGGTTCTGAGTCACCCTGTCCATCACCTACTATTGTTCCTGAGTCAACCTGTCCATCATCTGCTGCTTGTTCTGAGTCGCCCCGTCCATCACCCGTTTTATGTTCTAAGTCAGGCTGTCCCTCAGCCGTTACATGTTCTGAGTCATCCTGTCCATCACCCGCTACATGTTCTGAGTCAGCCTTGCCATCGCCTGCAAAAGTTCCTGAGTCAACCTGTCCATCACCCCCTACAGGTTCTGTGTCACCCTGTCCTTCACCCGTTGCATGTTCTGAGTCACCCTGTCCATCACCTGATCCATATTGTGAGTCACCTTTTCCATCATCAGCTATATGTTCTAAGTCACCCTTTTCCTCAGCCGTTACAGGTTCTGAGTCATCCTGTCCATCACCCGCTACTGCTTCTGAGTCACCCTGTCCATCACCCGCTACAGGTTCTGAGTCACTTTGTCCATCACATGTTACATGTTCTGCGTCATCCTGTCCATCACCTGCTGCAGGTTCTGAGTCACCCTGTCAATCACCGGCTACTTATTCTGAGTCACCTGCCCATCAACCGCTATATGTTCTGAGTCACCCTCTCCATCACCTGCTACATGTTCTGAGTCACCCTGTCCACACCCGCTACAGGTTCTGAATCACCCTCTCCAACACCTGCTACATGTTCTGAGTCATCCAGTCCATCACCCGCTGCACGTTCTGAGTCACCCTGTCAATCACCGGCTACTTGTTCTGAGTCACCTGCCCATCACCTGCTACAGTCCCCGAGTCACACTGTCCTTCACCTGCTACAGGTTCTGAGTCACCCTGTCCACACCCGCTACAGGTTCTGAGTCACCCTGTCCATCACCAGTTACAGGTTCTGAGTCACCCTGGCCATCACTTGCTACAGATTCTGTCTCACTCTGTCCATCACCCGCTACTTGTTCTGAGTCACCTGCCCATCACCTGCTACAGGTTCTGAGTCACGCTGTCCATCACCTGCTACATTTTCTGAGTCACCCTGTGCATCACCTGTTACAGTTCCCGAGTCACCCTGTCCATCACCTGCTACAGGTTCTGAGTCACCCTGTCCACACCCGCTACAGGTTCTGAGTCACCCTGTCCATCACGTGTTACAGGTTCTGAGTCACACTGTCCATCACCTCCTGCATGTTCTGAGTCACACTGTCCATCACCTGCTGCATTTTCTGAGTCACCCTTTCCATCACCCGCTACATCTTCTGAGTCACCCTGTCCATCACCTGCTACATGTTCTGAGTCATCCTGTCCATCACCCGCTACAGGTTCTGAGTCACCCTGTCAATCATCACCGGCTACTTGTTCTGAGTCACCTGCCAATCACCTGCTACGGGATCTGAGTCACCCTGTCCATCACCTGCTATAGTTCCTGAATCACCCTGTCTATCACCTGCTACAGCTTCTGAGTCACCCTGTCCATCACCTGCTACAGGTTCTGAGTCACTCTGTCCATCACCCGCTACAGATTCTGAGTCACCCTGTCCATCACCTGCTACAGGTTCTGAGTCACCCTGTCCATCACCCACTACAGGTTCTGAGTCACACTGTCCATCACCTGCTACGGGTTCTGAGTCACCCTGTCCGTCACCCGTTACAGGTTCTGAGTCATCCTATCCATCACCTGCTACGGGTTCTGAGTCACCCTGTCCGTCACCCGTTACAGGTTCTGAGTCATCCTATCCATCACCTGCTGCAGGTTCTGAGTCACACTGTCCATCACTGCTACAGGTTCTGAGTTACCCTGTCGATCACCTGCCACAAGTTCTGAGTCACCCTGTTCATCACCAGCTACAGGTTCTGAGTCACCCATTAAATCACGCGCTACATTTTTGGAGTCACCCGGTCCATCAACAGCCAGAGGTTCTAAGTCACCCTGTCCATCACCCGCTACATGTTCTGAGTCACCCTGGCCATCACCCGCTACTTGTTCTGAGTCACCTGCCCATCACCTGCTACAGGTTCGGAGTCAGCCTGTCCATCACCTGCTACAGGTTCTGTGTCACCTTGTCCATCACCTGCTACAGGTTCGGAGTCACCCTGACCATCACCTGCTACAGGTCCTGAGTCACCCTGTCCATCACCCGCTACAGGTTCTGAGTCACCCTGTCCATCACCTGCTACAGGTTCTGAATCACATTTTCCATCACCTGCTACAGTTTCTGAGTCACCCTGTCCATCACCTGCTACAGGTCCTGAGTCACCCTGTCCACCCCCCGCTACAGGTTCTGAATATCCTTTTCCATCACCTGCTACAGTTTCTGAGTCACCCTGTCCATCGCCTGCTATAGTTCCTGAGTCAACCTGTCCATCACCTGCTGCATGTTCTGAGTCACCTTTTCCATTACCCGCTATATGTTCTAAGTCACAATGTCCCTCAGCCATTACATGTTCTGAGTCATCCTGTCAATCACCCGCTACATGTTCTAAATCATCCTTTTCATCACCCGCTACAGGTTCTGAGTCACTCTGTCCATCACCTGCTACAAGTTCTGAGTCACCCTGTGCACACCCGCTACAGGTTCTGAGTCACCCTGTCCATCACCCATTACATGTTCTGAGTCACCCTGTCCATCACCTGCTACATGTTCTGAGTCACCCTGTCCATTACCCGCTACAGGTTCTGAGTCACCCTGTCCATCACCTGCTATTGTTCCTGAGTGAACCTATCCATCACCCGCTACAGGTTCTGAGTCACACTGTCCATCAACCGTTACTTGTTCTGAGTCACTCTGTCCATCACCTGCCGCATGTTCTGAGTCATCCTGTCCATCACCCACTATATGTTCTGAGTCACCCTGGCCCTCAGCTGTTACATGTTCTGAGTCACCATGTCCATCACCCGCTACAGGTTCTGAGTCACCCTGTCCATCACCCGCTACAGGTTCTGAGTCACTTATTCCATCACCTGCTACATGTTCTGAGTCACCCTGTCCATCAACCGCTACATGTTCTGAGTCACCCTGTCCATCAACCGCTATAGGTTCTGAATCACCCTGTCCATCATCTGCTACATGTTCTGATTCATCCTTTCCATCACCCGCAACACGTTCTGAGTCACCCTGTCAATCATCACCGGCTACTTGTTCTGAGTCACCTGCCAATCACCTGCTACAGATTCTGAGTCACCCTGTCCCTCAGCTGTTACATGTTCTGAGTCACCTTGTCCATCACCTGCTACAGGTTCTGAGTCACCCTGACCATCACCCGCTACAGGTCCTGAGTCACCCTGTCCATCACCCGCTACAGGTTCTGAATCACCCTGTCCATCACCTGCTACAGGTTCTGAATCACATTTTCCATCACCTGCTACAGTTTCTGAGTCACCCTGTCCATCACCTGCAACAGGTCCTGAGTCACCCTGTCCATCACCCGTTACATGTTCTGAGTCACCCCGTCCAGCCCCCGCTACAGGTTCTGAATCACCTTTTCCATCACCTGCTACAGTTTCTGAGTCACCCTGTCCATCGCCTCCTATAGTTCCTGAGTCAACCTGTCCATCACCTGCTGCATGTTCTGAGTCACCTTTTCCATTACCCGCTATATGTTCTAAGTCACAATGTCCCTCAGCCGTTACATGTTCTGAGTCATCCTGTCAATCACCCGCTACATGTTCTAAGTCATCCTTTCCATCACCCGCTACAGGTTCTGAGTCACTCTGTCCATCACCTGCGACAAGTTCTGAGTCACCCTGTGCACACCCGCTACAGGTTCTGAGTCACCCTGTCCATCACCCATTACATGTTCTCAGTCACCCTGTCCATCACCTGCTACATGTTCTGAGTCACCCTGTCCATTACCCGCTGCAGGTTCTGAGTCACCCTGTCCATCACCCGCTACAGGTTCTGAGTCACACTGTCCATCAACCGTTACTGGTTCTGAGTCACTCTGTCCATCACCTGCCGCATGTTCTGAATCACCCTGTCCATCACCCACTATATATTCTGAGTCACCCTGGCCCTCAGCTGTTACATGTTCTGAGTCACCATGTCCATCACCCGCTACAGGTTCTGAGTCACCCTGTCCATCACCCGCTACAGGTTCTGAGTCACTTATTCCATCACCTGCTACATGTTTTGAGTCACCCTGTCCATCAACCGCTACATGGTCTGAGTCACCCTGTCCATCACCCGCTACAGGTTCTGAATCACCCTGTCAATCATCACCAGCTACTTGTTCTGAGTCACCTGCCAATCACCTGCTACAGGTTCTGAGTCACCCTGTCCATCACCCATTACATGTTCAGAGTCACCCTGTCCATCACCTGCTACATGTTCTGAGTCACCCTGTCCATTACCCGCTACAGGTTCTGAGTCACCCTGTCCATCACCTGCTATTGTTCCTGAGTCAACCTGTCCATCACCTGCTGCATGTTCTGAGTCACCTTTTCCATCACCCGCTATATGTTCTAAGTCACCCTGTCCCTCAGCCGTTACATGTTCTGAGTCATTCTGTCCATCACCCGCTACATGTTCTGAGTCACCCTTTCCATCACCGGCTACAGGTTCTGAGTCACTCTGTCCATCAGCTGCTACAGGTTCTGAGTCACCCTGTCCATCACCTGCTACATGTTCTGAGTCATCCTGTCCATCACCCGCTACAGGTTCTGAGTCACCCTGTCAATCATCACCGGCTACTTGTTATGAGTCACCTGCCAATCACCTGCTACAGGTTCTGAGTCACCCTGTCCATCACCCATTACATGTTCAGAGTCACCCTGTCCATCACCTGCTACATGTTCTGAGTCACCCTGTCCATTACCCGCTACAGGTTCTGAGTCACCCTGTCCATCACCTGCTATTGTTCCTGAGTCAACCTGTCCATCACCTGCTGCATGTTCTGAGTTACCTTTTCCATCACCCGCTATATGTTCTAAGTCACCCTGTCCCTCAGCCGTTACATGTTCTGAGTCATCCTGTCCATCACCCGCTACATGTTCTGAGTCATCCTGTCCATCACCCACTACATGTTCTGAGTCATCCTTTCCATCACCCGCTACAGGTTCTGAGTCACTCTGTCCATCACCTGCTAGAAGTTCTGAGTCACCCTGTGCACACCCGCTACAGGTTCTGAGTCATCCTGTCCATCACCCATTACATGTTCTGAGTCACCCTGTCCATCACCTGCTACATGTTCTGAGTCACCCTGTCCATTACCCGCTACAGGTTCTGAGTCACCCTGTCCATCACCTGCTATTGTTCCTGAGTCAACCTGTCCATCACCCGCTACAGGTTCTGAGTCACCCTGTCCATCAACCGTTACATGTTCTGAGTCACCCTGTCCATCACCTGCTGCATGTTCTGAGTCACCCTGTCCATCACCCACTATATGTTCTGAGTCACCCTGTCCCTCAGCTGTTACATATTCTGAGTCACCATGTCCATCACCCGCTACAGGTTCTGAGTCACCCTGTCCATCACCCGCTACAGGTTCTGAGTCACTTATTCCATCACCTGCTACATGTTCTGAGTCAGCCTGTCCATCAACCGCTACAGGTTCTGAGTCACCCTGTCCATCACCTGCTGCATGTTCTGAGTCACCCTGTCCATCACCCACTATATGTTCTGAGTCACCCTGGCCCTCAGCTGTTACATATTCTGAGTCACCATGTCCATCAACCGCTACATGTTCCGAGTCACCCTGTCCATCAACTGCTACAGGTTCTGAATCACCCTGTCCATCACCTGCTACATGTTCTGAGTCACCCTGTCCATTACCCTCTACAGGTTCTGAGTCACCCTGTCCATCACCTGCTATTGTTCCTGAGTCAACCTGTCCATCACCTGCTGCATATTCTGATTCACCTTTTCCATCACCCGCTATATGTTCTAAGTCACCCTGTCCCTCAGCCGTTACATGTTCTGAGTCATCCTGTCCATCACCCGCTACATGTTCTGAGTCACCCTTTCCATCACCCGCTACAGGTTCTGAGTCACTCTGTCCATCAGCTGCTACAGGTTCTGAGTCACCCTGTGCACACCCGCTACAGGTTCTGAGTCACCCTGTCCATCACCCATTACATGTTCTGAGTCAACCTGTCCATCGCCCGCTACAGGTTCTGAGTCACCCTGTCCATCACCCGCTACAGGTTCTGAGTCACTTATTCCATCACCTGCTACATGCTCTGAGTCACCCTGTCCATCAACCGCTACAGGTTCTGAATCACCCTGTCCATCACCTGCTACATGTTCTGAGTCATCCTGTCCATCACCCGCTACAGGTTCTGAGTCACCCTGTCAATCATCACCGGCTACTTGTTCTGAGTCACCTGCCAATCACCTGCTACAGGTTCTGAGTCACCCTTTCCATCACCTGCTACATTTTCTGAGTCACCCTGTCCATCACCTGCTACAGGTTCTGAGTCACCCTGTCCACACCCGCTACCGGTTCTGAGTCACACTGTCCATCACGCTTTACAGGTTCTGAGTCACCCTGTCCATCACCTGCTGCATTTTCTGAGTCACCCTGTCCATCACCCGCTACAGGTTCTGAGTCACCCTGGCGATCACCCGCTACTTGTTCTGAGTCACCTGCCCATCACCTGCTACAGGTTCTGAGTCACCCTGTCCATCACCTGCTGCAGGTTCTGAGTCACCTTCTACATCACCCGCTACAGGTTCTGAGTCACCCTGTCCATCACCTGCTACAGGTTCTGAGTCACCCTGTCCTTCACCTGCTACATGTTCTGAGTCACCTTGTCCATCACCTGCTCCAGGTTCTGAGTCACCCTGTCCATCACCCATTACATGTTCTGAGTCACCCTGTCCATCACCTGCTACATGTTCTGAGTCACCCTGTCCATTACCCGCTACATGTTCTGAGTCACCCTGACCATCACCTGCTACATGCTCTGAGTCACCTGCCCATCACCTGCTACAGTCCCCGAGTCACACTGTCCTTCACCTGCTACAGGTTCTGAGTCACCCTTTCCACACCCGCTACAGGTTCTGAGTCACCCTGTCCATCACCCGTTACAAGTTCTGAGTCACCCTGTCCATAACCTGCTGCATGTTCTGAGTCACCCTGTCCATCACCCGCTACAGGTTCTGAGTCACCCTGTCCATCACCCGCTACAGGTTCTGAGTCACTTATTCCATCACCTGCTACATGTTCTGAGTCACCCTGTCCATCAACCGCTACATGTTCTGAGTCACCCTGTCCATCAACCGCTACAGGTTCTGAATCACCCTGTCCATCACCTGCTACATGTTCTGAGTCATCCTGTCCATCACCCGCTAAAGGTTCTGAGTCGCCCTGTCAATCATCACCGGCTACTTGTTCTGAGTCACCTGCCAATCACCTGCTACAGGTTCTGAGTCACCCTGTCCATCACCCATTACATGTTCAGAGTCACCCTGTCCATCACCTGCTACATCTTCTGAGTCACCCTGTCCATTACCCGCTATAGGTTCTGAGTCACCCTGTCCATCACCTGCTATTGTTCCTGAGTCAGCCTGTCCATCACCTGCTGCATGTTCTGAGTCACCTTTTCCATCACCCGCTATATGTTCTAAGTCACCCTGTCCCTCAGCCGTTACATGTTCTGAGTCATCCTGTCCATCACCCGCTACATGTTCTGAGTCACCCTTTCCATCACCCGCTACAGGTTCTGAGTCACTCTGTCCATCAGCTGCTACAGGTTCTGAGTCACCCTGTGCACACCCGCTACAGGTTCTGAGTCACCCTGTCCATCACCCATTACATGTTCTGAGTCAACCTGTCCATCACCCGCTACAGGTTCTGAGTCACCCTGTCTATCACCCGTTACAGGTTCAGAGTCACCCTGTCCATCACCTGCTGCATTTTCTGAGTCACACTGTCCATCACCCACTATATGTTCTGAGTCACCCGGTCCCTCAGCTGTTACATGTTCTGAGTCACCATGTCCATCACCCGCTATAGGTTCTGAGTCACTCTATCCATCACCCGCTACAGGTTCTGAGTCACACTGTCCATCATCCGCTACAGGTTCTGAGTCACCCTGTCCATCACCCGCTACATTTTCTGAGTCACCCTGCCCATCACCCGCTACAGGTTCTGAGTCACACTGTCCATCACCTGCTACGGGTTCTGAGTCACCCTGCCTGTGGTTTATGTAACCTGTTCCACCTTCAGAGAACTTAAGCCTGTTCCACCTTAAGAGATGTACTACTTTCTCTGGCTGCTGTATACGTAATACCGGTGGTGACCACCGATATATAAGCACTGTGTAGTAATATTGTATTTAGTATAGTCCTGACCTCCAACCAGTAAAGACCTGTTGAACTTTAATCTTGTAGTCTGTGTTAGTAATTACAACTAGAACACACAGACGTAACAGTGGCGACGAGTCCGATTCTTACCCTGTGGCAGTTTATATCCACAGCGGCTTCGTCCACAGAACGGACGTCGAAGAGAGGCTTCCACCCTCATCACCCTGCTGGAAGACACGTCGCGCGGCAGTCATCGAGAAACCAGAGTGCGGAAGACATCCTGAACTCGAAGCCTCCATCAGCGGCTGTCAGCTATCTTCTTTCTACCTCAGTGGTGGGTAAGCCGGGCAGCGACACGGCCAGAAAGTCGGCCGCGTTGGCTGTACAGGCGGGGAGGGAAGACGATGGAATAAGGGCGGTGAGATCGATCGCGACCGGAGATAAGGGCCGGGCCGCATTCGGGCCGAAAGGCGCAGCACGGGGACATCGATCGCGGCTGGTGATAAGGGCCGGGCCGCATTCGGGCTAAAAAGGCGCAGCGTCTGGGGCAACTGAAGGCGCGAGAGCCGCGGTGAAGCGGAGACAGCGTCGGGGGACGGGTGAAGACTGCCATGCGCGGGAAAACCGCCATTTTGTAGGCGGAGGACGAAGACAAGAGCGGGAAGCCGCCATCTTGGATAAAAATAAAAATAAATTAAATTGCAACGATGCCTAAACATGGGAACATTAATACCTTTGATAGCGACATCGAAGATTGGGCCATGTATGTAGAACGCATAAAAAATTATTGTAAAGCAAATAAAATCCCAGATGAAGAGAAAGCACTAACATTATTAAACTTAATGGGTGCGAAGACATACGGGCAATTGAAACACCTTTTATCACCAGATGAACCGGCGGATAAGACGTTCGAGGAGATTGTTACTGTCCTGAAAAATCATCTAAACCCCACGCTGCTGATGCTAGCAGAACGATTTAAATTTTACAGCAGAAGGCAGCTGAAGGATGAAAGCAATGCTGAATATTTAATGGAATTGCGTAAGCTAGCAAAGTACTGTCAGTTTGGAACGAGACTGACAGAGGCGCTACGAGATAAATTTGTGTGTGGTTTATTAAAAGAAGATACACAAAAGCGACTGCTCGAGGAGAATGAGCTGACGCTTGAGAAAGCGGTCACTATGGCAGCAGCACATGAAGCCGCAGCGAGAGGCACGGCAGTAATGCAGCTACGGTCACCGGAACTCAGTACAAATAAATTGGGTTTGAGTACTGTAAAATGTTATCGTTGTGAAAAGACAATGCACGATCAGAACCAGTGTTGGTTTAAAAACCAAGAATGCAGAACGTGTGGCAGGCTTGGCCACATAGCTAAAGTATGCCGGTCAGGAAAGAAGACCAGCAACAAAAAGTCACCGCAAGGAAAATACATAAAGGTACACAAGGTGACAAAGAACAGTTCGACCGAACAGAAGTCAGATTCAGACGCTAGCAGTAATGAACTGGGTAGCTTAAGAGTACACAACGTTGGTAAGGATGCAGATCTCCAGGCAATTTGGGTCACCCTTCAGATAGCAGGAGTCCAAGTAAAGATGGAATTGGACACTGGATCGGCATTGACGGTCATGAATAAGAAAGATTACAAAAGTTTATTCCAACATATTCCCCTACGGGATACGGAGATTATATTGAAAACATACACGGGGCAAAGAGTGTACCCCATCGGAAAGATAGAGGTAAAAGTGGTCCACAAGGGCGAAGAAAGCCAAGTAATGGACTTATATGTGCTACCTGAAGGAGGTCCACCACTACTGGGACAGGAGTGGATTAGGAAAATGAATATGGACTGGCACTCCTTGAAGGCACTAACGGTAGATTCCGGGGAAACAGATGTCAAACCTAAACGATTGTCCAAAATATTGGATGATGCTAAAGAGGTGTTCCAGCAGGGACTGGGAACACTGAGAGGAATTACGGCAAACATCAAGATTGATGAACATGCACACCCAAATTTTTTTAAAGCCAGACCGGTACCCTATGCAATATGACCTACTGTAGAAGCGGAACTGGAAGCGCTAGAACGTTCAGGTGTACTGTCTAAGGTAGATTGGAGTGAGTGGGCTACGCCCATTGTTCCCGTTATGAAACGTCCTTCGAGCAACAAGCCAGGAGAACCAGGGAAGGTTCGCATCTGTGGAGATTTCAAAATCACCGTTAATCCGGTGCTTCACACGGTGCAGTATCCGCTTCCGCGGATTGAGGATATTTTTGCTTCATTGTCTGGCGGGAAACACTTCACCAAGATAGACCTGGCGCAGGCGTACTTGCAGATGGAGGTTGAAGAAGAGTCACGCCAATACCTCACGATCAACACGCATCGAGGTTTGTACCGGTACAATAGGCTGGTTTTTGGAGTGGCATCGGCTCCAGCAATTTGGCAGAGGGCCATGGAGCAGGTATTACAGGGAATTCCAGGCACACAATGTTACCTGGACGATATTCTGATTACAGGTGATGGTGATGAAGAACACCTTGCAAACTTGGAACTGGTGCTCAACAGACTGAAAGAGTATGGACTTAGAGTTAATCGGCAGAAATGTGAGTTCTTCCAGAAGCGGATCTCGTACTGTGGTCATGTCATTGACCGGGAGGGGCTTCATAAGTCTCCTGACAAGATAGAGGCAGTTGTAAAGGCTCCCGCTCCGGATAATGTCTCTCAGTTGAGGTCGTTTCTAGGATTGATTAACTATTACCATAAATTTCTACCAAATCTATCCACGGTACTGCACCCGCTAAACGCTCTTTTACAGAAGGGGGTACCATGGGAATGGAGCAAAAACTGTAAGAAGGCATTTCGCAAAAGCAAAGAATTGATCACCTCAGAGGAAGTGTTGGCTCACTTCAACCCGACACTGCCTATTCGGTTGGCTTGTGATGCTTCTCCATATGGTATTGGGGCAGTACTCTCACACAAGTTGCCAAATGGCACGGAAAGGCCAGTCGCGTTTGCATCCAGATCATTGAACTCCGCTGAGCGCAACTATGCGCAGATCGATAGGGAGGCTCTCAGCCTTGTATGGGGAGTGAAGAAGTTTAATCATTACCTGCAGGGCCAAAAATTCACACTTCTGACAGACCATCAGCCGTTGGTATCCATTTTTAACCCTAAGAAGGGTGTTTCAGTGATGACAGCACAGCGTCTCCAGAGATGGTCCCTTTTCCTAGGGGCACATCAATATCAAATAGAATTCAAAGGTACGAAGCAGCATGGCAATGCTGATGGGCTGTCGCGCCTGCCACTACCTGAAGAAGAAGAAACGACGAAAGTTGACCCTGTTGAGTTATTTCATTCGACCATCATCGAGTGTTTACCAGTCACCAGTGCAAGTATTGAAAGAGAAGCCAGGAACGACCCGACACTGTCCAGAGTCTACGAGGTGACAGTGAAAGGATGGCCAACACATGGTGATCCTCTGTTACCGGCATTCTCGGCAAGGCGAGACCAGCTGTCCGTCTGCCATGGTACTTTGATGTACGGGACAAGAGTGATTATTCCTCCCAAGTTAAGGGAAAGAGTTCTAAAAGAACTGCATGAAGGTCATCTGGGGGGAGTTAAGATGAAAAGTCTTGCTAGGGCTTATGTATGGTGGCCGGGTATTGACCAACAGATAGAGGAGTTGACGAAAAGCTGCGCTGGGTGCCAAAAAGTGCAAAATGCACCTCCGATCGCACCACTACACCCATGGGAATGGCCTTCAGCCCCATGGCAACGCATACATATTGACTTTGCTGGTCCATTCATGGACTCCATGTTCCTAATTGCGGTGGACGCACATTCCAAATGGCCAGAAGTGATCAAGGTGAATACCACTACTTCAGAAAAGACAATTGCGGTGTTAAGAACAATATTCGCAAGGAACGGATTGCCAGAACAGATCTGTTCGGACAACGGACCACAGTTCATGTCGGAAGAATTCCAAAAATTCTTAAAGAAGAATGGGGTGAAACATTATACCTCTGCCCCATATCATCCGGCGACAAACGGGTTGGCCGAGAGATTTGTCCAAACATTCAAAAAGGCAATAAAGGCCATGAACGATGATCAGATTCCGCTACAGCACAAGGTGGACAATTTCCTAATGGCATATCGAAACGCCGCTCATGCAGTGACTAACTGTGGTAAACCACTTTTATCGTTCACTACCGTTACACTATGGTTATCACTGTTATATCGTTACACTATGGTTATCACTGTTTACACTGTTGTATCACTACACGAGGTCGCCTCTTGCCACGCTGTTATACCTGGGCTGACCACTGCTGACTCCGCCCATAGCTCCGCCTACTTGCCCAGGTATAAAGGTGGTCGACTGGCTGGTATTCCTCCTTGTTGGATCCGATCACCCACGAGGGTGGGCTCTGTTATTTAGCCAATAAAAACCTATAGTTACTTTCTTAACTCGTCGCTTTTCATTGGATGAATTGATAGGTATATCAATTTTATTGGCTAAATTTTAAAAATGTCTAACGAACCGTCAGACCAGTCAGACGCCCAGCTACAACAGCCACAGCAGCCGGCCTGGCTGCGAGCCCTCCGACCGCCGTACCTGGATCTAAACCCACAGGCAGCAAACTCAGCCCTCGACTTCAAACACTGGCTGAGCTGTTTCGAATCCTACCTGGGAGAATCCGGCGTGCCTCAGAGATCCAAACTAAGAGTGCTGACCGCCCAAGTGAGCCCTAAAGTATTCGCACTCATACAGGACCTTACTACATACGAGGCCGCCATCAACCTGCTGAAACAGCAGTACCGGAGCCCGGTAAATTCTATGTATGCCAGACACCTCCTAAGATCCCGCCCGCAACAGCCAGGAGAGTCTGTAGATGAATTTTTACAGGCGCTACAAACACTCGGCAGGGACTGTGACTTTAAAGCGGTAATGGCTGCAGAAAATACTGAAGAGAATATCCGCGATGCCTTCGTGAAAGGCCTTCGGTCCGACTACTCACGGCAAAGACTGCTCGAATCAAAGGACCTCGACCTGAACACAGCTGCAGCCCTCGCCCGCTCCCTGGAAGTGGCCCATCGGGACCTCGAGGCGTATTCCAGGTACTGTACTGCGCGACCCTGGGACTCCGGCCCGACCCCGGCCGCAATACCCCTCGCAACGCCGCCTCCGGGACCTACCTCAGCGTCGGCGTCCCAGAACCGATCGGGACCGCCACCCCCGGTACCGGCTGCAACATCGGACCCCCGCGATCGGGCCGCCGGCTGCTTCTTCTGTGGCCAGGCGAAACACCCGAGGACGCACTGCCCTGCGAGAAACGCGACTTGCTCCCATTGCCAGAAGAAAGGCCACTTCGCTAAGGCCTGCAGGGGGAGAGCCACAGACGCCAGCAGTGCCTCATGCGAATTGTGGGGGCGGCCATCTTTCATCCAGGCCACAGATGCCAGTATCCCCTCGTGTGAGTCGTGGGGCGGCCATCTTTGATCAAGGCAACCGACACCAGCAATGCCTCATGTGAGTTGTGGGGGCAGCCATCTTATTCAACCTCGTGGGCGCCGCCATTTTGTCCACCACAGTCGACCGCCACCTTGTCGCCAGACCCGACCACCGCCTCACCTGCAGACTACAGCAGCTCGCTCAGCCATACACTAGCCTCCGTCACACTGGACCAAGCTCGCCCGCATCACCTGTCCAAGTCCATGATGGACATCAAAGTAAACGGCCACGCCACGACCTGCCTGTTCGACAGCGGAAGCACGGAGAGTTTCATACATCCAGACACGGTGAGCCACTACTCCCTCACTGTCCGGCCAACGCGCAACCGGATCTCGATGGCATCGAGGTCCCATTCTACAGACATCAGCGGCTACTGTATTGTGACCCTGTCGGTTAGGGGCACGGAGTATAAAAATTTTAAACTCCTCGTCCTGCCCCAGCTCTGCGCTGCCGTCCTACTAGGGCTGGACTTCCAATCCCACCTGCAAAGTGTCACTTTGGCATACGGTGGACCCCTCCCCCCACTCACAGTCGACAACCAGCAGCCTTTAAACTGCCCACCGCATACCACCTGCGGCCTATCCACCCTCAAGGTCCCGCCCCCCTCCCTGTTCGCTAACCTCACCCGCGACTGTAAACCCGTCGCCACCAAGAGCAGGCGGTACAGCGCCGGGGACAGAGCTTTTATTAGCTGTGAGGTGCAGCGTCTCCTGAAGGAGGGCATCATCGAGAGGAGCAACAGCCCCTGGCGTGCCCAGGTCGTAGTCGTTAAGACCGGCGATAAAAACCGCCTAGTCATCGACTACAGCCAAACCATAAACCGGTACACCCAGCTGGACGCATACCCCCTTCTCCGCATATCTGATATGGTCAATCAGATTGCGCAGTACCGGGTATTCTCCACCATCGACCTTAAGTCGGCCTATCACCAACTCCCTATCCGCCCTGAGGACCGCCAGTATACAGCCTTCGAGGCGAACGGCCGCCTCTACCGCTTCCTTAGGGTTCCCTTCGGCGTCACCAACGGGGTTTCGGTCTTCCAAAGGGAGATGGACCGGATGGTTGACCAGAACGGGCTGCACGCCACGTTCCCCTATCTAGATAACGTCACCATCTGCGGCCGCGACCGGCAGGACCACGATGTTAATCTGGAAAGATTCCTCCGTACGGCCCAACGGCTGAACCTCACTTACAATAAGGAGAAATGTGTGTTTAACACCTCGCGCCTTGCCATCCTCGGCTGCGTAGTAGAGAACGGAGTCATCGGCCCCGACCCCGAAAGAATGCGCCCCCTCATGGAGCTTCCCCTCCCCTACTGTCCAAAGGCGCTGAAGAGAACCCTGGGGCTCTTCGCCTACTATGCCCAATGGGTGCCAAATTATGCGGACAAAGCCATACCCCTCATGAAGTCCACCTCCTTCCCCCTGACGGCAGAAGCGTGCGCAGCCTTCTCCCTCATTAAGGGAGACATTGCTAAGGCCACAATGCACGCAGTGGATGAGTCTATCCCTTTCCAAGTGGAGAGCGATGCATCCGACTTCACCCTAGCCGCAACCCTCAACCAGGAGGGGAGACCGGTGGCCTTCTTCTCAAGGACCCTCCAGGGCCCTGAGATCCGACACTCTTCGGTCGAGAAGGAGGCCCAGGCAATCGTGGAGGCTGTACGACGCTGGAGGCATTACCTGGCAGGCAAACGATTTACCCTCCTCACCGACCAGCGTTCGGTCGCTTTTATGTTTAATAACAAGCTGAGGGGCAAAATCAAGAACGACAAGATCTTGAGGTGGAGAATAGAGCTCTCCACCTATGATTATGATATCTTGTACCAGCCTGGTAATCTGAACGAACCCCCAGATGCTCTATCACGAAGTACATGCGCCAACGTGCAAACTGATAGACTGCAGACCCTCCACAACGACCTCTGCCACCCCGGGGTCACCAGACTTTACCACTTCATTAAGGCCCGCAACCTGCCATACTCCATCGAGGAGGTCAGGACCATGACCAGGAACTGCCAAACCTGTGCCGAATGCAAACCGCATTTCTTTAGGCCGGACAGAGCAAGCCTGATCAAGGCCACCCGCCCCTTCGAGCGCTTGAGCATCGATTTTAAGGGGCCCCTCCCGTCCTCTGACCGTAATGTGTACTTCCTCAACATCATTGATGAGTACTCGCGTTTCCCCTTTGCCTTCCCCTGCCCAGACATGACCAGCACCACGGTCATCAAATGCCTGAACGACCTCTTCGCCTTGTTCGGGTTCCCGAACTATATACATAGCGACCGGGGCTCCTCCTTCATGAGCGAGGAACTTCGCCAGTTCCTATTAGCGAGAGGTATCGCTGCAAGCAGGACCACCAGCTACAACCCCCGAGGGAATGGCCAGGTGGAAAGAGAGAACGCGACTGTCTGGAAGGCCGTTCTCTTAGCCTTAAAGTCTGAGGGCCTCCCAACCTCTCGCTGGCAGGAGGTCCTCCCGGCAGCGCTGCATTCCATCCGGTCACTGCTTTGCACTGCCATTAACGCCACCCCCCATGAACGAATGTTTGTTTTCCCCAGGAAATCGACTATGGGAACCACGCTGCCAACTTGGCTGACTTCTCCGGGGCCCGTCTTACTGCGAAAGCATGTGAGGGCCCATAAAACGGACCCCCTGGTCGAGAGGGTGGTCCTCCTGCACGCCAACCCCCAGTACGCCTACGTGGCATACCCAGACGGGCGGGAGGACACAGCCTCCTTACGAGACCTTGCACCCTCGGGCACCCCGAGACACCACCGTTACCCCCCACCACCCCCCCAAATCCAGCCCAGGTAGACGGCATGCCGGAACCCCACGAGCCTTCGCCGACCACGCAGACACCAGCATTAACACCGGAGACTGCAACACCGCCGCCGCTGCTGCGCCGATCAGAAAGACTTACGAGGCCTCCGGACAGACTGACATACCCGAACTGGTAGTACACTTCACCCCGCCGGACTCAAATCTAAACAAGGGGTGAATGTGGTAAACCACTTTTATCGTTCACTACCGTTACACTATGGTTATCACTGTTATATCGTTACACTATGGTTATCACTGTTTACACTGTTGTATCACTACACGAGGTCGCCTCTTGCCACGCTGTTATACCTGGGCTGACCACTGCTGACTCCGCCCATAGCTCCGCCTACTTGCCCAGGTATAAAGGTGGTCGACTGGCTGGTATTCCTCCTTGTTGGATCCGATCACCCACAAGGGTGGGCTCTGTTATTTAGCCAATAAAAACCTATAGTTACTTTCTTAACTCGTCGCTTTTCATTGGATGAATTGATAGGTATATCACTAACCAAAGTCCTGCCATGATGTTTTATAACAGGAGGTTGCGGTCCAGGTTGGACTTGTTAAAACCAAATGTGCGGGGGGAAGTGGAAAACAAACAGTTCCGGCATATTAATAACAAGACCACTCGAAGTTTCGAAGTAGGACAACCAGTGTTGGCAAGGGGCTATGGAAACGAAAAATGGCAGTCCGGAACAATTCGGGCCAGACAAGGACCTCTGATGTACACAGTAGATATTGGTAACAATGTGATAAGGCATCATGCGGATCAACTGGTAGAATCGAGAGCAAGGGTGGAACCCATGGTTGCGACAGAGACAACTGTGGAAGACGTTAATGAACCTGAAGCATCTAACTCGGCAGGGAATGTACCTGATGATGATAACACCCAATGCATGGGAGACCAACTAGAGGAGTCACCTCAGCAACAGGAATTAGAGACCACTGAAAGGCGTTATCCAAACCGAATCAGAAGGCCTCCTGAGAGACTGAACCTTTGAACTCTTTATACCTGAAGTTATATATGATATTATGTTATGTTAAATGGGGATATCACCATTAAGCTAAAAAGGGAGGATTGTGGTGTATGTAACCTGTTCCACCTTAAGAGAACTTAAGCCTGTTCCACTTTAAGAGATGTACTACTTTCTCTGGCTGCTGTATACGTAATACCGGTGGTGACCACCGGTATATAAGCACTGTGGAGTAATATTGTATTTAGTATAGTCCTGACCTCCAACCAGTAAAGACCTGTTGAACTTTAATCTTGTAGTCTGTGTTAGTAATTACAACTAGAACACACAGACTTAACACTGTCCGTCACCCGTTACAGGTTCTGAGTCATCCTATCCATCACCTGCTGCAGGTTCTGAGTCACACTGCCCATCACTGCTACAGTTTCTGAGTTACCCTGTCGACCACCTGCCACAAGTTCTGAGTCACCCTGTTCATCACCCGCTACAGGTTCTGAGTCACCCATTACATCACGCGCTACATTTTCGGAGTCACCCGGTCCATCACCAGCCAGAGGTTCTAACTCACCCTGTACATCACCCGCTACATGTTCTGAGTCACCTGCCCATCACCTGCTACAGGTTCGGAGTCAGCCTGTCCATCACCTGCTACAGGTTCTGAGTCACCTTGTCCATCACCTGCTACAGGTTCTGAGTCACCCGGACCATCACCTGCTACAGGTCCTGAGTCACCCTGTCCATCACCCGCTACAGGTTCTGAGTCACCCTGTCCATCAGCTGCTACAGGTTCTGAATCACATTTTCCATCACCTGCTACAGTTTCTGTGTCACCCGGTCCATCACCTGCTATAGTTCCTGAGTCAAACTGTCCATCACCTGCTGCATGTTCTGAGTCACCTTCTCCATCACCCGCTATATGTTCTAAGTCACAATGTCCCTCAGCCGTTACATGTTCTGAGTCATCCTGTCCATCACCCGCTACATGTTCTAAGTCATCCTTTCCATCACCCGCTACAGGTTCTGAGTCACTCTGTCCATCACCTGCTACAAGTTCTGAGTCACCCTGTGCACACCCGCTACAGGTTCTGAGTCACCCTGTCCATCACCCATTACATGTTCTGAGTCACCCTGTCCATCACCTGCTACATGTTCTGAGTCACCCTGTCCATTACCCGTTACAGGTTCTGAGTCACCCTGTCCATCACCAGCTGCATGTTCTGAGTCACCCTGTCCATCACCCACTATATGTTCTGAGTCACCCTGGCCCTCAGCTGTTACATGTTCTGAGTCACCATGTCCATCACCCGCTACAGGTTCTGAGTCACCCTGTCCATCACCCGCAACAGGTTCTGAGTCACTTATTCCATCACCTGCTACATGTTCTGAGTCACCCTGTCCATCAACTGCTACAGGTTCTGAATCACCCTGTCCATCACCTGCTACATGTTCTGAGTCATCCTGCCAATCATCACCGGCTACTTGTTCTGAGTCACCTGCCAATCACCTGCGACAGGTTCTGAGTCACCCTGTCCATCACCCATTACATGTTCAGAGTCACCCTGTCCATCACCTGCTGCAGGTTCTGAGTCACCCTGTCCATCACCTGTTATTGTTCCTGAGTCAACCTGTCTATCACCTGCTGCATGTTCTGAGTCACCTTTTCCATGACCCGCTATATGTTCTAAGTCACCCTGTCCCTCAGCCGTTACATGTTCTGAGTCATCCTGTCCATCACCCGCTACATGTTCTAAGTCATCCTTTCCATCACCCGCTACAGGTTCTGAGTCACTCTGTCCATCACCTGCTACAAGTTCTGAGTCACCCTGTGCACACCCGCTACAGGTTCTGAGTCACCCTGTCCATCACCCATTACATGTTCTGAGTCACCCTGTCCATCACCTGCTACATGTTCTGAGTCACCCTGTCCATTACCCATTACAGGTTCTGAGTCACCCTGTCCATCACCAGCTGCATGTTCTGAGTCACCCTGTCCATCACCCACGATATGTTCTGAGTCACCCTGGCCCTCAGCTGTTACATGTTCTGAGTCACCATGTCCATCACCCGCTACAGGTTCTGAGTCACCCTGTCCATCACCCGCTACAGGTTCTGAGTCACTTATTCCATCACCTGCTACATGTTCTGAGTCACCCTGTCCATCAACTGCTACAGGTTCTGAATCACCCTGTCCATCACCTGCTACATGTTCTGAGTCATCCTGCCAATCATCACCGGCTACTTGTTCTGAGTCACCTGCCAATCACCTGCGACAGGTTCTGAGTCACCCTGTCCATCACCCATTACATGTTCAGAGTCACCCTGTCCATCACCTGCTGCAGGTTCTGAGTCACCCTGTCCATCACCTGTTATTGTTCCTGAGTCAACCTGTCTATCACCTGCTGCATGTTCTGAGTCACCTTTTCCATGACCCGCTATATGTTCTAAGTCACCCTGTCCCTCAGCCGTTACATGTTCTGAGTCATCCTGTCCATCACCCGCTACATGTTCTGAGTCACCCTTTCCATCACCCGCTACAGGTTCTGAGTCACTCTGTCCATCAGCTGCTACAGGTTCTGAGTCACCCTGTGGACACCCGCTACAGGTTCTGAGTCACCCTGTCCATCACCCATTACATGTTCTGAGTCAACCTGTCCATCACCCGCTACAGGTTCTGAGTCACCCTGTCCATCACCCGTTACAGGTTCTGAGTCACCCTGTCCATCACCTGCTGCATTTTCTGAGTCACACTGTCCATCAACCACTATATGTTCTGAGTCACCATGTCCATCACCCGCTATAGGTTCTGAGTCACCCTGTCCATCACACGCTACAGGTTCTGAGTCACTTATTCCATCACCTGCTACATGTTCTGAGTCACCCTGTCCATCAACCGCTACAGGTTCTGAATCACCCTGTCCATCACCTGCTACATGTTCTGAGTCATCCTGTCCATCACCCGCTACAGGTTCTGAGTCACCCTGTCCACACCCGCTACAGGTTCTGAGTCACACTGTCCATCACGCTTTACAGGTTCTGAGTCACCCTGTCCATCACCCGCTATAGGTTCTGAGTCACCCTGGCGATCACCCGCTACTTGTTCTGAGTTACCTGCCCATCGCCTGCTACAGGTTCTGAGTCACCCTGTCCATCACCTGCTGCAGGTTCTGAGTCACCTTCTACATCACCAGCTACAGGTTCTGAGTCACCCTGTCCATCACCTGCTACAAGTTCTGAGTCACCCTGTCCTTCACCTGCTACATGTTCTGAGTCACCTTGTCCATCACCTGCTACAGGTTCTGAGTCACCCTGTCCATCACCCATTACATGTTCTGAGTCACCCTGTCCATCACCTGCTAAATGTTCTGAGTCACCCTGTCCATTACCCGCTACAGGTTCTGAGTCACCCTGTCCATCACCTGCTACTGTTCCTGAGTCAACCTGTCCATCACCCGCTACATGTTCTGAGTCACCCTGACCATCACCTGCTACATGCTCTGAGTCAACCTGTCCATCACCTGCTACAGGTTCTGAGTCACCCTGTCCATCACCTGCTACATGTTCTGAGTCACCCTGCCCATCACCCGCTACAGGTTCTGAGTCATCCTTTTCCATCACCTGCTACATGTTCTGAGTCACCCCATCCATCACCCGCTACAGGTTCTGAGTCACCCTGTCCATCACCAGTTATAGTTCCTGAGTCAACCTGTCCATCACCCCCTACAGGTTCTGTGTCACCCTGTCCTTCACCCGTTGCAGGTTCTGAGTCACCCTGTCCATCACCTAATGCATATTCTGAGTCACCTTTTCCATCATCCGCTATATGTTCTAAGTCACCCTGTTCCTCAGCCGTTACAGGTTCTGAGTCATCCTGTCCATCACCCGCTACACCTTCTGAGTCACCCTGTCCATCACCCGTTACAGGTTCTAAGTCACTTTGTCCATCACATGCTACATGTTCTAAGTCATCCTGTCCATCACCCGCTGCAGGTTCTGAGTCACCCTGTCAATCACCGGCTACTTATTCTGAGTCACCTGCCCATCAACCGCTATATGTTCTGAGTCACCCTCTCCATCACCTGCTACATGTTCTGAGTCACCCTGTCCACACCCGCTACAGGTTCTGAATCAACCTCTCCAACACCTGCTACATGTTCTGAGTCATCCTGTCCATCATCCGCTACACGTTCTGAGTCACCCTGTCAATCACCGGCTACTTGTTCTGAGTCACCTGCCCATCACCTGCTACAGTCCCCGAGTCACACTGTCCTTCACCTGCTACAGGTTCTGAGTCACCCTTTCCACACCCGCTACAGGTTGTGAGTCACCCTGTCCATCACCCGTTACAAGTTCTGAGTCACCCTGTCCATAACCTGCTGCATGTTCTGAGTCACCCTGTCCATCACCCGCTACAGGTTCTGAGTCACCCTGGCCATCACTTGCTACAGGTTCTGTGTCACTCTGTCCATCACCCGCTACTTGTTCTGAGTCACCTGCCCATCACCTGCTACAGGTTCTGCGTCACCCTGTCCATCACCTGCTACATTTTCTGAGACACCCTGTGCATCACCTGTTACAGTTCCCGAATCACCCTGTCCATCAACTGCTACAGGTTCTGAGTCACCCTGTCCACACCCGCTACAGGTTCTGAGTCACCCTGTCCATCACGGGTTACAGGTTCTGAGTCACCCTGTCCATCACCTGCTGCATGTTCTGAGTCACCCTGTCCATCACCCGCTACATGTTCTGAGTCACCCTGGCCATCACCCGCTACTTGTTCTGAGTCACCTACCCATCACCTGCTACAGGTTCTGAGTCAGCCCGTCCAGCACCTGCTACAGGTTCTGAGTCACCTTGTCCATCACCTGCTACAGGTTCTGAGTCACCCTGACCATCACCTGCTACAGGTCCTGTGTCACCCTGTCCATCACTCGCTACAGTTTCTGAGTCACCCTGTCCATCACCTGCTACAGGTTCTGAATCACCTTGTCCATTACCTGCTACATTTTCTGAGTCACCTTGTCCATCACCTGCTACAGGTTCTGAGTCACCCTGTCCATCACCCGTTACATGTTCTGATTCACCCCTTCCATCACCCGCTATATGTTCTGAGTCACCCTGTCCATCACCCGTTACAAGTTCTGAGTCACCCTGTCCATCACCCGCTACAGGTTCTGAGTCATCCTGTCCATCACCTGCTATAGTTCCTGAGTCAACCTGTCCATCACCTGCTGCATGTTCTGAGTCACCTTTTCCATCACCCGCTATATGTTCTAAGTCACCCTGTCCCTCAGCCGTTACATGTTCTGAGTCATCCTGTCCATCACCCGCTACATGTTCTGAGTCATCCTTTCCATCACACGCTACAGGTTCTGAGTCACTCTGTCCATCACCTGCTACAGGTTCTGAGTCACCCTGTGCACACCCGCGACAGGTTCTGAGTCACCCTGTCCATCACCCATTACATGTTCTGAGTCACCCTGTCCATCACCTGCTACATGTTCTGAGTCACCCTGTCCATTACCCGCTACAGGTTCTGAGTCACCCTGTCCATCACCTGCTATTGTTCCTGAGTCAATCTGTCCATCACCCGCTACAGGTTCTGAGTCACCCTGTCCATCACCTGTTACAGGTTCTGATTCACCCTGTCCATCACCTGCTGCATGTTCTGAGTCAACCTGTCCATCACCCACGATATGTTCTGAGTCACCCTGTTCCTCAGCTGTTACATGTTCTGAGTCACCATGCCCATCACCCGCTACAGGTTCTGAGTCACCCTGTCCATCACCCGCTACAGGTTCTGAGTCACCCTGTCCATCACCCATTACATGTTCTGAATCACCCTGTCCACCACCTGCTACATGTTCTGAGTCACCCTGTCCATCACCCTTTACAGGTTCTGAGTCACCCTGTCCATCACCTGCTGCATTTTCTGAGTCACCCTGTCCATCACCCACTATATGTTCTGAGTCACCCTGTTCCTCAGCTGTTACATGTTCTGAGTCACCATGTCCATCACCCGCTACAGGTTCTGAGTCACCCTGTCCATCACCCATTACATGTTCTGAATCACCCTGTCCACCACCTGCTACATGTTCTGAGTCACCCTGTCCATTACCCGCTACAGGTTCTGAGTCACCCTGTCCATCACCTGCTTTTGTTCCTGAGTCAACCTGTCTATCACCCGCTACAGGTTCTGAGTCACCCTGTCCATCACCCGTTACAGGTTCTGAGTCACCATGTCCATCACCCGCTACAGGTTCTGAGTCACCCTGTCCATCACCCGCTACAGGTTCTGAGTCACTTATTCCATCACCTGCTACATGTTCTGAGTCACCCTGTCCATCAACTGCTACAGGTTCTGAATCACCCTGTCCATCACCTGCTACATGTTCTGAGTCATCCTGCCAATCATCACCGGCTACTTGTTCTGAGTCACCTGCCAATCACCTGCGACAGGTTCTGAGTCACCCTGTCCATCACCCATTACATGTTCAGAGTCACCCTGTCCATCACCTGCTGCAGGTTCTGAGTCACCCTGTCCATCACCTGTTATTGTTCCTGAGTCAACCTGTCTATCACCTGCTGCATGTTCTGAGTCACCTTTTCCATGACCCGCTATATGTTCTAAGTCACCCTGTCCCTCAGCCGTTACATGTTCTGAGTCATCCTGTCCATCACCCGCTACATGTTCTGAGTCACCCTTTCCATCACCCGCTACAGGTTCTGAGTCACTCTGTCCATCAGCTGCTACAGGTTCTGAGTCACCCTGTGGACACCCGCTACAGGTTCTGAGTCACCCTGTCCATCACCCATTACATGTTCTGAGTCAACCTGTCCATCACCCGCTACAGGTTCTGAGTCACCCTGTCCATCACCCGTTACAGGTTCTGAGTCACCCTGTCCATCACCTGCTGCATTTTCTGAGTCACACTGTCCATCACCCACTATATGTTCTGAGTCACCATGTCCATCACCCGCTATAGGTTCTGAGTCACCCTGTCCATCACACGCTACAGGTTCTGAGTCACTTATTCCATCACCTGCTACATGTTCTGAGTCACCCTGTCCATCAACCGCTACAGGTTCTGAATCACCCTGTCCATCACCTGCTACATGTTCTGAGTCACCCTGTCCACACCCGCTACAGGTTCTGAGTCACACTGTCCATCACGCTTTACAGGTTCTGAGTCACCCTGTCAATCATCACCGGCTACTTGTTCAGAGTCACCTGCCAATCACCTGCTACAGGTTCTGAGTCACCCTTTCCATCATCTGCTACATTTTCTGAGTCACCCTGTCCATCACCTGCTACAGGTTCTGAGTCACCCTGTCCACACCCGCTACAGGTTCTGAGTCACACTGTCCATCACGCTTTACAGGTTCTGAGTCACCCTGTCCATCACCCGCTATAGGTTCTGAGTCAACCTGGCGATCACCCGCTACTTGTTCTGAGTCACCTGCCCATCGCCTGCTACAGGTTCTGAGTCACCCTGTCCATCACCTGCTGCAGGTTCTGAGTCACCTTCTACATCACCAGCTGCAGGTTCTGAGTCACCCTGTCCATCACCTGCTACAAGTTCTGAGTCACCCTGTCCTTCACCTGCTACATGTTCTGAGTCACCTTGTCCATCACCTGCTACAGGTTCTGAGTCACCCTGTCCATCACCCATTATATGTTCTGAGTCACCCTGTCCATCACCTGCTAAATGTTCTGAGTCACCCTGTCCATTACCCGCTACAGGTTCTGAGTCACCCTGTCCATCACCTGCTACTGTTCCTGAGTCAACCTGTCCATCACCCGCTACATGTTCTGAGTCACCCTGACCATCACCTGCTACATGCTCTGAGTCAACCTGTCCATCACCGGCTACAGGTTCTGAGTCACCCTGTCCATCACCTGCTACATGTTCTGAGTCACCCTGCCCATCACCCGCTACAGGTTCTGAGTCATCCTTTTCCATCACCTGCTACATGTTCTGAGTCACCCCATCCATCACCCGCTACAGGTTCTGAGTCACCCTGTCCATCACCAGTTATAGTTCCTGAGTCAACCTGTCCATCACCCCCTACAGGTTCTGTGTCACCCTGTCCTTCACCCATTGCAGGTTCTGAGTCACCCTGTCCATCACCTAATGCATATTCTGAGTCACCTTTTCCATCATCCGCTATATGTTCTAAGTCACCCTGTTCCTCAGCCGTTACAGGTTCTGAGTCATCCTGTCCATCACCCGCTACACCTTCTGAGTCACCCTGTCCATCACCCGTTACAGGTTCTAAGTCACTTTGTCCATCACATGCTACATGTTCTAAGTCATCCTGTCCATCACCCGCTGCAGGTTCTGAGTCACCCTGTCAATCACCGGCTACTTATTCTGAGTCACCTGCCCATCAACCGCTATATGTTCTGAGTCACCCTCTCCATCACCTGCTACATGTTCTGAGTCACCCTGTCCACACCCGCTACAGGTTCTGAATCAACCTCTCCAACACCTGCTACATGTTCTGAGTCATCCTGTCCATCATCCGCTACACGTTCTGAGTCACCCTGTCAATCACCGGCTACTTGTTCTGAGTCACCTGCCCATCACCTGCTACAGTCCCCGAGTCACACTGTCCTTCACCTGCTACAGGTTCTGAGTCACCCTTTCCACACCCGCTACAGGTTCTGAGTCACCCTGTGCATCACCCGTTACAAGTTCTGAGTCACCCTGTCCATAACCTGCTGCATGTTCTGAGTCACCCTGTCCATCACCCGCTACAGGTTCTGAGTCACCCTGGCCATCACTTGCTACAGGTTCTGTGTCACTCTGTCCATCACCCGCTACTTGTTCTGAGTCACCTGCCCATCACCTGCTACAGGTTCTGCGTCACCCTGTCCATCACCTGCTACATTTTCTGAGACACCCTGTGCATCACCTGTTACAGTTCCCGAATCACCCTGTCCATCAACTGCTACAGGTTCTGAGTCACCCTGTCCACACCCGCTACAGGTTCTGAGTCACCCTGTCCATCACGGGTTACAGGTTCTGAGTCACCCTGTCCATCACCTGCTGCATGTTCTGAGTCACCCTGTCCATCACCCGCTACATGTTCTGAGTCACCCTGGCCATCACCCGCTACTTGTTCTGAGTCACCTACCCATCACCTGCTACAGGTTCTGAGTCAGCCCGTCCAGCACCTGCTACAGGTTCTGAGTCACCTTGTCCATCACCTGCTACAGGTTCTGAGTCACCCTGACCATCACCTGCTACAGGTCCTGTGTCACCCTGTCCATCACTCGCTACAGTTTCTGAGTCACCCTGTCCATCACCTGCTACAGGTTCTGAATCACCTTGTCCATTACCTGCTACATTTTCTGAGTCACCTTGTCCATCACCTGCTACAGGTTCTGAGTCACCCTGTCCATCACCCGTTACATGTTCTGATTCACCCCTTCCATCACCCGCTATATGTTCTGAGTCACCCTGTCCATCACCCGTTACAAGTTCTGAGTCACCCTGTCCATCACCCGCTACAGGTTCTGAGTCATCCTGTCCATCACCTGCTATAGTTCCTGAGTCAACCTGTCCATCACCTGCTGCATGTTCTGAGTCACCTTTTCCATCACCCGCTATATGTTCTAAGTCACCCTGTCCCTCAGCCGTTACATGTTCTGAGTCATCCTGTCCATCACCCGCTACATGTTCTGAGTCATCCTTTCCATCACACGCTACAGGTTCTGAGTCACTCTGTCCATCACCTGCTACAGGTTCTGAGTCACCCTGTGCACACCCGCGACAGGTTCTGAGTCACCCTGTCCATCACCCATTACATGTTCTGAGTCACCCTGTCCATCACCTGCTACATGTTCTGAGTCACCCTGTCCATTACCCGCTACAGGTTCTGAGTCACCCTGTCCATCACCTGCTATTGTTCCTGAGTCAATCTGTCCATCACCCGCTACAGGTTCTGAGTCACCCTGTCCATCACCTGTTACAGGTTCTGATTCACCCTGTCCATCACCTGCTGCATGTTCTGAGTCAACCTGTCCATCACCCACGATATGTTCTGAGTCACCCTGTTCCTCAGCTGTTACATGTTCTGAGTCACCATGCCCATCACCCGCTACAGGTTCTGAGTCACCCTGTCCATCACCCGCTACAGGTTCTGAGTCACCCTGTCCATCACCCATTACATGTTCTGAATCACCCTGTCCACCACCTGCTACATGTTCTGAGTCACCCTGTCCATCACCCTTTACAGGTTCTGAGTCACCCTGTCCATCACCTGCTGCATTTTCTGAGTCACCCTGTCCATCACCCACTATATGTTCTGAGTCACCCTGTTCCTCAGCTGTTACATGTTCTGAGTCACCATGTCCATCACCCGCTACAGGTTCTGAGTCACCCTGTCCATCACCCATTACATGTTCTGAATCACCCTGTCCACCACCTGCTACATGTTCTGAGTCACCCTGTCCATTACCCGCTACAGGTTCTGAGTCACCCTGTCCATCACCTGCTTTTGTTCCTGAGTCAACCTGTCTATCACCCGCTACAGGTTCTGAGTCACCCTGTCCATCACCCGTTACAGGTTCTGAGTCACCATGTCCATCACCCGCTACAGGTTCTGAGTCACCCTGTCCATCACCCGCTACAGGTTCTGAGTCACTTATTCCATCACCTGCTACATGTTCTGAGTCACCCTGTCCATCAACTGCTACAGGTTCTGAATCACCCTGTCCATCACCTGCTACATGTTCTGAGTCATCCTGCCAATCATCACCGGCTACTTGTTCTGAGTCACCTGCCAATCACCTGCGACAGGTTCTGAGTCACCCTGTCCATCACCCATTACATGTTCAGAGTCACCCTGTCCATCACCTGCTGCAGGTTCTGAGTCACCCTGTCCATCACCTGTTATTGTTCCTGAGTCAACCTGTCTATCACCTGCTGCATGTTCTGAGTCACCTTTTCCATGACCCGCTATATGTTCTAAGTCACCCTGTCCCTCAGCCGTTACATGTTCTGAGTCATCCTGTCCATCACCCGCTACATGTTCTGAGTCACCCTTTCCATCACCCGCTACAGGTTCTGAGTCACTCTGTCCATCAGCTGCTACAGGTTCTGAGTCACCCTGTGGACACCCGCTACAGGTTCTGAGTCACCCTGTCCATCACCCATTACATGTTCTGAGTCAACCTGTCCATCACCCGCTACAGGTTCTGAGTCACCCTGTCCATCACCCGTTACAGGTTCTGAGTCACCCTGTCCATCACCTGCTGCATTTTCTGAGTCACACTGTCCATCACCCACTATATGTTCTGAGTCACCATGTCCATCACCCGCTATAGGTTCTGAGTCACCCTGTCCATCACACGCTACAGGTTCTGAGTCACTTATTCCATCACCTGCTACATGTTCTGAGTCACCCTGTCCATCAACCGCTACAGGTTCTGAATCACCCTGTCCATCACCTGCTACATGTTCTGAGTCACCCTGTCCACACCCGCTACAGGTTCTGAGTCACACTGTCCATCACGCTTTACAGGTTCTGAGTCACCCTGTCAATCATCACCGGCTACTTGTTCAGAGTCACCTGCCAATCACCTGCTACAGGTTCTGAGTCACCCTTTCCATCATCTGCTACATTTTCTGAGTCACCCTGTCCATCACCTGCTACAGGTTCTGAGTCACCCTGTCCACACCCGCTACAGGTTCTGAGTCACACTGTCCATCACGCTTTACAGGTTCTGAGTCACCCTGTCCATCACCCGCTATAGGTTCTGAGTCAACCTGGCGATCACCCGCTACTTGTTCTGAGTCACCTGCCCATCGCCTGCTACAGGTTCTGAGTCACCCTGTCCATCACCTGCTGCAGGTTCTGAGTCACCTTCTACATCACCAGCTGCAGGTTCTGAGTCACCCTGTCCATCACCTGCTACAAGTTCTGAGTCACCCTGTCCTTCACCTGCTACATGTTCTGAGTCACCTTGTCCATCACCTGCTACAGGTTCTGAGTCACCCTGTCCATCACCCATTATATGTTCTGAGTCACCCTGTCCATCACCTGCTAAATGTTCTGAGTCACCCTGTCCATTACCCGCTACAGGTTCTGAGTCACCCTGTCCATCACCTGCTACTGTTCCTGAGTCAACCTGTCCATCACCCGCTACATGTTCTGAGTCACCCTGACCATCACCTGCTACATGCTCTGAGTCAACCTGTCCATCACCGGCTACAGGTTCTGAGTCACCCTGTCCATCACCTGCTACATGTTCTGAGTCACCCTGCCCATCACCCGCTACAGGTTCTGAGTCATCCTTTTCCATCACCTGCTACATGTTCTGAGTCACCCCATCCATCACCCGCTACAGGTTCTGAGTCACCCTGTCCATCACCAGTTATAGTTCCTGAGTCAACCTGTCCATCACCCCCTACAGGTTCTGTGTCACCCTGTCCTTCACCCATTGCAGGTTCTGAGTCACCCTGTCCATCACCTAATGCATATTCTGAGTCACCTTTTCCATCATCCGCTATATGTTCTAAGTCACCCTGTTCCTCAGCCGTTACAGGTTCTGAGTCATCCTGTCCATCACCCGCTACACCTTCTGAGTCACCCTGTCCATCACCCGTTACAGGTTCTAAGTCACTTTGTCCATCACATGCTACATGTTCTAAGTCATCCTGTCCATCACCCGCTGCAGGTTCTGAGTCACCCTGTCAATCACCGGCTACTTATTCTGAGTCACCTGCCCATCAACCGCTATATGTTCTGAGTCACCCTCTCCATCACCTGCTACATGTTCTGAGTCACCCTGTCCACACCCGCTACAGGTTCTGAATCAACCTCTCCAACACCTGCTACATGTTCTGAGTCATCCTGTCCATCATCCGCTACACGTTCTGAGTCACCCTGTCAATCACCGGCTACTTGTTCTGAGTCACCTGCCCATCACCTGCTACAGTCCCCGAGTCACACTGTCCTTCACCTGCTACAGGTTCTGAGTCACCCTTTCCACACCCGCTACAGGTTCTGAGTCACCCTGTGCATCACCCGTTACAAGTTCTGAGTCACCCTGTCCATAACCTGCTGCATGTTCTGAGTCACCCTGTCCATCACCCGCTACAGGTTCTGAGTCACCCTGGCCATCACTTGCTACAGGTTCTGTGTCACTCTGTCCATCACCCGCTACTTGTTCTGAGTCACCTGCCCATCACCTGCTACAGGTTCTGCGTCACCCTGTCCATCACCTGCTACATTTTCTGAGACACCCTGTGCATCACCTGTTACAGTTCCCGAATCAGCCTGTCCATCACCTGCTATAGGTTCTGAGTCACCCTGTCCACACCCGCTACAGGTTCTGAGTCACCCTGTCCATCACGGGTTACAGGTTCTGAGTCACCCTGTCCATCACCTGCTGCATGTTCTGAGTCAACCTGTCCATCACCCGCTACATGTTCTGAGTCACCCTGGCCATCACCCGCTACTTGTTCTGAGTCACCTGCCCATCACCTGCTACAGGTTCTGAGTCAGCCCGTCCAGCACCTGCGACAGGTTCTGAGTCACCTTGTCCATCACCTGCTACAGGTTCTGAGTCACCCTGACCATCACCTGCTACAGGTCCTGTGTCACCCTGTCCATCACTCGCTACAGTTTCTGAGTCACCCTGTCCATCACCTGCTACAGGT
Source organism: Somniosus microcephalus (assembly GCF_052327205.1). NCBI lineage: Eukaryota > Metazoa > Chordata > Chondrichthyes > Squaliformes > Somniosidae > Somniosus > Somniosus microcephalus. The sequence goes on along the minus strand of NC_140989.1, from coordinate 282,484,323 downwards.
TCTGAATCACCTTGTCCATTACCTGCTACATTTTCTGAGTCACCTTGTCCATCACCTGCTACAGGTTCTGAGTCACCCTGTCCATCACCCGTTACATGTTCTGATTCACCCCTTCCATCACCCGCTATATGTTCTGAGTCACCCTGTCCATCACCCGTTACAAGTTCTGAGTCACCCTGTCCATCACCCGCTACAGGTTCTGAGTCATCCTGTCCATCACCTGCTATAGTTCCTGAGTCAACCTGTCCATCACCTGCTGCATGTTCTGAGTCACCTTTTCCATCACCCGCTATATGTTCTAAGTCACCCTGTCCCTCAGCCGTTACATGTTCTGAGTCATCCTGTCCATCACCCGCTACATGTTCTGAGTCATCCTTTCCATCACACGCTACAGGTTCTGAGTCACTCTGTCCATCACCTGCTACAGGTTCTGAGTCACCCTGTGCACACCCGCGACAGGTTCTGAGTCACCCTGTCCATCACCCATTACATGTTCTGAGTCACCCTGTCCATCACCTGCTACATGTTCTGAGTCACCCTGTCCATTACCCGCTACAGGTTCTGAGTCACCCTGTCCATCACCTGCTATTGTTCCTGAGTCAATCTGTCCATCACCCGCTACAGGTTCTGAGTCACCCTGTCCATCACCTGTTACAGGTTCTGATTCACCCTGTCCATCACCTGCTGCATGTTCTGAGTCAACCTGTCCATCACCCACGATATGTTCTGAGTCACCCTGTTCCTCAGCTGTTACATGTTCTGAGTCACCATGCCCATCACCCGCTACAGGTTCTGAGTCACCCTGTCCATCACCCGCTACAGGTTCTGAGTCACCCTGTCCATCACCCATTACAGGTTCTGAGTCACCCTGTCCATCACCTGCTGCATTTTCTGAGTCACCCTGTCCATCACCCACTATATGTTCTGAGTCACCCTGTTCCTCAGCTGTTACATGTTCTGAGTCACCATGTCCATCACCCGCTACAGGTTCTGAGTCACCCTGTCCATCACCCATTACATGTTCTGAATCACCCTGTCCACCACCTGCTACATGTTCTGAGTCACCCTGTCCATTACCCGCTACAGGTTCTGAGTCACCCTGTCCATCACCTGCTTTTGTTCCTGAGTCAACCTGTCTATCACCCGCTACAGGTTCTGAGTCACCCTGTCCATCACCCGTTACAGGTTCTGAGTCACCCTGTCCATCACCTGCTGCATCTTCTGAGTCACCATGTCCATCATCCACTACAGGTTCTGAGTCACCCTGTCCATCACCCGCTACAGGTTCTGAGTCACTTATTCCATCACCTGCTACATGTTCTGAGTCACCCTGTCCATCACCTGCTACATGTTCTGAGTCATCCTGTCCATCACCCGCTACAGGTTCTGAGTCACCCTGTCAATCATCACCGGCTACTTGTTCTGAGTCACCTGCCAATCGCCTGCTGCAGGTTCTGAGTCACCCTGTCCATCACCCATTACATGTTCTGAGTCACCCTGTCCATTACCCGCTACGGGTTCTGAGTCACCCTGTCCATCACCTGCTATTGTTCCTGAGTCAACCTGTCCATCACCTGCTGCATGTTCTGAGTCACCTTTTCCATCACCCGCTATATGTTCTAAGTCACCCTGTCCCTCACCCGCGACATGTTCTGAGTCACCCTGTCCATTACCCGCTACATGTTCTGAGTCACCCTGGCCATCTCCCGCTATTGTTCCTGAGTCAACCTGTCCATCACCCGCTACATGTTCTGAGTAGCCCTGTCCATCATCCGTTACAGGTTCTGGGTCACCCTGTCCATCGCCTGCTGCATGTTCTGAGTCACCCTGTCCATCACCCACTATATGTTCTGAGTCACCCTGTTCCTCAGCTGTTACATGTTCTGAGTCACCCTGTCCATCACCCGCTACAGGTTCTGAGTCACCCTGTCCATCCCCCGTTACAGGTTCTGGGTCACTTATTCCATCACCTGCTACATGTTCTGAGTCACCCTGTCCATCACCCACTCTATGTTCTGAGACACCCTGTCCCTCAGCTGTTACATGTTCTGAGTCACCATGTCCATCACCCACTACAGGTTCTGAGTCACCCTGCCCATCACCCATCACATGTTCTCACTCACCCTGTCCATCACCTGCTACATGTTCTGAGTCACCCTGTCCATTACCCGCTACAGGTCCTGAATCACCCTGTCCATCACCTGCTGCATGTTCTGAGTCACCCTGTCCATCACCCACTATATGTTCTGAGTCACCCTGTCCCTCAGCTGTTACATGTTCCGAGTCACCATGTCCATCACCCACTACAGGTTATGAGTCACCCTGTCCATCACCCGCTACAGGTTCTGAGTCACTTATTCCATCATCTGCTACATGTTCTGAGTCACCCTGTCCATCAACCGCTACAGGTTCTGAATCACCCTGTCCATCACCTGCTACATGTTCTGTGTCATCCTGTCCATCACTCGCTACAGGTTCTGAGTCACCCTGTCAATCATCACCGGCTACTTGTTCTGAGTCAGCTGCCAATCACCTGCTACAGGTTCTGAGTCACCCTTTCCATCACCTGCTACATTTTCTGAGTCACCCTGTCCATCACCTGCTACAGGTTCTGAGTCACCCTGTCCACACCCGCTACAGGTTCTGAGTCACCCTGTCCATCACGCTTTACAGGTTCTGAGTCACCCTGTCCCTCACCTGCTGCATTTTCTGAGTTACCCTGTCCATCACCCGCTACAGGTTCTGAGTCACCCTGGCCATCACCCGCTACTTGTTCCGAGTCAGCTGCCCATCAGCTGTTACATGTTCTGAGTCACCATGTCCATCACCCGCTACAGGTTCTGAGTCACCCTGTCCATCACCGATTACATGTTCTGAGTCACCATGTCCATCACCCGTTACAGGTTCTGAGTCACCCTGTCCATCACCTGCTGCATCTTCTGAGTCACCCTGTCCATCACCCACTATATGTTCTGAGTCACCCTGTCCCTCAGCTGTTACATGTTCTGAGTCACCATGTCCATCACCCACTACAGGTTCTGAGTCACCCTGTCCATCACCCGCTACAGGTTCTGAGTCACTTATTCCATCACCTGCTACATGTTCTGAGTCACCCTGTCCATCAACCGCTACATGTTCTGAGTCACCCTGTCCATCAACCGCTACAGGTTCTGAATCACCCTGTCCATCACCTGCTACATGTTCTGAGTCATCCTGTCCATCACCCGCTACAGGTTCTGAGTCACCCTGTCAATCATCACCGGCTACTTGTTCTGAGTCACCTGCCAATCACCTGCTGCAGGTTCTGAGTCACCCTGTCCATCACCCATTACATGTTCTGAGTCAGCCTGTCCATCACCTGCTACATGTTCTGAGTCACCCTGTCCATTACCCGCTATGGGTTCTGAGTCACCCTGTCCATCACCTGCTATTGTTCCTGAGTCAACCTGTCCATCACCTGCTGCATGTTCTGAGTCACCTTTTCCATCACCCGCTATATGTTCTAAGTCACCCTGTCCCTCACCCGCTACATGTTCTGAGTCACCCTGTCCATTACCCGCTACATGTTCTGAGTCACCCTGGCCATCTCCCGCTATTGTTCCTGAGTCAACCTGTCCATCACCCGCTACAGGTTCTGAGTAGCCCTGTCCATCATCCGTTACAGGTTCTGGGTCACCCTGTCCATCGCCTGCTGCATGTTCTGAGTCACCCTGTCCATCACCTGCTACATGTTCTGAGTCACCCTGCCCATCACCCGCTACAGGTTCTGAGTCATCCTTTTCCATCACCTGCTACATGTTCTGAGTCACCCCATCCATCACCCGCTACAGGTTCTGAGTCACCCTGTCCATCACCAGTTATAGTTCCTGAGTCAATCTGTCCATCACCCCCTACAGGTTCTGAGTCACCCTGTCCTTCACCCGTTGCAGGTTCTGAGTCCCCCTGTCCATCACCCATTACATGTTCTGAGTCACCCTGTCCATCACCTGCTACACGTTCTGAGTCACCCTGTCCATTACCCGCAACAGGTTCTGAGTCACCCTGTCCATCACCTGCTATTGTTCCTGAGTCAACCTGTCCATCACCCGCTACACGTTCTGAGTCACCATGTCCATCACCCGTTACAGGGTCTGAGTCGTTCTGTCCATCACCTGCTGCATTTTCTGAGTCACTCTGTCCATCACCCACTATATGTTCTGAGTCACCCTGTCCATCACCCGCTGCAGGTTCTGAGTCACTTATTCCATCACCTGCTACATGTTCTGAGTCAGCCTGTCCATTACCCGCAACAGGTTCTGAGTCACCCTGTCCATCACCTGCTATTGTTCCTGAGTCAACCTGTCCATCACCCGCTACACGTTCTGAGTCACCATGTCCATCACCCGTTACAGGGTCTGAGTCGTTCTGTCCATCACCTGCTGCATTTTCTGAGTCACTCTGTCCATCACCCACTATATGTTCTGAGTCACCCTGTCCATCACCCGCTGCAGGTTCTGAGTCACTTATTCCATCACCTGCTACATGTTCTGAGTCAGCCTGTCCTTCAACCGCTACTGGTTCTGAATCACCCTGTCCATCACCTGCTACACGTTCTGAGTCATCCTGTCCATCACCCACTGCAGGTTCTGAGTCACCTTGGCTACTTGTTCTGAGTCACCTGCCAATTACCTGCTACAGGTTCTGAGTCACCCTGTCCATCACCTGCTACAGGTTCTGAGTCACCCTGTCCATCACCTGCTGCATTTTCTGAGTCACCCTGTCCATCACCCGCTACAGGTTCTGAGTCACCCTGGCCATCACCCGCTACTTGTTCTGAGTCACCTGCCCATCACCTACTACAGGTTCTGAGTCACCCTGTCCATCACCTGCTGCAGGTTCTGAGTCACCTTGTACATCACCCGTTACAGGTTCTGAGTCACCCTGTCCATCACCTGCTACAGGTTCTGAGTCACCCTGTCCTTCACCTGCTACATGTTCTGAGTCACCTTGTCCATCACCTGCTACAGGTTCTGAGTCACCCTGTCCATCACCCATTACATGTTCTGAGTCACCCTGTCCATCACCTGCTACATGTTCTGAGTCACCCTGTCCATTACCCGCTACAGGTTCTGAGTCACCCTGTCCATCACCTGCTACTTGATCTGAGTCCCCTGCCCATCACCTGCTACAGTCCCCGAGTCATCCTGTCCATCACCCACTATATGTTCTGAGACACCCTGTCCCTCAGCTGTTACATGTTCTGAGTCACCATGTCCATCACCCGCTACAGTTTCTGAGTCACCCTGTCCGTCACCCATTACATGTTCTGAGTCACCCTGTCCATCACCTGCTACATGTTCTGTGCCACCCTGTCCATTACCCGCTACAGGTTCTGAGTCACCCTGTCCATCACCTGCTATTCTCCTGAGTCAAACTGTCCATCACCCGCTACATGTTCTGAGTCACCCTGTCCATCACCCGTTACAGGTTCTGAGTCACCCTGTCCATCACCTGCTGCATGTTCTGAGTCACCCTGTCCATCACCCACTATATGTTCTGAGTCACCCTGTCCCTCAGCTGTTACATGTTCCGAGTCACCATGTCCATCACCCGCTACAGGTTCTGAGTCACTTATTCCATCACCTGCTACATGTTCTGAGTCACCCTGTCCATCAACCGCTACAGGTTCTGAATCACCCTGTCCATCACCTGCTACATGTTCTGAGTCATCCTGTCCATCACTCGCGACAGATTCTGAGTCACCCTGTCAATCATCACCGGCTACTTGTTCTGAGTCAGCTGCCAATCACCTGCTACAGGTTCTGAGTCACCCTTTCCATCACCTGCTACATTTTCTGAGTCACCCTGTCCATCACCTGCTACAGGTTCTGAGTCACCCTGTCCACACCCGCTACAGGTTCTGAGTCACCCTGTCCATCACGCTTTACAGGTTCTGAGTCACCCTGTCCATCACCTGCTGCATTTTTTGAGCTACCCTGTCCATCACCCGCTACAGGTTCTGAGTCACCCTGGCCATCACCCGCTACTTGTTCCGAGTCAGCTGCCCATCAGCTGTTACATGTTCTGACTCACCCTGCCCATCACCGATTATATGTTCTGAGTCACCCTGTCCATCACCTGCTACATGTTCTGTGTCACCCTGTCCATTACCCACTATAGGTTCTGAGTCACCCTGTCCTTCACCTGCTATTGTTCCTGAGTCAACCTGTCCATCACCCGCTACAGGTTCTGAGTCACCCTGTCCATCACGTGCTTTTGTTCCTGAGTCAACCTGTCCATCACCTGCTGCATGTTCTGAGTCATCCTGTCCATCACCCGCTACATGTTCGAGTCACCCTTTCCATCACCCGCTACAGGTTCTGAGTCACTCTGTCCATCACCTGCTACAGTTTCTGAGTCACCCTGTGCACACCCGCTACAGGTTCTGAGTCACCCTGTCCATCACCCATTACATGTTCTGAGTCACCCTGTCCATCACCCGCTACATGTTCGAGTCACCCTTTCCATCACCCACTACAGGTTCTGAGTCACTCTGTCCAACATCTGCAACAGGTTCTGAGTCTCCTTGTGCACACCCGCTACAGGTTCTGAGTCACCCTGTCCATCACCCATTACATGTTCTGAGTCACCCTGTCCATCACCTGCTACACGTTCTGAGTCACCCGGTCCATTACCCGCAACAGGTTCTGAGTCACCCTGTCCATCACCTGCTATTGTTCCTGAGTCAACCTGTCCATCACCCGCTACACGTTCTGAGTCACCATGTCCATCACCCGTTACAGGATCTGAGTCGCCCTGTCCATCACCTGCTGCAGGTTCTGAGTCACTCTGTCCATCACCCACTATATGTTCTGAGTCACCCTGTCCATCACCCGCTGCAGGTTCTGAGTCACTTATTCCATCACCTGCTACATGTTCTGAGTCATCCTGTCCATCACCCACTGCAGGTTCTGAGTCACCTTGTCAATCATCACCGGCTACTTGTTCTGAGTCACCTGCCAATTACCTGCTACAGGTTCTGAGTCGCCCTTTCCATCACCTGCTACATTTTCTGAGTCACCCTGTCCATCACCTGCTACAGGTTCTGAGTCACCCTGTCCATCAACTGCTGCATTTTCTGAGTCACCCTGTCCATCACCTGCTACTTGATCTGAGTCCCCTGCCCATCACCTACTACAGTCCCCGAGTCATCCTGTCCATCACCCACTATATGATCTGAGACACCCTGTCCCTCAGCTGTTACATGTTCTGAGTCACCATGTCCATCACCCGCTACAGTTTCTGAGTCACCCTGTCCATCACCCATTACATGTTCTGAGTCACCCTGTCCATCACCTGCTACATGTTCTGAGTCACCCTGTCCATCACCCGCTACAGGTTCTGAGTCACTTATTCCATCACCTGCTACATGTTCTGAGTCACCCTGTCCATCACCTGCTACATGTTCTGAGTAATCCTGTCCATCACCTGCTGCAGGTTCTGAGTCACCCTGTCCATCACCTGCTACATGTTCTGTGTCACCCTGTCCATTACCCGCTACAGGTTCTGAGTCACCCTGTCCATCACCTGCTGCATGTTCTGAGTCACCTTTTCCATCACCCGCTATATGTTCTAAGTCACCCTGTCCCTCAGCCGTTACATGTTCTGAGTCATCCTGTCCATCACCCACTATATGTTCTGAGTCACCCTTTCCATCACCCGCTACAGGTTCTGAGTCACCCTGTCCAACACCTGCTATTGTTCCTGAGTCAACCTGTCCATCACCCGCTGCAGGTTCTGAGTCACCCTGTCCATCACCCGTTACAGGTTCTGAGTCACCCTGTCCATCACCTGCTGCATTTTCTGAGTCACCCTGTCCATCACCCACTATATTTTCTGAGACACCCTGTCCCTCAGCTGTAACATGTTCTGAGTCACCCTGTCCATCACCCACTACAGGTTATGAGTCACCCTGTCCATCACCCGCTACAGGTTCTGAGTCACCCTGTCCATCACCTGCTACAGGTTCTGAGTCACCCTGTCCATCACCTGCTGCAGGTTCTGAGTCACCTTGTACATCACCCGCTACAGGTTCTGAGTCACCCTGTCCATCACCTGCTACAGGTTCTGAGTCACCCTCTCCTTCACCTGCTACATATTCTGAATCACCTTGTCCATCACCTGCTACATGTTCTGAGTCACCCTGTCCATTACCCGCTACAGGTTTTGAGTCACCCTGTCCATCACCTGCTACTTGTTCTGAGTCACCTGCCCATCACCTGCTACAGGTTCTGAGTCACCCTGTCCATCGCCCATTACATGTTCTGAGTCACCCTGTCCATCACCTGCTACATGTTCTGAGTCACCCTGTCCATTACCCGCTACAGGTTTTGAGTCACCCTGTCCATCACCTGCTACTTGTTCTGAGTCACCTGCCCATCACCTGCTACAGTCCCCGAGTCATCCTGTCCATCACCCGCTACTGGTTTCTGAGTCACCCTGTCCATCACCCGCTACAGGTTCTGAGTCTCCCTGTCGACACCCGCTACAGGTTCTGAGTCACATTGTCCATCACCTGCTACAGGTTCTGAGTCACCCTGTCCATCACCTGCTGCATTTTCTGAGTCACCCTGTCCATCACCCGCTACAGGTTCTGAGTCACCCTGGCCATCACCCGCTACTTGTTCTGAGTCACCTGCCCATCACCTACTACAGGTTCTGAGTCACCCTGTCCATCACCTGCTGCAGGTTCTGAGTCACCTTGTACATCACCCGCTACAGGTTCTGAGTCACCCTGCCCATCACCTGCTACAGGTTCTGAGTCACCCTGTCCTTCACCTGCTACATGTTCTGAGTCACCTTGTCCATCACCTGCTACAGGTTCTGAGTCACCCTGTCCATCACCCATTACATGTTCTGAGTCACCCTGTCCATCACCTGCTACATTTTCTGAGTCACCCTGTCCATTACCCGCTACAGGTTCTGAGTCACCCTGTCCATCACCTGCCACTTGATCTGAGTCACCTGCCCATCACCTGCTACAGTCCCCGAGTCATCCTGTCCATCACCCACTATATGTTCTGAGACACCCTGTCCCTCAGCTGTTACATGTTCTGAGTCACCATGTCCATCACCCGCTACAGTTTCTGAGTCACCCTGTCCGTCACCCACTATATATTCTGAGACACCCTGTCCCTCAGCTGTTACATGTTCTGAGTCACCATGTCCATTACCCGCTACAGGTTCTGTGTCACCCTGTCCATCACCCGTTACAGGTTCTGAGTCACCCTGTCCGTCACCTGCTGCGTGTTCTGAGTCACCCTGTCCATCACCCACTATAATTCTGAGTCACCCTGTCCCTCAGCTGTTACATGCTCTGAGTCACCATGTCCATCACCCGCTACAGGTTCTGAGTCACCCGTCCATCACCCGCTACAGGTTCTGAGTCACTTATTCCATCACCTGCTACATGTTCTGAGTCACCCTGTCCATCACCTGCTACATGTTCTGAGTAATCCTGTCCATCACCCGCTACAGGTTCTGAGTCAACCTTTCAATCATCACCAGCTACTTGTTCTGAGTCACCTGCCAATCACCTGCTACAGGTTCTGAGTCACCCTGTCCATCACCTGCTACATGTTCTGTGTCACCCTGTCCATTACCCGCGACAGGTTCTGAGTCACCCTGTCCATCACCTGCTGCATGTTCTGAGTCACCTTTTCCATCACCCGCTATATGTTCTAAGTCACACTGTCCCTCAGCCGTTACATGTTCTGAGTCATCCTGTCCATCACCCACTACATGTTCTGAGTCACCCTTTCCATCACCCGCTACAGGTTCTGAGTCACTCTGTCCATCACCTGCTACAGGTTCTGAGTCACGCTGTGCACACCCGCTACAGGTTCTGAGTCACCCTTTCCATCACCCATTACATGTTGTGAGTCACCCTGTCCATCACCTGCTATCCGGTCTGAGTCACCCTGTCCATTACCCGCTACAGGTTCTGAGTCACCCTGTCCATCACCTGCTATTGTTCCTGAGTCAACCTGTCCATCACCCGCTGCAGGTTCTGAGTCACCCTGTCCATCACCCGTTACAGGTTCTGAGTCACTCTGTCCATCACCTGCTACAGGTTCTGAGTCACGCTGTGCACACCCGCTACAGGTTCTGAGTCACCCTTTCCATCACCCATTACATGTTGTGAGTCACCCTGTCCATCAACTGCTATCCGTTCTGAGTCACCCTGTCCATTACCCGCTACAGGTTCTGAGTCACCCTGTCCATCACCCGTTACAGGTTCCGAGTCACCCTGTCCTTCACCTGCTGCATTTTCTGAGTCACTGTGTCCATCACCCACTATATTTTCTGAGTCACCCTGTCCCTCAGCTGTAACATGTTCTGAGTCACCATGTCCATCACCCACTACAGGTTATGAGTCACCCTGTCCATCACCCGCTACAGGTTCTGAGTCACTTATTCCATCACCTGCTACATGTTCTGAGTCACCCTGTCCATCACCTGCTACAGGTTCTGAGTCACCCTGTCCATCACCTGCTGCAGGTTCTGAGTCACCTTGTACATCACCCGCTACAGGTTCTGAGTCACCCTGTCCATCACCTGCTACAGGTTCTGAGTCACCCTCTCCTTCACCTGCTACATGTTCTGAATCACCTTGTCCATCACCTGCTACAGGTTATGAGTCACCCTGTCCATCGCCCATTACATGTTCTGAGTCACCCTGTCCATCACCTGCTACATGTTCTGAGTCACCCTGTCCATTACCCGCTACAGGTTTTGAGTCACCCTGTCCATCACCTGCTACTTGTTCTGAGTCACCTGCCCATCACCTGCTACAGTCCCCGAGTCATCCTGTCCATCACCCGCTACAGTTTCTGAGTCACCCTGTCCATCACCCGCTACAGGTTCTGAGTCACTTTGTCCATCACCGGCTACTTGTTCTGAGTCACCTGCCCATCACCTGCTACAGTCCCCGAGTCACACTGTCCTTCACCTGCTACAGGTTCTGAGTCACCCTGTCCATCACCCGCTACTTGTTCTGAGTCACGCTGTCCATCATCTGCAACAGGTTCTGAGTCACCCTTTGCATACCCGCTGCAGGTTCTGAGTCACCCTGTCCATCACCTGCTATTGTTCCTAAGTCAACCTGTCCATCACCCGATACAGGTTCTGAGTCACCCTGTCCATCACCCATTACAGGTTCTGAGTCACCCTGTCCATCACCTGCTGCATTTTCTGAGTCACCCTGTCCATCACCCACTACAGGTTCTGAGTCACTTATTCAATCACCTGCTGCATGTTCTGAGTCACCCTGTCTATTACCCGCTACAGGTTCTGAGTCACCCTGTCCATCACCTGCTATTGTTCCTGAGTCAACCTGTCCATCACCCGCTACAGGTTCTGAGTCACCCTGTCCATCACCCGTTACATGTTCTGAGTCACCCTGTCCATCACCTGCTGCATTTTCTGAGTCACCCTGTCCGTCACCCACTATATGTTCTGAGTCACCCTGTCCATCAGCCGCTACAGGTTCTGAGTCACTTATTCCATCACCTGCTACATGTTCTGAGTCAGCCTGTCCATCAACCGCTACAGGTTCTGAATCACCCTGTCCATTACCTGCTACATGTTCTGAGTCATCCTGTCCATCACCCACTGCAGATTCTGGGTCACCTTGTCAATCATCACCGGATACTTGTTCTGAGTCACCTGCCAATCACCTGCTACAGGTTCTGAGTCACCCTTTCCATCACCTGCTACATTTTCTGTGTCACCCTGTCCATCACCTGCTACAGGTTCTGAGTCACCCTGTCCACACCCGCTACAGGTTCTGAGTCACACTGTCCATCACGCTTTACAGGTTCTGAGTCACCCTGTCCATCACCTGCTGCAGGTTCTGAGTCACCTTGTACATCACCCACTACAGGTTCTGAGTCACCTTGTCCATCACCTGCTACAGGTTCTGAGTCACCCTGTCCATCACCCATTACATGTTCTGAGTCACCCTGTCCATCACCTGCTACATGTTCTGAGTCACCCTGTCCATTACCCGCTATAGGTTCTGAGTCACCCTGTCCATCACCTGCTACTTGTTCTGAGTCACCTGCCCATCACCTGCTACAGTCCCCGAGTCATCCTGTCCATCACCCGCTACAGGTTCTGAGTCACCCTGTCCATCAGCCGCTACAGGTTCTGAGTCACTTTGTCCATCACATGCTACATGTTCTGAGTCATCCTCTCCATCACCCGCTGCATGTTCTGAGTCACCCTGTCAATCACCGGCTACTTATTCTGGGTCACCTGCCCATCACCCGCTATATGTTCTGAGTCACCCTCTCCATCACCTGCTACATGTTCTGAGACACCCTGTCCACACCCGCAACAGGTTCTGAGTCATCCTGTCCATCACCCGCTACAGTCCCCGAGTCACACTTTCCTTCACCTGCTACAGGGTCTGAGTCACCATGTCCACACCCGCTACAGGTTCTGAGTCACCCTGTCCATCACCTGCTACAGATTCTGAGTCACTCTGTACATCATCTGCAACAGGTTCTGAGTCACCCTGTGCACACCCGCTACAGGTTCTGAGTCACCCTGTCCATCACCCATTACATGTTCTGAGTCACCCTGTCCATCACCTGCTATTGTTCCTGAGTCAACCTGTCCATCACCCGCTACAGGTTCTGAGTCACCCTGTCCATCACCCGTTACAGGTTCTGAGTCACCCTGTCCATCACCCACTATATGTTCTGAGTCACCCTGTCCATCACCCGCTACAGGTTCTGAGTCACTTATTCCATCACCTGCTACATGTTCTGAGTCAGCCTTTCCATCAACCGCTACAGATTCTGAATCACCCTCTCCATCACCTGCTACATGTTCTGAGTCATCCTGTCCATCACCCGCTACAGGTTCTGAGTCACTTATTCCATCACCTGCTACATGTTCTGAGTCAGCCTGTCCATCAACCGCTACAGATTCTGAATCACCCTCTCCATCACCTGCTACATGTTCTGAGTCATCCTGTCCATCACCCACTGCAGGTTCTGAGTCACCTTGTCAATCATCACCGGCTACTTCTTCTGAGTCACCTGCCAATCACCTGCTACAGGTTCTGAGTCACCCTTTTCATCACCTGCTACATTTTGTGAGTCACCCTGTCCATCACCTGCTACAGGATCTAAGTCACCCTGTCCATCACGCTTTACAGGTTCTGAGTCACCCTTTCCATCACCTGCTGCATTTTCTGAGTCACCCTGGCCATCACCCGATACTTGTTCTGAGTCACCTTGTACATCACCCGCTAAAGGTTCTGAGTCACCCTGCCCATCACCTGCTACAGGTTCTGAGTCACACTGTCCTTCACCTGCTACATGTTCTGAGTCACCCTGTCCATCACCTGCTACAGGTTCTGAGTCACCCTGTCCATCACCCATTACATGTTCTGAGTCACCCTGTCCATCACCTGCTACATGTTCTAAGTCACCCTGTCCATTACCCGCTACAGGTTCTGAGTCACCCTGTCCATCACCTGCTACTTGATCTGAGTCACCTGCCCATCACCTGTTACAGTCCCCGAGTCATCCTGTCCATCACCCACCATATGTTCTGAGACACCCTGTCCCTCAGCTGTTACATGTTCTGAGTCACCATGTCCATCACCCGCTACAGTTTCTGAGTCACCCTGTCCGTCACCCATGACATGTTCTGAGTCACCCTGTCCATCACCTGCTACATGTTCTGTGTCACCCTGTCCATTACCCGCTACAGGTTCTGAGTCACCCTGTCCATCACCTGCTACTTGTTCTGAGTCACCTGCCCATCACCTGCTACAGTCGCCGAGTCATCCTGTCCATCACCCGCTACAGGTTCTGAGTCACCCTGTCCATCACCCGCTACAGGTTCTGAGTCACTTATTCCATCACCTGCTACATGTTCTGAGTCACCCTGTCCATCACCTGCTACATGTTCTGAGTAATCCTGTCCATCACCCGCTACAGGTTCTGAGTCAACCTTTCAATCATCACCAGCTACTTGTTCTGAGTCACCTGCCAATCACCTGCTACAGGTTCTGAGTCACCCTGTCCATCACCTGCTACATGTTCTGTGTCACCCTGTCCATTACCCGCGACAGGTTCTGAGTCACCCTGTCCATCACCTGCTACTTGTTCTGAGTCACCTGCCCATCACCTGCTACAGGTTCTGAGTCACCCTGTCCATCGCCCATTACATGTTCTGAGTCACCCTGTCCATCACCTGCTACATGTTCTGAGTCACCCTGTCCATTACCCGCTACAGGTTTTGAGTCACCCTGTCCATCACCTGCTACTTGTTCTGAGTCACCTGCCCATCACCTGCTACAGTCCCCGAGTCATCCTGTCCATCACCCGCTACTGGTTTCTGAGTCACCCTGTCCATCACCCGCTACAGGTTCTGAGTCTCCCTGTCGACACCCGCTACAGGTTCTGAGTCACATTGTCCATCACCTGCTACAGGTTCTGAGTCACCCTGTCCATCACCTGCTGCATTTTCTGAGTCACCCTGTCCATCACCCGCTACAGGTTCTGAGTCACCCTGGCCATCACCCGCTACTTGTTCTGAGTCACCTGCCCATCACCTACTACAGGTTCTGAGTCACCCTGTCCATCACCTGCTGCAGGTTCTGAGTCACCTTGTACATCACCCGCTACAGGTTCTGAGTCACCCTGCCCATCACCTGCTACAGGTTCTGAGTCACCCTGTCCTTCACCTGCTACATGTTCTGAGTCACCTTGTCCATCACCTGCTACAGGTTCTGAGTCACCCTGTCCATCACCCATTACATGTTCTGAGTCACCCTGTCCATCACCTGCTACATTTTCTGAGTCACCCTGTCCATTACCCGCTACAGGTTCTGAGTCACCCTGTCCATCACCTGCCACTTGATCTGAGTCACCTGCCCATCACCTGCTACAGTCCCCGAGTCATCCTGTCCATCACCCACTATATGTTCTGAGATACCCTGTCCCTCAGCTGTTACATGTTCTGAGTCACCATGTCCATCACCCGCTACAGTTTCTGAGTCACCCTGTCCGTCACCCACTATATGTTCTGAGACACCCTGTCCCTCAGCTGTTACATGTTCTGAGTCACCATGTCCATTACCCGCTACAGGTTCTGTGTCACCCTGTCCATCACCCGTTACAGGTTCTGAGTCACCCTGTCCGTCACCTGCTGCGTGTTCTGAGTCACCCTGTCCATCACCCACTATAATTCTGAGTCACCCTGTCCCTCAGCTGTTACATGCTCTGAGTCACCATGTCCATCACCCGCTACAGGTTCTGAGTCACCCGTCCATCACCCGCTACAGGTTCTGAGTCACTTATTCCATCACCTGCTACATGTTCTGAGTCACCCTGTCCATCACCTGCTACATGTTCTGAGTAATCCTGTCCATCACCCGCTACAGGTTCTGAGTCAACCTTTCAATCATCACCAGCTACTTGTTCTGAGTCACCTGCCAATCACCTGCTACAGGTTCTGAGTCACCCTGTCCATCACCTGCTACATGTTCTGTGTCACCCTGTCCATTACCCGCGACAGGTTCTGAGTCACCCTGTCCATCACCTGCTGCATGTTCTGAGTCACCTTTTCCATCACCCGCTATATGTTCTAAGTCACACTGTCCCTCAGCCGTTACATGTTCTGAGTCATCCTGTCCATCACCCACTACATGTTCTGAGTCACCCTTTCCATCACCCGCTACAGGTTCTGAGTCACGCTGTGCACACCCGCTACAGGTTCTGAGTCACCCTTTCCATCACCCATTACATGTTGTGAGTCACCCTGTCCATCACCTGCTATCCGGTCTGAGTCACCCTGTCCATTACCCGCTACAGGTTCTGAGTCACCCTGTCCATCACCTGCTATTGTTCCTGAGTCAACCTGTCCATCACCCGCTGCAGGTTCTGAGTCACCCTGTCCATCACCCGTTACAGGTTCTGAGTCACTCTGTCCATCACCTGCTACAGGTTCTGAGTCACGCTGTGCACACCCGCTACAGGTTCTGAGTCACCCTTTCCATCACCCATTACATGTTGTGAGTCACCCTGTCCATCAACTGCTATCCGTTCTGAGTCACCCTGTCCATTACCCGCTACAGGTTCTGAGTCACCCTGTCCATCACCCGTTACAGGTTCCGAGTCACCCTGTCCTTCACCTGCTGCATTTTCTGAGTCACTGTGTCCATCACCCACTATATTTTCTGAGTCACCCTGCCCCTCAGCTGTAACATGTTCTGAGTCACCATGTCCATCACCCACTACAGGTTATGAGTCACCCTGTCCATCACCCGCTACAGGTTCTGAGTCACTTATTCCATCACCTGCTACATGTTCTGAGTCACCCTGTCCATCACCTGCTACAGGTTCTGAGTCACCCTGTCCATCACCTGCTGCAGGTTCTGAGTCACCTTGTACATCACCCGCTACAGGTTCTGAGTCACCCTGTCCATCACCTGCTACAGGTTCTGAGTCACCCTCTCCTTCACCTGCTACATGTTCTGAATCACCTTGTCCATCACCTGCTACAGGTTATGAGTCACCCTGTCCATCGCCCATTACATGTTCTGAGTCACCCTGTCCATCACCTGCTACATGTTCTGAGTCACCCTGTCCATTACCCGCTACAGGTTTTGAGTCACCCTGTCCATCACCTGCTACTTGTTCTGAGTCACCTGCCCATCACCTGCTACAGTCCCCGAGTCATCCTGTCCATCACCCGCTACAGTTTCTGAGTCACCCTGTCCATCACCCGCTACAGGTTCTGAGTCACTTTGTCCATCACCGGCTACTTGTTCTGAGTCACCTGCCCATCACCTGCTACAGTCCCCGAGTCACACTGTCCTTCACCTGCTACAGGTTCTGAGTCACCCTGTCCATCACCCGCTACTTGTTCTGAGTCACGCTGTCCATCATCTGCAACAGGTTCTGAGTCACCCTTTGCATACCCGCTGCAGGTTCTGAGTCACCCTGTCCATCACCTGCTATTGTTCCTAAGTCAACCTGTCCATCACCCGATACAGGTTCTGAGTCACCCTGTCCATCACCCATTACAGGTTCTGAGTCACCCTGTCCATCACCTGCTGCATTTTCTGAGTCACCCTGTCCATCACCCACTACAGGTTCTGAGTCACTTATTCAATCACCTGCTGCATGTTCTGAGTCACCCTGTCTATTACCCGCTACAGGTTCTGAGTCACCCTGTCCATCACCTGCTATTGTTCCTGAGTCAACCTGTCCATCACCCGCTACAGGTTCTGAGTCACCCTGTCCATCACCCGTTACATGTTCTGAGTCACCCTGTCCATCACCTGCTGCATTTTCTGAGTCACCCTGTCCGTCACCCACTATATGTTCTGAGTCACCCTGTCCATCAGCCGCTACAGGTTCTGAGTCACTTATTCCATCACCTGCTACATGTTCTGAGTCAGCCTGTCCATCAACCGCTACAGGTTCTGAATCACCCTGTCCATTACCTGCTACATGTTCTGAGTCATCCTGTCCATCACCCACTGCAGATTCTGGGTCACCTTGTCAATCATCACCGGATACTTGTTCTGAGTCACCTGCCAATCACCTGCTACAGGTTCTGAGTCACCCTTTCCATCACCTGCTACATTTTCTGTGTCACCCTGTCCATCACCTGCTACAGGTTCTGAGTCACCCTGTCCACACCCGCTACAGGTTCTGAGTCACACTGTCCATCACGCTTTACAGGTTATGAGTCACCCTGTCCATCACCTGCTGCAGGTTCTGAGTCACCTTGTACATCACCCACTACAGGTTCTGAGTCACCTTGTCCATCACCTGCTACAGGTTCTGAGTCACCCTGTCCATCACCCATTACATGTTCTGAGTCACCCTGTCCATCACCTGCTACATGTTCTGAGTCACCCTGTCCATTACCCGCTATAGGTTCTGAGTCACCCTGTCCATCACCTGCTACTTGTTCTGAGTCACCTGCCCATCACCTGCTACAGTCCCCGAGTCATCCTGTCCATCACCCGCTACAGGTTCTGAGTCACCCTGTCCATCAGCCGCTACAGGTTCTGAGTCACTTTGTCCATCACATGCTACATGTTCTGAGTCATCCTCTCCATCACCCGCTGCATGTTCTGAGTCACCCTGTCAATCACCGGCTACTTATTCTGGGTCACCTGCCCATCACCCGCTATATGTTCTGAGTCACCCTCTCCATCACCTGCTACATGTTCTGAGACACCCTGTCCACACCCGCAACAGGTTCTGAGTCATCCTGTCCATCACCCGCTACAGTCCCCGAGTCACACTTTCCTTCACCTGCTACAGGGTCTGAGTCACCATGTCCACACCCGCTACAGGTTCTGAGTCACCCTGTCCATCACCTGCTACAGATTCTGAGTCACTCTGTACATCATCTGCAACAGGTTCTGAGTCACCCTGTGCACACCCGCTACAGGTTCTGAGTCACCCTGTCCATCACCCATTACATGTTCTGAGTCACCCTGTCCATCACCTGCTATTGTTCCTGAGTCAACCTGTCCATCACCCGCTACAGGTTCTGAGTCACCCTGTCCATCACCCGTTACAGGTTCTGAGTCACCCTGTCCATCACCCACTATATGTTCTGAGTCACCCTGTCCATCACCCGCTACAGGTTCTGAGTCACTTATTCCATCACCTGCTACATGTTCTGAGTCAGCCTTTCCATCAACCGCTACAGATTCTGAATCACCCTCTCCATCACCTGCTACATGTTCTGAGTCATCCTGTCCATCACCCGCTACAGGTTCTGAGTCACTTATTCCATCACCTGCTACATGTTCTGAGTCAGCCTGTCCATCAACCGCTACAGATTCTGAATCACCCTCTCCATCACCTGCTACATGTTCTGAGTCATCCTGTCCATCACCCACTGCAGGTTCTGAGTCACCTTGTCAATCATCACCGGCTACTTCTTCTGAGTCACCTGCCAATCACCTGCTACAGGTTCTGAGTCACCCTTTTCATCACCTGCTACATTTTGTGAGTCACCCTGTCCATCACCTGCTACAGGATCTAAGTCACCCTGTCCATCACGCTTTACAGGTTCTGAGTCACCCTTTCCATCACCTGCTGCATTTTCTGAGTCACCCTGGCCATCACCCGATACTTGTTCTGAGTCACCTTGTACATCACCCGCTAAAGGTTCTGAGTCACCCTGCCCATCACCTGCTACAGGTTCTGAGTCACACTGTCCTTCACCTGCTACATGTTCTGAGTCACCTTGTCCATCACCTGCTACAGGTTCTGAGTCACCCTGTCCATCACCCATTACATGTTCTGAGTCACCCTGTCCATCACCTGCTACATGTTCTAAGTCACCCTGTCCATTACCCGCTACAGGTTCTGAGTCACCCTGTCCATCACCTGCTACTTGATCTGAGTCACCTGCCCATCACCTGCTACAGTCCCCGAGTCATCCTGTCCATCACCCACCATATGTTCTGAGACACCCTGTCCCTCAGCTGTTACATGTTCTGAGTCACCATGTCCATCACCCGCTACAGTTTCTGAGTCACCCTGTCCGTCACCCATGACATGTTCTGAATCACCCTGTCCATCACCTGCTACATGTTCTGTGTCACCCTGTCCATTACCCGCTACAGGTTCTGAGTCACCCTGTCCATCACCTGCTACTTGTTCTGAGTCACCTGCCCATCACCTGCTACAGTCGCCGAGTCATCCTGTCCATCACCCGCTACAGGTTCTGAGTCACCCTGTCCATCACCCGCTACAGGTTCTGAGTCACTTTGTCCATCACCCGCTATATGTTCTGAGTCACCCTCTCCATCACCTGCTACATGTTCTGAGTCACCCTGTCCACACCCACTACAGGTTCTGAATCACCCTCTCCAACACCTGCTACATGTTCTGAGTCATCCTGTCCATCATCCGCTACACGTTCTGAGTCACCCTGTCAATCACCGGCTACTTGTTCTGAGTCACCTGCCCATCACCTGCTACAGTCCCCGAGTCACACTGTCCTTCACCTGCTACAGGTTCTGAGTCACCATGTCCATCACCTGCTACACGTTCTGAGTCACCCTCTTCATTACCCGCTACAGGTTCTGAGTCACCCTGTCCATCACCTGCTATTGTTCCTGAGTCAACCTGTCCATCACCCGCTACAGGTTCTGAGTCACCCTGTCCATCACCCGTTACAAGTTCTGAGTCACCCTGTCCATCACCTGCTGCATTTTCTGAGTCACCCTGTCCATCACCCATTATACGTTCTGAGTCACCCTGTCCATCACCCGCTACAGGTTCTGAGTCACTTATTCCATCACCTGCTACATGTTCTGAGTCAGCCTTTCCATCAACCGCAACAGGTTCTGAAGCACCCTGTCCATCACCTGCTACATGTTCTGAGTCATCCTGTCCATCACCCACTGCAGGTTCTGAGTCACCTTGTCAATCATCACCGGCTACTTGTTCTGAGACACCTGCCAATCACCTGCTACAGGTTCTGAGTCACACTTTCCATCACCTGCTACATTTTCTGAGTCACACTGTCCATCACCTGCTACAGGTTCTGAGTCACCCTGTCCACACCCGCTACAGGTTCTGAGTCACCCTGTCCATCACGCTTTACAGGTTCTGAGTCACCCTGTCCATCACCTGCTGCATTTTCTGAGTCACCCTGTCCATCACCCGCTACAGGTTCTGAGTCACCCTGGCCATCACCCGCTACTTGTTCTGAGTCACCTGCCCATCACCTGCTACAGGTTCTGAGTCACCCTGTCCATCACCTGCTGCAGGATCTGAGTCACCTTGTACATCACCCGCTACAGGTTCTGAGTCACCCTGTCCATCACCTGCTACAGGTTCTGTGTCACCCTGTCCTTCACCTGCTACATGTTCTGAATCACCTTGTCCATCACCTGCTACAGGTTCTGAGTCACCATGTCCATCATCCATTTCATGTTCTGAGTCACCCTGTCCACTACCCGCTACAGGTTCTGAGTCACCCTGTCCATCACCTGCTACTTGTTCTGAGTCACCTGCCCATCACCTGCTACAGTCCCCGAGTCATCCTGTCCATCACCCGCTTCAGGTTCTGAGTCACCCTGTCCATCACCGGCTACTTATTCTTAGTCACTTTGTCCATCACATGCTGCATGTTCTGAGTCATCCTGTCCATCACCCGCTGCAGGTTCTGAGTCACCCTGTCAATCACCGGCTACTTATTCTTAGTCACCTGCCCATCACCCGCTATATGTTCTGAATCACCCTCTCCAACGCCTGCTACATGTTCTGAGTCATCCTGTCCATCACCCACTACACATTCTGAGTCACCCTGTCAATCACCGGCTACTTGTTCTGAGTCACCTGCCCATCACCTGCTACAGTCCCCGAGTCACACTGTCCTTCACCTGCTACAGGTTCTGAGTCACCATGTCCACACCCGCTACAGGTTCAGAGTCACCCTGTCCATCACCCGCTACACGTTCTGAGTCACTCTGTCCATCATCTGCAACAGATTCTGAGTCACCCTGTGCACACCCGCTACAGGTTTTGTGTCACCCTGTCCATCACCCATTACATGTTCTGAGTCACCCTGTCCATCACCTGCTATAAGTTCTGAGTCACCCTGTCCATTACCCGCAACAGGTTCTGAGTCACCCTGTCCATCACCTGCTATTGTTCCTGATTCAACCTGTCCATCACGCGCTACAGGTTCTGAGTCACCCTGTCCATCACCCGTTACAGGTTCTGATTCACCCTGTCCATCACCTGCTGCATTTTCTGATTCACCCTGTCCATCACCCAATATATGTTCTGAGTCACCCTGTCCATCACCCGCTATAGGTTCTGAGTCACTTATTCCATCACCTGTTACATGTTCTGAGTCACCCTGTCCATCAACCGCTACAGGTTCTGAATCACCCTGTCCATCACCTGCAACATGTTCTGAGTCATCCTGTCCATCACCCACTGCAGGTTCTGAGTCACCTTGTCAATCATCACCGGCTACTTGTTCTGAGTCACCTGCCAATCACCTGCTACAGGTTCTGAGTCACCCTTTCCATCACCTGCTACATTTTCTGAGTCACCCTGTCCATCACCAGCTACAGGTTCTGAGTCAAACTGTCCACACCTGCTACAGGTTCTGAGTCACCCTGTCCATCACGCTTTACAGGTTCTGAGTCACCCTGTCCATCACCTGCTGCATTTTCTGAGTCACCCTGTCCATTACCCGCTACACGTTCTGAGTCACCCTGGCCATCACCCGCTACTTGTTCTAGGTCACCTGCCCATCACCTGCTACAGGTTCTGAGTCACCCTGTCCATCACCTGCTGCAGGTTCTGAGTCACCTTGTACATCACCCGCTACAGGTTCTGAGTCACCCTGTCCATCACCTGCTACAGTTTCTGAGTCACCCTGTCCTTCACCTGCTACATGTTCTGAGTCACCTTGTCCATCACCTGCTACATGTTCTGAGTCACCCTGTCCATCACCCATTACATGTTCTGAGTCACCCTGTCTATCACCTGCTACATGTTCTGAGTCACCCTGTCCATTACCCGCTACAGGTTCTGAGTCACCCTGTCCTTCACCTGCTACTTGTTCTGAGTCACCTGCCCATCACCTGCTACAGTCCCCGAGTCACCCTGTCCATCACCTGCTGCAGGTTCTGAGTCACCTTGTACATCACCCGCTACAGGTTCTGAGTCACCCTGTCCATCACCTGCTACAGGTTCCGAGTCACCCTGTCCTTCACCTGCTACATGTTCTGAGTCTCCTTGTCCATCACCTGCTACAGGTTCTGAGTCACCCTGTCCATCACCCATTACATGTTCTGAGTCACCCTCTCCATTACCTGGTACATGTTTTCAGTCACCCTGTCTATTACCCGCTACAGGTTCTGAGTCACCCTGTCCATCACCTGCTACTTGTTCTGAGTCACCTGCCCATCACCTGCTACAGTCCCCGAGTCACACTGTCCTTCACTTGCTACAGGTTCTGAGTCACCATGTCCACACCCGCTACAGGTTCTGAGTCACCCTGTTCATCACCCGTTGCAGGTTCTGAGTCACCCTGTCCATAACCTGCTGCATGTTCTGAGTCACCCTGTCCATCACCCGCTACAGGTTCTGAGTCACCCTGGCCATCACTTGCTACAGGTTCTGTGTCACCCTGTCCATCACCCGTGACTTGTTCTGAGTCACCTGCCCATCACCTGCTACAGGTTCTGAGTCACCCTTTCCGTCACCTGCTACATTTTCTGAGTCACCCTGTGCATCACCTGTTACAGTTCCCGCGTCACCCTGTCCATCACCTGCTACAGGTTCTGAGTCACCCTGTCCACACCCGCTACATGTTCTGAGTCACCCTGTCCATCACGCGTTACTGGTTCTGAGTCACCCTGTCCATCACCTGCTGCATGTTCTGAGTCACCCTGCCCATCACCTGCTGCATTTTCTGAGTCACCTGCCCATCACCTGCTACAGGATCTGAGTCAGCCTGTCCATCACATGCTACAGGTTCAGAGTCACCTTATCCATCACCTGCTACAGGTTCTGAGTCACCCTGACCATCACCCGCTGCATGTTCTGAGTCACCCTCTCCAACACCTGCTACATGTTCTGAGTCATCCTGTCCATCACCCGCTACAGGTTCTGAGTCACCCTGTCCATCACCTGCTATTGTTCCTGAGTCAACCTGTCCATCACCTGCTGCATGTTCTGAGTCACCTTTTCCATCACCCGCTATATGTTCTAAGTCACCCTGTCCCTCAGCCGTTACATGTTCTGAGTCATCCTGTCCATCACCCGCTACATGTTCTGAGTCACCCTTTCCATCACCCGCTACATGTTCTGAGTCACCCTGACCATCACCTGCTACATGCTCTGTGTCACCCTGTCCATCACCTGCTATAGGTTCTGAGTCACCCTGTCCATCACCCGCTACAGGTTCCGAGTCACTTTGTCCATCACATGCTATATGTTCTGAGTCACCCTGTCCACACCCGCTACAGGTACTGAGTCACCCTGTCCATCACGCGTTACAGGTTCTGTGTCACCCTGTCCATCACCTGCTGCATGTTCTGAGTCCACCTGTCCATCACCTGCTGCATTTTCTGAGTCACCCTGTCCATCACCCGCTGCATGCTCTGAGTCACCCTGGCCATCACCCGCTACTTGTTCTGAGTCACCTGCCCATCACCTGCTACAGGTTCTGAGTCAGCCTGTCCATCACCGGCTACAGGTTCTGAGTCAGCTTGTCCATCACCTGCTACAGGTTCTGAGTCACCCTGACCATCACCTGCTGCAGGTCCTGAGTCACCCTGTCCATCACCCGCTACAGTTTCTGAGTCACCCTGTCCATCACCTGCTACAAGTTCTGAATCACCTTGTCCATCACCTGCTACAGTTTCTGAGTCACCCTATCCATCACCTGCTACAGGTTCTGAGTCACCCTTTCCATCACCCGTTACATGTTCTGAGTCACCCCTTCCATCACCCGCTACAGGTTCTGAGTCATCCTGTCCATCACCTGCTATAGTTCCTGACTCACCCTGTCCCTCAGCCGTTACATGTTCTGAGTCATCCTGTCCATCACCTGCTACATGTTCTGAGTCTTCCTTTCCATCATCTGCTACAGGTTCTGAGTCACCCTGTCCATCACCTGTTACATGTTCTGAGTCACCCCGTCCATCACCCGCTATACGTTCTGAGTAAGCCTGTCCATCACCCGTTACAATTTCTGAGACACCCTTTCCATCACCTGCTACATTTTCTGAGTCACCCTGTCCATCACCTGCTACAGGTTCTGAGTCACCCTGTCCACACCCGCTACAGGTTCTGAGTCACCCTGTCCATCACGCTTTACAGGTTCTGAGTCACCCTGTCCATCACCTGCTGCATTTTTTGAGCTACCCTGTCCATCACCCGCTACAGGTTCTGAGTCACCCTGGCCATCACCCGCTACTTGTTCCGAGTCAGCTGCCCATCAGCTGTTACATGTTCTGACTCACCCTGTCCATCACCGATTATATGTTCTGAGTCACCCTGTCCATCACCTGCTACATGTTCTGTGTCACCCTGTCCATTACCCACTATAGGTTCTGAGTCACCCTGTCCTTCACCTGCTATTGTTCCTGAGTCAACCTGTCCATCACCCGCTACAGGTTCTGAGTCACCCTGTCCATCACGTGCTTTTGTTCCTGAGTCAACCTGTCCATCACCTGCTGCATGTTCTGAGTCATCCTGTCCATCACCCGCTACATGTTCGAGTCACCCTTTCCATCACCCGCTACAGGTTCTGAGTCACTCTGTCCATCACCTGCTACAGTTTCTGAGTCACCCTGTGCACACCCGCTACAGGTTCTGAGTCACCCTGTCCATCACCCATTACATGTTCTGAGTCACCCTGTCCATCACCCGCTACATGTTCGAGTCACCCTTTCCATCACCCACTACAGGTTCTGAGTCACTCTGTCCAACATCTGCAACAGGTTCTGAGTCTCCTTGTGCACACCCGCTACAGGTTCTGAGTCACCCTGTCCATCACCCATTACATGTTCTGAGTCACCCTGTCCATCACCTGCTACACGTTCTGAGTCACCCGGTCCATTACCCGCAACAGGTTCTGAGTCACCCTGTCCATCACCTGCTATTGTTCCTGAGTCAACCTGTCCATCACCCGCTACACGTTCTGAGTCACCATGTCCATCACCCGTTACAGGATCTGAGTCGCCCTGTCCATCACCTGCTGCAGGTTCTGAGTCACTCTGTCCATCACCCACTATATGTTCTGAGTCACCCTGTCCATCACCCGCTGCAGGTTCTGAGTCACTTATTCCATCACCTGCTACATGTTCTGAGTCATCCTGTCCATCACCCACTGCAGGTTCTGAGTCACCTTGTCAATCATCACCGGCTACTTGTTCTGAGTCACCTGCCAATTACCTGCTACAGGTTCTGAGTCGCCCTTTCCATCACCTGCTACATTTTCTGAGTCACCCTGTCCATCACCTGCTACAGGTTCTGAGTCACCCTGTCCATCAACTGCTGCATTTTCTGAGTCACCCTGTCCATCACCTGCTACTTGATCTGAGTCCCCTGCCCATCACCTACTACAGTCCCCGAGTCATCCTGTCCATCACCCACTATATGATCTGAGACACCCTGTCCCTCAGCTGTTACATGTTCTGAGTCACCATGTCCATCACCCGCTACAGTTTCTGAGTCACCCTGTCCATCACCCATTACATGTTCTGAGTCACCCTGTCCATCACCTGCTACATGTTCTGAGTCACCCTGTCCATCACCCGCTACAGGTTCTGAGTCACTTATTCCATCACCTGCTACATGTTCTGAGTCACCCTGTCCATCACCTGCTACATGTTCTGAGTAATCCTGTCCATCACCTGCTGCAGGTTCTGAGTCACCCTGTCCATCACCTGCTACATGTTCTGTGTCACCCTGTCCATTACCCGCTACAGGTTCTGAGTCACCCTGTCCATCACCTGCTGCATGTTCTGAGTCACCTTTTCCATCACCCGCTATATGTTCTAAGTCACCCTGTCCCTCAGCCGTTACATGTTCTGAGTCATCCTGTCCATCACCCACTATATGTTCTGAGTCACCCTTTCCATCACCCGCTACAGGTTCTGAGTCACCCTGTCCAACACCTGCTATTGTTCCTGAGTCAACCTGTCCATCACCCGCTGCAGGTTCTGAGTCACCCTGTCCATCACCCGTTACAGGTTCTGAGTCACCCTGTCCATCACCTGCTGCATTTTCTGAGTCACCCTGTCCATCACCCACTATATTTTCTGAGACACCCTGTCCCTCAGCTGTAACATGTTCTGAGTCACCCTGTCCATCACCCACTACAGGTTATGAGTCACCCTGTCCATCACCCGCTACAGGTTCTGAGTCACCCTGTCCATCACCTGCTACAGGTTCTGAGTCACCCTGTCCATCACCTGCTGCAGGTTCTGAGTCACCTTGTACATCACCCGCTACAGGTTCTGAGTCACCCTGTCCATCACCTGCTACAGGTTCTGAGTCACCCTCTCCTTCACCTGCTACATATTCTGAATCACCTTGTCCATCACCTGCTACATGTTCTGAGTCACCCTGTCCATTACCCGCTACAGGTTTTGAGTCACCCTGTCCATCACCTGCTACTTGTTCTGAGTCACCTGCCCATCACCTGCTACAGGTTCTGAGTCACCCTGTCCATCGCCCATTACATGTTCTGAGTCACCCTGTCCATCACCTGCTACATGTTCTGAGTCACCCTGTCCATTACCCGCTACAGGTTTTGAGTCACCCTGTCCATCACCTGCTACTTGTTCTGAGTCACCTGCCCATCACCTGCTACAGTCCCCGAGTCATCCTGTCCATCACCCGCTACTGGTTTCTGAGTCACCCTGTCCATCACCCGCTACAGGTTCTGAGTCTCCCTGTCGACACCCGCTACAGGTTCTGAGTCACATTGTCCATCACCTGCTACAGGTTCTGAGTCACCCTGTCCATCACCTGCTGCATTTTCTGAGTCACCCTGTCCATCACCCGCTACAGGTTCTGAGTCACCCTGGCCATCACCCGCTACTTGTTCTGAGTCACCTGCCCATCACCTACTACAGGTTCTGAGTCACCCTGTCCATCACCTGCTGCAGGTTCTGAGTCACCTTGTACATCACCCGCTACAGGTTCTGAGTCACCCTGCCCATCACCTGCTACAGGTTCTGAGTCACCCTGTCCTTCACCTGCTACATGTTCTGAGTCACCTTGTCCATCACCTGCTACAGGTTCTGAGTCACCCTGTCCATCACCCATTACATGTTCTGAGTCACCCTGTCCATCACCTGCTACATTTTCTGAGTCACCCTGTCCATTACCCGCTACAGGTTCTGAGTCACCCTGTCCATCACCTGCCACTTGATCTGAGTCACCTGCCCATCACCTGCTACAGTCCCCGAGTCATCCTGTCCATCACCCACTATATGTTCTGAGACACCCTGTCCCTCAGCTGTTACATGTTCTGAGTCACCATGTCCATCACCCGCTACAGTTTCTGAGTCACCCTGTCCGTCACCCACTATATGTTCTGAGACACCCTGTCCCTCAGCTGTTACATGTTCTGAGTCACCATGTCCATTACCCGCTACAGGTTCTGTGTCACCCTGTCCATCACCCGTTACAGGTTCTGAGTCACCCTGTCCGTCACCTGCTGCGTGTTCTGAGTCACCCTGTCCATCACCCACTATAATTCTGAGTCACCCTGTCCCTCAGCTGTTACATGCTCTGAGTCACCATGTCCATCACCCGCTACAGGTTCTGAGTCACCCGTCCATCACCCGCTACAGGTTCTGAGTCACTTATTCCATCACCTGCTACATGTTCTGAGTCACCCTGTCCATCACCTGCTACATGTTCTGAGTAATCCTGTCCATCACCCGCTACAGGTTCTGAGTCAACCTTTCAATCATCACCAGCTACTTGTTCTGAGTCACCTGCCAATCACCTGCTACAGGTTCTGAGTCACCCTGTCCATCACCTGCTACATGTTCTGTGTCACCCTGTCCATTACCCGCGACAGGTTCTGAGTCACCCTGTCCATCACCTGCTGCATGTTCTGAGTCACCTTTTCCATCACCCGCTATATGTTCTAAGTCACACTGTCCCTCAGCCGTTACATGTTCTGAGTCATCCTGTCCATCACCCACTACATGTTCTGAGTCACCCTTTCCATCACCCGCTACAGGTTCTGAGTCACTCTGTCCATCACCTGCTACAGGTTCTGAGTCACGCTGTGCACACCCGCTACAGGTTCTGAGTCACCCTTTCCATCACCCATTACATGTTGTGAGTCACCCTGTCCATCACCTGCTATCCGGTCTGAGTCACCCTGTCCATTACCCGCTACAGGTTCTGAGTCACCCTGTCCATCACCTGCTATTGTTCCTGAGTCAACCTGTCCATCACCCGCTGCAGGTTCTGAGTCACCCTGTCCATCACCCGTTACAGGTTCTGAGTCACTCTGTCCATCACCTGCTACAGGTTCTGAGTCACGCTGTGCACACCCGCTACAGGTTCTGAGTCACCCTTTCCATCACCCATTACATGTTGTGAGTCACCCTGTCCATCAACTGCTATCCGTTCTGAGTCACCCTGTCCATTACCCGCTACAGGTTCTGAGTCACCCTGTCCATCACCCGTTACAGGTTCCGAGTCACCCTGTCCTTCACCTGCTGCATTTTCTGAGTCACTGTGTCCATCACCCACTATATTTTCTGAGTCACCCTGTCCCTCAGCTGTAACATGTTCTGAGTCACCATGTCCATCACCCACTACAGGTTATGAGTCACCCTGTCCATCACCCGCTACAGGTTCTGAGTCACTTATTCCATCACCTGCTACATGTTCTGAGTCACCCTGTCCATCACCTGCTACAGGTTCTGAGTCACCCTGTCCATCACCTGCTGCAGGTTCTGAGTCACCTTGTACATCACCCGCTACAGGTTCTGAGTCACCCTGTCCATCACCTGCTACAGGTTCTGAGTCACCCTCTCCTTCACCTGCTACATGTTCTGAATCACCTTGTCCATCACCTGCTACAGGTTATGAGTCACCCTGTCCATCGCCCATTACATGTTCTGAGTCACCCTGTCCATCACCTGCTACATGTTCTGAGTCACCCTGTCCATTACCCGCTACAGGTTTTGAGTCACCCTGTCCATCACCTGCTACTTGTTCTGAGTCACCTGCCCATCACCTGCTACAGTCCCCGAGTCATCCTGTCCATCACCCGCTACAGTTTCTGAGTCACCCTGTCCATCACCCGCTACAGGTTCTGAGTCACTTTGTCCATCACCGGCTACTTGTTCTGAGTCACCTGCCCATCACCTGCTACAGTCCCCGAGTCACACTGTCCTTCACCTGCTACAGGTTCTGAGTCACCCTGTCCATCACCCGCTACTTGTTCTGAGTCACGCTGTCCATCATCTGCAACAGGTTCTGAGTCACCCTTTGCATACCCGCTGCAGGTTCTGAGTCACCCTGTCCATCACCTGCTATTGTTCCTAAGTCAACCTGTCCATCACCCGATACAGGTTCTGAGTCACCCTGTCCATCACCCATTACAGGTTCTGAGTCACCCTGTCCATCACCTGCTGCATTTTCTGAGTCACCCTGTCCATCACCCACTACAGGTTCTGAGTCACTTATTCAATCACCTGCTGCATGTTCTGAGTCACCCTGTCTATTACCCGCTACAGGTTCTGAGTCACCCTGTCCATCACCTGCTATTGTTCCTGAGTCAACCTGTCCATCACCCGCTACAGGTTCTGAGTCACCCTGTCCATCACCCGTTACATGTTCTGAGTCACCCTGTCCATCACCTGCTGCATTTTCTGAGTCACCCTGTCCGTCACCCACTATATGTTCTGAGTCACCCTGTCCATCAGCCGCTACAGGTTCTGAGTCACTTATTCCATCACCTGCTACATGTTCTGAGTCAGCCTGTCCATCAACCGCTACAGGTTCTGAATCACCCTGTCCATTACCTGCTACATGTTCTGAGTCATCCTGTCCATCACCCACTGCAGATTCTGGGTCACCTTGTCAATCATCACCGGATACTTGTTCTGAGTCACCTGCCAATCACCTGCTACAGGTTCTGAGTCACCCTTTCCATCACCTGCTACATTTTCTGTGTCACCCTGTCCATCACCTGCTACAGGTTCTGAGTCACCCTGTCCACACCCGCTACAGGTTCTGAGTCACACTGTCCATCACGCTTTACAGGTTATGAGTCACCCTGTCCATCACCTGCTGCAGGTTCTGAGTCACCTTGTACATCACCCACTACAGGTTCTGAGTCACCTTGTCCATCACCTGCTACAGGTTCTGAGTCACCCTGTCCATCACCCATTACATGTTCTGAGTCACCCTGTCCATCACCTGCTACATGTTCTGAGTCACCCTGTCCATTACCCGCTATAGGTTCTGAGTCACCCTGTCCATCACCTGCTACTTGTTCTGAGTCACCTGCCCATCACCTGCTACAGTCCCCGAGTCATCCTGTCCATCACCCGCTACAGGTTCTGAGTCACCCTGTCCATCAGCCGCTACAGGTTCTGAGTCACTTTGTCCATCACATGCTACATGTTCTGAGTCATCCTCTCCATCACCCGCTGCATGTTCTGAGTCACCCTGTCAATCACCGGCTACTTATTCTGGGTCACCTGCCCATCACCCGCTATATGTTCTGAGTCACCCTCTCCATCACCTGCTACATGTTCTGAGACACCCTGTCCACACCCGCAACAGGTTCTGAGTCATCCTGTCCATCACCCGCTACAGTCCCCGAGTCACACTTTCCTTCACCTGCTACAGGGTCTGAGTCACCATGTCCACACCCGCTACAGGTTCTGAGTCACCCTGTCCATCACCTGCTACAGATTCTGAGTCACTCTGTACATCATCTGCAACAGGTTCTGAGTCACCCTGTGCACACCCGCTACAGGTTCTGAGTCACCCTGTCCATCACCCATTACATGTTCTGAGTCACCCTGTCCATCACCTGCTATTGTTCCTGAGTCAACCTGTCCATCACCCGCTACAGGTTCTGAGTCACCCTGTCCATCACCCGTTACAGGTTCTGAGTCACCCTGTCCATCACCCACTATATGTTCTGAGTCACCCTGTCCATCACCCGCTACAGGTTCTGAGTCACTTATTCCATCACCTGCTACATGTTCTGAGTCAGCCTTTCCATCAACCGCTACAGATTCTGAATCACCCTCTCCATCACCTGCTACATGTTCTGAGTCATCCTGTCCATCACCCGCTACAGGTTCTGAGTCACTTATTCCATCACCTGCTACAGGTTCTGAGTCACCCTGTCCATCACCTGCTGCAGGTTCTGAGTCACCTTGTACATCACCCGCTACAGGTTCTGAGTCACCCTGTCCATCACCTGCTACAGTTTCTGAGTCACCCTGTCCTTCACCTGCTACATGTTCTGAGTCACCTTGTCCATCACCTGCTACATGTTCTGAGTCACCCTGTCCATCACCCATTACATGTTCTGAGTCACCCTGTCTATCACCTGCTACATGTTCTGAGTCACCCTGTCCATTACCCGCTACAGGTTCTGAGTCACCCTGTCCTTCACCTGCTACTTGTTCTGAGTCACCTGCCCATCACCTGCTACAGTCCCCGAGTCACCCTGTCCATCACCTGCTGCAGGTTCTGAGTCACCTTGTACATCACCCGCTACAGGTTCTGAGTCACCCTGTCCATCACCTGCTACAGGTTCCGAGTCACCCTGTCCTTCACCTGCTACATGTTCTGAGTCTCCTTGTCCATCACCTGCTACAGGTTCTGAGTCACCCTGTCCATCACCCATTACATGTTCTGAGTCACCCTCTCCATTACCTGGTACATGTTTTCAGTCACCCTGTCTATTACCCGCTACAGGTTCTGAGTCACCCTGTCCATCACCTGCTACTTGTTCTGAGTCACCTGCCCATCACCTGCTACAGTCCCCGAGTCACACTGTCCTTCACTTGCTACAGGTTCTGAGTCACCATGTCCACACCCGCTACAGGTTCTGAGTCACCCTGTTCATCACCCGTTGCAGGTTCTGAGTCACCCTGTCCATAACCTGCTGCATGTTCTGAGTCACCCTGTCCATCACCCGCTACAGGTTCTGAGTCACCCTGGCCATCACTTGCTACAGGTTCTGTGTCACCCTGTCCATCACCCGTGACTTGTTCTGAGTCACCTGCCCATCACCTGCTACAGGTTCTGAGTCACCCTTTCCGTCACCTGCTACATTTTCTGAGTCACCCTGTGCATCACCTGTTACAGTTCCCGCGTCACCCTGTCCATCACCTGCTACAGGTTCTGAGTCACCCTGTCCACACCCGCTACATGTTCTGAGTCACCCTGTCCATCACGCGTTACTGGTTCTGAGTCACCCTGTCCATCACCTGCTGCATGTTCTGAGTCACCCTGCCCATCACCTGCTGCATTTTCTGAGTCACCTGCCCATCACCTGCTACAGGATCTGAGTCAGCCTGTCCATCACATGCTACAGGTTCAGAGTCACCTTATCCATCACCTGCTACAGGTTCTGAGTCACCCTGACCATCACCCGCTGCATGTTCTGAGTCACCCTCTCCAACACCTGCTACATGTTCTGAGTCATCCTGTCCATCACCCGCTACAGGTTCTGAGTCACCCTGTCCATCACCTGCTATTGTTCCTGAGTCAACCTGTCCATCACCTGCTGCATGTTCTGAGTCACCTTTTCCATCACCCGCTATATGTTCTAAGTCACCCTGTCCCTCAGCCGTTACATGTTCTGAGTCATCCTGTCCATCACCCGCTACATGTTCTGAGTCACCCTTTCCATCACCCGCTACATGTTCTGAGTCACCCTGACCATCACCTGCTACATGCTCTGTGTCACCCTGTCCATCACCTGCTATAGGTTCTGAGTCACCCTGTCCATCACCCGCTACAGGTTCCGAGTCACTTTGTCCATCACATGCTATATGTTCTGAGTCACCCTGTCCACACCCGCTACAGGTACTGAGTCACCCTGTCCATCACGCGTTACAGGTTCTGTGTCACCCTGTCCATCACCTGCTGCATGTTCTGAGTCCACCTGTCCATCACCTGCTGCATTTTCTGAGTCACCCTGTCCATCACCCGCTGCATGTTCTGAGTCACCCTGGCCATCACCCGCTACTTGTTCTGAGTCACCTGCCCATCACCTGCTACAGGTTCTGAGTCAGCCTGTCCATCACCGGCTACAGGTTCTGAGTCAGCTTGTCCATCACCTGCTACAGGTTCTGAGTCACCCTGACCATCACCTGCTGCAGGTCCTGAGTCACCCTGTCCATCACCCGCTACAGTTTCTGAGTCACCCTGTCCATCACCTGCTACAAGTTCTGAATCACCTTGTCCATCACCTGCTACAGTTTCTGAGTCACCCTATCCATCACCTGCTACAGGTTCTGAGTCACCCTTTCCATCACCCGTTACATGTTCTGAGTCACCCCTTCCATCACCCGCTACAGGTTCTGAGTCATCCTGTCCATC
The DNA here is from genome assembly GCF_052327205.1 of Somniosus microcephalus. Lineage (NCBI taxonomy): Eukaryota > Metazoa > Chordata > Chondrichthyes > Squaliformes > Somniosidae > Somniosus > Somniosus microcephalus. Next base: position 282,450,193 of record NC_140989.1, on the reverse strand, counting down.
ACCTGCTATAGTTCCTGACTCACCCTGTCCCTCAGCCGTTACATGTTCTGAGTCATCCTGTCCATCACCTGCTACATGTTCTGAGTCTTCCTTTCCATCATCTGCTACAGGTTCTGAGTCACCCTGTCCATCACCTGTTACATGTTCTGAGTCACCCCGTCCATCACCCGCTATACGTTCTGAGTAAGCCTGTCCATCACCCGTTACAATTTCTGAGACACCCTTTCCATCACCTGCTACATTTTCTGAGTCACCCTGTCCATCACCTGCTACAGGTTCTGAGTCACCCTGTCCACACCCGCTACAGGTTCTGAGTCACCCTGTCCATCACGCTTTACAGGTTCTGAGTCACCCTGTCCATCACCTGCTGCATTTTTTGAGCTACCCTGTCCATCACCCGCTACAGGTTCTGAGTCACCCTGGCCATCACCCGCTACTTGTTCCGAGTCAGCTGCCCATCAGCTGTTACATGTTCTGACTCACCCTGTCCATCACCGATTATATGTTCTGAGTCACCCTGTCCATCACCTGCTACATGTTCTGTGTCACCCTGTCCATTACCCACTATAGGTTCTGAGTCACCCTGTCCTTCACCTGCTATTGTTCCTGAGTCAACCTGTCCATCACCCGCTACAGGTTCTGAGTCACCCTGTCCATCACGTGCTTTTGTTCCTGAGTCAACCTGTCCATCACCTGCTGCATGTTCTGAGTCATCCTGTCCATCACCCGCTACATGTTCGAGTCACCCTTTCCATCACCCGCTACAGGTTCTGAGTCACTCTGTCCATCACCTGCTACAGTTTCTGAGTCACCCTGTGCACACCCGCTACAGGTTCTGAGTCACCCTGTCCATCACCCATTACATGTTCTGAGTCACCCTGTCCATCACCCGCTACATGTTCGAGTCACCCTTTCCATCACCCACTACAGGTTCTGAGTCACTCTGTCCAACATCTGCAACAGGTTCTGAGTCTCCTTGTGCACACCCGCTACAGGTTCTGAGTCACCCTGTCCATCACCCATTACATGTTCTGAGTCACCCTGTCCATCACCTGCTACACGTTCTGAGTCACCCGGTCCATTACCCGCAACAGGTTCTGAGTCACCCTGTCCATCACCTGCTATTGTTCCTGAGTCAACCTGTCCATCACCCGCTACACGTTCTGAGTCACCATGTCCATCACCCGTTACAGGATCTGAGTCGCCCTGTCCATCACCTGCTGCAGGTTCTGAGTCACTCTGTCCATCACCCACTATATGTTCTGAGTCACCCTGTCCATCACCCGCTGCAGGTTCTGAGTCACTTATTCCATCACCTGCTACATGTTCTGAGTCATCCTGTCCATCACCCACTGCAGGTTCTGAGTCACCTTGTCAATCATCACCGGCTACTTGTTCTGAGTCACCTGCCAATTACCTGCTACAGGTTCTGAGTCGCCCTTTCCATCACCTGCTACATTTTCTGAGTCACCCTGTCCATCACCTGCTACAGGTTCTGAGTCACCCTGTCCATCAACTGCTGCATTTTCTGAGTCACCCTGTCCATCACCTGCTACTTGATCTGAGTCCCCTGCCCATCACCTACTACAGTCCCCGAGTCATCCTGTCCATCACCCACTATATGATCTGAGACACCCTGTCCCTCAGCTGTTACATGTTCTGAGTCACCATGTCCATCACCCGCTACAGTTTCTGAGTCACCCTGTCCATCACCCATTACATGTTCTGAGTCACCCTGTCCATCACCTGCTACATGTTCTGAGTCACCCTGTCCATCACCCGCTACAGGTTCTGAGTCACTTATTCCATCACCTGCTACATGTTCTGAGTCACCCTGTCCATCACCTGCTACATGTTCTGAGTAATCCTGTCCATCACCTGCTGCAGGTTCTGAGTCACCCTGTCCATCACCTGCTACATGTTCTGTGTCACCCTGTCCATTACCCGCTACAGGTTCTGAGTCACCCTGTCCATCACCTGCTGCATGTTCTGAGTCACCTTTTCCATCACCCGCTATATGTTCTAAGTCACCCTGTCCCTCAGCCGTTACATGTTCTGAGTCATCCTGTCCATCACCCACTATATGTTCTGAGTCACCCTTTCCATCACCCGCTACAGGTTCTGAGTCACCCTGTCCAACACCTGCTATTGTTCCTGAGTCAACCTGTCCATCACCCGCTGCAGGTTCTGAGTCACCCTGTCCATCACCCGTTACAGGTTCTGAGTCACCCTGTCCATCACCTGCTGCATTTTCTGAGTCACCCTGTCCATCACCCACTATATTTTCTGAGACACCCTGTCCCTCAGCTGTAACATGTTCTGAGTCACCCTGTCCATCACCCACTACAGGTTATGAGTCACCCTGTCCATCACCCGCTACAGGTTCTGAGTCACCCTGTCCATCACCTGCTACAGGTTCTGAGTCACCCTGTCCATCACCTGCTGCAGGTTCTGAGTCACCTTGTACATCACCCGCTACAGGTTCTGAGTCACCCTGTCCATCACCTGCTACAGGTTCTGAGTCACCCTCTCCTTCACCTGCTACATATTCTGAATCACCTTGTCCATCACCTGCTACATGTTCTGAGTCACCCTGTCCATTACCCGCTACAGGTTTTGAGTCACCCTGTCCATCACCTGCTACTTGTTCTGAGTCACCTGCCCATCACCTGCTACAGGTTCTGAGTCACCCTGTCCATCGCCCATTACATGTTCTGAGTCACCCTGTCCATCACCTGCTACATGTTCTGAGTCACCCTGTCCATTACCCGCTACAGGTTTTGAGTCACCCTGTCCATCACCTGCTACTTGTTCTGAGTCACCTGCCCATCACCTGCTACAGTCCCCGAGTCATCCTGTCCATCACCCGCTACTGGTTTCTGAGTCACCCTGTCCATCACCCGCTACAGGTTCTGAGTCTCCCTGTCGACACCCGCTACAGGTTCTGAGTCACATTGTCCATCACCTGCTACAGGTTCTGAGTCACCCTGTCCATCACCTGCTGCATTTTCTGAGTCACCCTGTCCATCACCCGCTACAGGTTCTGAGTCACCCTGGCCATCACCCGCTACTTGTTCTGAGTCACCTGCCCATCACCTACTACAGGTTCTGAGTCACCCTGTCCATCACCTGCTGCAGGTTCTGAGTCACCTTGTACATCACCCGCTACAGGTTCTGAGTCACCCTGCCCATCACCTGCTACAGGTTCTGAGTCACCCTGTCCTTCACCTGCTACATGTTCTGAGTCACCTTGTCCATCACCTGCTACAGGTTCTGAGTCACCCTGTCCATCACCCATTACATGTTCTGAGTCACCCTGTCCATCACCTGCTACATTTTCTGAGTCACCCTGTCCATTACCCGCTACAGGTTCTGAGTCACCCTGTCCATCACCTGCCACTTGATCTGAGTCACCTGCCCATCACCTGCTACAGTCCCCGAGTCATCCTGTCCATCACCCACTATATGTTCTGAGACACCCTGTCCCTCAGCTGTTACATGTTCTGAGTCACCATGTCCATCACCCGCTACAGTTTCTGAGTCACCCTGTCCGTCACCCACTATATGTTCTGAGACACCCTGTCCCTCAGCTGTTACATGTTCTGAGTCACCATGTCCATTACCCGCTACAGGTTCTGTGTCACCCTGTCCATCACCCGTTACAGGTTCTGAGTCACCCTGTCCGTCACCTGCTGCGTGTTCTGAGTCACCCTGTCCATCACCCACTATAATTCTGAGTCACCCTGTCCCTCAGCTGTTACATGCTCTGAGTCACCATGTCCATCACCCGCTACAGGTTCTGAGTCACCCGTCCATCACCCGCTACAGGTTCTGAGTCACTTATTCCATCACCTGCTACATGTTCTGAGTCACCCTGTCCATCACCTGCTACATGTTCTGAGTAATCCTGTCCATCACCCGCTACAGGTTCTGAGTCAACCTTTCAATCATCACCAGCTACTTGTTCTGAGTCACCTGCCAATCACCTGCTACAGGTTCTGAGTCACCCTGTCCATCACCTGCTACATGTTCTGTGTCACCCTGTCCATTACCCGCGACAGGTTCTGAGTCACCCTGTCCATCACCTGCTGCATGTTCTGAGTCACCTTTTCCATCACCCGCTATATGTTCTAAGTCACACTGTCCCTCAGCCGTTACATGTTCTGAGTCATCCTGTCCATCACCCACTACATGTTCTGAGTCACCCTTTCCATCACCCGCTACAGGTTCTGAGTCACTCTGTCCATCACCTGCTACAGGTTCTGAGTCACGCTGTGCACACCCGCTACAGGTTCTGAGTCACCCTTTCCATCACCCATTACATGTTGTGAGTCACCCTGTCCATCACCTGCTATCCGGTCTGAGTCACCCTGTCCATTACCCGCTACAGGTTCTGAGTCACCCTGTCCATCACCTGCTATTGTTCCTGAGTCAACCTGTCCATCACCCGCTGCAGGTTCTGAGTCACCCTGTCCATCACCCGTTACAGGTTCTGAGTCACTCTGTCCATCACCTGCTACAGGTTCTGAGTCACGCTGTGCACACCCGCTACAGGTTCTGAGTCACCCTTTCCATCACCCATTACATGTTGTGAGTCACCCTGTCCATCAACTGCTATCCGTTCTGAGTCACCCTGTCCATTACCCGCTACAGGTTCTGAGTCACCCTGTCCATCACCCGTTACAGGTTCCGAGTCACCCTGTCCTTCACCTGCTGCATTTTCTGAGTCACTGTGTCCATCACCCACTATATTTTCTGAGTCACCCTGTCCCTCAGCTGTAACATGTTCTGAGTCACCATGTCCATCACCCACTACAGGTTATGAGTCACCCTGTCCATCACCCGCTACAGGTTCTGAGTCACTTATTCCATCACCTGCTACATGTTCTGAGTCACCCTGTCCATCACCTGCTACAGGTTCTGAGTCACCCTGTCCATCACCTGCTGCAGGTTCTGAGTCACCTTGTACATCACCCGCTACAGGTTCTGAGTCACCCTGTCCATCACCTGCTACAGGTTCTGAGTCACCCTCTCCTTCACCTGCTACATGTTCTGAATCACCTTGTCCATCACCTGCTACAGGTTATGAGTCACCCTGTCCATCGCCCATTACATGTTCTGAGTCACCCTGTCCATCACCTGCTACATGTTCTGAGTCACCCTGTCCATTACCCGCTACAGGTTTTGAGTCACCCTGTCCATCACCTGCTACTTGTTCTGAGTCACCTGCCCATCACCTGCTACAGTCCCCGAGTCATCCTGTCCATCACCCGCTACAGTTTCTGAGTCACCCTGTCCATCACCCGCTACAGGTTCTGAGTCACTTTGTCCATCACCGGCTACTTGTTCTGAGTCACCTGCCCATCACCTGCTACAGTCCCCGAGTCACACTGTCCTTCACCTGCTACAGGTTCTGAGTCACCCTGTCCATCACCCGCTACTTGTTCTGAGTCACGCTGTCCATCATCTGCAACAGGTTCTGAGTCACCCTTTGCATACCCGCTGCAGGTTCTGAGTCACCCTGTCCATCACCTGCTATTGTTCCTAAGTCAACCTGTCCATCACCCGATACAGGTTCTGAGTCACCCTGTCCATCACCCATTACAGGTTCTGAGTCACCCTGTCCATCACCTGCTGCATTTTCTGAGTCACCCTGTCCATCACCCACTACAGGTTCTGAGTCACTTATTCAATCACCTGCTGCATGTTCTGAGTCACCCTGTCTATTACCCGCTACAGGTTCTGAGTCACCCTGTCCATCACCTGCTATTGTTCCTGAGTCAACCTGTCCATCACCCGCTACAGGTTCTGAGTCACCCTGTCCATCACCCGTTACATGTTCTGAGTCACCCTGTCCATCACCTGCTGCATTTTCTGAGTCACCCTGTCCGTCACCCACTATATGTTCTGAGTCACCCTGTCCATCAGCCGCTACAGGTTCTGAGTCACTTATTCCATCACCTGCTACATGTTCTGAGTCAGCCTGTCCATCAACCGCTACAGGTTCTGAATCACCCTGTCCATTACCTGCTACATGTTCTGAGTCATCCTGTCCATCACCCACTGCAGATTCTGGGTCACCTTGTCAATCATCACCGGATACTTGTTCTGAGTCACCTGCCAATCACCTGCTACAGGTTCTGAGTCACCCTTTCCATCACCTGCTACATTTTCTGTGTCACCCTGTCCATCACCTGCTACAGGTTCTGAGTCACCCTGTCCACACCCGCTACAGGTTCTGAGTCACACTGTCCATCACGCTTTACAGGTTCTGAGTCACCCTGTCCATCACCTGCTGCAGGTTCTGAGTCACCTTGTACATCACCCACTACAGGTTCTGAGTCACCTTGTCCATCACCTGCTACAGGTTCTGAGTCACCCTGTCCATCACCCATTACATGTTCTGAGTCACCCTGTCCATCACCTGCTACATGTTCTGAGTCACCCTGTCCATTACCCGCTATAGGTTCTGAGTCACCCTGTCCATCACCTGCTACTTGTTCTGAGTCACCTGCCCATCACCTGCTACAGTCCCCGAGTCATCCTGTCCATCACCCGCTACAGGTTCTGAGTCACCCTGTCCATCAGCCGCTACAGGTTCTGAGTCACTTTGTCCATCACATGCTACATGTTCTGAGTCATCCTCTCCATCACCCGCTGCATGTTCTGAGTCACCCTGTCAATCACCGGCTACTTATTCTGGGTCACCTGCCCATCACCCGCTATATGTTCTGAGTCACCCTCTCCATCACCTGCTACATGTTCTGAGACACCCTGTCCACACCCGCAACAGGTTCTGAGTCATCCTGTCCATCACCCGCTACAGTCCCCGAGTCACACTTTCCTTCACCTGCTACAGGGTCTGAGTCACCATGTCCACACCCGCTACAGGTTCTGAGTCACCCTGTCCATCACCTGCTACAGATTCTGAGTCACTCTGTACATCATCTGCAACAGGTTCTGAGTCACCCTGTGCACACCCGCTACAGGTTCTGAGTCACCCTGTCCATCACCCATTACATGTTCTGAGTCACCCTGTCCATCACCTGCTATTGTTCCTGAGTCAACCTGTCCATCACCCGCTACAGGTTCTGAGTCACCCTGTCCATCACCCGTTACAGGTTCTGAGTCACCCTGTCCATCACCCACTATATGTTCTGAGTCACCCTGTCCATCACCCGCTACAGGTTCTGAGTCACTTATTCCATCACCTGCTACATGTTCTGAGTCAGCCTTTCCATCAACCGCTACAGATTCTGAATCACCCTCTCCATCACCTGCTACATGTTCTGAGTCATCCTGTCCATCACCCGCTACAGGTTCTGAGTCACTTATTCCATCACCTGCTACATGTTCTGAGTCAGCCTGTCCATCAACCGCTACAGATTCTGAATCACCCTCTCCATCACCTGCTACATGTTCTGAGTCATCCTGTCCATCACCCACTGCAGGTTCTGAGTCACCTTGTCAATCATCACCGGCTACTTCTTCTGAGTCACCTGCCAATCACCTGCTACAGGTTCTGAGTCACCCTTTTCATCACCTGCTACATTTTGTGAGTCACCCTGTCCATCACCTGCTACAGGATCTAAGTCACCCTGTCCATCACGCTTTACAGGTTCTGAGTCACCCTTTCCATCACCTGCTGCATTTTCTGAGTCACCCTGGCCATCACCCGATACTTGTTCTGAGTCACCTTGTACATCACCCGCTAAAGGTTCTGAGTCACCCTGCCCATCACCTGCTACAGGTTCTGAGTCACACTGTCCTTCACCTGCTACATGTTCTGAGTCACCTTGTCCATCACCTGCTACAGGTTCTGAGTCACCCTGTCCATCACCCATTACATGTTCTGAGTCACCCTGTCCATCACCTGCTACATGTTCTAAGTCACCCTGTCCATTACCCGCTACAGGTTCTGAGTCACCCTGTCCATCACCTGCTACTTGATCTGAGTCACCTGCCCATCACCTGTTACAGTCCCCGAGTCATCCTGTCCATCACCCACCATATGTTCTGAGACACCCTGTCCCTCAGCTGTTACATGTTCTGAGTCACCATGTCCATCACCCGCTACAGTTTCTGAGTCACCCTGTCCGTCACCCATGACATGTTCTGAGTCACCCTGTCCATCACCTGCTACATGTTCTGTGTCACCCTGTCCATTACCCGCTACAGGTTCTGAGTCACCCTGTCCATCACCTGCTACTTGTTCTGAGTCACCTGCCCATCACCTGCTACAGTCGCCGAGTCATCCTGTCCATCACCCGCTACAGGTTCTGAGTCACCCTGTCCATCACCCGCTACAGGTTCTGAGTCACTTATTCCATCACCTGCTACATGTTCTGAGTCACCCTGTCCATCACCTGCTACATGTTCTGAGTAATCCTGTCCATCACCCGCTACAGGTTCTGAGTCAACCTTTCAATCATCACCAGCTACTTGTTCTGAGTCACCTGCCAATCACCTGCTACAGGTTCTGAGTCACCCTGTCCATCACCTGCTACATGTTCTGTGTCACCCTGTCCATTACCCGCGACAGGTTCTGAGTCACCCTGTCCATCACCTGCTACTTGTTCTGAGTCACCTGCCCATCACCTGCTACAGGTTCTGAGTCACCCTGTCCATCGCCCATTACATGTTCTGAGTCACCCTGTCCATCACCTGCTACATGTTCTGAGTCACCCTGTCCATTACCCGCTACAGGTTTTGAGTCACCCTGTCCATCACCTGCTACTTGTTCTGAGTCACCTGCCCATCACCTGCTACAGTCCCCGAGTCATCCTGTCCATCACCCGCTACTGGTTTCTGAGTCACCCTGTCCATCACCCGCTACAGGTTCTGAGTCTCCCTGTCGACACCCGCTACAGGTTCTGAGTCACATTGTCCATCACCTGCTACAGGTTCTGAGTCACCCTGTCCATCACCTGCTGCATTTTCTGAGTCACCCTGTCCATCACCCGCTACAGGTTCTGAGTCACCCTGGCCATCACCCGCTACTTGTTCTGAGTCACCTGCCCATCACCTACTACAGGTTCTGAGTCACCCTGTCCATCACCTGCTGCAGGTTCTGAGTCACCTTGTACATCACCCGCTACAGGTTCTGAGTCACCCTGCCCATCACCTGCTACAGGTTCTGAGTCACCCTGTCCTTCACCTGCTACATGTTCTGAGTCACCTTGTCCATCACCTGCTACAGGTTCTGAGTCACCCTGTCCATCACCCATTACATGTTCTGAGTCACCCTGTCCATCACCTGCTACATTTTCTGAGTCACCCTGTCCATTACCCGCTACAGGTTCTGAGTCACCCTGTCCATCACCTGCCACTTGATCTGAGTCACCTGCCCATCACCTGCTACAGTCCCCGAGTCATCCTGTCCATCACCCACTATATGTTCTGAGATACCCTGTCCCTCAGCTGTTACATGTTCTGAGTCACCATGTCCATCACCCGCTACAGTTTCTGAGTCACCCTGTCCGTCACCCACTATATGTTCTGAGACACCCTGTCCCTCAGCTGTTACATGTTCTGAGTCACCATGTCCATTACCCGCTACAGGTTCTGTGTCACCCTGTCCATCACCCGTTACAGGTTCTGAGTCACCCTGTCCGTCACCTGCTGCGTGTTCTGAGTCACCCTGTCCATCACCCACTATAATTCTGAGTCACCCTGTCCCTCAGCTGTTACATGCTCTGAGTCACCATGTCCATCACCCGCTACAGGTTCTGAGTCACCCGTCCATCACCCGCTACAGGTTCTGAGTCACTTATTCCATCACCTGCTACATGTTCTGAGTCACCCTGTCCATCACCTGCTACATGTTCTGAGTAATCCTGTCCATCACCCGCTACAGGTTCTGAGTCAACCTTTCAATCATCACCAGCTACTTGTTCTGAGTCACCTGCCAATCACCTGCTACAGGTTCTGAGTCACCCTGTCCATCACCTGCTACATGTTCTGTGTCACCCTGTCCATTACCCGCGACAGGTTCTGAGTCACCCTGTCCATCACCTGCTGCATGTTCTGAGTCACCTTTTCCATCACCCGCTATATGTTCTAAGTCACACTGTCCCTCAGCCGTTACATGTTCTGAGTCATCCTGTCCATCACCCACTACATGTTCTGAGTCACCCTTTCCATCACCCGCTACAGGTTCTGAGTCACTCTGTCCATCACCTGCTACAGGTTCTGAGTCACGCTGTGCACACCCGCTACAGGTTCTGAGTCACCCTTTCCATCACCCATTACATGTTGTGAGTCACCCTGTCCATCACCTGCTATCCGGTCTGAGTCACCCTGTCCATTACCCGCTACAGGTTCTGAGTCACCCTGTCCATCACCTGCTATTGTTCCTGAGTCAACCTGTCCATCACCCGCTGCAGGTTCTGAGTCACCCTGTCCATCACCCGTTACAGGTTCTGAGTCACTCTGTCCATCACCTGCTACAGGTTCTGAGTCACGCTGTGCACACCCGCTACAGGTTCTGAGTCACCCTTTCCATCACCCATTACATGTTGTGAGTCACCCTGTCCATCAACTGCTATCCGTTCTGAGTCACCCTGTCCATTACCCGCTACAGGTTCTGAGTCACCCTGTCCATCACCCGTTACAGGTTCCGAGTCACCCTGTCCTTCACCTGCTGCATTTTCTGAGTCACTGTGTCCATCACCCACTATATTTTCTGAGTCACCCTGCCCCTCAGCTGTAACATGTTCTGAGTCACCATGTCCATCACCCACTACAGGTTATGAGTCACCCTGTCCATCACCCGCTACAGGTTCTGAGTCACTTATTCCATCACCTGCTACATGTTCTGAGTCACCCTGTCCATCACCTGCTACAGGTTCTGAGTCACCCTGTCCATCACCTGCTGCAGGTTCTGAGTCACCTTGTACATCACCCGCTACAGGTTCTGAGTCACCCTGTCCATCACCTGCTACAGGTTCTGAGTCACCCTCTCCTTCACCTGCTACATGTTCTGAATCACCTTGTCCATCACCTGCTACAGGTTATGAGTCACCCTGTCCATCGCCCATTACATGTTCTGAGTCACCCTGTCCATCACCTGCTACATGTTCTGAGTCACCCTGTCCATTACCCGCTACAGGTTTTGAGTCACCCTGTCCATCACCTGCTACTTGTTCTGAGTCACCTGCCCATCACCTGCTACAGTCCCCGAGTCATCCTGTCCATCACCCGCTACAGTTTCTGAGTCACCCTGTCCATCACCCGCTACAGGTTCTGAGTCACTTTGTCCATCACCGGCTACTTGTTCTGAGTCACCTGCCCATCACCTGCTACAGTCCCCGAGTCACACTGTCCTTCACCTGCTACAGGTTCTGAGTCACCCTGTCCATCACCCGCTACTTGTTCTGAGTCACGCTGTCCATCATCTGCAACAGGTTCTGAGTCACCCTTTGCATACCCGCTGCAGGTTCTGAGTCACCCTGTCCATCACCTGCTATTGTTCCTAAGTCAACCTGTCCATCACCCGATACAGGTTCTGAGTCACCCTGTCCATCACCCATTACAGGTTCTGAGTCACCCTGTCCATCACCTGCTGCATTTTCTGAGTCACCCTGTCCATCACCCACTACAGGTTCTGAGTCACTTATTCAATCACCTGCTGCATGTTCTGAGTCACCCTGTCTATTACCCGCTACAGGTTCTGAGTCACCCTGTCCATCACCTGCTATTGTTCCTGAGTCAACCTGTCCATCACCCGCTACAGGTTCTGAGTCACCCTGTCCATCACCCGTTACATGTTCTGAGTCACCCTGTCCATCACCTGCTGCATTTTCTGAGTCACCCTGTCCGTCACCCACTATATGTTCTGAGTCACCCTGTCCATCAGCCGCTACAGGTTCTGAGTCACTTATTCCATCACCTGCTACATGTTCTGAGTCAGCCTGTCCATCAACCGCTACAGGTTCTGAATCACCCTGTCCATTACCTGCTACATGTTCTGAGTCATCCTGTCCATCACCCACTGCAGATTCTGGGTCACCTTGTCAATCATCACCGGATACTTGTTCTGAGTCACCTGCCAATCACCTGCTACAGGTTCTGAGTCACCCTTTCCATCACCTGCTACATTTTCTGTGTCACCCTGTCCATCACCTGCTACAGGTTCTGAGTCACCCTGTCCACACCCGCTACAGGTTCTGAGTCACACTGTCCATCACGCTTTACAGGTTCTGAGTCACCCTGTCCATCACCTGCTGCAGGTTCTGAGTCACCTTGTACATCACCCACTACAGGTTCTGAGTCACCTTGTCCATCACCTGCTACAGGTTCTGAGTCACCCTGTCCATCACCCATTACATGTTCTGAGTCACCCTGTCCATCACCTGCTACATGTTCTGAGTCACCCTGTCCATTACCCGCTATAGGTTCTGAGTCACCCTGTCCATCACCTGCTACTTGTTCTGAGTCACCTGCCCATCACCTGCTACAGTCCCCGAGTCATCCTGTCCATCACCCGCTACAGGTTCTGAGTCACCCTGTCCATCAGCCGCTACAGGTTCTGAGTCACTTTGTCCATCACATGCTACATGTTCTGAGTCATCCTCTCCATCACCCGCTGCATGTTCTGAGTCACCCTGTCAATCACCGGCTACTTATTCTGGGTCACCTGCCCATCACCCGCTATATGTTCTGAGTCACCCTCTCCATCACCTGCTACATGTTCTGAGACACCCTGTCCACACCCGCAACAGGTTCTGAGTCATCCTGTCCATCACCCGCTACAGTCCCCGAGTCACACTTTCCTTCACCTGCTACAGGGTCTGAGTCACCATGTCCACACCCGCTACAGGTTCTGAGTCACCCTGTCCATCACCTGCTACAGATTCTGAGTCACTCTGTACATCATCTGCAACAGGTTCTGAGTCACCCTGTGCACACCCGCTACAGGTTCTGAGTCACCCTGTCCATCACCCATTACATGTTCTGAGTCACCCTGTCCATCACCTGCTATTGTTCCTGAGTCAACCTGTCCATCACCCGCTACAGGTTCTGAGTCACCCTGTCCATCACCCGTTACAGGTTCTGAGTCACCCTGTCCATCACCCACTATATGTTCTGAGTCACCCTGTCCATCACCCGCTACAGGTTCTGAGTCACTTATTCCATCACCTGCTACATGTTCTGAGTCAGCCTTTCCATCAACCGCTACAGATTCTGAATCACCCTCTCCATCACCTGCTACATGTTCTGAGTCATCCTGTCCATCACCCGCTACAGGTTCTGAGTCACTTATTCCATCACCTGCTACATGTTCTGAGTCAGCCTGTCCATCAACCGCTACAGATTCTGAATCACCCTCTCCATCACCTGCTACATGTTCTGAGTCATCCTGTCCATCACCCACTGCAGGTTCTGAGTCACCTTGTCAATCATCACCGGCTACTTCTTCTGAGTCACCTGCCAATCACCTGCTACAGGTTCTGAGTCACCCTTTTCATCACCTGCTACATTTTGTGAGTCACCCTGTCCATCACCTGCTACAGGATCTAAGTCACCCTGTCCATCACGCTTTACAGGTTCTGAGTCACCCTTTCCATCACCTGCTGCATTTTCTGAGTCACCCTGGCCATCACCCGATACTTGTTCTGAGTCACCTTGTACATCACCCGCTAAAGGTTCTGAGTCACCCTGCCCATCACCTGCTACAGGTTCTGAGTCACACTGTCCTTCACCTGCTACATGTTCTGAGTCACCTTGTCCATCACCTGCTACAGGTTCTGAGTCACCCTGTCCATCACCCATTACATGTTCTGAGTCACCCTGTCCATCACCTGCTACATGTTCTAAGTCACCCTGTCCATTACCCGCTACAGGTTCTGAGTCACCCTGTCCATCACCTGCTACTTGATCTGAGTCACCTGCCCATCACCTGCTACAGTCCCCGAGTCATCCTGTCCATCACCCACCATATGTTCTGAGACACCCTGTCCCTCAGCTGTTACATGTTCTGAGTCACCATGTCCATCACCCGCTACAGTTTCTGAGTCACCCTGTCCGTCACCCATGACATGTTCTGAATCACCCTGTCCATCACCTGCTACATGTTCTGTGTCACCCTGTCCATTACCCGCTACAGGTTCTGAGTCACCCTGTCCATCACCTGCTACTTGTTCTGAGTCACCTGCCCATCACCTGCTACAGTCGCCGAGTCATCCTGTCCATCACCCGCTACAGGTTCTGAGTCACCCTGTCCATCACCCGCTACAGGTTCTGAGTCACTTTGTCCATCACCCGCTATATGTTCTGAGTCACCCTCTCCATCACCTGCTACATGTTCTGAGTCACCCTGTCCACACCCACTACAGGTTCTGAATCACCCTCTCCAACACCTGCTACATGTTCTGAGTCATCCTGTCCATCATCCGCTACACGTTCTGAGTCACCCTGTCAATCACCGGCTACTTGTTCTGAGTCACCTGCCCATCACCTGCTACAGTCCCCGAGTCACACTGTCCTTCACCTGCTACAGGTTCTGAGTCACCATGTCCATCACCTGCTACACGTTCTGAGTCACCCTCTTCATTACCCGCTACAGGTTCTGAGTCACCCTGTCCATCACCTGCTATTGTTCCTGAGTCAACCTGTCCATCACCCGCTACAGGTTCTGAGTCACCCTGTCCATCACCCGTTACAAGTTCTGAGTCACCCTGTCCATCACCTGCTGCATTTTCTGAGTCACCCTGTCCATCACCCATTATACGTTCTGAGTCACCCTGTCCATCACCCGCTACAGGTTCTGAGTCACTTATTCCATCACCTGCTACATGTTCTGAGTCAGCCTTTCCATCAACCGCAACAGGTTCTGAAGCACCCTGTCCATCACCTGCTACATGTTCTGAGTCATCCTGTCCATCACCCACTGCAGGTTCTGAGTCACCTTGTCAATCATCACCGGCTACTTGTTCTGAGACACCTGCCAATCACCTGCTACAGGTTCTGAGTCACACTTTCCATCACCTGCTACATTTTCTGAGTCACACTGTCCATCACCTGCTACAGGTTCTGAGTCACCCTGTCCACACCCGCTACAGGTTCTGAGTCACCCTGTCCATCACGCTTTACAGGTTCTGAGTCACCCTGTCCATCACCTGCTGCATTTTCTGAGTCACCCTGTCCATCACCCGCTACAGGTTCTGAGTCACCCTGGCCATCACCCGCTACTTGTTCTGAGTCACCTGCCCATCACCTGCTACAGGTTCTGAGTCACCCTGTCCATCACCTGCTGCAGGATCTGAGTCACCTTGTACATCACCCGCTACAGGTTCTGAGTCACCCTGTCCATCACCTGCTACAGGTTCTGTGTCACCCTGTCCTTCACCTGCTACATGTTCTGAATCACCTTGTCCATCACCTGCTACAGGTTCTGAGTCACCATGTCCATCATCCATTTCATGTTCTGAGTCACCCTGTCCACTACCCGCTACAGGTTCTGAGTCACCCTGTCCATCACCTGCTACTTGTTCTGAGTCACCTGCCCATCACCTGCTACAGTCCCCGAGTCATCCTGTCCATCACCCGCTTCAGGTTCTGAGTCACCCTGTCCATCACCGGCTACTTATTCTTAGTCACTTTGTCCATCACATGCTGCATGTTCTGAGTCATCCTGTCCATCACCCGCTGCAGGTTCTGAGTCACCCTGTCAATCACCGGCTACTTATTCTTAGTCACCTGCCCATCACCCGCTATATGTTCTGAATCACCCTCTCCAACGCCTGCTACATGTTCTGAGTCATCCTGTCCATCACCCACTACACATTCTGAGTCACCCTGTCAATCACCGGCTACTTGTTCTGAGTCACCTGCCCATCACCTGCTACAGTCCCCGAGTCACACTGTCCTTCACCTGCTACAGGTTCTGAGTCACCATGTCCACACCCGCTACAGGTTCAGAGTCACCCTGTCCATCACCCGCTACACGTTCTGAGTCACTCTGTCCATCATCTGCAACAGATTCTGAGTCACCCTGTGCACACCCGCTACAGGTTTTGTGTCACCCTGTCCATCACCCATTACATGTTCTGAGTCACCCTGTCCATCACCTGCTATAAGTTCTGAGTCACCCTGTCCATTACCCGCAACAGGTTCTGAGTCACCCTGTCCATCACCTGCTATTGTTCCTGATTCAACCTGTCCATCACGCGCTACAGGTTCTGAGTCACCCTGTCCATCACCCGTTACAGGTTCTGATTCACCCTGTCCATCACCTGCTGCATTTTCTGAGTCACCCTGTCCATCACCCAATATATGTTCTGAGTCACCCTGTCCATCACCCGCTATAGGTTCTGAGTCACTTATTCCATCACCTGTTACATGTTCTGAGTCACCCTGTCCATCAACCGCTACAGGTTCTGAATCACCCTGTCCATCACCTGCAACATGTTCTGAGTCATCCTGTCCATCACCCACTGCAGGTTCTGAGTCACCTTGTCAATCATCACCGGCTACTTGTTCTGAGTCACCTGCCAATCACCTGCTACAGGTTCTGAGTCACCCTTTCCATCACCTGCTACATTTTCTGAGTCACCCTGTCCATCACCAGCTACAGGTTCTGAGTCAAACTGTCCACACCTGCTACAGGTTCTGAGTCACCCTGTCCATCACGCTTTACAGGTTCTGAGTCACCCTGTCCATCACCTGCTGCATTTTCTGAGTCACCCTGTCCATTACCCGCTACACGTTCTGAGTCACCCTGGCCATCACCCGCTACTTGTTCTAGGTCACCTGCCCATCACCTGCTACAGGTTCTGAGTCACCCTGTCCATCACCTGCTGCAGGTTCTGAGTCACCTTGTACATCACCCGCTACAGGTTCTGAGTCACCCTGTCCATCACCTGCTACAGTTTCTGAGTCACCCTGTCCTTCACCTGCTACATGTTCTGAGTCACCTTGTCCATCACCTGCTACATGTTCTGAGTCACCCTGTCCATCACCCATTACATGTTCTGAGTCACCCTGTCTATCACCTGCTACATGTTCTGAGTCACCCTGTCCATTACCCGCTACAGGTTCTGAGTCACCCTGTCCTTCACCTGCTACTTGTTCTGAGTCACCTGCCCATCACCTGCTACAGTCCCCGAGTCACCCTGTCCATCACCTGCTGCAGGTTCTGAGTCACCTTGTACATCACCCGCTACAGGTTCTGAGTCACCCTGTCCATCACCTGCTACAGGTTCCGAGTCACCCTGTCCTTCACCTGCTACATGTTCTGAGTCTCCTTGTCCATCACCTGCTACAGGTTCTGAGTCACCCTGTCCATCACCCATTACATGTTCTGAGTCACCCTCTCCATTACCTGGTACATGTTTTCAGTCACCCTGTCTATTACCCGCTACAGGTTCTGAGTCACCCTGTCCATCACCTGCTACTTGTTCTGAGTCACCTGCCCATCACCTGCTACAGTCCCCGAGTCACACTGTCCTTCACTTGCTACAGGTTCTGAGTCACCATGTCCACACCCGCTACAGGTTCTGAGTCACCCTGTTCATCACCCGTTGCAGGTTCTGAGTCACCCTGTCCATAACCTGCTGCATGTTCTGAGTCACCCTGTCCATCACCCGCTACAGGTTCTGAGTCACCCTGGCCATCACTTGCTACAGGTTCTGTGTCACCCTGTCCATCACCCGTGACTTGTTCTGAGTCACCTGCCCATCACCTGCTACAGGTTCTGAGTCACCCTTTCCGTCACCTGCTACATTTTCTGAGTCACCCTGTGCATCACCTGTTACAGTTCCCGCGTCACCCTGTCCATCACCTGCTACAGGTTCTGAGTCACCCTGTCCACACCCGCTACATGTTCTGAGTCACCCTGTCCATCACGCGTTACTGGTTCTGAGTCACCCTGTCCATCACCTGCTGCATGTTCTGAGTCACCCTGCCCATCACCTGCTGCATTTTCTGAGTCACCTGCCCATCACCTGCTACAGGATCTGAGTCAGCCTGTCCATCACATGCTACAGGTTCAGAGTCACCTTATCCATCACCTGCTACAGGTTCTGAGTCACCCTGACCATCACCCGCTGCATGTTCTGAGTCACCCTCTCCAACACCTGCTACATGTTCTGAGTCATCCTGTCCATCACCCGCTACAGGTTCTGAGTCACCCTGTCCATCACCTGCTATTGTTCCTGAGTTAACCTGTCCATCACCTGCTGCATGTTCTGAGTCACCTTTTCCATCACCCGCTATATGTTCTAAGTCACCCTGTCCCTCAGCCGTTACATGTTCTGAGTCATCCTGTCCATCACCCGCTACATGTTCTGAGTCACCCTTTCCATCACCCGCTACATGTTCTGAGTCACCCTGACCATCACCTGCTACATGCTCTGTGTCACCCTGTCCATCACCTGCTATAGGTTCTGAGTCACCCTGTCCATCACCCGCTACAGGTTCCGAGTCACTTTGTCCATCACATGCTATATGTTCTGAGTCACCCTGTCCACACCCGCTACAGGTACTGAGTCACCCTGTCCATCACGCGTTACAGGTTCTGTGTCACCCTGTCCATCACCTGCTGCATGTTCTGAGTCCACCTGTCCATCACCTGCTGCATTTTCTGAGTCACCCTGTCCATCACCCGCTGCATGTTCTGAGTCACCCTGGCCATCACCCGCTACTTGTTCTGAGTCACCTGCCCATCACCTGCTACAGGTTCTGAGTCAGCCTGTCCATCACCGGCTACAGGTTCTGAGTCAGCTTGTCCATCACCTGCTACAGGTTCTGAGTCACCCTGACCATCACCTGCTGCAGGTCCTGAGTCACCCTGTCCATCACCCGCTACAGTTTCTGAGTCACCCTGTCCATCACCTGCTACAAGTTCTGAATCACCTTGTCCATCACCTGCTACAGTTTCTGAGTCACCCTATCCATCACCTGCTACAGGTTCTGAGTCACCCTTTCCATCACCCGTTACATGTTCTGAGTCACCCCTTCCATCACCCGCTACAGGTTCTGAGTCATCCTGTCCATCACCTGCTATAGTTCCTGACTCACCCTGTCCCTCAGCCGTTACATGTTCTGAGTCATCCTGTCCATCACCCGCTACATGTTCTGAGTCTTCCTTTCCATCATCTGCTACAGGTTCTGAGTCACCCTGTCCATCACCTGTTACATGTTCTGAGTCACCCCGTCCATCACCCGCTATACGTTCTGAGTAAGCCTGTCCATCACCCGTTACAATTTCTGAGACACCCTGTCCATCACCCGCTACAGGTTCTGAGTCACTCTGTCCATCACCTGCGACAGGTTCTGAGTCACCCTGTGCACACCCGCTACAGGTTCTGAGTCACCCTGTCCATCACCCGCTACAGTTTCTGAGTCACCCTGTCCATCACCTGCTACATGTTCTGAGTCATCCTGTCCATCACCCGCTACAGGTTCTGAGTCACCCTGTCAATCATCACCGGCTACTTCTTCAGAGTCACCTGCCAATCACCTGCTACAGGTTCTGAATCACCCTGTCCAACACCTGCTACAGGTTCTGAGTCAGTCTGTCCATCACCTGCTATAGTTCCTGAGTCAACCTGTCTATCACCCGCTACATGTTCTGAGTCTTCCTTTCCATCACCCGCTATACGTTCCGAGTAAGCCTGTCCATCACCCGTTACAATTTCTGAGACACCCTGTCCATCACCCGCTACAGGTTCTGAGTCACTCTGTCCATCACCTGCTACAGGTTCTGAGTCACCCTGTGCACATCCGCTACAGGTTCTGAGTCACCCTGTCCATCACCTGCTACAGGTTCTGAGTCACTCTGTCCATCACCCGCTACAGGTTCTGAGTCACACTGTCCATCATCCGCTACAGGTTCTGAGTCACCCTGTCCATCACCCGCTACATTTTCTGAGTCACCCTGTCCATCACCTGCTACAGGTTCTGAGTCACACTGTCCATCACCTGTTACGTGCTCTGAGTCACCCTGTCCGTCACCCGTTACAGGTTCTGAGTCATCCTATCCATCACCTGCTGCAGGTTCTGAGTCACAATGTCCGTCACTGCTACAGCTTCTGAGTTACCCTGTCGATCACCTGCCACAATTTCTGAGTCACCCTGTTCGTCACCTGCTACAGGTTCTGAGTCACCCATTACATCACGCACTACATGTTCGGAGTCACCCGGTCCATCACCAGCCAGAGGTTCTAAGTCACCCTGTCCATCACCCGCTACATGTTCTGAGTCACCCTGGCCATCACCCGCTACTTGTTCTGAGTCACCTGCCCATCACCTGCTACAGATTCGGAGTCAGCCTGTCCATCACCTGCTACAGGTTCTGAGTCACCATGTCCATCACCCGCTACAGGTTCTGAGTCACCCTGTCCATCACCCGCTACAGGTTCTGAGTCACTTAGTCCATCACCCGCTACAGGTTCTGAGTCACTTATTCCATCACCTGCTACATGTTCTGAGTCACCCTGTCCATCAACCGCTACAGGTTCTGAATCACCCTGTCCATCACCTGCTACATGTTCTGAGTTATCCTGTCCATCACCCGCTACAGGTTCTGAGTCACACTGTCAATCATCACCGGCTACTTGTTCTGAGTCACCTGCTAATCACCTGCTACAGGTTCTGAGTCACCCTTTCCATCACCCGCTACAGGTTCCGAGTCACCCTGTCCATCACCTGCTACAGGTTCTGAGTCACCCTGTCAATCACCGGCTACTTGTTCTGAGTCACCTGCCCATCACCTGCTACAGTCCCCGAGTCACACTGTCCTTCACCTGCTACAGGTTCTGAGTCACCATGTCCATCACCTGCTACAAGTTCTGAGTCACCCTCTTCATTACCCGCTACAGGTTCTGAGTCACCCTGTCCATCACCTGCTATTGTTCCTGAGTCAACCTGTCCATCACCCGCTACAGGTTCTGAGTCACCCTGTCCATCACCCGTTACAAGTTCTGAGTCACCCTGTCCATCACCTGCTGCATTTTCTGAGTCACCCTGTCCATCACCCATTATACGTTCTGAGTCACCCTGTCCATCACCCGCTACAGGTTCTGAGTCACTTATTCCATCACCTGCTACATGTTCTGAGTCAGCCTTTCCATCAACTGCTACAGGTTCTGAAGCACCCTGTCCATCACCAGCTACATGTTCTGAGTCATCCTGTCCATCACCCACTGCAGGTTCTGAGTCACCTTGTCAATCATCACCGGCTACTTGTTCTGAGACACCTGCCAATCACCTGCTACAGGTTCTGAGTCACACTTTCCATCACCTGCTACATTTTCTGAGTCACCCTGTCCATCACCTGCTACAGGTTCTGAGTCACCCTGTCCACACCCGCTACAGGTTCTGAGTCACCCTGTCCATCACGCTTTACAGGTTCTGAGTCACCCTGTCCGTCACCTGCTACATGTTCTGAATCACCTTGTCCATCACCTGCTACAGGTTCTGAGTCACCATGTCCATCATCCATTTCATGTTCTGAGTCACCCTGTCCATTACCCGCTACAGGTTCTGAGTCACCCTGTCAATCACCGGCTACTTGTTCTGAGTCACCTGCCCATCACCTGCTACAGTCCCCGAGTCACACTGTCCTTCACCTGCTACAGGTTCTGAGTCACCATGTCCACACCCGCTACAGGTTCAGAGTCACCCTGTCCATCACCCGCTACACGTTCTGAGTCACTCTGTCCATCATCTGCAACAGGTTCTGAGTCACCCTGTGCACACCCGCTACAGGTTTTGTGTCACCCTGTCCATCACCCATTACATGTTCTGAGTCACCCTGTCCATCACCTGCTATAAGTTCTGAGTCACCATGTCCATTACCCGCAACAGGTTCTGAGTCACCCTGTCCATCACCTGCTATTGTTCCTGATTCAACCTGTCCATCACGCGCTACAGGTTCTGAGTCACCCTGTCCATCACCCGTTACAGGTTTTGATTCACCCTGTCCATCACCTGCTGCATTTTCTGAGTCACCCTGTGCATCACCCAATATATGTTCTGAGTCACCCTGTCCATCACCCGCTACAGGTTCTGAGTCACTTATTCCATCACCTGTTACATGTTCTGAGTCACCCTGTCCATCAACCGCTACAGGTTCTGAATCACCCTGTCCATCACCTGCAACATGTTCTGAGTCATCCTGTCCATCACCCACTGCAGGTTCTGAGTCACCTTGTCAATCATCACCGGCTACTTGTTCTGAGTCACCTGCCAATCACCTGCTATAGGTTCTGAGTCACCCTTTCCATCACCTGCTACATTTTCTGAGTCACCCTGTCCATCACCAGCTACAAGTTCTGAGTCAAACTGTCCACACCTTCTACAGGTTCTGAGACACCGTGTCCATCACGCTTTACAGGTTCTGAGTCACCCTGTCCATCACCTGCTACAGGTTCCGAGTCACCCTGTCCTTCACCTGCTACATGTTCTGAGTCTCCTTGTCCATCACCTGCTACAGGTTCTGAGTCACCCTGTCCATCACCCATTACATGTTCTGAGTCACCCTCTCCATTACCTGGTACATGTTTTGAGTCACCCTGTCTATTACCCGCTACAGGTTCTGAGTCACCCTGTCCATCACCTGCTACTTGTTCTGAGTCACCTGCCCATCACCTGCTACAGTCCCCGAGTCACACTGTCCTTCACTTGCTACAGGTTCTGAGTCACCATGTCCACACCCGCTACAGGTTCTGAGTCACCCTGTTCATCACCCGTTGCAGGTTCTGAGTCACCCTGTCCATAACCTGCTGCATGTTCTGAGTCACCCTGTCCATCACCCGCTACAGGTTCTGAGTCACCCTGGCCATCACTTGCTACAGGTTCTGTGTCACTCTGTCCATCACCCGTGACTTGTTCTGAGTCACCTGCCCATCACCTGCTACAGGTTCTGAGTCACCCTTTCCGTCACCTGCTACATTTTCTGAGTCACCCTGTGCATCACCTGTTACAGTTCCCGCGTCACCCTGTCCATCACCTGCTACATGTTCTGAGTCACCCTGTCCATCACGCGTTACTGGTTCTGAGTCACCCTGTCCATCACCTGCTGCATGTTCTGAGTCACCCTGTCCATCACCCGCGACATGTTCTGAGTCACCCTGGCCATCACCCGCTACTTGTTCTGAGTCACCTGCCCATCACCTGCTACAGGTTCTGAGTCAGCCTGTCCATCACATGCTACAGGTTCAGAGTCACCTTGTCCATCACCTGCTACAGGTTCTGAGTCACCCTGTCCATCACCCGCTGCATGTTCTGAGTCACCCTCTCCAACACCTGCTACATGTTCTGAGTCATCCTGTCCATCACCCGCTACAGGTTCTGAGTCACCCTGTCCATCACCTGCTATTGTTCCTGAGTCAACCTGTCCATCACCTGCTGCATGTTCTGAGTCACCTTTTCCATCACCCGCTATATGTTCTAAGTCACCCTGTCCCTCAGCCGTTACATGTTCTGAGTCATCCTGTCCATCACCCGCTACATGTTCTGAGTCACCCTTTCCATCACCCGCTACATGTTCTGAGTCACCCTAACCATCACCTGCTACATGCTCTGTGTCACCCTGTCCATCACCTGCTACAGGTTCCGAGTCACTTTGTCCATCACATGCTATATGTTCTGAGTCACCCTCTCCATCACCTGCTACATGTTCAGAGTCATCCTGTCCATCACCCGCTACACGTTCTGTGTCACCCTGTCAATCACCGGCTACTTGTTCTGAGTCACCTGCCCATCACCTGCTACATTCCCCGAGTCACACTGTCCTTCACCTGCTACAGGTTCTGATCACCCTGTCCACACCCGCGACAGGTTCTGAGTCACCCTGTCCATCACCCGTTACATGTTCTGAGTCACCTGCCCATCACCTGCTACAGGTTCTGAGTCACCCGGTCCATTACCTGCTACATGTTCTGAGTCACCTGCCCATCACCTGCTACAGGTTCTGAGTCACCCGGTCCATTACCTGCTACATGTTCTGAGTCACCTGCCCATCACCTGCTACAGGTTCTGAGTCACCCGGTCCATTACCTGCTACAGGTTCTGTGTCACCCTGTCCATCACCTGCTGCATGTTCTGAGTCCACCTGTCCATCACCTGCTGCATTTTCTGAGTCACCCTGTCCATCACCCGCTGCATGTTCTGAGTCACCCTGGCCATCACCCGCTACTTGTTCTGAGTCACCTGCCCATCACCTGCTACAGGTTCTGAGTCAGCCTGTCCATCACCGGCTACAGGTTCTGAGTTAGCTTGTCCATCACCTGCTACAGGTTCTGAGTCACCCTGTCCATCACCTGCTACAGGTCCTGAGTCACCCTGTCCATCACCCGCTACAGTTTCTGAGTCACCCTGTCCATCACCTGCTACAAGTTCTGAATCACCTTGTCCATCACCTGCTACAGTTTCTGAGTCACCCTATCCATCACCTGCTACAGGTTCTGAGTCACCCTGTCCATCACCCGTTACATGTTCTGAGTCACCCCTTCCATCACCCGCTACAGGTTCTGAGTCATCCTGTCCATCACCTGCTATAGTTCCTGACTCACCCTGTCCCTCAGCCGTTACATGTTCTGAGTCATCCTGTCCATCACCCGCTACATGTTCTGAGTCTTCCTTTCCATCATCCGCTACAGTTTCTGAGTCACCCTGTCCATCACCTGTTACATGTTCTGAGTCACCCCGTCCATCACCCGCTATACGTTCCGAGTAAGCCTGTCCATCACCCGTTACAATTTCTGAGACACCCTGTCCATCACCCGCTACAGGTTCTGAGTCACTCTGTCCATCACCTGCTACAGGTTCTGAGTCACCCTGTGCACACCCGCTACAGGTTCTGAGTCACCCTGTCCATCACCCGCTACAGTTTCTGAGTCACCCTGTCCATCACCTGCTACATGTTCTGAGTCATCCTGTCCATCACCCGCTACAGGTTCTGAGTCACCCTGTCAATCATCACCGGCTACTTCATCAGAGTCACCTGCCAATCACCTGCTACAGGTTCTGAATCACCCTGTCCAACACCTGCTACAGGTTCTGAGTCAGTCTGTCCATCACCTGCTATAGTTCCTGAGTCAACCTGTCTATCACCCGCTACATGTTCTGAGTCTTCCTTTCCATCATCCGCTACAGGTTCTGAGTCACCCTGTCCATCACCTGTTACATGTTCTGAGTCACCCCGTCCATCGCCCGCTATACGTTCCGAGTAAGCCTGTCCATCACCCGTTACAATTTCTGAGACACCCTGTCCATCACCCGCTACAGGTTCTGAGTCACTCTGTCCATCACCTGCTACAGGTTCTGAGTCACCCTGTGCACACCCGCTACAGGTTCTGAGTCACCCTGTCCATCACCTGCTACAGGTTCTGAGTCACTCTGTCCATCACCCGCTACAGGTTCTGAGTCACACTGTCCATCATCCGCTACAGGTTCTGAGTCACCCTGTCCATCACCCGCTACATTTTCTGAGTCACCCTGTCCATCACCTGCTACAGGTTCTGAGTCACACTGTCCATCACCTGTTACGTGCTCTGAGTCACCCTGTCCGTCACCCGTTACAGGTTCTGAGTCATCCTATCCATCACCTGCTGCAGGTTCTGAGTCACAATGTCCGTCACTGCTACAGCTTCTGAGTTACCCTGTCGATCACCTGCCACAATTTCTGAGTCACCCTGTTCGTCACCTGCTACAGGTTCTGAGTCACCCATTACATCACGCACTACATGTTCGGAGTCACCCGGTCCATCACCAGCCAGAGGTTCTAAGTCACCCTGTCCATCACCCGCTACATGTTCTGAGTCACCCTGGCCATCACCCGCTACTTGTTCTGAGTCACCTGCCCATCACCTGCTACAGATTCGGAGTCAGCCTGTCCATCACCTGCTACAGGTTCTGAGTCACCTTGTCCATCACCTGCTACAGGTTCTGAGTCACCCTGTCCATCACCTGCTACAGGTTCTGAGTCACCCTGTCCATCACCCATTACATGTTCTGAGTCACTCCGTCCATCACCCGCTACATGTTCCATGTCATCCTTTCCATCAACCACTACAGGTTCTGAGTCACTCTGTCCATCACCTGCTACAAGTTCTGAGTCACCCTGTGCACACCCGCTACAGGTTCTGAGTCACCCTGTCTATCACCTGCTACATGTTCTGAGTCACCCTGTCCATTACCCACTACAGATTCTGAGTCACCCTGTCCATCACCTGCTATTGTTCCTGAGTCAACCTGTCCATCACCCGCTACAGGTTCTGAGTCACCCTGTCCATCACCCGTTACAGATTCTGAGTCACCCTGTCCATCACCCGCTACAGGTTCTGAGTCACTTATTCCATCACCCGCTATATGATCTAAGTCACCCTGTCCCTCAGCCGTTACATGTTCTGAGTCATCCTGTCCATCACCCGCTACATGTTCTGAGTCACCCTTTCCATCACCCTCTACAGGTTGTGAGTCACTCTGTCCATCACCTGCTACAGGTTCTGAGTCACCCTGTGCACACCTGCTACAGGTTCTGAGTCACCCTGTCCACCACCCATTACATGTTCTGAGTCACCCTGTCCATCACTTGCTACACGTTCTGAGTCACCCTGTCCATTACCCGCTACATGTTCTGAGTCACCCTGTCCATCACCTGCTATTGTTCCTGAGTCAACCTGTCCATCACCCGCTACAGGTTCTGAGTCACCCTTTCCATCACCCGTTACAGGTTCTGAGTCACCCTGTCCATCACCTGCTGCATTTTCTGAGTCAACCTGTCCATCACCCGCTACAGGTTCTGAGTCACCCTGTCCATCACCCGCTACAGGTTCTGAGTCACTTAGTCCATCACCCGCTACAGGTTCTGAGTCACTTATTCCATCACCTGCTACATGTTCTGAGTCACCCTGTCCATCAACCGCTACAGGTTCTGAATCACCCTGTCCATCACCTGCTACATGTTCTGAGTTATCCTGTCCATCACCCGCTACAGGTTCTGAGTCACACTGTCAATCATCACCGGCTACTTGTTCTGAGTCACCTGCTAATCACCTGCTACAGGTTCTGAGTCACCCTTTCCATCACCCGCTACAGGTTCTGAGTCACCCTGTCCATCACCTGCTACAGGTTCTGAGTCACCCTGTCCACACCCGCTAGAGGTTCTGAGTCACCCTGTCCATCACGCTTTACAGGTTCTGAGTCACCCTTTCCATCACCTGCTGCATTTTCTGAGTCACCCTGTCCATCACCCGCTACAGGTTCTGAGTCACCCTGGCCATCACCCGCTACTTGTTCTGAGTCACCTGCCCATCACCTGCTACAGGTTCTGAGTCACCCTGTCCATCACCTGCTGCAGGTTCTGAGTCACCTTGTACATCACACGCTACAGGTTCTGAGTCACCCTGTCCATCACCTGCTACAGGTTCTGAGTCACCCTGTCCTTCACCTGCTACATGTTCTGAGTCACCTTGTCCATCACCCGCTACAGGTTCTGAGTCACCCTACCCATCACCTGCTACAGGTTCTGAGTCACCCTGTCCTTCACCTGCTACATGTTCTGAGTCACCTTGTCCATCACCTGCTACAGTTTCTGAGTCACCTTATCCATCTCCTGCTACAGGCCTCATCACCCCGTTTATCACACGCTACATGTCCTATGTTATTCTGTCCATCACACTCTACAGGCCCTGCATCACCCTCTCTATCAAGTGGTACAGTGCCTGTCTTATTCTGTCCCTCGCTCTGTCCACCATGTGCTGCAGACCCTGTATCACTGTGTCTGTCACATGCTGCAGATCCTACTTTATTCTGTATTTGAGAATGTCAATTATTTTTTGATAATGCGCAAGTGAAGCACCTTGGGGCATTTAAGGTGCTATATAAATGCAATTTGCTGTTGTATTTAATTTCAGTATGGTGCAAATCGAGAGGAAAATAGAGAATCCAGCTGTACTGTCCAGCAGCAAATGGGTTCTTGATCAAAGATACACTCTAAATGAAAATCAAATAAAATTACTCTGTAAATACATAACCATGATTATAATATAATAGACAATAATGGGATAAACCGAGTGAAAGAGATAAGATCTGAATTCAGTAGACGCAATAATGTGCCTGTAATAGATGAAAACCATAAATTCAAGTTTCATCATGAAACAAAATGACTGCCTCATCATATGTTTCGAGAGAGAAAATGAAGGAATTATTGAAACAAGAGTGTGTTTCCATTTGTGGAAGTAGTAGATTTGAACTTTGCGATTGCGCTCGACTGGACAGTTGAAGCAATTTTATGGTTTGAAGGTCAATTTAATAACACTAAGCAAATTAATTCAAGGTGACCCGACTGGCATTTTTAAAATTATGATCTAATTGACAAAGTTAATCCAGATAAATTGTTCAAGTACTAGGGGGCACAAGTTTTGGGTGTTTGGAGAAATGGGGGAGGCTATTTCCTCAAAGGCTCGTAGAGTTGTAGAATAAATTAGTAAGGAAGTCTATTCAGTCAGACAGTATAAACGGGTTCAAGATATAAACGGATGTGTTTCTGAAGAGAAGAGATTGAGGGATCTGGTAAGAAGACTAGGTGGGGAATAAGACCAAAATGGATTAGGCTTGTGGAACCTGATGGTATTTTGCTGCTTCTAAAGGCTTCTCAGGTTCTTATTATCTGAGCCAATTGAGATCAAGTTGTTGAGGAAAAGGGCTGGGGGGAGAAGTTCAGCCCTGTGCATAACATAGGCCTTAAAGATCCATAGTGCTTCCAGTAGATTCCAGCCATAAATTCAGAAGGAGGGCACCGGAAGGGCCAGAACTTGTCAGGACCTGGGTACGCCAGGTGTTAGTCTTAGATTGAAGATCATGGGATGAACTTTTAGGGGTGGCACCTCTACCTGTCCCAAACAAAGTTATTGACATAAAAGGGGGCTCTCTGTGTTAGGAGTTCCTGCTTTCCTGGCCCTCGGGGAGACATGGCGTAACATTGGTGACGGCACTGGCCAAAGGGTAGAAGTGGGCCCTCGCCAAGATTGTGGTCTGGACCCTCGAAGAAAAAAAATGATTTTTTTTCCCCAAAATATTTAAATATGGTCGCCTTACAAAGTTGGTGGGGTGGAGGGCGGGGAGGGCATGCTGGGGGCATGTTTAACATTACCAGGCCGGGGGGGTGGGTGCTCAGGGGAGACCTGGTATTCTTCTCCTAAGCTGGCAAGTTGCACCAGAATTCCTGACCTCTCCATCATGATGGGTACCCTAGATGCCCTTCGAGTGACCGGACACCCACCATTGACATGGTAATGAAGGGATCTCTACCTGATCTCAAAAACTTTGGCAGGCTCAGCAGTGAAGATCCTTGATGGGTATATCCCAGCACATATGCATGGTCTTTCAAGGCCATAGAGTTAGGAGACACATATTTGGATGATACTGCAGACAAATATCTGAATTAATTTCTCTATGGGGGAGGGTGCTGTACAAACAAGTTCTATACTGTACTGGGAAAGGACACCTGAGTAACTAGTAAAGTTAGAAATGTAGGATTGGAAGTGAGTGTATGAATCATTAAAATATTACAGCTTGATAACTCAAAGGTCCCCCTGTTTGAGCTGTTTATGCTGTATTTTGAAGTTTTACCAGATGTTTTATGTTTGTTATGATTGTACAGCACTTGGAAGTGATTACTCTCAAATTAAGAATGCCTCCTCCAGAACTGTGGGGGCAATTTTATAAATGATCCCAGAGTGTAAGGGACAGGTGTCCAGGGAGCACAACATACTGTGCTTGACAGCGGACATTCCAGCTGCCTTTTTAATCCTCGAGTGATGTGTGAGGATGGTCTAGTCGTAGATATTCTCTCAGGTACAGTGGTGCTGGTCCCATCCATAAATGGTCTGAGCAGCTTATGTTTAGAGGTTTACCCGTAGTGTCCAATATCTAACTGTATGATATCATAATCCAGGAGTGTAGCAATGGTATTTCCTTTATAATCTGAACTGTATATTCATTTCTTTTGCATGTATACTTCTTTAATCTCTTCAAAAACAGACCAAGGAAACACTTAGTAAGACAAAGCCAGATATGAATTAAAACTCTTTAAAACATGACTGACTTGGCAGCCTTTGCTGAACTTGGCTGCTTGCCTTTGTGTTTTTTTATCTTCCCCTGTTCACAGCCAGAAGGGACCAGAGACAGTGGGTGTGTGGTGTTTATCGGTTGCTTAGAGAGGCTAAGATATTGCTTATTATCTACAGTCTATGGGGAAACAACATTAAAGCTTAATTCATTAGCATTTAACCACCCATTGTCTCAGTGTCTTTTTTTAAAACTTCTGTGAATACATTTTGCTTTAAAACACCCAAATTTAAAGTAATTCTTCCTGCCCCCAATCCAAAAAATGATCAAGAGATTCTAAAACATGACATATCTTCCTACTCTGGGGTAGGTGAGTAGTGTATGAGCCCTATTGGCTCACTCACAAAGACTGTGCGCTCCTCATTAAGTGTGCCATGATGACCGTCAATCCTTCTGGACCCTAGGAACCCACAAACTTGGTTGAACCCTGCCCAAGGGTCATGTGCCTGGTGCCTCTGACCCCTTGTACCAACTACAGTTCCACATATTGTGCAGCGGAATATGCCTACACCATCTGCAAGTTTGGCACTGCCAAAAGTGGTTGAGCAGTTAGATGTAATGGTTACCCCTTCAGGGAGGGTGCTGTTTTAATATTTTTGGTAAAATATCTTCTGCATTACAGGGATAACTGTAAAGATCATCTATTATAGGATAACTGTGCCGGACCCTCTCTGCAGTACAGGATTACTGTACAAGATACTCTCTAGCTCCTGGTCACCCCCAAAATCTCCAATTTAAAATTCTCATCCTCATGATTAAATCACTTCATTATCTTGCCCCTCCCCATCTCTGTAACTTCCTCCAGCCCTACAACCAGCACCAGCCTCCAAACACTCCATTCCTCTGACATTAGATTTTTGTGCATCTCCCTTTCCCTTCACTCCACCATTGGCAGTTGTGCCTTTAGACACCTCAGGCCTATGCTCTGGAATTCCTTCTCCTCCTTTAAGACCCTCCTTAAAATCTGCTTCTTTGACCAAACTTTTGGTTACCCCTCCTAATATTTCCTTTGACTCAGTGTCCACTTTTGTCTGATTACCTGCGAAGTGCCGTGGGTGCCATGTATCATTTTTCTAAGTTAAAGGAGTTATGTAGTTGATGCATTACAGCATAACTGTACAGGATGCTCTGCATTACAGAATAGCTGTACAGGGCATGCTATTACAGAATAGCTATATAGAACTCTCTCTATTATAGTGATAACTATACAGAAAACTCTGCATTACAGGATGACTGGACAGGACCCTCTCTGTATTACTGGACAGGACCCTCTCTGTATTACAGTGTAACTGAACAGGACCCTCTCTGTATTACTGGACACGACCCTTTCTGTATTACTGGACACGACCCTCTCTGTATTACAGTGTAACTGAACAGGACCTTCTCTGTATTACAGTGTAACTGAACAGGACCCTCTCTGCATTACTGGATAATTGGACAGGACCCTCTCTGTATTACAGTGTAACTGGACAGGACCCTCTCTGTATTACTGGACACGACCCTCTCTGTATTACTGGACACGACCCTCTCTGTATTACAGTGTAACTGAACAGGACCTTCTCTGTATTACAGTGTAATTGAACAGGACCCTCTCTGCATTACTGGATAATTGGACAGGACCCTCTCTGTATTACAGTGTAACTGGACAGGACCCTCTCTGCATTACTGGATAATTGGACAGGACCCTCTCTGTATTACTGGATAACTGGACAGGACCCTCTCTGCATTACTGGATAATTGGACAGGACCCTCTCTGTATTACTGGATAATTGGACAGGACCCTCTCTGTATTACTGGATAATTGGACAGGACACTCTCTGTATTACTGGATAATTGGACAGGACCCTCTCTGTATTACTGGATAATTGGACAGGACCCTCTCTGTATTACTGGATAATTGGACAGGACCCTCTCTGCATTACTGGATAATTGGACAGGACCCTCTCTGTATTACTGGATAATTGGACAGGACCCTCTCTGCATTACTGGATAATTGGACAGGACCCTCTCTGTATTACTGGATAATTGGACAGGACCCTCTCTGTATTACTGGATAACTGGACAGAAGCCTCTCTGTATTACTGGACAGGACCCTCTCTGTATTACTGGACAGGACCCTCTCTGTATTACAGTGTAACTGGACAGGACCCTCTCTGCTTTACTGGATAATTGGACAGGACCCTCTCTGCATTACTGGATAATTGGACAGGACCCTCTCTGTATTACTGGATAACTGGACAGGACACTCTCTGTATTACTGGACAGGACCCTCTCTGTATTACTGGACAGGACCCTCTCTGTATTGCTGGACAGGACCTTCTCTGTATTACTGGACAGGGCTCTCTCTGTATTACTGGACAGGGCCCTCTCTGTATTACTGGACAGGACCCTCTCTGTATTACAGTGTAACTGAACGGGACCCTCTCTGCATTACTGGATAATTGGACAGGATCCTCTCTGCATTACTGGATAATTGGACAGGACCCTCTCTGTATTACTGGATAACTGGACAGGACCCTCTCTGTATTACTGGACAGGACCCTCTCTGTATTACTGGACAGGACCCTCTCTGTATTACTGGACAGGACCCTCTCTGTATTACTGGACAGGACCCTCTCTGTATTGCTGGACAGGACCTTCTCTGTATTACTGGACAGGACCCTCTCTGTATTACTGGACAGGACCCTCTCTGTATTACAGTGTAACTGAACAGGACCCTCTCTGCATTACTGGATAATTGGACAGGACCCTCTCTGTATTACTGGATAACTGGACAGGACCCTCTCTGTATTACTGGACAGGACCCTCTCTGTATTACTGGATAGGACCCTCTCTGTATTACTGGACAGGACCCTCTCTGTATTACTGGATAACTGGACAGGACCCTCTCTGTATTACTGGACAGGACCCTCTCTGTATTACTGGACAGGACCCTCTCTGTATTACTGGACAGGACCTTCTCTGCATTACTGGACAGGACCCTGTGCATTACATTAGTTAATTTTAAATCAGAGATTGATAGATTTTTGTTAGCCAAAGGTATTAAGGGATACGGGACACAGGCGGCTATATGGAGTTAGATCGCAGTTCAGCCATGATCTCATTGAAAGGCGGAACAGGCTTGAGGGGCTGAATGGCCTACTCCTGTTCCTATGTTCAGGAATAATTTCAAAAGATCCTCCTTTGCATTACGTGATGGTTTTCAACTTACAACACCAGCTGAACCTCACAAAGCTCCAGTAAATATTTATTTTCATTGATACTATTTTTTGAATATGCGAGATAACTGCTCAAACTATTATCAAGGATAAAACTATATAGTTAGCTGCAGAACATGATCTGGGTGTATACTCTAAACTTTTTTTTTGAATACTGAAATTCTGTATACTAACGTTCCGAGTGACATTTTTATACTTGTTTAAGCACTGGTTATTATTATAGTTAACCTGCTATCAACGAGCCATAGGATACAGTTGTCAGTCCCACTGCATTGCACTTTGGAGTGTCAGTGGTTTGAGCCAATGGCAGGGTGGTAACAGTACTGGATTAACCAGCAGATCACTGCTAATTGAAATCACCGGAGACTGGAATTTACCTGCTGTCATTGCCATGGATAATTGGACAGGACCCTCTCTGCATTACTGGATAATTGGACAGGACCCTCTCTGTATTACTGGGTAACTGGACAGGACCCTCTCTGTATTACTGGACAGGACCCTCTCTATATTACTGGACAGGACCCTCTCTGTATTACTGGACAGGACATTCTCTGTATTACTGGACAAGACCCTCTCTGTATTACTGGACAGGACCCTCTCTGTATTACTGGATAATTGGACAGGACCCTCTCTGTATTACTGGATAACTGGACAGGACCCTCTCTGTATTACTGGACAGGACCCTCTCTGTATTACTGGACAGGACCCTCTCTGTATTACTGGACAGGACCCTGTGCATTACATTAGTTAATTTTAAATCAGAGATTGATAGATTTTGTTAGCCAAAGGTATTAAGGGATACGGGACACAGGTGGCTATATGGAGTTAGATCGCAGATCAGCCATGATCTCATTGAAAGGTGGAACAGGCTTGAGGGGCTGAATGGCCTACTCCTGTTCCTATGTTCAGGAATAATTTCAAAAGATCCTCCTTTGCATTACCTGATGGTTTTCAACTTACAACACCAGCTGAACCTCACAAAGCTCCAGTAAATATTTATTTTCATTGATACTATTTTTTGAATATGCGAGATAACTGCTCAAATTATTATCAAGGATAAAACTATATAGTTAGCTGCAGAACATGATCTGGGTGTATACTCTAAACTTTTTTTTTGAATACTGAAATTCTGTATACTAACGTTCCGAGTGACATTTTTATACTTGTTTAAGCATTGGTTATTACTATAGTTAACCTGCTATCAACGAGCCATAGGATACAGTTGTCAGTCCCACTGCATTGCACTTTGGAGTGTCAGTGGTTTGAGCCAATGGCAGGGTGGTAACAGTACTGGATTAACCAGCAGATCACTGCTTATTGAAATCACCGGAGACTGGAATTTACCTGCTGTCATTGCCATGGATTTTCTCGGTTCTTAGCATGGCCACTTGGTGGAGCTTTCCACCTCTGTAGAGGGGATAAGCCTACACGGGTCAATTATTTGACTGCAGATTCATCTTGTGCTCCCAAAGCATGGATGGATATTTTTTTTTAAAGGGTGTTCACATGCGTGCTATGTCAACTGAAGCCTTAAAAAAAATTCCCCCTCCTTTTTTGAAGGATAGTTTTTCAGTTTCCATGGAGCCCCAAGCTGTGCACATCATTCATACAGACTGACAGAGAGGACAGGCACGGAGCTCAGCTCCCTCCCAACCTGTCCTTTACTTAAATGTTCCTGTGTAGCCCTGAACAGCTGTCTACATCCTGTCAAAAACTAAACACAGCCGTAAAAATGTTTGAAACATTGCAATTGTGCTGCTGCTTTTCTATGTAAATATCCATTCATTGTATCAGTGTATGCCATGTCAAGGAATAGTATAAATTCCCAATAGTTAACAAGTTAATATTCACACTTGGCTTATACCAATCTGAACCAGGTGCAGCTCATTGCTTCTAACCTGGAGTACTTATATTTTATGAGAAGTGATCCAGACTGGAAGTTAGAGAG
The DNA here is from genome assembly GCF_052327205.1 of Somniosus microcephalus. NCBI lineage: Eukaryota > Metazoa > Chordata > Chondrichthyes > Squaliformes > Somniosidae > Somniosus > Somniosus microcephalus. The sequence goes on along the minus strand of NC_140989.1, from coordinate 282,414,949 downwards.
GGGTAATGGGGTATCTACAACAAATTTTAAGCAGGGATCTCTATGGTATTCAGAGGTCTGGGCAGACAATAGGGTCAATTTTCACTGCCTTTGCCTGGCATTAATCGGGCGGTAACGCCTTACCACCCCATTGACACTGCCGATCCAGCCTGCTCCATTTTGAAAGGGACTTACCATCAGGTGACCAAAGCACAATCTAGTATACTGTATTCGCTGCTCACGATGCGGTCTCCTCTACATTGGGGAGACCAAAGGCAGATTGGGTGACCGCTTTGCGGAACACCTCCGCTCAGTCCGTAAGTGTGACCCCAAGCTTCCGGTTGCCTGTCACTTTAATTCTCCGCTCCACTCCCACTCTGATCTCTCCATCCTCGGCCTCTTACACTGTTCCAACGAAGCTTAACGTAAGCTCGAGGAACAGCACCTCATCTTTTGATTAGGCACTTTACAGCCTTCTGGACTCAACATCGAGTTCAACAATTTCACGCTATAACCTCAGCCCCTATGTTTTCTTTTTTCTCTCACATGGCAGCTGTTGATGATTCTGCCATTGTCATTTACACCTCATCTTGAGTCATCTTTTGTTTCTTAACTTGTCCCATTTCGTCTTGCACCATCACCCCTTTTGTCTTTTAATCTCTCCTGCCTTCCAGCCTATCACAGACCTTCCCTTTGTTCTTTCCTCCACTCCCCCTTTCCCTGCCCACACTTGCTTAAAAACCTGTTACATCTCAAACTTTTTCCAGTTCTGATGAAAGGGTCCCAGACCTGAAACATTAACTCTGTTTCTCTCTCCATGGATGCTGCCTGACCTGCTGAGTGTTTCCAACATTTTCTGTTGTTATTTCAGATTTCCAGCATCCGCAGTATTTTGCTATTGTATAAATAGGACTATGATTGACATTTTTTGACGGAACCAAAAAGAGGCCGGCCAAAGGTAAATGTCGAATTATTTCTGTGGCCTCCACAGGGCTCACAAAAATAACCTGGGCTTGGGCCACTGCTGCCCTGGGCCACCGCCCCCCAACAACTTAATTTGCTGGCGGTCGCTCGGCCCAATCTTGTTGTCTCAATCCCGCAAGCAGCTCCGGGACGGTTGTTTGGCGCCCCGAAGCTCACCTGTCAAATTTAAATGAGGCTGGGGCCACAAAATCATGAGGGCCTCTTTGCCGCCGGAATGGGCATCCGATCACTGTACTCCATCGCCCAAAAGTCAAAACTTACCCCAATACGTTCCCAGGCCTCTGCCGATACCATTTGGGTCACCAGCCACTAGGAGGTGTCAGAGGGCAGCTTGGGTTGAATCCTCTGATTTTTCCCCCCGCTTTACTCTGGAAACAGGCCTTGCCTCCACACAGTGCCTTTTTTTTCCCGCATGGTCTGCTGAAGTCAGCACTGTCTCTGCTCAGTGCCTGCAACAGATGGCCTGCTGAGGTCAGTACTTCAATCTTGGGGATTGTCTGGTATTTGTACCACCCCATTACATAGCACATGCTAGTGGCCGGCTATGCTGAATTGCTTTAAGCAAAGTTGCTGAGTCCTTCCAACATCTCTCAGTGGATAAATGCAACATGTGCGGTAACTAGACTAGGATCACCATGCAAATAACAAAGTTAGAACGGAATGGCACCACCCACCCTAAATTCCGGAAATTCTGCCTTCCCATCCACCCTTGAGAATGTGTGCTACTATTTAAAAAGGCAGTTTGCCAGAACCTATTCATCAAGGTGGGAGATTGCTTGTGGAGACTTTTGGCCAAATCTCATACTCAGGAAGCCTTCCCCTACTTTACCCATGGTAAGCATTGTATTTTTAAAAAATTCATTCTCAGGTTGTGGGCGTCACTGGCAAGGCCGGCATTTGATGCCCAAGCCCAATTGCTCTTAGAAGGTGGTGGTGGACCTTCTTCTTGAACCGCTGCAGTCTGTGTGGCGAAGGGTCTCCCACAACGCTGTTAGATAGGGAGTTTCAAGATTTCAACTCAGCGATGATGAAGGAAATTGAAAGAGAATTACTGAGCTAGTAATTGAAGGTTGCGTGGTGGGCTTTCCAATGGGAATCCCACTTTACATGATATATATGCTGGGAAGAGAAGCAGCTGGAAGCGAAGCCAGATTAGCCAGGTAACACCAGAGGAGAGCCAGTCCATGCCCGCACTAGCCATGTGTAAAGACCCAGGAGCACTTACTGAGACCTTTCCCAGGAAGCTCTGTCTCAGGAGGCTGCACTTCAGCCATGAAGTTTTGGAGGAGCTTTGTTTGTTGCTGCAGCCACATCTGTATCCAAGGTCCACAGCAGACAGCTGTAGCTGTGGCAGAGAACGTGACCACAGCTATCAACTTGTAGGCTTCCTCTTCCGCTTCCTTTTTTCTCCTCTCTCCTCCTCCTCTATGCTGGCTCATACAGGTGCTGACTGCCTTGCAGTACCTAACTTAAGTGGCTATTTTTGATGCATCAACCTTAACAATGTGTGCTGGCAGTCTATTGGACTTGGGGGAAGTAGAACAATCATAACTAATCATATTTTCTGCCTGTTAACTACCTGTTAACAGGCAGTTAAGTGGATGTAATCCCTTCCCGCTTCCAAGGAGATGGGACCCGGTGCGGGACGGCTACCCGCCTCCTGGCAAGATGGCATGGAGGCAGGTTGGGCATCCGCCCCCAAATTCTGCCATTTTCCTGGCAGTCCCGCCTCCAAACCCGCCTCCCCAGGGCTGGCAAAATCCAGTCCTCTGTTTCAGAATGGTTCATTTACCAACTAATGGGGGAGCTGCTTCCAAAATATTGGATGGTGCAATGGGTTACCATACAAGCCTTTCATATAGACCTCCAGGACCTAGAATTGGGATACTGCATCAAAATATCCTGAATTGGTGTTAATTGAAACTCATACTCAGAGAATGGCTGGTGTGGGAAATGGGAGAATGCCACACTGGTGCAGTAGGGCCTGTTCATCTCAGGTTAGGGTTTAGGGAATTGTTGGGGCAGAGTAGCAAAAGCTATACTCTGCATCTGGCTATGCCATACCTGACCTGGGAGTACTTGATGCCGACACTGTGTGCCTGAGATTGGAAAAGGTTCCATTCCTGAGCATTGCCATCCCTCAATTTACTGAGCACAAAAAATAACAAATAATATATTTAATTGATTCTCAAGACCATTATTTTATAATCTGTGCAACATAATATCCTTCAGACAGCAATCTGAATGGTCAGATCAAGCGTCTGTGCAGGATTGACAACCAGGTGATTAGTCCATTAACTTTCGGGCTATAAAATCTTTTAATCAATTCCGTGTGATTAATTAGCAAAATCCACTAACACATTTGCCTACCTCGCACTTCGTAAACTTTTCATTGAGTTAAATGATGTGGTTAATGATTCACACTACAGGATATGCATATTTGACCCTTTTCCTTCCATGCAGTTGTGAATTGGCCTGTCTCAATGAGATTCAGAAGGATGAAAGTTTTTCAGAGTAAATTTCACCTCTGATAGGAATGGCAGCTGCTCTCACCTCTTGGTGGATTGAACTTTTAATTATGTGAGGTATGTTGGTATCATAACAAACTTGGCTAATTCCATTCTTCCCAGCTGTCTGTTAATGTTTTGCCTTATTTGGTTAATTACCCAATACTGGGTTGCTCAGGAAACTCCTGCGGGAATAGGTCACATGGAGAAACTGGAGCCTGGCTGGCAGCGAGTGCACGAAGGGAAATGCATTGCATTCCTCCTGGCTCCCCACAGAGGATCACCATCAGTACTCAGATATACTGCACATCGCAATATTAAAGTGGCGGCCTTCTGTAGGAAGTGAGTATTTTAAGGTCGAACAAACTGTGCTGTGTTTTGGTTGTGAAAGAGCCAGCTACCAGCACAGTTAATCACATAAACGATGTCCCGTGTTTTACAGGACTCTGTGTTTGTCAAAGTGCCATCAGCATCTAGTGTTTCCGCCAGATGGGCAATATCTGTAGAATGTTCATGTGGTTCGAATTTCAAGAGGTAAATAAAGTTAAACCAAACTCTTGTATTATCTTTCTTTTTTTTCATCTTTTTGCAAATTTCATACCCCCTCCTCTCCTCTCCTCAAGGTGCCAATTCATGCCAGACTGTGGTTCCACCAATGCCAGCACCTTTTGGTACGTCATCTAAGTGATGATTCTTTGTACAAGGCAGATTGTGTCACCAGACTATTTGATATTGGAAGCCATCACAGCTGAGCACAATTCTGTTCTCAGCAGAGATCTATACAAACAGACTTTCCAGTAGGGGTTATTGGTGATTAAGGTGTGGGAATCCTCCATAATTTCCCCACCTCTCCAGCCTGGGGACATTGAGTCCACTTTTAGAACCATCCATGGTGGTCTTGGTTTAAATCAGCCAGCCCTACACAGACAGAAGATTCAACCTGGCACCTTCCTGGTCTGTATGGTTCAGCAATGCAGCAGGTAGTGCTGTAAATAAAACTGATCCCTATGGGAGCCATTGTGTGTTTTTGGAAAATATACACAAGCTTTTATAAAATAGAACATGGTTTGTTACAATTTCTTTGCTTTTCGCAACTCTATATTAGCACTTGGTGGCTGTGGATGGCTAGTTGCCCACTAACTGTATTTAATATGGAGAGTCCTAATTTTTCAGTCAAATCCAACTATCTAAATTTTTCACCTTTTCTCAGTATTCAAATCCCGTGTTTTTAAAGTCTCCATATTATATACAGCAAGCAGCATATCTGAATGTAACACTGTAACTGTGGAAAAGGGTCAAATCTCCTTTATTGTTTGGGAGAGATGGAAATCAGTAGAGCTACGTGTAATATATGTATGTGTGTATAACATATAACGCATGTGCGCTATGTGTAATGTGTGCACGTCTACATGTAAAGTGTCTGGCCCTGAAATTCAACAGGGTTCTCCTGGGCTCTCATTGTGACGCCGGCGGGAAATCAGTGGAATCAGAGAGAAATGGCGAATTGGCAGCTTTTTGCCATTTACACTGCTTCTCCAGGGGCTCCACCAGTCTTCTGCTAAAGAACTCTCACAGAATTGAGGCCCAGGTGTCTGTGTGTACATGTTATGTGAGGGTGTACAAATGTGAAATGTGTTTCTGTGTGTGCATAGTGTCTGTGTGCATTCCAAAGTGTGTATATAATTCATGCGTGTGTGTATATTTAATGTGTGTCTGTATGTGTGTGTAATCTGTGTTTTTATGGGCCTTTTATAAAGACAAATTAACAAAGAAACTACACAGAGGCTGGACATTGTGAAGGTTGGATCTTTTACTCATCTTGTCACTCTTTCTATAAGTGACTTTGATTTGGGAATAGGGGGGAATATATTCAAGTTTGTAGATGATATTAAGGCTGGGATTATAGACCCCAAAATGACATGGGATTGCTCTGCTACAGTAAATGCTGAGGAGCACACTCTGGGAATCTGTCAAAATATCTAGGGTTCAGGGGATGTTCCCTCGTTCCCATAATGCAAGCTGGTGCTTACAGCACTTCCTGCACATCTTGACCACCCAAATAGAAGAGGAGAGCCAGGAAATGCAGTGCTGGGCATCTGCTCACAGGCAGGCCGGAACCAACACATTAGAAAAGTTTTCAAGGGTCAATCAGTCCCCTTAAAAGGGACCAGGTTCCTGATAATACAAGGATATCATTTGGGGATCTGGCATAACCCAGGCCAGGGGCAATTAAATTCTTAGCCTGGGAATTCCCTCTTCCTGGCCTTGCCCACTCTGACATCAGGGTCATGTTTAGGAATGTTCAGCCCCAATGGAAGCTACCTGTGGAGGCTGAGACACAGCATATCTGCGTGCCAGTCCAATTTCTGGCCCCTTCACTGTACTTCTGGCAGAACTGCTCCAGGAGTGCACTGCTGCGGGTGTAGATTTTCGACCCCATAGTGAACTGTTAAGGAGAGGGCAAAATAATTACAAAAGGGCCAAATATAGATAGATTAAATGAGTGAATGGCATGATGACAGATGCAGTTTAATATAACAAAGTTTGAGGTAGTACCTTTAGAAGAATGGTAGATGGGAACACAATCTCAATGGGGAAGTGTTGCGTCCGTGTATAATAAGACACAGACTGCGGAGAACGGTACAACAGGTGTTTACTCAACGTGGCTCACACTGCAACTGATCTGTACAGATTACTACTCAGTGCTATATACAGGTGTGGTCACTGCCAGTACTGCAGTATACATGAGCTGTAAAACATAGTTCCCCCCTTAAAGGTATATACATTACAATTCCTCCCCTTTTAGATTAACAGTACCATAACACTCATTTAACAATTAAATATCAAACTAATTACAATTAACACTTTTAACATGCAACATTAGCTGAAAATAGTCTATTTATATATTCAGTCTTTGGGGAGGTTTCCTGATCCTTTCTGGATAGCGCCTTTCCCGAGTGTCTTGCTCTTGGTGCGGAGGCGATTCTGGCCCCCTGTCATCGGTTGGTTCATCAGCTTCCGATGCTACTGTTTCTGGGGTAGACGCGATCTGTACATTGGGTTCATCACCAGGTACGTATGGGCGAGGCATGGGGTTGACTTGTTCCTGTGACTCTAGGATCTGGTCAGCATGGCGTCTCACGATGCTCTCCCCAACATCCACTGTGTACATTAGTGGGCCCTGCCGTGTGCATATCGTTCCTGGCTGCCATTTTTCTGTTCGGTAGTCGCGGGCCAAGACTGGTTGCCCTACATTGAAGCTCCTTGTCGGCTTCTCATGGATGTGCTGGAATTGCTTATTCTCAACATCTCTTCGTACGTTTGGTCTGAGCAAATCCAGGCGAGATCTTAACCTTCGGTTAAAGAACATCATGGCTGGGGCCTGGTTGGTGACTGCATGTGTCGCATTCCGGTAGGCGAACAGGAAATTGTCCACCTTGTGCTGCAGCGGAATGTTGTCATTGTACATAGCCTTTATTGCCTTCTTAAAGGTTTGTACGAACCTCTCAGCCAATCCATTTGTGGCTGGATGATACGGGGCGGATGTGTAATGTCTTACCCCATTCTTTTTCAAGAACCTCCAGAACTCTTCGGACACAAACTGTGGTCCGTTGTCGGAGCAAATCTGTTCTGGCAAGCCATTCCTGGCAAAAATGGTCCGTAGGACTGCAATAGTTTTCTCCGTGGTGGTGGAGGACATTTTGATGACCTCAGGCCATTTCGAGTGCGCATCCACGGCTATTAAAAACATTGAGTCCATGAATGGGCCAGCAAAATCGATATGCACCCGTTGCCATGGAGATGAGGGCCACTCCCATGGGTGTAGAGGGGCATGTGGTGGTGCATTTTGGACTTTCTGGCATCCTGAGCAGCTCTTGGTCAGGTCCTCGATTTGTTTATCGATTCCCGGCCACCACACATAAGCCCTGGCTAGGCTTTTCATTTTTACCCCTCCCAGATGACCCTCATGAAGCTCATTTAGCACTCTATCCCTTAACTTGGGTGGAATTACCACTCGGGATCCACACATCAAGGTCCCCCGGCACACTGACAGCTGTTCTCTCCTTGTCGAGAATGCTGGCAACAGTGAGTTGCCATGTGCTGGCCATCCCTTCACCGTCAAATCATATACCTGAGACAGTGTCGGGTCATTTCGGATTTCCTTTTCGATACAAGCGTTAGTTACCGGTAGGTATTCAACTATAGTCGAATGGAATATTTCGACAGGATCCACTGCTGGTGCTTCCTCCGCAGTAGGCAGTGGCAGGCGTGATAGCCCATCAGCATTTCGATGCTGTTTCGTGCCCTTATATTCAATCTCATAGTGGTGCGCCCCTAGAAAAAGTGACCATCTTTGTAGTCGTTGCGCAGTCATCACTGGAACGCCCTTCTTCGGATTAAAAATGGAGACAAGAGGCTGGTGATCAGTCAGCAAGGTGAATTTCTGCCCGTGCAGATAGTGATTGAACTTTCTCACTCCCCACACTAGGCTGAGGGCCTCCCTGTCAATCTGGGTGTAGTTACGCTCGGCTGAGGTTAGTGATCGTGACGCAAAGGCTATTGGCCTCTCTGAGCCGTCCAAGAATTTGTGCGACAGCACCGCTCCAATGCCGTAGGGTGACGCATCACATGCCAACCGAATTGGTAATGCCGGGTTGTAATGGGCCAATACCTCTTTCGATGTGATTAGTGTTTTGCTCTTCTGGAAAGCTCATCTACATTCGTCACTCCACTTCCATGGCACCCCAGTTTGCAGTAGGGTGTTCAGTGGGTGTAGTATTGTAGACAAATTTGGCAAGAACTTATGGTAGTAGTTTACCAGCCCGAGGAACAACCTCAGTTGTGACACATTTTCCGGTGCTGGAGCCTTGACTACTGCCTCAATCTTCTCTGGGGACTTACGTAACCCCTCTTTATCGATAACGTGGCCACAATACGAGATCTGTTTTCTAAAAAACTCGCATTTGGGGCGGTTAGCTCGGAGCCCATATTCCTGCAATCTAGTGAGCACCTGCTCCAGGTTGGCAAGGTGATCACTGTCATTTTCGCCCGTGACCAGGGTGTCGTCCAAATAACACTGGGTCCCTGGGATCCCTTGCAGGACTTGTTCCATTGCCCTCTGCCAAATAGCCGGAGCTGCTGCTACCCCGAATACCAGCCAGTTGTATTGGTAGAGACCGTTATGGGTGTTGATTGTGAGGTATTTTTTTGATGCTTCTTCTACCTCCATTTGCAGATACGCCTGGGCCAGATCAATCTTAGTGAAGCGTTTCCCTCCAGATAGCGAGGCGAAAATATCTTCAATCCGCGGAAGTGGATTTTGTACGGTGTGAAGGACCGGGTTCACTGTTACCTTAAAGTCCCCACAGATGCGAACCTTCCTTGGTTCCCAGGCGTGCTGCTCAACGACTTTTTCATCACAGGGACGATGGGTGTAGCCCACTCACTCCAGTCTACCTTGGACAGTACACCTGAACGTTCCAGACTCTCCAGCTCTGCTTCGACGGCTGGGCGGATCGCATAAGGTACCGGTCTGGCCTTAAAAAATTTTGGGCTTGCGTTTCCTGGTGCACGAAACTCAAAAGGTTAGTATGCAGGTGCAGCAAGTGATTAAGAAAGCCAATGGAATGTTGGCTTTCATTGCTAGGGGGATAGAATATAAAAATAGGGAGGTATTGCTTCAGTTGTACAAGGTATTGGTGAGACCGCACCTGGAATACTGCATACAGTTTTGGTGTCCATACTTAAGAAAAGACATACTTGCTCTCGAGTCAGTACAAAGAAGGTTCACTCGGTTAATCCCGGGGATGAGGGGATGGACATATGAGGAGAGGTTGAGTAGATTGGGACTCTACTCATTGGAGTTCAGAAGAATGAGAGGCGATCTTATTGAAACATATAAGATTGTGAAGGGGTTGGATCGGGTGGATGCGGGGAGGATGTTCCCGATGATGGGTGAAACTAGAACTAGGGGGCATAGTCTTAGAATAAGGGGCTGCTCTTTCAAAACTGAGATGAGGAGGAACTATTTCACTCAGAGGGTGGTAGGTCCATGGAATATGCTGCCCCAAAAAGCTGTAGAAGCTACATCATTACATAAATTTAAAACAGAAATAGACAGTTTCCTAGAAGTAAAGGGAATTAAGGGTTACGGGGAGCGGGCAGGAATTTGGACATGAGTCTAGGTTCGGATCGGACATGGCCCTGTGGGTAGCGGAGCGGGCCCAGGGGCCGTGTAGCCTGATCCTGCTCTTATTTCGTGTGTCTAATTCTGTTAGATTCAGGAGATGGTTCTGTGATAGTAGATTGGCGGTTAGGATCAGATCAGCCATGATCTTATTAAATGGCGGAGCAGGCTCGAGGGGCCGATTGGCCTACTCCTGCTCCTATTTCTTATGTTCTTATGTTCTTCAATTTTAATCGCCACTGTCATGCCTTTTAGTGTTCTGAGTCCTTGCTGGAATACTTCTTTCGCGTCAGTTAGGATCTTTGACAGTCGCCCAGGTGTGACGTCGTCATCCTTTTTTTCAGCCACAGTCAGTGCCTGTATGGAATGCCAATCCAGTTGTATTTTCCAGATCCATTCACGTCCCAGTAATGGTGGTCCTCCATCTTGCAATACATACAGGTCTAGTTTTGGTGTTTCCTTACCGTTATATATAACGGTCACCCTTATTTTTCCTTTGGGGTAGACTTTTTGCCCCGTGTACGTCTTCAAAATAATTTTTGTGTCTCTCAAGGGTATGTGTGAGAATAGCCGCTCGTAGTCCCGTCGGTTTATGACTGTTAGGGCTGATCCTGTGTCCAATTCCATCTTTACCTGGACTCCTGCTAACTTGAGAGTGACCCAAATGGTTCGGTGATCCTCCAATGTGATCACATTATGTAGTTTCAGACAACTCAGTTCCCTGCTTTCGGAGTCGTTATCACTCTTTTGTTCGTCTGAACTATTCTCCGTCATCTTATGTACCTTCTTGTACTTTCCTTTGGTTGGTTTCTTATTGCTGGTTTTCTTTCCCGACCTGCAGACTCATGTTATGTGTCCTACTTTTCCACACTGTCTGCACACTTTCTCTTTGAACCAGCAATCATTCTGGTCGTGTGTTGTTCTGCCGCAGCGATAGCACTTCTCTGTTCCATATGACATTTCGTTTGTGCCATATTCTTGCGGTCTCTGTTGTATCTCTGCAGCGCCCCGTGCTGCTGCTTCATATGATACCGCAATGCTGAAAGCCTTTTCCAGCGTAAGGTCCTTTTCAGATAAAGCCATTTCTGGGTTCCTTCACTTTGAAGCCCACACACAAACTTGTCCCTTAAGGTATCTGCCAGTCCCGCTCCAAACTGGCAGTGTTTCGATAGTTTGCGCAGTTCTGTTAAATAATCAGCATTGCTTTCATCCTTATGCTGGTTCCGTTTGTGAAACTTGAATCTTTCTGCTATCAGCAGCGTTGTGGGGTTTAAATGTTCCTTTAGTATCGTTACTATGTCTTCAAAACTCTTTTCCATTGGCTTTGTTGGGGTGACTAGATTTCGTAATAAACCATACGTCTTTGCACCCATTAAATTTAACAATACCAACGCTTTCTTGTCATCTGACACCTCATTTGCCTTGCAGTACACCTCTATTCGTTTGACATATGTAGTCCAATCTTCGACTTCATTGTCAAATGCGGTGATACTGCCACTCTTCGGCATTTTGGGTGTGGTTTAAAATGGCGTCTCCCAATGGCTTAAAATGGCATCTCCAGTGCTTTCCTTCCTCCCCCGCTGCTGCCAACGCCACTCCCGGCGGTTCTCGTGGCAATGGCGGCGCCCTGTAGGTTTTGCGCGCTTTTCCTGCGCTGCTGCCAATGCCGCTCTCGGCGGTCCTCGTGGCAATGGCGGCACCTCGCGGGTTTCTGCACCTCTCTCTCTCCCTCTCTCCGACGCTGCTCGGCCCCTGAACACCGGCTGCGCCCTGTGCACTCTGCCCTCTCTCTCTCTCCCCCGTCGACGCTGCTCGGCCCTTTGCTGTGCCGCTCGGTCGGGCTCTAGCCTGCCGCTGTCCAGGAAGGGTCTGCGCACGACCTGTTGCCAGCCCGTTTCGCTGGACCACCTCGACTGGAAAGCCAAGCCTGGCTCTCGACAGCCTCCCCTGCAATTCTCGAGTCTCTGCTGGATGACTGGGCGGTTGCCCGTGGTCGACGCCCGAGCCTCTGGCCTTGACCTCCAATCCACTGATCTCCAGGAATGAATCCCCGGGAGGTGATGCAGAGTTGCAGGTAGGTTCGAACCTGCCTCGTCGCCAATGTTGCGTCTGTGTATAATAAGACACAGACTGCGGAGAACGGTACAACAGGTGTTTACTCAACATGGCTCACACTGCAACTGATCTGTACAGATCACTACTCAGTGCTATATACAGGTGAGGTCACTGCCGGTACTGCAGTATACATGAGCTGTAAAACATAGTTCCCCCCTTAAAGGTATATACATTACAGGAAGCACCAGAAGGGATAGATGAATAAGAGATTTAGTGGTCTAAATCATTAAAAGCCAGCTTGGATATGCAAAAAGCAATCAAAATGGCTAATTAGACGCATGGCCTCATCACAGGAGGTACAAAATATGAAAGCAAAGAAGTGCTACTGCAGTTATACGAGTGCCGATTAGAACTATCTGGAATACTGTGTTCAGTTTTGGATATTCCACCCTAGGAAAGATAGACTTGTATTGGAGAAAGTCCAATGATGATTCACAAGGGTGACACCCAGGATGGCGAGACCAAGCTATAATGAGAAATTGGATAAACTGGGTTATATTCCCTGGAGATGAGGAAGTTAAGAGGTGATCTAATTGAGGTATTTAAAGTAATGAAGGGAATTAACAGAGCAGGTAGGGAATGACTCTTCCCTCTCGTGGGGGAATCCAGAATAAGGGGACATCATTTTAAAATTGGGGAATCTTTGCTTGTCCAGAAAAAAATCTTCACACAGTTGTAAGCATGTGTAATACACTGCCCCAGAATCAAGTGAGCTGTTTAAAAGGAAGAGATATTCATACTTGGGAAGTAAATATATAAAAAGATATAGAGAATAAAAAGGTAATAAAAAGATAAGAGCTGCCAAAATGGCAGAGTAGGTTCAATGGGCTGAATGACCAACTCCTATTCCTATGAGCCCGAAGAGGAGAGCAACCTGAAGAAGGAACAGGGAGCAGTGTGGCAGCAATCATTTAGAGACTGTCAAGCAGAAGCAACTGGTTTTACTGATGTGCCTTCCAAAGTGTTTGCAGTACACCACTGGCAGGATCTGCCCAACTAAATGCATTTGCCGGGGAGAAAAACAGCGATGCATGTCATAGGCATGCTGCCCGATGAAGGGAACAAATTCTTTGAGAGAAGTTTCCCTGGCCCACGATATCATGATACCACTTGGCATGATAGAATTCTTCTCAGTTGCAAGGGAGCTTTAGAGTTTCACTCCAGTCCATTCCCAGCACCATTATTTATTATGCAATCTAAATGCACCTTTGTGGAGTGCATCGAGGTTGATCCCAAAGGAGCAGATTCAGCTGATCAGGAATTTAGTAAAGTAATAGGGTCTGGTGGAAGTGAGAAAACCTGAAGTAGCTCTAATATTTGAGTCATCACCAACAGCAGGAACATGTTCAGTTCATGCGGCATGTGAGCTGACAGATGAAGTCCAGCAAATCATTGCTCAAGTTACCCTGTTGTGAGGGATGGAGGGACAGTCTGTTGAGAGTAGATAGCGTTGAAGGAGGTGTGGTGAGGGATCATCTTGTGGGAGAAAGACCTTGTGAGGGGATGGCAAGAGAGACACTGTTGAATGGCCGTGTGAGGGATGATGGAGGGAGATGAACCATGTTGCATGGATATCTCCATCTCTGCTCGGGATGGTTGTTGGGGTTTAGCTGACCCAAGTTATAAAACAGTAAATCCTTTGAGTCACCATGAGTGATACCATAGAAGATCCACTTGTAAATTTTAAAAAGTGTTTACCAGAATAGCTATTCATATATCCAAAACTGAAGTAAACAAAATCACCAGTATGTCACTCATGGTCAATGGGAAACATTTATTTCATGCTTGGTGAGGCACTGCTCAGTAGCAAACTCATCCTGACGATAAGCCTCACACTACATGCCAAGAGCAGAAGGAGCCTGACTTTTTCTCTGTAACTGCAGGTGCAAATCATAACATAAGAAATAGGAGCAGGAGTTGGCCATTTTAACCCTGCAAGCCTACTCTGCCATTCAATAAGACCATGGCTGATCTTCTACCTGAACTCCACCTTCCGTACTATCCCCATATTCCTTGATTCCCTTAATAGCCAAAGGTCAGGAAAAAATAATTCACACAATTTATATTTTAGATTTGTTCCAAGCGTGAATCCCTTTATTTAGTTTAGTTTTACTTATTGCCCTGTTGGGCACACTAAATGGAGAAATCCTAGACAAGTATAAGGTCGTCTCCCAATTTTACAGTATCTATAAAATTGAATTCTGCAGGAATTTTTTTACTGGAGTCAGTGAGGGGGCTGATATAATTGGAATTAGATGCATGGTTCCCATTAGATTTAATTGTTTATCATATCTCTCTCTTTCTAATTTCTTTCTCACTCACTCTCCACTATTCGTCCCCTCTCCCCCGCCAGCTCCATAACTTAATCCCACTCTCCGTTCAAGAGAGACAGGGAGGCGCCTTTAACTGTTTCACTCGGTCATTGTGGTTACTGTAAAGTTCCCACTGAACTTTTGCTACAGTTCTCATTTAATGGCTCTTGGTTCTGGTGGTTAAGAGTTTGTGTTTGAAATTCTTACACTGATTGAAACAATGAGAAGATGCGATTGAAGTCCATCCCTTTCATGTGCATTTCATTTAAAGAGTGCCACGCATGTGTAAACATTCTTCACCCTTCCAAAACGAGAACGATAGATATAGGATTCCCTCCAGAACTTAAGATTTACAGTGGCAGGAGTTGAAGAGAAGTTTATGGCATTTACATTACAGAACCGCTTGTGCTTTCAATATATGCTGTTTCTAGTGCTGAGTACACCAGCCCCGAAATTCTGCAGTGGGGTGCATCTGGGCGTAAATGCCAGCCTGAAACCTCCAAACTTTCCACATCAGGGGTTGTTCCCCCATTAGCCTGCTAACAGTGGATTCCTGCACCACTAGGGGTGCATCTAGGATGCCACCTGCTGATGAGGCTGGAAAATCCAATTGAAGATGCCCAGTCTGGGGGTGAGGATGCTGGGTTCCCCTCTGAGAGAAGAAGCTGCTGCCCACTTGGCTCCCTTTGTAAGGAGGCTGCCTTAAAACTGAAAAAACAAATTGTCCCTCAAATCCTCAGGTGTCCAGCTGTGCTCTCCATATCCACACGGGTGGGTTTAACTTTCTCTAATACCACACTGGTTAACCCACCTGTGTAAAATTCTTTTGTGTCTCTTTCAATACGGTCACTAACTATTTATCTTAAATAGGTTTGACCGTGTTAAAATATCGCACAAAGGAATTTTCTATAAATGTGTTAATCAGTAAATTATCAGTGGAAATCAAACCCTGCTTGAGCAGGGTACAAGGACACTACCTCTCCCATGTAAAATAACCTGCCACCATTCATTGTTTAAACTCAACATATGAAAAATGTCCCTTGACCGCCAGTATCCATGGATTCGTACCCCAGCATGAGTAAACACCTTTCGACAAAAAAAGAACTAATCTGAGCGCTAACCTTCACCGAGTTGCAATGCCTCTAAGCATCATACTAATTCTAAAAATCAGTCACACTGAATAAATTCCCAGGAGAGGATTTCAGGACCATGCGTGAGTTCGGGGAAGGGGAGGGGGAGGTTTGAAGGGAATTCTGATACTTCCTTTCAACATGTAAAATAAATGGTGTGCTGAGTATTTGTTACTCTGGAGCCCAGATAAACATATCATCACTCCAAGTATAATATTCCAATGTGCAGTTCCACTCACGTTCCCATTGTGTAGAAGCTTGATTCAAGCATAGTCCTAATTCAAGCATAACATTTCTTTGCTTAAAAGTTATCCATTTGCCAAGATTTTGGCTGTCTCATCTCCCCCAGGCACAACTACACTACCTCATTTGGAAATTTCTGGACCTGCCCTGACCATAGAACTGCAGCTAAAAGTAAATTCGATTTTTTTTTTTAAAAACAAAGGGAGGACTATGGAAGCAGACCAGACTAACTTGAATCAGGTTAAAGAGACACTGACTTTCTGAAAAATTGTTTGGAAGTATTTTTACCTTGAAGAAAAAGAAGAACCATGGTCATTTGTGTCATGTTGAGATCACAAGTTTGAAGTTCTGAGTGCTGAAATTCACATACGAATATTTAACACACTCATACAGACATTGCTATGCACAATTTATACAGTCATTGCACGGAATTTGCGGTCCTGATGATGGCGCCTTTTGAAACTGATCGCAACTTCAGAATTTAGCGCATGCGCGGCCTAATGCGGAAATCCTGAAGTTGCGCTCTGTCATTCCCTGCTCCTCCACAGGCTGCGCTGTGCAAACCCCACCCCCACCCCACAGAGCCAGCAAGCAGTGAAATCTCTCAAATCATGGAAACTGACGAAAACTTTGGCTCTTCCGCAGTAATACCGCTGTTAAATACCCCATTAATATTCGACCCTTTTGGATCAGGTGTAACTGAAGTTTTAACAGCGTATTGACTGCTAAACAAAGGTTATGGCCCTGAAAAACTAATTTTAATTTTCTTACTGTCAAATTTATCTATTTTAATAAAAATTACAATTTTTAAGAAACTTTAAAAAATGATTTTTAAGAAATGTTAAAAAATCATTTTAAGTTTATTCATCTTTCTTTCAGGATTTCCTTTTCCCCATGTAAGTGCCCCAACCTTTGTGTTGCTCTCTCTAACATTTTTAAAAAGTTAGAATCAAAGGAGCTTACCCACTTCCTGGTTCGCTGTCTGTGAGAATTCTGCGTGTTGATTCACTGCTTAGGCAGTTTGTTGACATCACAGCAGCTCTTCACTGGGAATCCCATTAACTTCCACTGATTTCAATGACGCATCGGAAAACCCAAAATCCTCGCCACCAAGATGGCAAAATCTTTGTGCGAAGCTTACTTCGACGCCAGCAGTGAACACATTTGCTTCACCGCTGATCACAAATTCCGGGCCATTAACTTGAGTTTGTTTTGACACAAATTCAGCATCTGCTGAAATTTGCTAAAACCACTTTGTGTCGCTAGCACTAGTACGTCCACCCTGTGGGATTTTCCCAATCAGTGGGGGTAATTTTTTTTTTTAATGAAAAACCCGACCACAACACGCCCACTTCCAGTTTTAACAGAGACGGGTTGCAGGTGGGTGGGCGGGTGACCAATCTGCTCTCAGGAGGTGGGTCGGCCACTAAATTATTAAGCAGATTTGTGCTTCCATTTTTAATAACATTTTATTTTTAAACTCATGTCGGCCGTGTTTCCCAGGATTCGGGCAGATGAAATGAGGCAAGAAGGGCTGCATCTGAGGTAAGTGCCTTTATTGCACTGCTTGTGGACCAGAAGGAGCAGGAGTGCTCCCCCATCAAGCTTACCTTTGAAACAGCCTGCGATTGGCCGTTGCCCACCGCCCCGCCGATGTTCGGTCCAATCCCTCCCCACGATGTCCGACCGCCACCCCACCACCCCCCACCCCCACCCCGCCGTGATGTCAGGCTCCGCCCCCTCCCTCCATGATTTCCAACTCTCTTTTCTGCCGCTCCCCCCACCCTCCACCCTGCAATGTTCCAAGGTTGGTAATTGACAACTTATGCAGCCTATTAGAGATTGCACCACAATGTTATGGAAGTTTACAGCAAAGAGAGAGGTCATTTAGCCCATCAGGCCTCTTTTCTAGAACAATCCAAAACTATGCCACTGCCCTGATCTCTCTCCATGGCCCTGTATCATCATCTGCTTTAAATAGTTATTCAATTTTCTCTTAAATGATGCAATGGTCTCTGCCTCAACCATTCCCTCTGGCAAAGCATTCCTAGTGTTTGGGCGAGGGTTTAAACTAATCTGACAGAGGGAGGGGCACCAGGATGAAGCATTAGAGAGAAAGTACAGAGGACTGGTAGAGAAAAAACAGCATTAGAATGAAAAGTAGTTCAGAAATAGCAGTGATCAGACAGCAGGGAAATTCGAGGCAGACTAAGATGGGTTTGGAGTGCATAAATGTGCGTAAATGCATGTAGCGTGGTGAATAAGGTTGGTGAGCTGCAGGCACAAGTAGCCACATGGGATTATGATATAGTGACAATAATGGAGACCTGACTCAAACAAGGGGAGGAATGGGCACTTAGTATTCCTGGCTACAATGTATTCAGGAAAGATAGGGAAGGGAAAAAAGGATGGTGACGGCAGTATTGGTCAAAGATACTGTTACAGCACTAGAAAAGGTTGATGTACTTGAGGGTTTAAAGACAGAATCTATTTGATTAGAATTAAGGATCAATATAGAGGAGCTGTTATGCTGCTGGGTGTATACTATAGGTCACCAAATAGTGGGAAGGTGATAGAGGAGCAAATTTGCAGGCAAATTGCAGAAAGATGCAAAACCATTAGAGTAGTGATAATGAGGGACTTCAATTATTCTAATATAGACAGGGAAAATAACAGTGTAAAGGGCGAAGAGGAGGAGGAGGAGGAATTCCTGAAATGTGCACAAGAGAACTTTCTTGATCAGTATGTTTCCAGCCCAACGAGAAAGGAAGCAGTGCTGGATCTAATTCTGGGGAATGAAGTGCCTGGGGCAAATGGAGCATGTTTCAGTGGGAGAGCATTTGGGAAACAGTGATAACAATATCATTAGTTTTAGAGTCATGGAAAAGGACAAGGAAAATCAAATGTGAAAATACTCAAAAATTGGTGGGCAAAACAATAATTGAACAATGGGAGGCGATGGTTCAGGTACAGAGTGGACATATTCCTATGAGGGGGAAAGGAAGGGCATCCAAAGCTGGAGCTCCCACTAAAGATATAGAGGTTAAAATGAGACAGAAAAAGGCTTATGAGGATTGTACAGTTCATAATACAGTAGAGAACCAAGCTGAATACAAAAAGTACAGGTGAGAACTGAAAAAGGAAGTGAGAGAATATGGGAATAGATTAGCAGATAACATAAAAGGGAATCCAAAAGTCTTTTATAAACATATAAATTGTAAAATGGTAGTCAAAGGAAGGGTAGGGCCGATTAGGGACCAAAAAGGAGATGATCTTGTGGAGGCAGAGGGCATAGCTAAGGTACCAAATGAGTACTTTGCATCTGTCTTCACTAGAGAAGAGGATGCTGCCATGTCACAGCAAAGGAGGAGGTAGTAGAGAAATTGGATGGAATAAAAATAGATAAAGAGGATGTACTAAAAAAGTTGGCAGTGCTCAAAGTAGAAAAGTCACCCGGTCCAGATGGGATGCATCCTCGGTTGCTAAGAGAAGTAAGGTTGGAAATTGCAGAGGCTCTTGCCACAATCTTCCAATCCTCCTTAGATATGGGAGAGGTGCAAGAGAACTGGAGGACTGAAAATGTAATACTGTAGGAATTGATGAATTCCTAACTAATAACTGAGGTCGACTCAGGAGATCACTCAAACAGGTCTTAACAAGATGGAGATTCCACGAGGACTGCCTGGGCAGTCACGTGGTTTGCGACGTGACATCATCGCGTTTGCCCGCGCTCTTAAAGGGGCCACGCCCCGTGCATACGAACACTATATACAAACACAGTAATGTCTAACACAATGGTACAGGCTTAGGCTGGTGTTAGAACCTCGTTAAAGGGAATTATGTACAGTTGCCCAGAGTCATTCAGTGGCTCCGCCACAATACCCCTTTTCAAAAAAGGGGAGAGGGATAAACCTGGCAACTACAGGCTAGTCTGCTTAATGTTGGTGGTGGGAAAACCTTTAGACAATTAATCAGGGACAAAATGAATTGGCACTTGGAAAAATAAGAGTTAATAAATGAAAGCCAACATGGATTTGTTAAAAGCAAATCGTGTTTTATTAACTTGATTGTGTTCTTTGATAAAGTAACCAATTTTTGAGTACTTTCACATTTGATTTTCCTTGTCCTTTTCCATAACAACTCTAAAACTAATATTGTGATCATTGTTTCCCAAATGCTCTCCCACTGAAACAAGTTGATGTTGTGTATATGGACTTTCAAAAGGCGTGTTCAAAAGTATCATGTAGTAGATTTGTTAGCAAATTTGAAGCCCATGTGATTAAAGGGGCAATGGCTGCTTGGATACAACATTGGTTAAGGGTCAGAAAGCAGGGAGTAGTGGTGAACAGTTGTTTTTCAGACCGGAGCAAAGTGTGCAGTGGTGTCCCCCAGAGGTCGGTGTTGGGACCATTGTTCTTTCTGATATATATTAATGACCTGGACTTGGCCTAAACAGGACATAATCTCAAAGTTTGCAGATGACATTAAACTCAAATGCAGTAAACAGTGAGGAGGACAGTAACTGACTTCAGGAGGACATAGACAAACTGGTGAAATGGACAGACACGTGGCAGATGAAATTTAATGCAGAGAAGTATGAAGTGATTCATTAAGAACATAACAAATAGGAGCAGGAAGAGGCCATTTGTCCCTTTGAGCCTGCTCTGCCATTCAATAAGATCATGGCTGAGCTTCTACCTCAACTCCACCTTCCCGCACTATCCCAATATCCCTTAACATCCAAAAATCTATCAATCTCTGTCTTGAATATACTCAACAACTGAGCATCCACAGCCCTCTGGGGAAGAGAATTTCAAAGATTCACAACCCTTTGAGTGAAGAAATCTCTCCTCATCTCAGTCCGAAATGGCTGACCCCTTATTCTGAGATTGTAACCCCTAGTTCTAGACTCCCCAGCCTGGGGAAACATCCTCCCAGCATCAATCCTGTCAAGCCCTGTAAGAATTTAATATGTTTCAATGAGATCACCTCTCATTCTTCTAAATTCTAGGGAATATAGGCCTAGTCTCCTCAATCTCTCCTCATAGGACAACCCTTCTCCCCCCACCCAATCCCAGGAATCAGTCTGGTGAACCTTCATTGCGCTCCCTCTAAGGCAAGTATATCCTTCCTTGCCAAAACTGTACACAATACTCCAGGTGTGATCTCACCAGGGCCCTATATAATTGCAGTAAGACTTCTTTATTCTTATACTACAAACCTTTTGTAATAAAGGCCAACATACAATTTGCTTTCCTAATTGCTTGCTGTACCTGCATATTAACTTTCTGTGATTCGTGTACAAGGACACCCAGGTCCCTCTGAATACCAACATTTCCCAATCTCTCACCATTTAAAAAATATTCTGCTTTTCTATTTTTCCTACCGAAGTGGATAACTTAACATTTCTCCACATTATCATCCATCTGCCATGTTCTTGCCCACTCAATAAACCTGTCTATATCCCTTTGCATTCTCCTTACAACTTACTTTCCCACCTTGCTTTGTATCATCAGCAAACGTGGATACATTACACTCAGTCCCTCATTTAAGTAATTGATATAGGTTGTAAATAGCTGAGGCCCAAGCACTAGTTACCCCACTAGTTACAGCCTGCCAACCTGAAAATGACCCATTTATTCCTACTCTCTGTTTTCTGTCCATTAACCAATCCTCAATCATGCTAATATTTTACCCCCAATCATATGAGCCCTAATTTTGCATAATAACCTCTTGTGTGGCACCTTATCGAATGCTTTCTGAAAATCCAAATACACTACATCCACTGCTCCCCCCTTATCTACCCTCCAAGTTACAACCTCAAAAAACTCTAATAGATTTGTCAAGCATGATTACCCTTTCATAAATCTGTGCTGACTCTGCCCAATCACATTGGCCCAGAAATTCGGGTCCCCATGGGTGAGTACATGCTGGGTACTCACGCACAGGCCCAACAAAAGTGCCGGTTTCGTGCATGCACTGCACATGCGCGGGAAACCGGAACTTCCGTTCCATTAAAGGAAGGGGTTCACAGGTCGAACGCGTGCACCGGAGAGGCAGTGCGTGCGCCTGGAACTTATGTTTTTTTGCAGCTTTCTCCGGGAGGGTGAGTCTCCAGGAGTTACACTTTTAAAAAGCAGTCGCGAGGCCTGCTTTTAACAAGATAAGTGGTGAATTAAGTAAAATTAAAACATTTTTTCCACCGGTTTATTATTTTTAAATACTTTAAAGAAAGGTAAGTTTATTTTTAGCCCTGTTAGAAACTGTAATTAATTTTTTCAAAATTTTTAATTATTATTTAAATTTGTTATTTTATGTAAATTATAGTTATTTTAAAAATGTGATGTTTTTAAAAAAAATTATTTGAAGTTTTAGTTATGTTTTGGGGCTGATTTGTATTTATAGTTTTGACAGCTCTTCCTGTCAAATTTATGAATGGGCATTCCCTGCTACCATTGGCTCTCCGTGGCCCACGTGATCCCAGGGGACGCTTTGAACTAACTGCGCCCCTGGGATACGCAAGCACTGCACGCCAGCAGTTGGAGGAGGCCCAAGATCGGAATCCCACGCGGGCCCACAGCACAATGGCTGGTGCGCTAGGTAAGTGCAGGTCGGATTTCTGGGCCATTATGATTTTCTAAGTGTCCTGTTACCACATCCCTAATTCCAGCATTTTCCCTACTACTGATGTCAGGCTAACTGACCTATAGTTCCCTGTTTTTTCTCCCTCCTTTCTTGAATAGCGGGGTTACATTTACTACCTCACAATTGTGGGGACCCTTCTAGAATCTAGGGAATTCTGGAAGATCAAAAACAATGATCCACTATATCTGTAGCCACCTCTTCTAAAACCCTAGGATGTAGGCTATCAGGTCCAGGGAATTTGTCCGCTTTTAGTCCCATTAATTTCTCCAGTACTATTTCTTTACTAATGCTAATTTCTTTAAGTTCCTCATTCTCACTGGATCCTTGGTTTTCCACTATTTCGGAATGTATTTTGTGTCTTCTTCTGTGAAGATAGATAAAAGGCTGCGATTTTGCCGGCCAAAGCGGGTTCAGGGCAGGAGAGGTCGTTGTTGGGATACGGTCCCACTGCCTACTGAAGCCCACCGAAAAAAAGGATTTTACGTTAATGGGCCTTGTTAAGCCCACCCGTCGCATTCCCCGACCCTATTAGAAAGTGCAAGTCAGGTGAAGTCAGCGCTGATGCTTCTCTTGCCGGTTTATTTAAAGGGCCCAAGGCCCCACTTCATTCCACTTCCTGAATTTGAAACAACCATCTCTGAGATAGCTTGTTCAACTCCAAAAATGAGCTCACAAAGGCAGTGGGCTGCACCTCAATTCAGTGATGACACCCTCCATATTCTTGTGGAGGGAGTCAGAGCACGCAGGGGGGTTCTCTTCCCTGCCAGTGGTCGGAAGAGACCTCCCCAGGAGGCCAAGGTAGCCTGGCTGCAAATAGCTGAGGAGTACACAAGCAGGGATGTCATAAGGAGGACCAGGCTGCAGTGGCGCAAACGTTTCTATGATCTCAGTAGATCACGATATGTTACTGCAAAGCCACACTCAACCTCATCCTGCTGTGCCACTCATCACATCCACGTCACTCTGCCTTCCATACCCTACTCCTGCACATCCTTACTCACACCAACTTACCTTGCACCTCCACCCACCCCTCTCTATCTACATTATCACTTCCCCATCTCACTAGCCACCCCTCACACTCACCCTCATCCTACTGCAAGCATACCAACTAACAACACACAAGGGTAGGCACTTGTGTGTTTTAGCCAATGTTCATGTGACGTTTCTGTTAATGTGTTGTCAAACATTGAAATCTTTATTTTCAACACTCTGCGTTCTTGGACAGATTTGTGTGCACCTTTGGAAGTGGCTTAGTGAGTTGCAGTGAATGGTGAGGCGTAATGGTACCCCCTGTAATGGTGATGAGTGTGAAAGGAATGGCTTGGGCATTGTAGGGATGGTGTGCGGTAGTGCCAAGCTGGTGCATCATGTAGCAGCCAGGGTGTACAGCGTCAAGTGAAGTAAATGTGGCCATGGTGAGGCCATCCCTGGTGTCCCGGGCAGCAATGTAGTTGCGTGCTGATGCCCTCTGGTGTTGTTGTTGGTGCTGTTGGTGTGCCTGGTGCTGCTGGTGTTGGGGCTGATCGTGGTCAGATTCTGAGGACCAAGGTGAGAGAGTGTAAGCCATACCCATTCTGATGTAATAGATGGCAGGCGATGGAGAGATGACAGAAGCAAATCCATCAATGGTGAGAGAGGCTGTTCCAATGAGGTGCCACTGGATAGAGAGTTGGTTCTAAACACTTGCAAGCTACAGAAAGCTTTATATGTCTCACAAATGCAGTAGCCAACAGTTTCTGAGTTCTGCAACTGAAAAGCTGCATCATGGTGTCCTTTATACCACTTCTGCATCTGTCAGGTAATCAGATAAATCAAAGCAGACTCAACTCACGACAGGGTGAGTTGTCGTGTTCCCTGAGCAGCAGGTAACCAATGGGGGAGCACATAAAATTAGAAGGTAGGCTCAAAATAGCATTAAGTTGGCTGTTAACAAACCATTTAATGATCTAAATTGTCTCCCCCGCCGCTTGGTGTCGGATCTGTTCTGCACGGACAGACTTGACACCTCGGAGACTCGGGTGGAGGCAGGTTGACAGTGGGTTTCCTACCCGCTGTCACTCTTTGCTATTTTGACAGCTGACCCACCTCCAAACCCACCCTCTGAGCGCCGGCAAAATCCAGCCCAAAGTATTTGTTTAATGTCTCTGCCATTTCCTTATTCTCCATTACCATTCCTCCTATCTCTGCCTGTAAG
The DNA here is from genome assembly GCF_052327205.1 of Somniosus microcephalus. Classification (NCBI taxonomy): domain Eukaryota; kingdom Metazoa; phylum Chordata; class Chondrichthyes; order Squaliformes; family Somniosidae; genus Somniosus; species Somniosus microcephalus. Next base: position 282,390,653 of record NC_140989.1, on the reverse strand, counting down.
GAACCCATGTTTACTTTCGCTAATCTCTTCATTTTGCATACCTATAGAAGCTTTTGCAATCTGTTTTTATGTCTCTTGCTAATTTATTCTCATTCTATTATCTCTCTATCAATTTCTTGGTCTTCCTTTGCTGAATTCTAAAATCCTCCCAATCATCAGGCTCACATTCGTTGTGAATTATGAATTACTTCTTTAAATGTTTGCCATTGCTTATCTACCTTTATATCTTTTAACACAAAAGCAAAATACTGCGGATGCTGGAAATCTGAAATAGAAACAGAAAATGCTGGAAATACTCAGCAGGTCAGGCAGCATCTGTGGAGAGAGAAACAGAGTTAACGTTTCAGGTCAATAACCTTTTATCAGAACTCAATTCTGATGATAGGTCATCAACCTGAAAAGTTAACTCTGTTTCTCTCTCCACAGATGCTGCCTGACTTGCTGAGTATTTCCAGTTATATCTTTTAATCTAGTTTCCCAACCTAATTTAGCCAACTCGCCTCATTTTGGTAGAAAGAATGAGAAGAGGCAGTATAAACTAAATGGTACAATTTTAAAGGGGGTGCAGGATCAGAGAGGCCTGGAGGTGTACATACAGAAGTCTTTGAAGGTGGCTTTATAAATAGAGGCATAGCGTACAAAAGCAAGGAAGTTGTGCTATACCTTTATAATACATTGGTTAGGCCCCACTGGAGTATTGTGTCCAATTCTAGGAAGGATGTCAAGGTCTTAGAGTAGATGCAGAGGAGAGTTAATAGAACAGTACCAGGAATGAAAGACTTCAAATACATGGATGGACTATATGTTCTCTTTAGAGCAGAGAAGGTTAAGGGGAGATTTGATAGAGATGTTCAAAATCATGAAGGATTTTGATAGTAAATAAGGAAAATTTGTTTCCAGTGGCAGAAGGGTTGGTCACCAGAGGACACAGATTTAATGTAATTGGCAAAAGAGCCAGAGGCGACATGAGGTGGGGGGGGGGGAGGAAATTGACGCAGCGAGTTGTTGTGATCTGGAATGCACTGCCTGAAAGGGTGGTTGAAGCAGATTCAATAATAACTTTCAAAAGGGAATTGGATACATACTTGAGGTGGAAACATTTGCAGGGCTTTGGGGAAAGAGCAGGGGAATTGGACTAATTGGATAGCTCTTTCAGAGAGCCAGCACAGGCACAATGGGGCAAATGGCATCCTTCTGTGATGCATCATTCTATGATTCCATGATTCCATATTCCAACAGCCCTTTAAGTAAAGGCTTTTCTCCAAACCTCTCTCCGAGATCATTTTAAATTGATGACCCTTCATCACCAACTCCCCAACCAGAGGAAATAGTTGTTCCCTATTCACCTCATAAAAACTCTTCATAATTTAAAAAACCTCTATTAAATATTGTCTTGTGGAATATTGTCCTGTGCCAGTGGAATTAGTCCCAGTATCTCAAGTATTTCCTCATAAATATAATTTCCCATTGCTGGCATCATCCTGGTGAATCCACATTGTACCCTCTCTTTGGCTTTAGTTTCCTTTTTGTAATGAAGTGCCCAAAACTGCACCGAGTACTCCAACTGTGGCCTAACCTATGTTTTCTATAAATTCATAATTACTTCTTTACTTTTGTAGTCTATGCCTCTATTTATAAAACATAAAATGCTGTTTGTATTTTCTGCCCCACTTCTGGGCACAGGCCCCTGCCAAGAGGTGGGCTGTGCTGGGGCTAAGTCAGGCCTATGAAAATGACCTAACCTGGAAGCACAGGTCAGGAGGAATGCATTTCAATCTTTGAGAGATTATACTCTTCAATTCCCTTGGTTATAATTGGAGCCACTGGATTACCTTGACTTAATAAGTCAGATTGCATTTTCATTAAATGGGATCCCAAAATTTTCTGGAGATTTTACCGATATTCTTGGGAATCATATTCCATAATTCTGGCCATTTTTCTTTTAAAACCACCAATCAGTGGCCTTAGAAATAAGATCAGTGACCATTGAGTACAATGCAAGTTGCCTTTAAGGTACTGTAGAAGTTTGGCTCTGTAAGAAGGAACAGTTTCAGTTTGTTGCAATCTGTGTGTTAAAGAAAAAAAGCTGGTTTTATGACCAAATCAAAAGTAGGCCTAGTAAGCACTAATCCAAAGTCTTGTAAGGAATACGATCTGCTTTTTAAATTCAGCCTGGTCATTAATTCAAACCATTTCCATCCAAAGAAAGTTATTATTCTTCTGAACTATGACATGTGAAGAGATCCTTAAGTCTGGCACATGGTGACATGGATGTTGTTATGCAGTTTCTATTTCATTTTAATTCAACTGTGCTGGCTACAATCAAGATCAGATTATGCCTAACAACATCTAGTCAGATACAGCACATGTGGACATATGTACTGCAGTGAACCAGCGTGCATCCATTGACTAACGGGAAACTGTTCTGGCTTAAGGGATTCCGAGATGAAAAGAAACAACTTGCATTTATATAACACCCTTCACATCCTCAAGATGTCCCAAAGCACTTTACAACCAGTGGATTACTTTTGAAGTGCAGTCGCTGTTGTTATGTAACCAAATGTTTTGTTCAGTTTTGTATTCAATACCCCTTTAATTAATAGCTGCATTTAATTAAAGGGGTATCGAATGCAGCTCCATCAATTAGTCCTCCACCAGTAGTTCTGGGTGATCTCCACTATGTTTCTGAATGGTAGTAATAACCAAAGGATGATACCATGTCAAGCCAGCTGGGAAAAGTGGATCTGAATAATTTGACTGACTGGATGTTGGATGCAGGAAAAGTTATATAGTCAAAGGGTCTGAGACACTGTCCTATAGGAGGAACAGAGTCAATTTCAATTAGATATTGACTCAACTAAGGGTTGTTAAAAATAACAGGCAGTATTTCAGGTGACTGTTAGATAATAGGGTTTTGGTACTACTGTTTGTCGATCTGTTGATTACGCGCCTGTATATACACGCATATATGTAAATTATTTGTGCTTTGTTTTTATTTTTACATAATTTGATAACTACAAATTGCATAGAATAAAGAGCATACATCCTATTGATACTGTGAATAGTTTAGATTGAGTTTGTTTTTTTGCATGTCTATATTATATGAGACATATATCCACCTATATCAATCTGTTAGAAATGCACAGACATCATAATCCACACTGTAGATGTCAGACTTTGTTACAGATGCAAAACAAGATTAAAATTCTGGATGCTTCAGACCTGCTCTTCTAACTTCCTGCTTCAAACTAACAAGCACATTCTAATCTGCAATATTCCCTGACCAAACAATAATTAAACTCTAAATGACCCGCCTCTATTTATTTAACAATTAGACTTCATTGCTTTAAAAAGGACACAGCTCATTTCTTAGCTGAATAATACTTGATGCATTACATTATTTTGAAATTCCTATCCTTAAAAACAGTCATTCAACACACAAGGGAATCAAGGGATAGGGCGGGAAAGTGGAGTTGAGGTAGAAGATTAGCCATGATAGAAATCAGTATTTGTAGGGAAATGGTGTTAGGGAAATTGATGGGATTGAGGGCCGATAAATCCCCAGGGCCTGATAATCTACATCCTAGGGTACTTAAGGAAGTGGCCCTAGAAATAGTAGATGCATTGCTGGTCATCTTCCAAAATTCGATAGACTCTGGAACAGTACCCATGGATTGGCGGGTAGCTAATGTTACCCCACTGTTTAAAAAGGGTGGTAGAGAGAAAACGGGGAATTACAGACCGGTAAGCCTGACATCGGTAGTGGGGAAAATGCTAGAGTCCATTATAAAGAATGTAATAGCAGAGCATTTGGAAAAAAGTGACCGGATCGGACAAAGTCAACATGGATTTACAAAAGGTAAATCGTGCTTGACTAATCTGCTGGAATTTTTTGAGGATGTAACTGGTAAAATAGATAAGGGAGAACCAGTGGATGTGGTGTATTTGGATTTTCAAAAGGCTTTCGATAAGGTACCGCATAAGAGATTAACATGTAAAATTAAGGCACATGGGATTGGGGGCAAGGTATTGACTTGGATAGAGAACTGGTTGGCAGACAGAAAGCAAAGAGTTGGAATAAATGGCTCTTTTTCCGAGTGGCAGGCAGTGACTAGTGGGGTACCGCAGGGATCGGTCCTTGGACCTCAGCTATTCACAATATATATTAATGATCTGGACGAGGGAACTAGATGTAATATCTCCAAGTTTGCAGATGACACAAAGTTGGGTGGGCGTGTGTGCTGTGAGGAGGATGCCGAGAAACTCCAGTATGATTTGGACAGGTTGGGTGATTGGGCAGAAGCATGGCAGATGCAATATAACGTGGATAAATGTGAGGTTATCCACTTTGGTATCAAAAACAGGAAGGCAGATTATTATCTGAATGGCAATAGATTGGGAGAAGGGGAAGTGCAACGAGACCTGGGTGTCCTTGTGCACCAGTCGCTGAAGGTAAGCATGCAGGTGCAGCAGGCGGTTAAGAAGGCAAATGGTATGTTGGCCTTCGTAGCGAGAGGGTTTGAGTACAGGAACAAGGATGTCTTGCTGCAGTTGTACAGGGCCTTGGTGAGACCACATCTTGAGTATTGTGTGCAGTTTTGGTCACCTTATCTGAGGAAGGATGTTCTTGCCATGGAAGGAGTGCAGCGAAGATTCACCAGGCTGATACCTGGGATGGCAGGAATGACGTATGAGGAGAGATTGGGTCGATTGGGCTTGTACTCGCTGGAGTTTAGAAGAATGAGAGGGGATCTCATCGAAACTTATAAAATTCTAACAGATGCTGGAAGGATGTTCCCGATGGTCGGGGAGTCCAGCGCCAGGGGTCACAGTCTAAGGATAAGGGGTAAGCCATTTAGGACAGAGAGGAGGAGGAATTTCTTCACCCAGAGAGTGGTGAAACTGTGGAATTCTCTGCCAAAGAAGGCAGTAGAGGCCAATCCATTAAATATATTCAAGAAGGAGTTGGATATATTTCTTAAGGCTAAAGGGATCAAGGGATATGGAGAGAAGGCAGGAACAGGGTACTGAATTTGGATGATCAGCCATGATCTTATTGAATGGCGGAGCAGGCTCGAGGGGCCAAATGGCCTACTCCTGCTCCTATCTTCTACGTTTCTATGATGTTATTGAATGGCAGAGCAGCTCAAGGGGCCATATGGGTGAGAACCTGAAGGGCTCTTCAGCCTTGAAAGGAGATGTTTGAGATTGGACCTTGTGGAGGTTTATAATATAGTTAAACGTATAGAAATGGTAAAACTGAAACAATTACTTCACATTAAACTGTGACACAAGGGCAATGGGCAGAGATTCAAGCTAGTAAGCAGCACATTTAAGATGGATAGCTGGAAATTCTTCTTCATGCAGAGTGATAAATACATGGAATGGATTTCCAGCTAGTGTAGTGGAGATGAGAATCTTGAACTCATTTAAAGGAACAATTGGATGCTGTGAGGGGGTACTGTAAGATTTGCAGTAATAGAGTAATTAATACAGTAATAACTGCAAGAGATGCTTGCAGACAAAATTGGATTCCCCGATTAGAGTTGACTCCTGGAGTGTCAGTCCTTCCTGGGCAGGATTCCCGACTTCAACTCGTCCTGTTGCCGATGAAACCATTCACATCTCATGTAACTGTGTCCTGTTTGGATTTCCAGCTGTCAAACCCATCCACAGCAAAACTCAGCGTAAAACCTCAGTGGACTCAATCTGTCTGCTGCTATAACCACTGTTATTAAACAGGCCACTCTACAAACAGCCAGGACCTTGCATTTCAAATGTCTGTCATCAGGCCTTCTTATGTGTAACTAAGAAAATTCCTAACAATGATATTAGCTTAAAGAAACAGTATCCCTGTGCAAGCCCTGCCAGGCTGATTTTTAAAACTTGTGGTAATCAGTTTACAGTCGTTACAGAGTAAAGGCTTTTCACAATGTTGACAGGATTAGAAAAGTTATTTTGGCAAAGAAGATGGCACAGGAACGAATGAGCCATCTTTATTTCTATGGTTATAAAAATTATATTAATATGGAATATTTAACACCCTTATTTTTGTTCGATATTACATTCACTGGATGATTTGAGATTTTTGTGGGGCAGTGAGGCTGGTGAAAATGTCTCTGTGTACTCAGTTGGGGTCATTTTCTGAGTTTGTGCTACTGATGGGGAGTCTTGCCCACTGGCTGCATGTATCAGGAAATCATAAGTGCGCTGCCCAAGATTGTACATTTGTTAACTTTAAATGGCTGGAAAATCATGAGTGGTGCTCTTCACCCCAGGTTCAGACAGGCCCTGAGCACCTCCAGCCATACAACCCTCAGAGATATCCGTGCTCCTCCAATTCTGGCCTCTTGTGCATCCCCAGTTTGCATCGCGCCATCATTGGCAGCCTTCAGCTGCTTAGACCCCAAGTTCTGGAATTCCTTTGCTAAACATCTCCTCTATAAGACGCTCCTTAAAATCTACCTTTTGACCAAGCTTTTGGTCACCTGTCCTAATATCTCTATGTGGCTCGGTGTAAAATCTTGTTTGATAATGCTCCTGTGAAGCACTTTGGGCTGTTTTACTATGTTAAAGGTGCTATATAAATGCAAGTTGTTGTTGTTATGATAGGCGGAGAGAGGAACCATCAGTTCCTCAGCCCAGGCTGTGTATAAACCAAGATCTTGGAGATGAGAGTACAAGTTACTAACCCTCCACATTACCAATTGCTCAGAATATTGAATGCTGAAAATAACTAAGGTCAAAACAGTTTATTAATATTTACAAATTAAACACAATGCTCTTTGTGTATTTTTAATGCAATTTTATTTCTGGCAAAGATCATGTAAAAATGGTGCCAAGAAGGCAATGGTTGTTTCTGGAATCATTAGTTTCTTGGAGTCACAGAAACAATAACTCAATCACTCTGTAACAATGCTGTTGCAGAGTAAACAAATGCAATTTGGCTTTAATTTGAACATTTGTAACCAATTTTGAATCAGTCATGACTGAAATTACTTCATCGTAATCAAGGAATCTGGGGGAGAATGAAGGGAAACAGTTAAAACAAAAATTGCTTCAAAATGGGAGGTGGCGAACAGAAAATAGCCATTTTTCTGCAGTCATAATATGGAAATAATTAACAGAAATTGTAAAAATAAAATTGAAATGTCAACGTGTTACGTACTATATAAATGTCTGTTTTTCTTTTTCTTTAGTGCTTGTCTTATACTACTAAGGACATAATTGTTTTATATTATCCAGCACTCTTAATTTTACAGTAGTGTACCCACTGGGCATACAGTTCAGGAGGGTCGAAGGTTCAAAGGCCTATGCCACATTATCAGATCTCAAAGAAGGTAGCAGAAGGGGTGCTGCAAATGGCTTTAGTTACCTTTGGGTTAGGAATGGACGTTTCAGCCAGGGTTCCCACACCAGAAGGCTATCCAGCAGTGCCTGCAGAAATGTCTGCCAGTATGGATGAGAGATGAGCAGAGAACTGAGCTCAGCTGTAATGCTCCCATAGTGGGACAACTCATTCACAGTCATTATGTAGGATCACACTTGAAAAATAGCCACTGGACAAGATACTGGAGAGGTGAAACTTCCTGAAATAGTACCGTTACTATCTTCCTGGGGTGGGGGAGGGGGGCGGCGGGGGCGGGGGGTGAGGGGTGGGGGGGTGAGGGCTGAAGAAACTCCTCAATGCTAGTACTTCATTTCCAATCTTTTGTTTGGTTTAATGTAGGAACATAGGAGCAGGAGTGGGACATTTAGCCCTTCGAGCCTGTTCCGCCATTCAATGAGATCATGACTGATCTGTGACCTAACTCCATGTACCCGCCTTTGCCCCATATCCCTTAATACCTTTAGTTAACAAAACTCTATCAATCTCAAATTTAAGATTAACAATTGACCTAGCATCAACTGCCATTTGCGGAAAAGAGTTCCAGACTTCTACCACCCTTTGCGTGTAAAAGTGTTTCCTAACTTCACTCCTGAAAGATCTGGCTCTAATTTTTAGGTCATGTCCCCTAGTCCTCGACTCCCCAACCAGAGGAAATAGGGTAGATAGAGAGAAACTATAAGTTCCCCTTAATATCTTGAAAACTTCAATTAAATTACTCCTTAACCTTCTAAATTCCAGGGAATACAACCTAGTCTGTGTAATTTCGCCTTGTAATTTAACCCTTGGAATCCAGGTATCATTCTGGTAAATCTACACTGCACTCCCTCCAAGCCCAATATATCCTTCCTAAGGTGTGGTGCCGAGCACTGCTCACAGTACTCCAGGTGTGGTCTAACCAGGGCTTTGTATAGCTGCAGCATAATTTCTACCCCCTTGTATTCTAATCCTCTAGATATGAAGGCCAGAATTCCATTAGCCTTTTTGATTATTTTCTGTACCTGTCCATGACATTTTAATGATCTATCTACCTGGACCCCCAAGTCTCTTTGGACTGCCACTGTTTCTAGCTTTTCACCATTTAGAAAGTACCCTGTTCTATCCTTTTAAGGTCCAAAGTGGATGACCTCACATTTGCCTACATTGAACTCCATTTGCCACAGTTTTGCCCATTTACATAATCCATTAATATCTCTTTGTAATTGTATGTTTCCATCTACACTGCTTACAATGTCGCCTATCTCTGTGTCATCGGTAAACGTGGATATGTGGCTTTCTATCGAATCATCTAAGTTGTTAATAATTATGGTAAATAGTTGAGGCCCCAACACAGATCCTTGCGGGACACCACTAGTCACAGTCTGCCAATTAGAATACCTGCCCATTATTCATACTCTGTCTCCTGCCGTGTGTTTGTCAAAATATAAATAACATCAAGAAAACAACTTTATACAACACCTAACAATAGCTTTGAGCTCATTCTGTTTACAATGTAATCCCGATTGAGATACAAGCTTATTGTTTAGTCCAGGAGATAACAGTCGCAACATAGGATAATCATATTTTTTGTCCCATATTTGGGTATAACAGAGCATGTTATATTGTAATAGCTTGCTTTCTTTCACAGCATTTGAGGGTTGACCTTTACAGTTTCTTATGACATTTTACCTTAGGAATGGCCACAATCACAGGACAGGTATCTGCAATAGTTGGCGTATATGTATTGTTGGATTTCCTATGATGTTATTCGCCGTAAATTGGAGAATGCACTGTTTATGTGATTACTAAGTAATGACAGCAGTGGAGCAAGTGATGTTACTACACGTCTTTCCCTCTTTCTTCCCCCATTCCTGATCAAGATGGTGTTTTTCTCTCTCCGCCACCACCACCCCCCCAAACCTTCAATAGGCGTGAATCTAAATGAAAATCGGAGTTGTATGGCATCATTATGACACCGATGCGGCGGAGACCACATAGAGACAGTATCACAATTCACTATGTATAGCCAATGTTGTTATCACTCCACGTTATGTACGGAACTTGGTTGGGTTATCGGGGCAGGGTCCCTTTAAGAGTCGTCGATTGTGTGATGACGTTATAGCCCTGCGATGAGGCCGAGTCCCTCAGTCCATGCGGAGAGTTAATAAAGCTAACACGCATTTTCCTTTGCTGCTATGAAAGTCTCGCAGTCTGTTTATTTCCAGCGACTCCTACATCAGAAGGCTGCGTGTTCAAATCACGTCGGGGTCACCAATGTAGGAGTCGCTGGAAATAAACAGACTGCGAGACTTTCATAGCAGCAAAGGAAAATGCGTATTAGCTTTATTAACTCTCCGCATGGACTGAGGGACTCGGCCTCATCACAGGGCTATAACGTCATCACACAATCGACGACTCTTAATTTGACCCTCCTGCGACCCCCCCGATCCCCGGGCGCTCGGTGGTGGACTGAGGGTGCAGAAGCCGGAGGTCGGCCCCGCTGCGGGGGCTGAGCCAACCCAACGGGTCGGTCCAGATCCAGGTGGGCCGGCTTAAGACGGTCCACGGAAATGTAGTCCGGCTTACCGCCGACATCCACCACGAAGGCCTTGTCCCCGGCTTCCAGGACGCGGAATGGTCCATCGTAGGGTGGGTGAAGAGGTCCCCGTTGGGTGTCGTGGCGGACGAAAACGTACTCCGCCGCACAAAGGTCGGGCGGAACGTGGGACTGAGGGAGACCGTGCTGCGACGTGGGCACCGGCGCGAAAACCTTGGTGTTGTCCAGGAGGGTGGACTGCTGATGGGCTGCGGACCAAGGGTCTGTGGCGTTGGGGACGAAATCTCCGGGAACCCGCAGCGGCTGCCCGTAGACGAGCTCAGCGGACGAGGACTGGAGGTCCTCCTTGGGGACGGTCCTGAGTCCCAGCATGACCCACAGGAGTCTGTCAATCCAACTGTCGTCCCGGAGGCTGGCCTGGAGCGCGGCCTTCATGGAGCGATGAAACCATTCACACAGCCCGTTAGCCTGAGGGTGATATGCAGTGGTGCGGTGGAGTCTCAACCCGAGGCCTTGGGCGACAGCGTTCCAGAGCTCCGACGTGAACTGGGGCCCCCGCTCGGAGGAGACGTCAGATGGGGCGCCGAACCGGGCGACCCAAGTGTTGATGAACGCCCGAACCACATTGGCGGACGTTGTTGACGACAGCGGGACGGCTTCCGGCCATCAGGTGGTTCTGTCGACCATCGTGAGGAGGTGGGTGAACCCACGGGAGGGCGGCAGGGGCCCCACCAGGTCCACGTTAACATGGTCGAACCGCCTCTCGGGCACCGCGAAAGGCGCCAATGGGGCCTTAGCATGGCGATGCACTTTTGCGCGCTGGCATACCACGTAGGTATTGGCCCAGTCACGAACGTCCTTCTTGAGCCCGTGTCAGACGAACTTAGCCACCACCAGCTTCTGTGACGGCTTCCTGCCCGGGTGGGAAAGGCTATGGACGGCGTCGAAAACCTGCCGTCTCCACCCGTCGGGCACGACGAGGCGTGGCTGCCCAGCAGAGACGTCGCACAGGAGCGTGGTGCCGGCATCGTCAAACGTGACGTCCGCTAGTTGAAGGCCCGTGACCGCCGTCCTATAGGCCTAGACATCCGGGTCGGAGGCCTGGTCGGCCGCCATGCGGGTGTAGTCGATGCCGAGGCGTACGGCGCTGGCGACGGCCCGGGAGAGACAGTCGGTGACAGGGTTGTTTTTCCCAGCCACATGCTGGATGTCCGTCGTGAACTCGGAGACGAAGGAAAGCTGGCGCTGCTGACGGGCCGACCCCGGCTCAGAAACTTTGGCCATGGCGAAGGTCAACGGCTTGTGATCCACGAATGCCGTGAACGGGTGGGCCTCCAGCAGGAAACGGAAGTGTCGGACGGCGAGGTAGAGGCCGAGAAGCTCGCAATCGAAGGTGCTGTACTTCCGCTCGTTGGGGCGGAGCTGCCGGCTGAAGAAGGCGAGCGGCTGCCAGGTGCCGTTGACCCACTGTTCATGGATGGCGCCGACAGCATAGTCTGAAGCGTCAGTGGTTAGAGCGATCGGCGCATTGGGCAACGGATACGCCAGCATGGTCGCATTAGCCAGGGCCCTTTTCGTGTCCGTGAAAGAATTGGCCATCTCCTCGGACCAGTCAACGGCGAGCTTGGCGGGCTTGCCTTTGAGGGCCTCGTAAAGGGGCCGCATAAGCTGGGCTGCCCGGGGAACGAAGCAATGATAAAAGTTCACCATGCCCAAAAACTCCTGCAGGGGCTTCACAGTGAGGGGTCGCGGAAAATCCTTCACGACCTCCACTTTCGACGGCAGTGGCACCGCCCCGTCCTTCGTGATGCGGTGCCCGAGAAAGTCGATCGAGGACAGCCCGAACTGGCACTTGGCCAGATTGACGATTAGACCGTGCTGGCTGAGGCGTTCGAAGAGAGTCCGGAGGTGGGACACATGCTCCGTCCTGGAGGCGCTGGCGATGAGAATGTCGTCCAGGTAGATGAACAGGAATGGCAGGTCCCGTAACACGGTGTCCTTTAGGCGTTGAAAAGCCTGAGCGGCGTTTTTGAGACCGAATGGCATGCGGAGGAATTCGAACAGCCCGAATGGGGTGATCACCGCGGTTTTCGGGATGTCCTGTGGCCGAACGGGGACCTGGTGGTAACCCCAAACGAGGTCCACTTTAGAGAAAACAACTTTCCCGGCCAGGCGGGTGGAAAAGTCCTGGATGTGTGGAATCGGGTAGCGGTCGGGGGTCGTAGCATCGTTGAGGCGACGGTAATCGCCGCACGGGCGCCAACCGTCGCCTGGTTTCAGTGCAATGTGGAGGGGCGAGGCCTACGGACTGTTCGACCGGCGAATGATGCCGAGGCGCTCCATCATGTCGAACTCGGCTTTAGCGGTGGCGAGTTTCCACGGGTCGAGGCGCCAAGCATGGGCGTAAACAGGCGGACCGGTGGTCGGGATGTGATGTTCTACCCCGTGCTTGGTGGCGGCGGACGAGAAAGTGGGCTTCGTGAGGTCCGGGAACCCGGCGAGGAGGCGGGAAAACTCGTCGGAGGCCGAGAGTGCACTGGACAACTTCGTCGTGTCAGAACCACTTAGCGAACACGGGAGCGAACTGAAAGTCTCAGCGTTGACAAGACGTCGGTTCTTGACGTCCACCAAAAGGCCATTGGCGCAGAGGAAGTCAGCGCTGTGAAGGGGGGTGGGCACTTTCGCTGTAACAAAGTCCCAAGCGAAACGCTGCCCGCTGAAACACAGCACCACGCTCCGTTTCCCGAAAGTGCGGATGGAACTGCCGTTGGTGGCTTCGAGGGCTGGGCCGTGGTTCCCCACCTGTATGTCTACGGTTGACGGGGGCAGGACACTCACCTGGGCACCCGTGTCGCAGAGGAAACGACATCCAGAGTCAGTGTCCGTAATGAATAACAGACTACCTAAACAGCCGACAGCCATGGTAGCTAATGAGTGGGCCTTCGCGTTTCCCGACGCGGTAAAGCTGCACGGGGGCCGACACTTCTTAGCGTTGGGGCCGAACTGCGCGTGGTAGAAGCACATGCTTGGGGGGTGCCGCCGTTGGGCTGTGGTGGTGGGGGCAGGGACCCGCATGGCCGTGCAGTACTGTTGCCCGGCGGAGAAAAATTTGTCAGCCTCCTTGGCCAGGGCGCGGAAATCACTAATATGAGAGTTGGCTAAAGCCGACTGTACCTGCCCTGGCAGCTGTTGTAGGAACAGTTCTCTGAAGAGGAAGCACGGCTTGTACTTGCCCAGGAGGGTTAACATGTGGTCCATCAGTTCTGAGGGCTTGGAGTTGCCAAGCCCGGGCAGAGAGAGAAGCAGGCGTGCGCGCTCGGGTTCAGTTAATCCAAAAGTCTCCAGGAGGTGCGTTCTGAGTGTCGCAAATTTGTGGTACTCCGGGGGGTCCTCGAGCAGGCTCACGACTCTGGCCGCGGTGGAGCTGCCGAGAGCAGAGACGACGTAATAATACTTCGTGTCGTCCGCGGTGATGTCCTGGAGTGCAAACTGAGCCTCGGCCTGGGCGAACCAAGCGGCAGCCTGTCGTTCCCAAAACTCCGGTAATTTGAGAGAAACAGCGTTCGTCGCCATCTCGGATAAAGTCTTTGGAAACGTCCAAAAGAGAAACGGGGTCACCAATGTAGGAGTCGCTGGAAATAAACAGACTGCGAGACTTTCATAGCAGCGAAGGAAAATGCGTGTTAGCTTTATTAACTCTCCGCATGGACTGAGGGACTCGGCCTCGTCGCAGGGCTATAACGTCATCACACAATCGACGACTCTTAAAGGGACCCTGCCCCGATAACCCAACCAAGTTCCGTACATAATGTGGAGCGATAACAACATTGGCTATACATAGTGAATTGTGTTACTGTCCCTATGTGGTCTCCGCCACACCGACACGATTTCCTGACCTTACCATCTGACTAATGGTGCTTCCTGCTCCTGTCCACAGACCATAAGTGGCACAAGTTCTGAGGCAGCTACTTAAAATAGTATTTCAAGTGATTCTCAGCTGATGTCAAGTAATTTGAGCTTTGAGACATATTTCTTGCACTAGTTTGTCGGCATTTTGACCTTAAAGTTATTCAAACTTTTTAGAATCACTATTGTAGGCTCTGTACTGTACAGAAGCCTCTGGCTTGCAGTTGTTTCCTAATGGGGGCACTTCTGGGTGGAGCAGGAGAAAGGAATAGAGCTGCAGCTTAAAGGCAGAGCTAATAGAAGGATGGTAGGAGAAATCCTTACCTTCCCAACTGAGTTTATAAGCCCAGAACCATAGACCTGCAGTTCGCTGAGGAACAGTGCAGAAGGAGGCTTCAATTCTCCAATACATCAGTGACACATCAGTGACAGTTGTACTACATCCTGTAATAAGGACCTGCAGCCAACTGCTATAGCAAGCAAAGCCAAGTCTATTGCAGTCAAGGTCACTGCACTCCTGAACTTCTTTGCCTATTGTTGCCCTGCAGTTAACAACCACGTCCAACATTTTGTCCCAGACCTTCCACTGTACAATCAACAGCATCTGCTGGAATACCAAAATTGCTATTCATGTCACCTAAGATCACCAGATACTACAGCAACACACTCTGCATACAGAAATTTCAAATAACATTGTGGTTTCAATGGCTTACAGAAAGTCTTATACACTGTGGGGTAGAGTTTTCGCTAGGTAATCCAGTGCAATTCGCCCAAAATTGGCCAAACCAGCGCAAAAGATCGAGGAATTTCAAGCGCAAGTTAAGTCCAGCGTAAATCAAGTTTCACTGGTTTATAAAACATCTGCTGGAAGCCGGCCCCACCCACAAAACTGCCCACAGCCCCAGACCGAATTAATCAGTATGGCTAGTTTCCGCTAATTGCCGCCTTTTGAGGAGGCTCTTAAAATTAAGGGTTTTTTTAGTTCAAAGACATTAATAGGCATCTGTTAAAAGTTTTTAAATATTCAAAAAATTTTTACTAAGAAACTGACTACTGCACACCAATGAAACTAATAAATATTTTTGTATTTTTTTTTAGTTATTTTCAGTTATAGAAAATTGCGTTACTCAGAGGTGGTGGACTAGACACCCTGATTAAAAATACTTACTTCTTCTGATAAACACATTTTCAGCTGTATTAATAAAATTATACAAGGTTACCACTCTTAAATATACTAAGGAATATTTTTTACTGCAAGGGAAAAAAATTACATTATAAAACACTGCCCAACTGCTCAGGTTCATGGACGATTTTATGTTTGTGATTATGCAAATGAGTTTGAGCAAAATCTTGAACCATAAATTCACTTCGGAAAACTAGTGCAATTTTAACCGCAATTTGTGCCCAGATTGCTGATTGCGCCCAAAGCGGAAACACTAGCCCTATATGTCACGCCGGTGTGAGCTCCCAGTACCTGCCCGAAGTGCTTTTATAACTACTATATTACTTTCACAAGGTGCTCCCCCGGTCACTGCAACATGGGATCAGCTAGGCTGCTGTGGCTCATTCAGGGTTTCATGAGGTGTACATGGTTGGTGAGCTCCAGGAGCTCAAGCCTGAAAGGGCCCAGCTGAGGACTGAAACAACTCCTGGGGCAGTCTAGCACAGTTTGCTCTCTGGCACTAGGGTGGGCATTGGTTCAGGGAGTCAAAAGGCTGCAGATGTGTTGTCATCATGAGGATGACACCATTTCCATTCCCATTGCTGCTGGGCTGCAGCTCTGCACTTCTACTGATCTGTGGAGGGAGCAGAGTCTAGGAGACCAATGGTCTGAGTGATGCTCTATTCATTCGATCCCACAGCCTGTCCAAAGAAAGGAGATAGTTGAGCCCAGAGAGCTAGCACGGCTCCATTAAGAGTATCCGTGAGAGATGCTATTACTGGTGTCACAGATATCTGCAGGGTGGACTCAGCAACAGCCATCGAGGTGACTACATGCTCCATGGTTGACTATAGAGCGTCAATGCCATGCATGAGAAACCAACAAGTGGATAGTGGACTTCATCATACTATCCGACATGTTTTGGAAGCTCCTTGACTTAGGTAGTATTTAATAAACATAAATTAAGAACAAAAATTCTCAAAAGCTCAAAGGTTCATTGTTTATGCTGTTTCCTACTTTTTAATGAAATCCTTTTAGCCTCCCAAAAATGGTGCAGAAGAGAAAGAGACGTTAACTTAAATGTTCAATCCTTTGAATGAGGAAAAAGAGATCTATTGTTGCAAAATGTGTTGATAGTTAAAAAGGGAAAGAAAGAAAGCACAGCTGCTGCTAATCAAAGGACTTGTCTGGCTGAGCACGTTGATAGTGTTTTAAATGAGAGCTGCCTAAAATAAATCTTCAAGAATTTAATCACCAATTTGTTTAAAAATCTTTTGGAAAAAGCAGAAAAACTCACAAATTCTTGCAGGATACACCCTTCTGCTTCAACTTAGAAACCTTGTACTGCATGCAGAGAAATTCTGCAAACTGCACATGCTCAGTATGTACCGTAAAAATAAAGGAAACTGCATAGATGTGATTGGATGCTCTGTGCAACCTTTTTGAGGTTAAAATTTCCAATCAAAGCCCAGTTTTTTGAGGCAGGCTCTGGTGTTGAAACAAAACACTTATTTTGGGAATTATAAATGTTAGTTATTGAGAAAAAAGTGACAGACTATTTTTTTTCAAATAATATTTTGAGTGATTCGATTAGCTCATCAACAGATGTGATAGGCAACAGTTTGCACTGGAAATTTCCATTATAGATGTTTAGATAGGCAGTTTCATTGTTAAATGTTGACATAAAAGCATAAACAAAAATTGTGACAACAGGAAGTAAGTTTTGTGAACAAGAAGTGTGTGCATACGCCACATTTTTAATAATATGTAGATATACACACTTGCAGGTAGACTGTGGCATTGCTCATGGTGATTCAGGGGGAACCCTTTTTACAACAATACGGGTGTTATCCACAAAGTATGATGGGGAAGGCATAGAATCATAGAAATTTACAGCACAGAAGGAGGCCATTCGGCCCATCTTGTCCGTGCCGGCTGACGAAGAGCTATCCAGCCTAATCCCACTTTCCAGCACTTGCTCCCGAGCCCTTTAGGTTACGGCACTTCAAGTGCATATCCAAGTACTTTTTAAATGTGATGAGGGTTTCTGCCTCTACCACCCTTTCAGGCAGTGAGTTCCAGACACCCACCACCCTCTGGATGAAAAAATGTATCCTCAAATCCACTCTAAACCTCCTACCAATTATTTTAAATCCATGCCCCCTGGTTATCGATCCCTCTGCTAAGGGAAATAGGTCCACTCTATCTAGGCCCCTCATAATTTTATACACCTCAATTAGGTCTCCCCTCAGCCTCCTCTGTTCCAAAGAAAACAACCCCGGCCTATCCAATCTTTCCTCATAGCTAAAATTCCCCAGCCCAGGCAATATCCTCGTAAATCTCCTTTGCACCCACTCTAGTGCAATCACATCCTTCCTGTAATGTGGTGACCAGAACTGCACGCAGTATTCTAGCTGCAGCCTAACTAGTGTTTTATACAGTTCAAGCATAACCTCCCTGCTCTTATAGTCTATGTCTCGGCTAATAAAGGCAAGTATGCCTTCCTAACCACCTTATCTACCTGTCCTGCTACCTTCAGGGATCTGTGGTCATGCACTTCAAGGTCCCACTGATCCTCTGCACTTCTCACTGTCCTACCATTTATTGTGTATTCCCTTGCCTTGTTAGCCTTCCCCAAATGCATTACCTCACAATTCTCTGGATTGAATTCCATTTGCCACTGTTCTGCCCACCTGACTAGTCCATTGATATCTTTCTGCAATCTACAGCTTTCTTCTTCATTATCAACCACACGGCCAATTTTTGCATCATCTGCAAACTTCTTAATCATACTTCCTACATTCAAGTCCAAATCATTGATATATACCACAAAAAGCAAAGGACCCAGTACTGAGCCCTGCAGAACCCCACTGAAAACAGCCTTTCAGTCACAAAAACACCCTTTGACCATTACCCTTTGTTTCCTGCCTCTGAGTCAATTTTGGATCCAACTCGCCACTTTGCCTTGGATCCCATGGGATTTTACTTTCGTGACCAGTCTGTCATGCGGGAAAGTGTTACAGTAAGTAAGTGTAACACTTACAAAAAGGGCCTGTTATGCAAGATTTTTCTTCTTCTTCTTCTTCTTAGGCAGCCCCTCGGAACTGAAGATGACTTGCTTCCACATTAAAAAATGAGTTCTCAGGTGACTGATGAGTCCAATGTGGGACCTACAGTCTCTGTCACAGGTGGGGCAGACGGAGGTTGAAGGGGCTGGTGTGTGTGGTGCTTGGGTTGACGTGATCTCCTTCCGCTGTTTGCACTTGGCTTCTGCTTGCTCCCGGCGAAGAGACTCGAGGTATTCGGCGCCTTCCCGGATGCTTCTCCTCCACTTTGTACGGTCCTGGGCCAGGGATTCCCAGGTGTCGGTGGGGATGTTGCACTTTTTCAAGGAGGCGTTGAGGGTGTCCTTGAAGCATTTCCTCTGCCCACCTGGGGCTCTCTTGCCGTGTCGGAGCTCCGAGTAGAGCGCTTATTTTGGGAGTTTCATATCGACATGCAGACGATGTGACCCGTCCATCAGAGCTGATCGAGCGTGTTCAAAGCTTCGATGCTGGGGATGTTGGCCTGAGCGAGAACACAGACATTGGTGCGCCTATCCTGCCAATGGATTTTCAGGATCTTGCCGAGGCAGCGTCGGTGGTACCTCTCCAGTGCTTTGAGGTGCCTGCTGTACATGGTCCATGTCTCTGAGGCATACAGGAGGGCGGGTATTACTACTGCTCTGTAGACCATGAGCTTGGTGCCGGGTTTGAGGTCTTGGTCTTAAAACACTCTCTTCCTCAGTCGACCGAAGGCTGCACTGGCACACTGAAGGCAGTGTTGGACTTCGTCATCGACATCGACATCTGCCCTTGTTGACAGTAGGCTCCCGAGGTATGGAAAGTGATCCACGTTGTCCAAGGCCCTGTCATGGATTTGATAATCGGGGGGCAGTACTGTGTGGCGGGGACAAGTTGGTAGAGGACCTTTGTCTTACGGATGTTTAGTGTAAGGCCCATGCTCGCGTATGCTTCGGTGAAGGTGTTAACAATGGTTTGGAGTTCGACCTCCGAGTGTGCGCAGACGCAAGCGTCGTCTGCATATTGTAATTTTACGACAGAGGAAGGGACGACCTTGGATCTGGACTGGAGGCGACGGAGGTTGAACAGTTTTCCATTTGTTCTGTAAATTAGCTCCACTCCAGCGGGGAGCTTACTGAGGGTGAGATGGAGCATTGCCCCAAGGAAGATCGAGAAGAGCGTTGGTGCGATGACACAGCCTTGCTTGACCCTGGTCCGTACATGAATTGGGTCTGTGGTGGAACCATTGGTCAGGATCACGACTTGCATGTCATCGTGAAGCAGGCGGAGGATGGTGACAAACTTTTGAGGGCAGCCGAATTTGAGGAGGACACTCCATAATCCCTCATGGTTGACAGTGCAAAGGCCTTTGTGAGGTCAAAGGCGGCCATGTACAGCGGTTGGTGCTGTTCCCTGCATTTCTCTTGTAATTGACGTGCAGTGAAGATCATGTCCATTGTGCCCCTTAGTGGGCGGAATCCACATTGCGACTCTGGGAGGAGCTCTTCAGCCACTGGGAGAAGGCAATTGAGGAGGATTCTTGCGATGACATTCCCTGTGGCAGACAGCAGGAAAACTCCTCTGTAATTACTGCAATCGGACTTGTCACCTTTCTTGAAGATGGTCACAATTTTGGCATCTCTGAGATCCCCTGGCATGCCCTCCTCCTTCCAGATAAGAAAAATGAGTTCATGAATTCGCACCAGTAGTGCTTCTCCGCCATGCTTTAGCGCCTCGGCATGGATTCCATCTGCTCCTGAGGCCTTGTTGTTCTTCAGTTGTAGGATGGCCTTTTCAACCTCATGCCGGGCTCGGGTTGTGCTGAGATGGTGGCGGGTAGCATGCTGCGGGATGGAGTTGAGGGCACTTGCGTCGAAGACAGAGTCTCGGTTAAGGAGATCTTCAAAGTGCTTCTTCCAGCAGGCACTGACTGCCTCTCTGTCCTTGATGAGTACCTCTCCGTTCTTGACCCGCAGTGGGGTAGGACCCTGGGTGCTTGGGCCGTAGGCGGTCTTGATTGTGCTAAAGAATCCACGCATGTCGTGGTTGTCGGCTAGCTGCTGGATCTCCTGCGCTTTCTCCACCCACCATCTGTTCTTTAGGTCATGAGTTTTTTGTTGGACCTCGGCCTTCAGGTGTCTGTAGAGCTGCTGTCTTGCCCTTGAGTTGTGTTGCTGTTTCCAGATCAGGAATGCCTTGCGCTTGCAGCTTATTAGCTCCTGGATCTCCTGGTCGTTCTCGTCGAACCAGTCTTGGTGTTTCTTGGTCGAGTGATATTACTATTTGATATCCTGTAACATTGCACATGTGGAATCAGGACCAAATGGAGTATTGAGGTGAAGCAGGATTAGAGGGTAGGAGCACAATTATACCAAGACAGGGAAAGGGAAGTGGGAGGGGGAGGAGGAGGAGGAATAGGGAAGGGACAAGGAGGGATTGGGAGAGGGAGGAAGGAATGGGAGCAAGGAGGGAGGAGAGGAGGGTGAGGGGAGGGGAAAGTAAGAAAAGGTAAAAGAGGAAAAGAGGATGGGTTGGGAGGGGGAAGGAGAGGGAGGGGACAGAGAGGAGGAGACAAGGATGGAGAGGGGAGGGAGGGAAGCAAAAAGTGGCAGAGAAAGACAAAGAGATGGGGAGGAGAGAGAGGAAGAAGAGGGTTGGAGGGTAGGCAGAAAGGAGTGGGGTAGGGAAAGGAAGGTAGGGGGAAGGCAGGGGCAGCAGGAGAGAAGGAGGAGGAGAATGGGGGTGAGGAATGTGGGATGGGAATTGGGTGGCAAACTGACTCAGTGGGGGTGGTGTAAGGTAGGAGACAACCCAGGGAGTGCCATGGAGCAAACTGTCTCAGTGGGATTGGGGATGGGAATTAAAGGTGTTTCAGCATGAAGGGGGTTTGAAAGGCATTTGGGAGGGGTTACAGGCCTGAAAGATGTCTCTGTGGGACAGGACAGAAAAGTGAGTACAGGGTGGAATTGGGTTGCAATGGCCATAGAGCAGGGCAACAGTCAAGGATGTGGTGAATCTGTGGCAGTGGACTGAAATGAGGAGGAATTTCTTCACCCAGAGAGTGGTGAACCTGTGGAATTCTCTGCCACAGAGGGCGGTGGAGGCCAGTTCATTAAATATATTCAAAAAAGAGTTGGATATATTTCTTAAGGCTAAAGGGATCAAGGGATATGGGGAGAAGGCAGGGACAGGGTACTGAATTTGGATGATCAGCCATGATCTCATTGAATGGCGGAGCAGGCTCGAAGGGCCGAATGGCCTACTCCTGCTCCTATCTTCTATGTTTCTATGTTTCTATGAAAAGCATCCTCCATGGCAAGAGTTGGCACATGACAGCAAGAAATGCAAACAAACCGGCAGATTCAAAGAGCATTTCAGTGGCCAACATGCTTCTTTCCCTGATGGGTTAGGGGGATCTCTACTGCATGACATGTTTGTGGGAGTGGAAGAAGCAAGCATGGACAGCCTTCACATCCCAGAAACAGCTCTTTGAGGATACAGACTGTGCATTTGCACTTTCAGCGCAACCATTGATATTTGAATCATTGAGCACAACTGCACACTATGGGAATGAAGAAGGCTTTCCAGAAATGACTGCCAGCCACAGCATGAAAGAAAGGGGGAGGACTGCACAACAACAATTAGACAGGAGGTCACTGAGGTTGCAACTTTCTTTTTGGTCAGTATAGTGGGGTTGTCAAGTAACTTTAGCATAGTGTCACTTTCCTTAGTGGGTCACATGACATGACTCTCACCGTGCCACCTACAGGCATCGAAAGTTGTGACCAGTCACTGGGGTAGATTTTGACTGCGGGCAAGTTTGGGCTGGCCAACAGGCATAGTGCATCCACCGGCTGCCCCATAGTCTCGAAGAAAGGGTGGCGGAATGTGGGGGGAGGAAAACAAGCACACCGGGGCTCTGAGCTGCCGCAATATCAATGGTCTGACCATCCTGTGGGCTGGAAGAAGGTAGGTCTGTGGCGTGGGGTGGGGGGGTTGGGGCAATACTGGGATTGGGAGGGGGCCTGGAGCGATTGTGGCCTAGGCTGGTTTAGTGGAGCCCGGAGGAGCACTCCTGCTCTTCCCAACCCCACAAAAATAATTAAAAACTTACTCGCTGGGCTCCTCTTCGGTAGAACCACCAGCTGATACCGCGCAGAGTGTGAATGCCGCATGCTCCGCCCAGTAGTGTCCTAAAATGGCACCCAGGCTACTATGTACGTCGTAGGACTCCGATTTGCCATTAAAAAGGGCCTACTGTCTGACTCAAGCAGGCGCTCTGGTTGTCCAGTGCTAGGCCTTTACAAAGTTGGCATCAGCTGAATTGGCAGCAGAAACAGGTGGTATGCATTCCCCCACTACTTTAGGGTGTTTCCACCCAGCAGCGCCAGTAAAATTCTACCGCATTAGTTTTTGCTATATATAGCTATATATGGAGAGTTTTAGAAATGATGTTTGCTGTTTTATTTGTAATGATTTACAGAACAATGTTATCACAATTTAATAAACTAAAAATGCTGGAATTGCACAGCAGGTTGATCAGAAAGACTGGTTAACATTTTGGATGTGATCCCTTAACAGAACTGGCATGTTGTTCTCCTGAGGTTAGCTGTCAACTCTGCCAGAAATAGCTGAAATAAATCTTTGAGAATTGGAATCACTTGCAGGTATGTATTGTATTTGTAATAGGCACACTTTCATTTTATACGGGCGGCGGGGGGGTGGGGTGTTACTTTGGGTCAGTTCTTGTACCTGTAGCAGCTATACGTATTTGGAATTACCTGCATATTAATGGAGTAGTATTGCTTCCTGGTCATGTATGCATCGGGCTTGCCATGAGTAGGTTCTGATAAAAGGTCATTGACCTGAAATGTTAACTCTGTTTCTCTCTCCACAAATGCTGCCTGATCTGCTGAGTATTTCCAGCATTTTCTGTTTTTATTTCAATGAAATTACCTATTTATGTCTCCCTGTTATCTACAACAGACATATTTGTTTCCTGGGCTGTTGTATATCAAACAGATTGGCTTACTTTTTTTCAGTAAAATTAATTTTAATCCAAAGGTACAACAACAAAAACTGAACAAACTAAAAATAACATGCCACGAATGAAACAATAAATTTTGTCAAACTACTTAGCTGGAGTATTGTGTCTGATTCTGGGCAGCACAATTTAGGAAGGATAAGGCCTTGGAGAGGGTGCAGAGGAGATTTACTAGAATGGTACCAGGGATGAGGGACTTCAGTTATGTGATAAGACTAGAGAAGCTGGGTTTGTTCTCCTTAGAGCAGAGAAGGGTAAGGGGAGATTTGATAGAGCTGTTCAAAATTCTGACGTGTTTTGATAGAGTTTATAGGGGAAAACTGTTTCCACTGGCAGGCGGGTCGGTACCCAAAGGGCACAGATTTACGATAATTGGAAAAAGAATCAGAGGGGAGATGAGGAGACATTTTTTACGCAGCAACTTGTTATGGTCTGGAATGCATGCCTGGAAGGGCGGTGGAAGAAGATTCAATAGTAATTTTCAAAAGGGAATTGGATATACTTGAAAAAAGTAAAATTTGCAGGGCTATGGGGAAAGAGCAGGGGAGTGGGACTAATTTGATAGCTCTTTCAAAGGCACAGTGAATAGAATGGCCTATTTCTGTGCTGTATGATTCTATGATTCTTTCCTATTGAAATGAGGCACTTGGCCAGTTTGAGAGAGCACTGTGAGAGATTTTGGTGACAGGCATGGCACAGCATTGGCAGCGGTCTGGCAAAGGCTATATCTATCCAATTTCCTGGTCTCCATTGGCCCATTATTTGTCGGTATCATTGTCCATATGGAACAGAATATCTAGCTTTGATTTAAAAGACTGGTCAAGATAAAGGTCGTATGGTCGTATATTGATTCAAAAATTGTTCCCCTGTATTTTTTGCTCAAAGTACTCTCCCAATATTTATGTGGAAAAAATGTAAGATGAAGTATTTTAGAAAAAAATAGAAAAAAACTTTTCCAGTTTCCTGCCAATGGAGAGCTGTCATTTTGGATACTTCCACTTCAAAGGTGCTCCAGTGACATCACTGATCGAAGGAGTTACTTGGGGACTGCTCCGGATCCCTTTAACCCAAGGAAAACACATGACTGACAAAGCACACAGGAAACTCTTCAGAGCAGCTCTGGGGGGAAGGAGAGCCAAAAAGGTGGATTTGCTGTTTTTACAAGGCATTAACCTGCTTAAAGTAAATGGGTTAATGCCTTCAGTAAAATAACAGGCAGGCCATTTTCATATGAACTAGTCAATGTTCAAAATGTAAGTCTAGTTTGGCAGTGAATTGTGGAATTTAATGTGCACAGCAATAGATCTCTAATAATCAGGGAACATTACACACTTGGATCAGGATTTCAGATTTAAATGTTATGCTTGGATGAGGAATTCTATACAATGGGATATGGCTCAGACCACCAGAATTCTAACCTTGCGTTAGAATTTTTCTTGGATCAGGTATGTGATCCATAGCAGCAACACAGGCTCTGTTCCTGATGCTATCAGTTGTTTATTAGTTTAAAAGGAGTATGACATTCTAGTGAGGGCAAGTATTATTAACATGCTCTGTTCCATCAAGGGCCTGTAACTTATTCAGATGATTTCTTCCCTGTGAGAGAGATTTCTAGTTATGCCATTCCAAATACAATCCCATAGACTTTTGCCCAGACCAGGTCTCTCAACCAGAACAGACCTGCTATATCTGATTATAGGTAAGTGGAGATTGGCATCCTTCTTGACCCTTGATGGCAATTCTGGTGTAACAACCATGTTGAAAAGTCTATGTGCAGCTAGGGGGAGGAGAATCATAAACAATGTACACACAAATTAAAATAGGGAGTTCAACCCCACCCCACTCCACTCTACATAGAATAGTCTCTAACTATGGCTGTAAAAGTACCAAGCCATCAAGACGACCCTTCCTGTAGGTCTATACAACTAGAACCCCATCAAAAATCTCTGAGAAAATGTTTATATTAAAACAGGAGGGACATGCCAACATAAGAAAGAACCCTACCCAAAGAATAATGATCCAATCCAACACCACCTTAAGAAATGATAAGAAAGATCCTAATTGCCCACCCTCAAAACACCTAACACATTGTACAAGAATGTATAACCATACCAACAAATCCAAAGCTCCTGCAAATAGCATGTAAAATAATTCAACCGATATGTAGCTGCTCTCCACTGGATGGTATTACAATTGGTGTCAGGATGCTTGTACTATGGAGGTGAAAAGATCTACTACTCCTGATTTATATCCGACGACCCCTGCGGGAAAGTGCAATGTGGGGATTTGGGTAAAGGCAAGGTCAGGCTCGCTGTGCTGCTGCACACATTCAAATAGTCTGCCGGCACTCACTGTCAAGACTCACACATGAAAACAAGTTACTTGAGCGAGGTACTGGAGTGTTGGTACCTGTGGCTATCTACCCCTGCAAGAGTTAGTGTTTGGGGGTGGGGGGGTGGGGGGAGGGGGGCATGGTAGTGGTAAGTCAAAGAAATAAATGGAGAGAATCCCCTTCAACTAACACATCAAACCAATGTAACAAATAAAAAGAATAATAGTGAGTCAAGGTCAAGCACCTCGTGGGTTTGGTAATTATTTAGTGAGTAGCAACATCTTAATTATGTACAGAGTTAGGCAGTCACTGATACCTTATGATGTTGGATCTGCATGCTGAATGAATGCAGTATCCAGTTGGTGTCTGCTTTATAAAATGCAGACGAAAAGAAAACATCTGTGCTAAAAACCATTTCAATAATAAAAATAATATGTGGTTGATGTAAAGCTGGATGTGAATACTTTATTCAACATAATGAAAGCCTGTGACATTATCTGCTAGATAAGGCAGCAAATACAAAAAGAGTATTCTAAGTACAGTGGATTGCCAGGACAACCATGCTTAATAATTCATTATAAAATAAACCTTTTCTTATAAAGGAAACGTCTTGCATTTATATTGCGCCTTCCACGGCCTCAGGATGTCCCAATGTGCTTTTCAGCCAATGAGGTACTTTTGAAGTGTAGTCACTGTTGTAATGTAAGGAAACTCGCAGCCAAGTTTTGCACAGGAAGCTCCCACAAACAGTAATGTGAAAGTGACCAGATATCTTTTGTAGTAATATTGGTTGAGGGATAAATATTGGCCAGGACACTGGGAGAACCTCCATCTCTTCTTAAAATAGTGCCTGGGATCTTATACGTGGGGCCACCTCCAACCCTGCAGCACTCCCTCAGTACTGCACTGAAGTGTCAGCCTGGATTCTGTACTCCAACCTATAACCTTCTGACTCAGAAGTGAGAGTGCTATCACTGAGCCAAGGCTGACGCCTACATGAAGTAAATCAGTTTTGTCTGTGATATAAATCAATCTTCTAATTTATCTCCTTTCAAGAAAGGTTGGAATTATGACTTAATCCAGTCTTATGAGCTTGTTAAGCATTTTTTTGTGGACACTGACCTTTAACTGCAGGATTTGCAACACAGCTGGAGCAGGCCTCAGCTGGGTAGCGTTCCCAGGTTCCATACATTTCATAATCAAACGCCAGCAAAATTAAAATGTTGACCAGAGGTAGTAATACAGAGGGAGCATTTAGATTTGGAAAAAAAACACACTGTAGCTGATAGCCGAGGCTGGCCTATTGTGAGTGTAAAGCTGTTAAATATGGAAGTAGAAAGCCACTCTCCCAGGCTCTGCTGCTGTGAACCAGTAACTGGACTACTTGCCCTTTACAATGTGGACGAGGCCATTTTCCCATGTTATTTCACTAACATAAATATATGAGGTTGGAGGCTAATTGTAAGGTTTCTTCTATTTACGTTATTTAATGAAAGAAGATCAACAAACTCTCCAAGTTGTTGACGTAATGTGTACGGACTTGTGGGCGAAATACATACAATCAATGTTCAGGCCCAGAGACCACTGTTTCCACTCAGTGGAAATAAATACTCACAGGTACTTGTGGGGCCGGGAATCAATCGAAACTCCTTTTAAAGCTAAGTTTTTTTTTTGTTTTCTTTCGATGTGAGATAATGTGGCCAAGCGGCGTACTTCCTGAGGCTGGTTATTCACAACACTCTGCTGGGATCGTCTCATCCTCTTGTCCACTCAAATCTATCAGTTGTCAATAGTGTGTATCTGCAGGGCAAATTCAGAGCGGTGGGGCATAAAGATAGAAGGCAGAAGGATGGGGGCACAGAGAGTATCGAGGCAGAGAGGGATAGGACGATAAAGGCAGAGGAAGACATTTAGAGGTGCAGGGAAAGGGTTAGAGTCAGGGAGAGGGATAGAAGCGATATAGGATAGGAATTGAGGCAGGAGCAAAGAGAGAGAGACGGTGAGGCAGAGGGAAGATCAAGGCAGAGATAAAGGGATAAAGACAGAGTGAGACGGATAGAGGTAGAAAAGGGAAGGTGAGGCAGAGAGAGAGAGAGCGATAGAGGCAGAGACTGGGATAGAATAAGTGGGAGAGGAGTAAAAGAAAGGAATAGAGAGGAAAGCGAGATAGTGAGAAAGGAGGTAGAGGATATTAATAAATAGGACAGAAAGCGGAAGACAGAAAGTGAGACGGATAGAGGCACAGAGAAGGAGAGAGGAGTACAGAGGATAGTGGCAGAGATAGGTGATAGAAGGAAGAATATACATTTTTATAGTGCCGTTCTGGTCCTCGGGAGGTCCCAAAGCCCTCACAACCAAATTAATTACTTTTTGGGTAGTAGAAGCAGAGATAGGTAGAGACGGTGATAGAAGCAGAAAGAGAGAGGGATAGAGGTGAGAGAACGAGAACGAGGAATAATTGTAGAGAGGGGAAGAGATAGCCTAGAAAGGCAGAGACTGAAAGGGACTCCCAAAGGACTTTTGAAGTGTAGTCACTGTTGTAATGAATGGAAACACAGCAACCAATTTGCATGCAGCAAGGTTCCACAAACAACAATGAGATAATAACCAGATAATCTGTTTTGGTGATGTTGATAAAGACGCGGGATAAATATTGGCCAGGAAACTAAGGAAAATTCCCCAGTTCTTCTTGAAATAGTGCCATGGGATCTTTTCCATCCCCCTCAAAGGGCAGACGGGCTTCAGTTAATTGTCTCATCCAAAAGACAGCACCTCCAACAGTGCAGGATTCCCTCATTACCGCACTGAAGTATCAACCTAGATTATGTGCTCAGGTCTCTGGAGTGGGATTTGAACCGAAAGCCTTCTGACTCTGAGGTGAGAGTGCTACCACTGAATCAAGGCTGACACTTATATAGAGGGAGAAAGAAATGGGCAGAGAAAAAATGGATGAGAATAGAATTAGGAAGAGAGGGAATATAAACATAGAGAGAGTGGGAGAAGGGTGATAGAGGCAGGGGGAATGGGTTAAAGGTTAAAGGCAGGAAGAGAAAGTAGAGACAAAAAACCATTGGATAGGGATGATGGGGGCAAAGAGAGATATATACACAATCCCTTTTGCAACCCCATGCAGAGTTAAAATTATTACCCCTGCAGTGTGCATGTTGTGGAAAACTTTGCTGAAAATGACATATTGTATTTATAGGGTGCGGCAATAAAAATAGTGTCTGCATTGGGCCCCAACAGTTTGTAAAATATAATAGCAAAATACTGCGGATGCTGGAAATCTGAAATAACAACAGAAAATGCTGGAAATACTCAGCAGGCCAGGCAGCATACACTTTTTCATACAATTAAGGGGATATTGTGATTTTTAAGAAATATATAAACTGTGGATTGCTGCTTTGCTGGGTGAATGATTGAGGAACTGGATTAACTAATAGCAATATAGTGTTATAACAGCACTAAATTGCTTGGTGTTATAGAAATGTCTATTTAAATAGAGAGAGAAATTAGTAAATACAGACAATGGTAGAATGGGAAATAGAGCTAGAGGTGGATATAGAGAGATAGAAATGTAGAGATAGAAACCTGAGCTGGATAAATGCAGGCAGAGAAATATATGATAAAAGAGATAGAGACACTTAAAGATAATTAGAGACAGAAAAATAAAAGAGGCAGCTAAAAATCTAGAGAAATAAATGAAAGAGATATAGACAGTGAGCAATAATAATTAAGTAGTGGATAAATAAAGAGATTGTTAGATAAATAAAAAGAACAGGATAACAGAAACTGATAAATGCACAGGTAAGTGCACATACAGCTAAGTGCACAGATTGAAAGGTATCATTCACAAATATACCGAAATAAACAGAATTACGTAGTTCTACTTCGCAGTGAACATTAAGAATTGTCTATATTTTTTAACACTGATTAGCAAGAAAAGTAAGAGTGAAATACCCCAGTGAAAACATGCCTGCTTGTTTCTGTTGTGTAGACATTTTGAATGTTCCAGTTCGGGATGGTTTCCCATTGAAGAGACCTTCTCTGTCCTCTGGAGAGGCCGCTGCTACAACTGGCCCTGGACTCCCAACTTCCTTCTGTGACCCGGAGTGTGTACCATACACCCTGCACACAGCAATCAGGCGGTGCCACGTGGCTCTGACTGTCTGACAGCTCCTCCAAACTTTCAAACATTAAATCGAGAAGCATCTTTATGGCAGCGAATATAAACATTACTTAACGGGTTAATGGCACGAGCTCCAAAATACAAAGTGAAAAGTCACTCCACAAAAAAATCTGACTTTGCAACGTTGAACAGCCACCACCCGTAAGATTAAGATTCGTGTAAAAACAAAACGTTGTCGAAGCTGATTACATTTAAAGGGTCGGTGTCCCCTATGACTTTTGAGAGATCTTTTGCAAAATG
Organism: Somniosus microcephalus; assembly: GCF_052327205.1. Classification (NCBI taxonomy): domain Eukaryota; kingdom Metazoa; phylum Chordata; class Chondrichthyes; order Squaliformes; family Somniosidae; genus Somniosus; species Somniosus microcephalus. Next base: position 282,360,795 of record NC_140989.1, on the reverse strand, counting down.
AGGCAGCCCCTTTAACAGTGGAGCAGCCGTGTTTATGTTGCGGGGCGGGGATTAGGAAGCGCAGACGAGATAGGCTTTGGGAAATATCTACCCAGCGATATCAGAAAGACTATTGTTTTTTTCTCCTTTCAACATTCCAACACATTCAAAATCAACTTGTCTTAGAAAGTAAAACCCTTGGAATATTTTATAGAAATCCCAACAGGTCCAAGTACTGCGATGATCAACTATCCGGCGGGTTGTGCCACATTGTGTGGGGTGCCCCTTCTTACAGTGACACACACTGTGCTGTGCTGGTCTATTCAAGCAGTGTCCCTGCCAAGCAGCCCCTCCTCGGTTTATTGACTTCAAGGCTCTCCCTTGTTTTCAGTTCTCTCCGTAGGTTCACTATCGGAACACATATCCCCAGCCCAACACCCTGCCCACACCCAACACTCCTCCGCCTCTGGTTTACTGCTCCTTCAGCCTCACCACGGGCAGACAAACTTTCTGCCACTGGTATTTTATTTGAGACTCTCCTAAAAACACTTGCTGTTCGCTACCTTTCACCCCTCCTTCAAAACCATCCTAAAACTCTTTACCCAGACAGTGGTTAAAATGTGGAACTCGCTACCACAAGGAGTAGTTAAGGCGAATAGCATAGATGCATTTTAGGGTAAGCTAGATGAGGGAGTAATGGATAGAAGGTATGCTGATAGGGTTAGATGAAGTAGGGTGGCATGAGGCTCGTGTTCAGTTCAGTTGCGCCGAATGGCCCGTTTCTGTGCTGTAAATTGCCTTTGGTTCCATTTACCCCACCCTTTCCCCTCTTCTGCTCGGCATCCTCTTAGAAAGTGCTCTGCGAGGTCTCCTGTGTGAGGGGCACTGTTTAGATACAAACTGTGTTGAGTGATGACTAGTGCCCTAGACACTAATTAAAGTAGGGCATGCTTCCTATGTGTTGGTGTATTCCAGTCATTCTTGTAGGGCTGTTTTCATAAACTCCAAATATTCCAAATTCCGCGTTAACAATTCCTAAATTTTGTTCTGTTCTGTACCTGGATGTACATCCCCGTATTATAAATTTACATTTTCTAGACTACATTCAAATCTCTGTAGAAATCACCCTTCAGTGAACTATGTGAGGAACGTTTATAGCAGCGAACATTGGTTTCCTTTTAAGTAGACTGGCGGCGGCTGAGAAATCTAAGGTGGGTGGATGTGACTGGGGAGAGGGATGGGGTATGGGGAAGGATGGGGGTCTATTTTCATAATGGTCCATTTTGTCCAATAATCTTAATGGCATTCACAGCTGAAATTTAGAAACTCCGCTTTCAAACAGTAAACCCAGCTAGCGAACAATTTCAGTCTAGAACATCAATTGAACGTATACCCTCCACCTTATCTGAACAACACAGACATAAATGCCCACTGTCTCTTGTCTGCTTGACTCTTGTGTATATACACCGTTGCAACAAAAATGTACAGCAAATGGATTTCGAAAAAGACCCGTTTAGCACCAACTATATTTTCATAATAATTTATTGATGCATTTCTAGTCAGATATAAATCCACGTCTTTGAGTGCTTGTTACTTTATTGTACACAAAAGAATCGTGTTTCCTTTAAGAATCGGTAAAGGGTGTTACAGACGTAGACAGAATAGGAAATCAAATTTGCCTTATCTCAAAAAAACGTTTGGTCAACAAAAATTGCCTTATCAAGCTTGCCTCTATAGAAAAAAATGCATTGCTAACAATAACCTTGTCATGGGATACAAAATGTAAAATCTGTATAGAAACAATACAATATAACTTTAATACAACACTCGGTTGGAGACCCAAAGCCCCTTAAAAACATACACACACCAAAAAAAATCTTGTAATTGGTCTAGCCAAAGTTTGAAAAATTGTGTCCCAGTATCTTAAATCCAGGATGGAAAAGGTTTTTTTTTGGCAAAACTGGAATATATACTTACTCTTATCTTTACGTAAAAATCCACAGGGATGAAATGCGTCAGCAATTCTGGCTCTATACAGCTCAAGTATTTGTGCGTGTCCGTGTTTTAATTAGCCTGTTGCATTGGATATTGTTGCTGTATTTAGATTGTGTTCTTGTCCCTTCCTTGAGACCTCCTGCTGATGCTGTCTGGTTGCAGAGAATGTACGGACCCGTGGTTGCTATAGTCCATGAGGGGCGCTCAGTTCACGGTGGGCACCTGATTTCTTTGTAAGCTGTACTCTTTGGCCTTGAGACGAAGGTTTGCAATACTGTTGGCCATATTCATTCCTTGAGTCGGGTTAGTGGTAGCACAAGAGGAAGAGTATGTAGTCATCGCACTGCGGGGTAAACGAACAGAATATTGGCTAGCAAGCAACAGAAAATACACCTCGCAATATCTATTTATATATTTTCTTTGTATATGTAATTTACGAAATTTAGAATGAGTTTATAAATGTAACTAACTCAGCAGGTTTTTCATATTAATAGAGGAAAATGACGATCTGTGTGTAGTAATATCAGGAGCCTGTCTTAGGAAAGTTTTATATCACGGGAAACGGATAGTGTGTTATGTTCACGTCGTTCACTTACTGACAAAACAAATGCCCTAGGTTTCTTGCAAAATAAATCACCCGTTCGTAATTGAATACTTTTTAATACTCTCCACTATCGGTAATAGTTTATTGGTCTGAAACATTTCACACGAACAAACGGGCCTCAATGTGGCAATGTAATGGAATGTCCCCTTTAAACTACAATAATAATAAACTAACGATCTGAAGCAAGCGATATTTGGAATGTGAAGTCTTTAGAACAGGCTTTGTGGGCACTCGCACTGTTTTGAGTCCGCTGCTCGTGCTGGGCTGGGCTGTGAAAAGAGGCGGCGGGGACCGGGAATACAAAAGCTGCCTAGCGATCCATTTCTGGCGTTTAATTCGATCACAATCGGATCAGATCCAGAGAGTGAAGTTTACAGTTTACCCGCAATCTATCGTGAGAAGAGGTATGTGAGAGAGATCGTGGAACTCCCAGAGCAGCAAAGAGATCTGGTGACCGATCCAAAGGGAAGCAAGTATGATCCAGAATTAGTTTTCCATGCATTTAGCGGGTTTCTTAATCTGAACGAAGAATCGGAAGCCTGCTACGGAGAATGCTGACTGACACAGGGGCAGGTTGGCCCCGGTGACCCCGTTCTCCTAATTGTATGGGCTCCTAAGATATTAAAATGTTAAACATCCCGCTCCGTGGCATTGCAGTATTTAAAAGTCTAGGTGGGAACATTCTTTGAGAGTCTGGTGCCACCTGATCAACAGCTAAATTGCCGTTTGTTAGACCGAATTATTCTCTGCACGCTTTCTCTGGTTTTCGCCAATTTAACCATGAGCATGTCCATTCATTAGACACGAGAATACGTGGGTTCTTAGTCTCTTATATGTGCAGTATTTCATTGTATATAATACAATTTAAAAATGTACCCCCTCCGAGATCAGAACTTTATGCTTATTGAAGAGAATACCAGAAACTGGAAAAGCTTTGGATTTCAGAGACATGCTTCAATTTGAATTCCCAAGGAATCCACTTTTATATAGGGATGCTCTGATGGTTTCAAGCTTTCTTTATTTTACATTCCAAAATTCAGCTATCTTTGATGATTTAATCTATTCTATGTAAATTCCACCACAAACTCCTACACTTGCCTTATCTTCAAGTACTGCTGTGAGGCAATCAGCCCTTTCACTCATTTAAAACACCACGAACATTCCTGGGAAACCCAGGCTCTTTCCTGTTCGCCTACATCAGGACAGTCACTGCACTCCAAAAGGGTTTATATATGTTAATGACCCGAAATACACTGCACAAATGTAAGGATTATTATTTGTCACATAAATGCAAGGGTGATGCCTGCCCTTATCAGGCAAATGTTCATGGAAAGGGCCCAATCTTAGAACAGTTAACTTATGCATTGCACTACATTCGTGTCTATATTTTATTAATTTGTTTGTAATAAGAAGAACCCTCATTAAGTCCTGCACTGCTACATTTTCAGGAATGGACTAATTAAATCTTCATTGCTACAACTCTCTAATATATTTCAGATAGTTTTCTACTTGTAACATATTTTATTTGGTAACACATTGTGAGCACTATTCCTATATACTGCAGATACTGGTCTGACACTGGCATTTGCTTTAGAGTGGTGTAAGCTGGTATTACTGAGTTATACTTCAGCCTCTGCCCATCCTGTACTCAGACAAAGCACAGCCTTGCACATATGTTCAAATCACATTGCAGAGCAGTGTAGCCCCCACCACCATCAGACTGCTAATGAAAATGTTTAATGTAGTGAAGAGCTGATTGTCCTGTTGGCTTGTAACTAACATTGCAATCATAATGGACCACCTGGATCTTTTTTAATGTTATGAGTAATGTTTAAAGATATGGCTACCCATTGGCTGCAGTCAGATAGTGGCCAATGTGAAGTGCAAGGAGTGCAAATCAGAGCCACAAACATATATAGAGAGCTCAGGGAACATCAGGGGCAATGCTGGGTGAGTGGGACATAACCCAAGGCAAAAACAATTGTGTGTGCCTATAGTGAAAGGTCACCTCCCTGCCAAAATGTGAATCACCAACAAATCAAAAATCAATTATACTATAGTTTGTGTTGAAGAATTGGGGAAACGCCCTTGCATTAATACTGAAACTGCAGTATAACTAACCCTAAAGAGGATATATTTCAACGCAAGCAATCAACAGAAACTAGAGACTTGAAATATCAACTGACAAGCACAACTCCGGCAACAGTGCAACTTTTTACTATTTTATGCATTGCTCCTAAGTAATAGTATCGCACTGCTCTCCTAAATATAGCATTCCTCATCTTTGTACTTACTCTTTCGCTACCTTTCACTTGAAACTTTACCCTAAATCTGAATCCCCATGCTTCTGTGACCTCTAACACGATTCATAAACCATATAAATAAAATGTTGATTGACAGGCTGTCAGAATGGTTAACACTGTTATAGATGGCACACAAATAGCTACAGAACATATGCTTTGAATGTGCATAGCATCTTAATAATATATATTATTAGCTAGTTAAAATAATCACAAATAAACATTATTTGATCTTAGGTACAAAATCATTATGAAAACAAAGCCTTACAAAACAATTTAAATTGATAATATTCATTTTTTCCATTTGAAAGCCTACTGTAGCTGTTATAAATCAAATATCCTACAACCAACAATAAGGTGTGATAAATATTACATAGCTGGCTATGATACTTCCTCTGTGTCTTTTATTTTTGGAGGTAATAAACATATCCACATAGAGAGGAGAATATAAAGATTTATTTTGTGTGTAATCAAATATGTGTGTGTGAGAGAGAGAGAGAGAAAGAGAGAGGGAAACGCAAGGGCAAACAAACAGATATTGAATGGTGCAATCCCTGCTGTCACATGCTCCCTGACAAATCTGAACTACAGTTCTTATAAAGTAAGTGGTGTACATTGCTTGAGTGTTACTGATCAGTGCTCTTTATATCTAGGCATATGGGCACAGTGTATATTAATGTGATTGATACATACCCATTGTGTACAGAGGAATTGTGGATGGGACTTATGGAGTCCAATAGGATGTACGGCCAAAGAGACTAGCAGTAGGGTAAGGTTGATCCTCAAGTGTGTACAGTCTGTTTAGAAAGGTGGTGCACAGAAAATGTGGAAATTACCCTTGATGTACTGGTTATTGATAATGTTCTATTGACATCAGATTATTGACACACGCAATCATTCCAAATGAATAACTTCAATTTCAAGTGAATAAATACATTTCAGATTGTGTTGCATATAGTCAGCATTGGAATTAGAACCAAGTCTGTGTGCATGTGCCTATGTGTGTGTGTGTGTTCTAATTATCGGCAGCAGTCATTAGTCTACATGTTAAGGAGGCTTAATTCAAACTAGAGTCTATAATTTCAATAGAGAGCTTTCACTGTGCTATGGATGCTGAGATAACTCTGCCTCCAATGCATTATTTTTTTCTTTGTCTGGAAGAGGAGAAAGAAATATAAAGCCTGCACGTGGGAATTACTGATACAGTCTATACAGGCAGGACAAGGGGCTTTTTGACACTAAAATCAATATGTCCTGGGACACATAAAGGGTATGGTCAAGGCTGTCTCCAATTGCAATGACAGTGGCAATGGCAATAGTAATAAGCATTACTTTTCAGGTTATTCTATCTGACACACAGACTGTGTGTGGATTGAGCACATATTAATGAGTGTGCTGAGACTAGTTTGTAGGTAGGTTGTGATGTATATGTTTAAGCTATATCCCACGCTAAGTAATCATTTATATAGGAACATTTAAATTTTTTGGGCTCTGCTGATGGTTTAGTGAGTAAAAGTGATGCCTGTTGTAACACTAAGTAATAAAAATAAGGAAGTTGCATGCTCCATCCCGGATCAGTGTTCAATTAACTGGTAGTGGGACATCAGTTGCAATGCTACAAATGGCCTCAGTGCCTCTAGCCTAGCGAGGGGAAAATCTGCCAGTGTTCCCGGTACTAATCACGATAGCTGGATAAGTGTAAGTTGCTGTTGTTGGGGTTGTTATTCAGTGATTCCTGCTACACATTGTACATGTTTGGCTGTAAAGTGAGGACAGAACCTGGCTTGGCTGTGATGCTCTCTGCAGTCAGATTACATGCCAACACTCACTACCCAGGTTCACGCATGAATAACAGACACTTGGGCAAATACTAGAGGGTGGCTAGTGTTGGTGGAACTGCTTTAGGGAAGGAGGGGAGAAAATCAATGGAAAAACAAAGGAAAAACAAACCAGGGACAAAATATAACATTCAGGTAAAATAAATTAATTCAGACAACATGTATTGTTGGAGCTTATGGAGTAGCAATTTATGCTCCCAATTTTTCTCGTGGTAACTGCAATTTTTAATCACACCATTATGGGAGGGGCTGATGGGAGGCCAATTGTTTTGTTTACAAGGAGAGAGAAAAAGTGGCAGACTACTCTCTCTTACACCTTGAAGCAGCTGGCTAGCGATATACTGGCCTAGGACTAGCTCTCCAGTGCGTCTTCTTGGTTGCCAAAGATCTATGGGTCATGGAGCCCATGTGAAGAAAAAGATAATAAAACAATAAAATAAACAACAACAAAAATCATAGGGAAAGCAGGCTGGCAGGACAGATAGTCAGTGTGTGGGATAAATGAATGCAGAATATTTGCTTTTATGTTGTGCTTAGTGGGCTCCACCAGCTCCTGACACGTGCACCTCATACAGGGAACAGCAAACTTGGAGTAAACTTGCTGGATTGCCTAAAGTGAACCATGAGGAAGATCCATTTTGGAGCCTCGCACGTCACTAAGTGCACCATAAAAACAACCCTTGATTAAGTCACTATGGGTGCGAAATTTCTTCTCTCCATCCCAGTTCGTACTCATTGACTCTATTGGTAAAATTATCAACAGTAGGAATTTTACCAGATATATGACCTGAGAAGTGAGTCTCACTGGTAGAAATAATCTGCTTCCCACTGAGATGGTTTTCGAGTAATGGGCTGATTAGTGAGTATATTGAAAATAACCATGGATGGGCAGGGTTTATAGATTAATGTTTTACGGACCAATTATTAACTAATATCTGGAAACTGTGTCTGGAACCATGGCCTTTTCTCCCTGCATATATATATAGGTGTCAACAAAATGCCTACTGATTAGAAGATAGATTATTAGGAGCTTGTGTTAATGGTGTTAAAGCACAAAGAAGGTGGTCCAGAACTCATATTCCAGGACACCACCAAAGTTGAAATGAGCACAAGGGAAAATTAAGTAAATCCAGAAGTAGTGATTAGGTAATGCCAAGTTTGAAAGTATGTTCATTGTAGGAAAAGAAGACTGTGGAAGACCACATATTGAGGTCTTGGCGTACGTCTATTAGGAGTATGTATAGATTGCATGAGCACTTATAGCAGATATGATACAGGAATTGTATGGATTATGTGAGTATATATAGGGGGATCTGTACTGGCCATTTCAAAGTATGAAGTATTACCAGTGATTATGCACAGTGAGATCCCATTCCACAGGATAGACATCATGTATTCAGGATTAGGGATGTGCACCTTGGCCTGACCTGGATGCTTATATTAAGTATCAATGGACTGGAATGTAAGCAGTTTACATATAAAAGACTGATAAATGATTATCTAAAGTTAGTTTTGTCGGATTACATCTTTTTGAAGTGCCTTGGGACTGTTTTGATGTTAAAGGCGTTACATAAATGTTGTTGCTGTTGTAGTAGTAATATGGAGCTAGCATTTCATGGGGTTAATCCTATGCTCTATGAACTGACCCTGGAATCTGTAAAGCTCTTGTGGAAATAACCTTAAACTGAATTGGCTGTACAGTATCACTGAATGGTGGGATGGTGCTTTGTACTCAAAATCCTCCAGAGGCTGAGTTATCAATTTCAGCCATGTTACTGGAGTGAGACCAATTATTACCCAAAGGGAGGGAGACTTTATCCGCAACCCATGCTCCTCCACCACCCAGTGGCTGGTTTCAAAGCTAGTGCCAGAGGTGTGGGCAAGGTTGACTGCCTGAACTCTGAACCAGATATGATACATGTCACTGGGAGACCCAGAAAGAGAGGAAGAAGGGGAAGAACAAAATTAAGAGGGACTCTAACTCTCAATTAAAATAAATAAGTGGTCATTAAGTAGGGATTTTTCTTTGACAATGCTGTTCACAGTATCATTTTCCTAACTCTTAACAATGTTTAAAATTGAGATTGAGAATTAGAATCACTGGTTTTCACACAAGAGGCAAAGATATTGGACCCACTCAATTTGAATGTGGTTACTAAGTAAATTGGATTCTTAGATTCATGGTTATTGCATTCTATTTAAATAGACCCATTTTCTGCTTTATAACTAGGCTAGACAGTAAGCAGTGGTCTATGTAGAATCTGTTTACTGCTGAGTAACTATATACTGCAGTATTGGCTGAATTAATGTTAGTAACATGGATTTCAGTCAGTGATGATTTCTGTTCTAATTTACTTCTTGTAAAGTGGGAGCAAATGTTTAAATGTGTGAATAGCAAGATTCGGTTTTGTTAGTACTTTAAATACTTTGCTGTATAATAGCCAAACATCTGTTCTAATTGAGTTTTGGGAATTGTACATTAGTTTGTTTCTTTGGATAAATTTCACAAACTGTAAGATAGGTCAACAAAAGTGTCAACTTCCAACCTGGGTTTAAGTTAAATTACCTTTCCCCTACACTGTTTCAACCCAGTTGATTGTCCACTAAGCTGTCTGGTTTTATGTACATCAGTGTACATTACAACATATTTCATAGTGAATGTCCCTTTCAAAATCCTGTACTGAATTGTCACAATTATAGATACTAAAAGTGAGATCTGTCCACTTGCCCTTCGTTGTGTTTCATACTTCCTAACTGTTGGTCAGAGGCAGACATTTTGTATAGAGCTCTGCTATGTGACATCATGATGTTCCATTTCAGTAAAATAATTGATAGAAATGATGTGGCTGTATCCAGCTCTCTATACTGATGAAATCATTAGACTATAGTTTCGAGATCTCCTATTAGATACCTATACGCAAAATGTCTGCTCCCATGCTGCCCCTTACTGACAGCTTTAAAATATAAAACATATCAAAGAACAGGAAAGTGAGAGATTGCATTTCAATGTATAACATTTACAATTAAGTGACACTTTCCTTTTAAAAACAACACTTATCCTCAATCTTCATTAACCTTAAAATTATGAAAACTGACAGCAGGGTAAAGGCCATAAAGTTGCAAATTCAAACAACAAAATATATTCACTATAACTAAAGCAATATACTAAAAATATTAGCTACAATTTAACTATTGAATAAGATCCAGCTCTAAATTGCAATACTATACAACAATAATTCCACTGCCTTCTATTTACATCCAGCATGTTGATATCCATGTAACTATGACTGCTGTGAGGAACGCAGTACGGAAGGATCTCTTTACTGAATCCACTAATTAACAAAGAGCAAACTATTTTAACAAGTAGCAGCTGGTCCCTGGCTAGCATGAGATGAACCATCAAAAAGTTAACCACCTAATTACAGAATCCAATTACAGCAGAAAAAATCTCTAGGAATTGGGATGTATAATTAATAGCCAATAATGATTGTTTTAAACTCAGTCTCTTGGATTCTGATAAATAATAAAGATAGAAATGTAATGAGTCCACAAGAATGTCCCATTGTATTTACAATTATTTAACACAGTATGTGTGGTGTAGTGAGTAACTGGAAGTTATGGAGAAGGGTAAGGAAACTGTGTACTGTGCTGGGGGAAGTGTTGTCTCCTTTCAATTTTTACCTCAGAAAGTGTTGTAATGTCTCAGATAACATTGTTTCACATAAAGTGTTAAGGGTGAATGTTTTTCTTTGATTTTGTACAATTAAACTTGATGGGGGGGGGGACATTTATGGCAGTCTAAGGCTTAGTTCTTAAACAAGGAGCATTGGTATTCTTTGGATCACCTAAATTTCACGATAGCCAAATCCTTATAGTGAAGCTGAATTTGAATGTGAATTTTGAATAGTTATGCCCAAATGAATGTTCGGTGTCCCCAACAGAACACTTTCAGTACTCCGCTTATCTCCAGCTAGTCCATTGTAAACAATACCTGGTATATACAGGGTGCACTATTTCCGTAGAAAATACAGTAAGAGTAATTTATTAAATAATAAATATTGGGGATGAGTTAAAGGCTGTCATTTGAACTTGAGATTCCAGTGACATCTAGAAACTATAAATATATCTAAAATCTTTTAAGGCTTTTTACATCATTATACTGGCCTCTCAATCTGTTGAATAATGCTTTAGGATCTGGTTCCTGTCGATGGATGTTCATTTTATGCCTTGCCTGTAGTTCCAAATGGGAACTGAGTCGGTGCATAATTCGGCTCCTGGATGCTACTGTGAACAGTGCAATTTCTCAAATCCCCACTTACTTGGGTTTCCCAAGTTTGAAGCCGTGATATTGACTTTGCTTTCCTCCTATTATAAATTGTCATTGAGACACTGATGTCGTGCTGCCAAGAAGCATGCCTACTGCCAATCTAACTACCTACTGTGAGTGCTGATCATCTGAAGCAAAAAAATCACTTTAAGTAACTGGCTGTGTACCGAAAAGGTTCGGGTAGACAAAAATCATACGTGGCACAGGTGTAGTTTTTCTCCTTTTAGATTTGTTTAAACACTCCCGTATTGACGACCCGGGGAGCTGTAAGTGAGGGTGGGGACCTCGAGTTATGGGGGTGGTGGGTTGCGGTAGGCCCTATTTGGGACTGCTGTGGATTTCATTCTCTCCAGTTTTCTGCCAAATTTCCTCTACAGTGTCAACAGATGAAAACGTAAATGCTCAGAACCACTTCTCAACCTGGACCTAAATGACACTGCAAAATCACACCAGGGTCACTGAAATCACTGCCACCGTTTTGAGAACCAGCACATATTAACAGGTAACAACTACCTGTTCAAAGTTATTATCTAACTTTGGGATTCCAAGGATGGTAATAAACCAATGAAGCTTTGCTCTCCGCTATATCAACCGGATCTCAATTATATTTCTTCCTTGTAATGACCTCCTTATCCATTATAAAGAATTTACATTTATATAATGCCTTTCACGTTCTCGGGACGTCCCAAATCGCTTTACGACCAATGTAGTACCTTTGAAATGCAGTCACTATTATAATGTCGTCAAATTTTATTATTTAATGATGTTAGTCGCAGGTATCCATTATGCTATATCTGGGAGTGCTTACGGTGAATTTATCTTCATGTTACATTTGTATTACCCACAGAGCGAAGTTAATTCTGGTCTGTGTGAGCTGGAATCGAGATTTGTGTCGTGCAGTGGTGAGATTATAGATGATATTACCTATAGAGCGATGTTAGGACAGTTAACTCTGAGCCTTGGAGACTGCGTTCAGGAGGGACTTGCTGCGTCTATATTATGGCAAATTTGCAGGCAATGCGGTTATAGATGACATTTATATTACCAATAAGAGATTACCCATATGGAGATGTCGTTCCCCAGGACAGGTAATCCTGGGCTCTGGGCGCTGGACGCGGGGCCATCGGCTGCTCCACCGCCTCCCCGCTGTATGATTTGAGGATAGAGGCATTTTTACTGGCCAGCAGGGCTCTCTCGTTCCGCCGGAATTTCGCTCTTCTGTTTTGAAACCAAACCTGAGAGAGAAGAGAGAATAAAATAATTAAATTCAGTGCATTCAACCTTCCGTCTATCCTTTCTAATTGTTGCCTAACATGGGCGGTCACTTTCTTGTAAGGCCCAAGGTACGTCACTCATTGAGTTATATAATGGGATATAGCCCGTGTTAAAAAATATTTGTGTTGGAGTAAAATTCAATTAAGGATCTTCATTTAATAAGGAGAAAATGACGTCATTGACACAATCTCCAAAGGGATCCCATTATGGGACGCAAAATATCAATTTATTGACAAACTCAAAGCTGTACCTTTTCAATTGTATTTTGATGGGGGGGGGGGGGTGGTCATTGTGAGAGCGACTCTTACACAAGAAAGACAAGCGTACTGCCATACCACGCTCAACAAACTCCAAGCTATCTATTTGTGTCCGATCCTTACTGCATAGACATAATCCACCAATTTAATGCGCAGATCTATAACAAATATGAAATAGTCTAGATTTTTGTAGATTATGCTGTTAAAACTATGGACATTCTGCTTTTAAGGATTTAGTCGTTTCTAAATGTGCAGATTCCATTGGATTTGTTTCCTCAAATCGACGCATTCAAATTTAAACTCACTTTTTAAACTCGCTCAACGGTTCAGCACCAGCATTTATTAAAATGTTTATTTGGAAAATGTACACTCTGACACAGTTCCCAGACAGTGTGCAATTAATCCTGTTTGTTTCCCATTATTGGTCTATTTCAGTTTAAGTTCCTTACCTGGCAGTGATATACCATGTGCTGAGAAAGGGATCAATGGAAGCATCTCCTTCACAGTTTGGGACAGAGTGAAAGGGCAGTAATTTGCATCGTGTGGGAAGATGTGCATCATGTTTGTGATGGTCTGAAAGTTAGCTTTGTAAACTTCTGAGAAACGATATCCCTGGGGTTTTAAAAGAATATATTTTGTGGGCATTGCTGCAATTTCCGAGTACAAATTGCGATTCTAATCGATGCTCGCGACCGGATGGGTGGAAAGTATTGCTTTGGATTACTGGGGGAAAGAGGTGTTGCAGGACTAGCTCCAGACAACGTATATTGTATGAGCAGTGCAATTTTCAGTAATGTTATACAAGCACAGGGCTGCTCCCCTCTAAACAACCTAAACACAACCTCAATAAATGAGCCGACATCACCCATTTTCCATGACACAGTTGAAGCCAATTTGTCACTCTGAAAACTCGCAGCCACAGGCCGGACCAATTGAAACAAAACTGACTTATCTTCTCACTTGTGGAGTTAGTTGCACATTAAATACAGCTTATTTTCCATTATTAATCTTTTTCCTTCTGCAAGGTAAAATCCCTGTAAATATACAATAAATCTAATCAATACCCAGTCAAGTCCGCGACTGGGCATGGGATTGGAATGCTCTAGTATTTTGGAATTACTTTGGAGTCTAGTCCCTGAGAAGGTCTTACTGGGTTTGCCAAACCAACTCAACGTTATGAACAAACAATGTATTACAGATTAAAATAAAAGGGCGACTCAGAAAGTTGGGGAGTTATCAACCCATTCTGGAGGAACTTGCTGCCCTATAAAAGTATTCACAGCCCTAGACACATAACCAAACCATATTGACACATGATTTCTCTCTCCCGTTCCAAACGTTTGGTGATATTTAATAAAAATGGGGAGGAAATCATTTTAATCCATAGAATAACGTTTAAGGAGGAACTGGTTGGAAATTGAGAGGCTATCTATCGTGCGAACGGGTTCGTGTTGCGAAGAGCTTGACTGGAGACAGGGAAATGTACTGGTGTCTGACCTGTCCCATGGTGATGACGGTGGGCGGAGGGGTATTATTACTTTCCTGCTGAGTCTGAAGATATAGAGTTGTAGTGTATGTGAATATATCGTGTGTGAGCCTGTTTTCTGGGAACATTCTACTAAAGGAGTCTGGCTAGCCTTCCTCTCACCTGTATAATATTACAGGCTTCCATTCGCACCTAAAACCTGCTGATATGACATATTTTCAAAACGTCAAGAAAATGAATAACGTGACCGTCACAATGCAGGGCTTGTGGAGATTTTTTTATGAGCCCGGTCTCCCTCCCAAAGAACATAGCGCAGTTGACCATCGATCTGAATTGGCCATTGAGAAGAACATAGGGTTGGAGTTGGACAATACACTATCGATGCAAGTGTTTCAACTTGTAGTGTCTTTGTTGTTTTGACTTTCACTTATAATTATTCACCATGTGACTTGGGGACATGGTTCTCAATCTGAAGATACCTATTGTTTCAAGTGTGATGATTCCCCTCACCGTTTTCTTACATTTAGACCTATGATCCTCCGCAAACGGTCTACAGTGCAATTTGAAACTCTAATATTGAACTGCGATTATCTTTGATCTTTAGCAAATAGTTACACGCTCCTATTTATGTTGCATTTTCGCTATGTATATATGTGTGTTGTATAGTCTGCCTTTGTACTATGTACATTCGACCCAAATGTGTTGTACGTTCTGTCCATATGCTACATAATTCTACTCGTGTGTTGTGTGTTCTGCTCATGTGTTACATTAATTCTACTCACAATCAAAATCGGTATAGCAGGGTTTTTAAAAAATCAGTACGCCCCTTTCAAGTTTCGTTTATAACCGGTTAGCAGAGCGTTCACTGATGTACAATTTGAAATCCGCTTTTTGCTGCTGACTTGTTACTGTTTAATTTGAGGTGTGTCGCAAAAATGGTGACCTCTGTTTCATTTGTATTACGTAAAATGAATATATTCTCAATCGGTATGGCTGAAACTTCATCTCCCCCCAGTCTATAGCACTTGTGAAAGCCATGACTACATTACATTGCGTGGCACTCGTGTGCTACCTCAACGACATTAAAAGGGAACGTGACCCGAATGAAAAGTTCCTGAAGTTTAGAAGAGGACAATGCACACTCATAACTCTTTTAAAGATGACATTAACCAGTCAAACGGAAAAAGCGCCAAACTGAATTAATTTAAAAGGTATTCTCCATGATGAAACGCTCACAGCATTTTAAGCAACAATTTTATATCTATAGATTGACTGGCAGTTTTCTTGCTCCTGGGTGCCGCTTGATTACATCATGGTTTAAAATAAAACACTAAAGCAGAAAACGTGCATCGATTGCAGGATTTAATAAACCAGAGCTCGGACGCACAGAAACAAAATATTTCTTTTCTGAGTAGGAAAAACACTGGCCAATATTGTGCACCCAGGTTCAGACAGCAGGGGGTGGTCTGCCCTGAAACTAATATTAATAATAAATAGAAGGAAGGCAAAAGGACATCATGAGCATATTCCTTTCACTTCTATTTCTGCAATTAATTTGTTGCCATTTTTGAAGTTTGCTCTAAACTGTGTGTTTACTTTGTGAATGAAGGCAGTGCCTGATCCCTGATCAGCCAAATCACTGAATGTTCAGTCCCATTCACACTGATACTGAATCCCACTCCCTATATGTTAACATTCTCTGGAACATAAGAGCTCGACGCAAGGTCCACCATCATGCATGCATAATTTTTAGCCTTTGATTTTAAAAAGTCGTAATAGAGTGAAAAAACAGTGTAACTTTGGAATCCGGCACGGAAATAAAATTATCCCTGCTAGCAAATTCTTGCAACTGTGAATACCAACATTTATTGATTCTTGTACGCTTTATATGATAAATGATAAACAATTTTGCATTTATATATAAAGGAGTATGCGAATATGTCTGTGTCCACATCTAACCTGGCCGTAACGGCTGGGACTCGCAGTTGGAAGGAATCCAATTTCTGATGTCAAACAGCCGCAACAGACAGCGTTCGTTCACCCTAAAAGCAGACTGCTTCCACTTTTGTCATATTAGCGAAATTATTTCTTATTATTTTCTACAATATTGAAGGAAAATAATAAAACAGCAGGTGTTGCCTTTAGTCTTTATAAAAGATCACTTTGAGCTGAATAATGTATTTAATTGAAAGCAAAGAGTTGGACAAAGTTGTTTGGTAATCGGCTGCTATTAGCACAGGCAAAGCAACTCCTAGCAACAGAACCTGCAATGATACAGTGTTTAATGGATGGACAGTAAACAGCGAGGGAGCGGTACAGTGTCACTAACCTGTGAAGACAGCTCTTTGCCTCCCTACCCACTTTCTCAAATCAATAATACCAAATGGTGAAAGATGCAAATAAACTGTAGCAGAAAGTCACTCTGGAGTAAATATTAAATGGAATAAAATGGTACCTGGACTCTGGCCTCGGTGAGGTTGACTCTTCTGGCCAGATCCTCACGTACGAAGGCGTCCGGGTAGTGCGTCCTCTCGAAGACTCTCTCCAGAGCCTGCAGCTGGCTGCTGTTGAAAGTGGTCCTGTTCCTCCTCTGCTTCCGCTTCTTCTTCTGCTCTGTGTTTATTTTATCACCTACACGCCATAAAAACAATTACACGCACCTTTAATCAGTTAGCACTTACAGAATTAAAAGAGACAAAAGCTCTACTCGAAGTACAAGAGACCTTCAGAACTTGCCATTTGTACAGCACCGCAGTTGTATTTGCCCGCCTCTATATCTCATTAGGGCGCTTATCCGGACAACCGACTGTCTGCTTAGGTAAATCGCTCGCATTGCGTTAAAAAAAGACGGGTCTTTTCTGAGACTGCCCTTAATTTTAAGGGAGGAAAGATCAAAATACATGTCTCCTTGGGCTGCGAAAAATCTAATTTCGATTTGCACACTTGGAATGAGGACTTGACATTGTCTGAAAAGCTACTCAAACAGACTTATTGAGGGGCAAATGTCCAGATGAAACTGCCACTTGTTCTCCAGCAATTATTTATTAAACGTAGCATGCTTACTGTGAGTATCCTTGTGAGATTTAGCATTCCTGGGATTTGATAGTGCTTCAGTTTATCAGATGAATCTTTTCTGTTGCTTTTCGTGCCCTCTTGGAACGATATTCGCTTATAAATCGCAACTGGGTCATAAAATAGAGCCCGCATTCTCCATGTTTTTCCAGCCCTATTACTTTCCTGAATGCCTGGGGCTGTATCTTTCCATTAAGAGAAAACCCCGTTTGTTTTATCTGAATTCCCAATTCAAAAGCCATGCCTTTCCTTTGATTGATGAAAGGATTAAATCGTACTGAGCATCAATATTGTCCCAAGTATTACAGGTTCCCTGAGCTAGAACTGAAACTGAGACCACGACAGGGAACTTCCTAGCACAGGAAACTTGCCTGGGGATTAGAGAAATATTTAGCTAATATATTTTTCTTTGTCCATTAAATGGCTGTTCGTCCAGTGGCTAATGAAATGGCCACCTCTCCACCACAGAAAATCGAGTTTTCTGGCAGAATCGCTGAGCAATTCCAGATTTATTAATGATTTACCAATGGCCTAACAGTGTATACTGAAGAAACAGTGTCGTTAAGTGATGAATGTGAGTTCATACATATTGTACGAATATGTCATCATAGACCTGTGCTCCATATTGTATTAAGAAATTGCCACCTATACATGGCGGATGTTTGCATGTAATAAGGAATAACTATTTTGTGTGATCTTTAAAGGCATAACAATTTTCTATAAGTAGATGTGGTACCTACTACTTTAAGCATATAGATACCTTGTCTGATGGGCGTGTGCTATATATTATTTGAAGAAATAGCCATATGAAGTGCTGCTGTCTGAAGAACTAGCGGGTTGGATGTGTTGTGTATTCTGTTTTAGGCCGTTTCTCGATGATTTCTGCTGTGGTCCAATCTTTACATTCCGCCCCTCCCTCAGTTTAGAATCTGCCTTACAATGCTGTTATATTATTGTATGTTCATCTTGTGCGTGGAACCTCCAATGTTCTTCATGCTACTGTGTGTTGTGTGATTTCCTTGGCGGCTACATAGAGCAACAGTTCAGAGACGGAGCACTAAAGTGGTTCAGATCGAGCCTTCAGTAATTCACAATCTCCGTATAAATCCACTTGAGACCTATCAACCTCTGCCGAAGTGATTATTTTTGTCAAACATATTAAATAATTATTTACAGCTGTAACCGATAATTAAGGCTGTGAGGTAGGTTAATAAATAACATCTTTCTTGATATAAACAAATTACAGTCACTCTGTCTCAGCAATCACAAATCGGAATGTTTGCCTCTTAATCTAGGAGGAAAATCCAGGCTGCTAAAAGGTTACAGAGCTCTGCTTCTGTTGGTAGGAGTGTCACTCAAACAGATCCTCGCATTGAGAATCGTTGTTGTGATGTCGGTTCTTTTCAATTGTCGATCAACCTTGAGAAACCTACACGCTGGGAATGTTCAATTGTACAAATAAAAGTCCTCAGATCTTCGCGAGAAAAAAAACCCAGACGCAATCAAGGTTCCCAACGCAGATAGAACCCTTGTCACGTTTTTCCAATTTTACATTTCTGTCGCTCCATTATTCAGCTTACAGTTTGCATTTTGCCGAGTCAGTCCCCGACTGCAAGCCGTTGGTGTCGCATGTATTTAAAAAAGGCTGCCAAGAGAGGACAGGATATGCTCTCACTGCAGTCAGGGAGAGGTGGAGACAGAGATGCACTTCCTCACAGCTTGTGGAAAATATCAGGGCATCAGGGAGAATTTCTACCAAAAATTCTCACAAATATGCCCTGATTTCAGAAATCTGAATGACAACCAAAAACTCCCATTCCTACTGGGAGAGGAGAGAAGCTGTATAACACTGGCGGCGCACTATGTTACAGCTTGCCATGAACAGAGGGACAACCAGTAAACTAAGAAAAAAATATATATAAACAATGCGAATGTATATTTATACACTCAGGGATATACCTGTTTATACACTGTATGAATAGAACTGCGTTTATGTGCTAAACCATAAATGTATTTTGATGCTTTGGCAACATAAGATGTAACTTATCATGCCAATAAAGCGATTTAAATTGTAAATTGTAAATGCGTGAAGTGTGTAGACTGAATAGATCAACACTCGGGTTTATAAGACAACGAAAATCTCCCTGGAGTGTGTTGTGTCTGGAGTGACACTGGCTGGTAGGACAAAGCGGGGTGAAATCGGGGATCAACCATTCTAGGACATTTCCTCAAATTACCTTCTGGGGCTTTGGTTTAAAGGTGATGGTTAATATTATCAAATCCCTTGTTCAAATTGGAGGCCAGCGGTTAATTCTGGGCCTTTAACCTTGAGTGCTTTATTGGGAAGGACGGACCTAACTTGATAGCCTAGACTCCCTTCCTCTCTTGCAATAGCCCCTTGGCTTAATAACTGGCACTAAGAAACTCATTATTGATACAAAATGCCCTTAACCATCAAAATGTTTCATAATTGGGTAGTTAAAATGTAGTGGAGAACTATAAACTATAAAATGTTAGCAGTCATTTCCAGGGGCCTTCTTCAGAATGGCAGGCTCGTTCTGTTGCTCGGGGCAGATTCTCAGACCAGGGGATCAAGGCAGATCTCCGGTCAGGGGCACATTGCCGGCGCCGATCCACATCTGCTGTGCTGTCAGAGAGATGTAAAGGGGGTGGGGGGGGGCGATGAGTTTAGGCCGAGCTGGCTCCCTAAGCCGTATCTAATGGTCAGTAGAGGTCTCTGGAGGGGGAGAGAGAGAGAGAGAGAGAGCGAGGCACGCTCTGAACACCTCACATCAATCAGACACAGCATCAAACTCACTCTGATCCATGGGCAGGCGGAAAACTTCTAACAATCTTTATCTTAACAGCACCAGGATGAAAGGAACTGAACATTTTACACGCTTTTCCCTTATCTTTTATTAGCAAACTGGTGCCAGCACTGGAAGAGAACCCAATTAGAGTTATTTTTGTCTTTTAAGTATTTTATTTATAGTTCTGTTTAAAGCAAATAAAATATAGACTGTTCCAGGACAAAATATGTATGAACTGATATTGTTTTATCCATCTGTCTATTAAAGCCTGCCTGTACATATAATGTACGATACATATTTCAAGTAATGTCCTGTGTCTACGCACACATTCCTACATAGACTGTACTTACAGGAAACGCATGAGGTTCAAGTGTTGCTACAGTTGGTAATTATTTTACTTTCAATAGTGATAAAATCAGAGTTATTTTGTGCACGGGGAGCGAGTGGGTTTTGGCCGGCGTGTTGCCGTGGATAATTAGAAGTAAATGTTTCCTTAGCTTTACATGCTAGGCATGATTCATTGAAAACAAAGATGTCGTCTTTTATCGCTGATGCATGACAAATCAATTTATCAAACTAATCAGATTAGCTGTCATTACCAGTGTTGTTGTCTGTGGGGACACTTAAAGCACTTTTGTCAAATTCAATCTGTCCACTTGTAATGCCTACACATGTTCTGAGACAATGAACTATCAAGTGCAATGTGTTTCTGCTAATGAAGGTGATACATTGCTGAATAGCCAGACGATGTATTCCTGCTCGCTCAATTAGCTTTGAATTTACAACGCTCCTTGATTTTTCAAAGTAATTGTATTTCATGTTACCATCCATATACCCAGGTCTTTGAAATGTTTCCCATTGAGGTAATGTGAACCATCAGAATATGACAGTCTCTCTCTCTATTGCCTCTCCAGTATTCACATTGCACCGTAACGTCATTGTACGGAGAGACTGGTTTTCCCGACCCTGGCGGCTGTATGCTTCTCGTTAATTTGTGTCTAGTTTACAGAACTACATAGCTGTGCGTGTTGATTTCCTTATTTAATTCGAACTCACCGCGTGTAGGGCGGGTGGTACTCGATCTTGATGCCAGTGAACATGCTCCACCACATCTCGGATCTGAGTATTTATGTGAAGCTACACTGCATTGGGGAATGTTGTTTCTTTTTAAAAAAAATAAGAAGCGAAATGTCATTAAAGGTGAGATCTTGCATCGTCAACTTTTTAATTGTTTGTTCTACTTTCCGTTCCCCCAAACTCTTATCTCCATCTGCCTCCTAAAAAGGCGCCTCGGGACTCTGCCAAGCGATATCTCCACGCTTCGGTAATAACAAACGGCTCCACGGCATTTTACACGTACGTGTTAATGCGATGATCCCTCTTTGCGCCACAGTGATAATCCCGTTAGTAAACCCTTGTCCCCTATTGTATTTTTTTTGTTCACACTTACTTTCTTGTTGGGGAGTATCACTGCCGCTGGTCACCACCGGGGACTCGAGCAGTTTCCTGCCCGCCTCACTCACACTCTCGTCGGCCTGCTGAAGGTTCATCTCTCCCACTTCTTCCAGATCCAGCAGGTGACTCACCGTGAAATTCTTTTTAGACTGTAAATTGTCCATGTTGGCCGTGATAGTGTTCTCCAAGCGACTGGGTACAGAGGACGCTTGCCTGTCCATTACATGGGGATAACTCGAGGTCATGGCTTAGATACTAAAAAATCTTTTTTTAAACAAAAATTATATATACAAATTCTAGCAATCTTCCGAGCCTCGGCAACCTTCGTCTCCAGTTTAGGCAAATGCTGTCAGAAAATAGATCTCCACACACTTGAACCGCACGCCGGGAAACTCAAAACGTTAAAAAAAATTAAAAAATGAGCAAACTTTCCTTAAAGTTGATAACTTTTCCGGCGCCCATGCAACAGCAGTACATAACCAACTTCAGAGGAACTTGAAGAAAAGTTGTCCTTCCTTCTTCTTGACTCACATAGGTGACATCAGTTTAGAAAGAATGATGTTTTGCAGATGTACGAGTGAGGTTTCTCAACTTACTCTGGTTTAAAAGAGAGAGAGACACACACAGGAGGGGGAAAACCTTTTTTTTTGCTGGAAGACTCGAGGCGGGGGAACTCTGAAGTGTGCAGTACTTCTCCTTGCAGGAAAAAGGCCTTTCTGGCACTTCAAAAGCCAGCAGAGTGCCGTCCAGGGATTGTTTTGCGCCGAATAAATTAAAATTGGCGACCCCAGGGAGACGAGATTCTGCTAATACAAGGCTGTAATTACGTGGCAAAGCCCCTGTGTTCTGTGCCTCTGACGCTCTACAGACCCCTCTCCATCACAGCACTCCAAGCACTTTGATTAGAGCGGGCGAATGAAACCGTTGCTCTCTTGTAATCTGGCCTCCGATCCCTTTGTATTTCGTAATAAGACGTAATTATCATCTGAAAAATATATAAAGAGAAACTGACAGCCAGAAAAATACATCAAAGAGTGAGCTTGTTTATCTCTCCCGTCAACTCACCCAGACTTGTTTAGCAGTGCGGTTAAAGAACTAATTTGCATGTTTTATACCAATCGTTGGGCACTTTCACCCTCCCCCCCCCCCCGCCCCCCCTTCAAAAAATAATCCGCTTTCCTTTTGCATACTGCCATAAATAGTTCCTTGCTTCAGGCAAAAGAAAATATTACAAGGGCCATGTACTCACCTACACAAGCAGCGCCAAATCAAGGCTGAGTGGCAAGTAAAACGCTAGTCGGATGGCCCTAACTTTCATATCGGAACTGTTTGAAGATCGAGAAAGCGGAGCCGTTGTGTTTGACCGTGTGCGAGGCTCCCTCCGAGGGCTCTCGGTACTCGCGGGGCGCTGCGAGTCCGAGCCAGACCCTGCCAATACTCGCGCCTGTATGCAGGCAGCCCGGCCAGATTTTCTGCTTTTGTTTCACTTTTATAACTAGACGCAAAGAACGCAGCAGCGATCAGAGACACACGGATAAGAAGGGGGAGGGAAAAGAAACACCGAAGTTTTCAGGGAAAGGCACTTTCATTATTTTTGGGGGGTTGGCAATCTCTCTCAAAACCTCGCTGTGCTTTTAAACGCTTTGCAAAAATTTAAAAAAAATACAATTTTACAAGTCCAGCTGCAGTCCACTTCTTTGTCACTTTTATTAAACTTTCACAAAAAAGTTTGATAGCAATGGGGATGTGGTCATTATTTTTTTCAATCCCCTGCACTCATTACAAAGATTGCGTGAGGCTTCAGAAATAGGGCTCAACAGGAGTGAAGGGGAGCCCATGTGTGGAAATGGCAGGAGTCTGGGCTCCGAGCTGCAATAGACATCCCATTACTTGCAGCGGCCTGATATGGGAAAAGAACACTTGATGCCATCAAAGAGATCCATATTGAAACCAGATGTGAGCCTCTCGGTTCTTTCCATGCATTTAATTAAGGCAACTGAGACGGAGTAGACTTTTTTTTTCATCATTAGTTTCCCTCCAGACCCTTTCCTTAGATTTGGGCGGCCAGTTCGGTGCCAGTGCAATATGTCTGTCTTTTTCATCTACAAATATCATTGAATTGTGACTTCTGTCAACATCTGTTTGGAGAAAGCTCTACCACCTCCACCCCCCCCCCACCCCCTCCTCTCTCTCCCTCCTTTTCCTCCTCTCCCCATTATTTGCTAAAGTCGAACTCATAGACGCGGAAGGAAACGTCAAATGAACTCGCCAGGAAGTGTATTAACCTGATATTGTACGGTTTCTAATTGCTCCTCCAACGGGCGCGCGTGTTTATTTTTCAAATCGCGTTAAAACCTTTATTTTGAAGAAACTTGCCAGATGTCAAAAAAGCCTTGTTACTAGCTCGGCTGGCGTGGCTGCCTCGATGGGACCGGTTAAAGCGCCACAAAAATGTCCCAAATATTTACACCCCCCCCCCCTTTCTGGTCGATGAAGCTCAACAGATTTAAAATAAAGTCATACTAATTTTATTTTAAAATTAATATAGAATTAAAATAAGCAGGGTCGGCATTTAACAAGGATGTTCCACATCCAATAGTTACCTCTCTTACTATTAACCTGAGATTAATCATATAAGACGGACTTTTAAAAATGCATTTGTTGAATCATTGACGGGATTTATCTGAACTCTGTTTAATATGCTCTGCCCAATAAGATCCGTGCCAATCAGACTTTTTTTCATTGAAGTGCCCCTTACGCCAATCTCAAGTCTCCCTTGCCCTTCTCTTTACGGGTTGTTAAAGCAACGATGAAAGTGCACATGCTGCTAACTAGTCAGAACAATCCAAGTTATTGGCTCGAATTTCTACCAGTTATGTTGTTATTAACATGTTTGTTCCATTTTCATTTTTAAAAATGCTCCTAATTATGGACAACGAAAAGTTAAAACAACCGCAGTTGCTGGAAATCTGAAACAAAAACGTGATGTCTATTTACCTTTTCATGTAATTGTCAAGGATCTATTGCAGCCAAGTAATATCTTTATGTGATTGAATTGTTCAGTTTGTTTCTTGGGTTAAAATCTTCAGATGGCTG
Source organism: Somniosus microcephalus (assembly GCF_052327205.1). Lineage (NCBI taxonomy): Eukaryota > Metazoa > Chordata > Chondrichthyes > Squaliformes > Somniosidae > Somniosus > Somniosus microcephalus. The sequence continues at coordinate 282,336,301 of NC_140989.1, read as the reverse complement.
TGAAATAAGCAATGAAGCAACACCCTTCAATTCCGGAGTCTCGTTATGTGGGGAGGGGAATGCTCACTCAGAATTAGTTGGAATTCACTGGCAGTAGTGCGCTGGCTGGTAAATTCACTAATATTTAATAGTTGTGTTACAGACATGTGCCAAGGTGTCCTGTCAGCTGTCGATTTCTATTCCAAAACCCTTGCCTATTTATCTCAGTATTTCTAAGCTGACATTTCTCGGCGGGGTGGGGGGGGGGAGAAGCGTTCTCTGTTGTAATAATATATAAATACAAGGGGTTAGTCCAGACCCTCTCCCCCCCAAAAAAGAAAACCAGCTAATGGGGAATGGCCATGTTCACTGACACGATTAAAACCTGCCCTCATTCTGGTGTACTTCTATACTGGGACCGTTAATTTTTAATGTTTAATTTCGTTTATTAAAGCTATTTGATATAACCGAGAGTGACACGATTTTATAACAATCGATATTTATTGGTGTATAAATTCATAGTCTAGGGCAATCCCCGTATGACATTCTCTTGAGGGGCTTTACAATAACAAATCTCTTATCTGTTTTGTGCACCTGACACGTTCACATCTTGTGTTCATCAAAATAAAAATAATGTGCCCCCTGTGTCTTATCGATGTGACATCATTATCAGAATATGATAATAATAATAGCTACGTCAGTACTATAAGACAAATAATGCAGAGAGCAAGAATCATAAATGTGGATTGGCACCGAGACCGCTGCCAACCGGGAGTGGTGAAATGATCAACAATCTGGCTGGGTATACCCTGCAAAGCTACACCTTAATAAACTGAAAGACTTGTATTTCATTATCGTCTTCATCTGTCTCTCAGAAATATCTCAAAGAACTTCACATACAATGAGTTCATTCGAAGTGTTAGGCAAATTATAGACAAAAAAACCCGAATCATTTTAACATTAATATAGACACAGTGGTCTACCCATGAAACTACTCTGACAGTTTCAGCTTTTATCCGTTTACAATTGAAAGGCGGTGCTTAATATAATTTGCATTGCCAGAGTGCAGAGCATACTCTAGAGTAAAGGGTTAATGCTCTATGTACACTAATATAGGTAAACTCCCTTTCCCTAGTTTTTTTGTTGGTATTTTACAGAAAACCTATGGGGAGCGGAGAGCAACAACGATGCTAATTTTCATGTTGAGATTGCAGATGGCTCTAAGTAGTGCAAATATAAAGGGGATGTATGTGTTTATTATAAACTCACCAATTTTTTAATCGATGTAGTCGTGCGAATTGATGATTTATACAGTGTATGCTGGTATGGTTTTAATCCAGTTGATACTTGTGTCGTTTGGTTGAACACTCCAGCCTCTATAATTTACAATTTAACACATGGCCTAATGGAAATGGGCAGATTCATTGAAATTTGTTGCAAAGCGCTGCCAGTGTCAAATCTAGAACTTGAAAGGAATATATATGGTCATCAAATACTGTCCAATTCACGTTCAATACCAGGACATTCGGCTGATAAACAGTGTAATCACAGGTTCTTGATTTAGTTCAGTGCTATGTATATACAAATCTTACAAAAGCTGCTTTACAATCCCACAATTACACTTCTTTCTGTCTAGAATCTATTGTAGATTTAGCCGGATTGCGCCGTGGAATCATCACAAGTCGACATATCACTTCGTGGCTCTAATCAATGAAACAAGTTGAAATATATTTCTTAATGTTGCAACGTGCATGTATTGCCTACATTCATCTCAATAGAAACCAGGCACCATGATTCCTAAATTCCTATTATCTATAAGCTGCCTTGCTAAATGTGTGAAATGTTAATAGAAAAAAAAAATCATAGACACTACAATTTATATAATGTTACCTTTTTAAAAATGCAAATACTGGAAACTTGAAATGAAAAAAATGCAGGAAATATACAGTAGGTTTGTCAACATCTGTAAAGAGAAACGAGAAAGTAACGTTTCGGGTGTGTCCCCTTGATCAGAACCTTTGACAAATACAGTACTGTATAATCCAAATGCAATTCCTTGTTCCTGAAATGTGTGCTCAATGTCCTTTCCAATGACAACAGAAATAATCAGAGACAAAAACTCTCAAAGGACTGTGCATCTGGAACATTCCAGGAGTCTAGGTTTTACCATCCGGAATAGATTCCATATTAATCGATTAAATACTAACTACAATATGTTAATTTTTCTACACTCACTTTGTGGCATGCAGTGTACCTTTCTATCCCACACAAACCCACTCTCTCATATCTTTAACTCTCACACATTCCTTCACTCTCGCTCCCTCACACACTTATACAGTAGTCTCCCCCCACCCCCGCCGCCCCCACCAACCCCAGTAAAATGCCCTACAGACCAAACTCTAATTAAGATAAGTGGTAATAGCAGAGTGCCACTAAAACCATAGTTTATTGTAAATGAGGGCAGCGGAACAGAGTGGCAGTCAGGCGGCTCTTTAATAATCACAAGAGGTCATTGCCCAGCACTTCAACAGAAACTTTGCTCAAAGTGTGCGTGTCAGCCTCTGCAAAATGAAATCCCGCTAGGATTTCAGCTCAACTGTTGGTGCAATGCGTTTTAATGCAAAAAAACAAACTGGTCCACTTATTCATTTTTTGGTTCCTAAAATGCTATCATTTCACCAACGGAAACCGCAAAAATCTACTGGAAATGTAGCCAAGAATTTTATTCACAAAAGTTTAAGGCTGGGTCCCATTCTCGTCTCTGGGTAGATATCAGATAGCTTTTTCCCCCGGAGGGGAACAATTCCCACGAATTGGCTCTCCCCAAAATCCTTTGTTAAAAAGTCAGGCTAGCGGCAGACGGATTGGCACCACTGATTCTGAAATGAAATTATGGTCAGCACAATTTCACATCTGCAAAATATTGGTTTGTTTCAGAAGTTTAAACTTCTCAACAAGCTTATTTGAGAAACGACTCCATGCCAATAAATGGAGTGAATATTTAATCTGACACAGAGTAAAACTAGTGATTCCTCTTTAAAAATAAATGATGTTTCTGTTCCAAAGAATGACCTTTCGCCTTTTGAGAGCTGATTGATTCTTTCAGTGTGTACGTATTTCTCATGGTTAATTGTGTTGGGTAAATATCTCATACCATGTAAAAATCATATTTTCCTCTCAGTTTAAACTGCGAACACCTATTCAAATGTACCAGGAGCTCCAACTGCACCCTGGCCTTTATTTTCCGACCTTAACTTTCATATTTTCTTGTGAAATGTGAAAAGGAAAGCAGCAATGGAATTGACAGATTAGAGAGTTTGGGTCCCAAATGATATTTGAAATGGTCTCTTTAAATCAACCGAGTGGCAGTCATTAAAAGGCTTTTATTCCACGTGACTTCTGCAATTAACAGGTCAACTGAGGGGATGATTTCGATAAGAAATTATTTTTTTGATTTTCCAAGGTGAAACTGAAACATATGTGATTACTGCAATAATTTAAATAAAATCAGTCACGTTTTAACAGTACACTGTATTAGGTAAAATGCGAAATCTGGCTATATGTCTAATCGGGTTTAATGTTTCTGATGGTTAAGCTCAGTTATTCCCGTTCTGCACAAGTCTTTGTTAGAAACAATTTTAGCATCAAGACAGGATTGCTTTGCTAACTCTTTTGTCCTGATATTTTGTAAGTTTGAATAAAGTATCACTATATTGAAGTATTTAATTCCATAAATAATGAAATAACATAATGTAATCATTTCCATTTACAAAACCTGCGATGAGTACAAAACTTAAGCAAAAGAAGTTGCGAACTGTGAACGAGCTTGTATTTAACAAAACACTCTTAGCTAGTCTCAAAACGTGCGGTAATAGTACTGAGTGTTTTGCTTCGTCCAGCAAAGGAATGTTAATTTAAGTAAAGATTTAGTATTCAAGATGCCCGGAATATCAAATAGCTACCTTGACGCGTGTCTACAACCAACATGTGTCAGCGCGGTGTATTTCCCGTTTACAATCTGCACACGATTGTAAATATCTCCATCTGTTGTCATCCAAACAATTGGTATTAAAGAACGGGCTTGGTGCCACAGCTAAACCAATAATAAATAGAAACTTTGCAATGTCATCCTCTGAACACAAGACATCTGCCGTGTGAGTAAAGTGGGGTTTACTGAAATATTCTTGGTTCATCTTATATGCACTAGTATCTTTTAAAATTCAGTTCTTCATTTGAATACCCTAACCCCGCTCATCGAGGGTGTCTGAACTCCATTATCAGTCTGAGATCTAAAGGTGTAGTTGGTGACATGCGGGGGTGGGGCAATGTACCGATGGCTTGGGATGTAAACAATCCTCGTCCAATCCGATTCGATTTTTACCTTTTAAGAAAACCGAATATAAAATTAATCTCTGAAATGCACATTTTTCTGGATTATCCTCCTTGCCTGTCTGAGCTATATCCAATTATGCTAAAAACAGCCTTCTGCCCCACTTTCGTCGACATCTCATATTATGCACTTGCAGAAGAGTATACTGGGTAGTCGTCTGCCCATGTTCCTGGGCAATTCGTCAACCCCTTTCCTTGCGATGCAGGAATACAGTTGCCACTGTCTGTACCCGGGTACATCCAGCGCTCACACTTGCAGCGGAGCCTGCATGTTCCAGTATCATTACAACCTTAAAATGAGATGTGGAGACTAAAGCCGATTGCATTGCACATTCTTAGGCCTGGGCTCGTTGATTTATTAAATTGCAGTAGATTTTCGGGGTAATATTTCTTGTACAATTTTTGGTATTACGTAATATTACAAAAACGGTGATAATGTAATCAGGTGCCAGGTGGGTGAATGGATAAGTGCACAGCCCATTGCATAGATGCAAATTGTGTACACATGTAATAGTTAAGTATGTAGATAAATTGTAAATCCATTAATTGGCGCATACACATGCAAAAGCTACGTGTTCTCGTATGCTTATGTGTCCATATTGTAAATACCTACACTGTACTCTAGCCAGCGAAAAGAAAATAAACCTTTCAGCTGCCAGGGTATCACAAAGCAGTTTCAAATGATATTTTTAAAATTATGTATATCGCATTAAAGTTAATTTTCCAACTGAACCGTCGTACAGGTGTTCTGAACAAGCCAGTCACGTGGCCAGCCATGCCCTCTGATCAATATCTCTACTGCCTCAGCGAATATAATGCGACTACTGACCGCCTCGCTAGTGAGTTATTGGGTCAGTCTCACTTGTGGAGATACTTATAGTTTCAAACGGCTTGTTAGAATATATCCACTGTGTATACACACAGCGTTATGATAGAGTAATTCTTTGGAATAGTCATTCACAGAAACACAGAGATCGCTTAACATATATGAAACTCACATAATACAAAGGGATGATAATGATTTTCAGTTTGCCTACATACATATATTTACTGTGAGTTCAAAATCCATTGCTGTCATCCCGTACATAAATTATTATTTGTCAAAGTTTATTTTGCTGGTACACTATCAACCAAAGCGATTTTTATTATTGCCATGCATGTCGAGACTTTCAAACATTCCAGAATTGTGTACTAACAAACACATCTGAACTAGAATTATTTAGTTCATCTTACCTTCTTACGCGTGTATTCGAATTGATTTTAAATGAGTTTATTGGCGTTCGGAACTAACACAGGTAAAACTTGGCTGACTTCTAAAGGCAGGTCGCGTTTCTTTGCGAGTCCCTTTTGTTTGGTACAATGCATCATAGCATAGATTAAAGTATGTTAATAGATAAGCAATTAAACAGTCCTCTGCTTAAAGATGCCACACAGAACAGAGAATGAGCTTAGTTTGACCTGAGATCAGATATTCACGCCTCTCCATTTAAACGATCTGGTGCAATTTCAATTACAGATCTATATAGCTGGAATAGCAAATCGGGTAAGACAAATAAATAGTTATAAACTCGAGTATAGAATGAAGACATACTCCCAATGGCTTACACTTTTACTTCTCAAGTGTTATCAGAACAGGAAAACAAACAAACAAAAGCTGTAATTGTTTCCAATTATTACCGTTTTCCTGTGTTATAATACTTTGTAATGTTGCTTTTCCCGATTACTAATCTAGACAGGAACACAAGTCACAGATTGTTTAACCTGAAAATGTTTAAATTTCAACCCCAAAGGGAAAACTGCTGAGTTAGGATCAAGTGAAAATAAATTCACTTTTTAAATGTTACTCTTTGTGTGTGTGCGCCTATCTGTCTACGTGTGTGTCTGAGTGTATGTGTCTGCGTGTGGGTGCGCCTGTGTGAGTGTGCGTGTATCTATGTGTGTGTGTGTATGGGTGTGGGGGGTTGCTCTTACTCCCCTACTGTCTGCCAGTATTGTCATTCTTAAAACTCTCGTAATTATTTGACTCCGATAACGTGATTCGTTTAAAAGTATTTATGCTTTAAAAATACAAGATTTTTTTTTCAAACCGACAAACCTTAAGGCACTGGCAGGAAACAAAGTGTTTCCAATTATAGTGTGTCCTTCATATCATTTTCTTACAACACAAAAGCAAGCTAGAAATGTATTTTTTTACATTTATCAGACTGGATCCTGATCAGAACCAGGATTGTTGAGAATCAGGTTTATAGAGAGCCGTTTACGGCCCTCGGTGCTCCGCCCAGATCAGAAAACGTCAAAAAATATCCATCTCCATCTCCACAAAGTTTAAAGGCTAACAATGTAATTTACTACTAGACTGTATAAGGGAAACACTGAAAGCAAATAATGCCAAAGGTAAGGAATTAATACAGCTTTGTATGAGTTTGTTGTTAGGCTTCTTCACAATGCACAACTCTTCCTAAAAATAGCCACGGGATTTAATGCTGTTTAATATTAAGTTGATGTATACAATAGTTAAAAACCTAAAATACTATTGTAATGCCAGAGGCAAGGTTTCCAGAAGAAAGGTTGAACTCACTGTCCAGCCACTTCTCAGATTACATAATCCGTTCCAACTTGTCTGGGAAGACTGGCTCCACAAAAATCAGAAGGACTTTTTTAAAGGGAGATCGTCTGCAGTACCAACAAAATGAAAAAAAACTTTACCTAACTAATTTACTCTAGCTACACCGTGCGTTGTTCATATGGAAAAGGACTTGCGGGTAATTACTGTCTCTGGATAGAAATTTAAGACCCGCATTGCTTATGTTCATTGTCTCCCCCACGTGTTTAAAACAACCAGTTTAGATTAAGTGTGATTGTTTGACCCTTTAAGAGCTCTTTACTTGAAGAGTGTATGTACTTGATTTATTCAACCATGGTAACCCAATAGAGTTGCGCAATTGTCACAATGGGGCCTTCGGAGAAGCAGCAAGCTGGGAATTATTCCGTTAAAGATGCTGCCCTAGACACAGGGGGCTATTCGCCCCTTCCCCATTCCTTGGCTGTGTTTATACGGTATCTAATAGTCTGCGGCCCTAATTGCAGGACTGATGCTGACCTGGCGAACCTGCTTGTATTGCCCTGCTGCCAATCCAGTTTTCAGGATCATGGAGAGAGCTCTGGGCTGTGCGCTTACACCCGTGCACACATCTCCCCTCTCCGCGATTACATTTTAAATGTTTTGAGAGCGCCAGAAAAGCCCCCGAAGTGCCCAGCAGCTCCGAGAGACCCCGGAATCCTGATTCAACCCAGTTTGACACCACGCTGTAGTTTCACGCCAGCCCGCACTGTTGACTTATCCCCAGGCCATTCGGGCCCCAGTCTGGAGTTATCCTGTCATCTTTGGAGCAGAGATCCTGACAGCATAGTTCAGTATTCCGTAGCAGCGTTTTAATATATATTTTTAAAGCTGCAATTATCTTTGATTGATTTTACACCCCCCCACCCACACCATTATACATGGACGGATGCTGATTCTTGCACTGATAAGAATCACCCGATCATCCCCGCCTCCTGTTAGTCTGGCCGTCTGATAACCATTACTCCTCAATCGCGAATGAATTAAATACTCTTTGCATCGAGCCTGGGGTTGCCACGTTCACTAGTATTGGATTTTTAACAAAAAAATCAGAATGTTATTCCACATCGGATTATTGAGATGCGGCAATAAATAGTACGGTCCAACTCCAAAGAAACACACGAACTGTCACCTCACTCCACCTCGAAATTCATGTTTTATCTCTAATCCTCTGAAAAACACCCAGGGATTGATCGCTATTTCCCTTTGGACTTCTGAATTATTTTCCCTTTGGACTTCTGAATTATTTTATCAGGGCATTTAAAAAATCACCTGCAATTTACTGTTTCGGTTAAGATGCTCGCCTATTTCAACTTGGATGTAAAATGAGATAGTTACAAAAGTTGCTCCACCGGTTTAGCGGGATTTGATCGGTATTAGCTCTTAAATGGGCGAGATTGAACAAAATGCATTCAGCAGGTATTCTATAGATGGTCATGTTTTTCCACCCCGTAATACATCGAAACTAGATTTTAAATAAATTATTTTAGCCCTGTGATGTCTTTAGCACAGAGTATTTCAAAATTAAAGATAACCTGGAATAGCAGCTCTCCCAATCACCACAAAGACTGCTGTAAAATAAGGATTGAGAAATCCGAATTAGTGAGCGCAATGCAAAGCTGCTCCTTACACATTAACCTGCTCTAGCCCTGGGTTTACTACGATGTCCCACTCGTACCATTGTTGCTTCGCCAAAACCATTTAAAACCCAGTTACTTTACAACCCGTGACAACTGCTTAATTTCAAAATTAGTATTTAATGTCCTGCACTCTGTAATTTAACAACATTCTTGAATCTGTTGTTTGATCAACCTAAAACATAGCAATGCAATTTTTTTTTAAATCAGGGCTTCGGAAAGTAGCTGAATCCCGACCCTTGAAATCCAGAAAAGTCTCCACTTACGTAGTTCAGGATTTATATCAGATGTTGTGTCCCCATTAACTCGAGGTGGATAGGTTGCGACATTAACAGGGGATCTTATTGTACTTCTTTTTGGAATACAAGTCATTTGAATTTTTTTTGGGTTCCTCGAATATATTCCCCCCTACAGCTAACTGAAGACTGCCAGCAGCGTGAATGATGCCACTTTACTGGACAATATGGTACACGCTATGAATTTATTCCTTATTCAGTAGGGGTGCGGTGTAATAATACTTTTTATGTTGTGTTCTTTCTTTGTCTCTCTCAGTTCTCTTCGCTCCCAATTAATTGTACTTAACATTATTACACAGAAGGTGGTTTCATTTGAACATTGCAAAGTGTTGAGTCTCGGCTCAGCTCACATTTTTTTTAATTTTTTTAAGGCTTTCAACTCTGGTACCCGAGTTTAAATTCTGCATGGACAGATGGGTGGACGTCTCCTCTCTTATGAGTATTAAAAAGACCAGAGTGAAACGTGGTTTTAAGGATCTTAAGTGAATTGAATTTGGGTAGACTCAACACAGGTCCCAGTGGAGTTGAGCCCATTGCAAAAAACCTTCCATAATTTTCGACTAATTGGCATAATTGGGCGACCTCATGCAGAGAGGCCAAAAGGATAGATGGCGTGTGAAATGGAAATACAGTAGGGGGTACTCTTTTGAGGCTGTTGGTCAAAGAGTACTGCTGAAAGTGTCCAGAAGGAGCAGTGAACTAAATCTATACTGCCCTGGGAATGTTTAATATAATTACTGGCTACAAAAATGGGGAAAAAAATCATTCCCAAGCAGCGTCATTCCTAGGCTTCCAAAGCATTTCATATACTTGCTTTTTTCATTCGGACAAAATCTCGAAACAACCCAGCTAATTATTACCTGAGAGCGCATTATCACACAAAAGTAGTGGAAAGCTGGAACTCCCTCCCCCAAAAGGCTGTGAATGCTGGGTCAACTGAAATGTTAAAGACTGAGATAGATATTGTTGGGTAAGGGTATCAAGGGATATGGAACAGTGGGTAAATGGAGTTGAGGTTCAGACCAGCCATGATGTAATAGAATGGGGAACAGGCTGGAGGCGCTGAATAGCCTACTTCAGTTCCAATGATTTGATAAGGTAGCATAGTGGTTATGTTACTGGACTGGTAACCCAGAAACCTGGACTAATAATCCAGGGAATGTGAGCTCAAATCCTACCATCATAGTTTGAGAGTTTGAATTCAGTTAAAAAAAAAAGCTGGAAATAAAAAGCTGGTATCCGTAAGTGATCATGGCCCGGTCTGGCCCATGTATGACTCCAGTCTCCCACCAATAGGGTTAGCTCTTAACTGCACTCAAATAGCCTAGGAAGCCACTCTGTTATATCGAACTGCTACTGGCGGCTTAAGAGGCAGCCCACCACCTTTTCAGGGCAACTAGGGGCCTGCCAGTGATGCCCACATCCTGAGAATGAATTGAGAAAAACTTATTTTTCTTCATATCCTTGATTATACCAGCAGAGACAAGTATTTGTTTTTTTTGGGGGAACACTATTTTAAAATGATTACCTCTGCTTCCTAAAACATGCTGTGTGCTATTCCCTAACTGAGCAAGCAGGTGACTAATGGACCTCTGCTATTGGTAACATGAAGTGGGAAAAAGTGTCACCATCTGGCCACCTCTTCCCAATAGCATGATAGACAGTGAATTTGCTGTGCAGAAAATCATTGGCATACACTTCCATTAAAATGTATTATCAATGGCATGGATGAGTTGGAGCATTAGTCCATTTAAAAGAAACAGGAATATCACATTTGACATGCAAAAACAGTAACTTTGGAATTAAAAAGCTCCCTCTTCAGTGAGTAGTATTTACACCATGGCCTTGATCCCTATCCAACAGATAGTTTTCCTGTGGAAGGTTTTGCTCGTCAATATTTACATGTTAGACATAGACTATAATTTATCCCTTAAATCAGAATTTTACTTATATTTAATCTGCTTTACACAGACTAGTGGATCTCTTGTGACATAGCTTGATGGTGAGGGATATTTCCAAAATTTGTCTTTATGGTTCTGGGATCTAATTGGACCCTGCTAAGCATCTGATGGATAATACAAAGGGTTAATATAGAGCTTTTAGTACTGTACAAACCAGGTGGAAGTCTACATTTATGCATAGACAAAAATTAAGATTTTTGAACTGCTCCATTTAGATCATGTATTGTTCTGGAGTAAAATTGCCAGCTCTTTCCTGGTGTAAGATTTTCTGCATACATCCTACTGTTTTGGAGGGAAGTTATGATGAATACTTTCCCACATTACGACAATGACTACAATTCAGAAGTACTTAATTGGCTGCAAAGGGCTTTGGGATGTCCTGAAATCGTGAAAGGTGCTATATAAATGCAAGTCTTTCTTTCTAGTATCTGTGGGTTTTATAACCCTTTCATTCAGAACTGTGCTGGCACAAAATAGTCAGTTAAAGTGAAGTTGGTAATGGTGTCACACTAACCTTTGTGGTGCCTGTAGCAACATCCATTGCCTGGGCAAATCAGCCAACCTTACACTTTGCTGGCATTTGCTCACTCATTTCCTTGCTTGAATGATAAAATGCAGCTGGGTGCTTGTATTTACAGCTTTGTGTATGTGCATAGGTATCTGGCAGAACCATAACTAGACACACAATTTTGGAGAAGGGTTCAAACATCAGGGGACTCAAATTAAAAAGAGAGCAGGCAGGCTGAATTGGTTTACACAAATGGTAAAATACTTGTGGAATATACCAGTGAGTGATCCCACTGAAGCAGTAGAAATTGATTCAAGAGGTAATTAGACATATTTTGGAAAAATAACTGAGGGCTATGAGAAGACAGTTAGGTAGCATTGATCTATCAAAAGGACAGGGTAATTGAGTTTAATGGCTTTTTGGAGTTCTTTGAAAATTCTTGTGATCTAAAACTAGTCAGAGCTATGAATATCAGGGCACGCATCTTACTCAACGTTGTACAATGGGAGTCACATAATGGTGAGCAAAAAGAGCTCTGGAAATTAAAAATCTGATTGTATCACAGTAACACCTAGAATTAAGATAAAAATGCAGAGCTCTGATTTGACAATCCTAACTGGGCTATTACCATCTGCGACAAGGTCAGTGGGTATGTCACTGTTTAAATTTAGATGAAAGTCTAGCCTCGTACATAGTTTTATTTTGTCAGCATAAATTAAAAACTAAGGCAGGTTTTGCCCTTGACAAGTAACCAGAAGATGGCTGACAAGTGCCAGGTTGTCTGCAATGTTACTACTGTACCACTCCTCATTTTTAACATTGAGACTGGCTTGATGAGGTAATCAAGCCAAGAATACCGTGTTCCAGATTTGTGAATAGCACCATTGACTTTGAAACAGTGTTGGAGAGATAAAGGGGCAAACAGGGCATTATAAGACAGTTCCACATTTTTATTTCTGCATTGAATTCACTGCGATCTCTAGGCAAATCGAACACAAAACATGACATTTAAGCCCTGGACAGAAAGAGATAAAAGGACAGAAATTGGAACATGGGGGAAGACAAGCATTTCGAAACAGGAAGGTTTAAAAAGTAGAAAGGTATATTAAAGGGAAAGATGTGCGGGTCTTCATTGGGCCAAGAGGTTAGAAATGCTAGAGGATAGTTAAAAGTTATCTTGTTTAAGTGATGCACGATGACCAAGTGGTGTGGGCTAGTGTAGCGTGATCTTTACATAATACCAAATAAAGAAAAGTTGTATGGATTGAATTAAGTAGTTCAATCATAATGTTATTCTGTTTGTTCACATTACTGAGAAATAAAAAAGATTAATGCTTTGTATCTGGCCACGTCTCAAGTGTTTGCTTGGTCCACCTTTGGAGCTGAAAGACTAAACATGTGAAAGACACAAACATTCAGCTCAGGTCACAAGGGTGCAATTATTGTTACATACCCAGCTTATGGTATCATAAGTAGATATAGGGCAGTTGAGTCAACTACCACAAGAAATAAAACATTCAGACCACTTACCAACACCACTGAGCCCAAGAAGGGATCTACGGCAGAACCAAATTTGTATTAGTGCGCTTGGAAAACTGTACCATAAGTTAGCTCTGGCATGAGACCTGAAAGACTACATTCACTGCCAAGGGAGCAGAGTGCGTCTACAAGTGAGCTGGAGTTTAGTGGCCAGTCTGTGTGTGTGAATTATGCTGCTCTGTACTTGCTTTTGCTTGTTAATATTACTGGAAATTAATCTAGTAATCCAATTTGGAGCATGAAATGAACTCTCAGGTGGTGTGGCGATATCCTGGAATGCCTAGGATCAAGTCTTAAGGGTATACCTGAGGGGCAGAGATCTGAGAAGCTGCAACTTCTGGGTCACAAAAGACAAAGCGGTCCAATTATGGAAAGTGTAGCAAGGCTGCTAAAGGAGAGAATGACTCATTATAATACTCAAAACTCTATCACATCATGTCATTATCTGCTGTTTTCATGTGGATGCGAAGCAGTTTCAGATGTACAGCAGGGCAAAAGCTTCTAAATGCAAGAAAGGAGATGCAAGATCACCGCTCACACCTTTAGTAGGTGGTGTCAGTGCTTGGGCTTCCCACCAGCTGTAGTGGAGCTCCAATGCCATGTAAAACCAAACTTAAAAAGTGTTACTGGCAATCCACTGTACTAGCTGGAAACTTAATTTTCAATGCAATTACTCTTGGGCTCCACACTCCAGCGAGCTCTCTTCTCATATTAAACCTTTGCTGGCTAGTGCCCAGAATTTTGCAGGTGCATACTCTGATGTTGCTAGGCAAAATGTGATGCGCAGCCAGCAGCATAACTCACCATTGCTAGCTGAACATCACATTCATATGGGTTGAGACCAGTACATAACCATACTAAAAACCCTTTTAGACTTAACTAGTTTTATTTTGTCAGAACTGACGAAAGGACATCGACCCTCCTCATCCTTCTTGACTTGTCTGCAGCCTTTGACATGGTTGACCACTCCATCCGTCTCCAACACATCTCCACCGTCGTTCAGCTGGGTGGGACTGCACTCGCCTCGTTCCATTCTTATCTAATCGTAGCCAGAGAATCACCTGCCACGGCTTCTCTTCCCGCTCCCGCCTCATTACCTCTGGTGTCCCCCAAGGATCTATCCTTGGCCCCCTCCTATTTCTCATCTATATGTTGCCCCTTGCCGACATCATCCAAAAACACAGCGTCAGTTTCCACACGTACGCTGATGACACCCAGCTCTACCTCACTACCTCTTCTCTCGACCCCTGCACAGTCAGACTGCTCGTCCGACATCCAGTTCTGGATGAGCAGAAACTTTCTCCAATTAAAGCCATTGCTTTTGGTCCTCGCCACAAACTCTGTTCCTTAGCTACTGACTCCATCCCTCTCCCTAACATCTGTCCGAGGCTGAACCACACTGTTCATAACCTTGGTGTCATATTTGGCCCTGAAACGAACTTGCGACCACATATCCGCAGCATAACTAAGACAGCCTATTTTCACCTCCGGAACATTGCCTGTCTCCGCCCTTGCCTCAGCTCATCCGCTGCTGAAACCCTCATCCATGTCTTTGTTACCTCTAGACTTGACTATTCCAACACACTCCTGGCTGGCCTCCCACATTCCACCCTACGTAAACTTGAGGTCATCCAAAACTCAGCTGCCCGTGTCCTAACTCGCACCAAGTCCCGTTCGCCCATCACCCCTGTGCTCAGACCTACATTGGCTCCCAGTTGAGCAGCACCTCGATTTCAAAATTCTCATCCTTGTTTTCAAATCCCTCCATGGCCTCGTCCCTCCCTATCTCTGTAATCTCTTTGAGCCCCACACCACCCCCCCCCCCAACCCCGAGATACCTGCACTCCTCTAATTCTGCCCTCTTGAGCATCCCTGATTATAATCGCTCAACCTTTGGTGGCCGTGCCTTCTGTTGCCTAAGCACTAAGCTCTGGAATCCCCTGCCTAAATCTCTCCGCCTCACTACCTCTCCTTCCTCCTTTAAGACGCTCCTTAAAACCTAGCTCTTGGACCAAGCTTTTGATCACCTGCCCTAATTTGGCTCGGTGTCAAATTTTGTGTCTTGAAATACTCCTTTGCAGCCTTGGGACGTTTTACTGTTAAAGGCGCTATATAAATACAAGTTGTTGTTGAAACGTTAACTCTGTTTCTCTCGCCACAGGTGCTGCCTGGCCTGCTGAGTATTTCCAGCAGTTTCTGTTTTTATTTCAGATTTCCAACATCCGCAGTATTTTGCTCTTGAAGTTTATGGAGGATGGAGAATGGGAGGTTGGACGTGATAAAGGTATGGATGATAGTTGCAGCAGCATAAGGCTGTGGTAGGTATTGTTAGAGAGGTGGAAGTAGGCAGTTTTTGTGAAGGAGACTGTATGGGTTGAAAGCTCAGCTCGCAGTTGAATAGGATTCACAAGATTGTGAACAATCTGGTTCAGCCGGAGACAGGGGCTGGGGATGGAGTCAGTGGCAAGGGTACAGAGGTAATGACAAGGGCCAAAGATGATGGCTTCAGTCTTCCCACTGTTTAGCTGCAGGAAACCGTGGTTTGTCCAAGATGGATGAGACAAGCAGTCTGACAATAGAGGTGGCGGTGACGTCAAAAAAGATGGCGGAGAGGTAGAGCTGGGTGTCATCAGCATACACGTGGAAGCTGATCCCACGTCTGTGGATATTGTTGGCAAAGAGCTGGATGCAGGTAAGGAATAGGAGGGAGCCATGGATAGAGAAGCCATTGAGGCTATCATTAGATAGGTAAGAGGAGAACCCAGCGATGGCAGTCCCATCAAGGTCAATTATAGAAAAAAGATCTGCTAATCTTTGACCACATTTTTACAGTAGGGAATTTTGTTTACGGATTGCTTCTCTCTCCTTTCCTTTTCCTTATGGTCTTTGGTTCAAATGCAGGCTAGCAAGTTGTTCCAAGAAAACATCATGCACTTTTCACACCTCTTTAATGGAGACAACGGATCCAAGATCAACATGCAAAATCAATTATTCTAGAGAATTATAAGAATAATAAAGCTTACAAAACAAAGATCTGTTGCGGCTTTGTGATAAAAACAAGTGAGTGATTTTCTCAGAGACCCCAGAAGGGGGCAGTATCAGGAGAGCAAAATAATTCTTGGCATGGAATGACAATGGAAAATAAAATGTTAGCGAATTCCTGGAATATAATAAAATGAAATTTGCAATTGGCACCCACACAAATATGTATTGGTTTCTTAAAAAATGCATACAAATCCTGAGGAATTGAAATCCCCAATCAGTCGGCACTTTTTACTCACTCGAGACCAGTCTTTAAAATCAACCTTTTTAGTTTTGTACCTGTTGTGTCATATTGCTACGGTTGCCTCACAGTAGGAAGATCCATATGCTGGGGAGGAGCGAGATTGGGCAACTGACATGAAGTAAGCTTCTGTTCTGTTAGGTAGAAGTGGCAATGGCCATCAAACTGGAGCCTGGCCTTTTAACTGGAGAAGGTGGCATCAAACCAAAAAGCTTTGTGAAAGCAGTGTGTGGGTGGAGAAAGGAGGAATAATAATGTTTAGCAGCCCACTAATTGAAGTGGCTGAGCACTTGACTCCAAGTTCAAATTTGAAAGGTGTTTGTTGCAAACATATTAATGCATCAGTTGGGTTTATTTAAATTTCACAGCGCTGGCCCCTTAAACAGGACCAATTTAAAATTTACAGACAGCATAATGTGTCCACTTAAAAAAAAAAGTCAATATACTATTGCCATTGCTTTTAGTAATGCCTCAGAACATTTGCATTTCATCAGGGCTTCTGATGCAGACCATTTATAACTGCATCCTACCTGTACTTTATTAAGAAAAAAACCTACAGAATGCTTCCTCTAGTCTGATGAATAGCAGCTCTTATAGGGTCACTACAATTGACTTTAACTTCTCTTGGCTAGGCAATTATTGGCCGGGGGTGGGAGAGGGAATCAGCTAGGGTTGCTGCTCCTGATCATATCCATTGACCTTTACTGGAAGGCATGCTTACGGGTGGACATCTGATGAAACCAGGATCAGGCTTGGCTGTGATGATTTTATAACCAGTTAACACTCTCTGGGTTCCAATAATACCAATGGGCAATTGGGTGAAGTACCAAAGTGCACTGATGGAACCATAGTCCAACCAAAGTCAGTGCCTTCTGGAGAGGAAGAGAGAAAATTATTTGGTGGAGGGGGTGGGGGAATGAATAAAATTGTACTTTGAGACCGGCAGAATATAATACACATTTTAGAATGCAAGAACCATTGATTTGTAATTGCAGATTACATTTCATACAAATACATTTAAATGGGTCAATTTTGAATCAATGTATCCATGGAGTAATGTAAAAATACAAAAATATACATTTTTAAAAAGTGAGCAAGCTCAGAATGAACAAATAGAGTTCAAAATTAGTGTACATCCATCATATTATCATGTATACATTCTGCAATCAATATAGGTAAATATTTAGTGTTAACATCCAGTTAAGTGTATGGAAACAAACAATAAATGGGGTGGAGGAACAAACATATGCAAGTTAGCACATACTGGTCCAGCAGTCAGTCAAAACAAACGATGGCGGCAACAGCATTTGTGTTAAATGTATTACCAAGAGGGTTACAGGAGTGGGCTTAAATATCTAACAATCAAACAGTTTGATTACCAAACACAAGATTTTTAATTAACTTTATTTAAAAGGACAAGATTTTTTTACACTTTGGTGGAATCTAATTTATAGAATTTGCATTTATCCAATTTGTGTGTAAATAGTTTATTTTTTAAAATACCTATCTCATTGTAGTTCCCTTCGGAGTTGGTTATGGTACAGGGTTGTATAATGCCCAATCTTTTGAGCCTTATATAAAAAAAAAAATCTACAGTACAAAGCCAAGACTAAGTTAGGTCTTGGTATATTAATGTAACTACTGTAACAAGACTCACTACTGCTGACAATGATTTTAAACATTAACAAACTTGATTGTTAAAATTTGAGAAAGTGTATGATGGACAGGATGAAAAATAAATCAATTAATCCAGAATTACTCAAAAGAGGAGTACAATCATTTGATCTTCAAACTCTATTAGCCACTATAGCTTCAAGCTTTTAAAAATAAAATTAAAAAATTCACGTGAACCTATAAACTAGTCACAGGTAACAGTAAAGTAAATTTAAACAGAGATAAATGTCAATGATACTTGTTTATACAAACATTTAAAAAAAAAGCTTGCATAAAATTAAGAGGTTCTCAAGGCAACTTTAGCCAGCCTCAACTTTTTGTCTGGTAAAGAGGTCCTGGGGAAACAACTATATTGCACATATTATAATTAACAGAAAGCTAGTGTGATGGAAGAATACTTGTAAAGTGCCTCAAGTTACAGGTCACTCTTCAGGCCCAAAATATCTCACTGATTTTGTGATTTGTCTTTCACCCAAAACCTAAATTTTGTTCAAGGATTGAACTCTTCTTTGGTCGTTGTTTTTAAATAATTGATATGGATTACATTTGCCAACAGATGGATGATCACATTGTGGAACACAACATCACTGTCACACCCACACCCTCAGTCACACCCACACCCTCAGTCACACCCACACCCTCAGTCACACCCACACCCACACACTCAGTCACACCCACACCCACACACTCAGTCACACCCACACCCACACACTCAGTCACACCCACACCCACACACTCAGTCACACCCACACCCACACACTCAGTCACACCCACACCCACACACTCAGTCACACCCACACACTCTGCCACACACAGTCACACTCTGCCACACACACTCTGTCAGTCACACACACACTCTGTCAGTCACACACACACTCTGTCAGTCACACACACACTCTGTCAGTCACACACACACTCTGTCAGTCACACACACACTCTGTCAGTCACACACACACTCTGTCAGTCACACACACACTCTGTCAGTCACACACACACTCTGTCAGTCACACACACACTCTGTCAGTCACACACACACACTCAAGTTGTTGCAATAGGTGTTTGAATCTTCTCAGGCACTCTGTGGTTCAAGTTCTCTGGTTCTTGAGTTTTAACTGGGTCCTTTGAATCATTTTCGCCTGTGTCATTAGCAGCAGGGCTCTCCGCTTCCTTTTCAACCTGTTTAACTATGTGACTCTGGCTGTCCCCCTCTTTAATAGCTTTGTGTGTTGATTCTTCACCACCTGGATTGGTTTGATTGGTCCCCTTGGCCGGTTCCTGCTGCTGCAACATATTGTCCACTTCAATCTCTAGTTCCAGCCGCTCCTCATCCGTCTCCATTTCCAGTTGCTGCATCAGCTCCTCCAGCTTATTAGCTTTGCGTAATTCATTCTGCTGGATTATGGTGCACAGATGCTCAGTCAGCTGCTCCTTCAATTCAGTCTTCTTGTACAGATTCATTTTTGCTGCAACGTATTCGACTTCTGCCTTATCATATCTCTTCCTGAGGGCCGGGAAAGGACATACAATGAGCAAGATGAATGTTGTTCACTCTGCAGGCTATACTGTGCAAATATCACTTCAAGTCATGAAAATAGCTGCAAAGAGATATAATATGCAACGCACAGAGTTTGGAACAACTTTTTTTCCTGAGGAACTCTTTGTTCTTCCTCCTCAGGTCATACCAAAATGCAACTAAGTAGTAGGGAACCAGCTTGCAGCTCACCAGTTTTGCCACTATCAGCCTCTATGAGAAGCACAAAAGTGGCCTGCTAACTTCTCTGATTTCTTTTTTCTTTCTTCCCCCCCACCACCCCCCTCCCCGCCACACCCACCCCGCCTTAGCTGGTGTACCAATGCCTAGCCTTCACTGGGTTATATCCAGGAGGGGACAATGCCTACCTTTCAATGAACTCTTCTCCACTCTCCAGTGATGTGGCGAGGTCAGAAACTCAGCAGTATTGAAGAACTGCATGTCCAGCACCATACATGTTTTGTATTCTTGAAAATCTTTCCAAATGAACACTTCTTTTTGTTCAAAAATGAATTAGTACAGACCACTATTGCGGGCAATGTAAACTTAAGACGGAATCCTATTTTACAAACACAGAAATAAAACAGCACCCCCACCCAAGATAGGTAGCACATAAATTGTTGTAATCTCCTGTCAGTTTTAATTGCCACTGTTGTTGCACTAAGATGATTGTACACACTACTTCTCAAAAGTTTCAAGTCCAAGTGTGAGCTGGGTATCCGCTTTTAATAAACTGCAATCAGTAGCCGAGGCTGCCCCATCAAGTAGACATTGCTGGAAGGCCAAACTCACTTTTTCTGATCCCAACCCATCAAAAAAAAAGTCCTGAAATAAATGTAGGTTGCGAATCTTGTAAATTTGAAATGTTGTCAATATAAATTCAGAAGAACTGAACTGATGTCTCTGTTGCCAAAGTGGCAGGTAACTAGCTTGCTCGCAAACCTCTGCCAGTAACCCCTTTGACCACCTGCTTTGGAGGTGTGACTTTAAAAAAAAAACACATCTCCCTATTTGGTGTGGTGTAGATCGGGAACGAGCAGTGATGAACCAACATCTTTTCACTCAACTAAGCATTATAGTCACAGCAGTTAGTGCCACTACTGTATAAAGTTATTTTATTACGATGCTCTGAAGATCCCAATTTAGTGTTTGAATAATCTACAGCTTCCACTAGGTCACAACAAGATTGTGCCAGTGCTCTGGCTGATGGCACTGTAAA
Source organism: Somniosus microcephalus (assembly GCF_052327205.1). NCBI lineage: Eukaryota > Metazoa > Chordata > Chondrichthyes > Squaliformes > Somniosidae > Somniosus > Somniosus microcephalus. The sequence goes on along the minus strand of NC_140989.1, from coordinate 282,315,665 downwards.
ATCTCTGTATTTGGAGCATGCATTAAATTTTACTGAGTAGAGCAGCACAAACAATGCAATAATCTCAGTAAGGATAAACAGGAGCGGGGATGTTTCACTTTAAAGTATTGTAAATAAAATTGAATTACATTGCACCTACAGCATAGAAACAGGTCATTTGGCCCCAACTGGTCTATGCCGGCGTTTATGATCCACACGAGCCTCCTCCCACCCTACCAGCATATCCTTCTATTTCTTTCGCCCTCATGCGCTTATCTAGCTTCCCCTTAAATGCATCTAAGCTATTTACCTCAACTACTCCTTGTAGTAGCACGTTCTACATTCTCACTACTCTTTGGGTAAAGAAGTTTTTCCTAAATTCCCTATTGGATTTATTAGTGATTATCTTATATTTATGGCCTCTAGTTTTGGTCTCCCTCACAAGTGGAAATATTTGCTCTACATCTATCCCATCAAACCCTTCATTATCTAAAAAGACCTCATCACTCCCTCTGCCTTCTCTTTTCCAGAGAATTCTATCCCTATAGAAATGTGGCAGCATGTGGCCTCCTTATTCTTCCTATCAAAATGCACCACCTCAAAATGCACCACCTTATCTATCTTGAAATTCATTTGTCAATTAAAAACCCATCCTGCAAGTTTATTAATGTCTTCCTGTATTTTGTCACATTCTTCCTTTGTATTAGCACCTCCCCAATTTGGCATTGTTCAAAAATTTTAAAATTGTACTTCCGATTCCAGACTTATTCAAGAAATTCAAATCTCTGGTTAGGGGAAACAGTAAAGACTTACCCACATTGTTGCTGCTTAAAAGAATTTATGCAAATATAAGCAAAGTGAGGGATATAGGACGCACTATCTGCACCAATTAACTTGTCATTTCTTACTTTCAATGAGATTCACAACAATATGCCATTCTTTGCAAGTGCCAGCAAGGTTTTCTTTTGGTTTCAATAGTCAGTGAAGCCTGTAAATTGGTTCACAGCAATTATTCCCTTCACTGAATTAATGCACAACTTTTCTAACTTCAAAATCTTTTTAAACATGGTTGTTAGTGACATGGTTAAATCCAAGCCTCATTTGTTATAAAACCACAGTGATCATTTTGGTTGCTAAAGCTAACATTATGTCATTCGGGTCTTGTCCAAGCCCATGTCTCAATCCCACACACAGAACAGGCACGGTGTTTCTTATTTTGCGATATATACACATGGCACATGCTCAGGTGACAAAGTTTATAAAGACTCTTTTTTGCTCCATGACCAATACAGTCACCCTCATAGTAAATTCATACCTGATCCAAGCATTAAATTCCAATATAGAACTTTCCATTTCTATAGAACTTCTGATCCAAACATAAAATGCTTCCCAATTATGTTTTATTAAAAAAAGATGCAGCACACAACATAGCCCACAGACAAATGTCAACTTGAGACAGTGAACCATTTTAATAGCCTATAATCACAGCAGGGTAAAATGTTTTAACTTTTTTCTGTTGGTCATGTTTAGGTTGAATTACTGACTGATACAATTACGATATGAGAATTTAGAAATAGTTAATTTCTTGGCAAATCACACATTAATCAGGATTCAACAGTAGTTGAAAACAACCTCCACTTTAAAAAAAATATATTACAAAACAAAAACAAATTGCTGATGGTTCAGTGGGTAAATGCATAATGTGATCCATGCAGTTAGCTGATGTCAGCCAAAGATTGAATTGGGTTCAGGATCTCAGCTAGAGATGGGGACATTTGGCCAGAATTCCAACTCTTGATCACTATCCAATGACTCCTACAAGTACCTGAACAGTGCTCAGCATCAGCTCTGATCAGTTAAATAGCCCATGAAGTTCACATATGAAACTTTATTATAACTTTTACAATTATACTAATTCAATGAGAGTGAGATAAATGAATACCCCGAATTCATCATTTGCATTTCTTTAATTAGAATGGCTGTAACTCTTTTCTACGACGTCAGTTCTGAAACGTTAACTCTATTTCTCTCTCCACAGATGCTGCCTGACCTGCTGGGTATTTCCAGCATTTTCTGTTTTTATTTCTTTTCTACTGGTTGGGTCTGGATGGTTAGAACAGAAGCAGTGGATTGTGCCTCAAAGTGCATACATAGTCTTACTTAGCCTGATGGTATTCCCAGCTAGACTGTTCAATCCGATTCCGCAGGATGTTAACATCACTCGATAACAAGTCATCCAAGGTCTGAAGCTCATTTTGGATCTGCTTTAGTTTCACAGTTTCTGCTATGGTTCGTTTAGACCTAGAATGATTATTACTGGTCAGAACGGCACAAGACATATAGCCATTGACAACTTGCCACAACATACTTTAAAAAGAACCCATTTAAACTTAAAACTTTAAGAAACTTTAGATGTAGCTGAAGAATATTTAATGATTGATGCGTATGTAAATTCTTAAATTTGTTAATGTATAATATGCAATTAACATCACCTCTTTAGATCAAAGTAAAATAAACTTGGGTATGCATTCTCTCTTTTCAATTCCCCCCTCACCCCCCAAAATCTTCGGTAGGCAATGACTCCTTCACCGAGGTATGTTCACAGTTGTTGATCTCCCTTCCATACCTCACCCAAGTGGCCATTATTCATGAATCTTAACTGAAAGAACTGGTAGGCTATCTGACTGGACAAAATTGTGGCTGATCCAGATCGTGCAAACATGGGGGTTTGCTGGATAGTGACCAAATGTTTTTCTTTCGCTAACCTGGCATCTCCGGCAAATGGCAGTGCTCCAGTGCCATCCAGTTTGCAAATTGATGGGACAAATATGACAACTTGAGAAAATCTAACCTTTCTAATGGCTCACAAAGTTTGGTGTGAAATAACTTTTTCGGATAATAGCTCTGAAGGTATACAGTAGCCCCAAAACAAGTGAGGGCTGACTTAATGAGTCAACTTATCCTCCTGTTAACAAAACTCCATACCTTTCTGCAATGGCTTTTGACAGAAGTGCTTTCTTGCGTTTATTCTTCTCTTCCATTAATCGCTGTTCTAGCTGCAGCTGTTCCAGACGAGATCTCTCGCGACTGTGGAGAAACAATCACATTAAAGAAACACTAGAGAGTCAATTTTATCGATTTTTCCTTTAGTTTCTATGAGCTAACTTAGTCAGCAGCTCACTAATAACGTTACTATGTTGAACAACAGATTGCGCACTGGTCAAATAGAAAAGTAAAAAAAATTGCAAATATGACTTCACTTCAAGTTCATGGGAAGATTCAAGCACTTGTCTTTTTTTTTTTATAAACAGATGTTGACTGACCTGTTGTGTATTTCCAGCATTTTTGCTTTTACTGCAAACTGTTCAGGTACTGCTTTAGAAGTAAGTTTGTGCCACCTCCCACTCAATTAAAATATTTAAATAACTGAGACTGCTAACAGCTTTAACAACTTGTGGTTTATTTGGTTTTGAATAGTTTTGATTGATTTATTGGAAGTCATGGTGCTGACAGATTAGCAGACTGGTGCACCAATGTGTTATGTTGGAGTGGCATAATGCAAATGCAGTCTACGCCTGATAATCGAGTCATATTTTGAACAAAGAATTAATTAAACAATAATTCAAATTAAGTAACAGGAAAATGGGCATTTAATGCTAAAATTTAATTATTCATATAATATGAATTAAACAGCATTGAACTAAGTAGACTTATGTGCCTATTATTCATCAGAGTTGCTGAGACCAATAATTTGCTATACTGGGGATGTATCAAGCAGGGCAGAGTTCTCTTAGAAGGGGACAGGGAGTTGCCAATGAATAGGCATGTATATTACAGTGTCACTGGCAGAAGCTTTTTTTGGTGATTTTTTGTTGAGGGAATAGAGTGGCCAATGTTGGGGAATGAAACAAATGCTTTTCCACTTTGGGCAGCCATGATCTACATCAACAAATCCCAGATCCAATCCAGAGCAGAGCAAAGCAAAGCTCCTGGTGCACAAATGTGCCTTAACCGTAGAATCTTAAAAAGAATTCCCTACTATATCAGTATTGGTTTTCTTTTTCCTTTTGTTATACTAGCCATTCTTATGGCTTCTCAGAACAAGAATGTCAATAAGTCTGAGAAAGGATAATGCTCTAATTAAGTAATGGTTGTTTTCTACCAATTTTGGAACATTCTCACAACTGCACAAAAATAATGCAAGCATCTGCTTGCTCAGGAACATCTACCAGTGTTTGAAGGAAGAAATAAAATATACAAAAACAAAACACTCATATCCATCTACAGATAGCTGCAGTGGAACACTGTTGGCCCCACATATTCAGAATCTGACTTGGGCGGGGGGGGGGGGGGGCGGATGAGACAGAGAGAAAGAAGGGAGAGTACACTTCTACTGTACTCAAAATAGATAAGAGCAATATACTGTGGAGTACTGTATAAACAAATTGTACAGTACTACAAGTAAATTGCATTGGCCCAAGCAAAACCACTGTACAATTGTATTTTATACATGGAACAAATTTACTGCACAGTAAAAGGCTGGACTTAAATTGCTAGTCACAAATGTGTTTAATCCTGACTGATTCAGATCAGTATTATATCGATTGTACTTCTCTTCATTTATCTCAGGAAGCACTTCTTAATGACACGAGGGCAACATTACTTTGCAACAACTGAGTGCACAGTAAATTACATTAGCAGAAAACTCTCACTTTGAAATTCCTCCCTTGGCCATGCAGCTGCTGTGGCAATGGCCTTCTCCTTGGTCTCCACCAATGCAGAGCCAAGAGGTACACCAGAGTGGTATGGGGACCAACAACAACCCCATCCCAATTTTCTCTTCCCACATAGAAGATTACAGGGTGATCTAAATGAAGTGTTTATGATTAAAGGATTTGATAGGGTAGATAGTGTGAAACTATATCCTCTGGTGGGAGAGTCCAGAACAAGGGGGCATAACCTTAAAATTAGAACTAGGGCGTTCAAGGGTGAAGTCAGGAAGCACTTTTTCACGCAAAGGGTGGTAAAAGTTTGGAAATTTCCCCCAAAAAGCTGTTTAGGCTAGATCAATTCAACATTTCAAAACTAAGATTGAGATATGTTAGGCAAGGATATATGGAACCAAATGGAGTCAAGATACAGATCAGCCATGATCTAATTGAAAGGCAGAATAGGCTCGAGGGACTGAATGGCCTACTCCTGCTCCTATGTTGGAAAATTAAGCTTGCATCCCGTCTCACTCTGATGCCATTGATTACTCTTCCAAGGAATGTGCTGCATAGAATCTCTCTCCAATGCTAAGATGGCAGCTTGAATAACTGACCAGTGTTTCCAAGGGTTCTTTTTTAATTATTTCTAGACTTACTAACAATTCCACCCCTTTGATCTGTTCTGTCGATAACTCTTTAACTGAGGAATCCTGGAATGTAAACGATGCTTTGGCTCCAGGTTTGTCTGTTTCTTTCTGGTGGCTTACTCCAGTTTTAGTTGGTTGTTTTTCAGTCACTTGCAAGGCCTGCTTTGGCCCTGGCTCGGGTGATGGTGTCTCTGTGGCTTGTGGAGGTCTCATCTTGGGTTTGGACAGTTGCTGTTCTGGAAGGGTAAAAGCAACTCTATCGTGCTCAATTGTTCTGTGGCTATACTGCTGTTGCAACGCTCTTTCCCTCTGGAGCTGCTGACGACTTTTGTTTGTTGATGGTGCTCGTTTAAATCTTTCTGGCTTTTCTGAGACCAACGGATCTGCAAATAATTAAATAATAATGTTTTAAAACATTTTTATTCATCCCAACACCTGTGGCCGAAAGTGGGTGATCTACTCACAGGCCTCTGTTGATGCCATCTGACTAATCACAAGGACAATGCTTACTCTCTATACAAGACTCCTTATTACCGTAGTAAGTTAATATGTTGCCACACTTCATGGTGCCAACACATTACACTTTAAGCTTGTACAGTGATCTTCCATCATTCCTAAAATATTGGTCATATCTAGAAACATTGGAACAGATCCTGGAATATATATGCACCCACTGCAACTGGTCTCAAACAGATCAAAGACAAGCAAGACACATTTCTGGTCCCACGTTGGACCATATTAATGCATATGAGCTGAACCCCAATCTTAAGCTCTTTCCCCCTCATCATGAAAAGAAACTCATATAAGCCATACCCTTAAAGCTCGTTTTAAAAATTTGCCGTTCATTTGTATGTCAATACAACATATACAATTAAAGACCAAAACTAACAGAGGACCCCATATTTCTTAATTCTCTATCAAACCTAGTTTATTTTACACAGTGAGGCCTCAGCAGCAACCGATGACCGTACACTAATAGACATGAAGAACACTCCATGTTCTCAGGTGCCTAAGACCCAGTTCCCCATGGGTCCCCAGAATGGAGGTCAGAAGCTCAGAAAACAAGCTTTGCTTTTTATTTGCTCTGCAATGGGGGCTGGAGCACGCAGTTACAGTAAACAGGGACAGCAGAAGTTGTCGGTCTCGAGGACCCTTTCCACAGCCCAAACACCATGGGCCTTACACACGTGAGCTTAATTGGTTTCATATAGAATGATACAGCCCAAGGAGGCCATTGCCCATCGTGCTTGTGCCAGCTCTTTGGTAGTTGTCCAACTAGTCCCACTCCCCTGCTCTTTTCCCATAATCCTGCAAATTTTTTCCCTTCAAGTATTTATCCAATTTCCTTTTGAAAGTTACTATTGAATCTGCTTCCACCGCCCTTTCAGGTAGTGCATTCCAGATTACAACTCGCTGTGTAAAAAAATGTTTCCTCCTGTCAATTTTGCCAATCACCTTAAAACTGCGTCCTCTGGTTACCAACCCTTTCTCCTTATTTACTCTATCAAAACAGTTCATGATTTTGAACACCGCTATCAAATCTCCCCTCAACTTTCTCTGCTAGAAGGAAAACAACTCCAGCTTCTCCAGTCTCTCCACATAACTGAAGTCCCTCATCCCTAGTACCATTCTAGTATATATCTTCTGCACCCTCTCCAAGGCCTTGACATCCTTCTTAATGTGTGGTGCCCAGAATTGAACACAATACTCCAGTGTTTTATAAAGGTGTAGCATAACTTCCTTGCTTTTGTACTCTATTCTCCTATTTATAAAGCCAAGGATCAAATACACTTTTTTTTTTTTTTTTAAAAACAGCCTTCTCAACTTGTCCTGCCACCTTCAAAGATTTGTGTTCCTACATCCCCAGGTCTCTCTGTTCCTGCACACCTTTAAAATTGTCTCATTCAGTTTATATTGCATCTCCTCATTCTTTCTACCAAAATGTATCACTTCACCCTTCTCTGTTAAATTTCATCTGCCATGTGTCTGCCCATTTCACCAGTCTGTCTATGTCCACCTGAAGTCTGTTCCTATCCTCCTCATTGTTTACTAGATTTCCGAGTTTCACGTCAGCTGCAACATTTGAAATTATGCCCTGTATACCCAAGTCCAGGTCATTGATATATATCAAAAAAAGCAGTGGTCCCAATACCAACCCCTGGGGCCCACTCTTCTTCCCTTCAGTCTAAAAAGCAACCGTTCATCGGCTTTCTATCCACACGGCCCCCGTCCCTCTAATCCCATGGGTTGTAATTTTGCTAACCAGTCTATTATGTGGTAGCTTCCTGGTTTATCCCTCACCCCTTTTTTAAAGAGGGGTGTAACATTTTCAATCCTCCAGTCCTCTGGAACCACCCCCATATCTAAGGAGTATTAGAAGATTGTGGACAGAGCCTCTGCAATTTCAACCCTTACTTCCCTCAGTAATCGAGGATGCATCCCAGCAGGTGACTTTTCTACCTTGAGGACTGCCAACCTTTTAAGAACCTGCTCTTTATTTTTATCCTATCCAATATCATTACCTCCTCCTTCACTGCTATATTGGCAGCATCCTCTTCTGTAGTGAAGACAGATGCAAAGTACTCATTTAGTACCTCAGCCACACTCTCTGCCTCCACATGATGATCTTTTTGGTCCCTAGTCAGCTCCACCCTTCCTTTGATTACCCTTTTACTATTTATATGTTTAGTAAAAACTTTTGGGTTCCCTTTTATGTTAGCCGCGGATCTATTCTCAAACTCCTCTCTTTGCCCCTCTTATTCCCTTTTTTTTTTTTAAGATCTCCTCTGTACTTTCTATATTTAGCTTGGTTCTCCACTGTATTAGGTACCTATATGGCTGATCAACAATTTTTCTGCTTCTTTTTCTGCTTCTAGTAGCAGTTCGAAGTTGTATCGTTGTACCAACAGATAACTGTATGAGGACCCACAAGAAAAAATTTAAACTTAAACTCATACTAACATCAGGTGTCTAGGTTTTTTAAAAGTAGTTTAAGGTTGACTATTCCTTTTTGGTTTGATTGCACCGCAGCTGGAATTTAGAGTATGGATCAGTCTGGGTTTCGAAATGATCACTTGTGTTCTTTGCACATACGTTATAAAAAAAGAAAATTAGTTCCGGGACGATGCCATCTTTATGAAATAGGAAAAATATTGTGGTATTAATCTAGTTCTTGTACATATTGCATTTACATTTCTTGAACTAGTATGTCAGTGGTTCTTCAATGGTTATGATCATAATTTAAGAATATTTAAAAAATGGCACCAAAATTCTATTTCTGCTTAAAAATGTTAATCAAATATCTTAATCATGCTGTAGATTAAATAACTTCAGATCAGTCACTGCCTCAACATTTCTGAAATGAGTCTTGGGATAGCACACAAGTTACCAGCTATGTCCTATCTGTATTTAATTTGCAGATCAATAATTCCACTAGGAGTAATAGGATTGGGGTTGGAATTAATTGATAGCTAAAGATTAACAGTGATCACCGAAATGTATTACAAGATAGTCAGGGGTGTGTGGGGGAGGGAGCAGAACAATTCATTGTAGTATCTGCTGCATGCCACACCTTCAGTCTTGTCTTCTAGTGGGAGCATCTTTCCCTACAAATCCGAGTACAGATGCCAGAGATGCAGCTGGCACGTGGCATATACAATACCTCTGCAATACTGCATTGTTGCTACAATAAATAGCATGCATGTTTAAAAGAAACACTTTCCACATGTGAAAACAAATTCTTGTACCAGTCATCACATCTGAAACAGTATAAAATAGAATGCCTGTTAATACTGTTGCAGGTGGTAGTTACAGTTTTACTTCTACTGAAGGCTGAGATAATTGTATGTGTACTGAAAATCTTGAACGGACAGTTTTTTTTATTAAATAAAGTTACTTCTGCAACAACTTTTACCAAATAATGGTTACTTTGGTATCCCACAAGATGCATCTCAAGTCATGGTACAACCCATCATAACCTAAATAAAAAGTGATTAATATCTGGTCCACTTACTGCAAAACCAGCAGGTGGACTATGATAGTTTGAAATTCCAGGCCCTTTCTCTCACATCAAATTGCAGTGTCCAAGGCTGAAGACTACCAGTTATCTATGGCACAAAGCCAACAATTGGATATAGTTTTATGAACCATCTGGATGTAGATATGGTGATAACTTTATTTCAGCTATCACTCTATTCACAGAAATTTAGATACTTGATGCAATACTGAAGGTGCAGCTGCAGGTCTTCAGCAGACTTTAGAAAATCCTTTATTACTTAGTATTAACTAAGCAAACTGTGACATCTGGTGGCTAAAACAAGATTGTCCATCAATATCATCTTACACAGTAGATCTAAGATATCATGGCACATGGACAATAACATAAGTAGCGAACTAGAATCTGGGAAAGAACAAAAATACTCCACTCAATGAGTGAGACTAGGATAAGCATTCAGAGAATGTTTGATGTTTATATTTAATTTGTATCACAGTAATTCTATTAATTTGACTGGGTAGGCTGTATAGGAACAAGACTGCAATTATTCAACAGGGACCCAGTGAAAGACTTTAAAAAAGGTTAGTTTATTACAATTCCTGAAAACTTATCCAAGTCCAAAACATCATTAAAAATCTAGATCCAACTCAACTACAGTATTATGTAAAGGGAATAAGGCTATTAAAAAAAATCCAAGCAGCTCTCTATCAGACTGGTAGGTTACTTCTAAGCAGGGACGAGATTGGAGAATGAGTCAAATTCTTGTTGGATAAGTATTCACTGCATTATTTGAAACACTGCAAATAAAATAGTGAATGCTCATCAAACAAGGAACAAATGAAACTTGAAGAGGTGCTCTCTTCTCAGTGACAACAATTTTGAACAGATCTCTCAAATTCCTCAGTGTCACTGGTGGAATTTTCTTGTACAAATCATTCCAACAGACAACTTCACAGAAGTCTCCCAAATTATTTTTTTTAGAATTTTCCTGCATTAGATAAATAAGTTAGTTAAAGTCACTGGAGGTTGTCCTGGCAATCAAGGCAACTGTGGCCAGCCCATTCTACACTAGTTTTCAAAGAACTATAAATCAAAGCAGAATGACAGTTCCAGGTGCCAGTTCCAAAATTCATGAAGTATTACAACATTTTCTGCTCTCCTCATATCAAATCAGAATTAACAACCAACTCAGGTTTAACTTTAGTGACTGCTATAAACCAAGATAAGCTTTACAAGTACAATTTCCTTCAATGAAGATTTCCTTTAGTTGGGAAGAATGTTTAAACAGATTACCAGTCATCACTGCCCAGAGAATTAATCAGATCCCTTTGCATGGGGCATTCTAGTCGCATAACAAAACCCCCCAAATTAGTCCCTAAAATTGCAACTCACATCAATAGTCAAGATTATTTCTTTACTCCAGTCTTCAATATCTAAGGAAATTTGAGTTTTCCAGTTGATAATTATTTTCTTCCCTGACCACAACCAAAGTTGGCACAATGATTATTTTTTTCTGAAAAAGGGCCGCAGTAGAAAAATGCCCAAGAATGGAGAAGGTTTTATACTTTTCAATATTCTCTCTCTTCCCTCTCCTAGTTTATGCACAAATCTGGTTCAAAGTGAATGAGCTAGGAGATTTGTGTGACATTAGTGAAGCATTTTTGTCTAAGGTTTAGCTTGGTATTAGCTCCTTTACTTCTGTCACTCTACTTAATGAATTAAAAACCAATCTCACTTACAGAAGTCACATCTCAGCTTAACTTGACAATCTTATGACAATTAGGTAGTTTGGCCTCCTGGAAGTCTGTTTGAGGGAGGAGCCACACACTGAATTTAAGTGTATATGATTTGTCCAGATGTGTGCCTAATTGACAGCCTTTACAATTTAACAGTTATTTATGTAACATATTAGCTTTGGTTACTGCTCTGGGGAGTTTTTCAAATCAGTGAGTTTGACCTGGGGTCTTCAGAGAGGTTAACTGAAGACAACAAGATGTGCCATACAACTTCCATAGCTGGTGAGGAAATGATTAATTAAACTACAAAAAAGGTAATTATAATTTTCACACAGAAGTTGCAAACTATTTATTTTCTATTGTACGAGTTAATAAAGTTTAACAGTAGTGCAAAGATACATTATTAGTCAATCACTCATGGCACTGCACATGGGGATCAAGTCCAAGTGCAGTCTTCAGGTGGTGCGGGGTTAGAGGGTACCCTGGACCAGGTTGTGCAGACCGAATTCAATCCGCATTTTAAAGTCCTGCAATCTGCCCTTATTTTTGTATAACATTTTGATTTTAGATTATTTATAGTTAAATAGCAAAACATATGGCAATTTGGGAAGGAGAGGGGTAGAGTTGATTGAAGCATAGGAGTTTCTCTGTAGTATAGGCCAAGGAGCTGAGATGCACCAAACTGAGGTGCTAATGCACCCCCCATTGGCAGCGGCGGTGGGTGTAATTACAGTGATAAGTTTATATTGGAATTTATAACGGAAATTGCCTATGTCCACAACGTTGACAAAAGTATGACAAAAATGTGTGAACAGGAAGCAAGGTTTTGTAAATAGGAGGTAATATTTTGTAGACAGGAAGTGCATGCGTGCAGATATAAGAATTTTTAATATATTACTGGAAAATGTCCCATGTCATTGCACATGGGTAGTCAAGACCAGATGTACTTTTTTGGTTAATTGGGGTTGACGAGCAGGGGATAATTGGACCCGGATCCAGAGACATAATTTGGAACCCATTTTAAAGCCATACATTCTGTCCTTATTTTATACTTCCATCATAAATTTCTGTGTCCACATTTATAATGGAAAGTACCTATGTAAATGTCTCACTTGTCTCAGAAATGGAGGTGCAGTTTCAATTATGTGGACATAGGAATCTATAATGGCACAAGTTGACAGGAAGTGTATGCAGATACAAGATTTTTAATACATTAGTTGATCTCCCAGGGTGTTGCATATGGCAAGTTGGAGAAAATGACTTCTCTCTGCTGTCTTTGTGTTGCTGTTTGTCTCTGTTGCTTTTCAACCTATCCTATCTCTATTTCGCTTCTTGTTTGCCTACAAATACAGCAGCGCCTACACTTTAGCCGTGAAGCACTTTGGGACAATTATGAGGATATGAAAGGTGCTATATAAATGCAAGCACTTTTCTGTGTTTCTCTAACTATAACTTTTTGCTTCTCTCTGTTCTTTTCCACTTCTTCCCTCTTTCATGAAAGAGGCAATAGGTGGTAGGGCATTGAAAGAGGCCACTAATGGCTCCAGATAGCATTGTTTGAGTGTGTGTGTGGGTGGTGGGGTGAAGAAACCTGGCCCTTTCCCTTTCCCTCCTTCAATTATTTGTGCTTCCTCCATCCTCTTCCACTACACCATCCCACCTAAGATGAGATGAATTAAGATGGGAGGCGGCTTTGTGTGGAGCATAAACACCGACAAAGACCGGTTAGGCAGAATGGCCTGTTTCTGTGCTGTGAATACTATGTAACAGCACACCCTCACTTCCATCCTTACGCCTACCACTTCCCTTTTAGCCCACCTACTCAATCCTCTTTCTCCACTCTTCACCTTATTTCCACTCCCTCTAGCTCCCCTAAAGGGCAGGTGGCAAGGGGCTAGAGGTTTGTTTACCCTCAACCAATTTCCCTACTACCTACCTTGCTATCAGTTTTCCCCAAAGATGTTTTCTTTGCTTTCAAAATTCAACCTATAAAAAAATGAGGAAAGAAACTGCCCGACCTCCTTTCCCTCTATTTGTATCTCTTCCCCCCCGCCCCCCTTTGTTTCATGGATGCTAGAAATTACAATCTCTGTCTCACAGATAGAAGCAATCAGACTGGCTTTTCTAACTGGGCCAACAAAACACAGGTGATGTAATTAGGTGGCTTCAAAATTCAACTGTGGAAAAAAGGCTAAAAGAAAATCCTTAAAATGTTACAACTTCAGTGTGTCCCAAATCCCCTTCACATCTCCACCATGAGCATGTGTCCCTGCTATCCATTCTATACAATGTGCTCAGGGAGTTTTCTCTAAATTAACAAATTAAAGTTAAAGACCCAGAGTACAGAAGGTTGAAAAGAGTAAAAGAAGCAAAGCAATAAATGGCACCACTCTTGGATTTTAAAAGCCCGAAAATTGCAGGGGCAAAGACAGAGAAGTAAGGAGTTCAACAGTGTTGGAGGCATGTGCATGAATGAGTCAGAGCAGGAGTTGAAATGAGTCTTTATTTCAACAGAACAGGGATGTCAAGACAAAAGTGTGCAAGACAGCGTAGTGGAACTCAAAAGGGCTAAGGAGCACTGACTACTATAGAACTGATTTAATTAAGACAAAGATTGCCCGAAGAATAAAAATAATTTAGTTCGAATTAAGTGTTTTTTTCCTGACTCCCGCATTCTGACAGAGCTGCTTGGACTGAAGTAATTGGTTTCAAATTGTGACCAGAGCTTAAAATAACAGCAAATAATTGGGAAATAAATTTGACCCAAAAATGTGCATAGCCTTATACATAGACTGCAGTCAGTAAGAAAAGCATCTTGCAACCGATTTACAGTCGCAAAATTTAAACTGCAATGATTCAATTTGCATTACAGATAAAAAGAACAGAAACTGCAAATGCTAGAAATCGGAATTAAAAACAGAAAATGCACAAGTCTATCAGCATCTAAAAAAAGAGATGATAGGGTGTACAACCAAAACATTAACCTTAGTCAGGAAACTGGAAAATATCCAAGCCCCTTTTATGGGGCTGAATAAAACGATCTGTTGTAGTTTCAGCATTTTCTGATTCTACTTCATTCAATTTTCATTGATGCTATAAACGTTATGACTTCCCTCAAACTGATTTTAACACCAGTCGACTTTTCAGTGGGTTTTCAGAAAAAGGTCAGCAGTAGCAGCAACCTTTGTTTTCCTGTCACTTTCAACTGTGTGAATGCAAAAACAGCGTCAACTAAAATTCACGGCTGTCTCATTCCTGATTTGTGTTTGGGGCATTTGCCAGCCCGGTGGCTCCTTTGAGCAATATTATTCATTTGAACAGGTATTTTTTATTTTTAAACTAATGGGCATTTAACAAAAACTGCTTGCACCAACACGTCACATGGATGTACAGTGGTTGGCACTATTTAGGTTTCTAGATTTTGTTCAACCAATTTTGTAATATTTATTATACAGCGGAGCCATGATGTCGCTAAGAGCTCAAGAACTACTTAAATTGTGGCACAGGTAAGAGCAGGATGGGAGACAGACAGGCTGGCACACATTTTTTCCTCCATGATCTGATGCCAATCTTTCATCATGCACTCAATAGATTGTTTTTTTTAAAAAAAAAGTAAATCTACGAATGCAGGTTTGTACTATGAACTAGTGACTCGTACTACACCATAAGCGAGTTATCACTTCCGCAAGCGACAGTTCCTTTGGCACCAATGAACTTCTCTCACACGAGCATTTCTGGCCAAACAAGAATAAACATAATGCTGTACTCAACTGGTTGAAAAGACTGCATTCGGACCATTTTTCAGCCAGTCTGAGGCCAGTTTTCTGGCTGTTGGCCCTCTCTCAAATGGTTTAACTGTTTTATGGTACTAATACAGTAAACCTGCTTCAATTGCAAATCAGGCAAGTGGTGCGCATGTATTTTAGTTGATGCTGACCTCAGCATCTGAGTAGTTCTATACATTAGGAATTGAACACACAATCAAAGCTGACATTTGAATAGGGGGATTCCTATGATGCTTATGGGCATTCCATTTACGTACAGAATTCCCATAAGCATATTAGAAATCCCCAAATAAATAAGAATTCACACCACTTAAATAAAAATAAATGTTCCCATTAATTAAAAGACCCTTGAATTAAGTATTTAAAATAACAATGTAATATTTTGAAAAATAAATTTAAACATTTTAAAATGGGCCAAAATTTACCTAAACAAATTTTAAATGTATGTGTATGTTTTAAACATGTTTAAAATTTTAACCCTTATGCTGGTAAAAGGCCGTATGCCTGTTTTTAACCTGGCATAAGGGTTTCGTGGGCATTCGCTGGACAGTAGTTGGACGAATAGCCCAACTCTGCGCCAGCGAAAGTGAATTTGTACCAGATGCGAAGGATCTGTCAATACGGAACTTGCGGGGTCTTTCTGAAGGCTGTGTGTACACTGTCAAAAGCACTGCCATTTCACGGCCATTATCTAGGCTGACATTTCAGTGCAGTGCCGTATCTGAGGGAGTCAGGGGCTTCATCTTTTGGATGTTAAACCATGTCTGCCCTCTCTTTTAATTTGTTCTTGGGATATGGGTGACTGACAAGGCAGTATTCCTGTATTATAACAGTGACTACACTTCAAAAGTACTTCATTGGCTGTAAAGCGCTTTGGGACATCCTGAGGTTGTAAAAGGCACTATATAAATGCAAGTCTTTCAAGTCTTTTATTTATTACCCATCCTCATGGCATCAAGTCAACCATTTAGTGCGGGACTGGAGTCACATGTAGGTCAGAGGTGGCAGGTCCCTCCCTGAAGGACGTTAGTGAACCAGTTGAGTTTTTACAACATTCAATCAAATTTCATGATCACTTTTTTCTGGTGTCACCACAAATTCAGATTTATTGAATTCAATTTTACAACCATAACACTAGACCACCGTATTCATGGATGTAAAAGTCCCATGGCACTATTCAAAGATGAGCAAGAGAATTCGAGCCAACATTTATACCCCCCCAAAACCAGCACCAAAAACATTAACTGTTCATTCATCTCGCTGCCGTTTGTGAATCCTTGCTGCGGATAAATTGGCTGCCGCGTTTACGTGCATTACAAGTGACTACACTTCAAAACTGGTTGGGAAGCACTTGGGGTATCCTGAAAACATGAAAGGCAATATATAAATGCAAGCTCCTTTTTTTATTGGTTCTTGGGATGTGGGCTTCGCTGGCAAGGTGAGCATTTATTGCCCATCCCTAACTGCTCAAGGTGGTGGTGAGCCGCCTTCTTGAACCGCTGCAGTCTGTGGTGAAGGTACTCCCACAGTGCTGTTAGGGAGGGAGTTCCAGGATTTTGAACCAGTATGTGTGGCTGGTCCAATTACGCTTCTGGTCAATGGTGACCCCCCTGGATGTTAATGGTGGAGGATTTGGCGATGGTAATGCCATTGATGTCAAGGGGCAGTGGTTAGACTCTTGCATGCTGGACCTAGTCATTGCCTGGCGCGAATGTTACTCGTCACTTCTCAGCCCAGGCCTGAACGTCGTCCAGGTCTTGCTGCTCGCGGGCCTTGACGGCTTCATTATCTGAGGAGTTCCGAATGGAACTGAACACTGTGCAATCAGCAGCGAACATCCCCACTTCTGACTTTATGATGGAGGCAAGGTCATTGATGAAGCAGCTGAAGGTGGTTGGGTCTAGGACACTACACCGAGGAACTCCTGCAGCGATCTCCTGGGGCTGAGATGTTTGACCTCCAACCACCACAACCATCTTCCTTTGTGCTAGGTATGCCTCCAGCCAATGGAGAGTTTTCCCCCCCGATTCCCATTGACTTCAGTTTTACTAGGGCTCCTTGATGCCACACTCGGTCAAATGTTGCCTTGATGGCAAGGGCAGTCACTCTCACCTCACCTCTGGAATTCAGCTCCTTTGTCCATGTTTGGACCAAGGCTGTAATCAGGTCTGGAACCGAGTGGTCCTGGCGGAACCCAAACTGACCATCAGTGAGCAGGTTATTGGTGAGTAAGCATCGCTTGATAGCACTGTCGACGACACCTACCTTCACTTTGCTGATGATTGAGAATAGACTGATGGGGCGGTAATTTGTCGGATTGGATTTGTTCTGCTTTTTGTCGACAGGACATACCTGGGCAGTTTTCCACATTGTCGGGTAGATTGTAGCGGTACTGGAACAGCTTGGCTAGCTGTGAGTTCTGGAACAGCTTGGCTAGCTGTGAGTTCTGGAGCACAAGTCTTCAGCACGACAGGTGGGATGTTATCGGCCTTTGCTGTATTCAGTGCGTTCAGCCATTTCTGGATATCATTTGGAGTGAATCGAATTGGCTGAAGACTGGCTTCTGTGATGGTCGGGACCTCAGAAGGCCGAAATGGATCATCCACATGGCACCTCTGGCTGAAGATGGTTGCAAACACTTCAGCCTTGTCTTTTGCACTCGCATGCTGGGCTCCGCCATCATTTGAGGATGGGGATATTCATGGAACCGCCTCCTCCCGTTAGTTGTTTAATTGTCCACCACCATTCACGACTCGATGTGGCAGGACTGCACAGCTTTGATCTGATCCGTTGATTGTGGGATCACTTAGCTCTGTCTATAGCATGCCGCTTCCGCTGTTTAGCATGCATGTAGTCCTGTGTTGCAGCTTCCCTAGGTTGGCACCTCATTTTTAGGTATGCCTGGTGCTGCTCCTGGCATGCACTTCTGCACTCCTCATTGAACCAGGGTTGGTCCTCTGGCTTGATGGTAATGGTAGAGTGAGGCATTTGCCAGGCCATGAGGTTACAGATTGTGGTGGAATACAATTTTTGTCTGCTTACGGCCCACATCGCCTCATGGATGCCCAGTTTAGAGCTGCTAGATCTGTTCTGAATCTATCCCATTTAGCACGGTGGTAGTGCCACACAACACGATGGAGGGTGTCCTCAGTGTGAAGACAAGATTTCGTCTCCACAAGGACTGTGAGGTGGTCACTGCTACCAATACCATCATGGACAGATGCATCTGTGACAGGTAGATTGATGAGGAGGTGGTCAAGTAGGTTTTTCTCCTCGTGTTGGTTCTCTCACCACCTGCCGTAGGCACAGTCTGGCTGCTATGTCCTTCAGGACTCGGCCAGCTCGGTCAGTAGTGGTGCTACCGAGCCACTCTTGGTGATGGACATAGAAGTCCCCCACCCAGAGTACATTCTGTGCCCTTGCTACCCTCAGTACTTCTTCCAGCTGGTGTTCAACATGGAGAAGTATTGATTCATCAGCTGAGGGAGGGCGGTAGGTGGTAATCAGCAGGAGGTTTCCTTGCCCATGCTTGACCCTAAGCCATGAGACTTCATGGGGTCCAGAGTCAATGTTGAGGACTATGAGGTATAGGAAGACTCCCAGGGCCACTCCATCCTGACTATATACCACTTGTGGTCTGTCCTGCCAGTGGAACTGGACATGCCCAGGGATGGTGATGGAGGAGTCTGGGACATTGCTTGAAAGGTATGACTATGTCAGGTTGATACATTACTAGTCTGTGGGACAGTTCTTCCAATTTTGGCACAAAGTCCCCAGATGAGGACTTTACAGGGTGGTCTTCGTCTGGTTTTACTCATTGTTTTTTGTAGCGGTTTTTGTACACAGTGACTTGCTAGGCCATTTCAGAGGGCAGTTAAGAGTCAACCACATTGCTGTGGGTCTGGAGCCACATATAGGCCAAACCGGGTAAGGATGGCAGATTTCCAGATGAGTTTTTAAAGACAATCCAATAGTTTCATGGATTTTATTCTAGACTTTTAGATTCTAGGTTTTTTATTCCAGATTTATTTAATTAAATTCATTTAAATGCCCCAGTTGCCGTGGTGGGATTTGAACTCACAGATCATTAGTCCAGGCCTGCGGATCGCTGGTTCAATAACGTTACCACTATGCTTCCGCACCGGCGGCAATATCAATTCGGGTCAGCCCTCTCTTTGCAGCAATTCACCTTGAGGCTGGACCATCAGACCTTTGCGCACCTGTGCATATTTACAGTTTTGCTTTGCTTGCTGAGGTGCAGTACAAGGGCAGCAATACAAGCCGGTAACACCGCCCCGAAAGCACTACCAGCAAATCTGCAGCAGTACAGGGCCCAGTCAGACACATATATAGCGAGGCTCAGTACTGTAACAAAACATTGCAGACTCCGCACCTCGGACACCGACATTAGAAAGGTCCGTTTCACCAACACCAACACCCCCACCCCCACCTGCCATCGACACCTTACACAATTCTTAATTTTACCTTTCAGCTGCTTTATTCGCGTCAGCTCCTCGTCAGAAAATCCTGCCCAGCCAGCCATACCTCCAACACAATAAACAAGCCCTCAGGAGGAGGAGGCCGGCTGGCGCAAGATCCCAGGCTGCATTGAGGCCGACTCGCTCCGAGCCGCTGGCACTGCCGAGACAATGCGCATGCGCACAGGAGACGCGTGGCACTAGAGCCACTGCGCGTGCGCGGCGCAAAAAACGGGAGTCGCCATCGACTGATGGAGATGTGGGCGGAGCTTCTCCTCTGACCCAGCACCCTTGCGCGCAGATCGCGTGAACCCCGGGCTGGCGGCCGCGCGCACGGCGCGTGATAGCTCTGCTGGCAACCGACACGCGGCCGCGCGTGGGGGCAGGCACGTGATTTTTGGCTGCAGGCAGATAGGCGGAGCAGATACGGTAGTTGGCGCTGATTGACCGAGCGTGGTCACGTGCGCTAGGTACCACACACCTGCAATAGATTCTTCAAAGAAGACTGGACCAGAGTGACCTAGGCCACATGTGGGAAGGTGGTCGTGTTGGAGAAGAGTGATATGTGGTATCAAATTCCCAGGCCACCTGCTTTTTCTGCGGCCTGGAGGAGTCCGTGTGCCATGTCTATATAGAATGTGAGAGGTTGCAGCCCCTCTTCCATTATTTGAAGGGGCTGCTGCTTGATTTTTGGCTGCACTTCAGTCCCACGCTCCTGATCTTTGGTCACCCAGTGAGGAGGGGAGCGGGCAGATCGGAGGGCCTCCTCATTGGACTGTTCCTGGGCCTGGCCAAAATAGCCATTAACTGGTCCAGGTAGCGGGCGGTTGAGGGGGTCGTTCGGCCCGATTGCCTGCCTCTCATGTTCGCGCCCGGGTGGCCCTGGAGATGGAGCATGCAGTGTCAGCCAGCATGCTTGAGGCCTTCCGCGATCGGTGGGCGCCGCGGGGACTGGAGTGCATCATCACCCCGGCCAATCAAATGTTAATTTAATTTGTTAAGTTTTATTTAAGGTTTTATTAGTTACAGTTGATTTGTTTAAACACCCAAACCAAAAGGGTACATGGTATCAACTCATTTAAATGTATGAGGCTGGGCCCAGTGTCAGAGGGTCCGAATTATCCATATATGAGATCGTTAACAGCGTGAAAAATCTTAATCTAGAAGAATAAAGTAAATTGATTTTAGAGTAGAACAAGTTCAAACTAGTAAAAGGCAAATTTAGGAATGTGAAGTATATTTTGAATGATACACCTCAACATTTAAAAACTTAAAATGTGTGCAACTTTGATAGTTGTGTGAAATATAGTGATGGTGTGTAATTGCAGCCAAAATAGAACTAAGGATGCAGTTATACTGCCCCTTTTGGGTTAGTGTTGTGGTGTATGTGCCTTTAAGAGCAATTGTGGTGTATGTGCCTTTAAGAGCCCCAGGTGTGCGTAATGCCGGTAATTGCCACTTGGGCTATATAAGCCTGTGTATTGTGTATATCCTTTAGAAACCCCCCCCCCCAGACTTGCTTAGTAAATACCTATGAACCAACTCCTGTCTTCAGTGTCTTTATCTACACACGGACACTACAGTGGCGACGAAGTGGAAACGGACTTACCTGCAATTCGGCAGCACCTCAAGGACATCGATTCCTCCAGCGTCCAGAAGACTCAAGGAAGTAAGAGAAACTGTGGTTTCACCAGCTGGCCAAGCTGGTGACAGGTACTGCGCTAATCCTTCCTGGGCATCAGGCTGGAGCTCCAGCGGCGGGCTCTACAGCTGAGACAGGCAGCGAAATCGGAGGCAAGCAATAACGGACTGGGAGGGTGCACTCGAGAGACGGCCGGCGCGGCAAGCAGGTCAGCGTTTAGACCTCCGTCGGGAACGAGTCTCCAACAGTGAATAAACGGAAACCACAGTAAAACAGCGTTGTTATCGGTAGCAGCGGCGGGAAAGCGCGGGAAGCGCCATATCGTTGCTACAGACAGAAAAAAAAAGCGCGGGAAGCGCCATATCTTTTCTGAAATGCCTAAATCTGGTAATATTGAGGCTTTTGATGGCGAAATAGAAGATTGGACCACATACGTGGAAAGAGTAGAGGTTTATTGCACTGCAAATGGAATAACAGATGAAAAAAAAGCTTCAGTACTTCTGAACTTAATGGGCGCGAAGACATACGGGCTGTTACGAAATTTAATCACTCCAGCCAAACCAAAGGACAAGACTTTTAAAGAAATTGTTGATACCCTGCAGGAGCATTTAAACCCAACACCGCTGCTGATAGCGGAACGATTCAAGTTCTTCAAGAGAAATCAACACAAGAATGAAAGTAACGCTGATTACCTAACCGAATTAAGAAAGCTATCAAAGTACTGCCAATTCGGAGCAGGACTATCGGATTATCTTCGAGACAAATTTGTTTGCGGTCTCTTAAGTGAAGGAACACAAAAAAGACTGCTTTCTGAAAAAGATTTAACATTGGACAAAGCTTTCAGTATGACTGTATCATACGAAGCAGCAGCAAAAGGAGCTGCAGAGATACAACAAGAGACACAGGACTTCGGCACCCATAAAATGACAGGAGTTCGGAAGATGTTATTGCTGCGGCAGATCCACCCATAACCAGAGGGACTGCTGGTTCAAGGGCAAAGCATGCAGGCAATGTGGTAAGATTGGACACATTGCACGGGTATGCCAATCTGGACAAAATAAATCCACTGACAGAAAACAAAAAATCAATAAAGAAAAGTACAGGAAGGTACAAATGATGACTGACAATAGCTCCGAAGACCCGAATAGCGATAGCGACTCTGGAAACAAGAGACTAAGCTGTCTCAAATTACATAATGTCCTTGCCAAAGAGGATTACCAAACCATTTGGGTTACCCTCACAATAGCAGGGTCCCCAGTTAAAATGGAGCTAGATACAGGATCAGCTCTAACCGTAATAAATCGACGAGATTACGAGAGGCTATTTTCGCATATACCTCTAAAAGACACATCCATTATCTTAAAAACATATACGGGGCAGAAAGTCTACCCCAAAGGAAAAATAAGGGTGCCTGTGGTATACAACGGCAAAGAAATACAAAAGTTGTATTTATACATTCTACAAGATGGTGGTCCACCGTTGTTGGGACGTGAATGGATAAGGAAGATACGTTTAGACTGGCACTCCATTCAGGCACTGACGGTGACCAGTAAGGAAAAAAATAATGATGACATCATACCTGAATGATTAAAAGACATCTTGGCCAACGCCAAAGAAGTGTTTCAAGAGAAACTAGGAACCTTGAAAGGCATCACCGCCTCAATAAAAGTGGAAGATACAGCAATTCCAAAATTTTTTAAGGCAAGACCGGTGCCATACGCAATACGTCCGGCAGTCGAGGCGGAGCTGAAGAATTTGGAAAAGGCAGGCGTATTATCCAAAATAGATTGGAGCGAATGGGCAACACCCATCGTTCCAGTCATGAAAAAAACATTGAAAAATAACTGAGGAACAGAAAAAAATTTGCATCTGTGGGGACTTTAAGGTGACTGTAAACCCGGTCCTTCACACGGTACAGTATCCTCTTCCGAGGATAGAAGATATTTTCGCCTCACTATCCGGAGGGAAACGTTTCACAAAAATTGACTTGGCACAGGCATATCTACAGATGGAAGTTGAGGAGACCTCTAAAAAGTATCTCACAATAAACACACACAAAGGCCTGTACCAGTACAATCGACTGGTTTTTGGAATAGCATCAGCCCCAGCCATCTGGCAAAGAGCTATGGAGCAAGTCCTGCAAGGGATTCCGGGGACTCAATGCTACCTAGACGACATCCTTATAACAGGAGAAAACGACAACGAGCACCTTGCCAATTTGGAGCAGGTGCTCACTAGGCTGAAAGAACGGGGCCTACGAGCAAATCGCCCCAAGTGCGAATTTTTCCAAAATCAGATATCATATTGTGGCCACATAATTAATAAGGAAGGGTTGCATAAGTCACCTGAAAAAGTTGAAGCAGTTATAAAAGCCCCAGCACCTGAAAATGTTTCACAATTAAGGTCATTCCTGGGATTAATAAATTACTGTCATAAATTTTTACCGAACTTATCAACTATTCTACACCCTCTTAATGATCTTCTACAGACAGGAGTGATTTGGAAATGGAACAAAGACTGTAAACGTGCCTTCCATAAATGTAAAGACTTAATCACATCCGAGAAAATTTTGGCTCATTACAACCCATCACTACCAATCAGACTGGCGTGCGATGCATCCCCTTACGGCATAGGAGCGGTATTGTCCCATAGATTCCCTGATGGCTCGGAACGGCCGATAGCTTTTGCATCACGCTCGTTGAACTCAGCTGAGCGTAACTATGCCCAGATAGCCAGGGAAGCACTCAGCCTGGTATGGGGAGTGAAGAAATTCAACCATTACCTACACGGACAAAAATTTACCTTGCTGACTGACCATCAACCCCTCATCTCCATATTCAACCCTAAAAAAGGTGTCCCCATTATGACGGCACAAAGACTACAGAGGTGGTCCCTTTTTCTAGGGGCACACCAATACAACATTGAATACAAAGGGTCAAAACAGCATGGGAATGCTGACGGTTTATCTCGCCTACCATTGCCAACGATAGAAGAGGCACCTACAGTAGACCCAGTAGAGATATTCCACTCTACCATAGTGGAATGTCTACCGGTGACAAATTCTGCCATTGAAAGGGAGACAAGAAATGACCCTACTCTCTCACGGGTCTACGATTTAACAGTGAAGGGATGGCCAGCACATGGCGAACCACTGTTGCCAGCATTCTCGCAAAGAAGAGAACAGCTGTCAGTGTGCCGAGGAACCTTGATGTGTGGATCCAGAGTGGTGATTCCACCCAAACTCCAGGATCAAGTGCTAAAGGAGCTTCACGAGGGGCATCTGGGTGGAGTGAAAATGAAGAACCTAGCTAGGGCGTTTGTATGGTGGCCAGGTATCGATGGAGACATCGAAGACATGACCAAGAGCTGCCTAGGATGCCAGAAGGTCCAAAATGCTCCGCCACAGGCCCCTCTACATCCATGGGAATGGCCCTCATCTCCCTGGCAAAGGGTGCACATCGACTTTGCTGGTCCATTTATGGACTCAATGTTCTTAATCGCAGTTGATGCACACTCCAAGTGGCCGGAGGTAATAAAGATGTCCTCCACCACCACGGAAAAAACCATCACAGTATTAAGGACCATATTTGCCAGGAATGGGCTGCCGGAGCAGATATGTTCTGATAATGGACCGCAATTTGTGTCCGAAGAATTCAGAAAGTTCTTAAAGAACAATGGGGTAAAGCACTACACGTCCGCCCCATACCATCCCGCCACCAATGGATTGGCTGAAAGGTTTGTCCAGACCTTCAAGAAGGCCATCAAGGCCATGGGTAATGAAGACATAAAACTTCAGCACAAGGTGGATAACTTCTTATTTGCATATAGGAATGCAACGCATATGGTTACTAACCAAACTCCCGCCATGATGTTCTACAATAGAAACCTAAGATGCCGGCTGGATTTGGTCAAGCCCAACATCCGAAGGGACGTGGAGAACCGGCAGTTTCAGGGCATGAATGAAAGGCCAACTAGGGCCTTCCAGATAGGCCAACCGGTTTTGGCCCGGGACTACCGTACCGAGAAATGGCAGCCTGGAACTATCTGCACACGATTAGGACCACTGATGTATACCGTGGACATCGGAGACAGCATAATAAGGCGCCATGCTGACCAATCATCAAGTCATCCGAAAAGGGACAACCTACACCACCACTCTATACATCTAACGATGAAGTAGAGATACCCATATCTACCTCCGATCCGGTGATACTGGAGCCCGATGAACCCGACACTGGCCTTCAAGCCGAATCAGCCTTGCCAGAAGAACCTACTACACCACCAGAAACTACTACACCCCCGAGGCGTTATCCGGACCGAGTCAGGAAGCCTCCTGAGAGACTAACTTATAATTAATTAATACAGCAATGTATATTATTTTGCATATAACATGTAATTAATAATTACTTAAAATATGATGTACTAGTTAGCTAGAAGGGGAGAAATTGTGGTGTATGTGCCTTTAAGAGCCCCAGGTGTGCGTAATGCCGGTAATTGCCACTTGGGCTATATAAGCCTGTGTATTGTGTATATCCTTTAGAAACCCCCTCCCCAGACTTGCTTAGTAAATACCTATGAACCAACTCCTGTCTTCAGTGTCTTTATCTACACACGGACACTACAAGTGTGAAGTGGTTTCAGGTTCACATTTTCCTGCCCCACCCCACTTCTCACCGTTCGACTGGAGCAGCACGCCAGAACTTGTTAAGGATTAATACTGACACGTAAATCATTACATGTTTGCCAAAAATGACATAAGTAATAAAGGAAATGGAATTGGCACATAGAGACTTAGAAAGGGACATAGAAGTGACAATAGACTTGTCACTTTCACTATTGAGACTGTGGAGAAATAATGAAAAGCATAAATTGAATGTTGGGATGCATAACCAACATAACCATACTAGTGGAGTATAAATCTAGAAGTTATGCTGTGGTTTTATAATGCTCTGGTCAGATCTCAATTGGAGTATTGTACAGTTTGTTAACCTATTTCAAAATACATGCATGCATTGAAGATGGTTTAGAGAGGAGCAACAGAATGATCACAAGTGTAAATGGGATGAGCCATGAAGAAAGATTAGAGAAGCTTAAGTTCACTAGAAAGAAAGGTAATGGGAGGAATTTTGTAGAAGTATAATAAAGAATTAATTTGTATAGATGAGGTGAACCCAGAGTATTATTTGAAGGTATGCACGGGGCGATGGGCGAATGAGACTTGGAACAAGTTAAAATACAGGCAGCAGACTTTTGGATGAGCACAGGTTTATGCAGGGTGGAAGATGGGAGGCCGTCCAAGAGATCATCGGAACAGTCAAGTCTGGAGGTAACAAGGGCATGGATGAGGGTTTAAGCAGCAGATGAGCTGAGGCAGGATCGGAGTCGGGCGATGTTATGGAGCTGGAAGTAGGCAGTCTTAGTGATGGAGCGGATATGTGGCCGGAAGCTCATCTCTGGGACAAGCATATCACCAAGGTTGTGAACGGTTTGACTCAGCTTCAGACAGTGGCCAGGGATGGAAACGGTGCTCAGGGAATGGAGTTTGTGGCAGGGACCAAAGACAATGGCTTCAGTCTTCCCAATATTTAGTTGGAGGAAATTTCTGTTAGAGATGTCCAGAGAGGTGGTGGTGAGACAGAGCTGGGTGTCGTTGGCGTATTTGTGGAAACTGATGTGTTTTCGGATGATCTCGGCGAGGGGTAGCATGTAGATGAAAAATAGGAGCGGGAAAAGGATAGATCCTTGAGCGGCTCCAGAGGTAAAGGTGCAGGAGTGGGATGAGAAGCCATTACAGGTGATTCTCTGGCTGAGATTTGCTAGATAAGAATGAAACCAAGCAAGGGCAGTTCCACCCAGCTGGACGACGGAGGAGAGGCATTGGAGGAGGGTATTGTGGTCACCTTTGTCGAAGGCTGTAGCTGGGTCATGAAGGATGAGGAGGGATAGTTTATCACAGTCACAACGAATGTCATTTGTGACTTTGATAAGGGCCGTTTCAGTACTGTGGCTGGGCTGGAAGCCTGATTGGAGGGATTCACACATGGAATTGTGGGAAAAATGGGCACAGATTTGGGAGGTGACAACACGTTCAAGGAATTTGGAGAGGAAAGGGAGGTTGGAGATGGGGCGATAGTTTGCAAGGACAGAGGGGTCAAGGGTGGGTTTTTTAAGGAGAGGAGTATTGACGGCAGATTTGAAGGTTTGATATACTTGCCAATATATATTAATAGCGACACACAAAAGGATTAGTTAACATTTTGATAAAGATCACTAATATTAAAATGTCAGATTTATTCAGTTCGCCACATGAGATAACATGTTTTGTTTACAGTATGGTTTTTCTGATGCTGTGTAATAGTCATTATAAACAGCACAAAGTAGCTATATATGCACCAGGGGTACTGTTCAGGCAGTGTTACTGCTAATGTTTTGTTGAGAGTGAGATGGTGTAGTGCAGCCTGTAGATAGTCTATACTGCAGGAAAGCTGCACCATGGAGTGATGGTATGTGGGTCTGTTCCTGTGATCGCCCAATGAAACTTTTGATATCAACCTTGCTAGAGTATCTAATTTCCAAGTAGACGTCAGGTACATTCACGCATGAAAGAGGGAGGACACTTAAGGATCAATAATTCTATTTAATAGTATTTTAATAAGGTCGTCCTTCCTGCACAGAAACTGGGATAATCCTGTCTCTCGATAGCATGCCCTTGCTTTATGTTAATGAGCAAGAAAAGGAAGTCTACTGAATTCCAATACCATTAACATCTACAGCTAATCAGTCAGTGAATGGAGAAGCAAGACTGCCAAAGCTTCTGCTGAAGAGCAGACAGTCTGCAAGTGGCCCTGGGTTGTATTATGAATACCACTGCACCAAGGCAAAAAAATATGATGTGTTAATAATGCAGAAACAATTACTATTCCATAAAATTGTACATGTTGCATCATTGGACTCTTTGATTCTGACAAGTTTTGTGGTTGTGTGATTTGTGTGACACATACCAGAGGGGCACCACATTTTGATTATGTATATATTGGCTTTCATATTGGAGTTTATATTTCTGTATCTGGCCAGTGTTCATTTTTTGGGGGCTTCCTGGCTGCCAAAACTGGGGGTGGAGGACAGACTTGAGAGAGAAGAGAAGAAACAGACCCATCCAGAACAGCATATGGTATTATCAGCTTCTGTTGTATTTTCAATGAATTCTGACCCATATTGCCAGTCAGTAGAATACAAGTCTGAGATGGTGAAGTTGTAACTTTGTAATTTTCTGGTCAGGCTGCACATTTGAGGCTGTACTAAGTTCAGTTCTGATCACCAAGGTGCAAAGAGAACTTCCAAGCCCTGGAAATGGTGCAGAACAGAACCACAAGGATGATCCTAATATCAGAGAACTGAGTTGTAGGAAAGATTGGAAGAACTCACTCTTCAACTTTAAAAGGCAAATGACCGGGTACTGTGACAAAAAAGGGGAGCCGAAGGTCATTAGGGTAGTCTCTTTGAAATGTTATGGATCAACAGATGAGCAGAATAGACAAGACCAATCTCTCATGGCTAAACCCTTAAGACAAATGTTTGGGAGGAAGACAATAATGTTCTGACATTAATACTTCACATTACAAAATGTGGTTCCTGGTCATCTCCTGGATTACTGTTTGATCTTCAAAGAATGGGTTGCGACACGAAAGACTTCCCATGACAGCTCTGGTTACTCCGTTTCAGTTCTATCTAGAGACCTGAGCTCCATGATTGATCATTTACATCATCCACGGACATCTTCATTTTGTGAAGGTATATGAAAGACTGTTTCATTTAGGAGTCTTAATGCTGATGAAGCTTTGCAGGAAATGCATTCTAAAAAGGATGTTTTAGCCCTGTCTGAATTGATTCTATTTTTATATTCAGTATTGTACTTGAAGTAACTTTCTGCTTCTGTGTATTCTGTTTGTAAAAAAAAAAATTAATTTTAGCCAATTGCTTTCATTGTGATAACACAGTATTTAAAGCTTTTTGAAAGGAATCGGAAGAATATGGTGGGCATCCCATATGAACTGTAAAAGTAATTGTTAATCCTGGTACATTTTGTCAAATACATCAGATGTAAAGGTGCAGTTCTAGCTTAAAAGAAATGCAATTTGTTTACGGAAACTGCCTTATTTGCTGTGACAAAAGTATTGGGAGAAAGCCCAAACTGTAATGGGAACCTTTAAAGAGGTAAATAAGGAACTAAGCAGACTAGAAGTGGTAGCTCTGGAGTACTATTTTAAGTTAAACCATGACTGCAATACAAGGGAACACAGGCATCAACTGGTAGTAGATAAGTTCAGGACTGATATGAGGAAGAACTTTTTTCATGCAAAGAATGAGTAATTGTTGGAATGACCTGCCTAGGCATAGGTTCTTAAATGGGTCCCACAGCTTAAGGGGCTCATGATAGAATCGCAGGTCACCAGACCTCTGTACTTATTGATCTGCTAACATATTCTGCTGCTGTATATAAATAAGAAAAATGTTTTCTGTAATTAAAGCAGTGCTTTCATTTGGGCAGCTAAAGCTGTTTTAGAAGTTAGGATAAGGAGGTTTCTGGAATCTCAATATTTGCAGGGAAAGGTTTGTAAACACTGGAATCATTCAAGAGGCAGTTAGGCGCTGGGTTGTGGAGACTACAGGCTTCTATGGAAACCAAACTGTATGGCCTTCCTTTATTGCTGTGATCTCTGTGAGTTTGTGCTGTAGATGTATTCAATACCTGAATATGAAAGGAAAATCATTAGGAGGGACTCTTCTAGACGTGTAAACTGGGTGGAATGTATCCACTGAGCATCACAGCATTTTATGCAGGAGGAAAACTGTATTTATTTATGAGTAACTAGCAGAAAATTCCTTATGTGCGTCGGCCAGGCTTTTTAAAAAAAATGTTCCTGGGATGTGGGTGACACTAGTTAGACCATTGCCCTGACAAGGTAGTGATGGGCTTTCTTGAACTACAGCAGTTAAGAACATAAGAAATAAGAGCAGGAGTAGGCCATACAGCCTTTCGAGCCTGCTCTGCCATTCAATAAGATCATGGCTGATCATTGACCTCAACTCCGCTTTCCCGCCCGATCTCCATATCCCTTGATTCCCCATGAGTCCAAAAATCTATCTATCTCAGCCTTGAATATACTTAAAGACTCAGTATTCACAGCCCTCTGGGGCAGAGAATTCCAAAAATTCACAACCCTCTGAGTGAAGAAATTTCTCCTCATCTC
The DNA here is from genome assembly GCF_052327205.1 of Somniosus microcephalus. Lineage (NCBI taxonomy): Eukaryota > Metazoa > Chordata > Chondrichthyes > Squaliformes > Somniosidae > Somniosus > Somniosus microcephalus. The sequence continues at coordinate 282,285,444 of NC_140989.1, read as the reverse complement.
AGTCTTAAATGGCCGACTCCTTATCCTGAGACTATGCCCCCTAGTTCTAGATTCTCCAGCCAGGGGAAACAACCTCTCAGCATCTACCCTGTCAATCCCCTTCAGAATCTTGCATGTTTCAATGAGATCCCCTCTCATTCTTCTAAACTCCAGAGAGTATAGGCCCATTCTACACAATCTCTCATCATAGGACAGTCCTCTCATCCCAGGAATCAATCTAGTGAACCTTCGTTGCACTGCCTCCAAGGCAAGTATATCCTTCCTTAGATAAGGAGACCAAAACTGTGCACAATACTCCAGGTGTGGTCTCACCAAGGCCCTGTACAATTGTAGCAAGACTTCCTTACTCTTATACTACAACCCCCTTGCAATAAAGGCCTACATGCCATTTGCCTTCCTTATTGCTTGCTGTACTTGCATGCTAGCTTTCTATAATAACAACAGAAAATGCTGGAAAAACTCAGCAGACCAGGCAAGATCCGTGGAGAGAAAATAGTCAACGTTTCGGGTTAAACCCTTTGTCAAGACTGGAAAAGCACAGGAAATGAAATAGATTAAGAGGCCAGGCTGGGAGAGAACAGAAGAGAAGTGAAGAGACATTAAGAGGTATTCAAAACGAGATGAGATGGTGATAGGACTAGTGGAGACAAAAGACGGCTCTAGATTAGGTGTGAAATGTGCTGGCAGAATAGGAGACAGCTGCCATGTGGGAGAGGAAAATAAGGGGGAGGGAAAAGGGCCAAAACAAAGGTGTGGATAAAAAATAAGTAAAAATGTAATGGGGGCCGAGGTTATGATCTGAAATTGTTGAACTCGATATTGAGTCCGGAGGGATGTAAAGTGCCTAATCGGAAGATGAGGTGCTGTTCCTCGAGCTTACGCTGAGCTTCCGTGGAACAATGCAAGAGCCCGAGTACAGTGAGGTCTGAGTGGGAATGGGGCGGTGAATTAAAATGACAGGCGACCGGAAGCTCGGGGTCATCCTTAGGGACTGAACGGAGGTGTTCCGCAAAGTGGTCACCCAATCTGCGTTAGGTCTCCCCAATGTAGAGGAGACCACATCATGAGCAGCGAATACAGTATTCTAGATTGCAAGAAGTACAAGTAAATCGCTGTTTCACCTGGAAGGGGTGTTTGGGGCCCTGGACAGTGGGAAGAGGGGAGGTATAAGGGCAGGTGTTGCATCTCCTGCACTTGCACGGGAAGGTGCTGGGCGAAGGGGAAGAGGTGCTGGGGGTGATAGAGGAGTGGACTAGGGTGTCTCGGAGGGAGCGGTCCCTACGGAATGCTGAAAGGGGAGGGGAAGATGCGTTTGGTGGTGGGATCACTTTGGAGGTGGCGGAAATGGCGGAGGATGACCCGTTGAATGTGGAGGCTGGTGGGGTGAAAGGTGAGGATGAGGGGAACCCTATCGTGGTTCCAGGAGGGAGGGGCAGGGGTGAGGGCAGAAGTGCAGAAGATAGAACGGACACGGTCGAGGGCCGTGTCAACCATGGTAGAGGGGAATCCTCGGTTGAGGAAAAAGGAAGACATGTCGGAAGCACTGGTGTGGAAGGTGGCATCCTCGGAGCAGATGCGGCGGAGATGGAGAAACTGGGAGAATGGAATAGAGTCCTTACAGGAGGCGGGGTGGGAGGAAGTGTAGTCCAGGTAGCTGTGGGAGTCAGTGGGCTTGTAGTGAATGTTGGTCAATAACCTATCCCCAGAGATGGAGACAGAGAAGTTGAGGAAGGGGAGGGAAGAGTCGGAGATGGACCATGTGAAGGTGAGGGAAGGGTGGAAATTGGAGGCAAAGTGAATGAAATTGTCTAGTTCAGGGCGAGAGCAGGAAACGGCACCAATACAGTCATCAATGCATCAGAAAAAGAGGTGAGGGAGGGGACCCGAGTGGGACTGGAACAAAGAGTGTTCCACATATCCCACGGAAAGGCAGGCATAGCTAGCTTTCTATCTCTCTGAACACCAACATTTGAAAGTTTCTCAACATTTAAAAAATATTCTGTTTTTCCATTCTTGCTACCAAAATGAATAACCTCACATTTCCCTACATAATACTCCATCTGCCACCTTACTGCCCACTCACTTAGTCTATCTTTATCCCTTTGCAGACTTTTTGGGCAGGATTTTCATTGGACCGTGGAGTCGGGATTGGAGGCATGTGGGAGGTTAAAATCCCGAAATCAGGGGTCCCGACCCCATCCCGCACCCAAACCCGCCTCCATGCCAGTTTCAAAGGAGGCGGCTACCCGCCCCGCACTGGGACCCTCCTACCCGAGGCGGGAAAGGATTAGTGCCAATTAACTGCCTGTTAACAGGCAGTTTTTAGCCTAATCCCTATTTTTGATGTTGAAGTGTGGGATTCCCGATAGCTCCAAACCACGCCAAGTTAGAGGAGGCGGGCCGTCGGGTTGAAGGACTTGGAGGGGTCGAGATGTTGGTGTTCAGGTGAGTGATGTGTGCATGAGTGCAAAGGTAAGTGTGTTTGGTGTGTCTAAAGTGATTAAAGTTTAAATGACCTTTTCTTACCTTTTCAGCCTTCCTTCCTTTTAGGTCTTAAGTACTGCGGGTGTTAGCTGATATTTGTTAGCCTAAGCCTGGATGTTGTCCAGGTCCTGCTGTAGGCTGCAATGTGCTACTTCCTTATCAAAGGGGTTATGAATGGAACTGAACAATATGAAATCATCAGTGAATAACTCCAGTCCTAATCTTATTAAGGAGGAATAAAGCAGCTGAAGATGGTTGGGCTGAGGATGCTTCTCTGAGGAACTCCTGCAGCAATGTCCTGGGGCTATGATGATTGGCCTCCAACAATCATGACCATATTCCCGTGCATCAGGTATGACTCCAGACTTTAGGGTATTTGCCCTTTCACTCCTTCGCTCCTTCATGCAACACTCAGTCAAATCCTATGGGCTCAATTTTGCCAGTGTGGGTGGGCTGGGGCGTGTCAGGTAGGATTCTGTTATGTTCATTAATAACTAGACATTCTTATGAACACAGCTAGCTTCTAGCTAGTTATTTATTCAGTACACGTTCTCTAGGTACAGTATCTGTAGAAGCTTCCATGTGTGCTCCTGTGTGCAGGCTGCCATCTTGACTGTTGCCTTCTGGGTAGCCTAGTGCCTCATGGGTAATGTAGTCTTAAACATACAGCTCCACCTAGTGTCCACTATAGAATGACATGCTATTGATCACTACATCCCCCTTTGAGGTTTAACAAAATCAATATCAATCAACTTTCAAGAAAACAATAAAGATAATATCAGTAACACTTTTGTTAGTGCTCTATAAACATAAACATTTTCAAAACAGTCAACACATTTTCAAAGCTTTACATTGTACTCAAAGATTAAGTCTATCAGGCTCTTTTACTTCACGTGTGGATCTTCTCAACACGGGTAAGTCTGATGTGTCTTCATGAGATTGTTCTGGCGGTGAATGACAAGATGCAGTTGCGGCATTGTCATCAATCTGGTCTTGAATAGTCTCTTGTGTTTTTAGGAGGGAACGGCGGTTCCTCCTCAGAATCTGTCCTTCCTCAGTTCTAACAGTGTATGACCTTGGTCCTACTTCCTCAAGAACTGTAGCTTTCCTGTTCCATGCATCTGGATCCTCAATCCTGACAACATCATCCTTTGTCAATGGTTTTAGAGTTTTGGATGACTTGTCATAGTATGATTTCTGTTTCAGCTTTAACAGTTGAAGTCTCTCTCTCAGTTCCTCACTTTGCTGTTCTTTTGCACAGCAGGGTAGCGTGGTGCACAACTTGCGACCCATTAGTAGTTCAGCAGGTGAAGAACCACAGTCTAAAGGTGAGGCTCGGTAGCTCAGCAGGGAGAGATAAGGATCAGACTTGCTTTCTGTTGCTTTCTTCAGTAGCTGCTTGAGAACTTGAACACCTTTCTCTGCCTTACCATTTGACTGAGCATACAAAGGACTGGATGTGATGTGCTGAAAGTCATAATGTGCTGCAAACTGTTGCCACTCCTTACAGTTGAAGCACGGACCATTGTCGCTAACGGCAATCCTGGGAATTCCATGTCTGGCGAAGATGGATTTCACATGCATTATGACACTGTTTGCTGTGGTGCTTGAGAGCAGCGCCATCTCAGGATAGTTAGAATAGTAGTCAATCACTATTAGATAGTCTTTACCATTTAAATGAAAAAGGTCCATACCAACCTTTTGCCATGCTGCTGTTGGTATGTCAGCTACTATCATTGGTTCCTTTGCTTGTTTGCTTTGGTGTTTCTGACATGTCTCACATTTGCCTATCATGTTCTCAATGTCCTTATTTATGCCAGGCCAATAAACAGTGTCTCTTGCTCTCCTTTTGCATTTTTCAATTCCGAGGTGTCCCTCATGAATCCTTTTGAGCATGTCTTGACGTAAAGCCTGTGGAATGACTATTCTGTTCTGTTTTAGTAATAGTCCACTTGCGACACTCAATTCTGACCTTATGTGAAAATATTTTGGACAGGAACCTTTTGGCCAACCATGATGAATGTTCTCTATTACTGTTTGTAATACTGTATCTTTTACTGTTTCTTCTGCTATTTGCTTTGATTTTGTGTCTCACACGGGCAGCGCAGCAGTGACCATACTCACATGAACATCCACGTCTTCTTCAGTAGAGCTCACATGACTCATTGTGGGTGCTCGGGACAGTGCATCTGCTAACACTATGTATTTGCCTGGTGTGTAGATCAGTTCAAAGTCATATCTTTGCAGCTTCATCATGAGTCGTTGAATCCTTGGAGACATCTCATTCAGGTTTTTTTTTATGATGGCAACCAGAGGGCTGTGGTCTGTCTCAACTGTGAAGGTGGGAAGTCCATATATGTAGCCATGAAACTTTTCTAGTCCAACTACCAAGCCTAGACATTCCTTTTCAATCTGGGCGTATCGACACTCAGTATCAGTCATAGACCTGGAGGCATAGGCAACAGGCTTCCAATCTTCACCATCTGCTTGTAGCAAGACCGCACTAAGACCATCTTTTGATGCATCCATTGACACTTTGATTCTTTTGGTTGGGTCAAAGAAGGTGAGTACAGGTGTGGTTGTCAGCACTGTTTTGAGGTTTATCCACTCTTGTTCATGTCTTTCTGTCCATGCGAACTCATTTGTTTTATGTAGCAAGTCTCGCAGACAGGCTGTCTTGGCTGACAAGTTAGGAATGAACTTTCCAATGAAGTTTATCATCCCCATGATGCGTAGCACTCCTTTTTTGTCAGTGGGTCGGGGCATTTTGAGTATGGCGTTTACTTTTTCCATATCTAGCTCTATTCCTTTACCAGATAGATTATCTCCTAGGAAAGTGACTTCCTGGACGCCAAACTGACACTTGGCTTTGTTGAGCTTCAGTCCATTCCAGCGTATGCTCTGTAGCACTTTAGTCAGTCTCTCATTGTGTTCTTTCAGTGTGGAGCCCCAGATGATGATGTCATCAACATAGACCCGAACTCCTTCCAGACCTTCAATTATGTGTTCCATCACTCTATGAAAGATTTCAGATGCAGATATTATCCTGAAAGGCATTCTGAGGAAACAATACCTGCCAAATGGTGTGTTAAAGGTACAGTATTTGGTGCTCTCTTCATCCAGTTTTAGTTGTCAAAATCCTTGTGAGGCATCGAGCTTTGTAAAGTATCTGGCACCTGACATTTCACTAGTGATTTCTTCTCGCTTGGGAATCTGGTAGTGTTCACGTTTTATGTTTGCATTTAAGTCCTTTGGATCCATGCATATTCTTAGATCATTGTTCTTTTTCTTTACACATACCATGGAGTTAACCCAGTCTGTTGGCTCTTCGACTTTCCTGATGACTCCTAGTGTGGTCATTCTGTCCAGTTCATTCTTGAGCCGGTCACGCAGGGGTGCTGGAACTCTTCGTGGAGCATGTACCACTGGCTGAGCATCCTGCTTTAGCTGGATCTTGTAAGTGAATGGTAGAACTCCAAATCCTTTGAACACATCCTGGAAATTATTCACTACAGAATCCACCGAGTCATCTGGTCTGCTTATGGCACAGTTTATACGGTAGACTCTTTTGATCAGTTCTAAGTCACAAGCTTTGTCACCCAGTAGTGAATCAAGCCTTTCAGCCACAACAGAAAACATGAGATGATGCACTTTGTCTTTGACTGTCACTTTAAGTCTGCATACACCTAAGCTATCTATTTTCTGTCCATTATAGTCCTTCAGTAGTACTGACTTTTTCTGTATTTTGGGCTTTTCTTTCATATTGTTAATGTCACTCATACTGATTAAGTTTGCTTTTGCCCCAGTGTCCAGTTTCAATGTAACTAATGCTCCATTTATCTGCAGTGGGATCATCCATTTGTCCTCTTTTACTGCATTAACTTTATGTTCAGCATTGTCTATTTCTGAGGGCTGCACATTTTCTGTATCTTTTTTGATATCGTCACATGACACCATTCCTACAAAAAATGTCTCACATCAGTGTCCTCAATCACGTTAACTCGATGCCCTTTCGTCGTTTTTACTTTTGAAAAGCATTGTTTGGCAAAGTGATTCTTTCCATTACACTTTGTGCACATTTTTCCAAACGCTGGGCATTGTCTTAACTGGTGTTTGTAACCACAGCGTTTACAATTAAAAATTTCATCCTCCGATTGCTTTTCATTTCTGTTCTGCCCACGTTTCTTCCCCTTGTAGGACACAGCACCGACAGCAGCATTATCACTCATTACATTCGCATCATTATTGATTTCACTGAAAGTCTTCGCGTGATTTCGAGCTAGCTCGCTGGCTTTGCATATTTTCACTGCATTTTCCAAATTTAGTTCGGTTTCTCTCAACAGACGTTCCCTGACTTTTTTTATCATGAATACCAAACACAATCTGGTCACGAATCATGGATGCTTTGAGCTCAGAGAAATTACATGTCTGTGCTTTCAGTTTCAGATCAGTTATAAAGCTAACAAAAGTCTCATTTTGTTGCTGTGTCCGAGAACGGAAGATGTATCTTTCATACGCCTCATTCTTTTTGGGAGAGCAATGTGCATCAAATTTTTTTAGCACATCTTCTAATTTTTCTCTGTTCTCCGCTGGATTAAATACAAATGTATTAAATACCTCTATCGCCTGTGGGCCTGCAACCGTAAGCAGCAACGCTATCTTCCTTGCGTCTGGCTTCGTACCGAATCCGATGGCTGCAATGTCGAGTTCGAATTGTTGTTTAAAAATCCGCCAATTGTAGTCGACATTTCTCTTGAGATTCAAACCTCCTGGTGGCTTCAAATTCTCCATGTCACTTTTCACAATTTTCAGCAGATCTTCACCACCCTGGTACCATGTTATGTTCATTAATAACTAGACATTCTTATTATGAACACAGCTAGCTTCTAGCTAGTTATTTATTCAGTACACGTTCTCTAGGTACAGTATCTGTAGAGGCTTCCATGTGTGCTCCTGTGTGCAGGCTGCCATCTTGACTGTTGCCTTCTGGGTAGCCTAGTGCCTCATGGGTAATGTAGTCTTAAACATACAGCTATATACAGTTCTACACAGCTCCAGCTAGTGTCCACTATAGAATGACATGCTATTGATCACTACAGGCGGGCTGGGGCGTGTCAGGTAGGATTCGTATCAGGATCCTGATTCCGAAGTGAAGTGTTGAAAAATTACGATTTTCCCCTAATTAGGCAATTGATTTCCAGTGTGTGGGAACCCCTGGCCCAATGAGTCTTTTCATACAGAAAGTCACCTCCGATGATGTCATCAATGCTGCTGGATTTAAGGCCTGCAAGCAGCCTTGCTTCTTCTGGAGACTGGAAACGCTTTGGCAATTGTATGAAGGATGACCATGTCCACCAGCAAGCAAAAGTGTGCACCTCGCTTTGATGAGCCCTCCCTCCAAGCTCTGGTGCAGGGAGCAAGATCTAATAAGGAGGTGCTCTTCCCTTCCTCAAGGAGAAAAAAGCCACCCCAGCAGACTAAAGCTGTGTGGCTGCAAGTGGCCAAGGAGGTCAACTCCATATCAATGAGCCGCAGAACCTGGCTGCAGTGCAGGAAGAGGTTTCATGATCTTCTCCGCACAGGAAACGTGAGTATGACTTTCCCATCACCCTCAATCTGATCCCCATCGCCTCTCCTCACCAGCACTCTGCTTTGCCAACCAATTCCTCCACATCCCACTTGACACTTATATCCCTGCACCCTTACCCATTCCCTCTCTATGGTCACATTCGCTTAACTATTCGACCATGCAGCCCTCACACTCTCTATCACTGTGATGCAACGATAACAACTTACAACACACAGGGAGGGCCCTTTGTCTCCTTCTAAGCATCTATGCTATGGATTCTCTACACTCACTCCTTCATTCTCGCTCAAACTCCACTTGTGTCCCTCATTGCAGGAAAAGAGAGCCCACAATAAGAGGGAAAGAGCCATGACAGGAGGAGGGCCACCCTCAGTAGCCCAGCTCACCACCTGGGAGGAGGCGGCCCTGGAAATCGCCGTGATCGAGAAGGATTCCCAAGTGGGGGACAGACAGACGGGCGCATCACAGCAAGCTGGTGACAGAATAGTTTGGCATCTCTCTCATTGACATTGCATGAGTCACTGATGATGAATCTGATGCTCTAACAGATTGACTTATGATCATCTGCACTATTCAATATGCATGTAACCTTGACCTCACAACTCTTTCCTTTACTCCCCCACAGGACCATCGAAAGCCCCCATCCCCACTGTCCAGGAGGAAGAGCCTGAGCTTCCAGATTCCTCAGAGGAAGCTGCAACCTCTGAGGGTGCAACGTCAGCAGAATTCAGCGCACCCAGCACCAGCGCCGACACTCACATCTCGGTGGGACCTTCGCGAGATAGAGTAGTGTTGGCACCTGGTGTATCACAGCTCACAAGTGAGCATCAGCAGATGGTGGAGACAGGGTCAGCAGTGGAGAGCCCACGTCGGAGGGCGCAGGACTCTGTCAGCTTGGCTCAGCTGCATGTCAACCCTGTGCCTCCGGGTCCATCCAGAAGGAGAGCGGTGCTGGAACTCCAGGAACCGGTGCAGGAGTCTCTGGCAGGTTTTGTCTCCAGGGTCACTGCGAGCGTGGAGCGAGTGGAGGAGTCAATCGCGAACATGAGCAGAGCTTTTGTGGAGGCATTGGCGCATGAACGCATCACCGCGGAAAGGATGGCTAACTCCGTGGTAAGACTGGCTACGGTAGAGGAGAGGATGGCTATGGCCATGGAGGAGCTTAGTCGCCAGGGTATGGAAAACATGGTAATTGTTCAGAATAGAATGACATCTCTTGAGGAGCGATGGTCAGCTATTGAGCATACAAACCAGACCTTCATGGAAGTCCTCTGGAGTAGGACTTCCAGTGCAGAAACGGGTCGTCATGGCCCCCCTGAAGTGCAGCAAGGTGCTGTCAAGCCACTTGCTAGCTCTGAAGTGGGGCTGACCCATGAGCGGGATGTTGGTGGCAGACAACAAGGAAGTGGGAGCTCCTCTCCAAGCGCTCACATGACCATGCCACTGCAGAGCCCTCGGTCAGAGCCCCACCAGAGTCCTCACCCAACTGAGATGGGCGTCTCAGCCCCTGCACAGCTGCAGAAGCAGCAGAATGTTGGCTAGCCCACAGAGGTTCGCCACCCCAGAGGACGGCCGCCAACGGCGTCGAGACAGGAGCAGCAAGAAAGTGAGCAAGGGGCCTCCACATCTGCTGAAGCCACAGGGTAAGCACCACGTAGGAGCATGCATAAGAGGAAAATAAAGCACAAATAGTCAAAAGAGTAGTCACTTGGGTGCTGTGATGTTTTGTTTTTGGACCAGAGAAAAGGCAGGGAATTATAGATATGTGAAGAGAAAAAGATTGGTGAAGTCAAGCGTAGGTCCCTTGCAGTCAGAATCGGGGGAATTTATAATGGGAAACAAAGAAATGGCAGACCAACTAAATACATATTTTGGTTCTGTCTTCACAAAGGAGGACACAAATAACCTCCCAGAGATGCCGGGGAACATAGGGTCTGATGAAAGGGTGGAACTGAAAGAAATCAGTATTTGTAGGGAAATGGTGTTAGGAAAATTGATGGGACTGAAGGCCGATAAATCCCCAGGGCCTGATAATCTACATCCCAGGGTACTTAAGGAAGTGGCCCCAGAAATAGTAGATGCATTGCTGGTCATCTTCCAGAACGCGATAGACTCTGGAACGGTACCCATGGATTGGCGGGTAGCTAATGTTACCCCACTATTCAAAAAAGGTGGTGGAGAAAAGGCGGGGAATTATAGACCGGTAAGCTTGACAGCGGTAGTGGGGAAAATGCTAGAGTCCATTATAAAAGATGTAATAGCAGAGCACTTTAAAAGCAGTGACTGGATCGGACAAAGTCAACATGGATTTACAAAAGGTAAATCATGCTTGACTAATCTACTGGAATTTTTTGAGGATGTAACTGGTAAAATAGATAAGGGAGAACCAGTGGATGTGGTGTATTTGGACTTTCAGAAGGCTTTTGATAAGGTCCCGCATAAGAGATTAGCGTGCAAAATTAAGGCACATGGGATTGGGAGCAAGGTATTGACTTGGATAGAGAACTGGTTGGCGGACAGAAAGCAAAGAGTTGGAATAAACGGGTCGTTTTCCGAGTGGCAGGCAGTGACTAGTGGGGTACCGCAAGGATCGGTCCTAGGACCCCAGCTGTTCACAATATATATTAATGATCTGGATGAGGGAATTGGATGCAATATCTCCAAATTTGCAGACGACACAAAGCTGGGTGGGAGGGTATGCTGTGAGGAGGATGTCGTGAAACTCCAGTACGATTTGGACAGGTTGGGTGATTGGGCAGAAACATGGCAAATGCACTATAATGTGGATAAATGTGAGGTTATCCACTTTGGTGGCAAAAACAGGAAGGCAGATTATTATTTGAATGGCAATAGATTGGGAGAAGGGGAAGTGCAAAGAGACCTGGGTGTTCTTGTGCACCAGTCGCTGAAGGTAAGCATGCAGGTGCAGCAGGCGGTTAAGAAGGCAAATGGTATGTTGGCCTTCGTAGCAAGAGGGTTCGAGTACAAGAACAAGGATGTCTTGCTGCAGTTGTACAGGGCCTTGGTGAGACCGCACCTTGAGTATTGTGTGTAGTTTTGGTCGCCTTACCTGAGGAAGGACGTTCTTGCCATGGAAGGAGTGCAGCGAAGATTCACCAGGCTGATATCTGGGATGGCAGGAATGACGTATGAGGAGAGATTGTGTCGATTGGGCTTATACTCACTGGAGTTTAGAAGATTGAGAGGGGATCTCATCGAAACCTATAAAATTCTGTCAGGCCTGGACAGACTAGATGCAGGAAGGATGTTTCTGATGGCCGGGGAGTCCAGAACCAGGGGTCATAGTCTAAGGATAAGGGGTAAGCCATTTAGGACTGAAATGAGGAGGAATTTCTTCACCCAGAGAGTGGTGAACCTGTGGAATTCTCTGCCACAGAGGGCGGTGGAGGCCAGTTCATTAAGTATATTCAAGAAAGAGTTGGATATATTTCTTAAGGCTAAAGGGATCAAGGGATATGGGGAGACGGCAGGGACAGGGTACTGAATTTGGATGATCAGCCATGATCTCATTGAATGGCGGAGCAGGCTCGAGGGGCCGAATGGCCTACTCCTGCTCCTATCTTCTATGTTTCTAAGTTTGTCATTGTATTATAAACAGATTTGATGGCAAACTGTTGAAGTTGTGGCCTATGTCATTTCGCAAATGGGACTTTCACATTGATGGCTTAGGGCGCTTTGCAACTGTCAGTATGGTGTTCAGAGTGATAGGAATCCGCAGATTAGAGTCATAGAGATATATGGCACAGAAAGAGGTCCTTCGGCCCATCGTGTCCGTGCCGGCCATCAAGCCCTGTCTATTCTAATCCCATTTTCCAGCACTTGGCTCGTAGCCTTGTATGTGCCAAAAGCCTCCCTTTTTTTCCTAATCTATTCTTGTATATCCCTTGACATCCAGGGTTCCCTGGGCTTGTTGGTCCCACCCTTTACGGGAACATGTTGGCGTTGTACTCTCTCTATTTCCTTTCTGAAAGACTCCCACTGCTCTGATGTGGATTTTCCTACAAGTATCTGATCCCAGTCCACTTTGGCCAGATCTTGCCTTATCATATTAAAATCAGCCTTCCCCCAATTTAGAACCTTTATTTCTGGTCCATCTTTGTCCTTTTCCATGACTACCTTAAATCTTACCGAATTATGGTCACTGTCACCAAAATGCTCTCCGACTGACACTTCTACCACTTGCCCGGGTATATTCCCTAGAATTAGGTCCAGTACCGCCCCCTCTCTAGTAGGACTTTCTACTGGCTGGCTCAAAAAGCTCTCCTGGATGCACTTTAAGAATTCCGCATCCTCTAAGCCTTTCACACTCTGACTATCCCAGTTAATATTGGGGAAGTTGAAATCCCCTAATATTATTACCCTATTATTTCTACACTTCTCTGGGATTTGCCTACATATCTGTTCCTCTATCTCCCCCTGACTGTTTGGGGGCCTATAGTACACTCCCAGCAAAGTGCTTGCCCCCTTTTTGTTTTTAAGTTCTGCCCATATGGCTTCATTGTCCATTGTCGATGCTCTGGTAAGAAGGTGCGAGACAAAAGTGTTTGATTGTGCAGGCTAACCAAATCTGGCCAAGATGAGTGCGTCCCTTGTATCCCAGGCAGCAATGTTGTCGCGTGCTGGCGCCTTCTGGCCTGTGCAGCTTCAGGTTCGTGACTAGCAGCTTGGCACTCCTGTTGATGCTCTTGCTGTTGGTGCTGCTGTTCATGGTTCTGCTGCTGCCACGGCTGGTCTTCATCTGAATCTAATGTCCAGGGGGAAAGGAATTAAATGGTCGCCATGCTTCTTGTATATGCCTCAGTTGAGGAAGCTCTCAGTCAAAGTGGGGAGAGGAGTTCCCCTGGAGGTCACACTGAAGATGGGTGTCAGGCTCCAAACTTCCACAACAATGAGTAGGCCTGCTAAAAGTTCGCCCAAACCTGAGAGAACAAAGTTCTGCCACCTGCAAATGATCATCGGTGAAAACTCCTTTGTAATGGTGGAGCTGCAGCTGTTACTAAGCAATCCACTTGTGAGGCCACAAGGATTACCTGGCGTCTTCCAGAGGAGGTGTGTACAATGGGGGAAATGTCTAAAAATCGGAAAGGCCTCTCAAAATGGGTTAATAGAGGTAATTAAATGGTTGTTAAGGGCCTTAAGGGCGGGATGGAAACGGGATCAGAAAACACGCATGTGGAAAAATTGCTCGGAGGCGGGATCGGGCCCGCCCGCCATTTTTTGCGATTTTACCACCTCGCACGCCCCCAAACCCGTCTCCTCGTGCTTGGCAATATCAAGCCCTATGTCTTCTCTGGCATTCAGCTCTCGTGTCTACATCTAGATCAATTCTGTGATGAGGCCTGGAGCTGGGTGTTTCCTGCCGAAACCAAACTGAACATTGGCGAGCATGTTACTGGCCAGTAGGTGCTGCTTGGTGGTACTGCTGATGACACCTCCCAATACTTTGCTGATGATTGGGAAGAAGCTGATAGGGAAATTGGGCAGGTTAAAGCATAAGTTGCTCGTCTGCTTGCAAGAATCAACACAAAAATGTGGTGCTCCTCTTTCCAAGGTGTTAACTCCTGCTGAGCAATGTTTCCATGTTCGGCCTTCAGTATCATGTCCAGGCACCATTATTCATTTGTGAGCCGTGACAGAGAATGTTGGCAGATTATTCTACTACTAGGGGCATCACCACTGAGTTTGATCCGGTCCTTGAATGTGCACTTTCTATTGCAATCACTGGATAGTGAATGTGAATCCTGGCAGATTTTTCAGTCTCCAATCCATAGATACTGAGGCCAATTATGAAGTCACTACCATCACGCTGGCTGAGATCAGATTACTGAGCACAGAATAGGGATTGAATCTTGAACCTTCCTCGTTTGTATAGCTCAGCAGCTTATTGGCAGTTCATTAATATTTTCCACACAGAAATACTGTTTTACAGCTTAAAAGAAATTTGCGATCTTCATAATTGGCCACCACTTGCAAATGTTCCCATTACTAATGTTTGTTATTCTAACTAACAGAAACATAAGAGCTTAATCAGACTCAAAATTCACATTGGACTGGAATGCCAAATATTTACTAAATTAAAATTACTGTGAAACAAAATATTTTCATGAACAGCTGATCTACATTAATTCATATTCATAATTATCTATGTAACATACTTGATCTATCAACACAGAACTATTGAATAAATAGAATAACACAGCAATCATAAGTCAACTGATGTAAAACCTTGAGCTGTTGTGCACCACAAATTATAAAATGATCTGTCTTGGCAGGCTGACATAAGAGTGTTTATGTTTCGACCAAACTACTGGTCTAAGAGATCCAATGAAATGAGGTAATCTCTTAAAAAATTAACTATTGTTTAAAAGAGCAGCATGCCTGGGGCAGGACTTGTTAGGACAGAACAGCTAATGTTATGATTTGACCGCTAGCAAATTACCAGATGACCTTTATTCATTCAGTTTTGTTTTAAACTGTACACTTTATTTTTTTAAATGGCAATATTAGCCGCCTGCTAGATTATTGGCCGAGAATGCTAAAGGCACATTTATTGTCGATTTAAAAAAAAATTGTTTCTGTTTCGGGAGAGTGGTTTTGTGTGCCATTCTCTCCTTTTAAAAATAATTCCACTGGGTACTGGGCTCTGGTGTGAAATACGGAGACCAGGTTATTAAAAGTGCAACTGATGCAAGACCAGATCCCCACTTTTAGTTTGTCGTAACAGGGAGCCATAATCTGACATCAGATCTGTAGACTCACAGGGGTCTATGATTCAGTTGGCCACCCACAGGTCCCGCTGCTTATATTTATCCTTAGGAGGGAGTACTGAGAATCTGCAGTTGGCTGCACTGCTCTAATGCAGAAGCACCTTCGAATGGCACTGTCCTCTTCCCCCACCAGCCTGACCCGTTTCCTTGTCAATGAAGCATTCAAGGAAAATTGTGTGTTCCACTATCTAATGAGAGAGTGTTGAGGGCAGCTGGATCGAAGGTCCTGTCCTAACTTCATCAGAAGTCTATTTTTTTTAAAACCCTTAAGGAATACTTTAAAGAAAGTAAAATATACAGTATCTAACATACTGCTGCTGCTTTAATTAGTGGTTAGATGAGATTGTAGTTAGTGTAGTCTTTTTGTTTTGAATAAATATTCAGAATATTATTACAGTTGATGTTGCTAAGGGACTATAAATAATTCACAGCAGTTCACAGATGTATGTAGCAGTGCTGCTGTTGGTGGGGAGAGTAATGGCCTGTGCTCATTTTAAGAGGCTTTATTTTCCCTACTGTCAAATTTAAGATTGACACTTTACTGGATGGCCCGCAGAAGCCAGTCTTCAGCCAATTCGATTCACTCCACATGATATCAAGAAACGGCTGAGTGCACTGCATACAGCAAAGGCTATGGACCCCGACAACATCCCGGCTATCGTGTTGAAGACTTGTGCTTGTGTTCCAGATCTAGCCACGCCTCTAGCCAAGCTGTTCCAGTACAGCTACAACACTGGCATCTATCCGACAACTGGAAAACTACCCAGGTATGTCCTGTCCACAAAAAGCAGGACAAATCCAATCCAGCCAATTACCGCCCCATCAGTCTACTCTCAATCATCAGCAAAGTGATGGAAGTTGTCATCGACAGTGCTATCAAATGGCACTTACTCAGCAATAACCTTTTCTGATGCCCAGTTTGGGTTCTGCCAAGATCACTCGGCTCCTGACCTCATTACAGCTTTGGTCCAAACATGGACAAAGGAGCTGAATTCCAGAGGTGAGGTGAGAGTGACTGCCCTTGACATCAAGGCAACATTTGACCGAGTGTGGCATCAAGGATTCCTAGTAAAACTGAAGTCAATGGGGATCAGGGGGAAAACTCTCCACTGGCTGGAGTCATACCTAGCACAAAGGAAGATGGTTGTGGTGGTTGAAGATCAATCATCACAGCCCCAGGACATCGCTGCAGGAGTTCCTCAGGGCAGTGTCCTAGGCTCAACCATCTTCAGCTGCTTCCTCAATGACAGTCCCTCCAACATAAGGTCAGTAGTGGGGATGTTCGCTGATGACTGCACAGTGTTCAGTGCCATTCCCAACTCCTCAGATAGTGAAGCAGTCCATGCCCAAAAGCAACAAGACCTGGACGACATTCAGGCTTGTTGATAAGTGGCAGGTAACTTTCGCGCCATAGAAGTGCCAGGCAATGACCATCTCCAACAAGCGAGAGTCTAACCACTACCCCTTGACATTCAATGGCATTGCCATCGCTGAATCCCCCACCATCAACATCCTGGGGGTCACCATTGACCAGAAACTTAACTGGACCAGACACATAAATACTGTGGCAACAAGAGCAGGTCAGAGGCTAGGTATTCTGTGGCGAGTGTCTCACCACCTAACTCCCCAAAGCCTTTCCACCATCTACAAGGCACAAGTCAGGAGTGTGATAGAGTACTCTGCACTTGCCTGGATGAGTACAGCTCCAACAACACTCAAGAAGCTCAACACCATCCAGGACAAAGCAGCCCGCTTGTTTGGCACCCCATCCACCACCTTAAACATTCACTACCTCCACCACCGGCGTACCATGGCTGCAGTGTGTACCATCTACAAGATGCACTGCAGCAACTCGCCAAGGCTTCTTCGGCAGCACCTCCCAAACCCACAACCTCTTCCAGCTAGAAGGACAAGAGCAGCAGACGCATGGGAACACCACCACCTCCAAGTTCTGCTCCAGGTCACTCACCATCCTGACTTAGAAGTTGTGGTAAACCACTTTTATCGTTCACTATCGTTACACTATAGTTATCACTGTTATATTGTTCTCACTGTTCTCACTGTTGTATCACTATACGAGGTCGCCTCTTGTCACACTGTTATACCTGGGCTGACCATCACTGACTCCGCCCATGGCTCCACCTACCTGCCCAGGTATAAAGGTAGTCGACTGGCTGGTATTCCTCCTTGCTGGATCCGATCACCCATGAGAGTGGGCTCTGTTATTTAGTCAATAAAAACCTATAGTTACTTTCCTAACTCGTCGCTTTTCATTGGACGAATTGATAGGTATATCAATTTTATTGACTAAATTTTAAGATGTCTCATCCAGACGCCCCGCCACAACAGCCACAGCAGCCTTCAGACGCCGAGCCGCAACAATCACAACAGCCGGCTTGGCTGCGAGCCCTCAGACCACCGTACCTGGATCTAAATCCACGGGCAGCGAACGCAGCCCTCGACTTCGATCACTGGCTGGGCTGCTTTGAAGCCTACCTGGAAGAGTCCAACGTGCCTCAGAGATCCAAGCTAAGAGTTCTGAACGCCCAACTGAGCCCTAAAGTATTCGCGCTCATCCGGGACCTTAAAACATACGAGGACGCCATCAACCGGCTGAAAAGACAGTACCAAACCCCGGTAAACCCCATGTATACCAGGCACCTCCTAAGGTCCCGCCCGCAACTGCCAGGGGAGCCGGTGGAGGAATTTTTACGGGTGCTACAAGCACTCGGCAGAGACTGTAACTTTAAAGCAGTAACGGCGGCAGAAAATACGGAAGACAACGTCCGCGATGCCTTCGTGAAAGGCCTACGGTCCGACTACTCACGGCAGCGATTACTGGAAGCAAAGGACCTCGACCTGGACAAAGCTGCAGCCCTCGCTCTCTCCCTGGAGGTGGCCCATCGGGACCAGGAGGCGTTCTTCAGGTACTGTTCGCGACCCTGGGACTCGGGCCCGACCCCTACCGCAATACCCTTCACCGTGCCGCCCCCGGGACCTACCTCAGCGTCGGCGTCCCGGACCCGATCGGGACCGCCACCCCCGGTACCGGCTCCGACATCGGACCCCCGCGGCTGCTTTTTCTGCGGCCAGGAGAAACACCCGAGGTCGCGCTGCCCAGCTAGGAACTCCACCTGTTCAACCTGCAGGAAGAAAGGCCACCTTGCTAAGGCCTGCAGAAGTGGATCTTCAGAGGCCAGCAGTGCCTCATGCGAACTGTGGGGGCAGCCATCTTCCTTCAAGGCAACAGAGGCCAGCATCCCCACACGTGAGTCATGGGGGCGGCCATCTTTGATCAAGGCAACCGACCCCAATAGTGCCTCATGTGAGTTATGGGGGCAGCCATTTTGTCCAACCTCGTGGGAGACGCCATTTTACCCACCACGCTCGACTGCCACCGTGCCTCCAGACCCGACGACCACCTCACCCGCAGACGACAACGACTCGCTCAGCTACACACTAGCCTCCGTCACTCTGGATCAAGCCCGCCCGCATCACCTGTCCAAGTCGATGATGGACATCAAAGTAAACGGCCACGCCACGACCTGCCTGTTCGACAGCGGAAGCACGGAGAGCTTCATCCACCCAGACACGGTGAGCCACTACTCCCTCCCCGTCCTGCCAACGCGCAACCGAATCTCGATGGCATCAAGGTCCCACGCCACGGACATCAGCGGCTACTGTGTTGTGACCCTGTCGGTTAAGGGTACGGAGTATAAAAACTTTAAACTCCTCATCCTCATCCTCCCCCAGCTCTGCGCTGCCGTCCTACTGGGGCTGGACTTCCAATCCCACCTCCAAAGTGTCACCCTAGCATACGGTGGACCCCTCCCCCCACTCACAGTCAACAACCAGCGGATGTTAAACCGCCCACCGCGTATCACCTGCAGCCTATCCACCTTCAAGGTCCCGCCACCTTCCCTGTTCGCTAACCTAACCCCCGACTGCAAACCCGTCGCTACCAAGAGCAGGCGGTACAGCGCCGGGGACAGGGCCTTCATTAGCTATGAGGTGCGGCGCCTCCTGAAAGAGGGCATCATCGAGGGGAGCAGCAGCCCCTGGCGTGCCCAGGTCGTGGTCATTAAGACCGGCGATAAAAATCGCTTGGTCATCGACTACAGCCAGACCATAAACAGGTACACCCAGCTGGACGCATACCCCCTTCCCCGCATATCTGACATGGTCAATCAGATTGCACAATACCGAGTATTCTCGACCATCAACCTTAAGTCGGCCTACCACCAACTCCCTATCAGCCCGGAGGACCGCCAGTATACCGCCTTCGAGGCGAACGGGCGCCTCTACCACTTCCTTAGGGTCCCCTTCGGTGTCACCAACGGGGTGTCGGTCTTCCAAAGGGAGATGGACCGGATGGTCGACCAGAACGGACGGCAGGCCACGTTCCCTTATCTAGATAACGTCACCATCTGCGGCCGCGACCGGCAGGACCATGATGTGAATCTGGAGAAATTCCTCCGTACAGCCCAACGGCTGAACCTCACATACAATAAGGAGAAATGTGTGTTTAACACCTCACGCCTTGCTATCCTCGGCTGTGTAGTAGAGAACGGAGTCATCGGCCCCGACCCCGAAAGAATGCGCCCCCTCATGGAGCTACCCCTCCCCCACTGTCCCAAGGCACTTAAGAGAACCCTGGGACTCTTCGCCTACTATGCCCAATGGGTGCCCAATTATGCGGACAAAGCCAGACCCCTCATGAAGTCCACATCCTTCCCCCTCACGGAGGAGGCATGCGCGGCCTTCTCCCTCATTAAAGGAGACATAGCCAAGGCCACAATGCACGCAGTGGATGAGTCCATCCCCTTCCAAGTGGAGAGCGATGCATCCGACTTCGCCCTAGCCGCTACCCTTAACCAGGAGGGGAGGCCGGTGGCCTTCTTCTCAAGGACCCTACAGGGCCCTGAGATCCGACACTCGTCGGTCGAGAAGGAAGCCCAGGCGATCGTGGAGGCGGTACGACGCTGGAGGCATTACCTGGCAGGCAAACGATTTACCCTCCTCACCGACCAGCGTTCGGTCGCTTTCATGTTTAATAACAAGCTGAGGGGCAAAATCAAGAATGACAAGATCTTGAGGTGGAGAATCGAGCTATCCACCTACGATTATGAGATCTTGTACCGGCCAGGTAAGCTGAACGAACCCCCCGATGCTCTTTCACGAATTACATGCGCCAGCGCGCATATTGATAGACTTCAGACCCTCCACAACGACCTCTGCCACCCCGGGGTCACCAGACTTTACCATTTCATTAAGGCCCGCAACCTGACCTACTCCATCGAGGAGGTCAGGACCATGACCAGGAACTGCCAGACCTGTGCCGAGTGCAAACTGCACTTCTATAGGCCGGACAAAGCAAGCCTGATCAAGGCCACCCGCCCCTTCGAGCGCCTGAGCATCGACTTTAAGGGGCCCCTACCGTCATCCGACCGTAATGTGTACTTCCTCAACATCGTTGATGAGTACTCCCGTTTCCCCTTTGCCTTCCCCTGCCCAGACATGACCAGTACCACGGTCATTAAATGCCTGAACGAACTCTTCGCCTTGTTCGGGTTCCCGAACTATATACATAGTGACCGGGGCTCCTCCTTCATGAGCGAGGAACTCCGCCAGTTCCTGCTAGCGAGAGGTATTGCAGCAAGCAGGACCACCAGCTACAACCCCCGAGGGAACGGCCAGGTGGAAAGAGAGAACGCGACTGTCTGGAAGGCCGTCCTCTTAGCCTTAAAGTCTAAGGGCCTCCCAGCCTCCCGCTGGCAGGAAGTCCTCCCGACAGCGCTGCATTCCATCCGGTCACTACTTTGCACTGCCGTTAACGCCACCCCCCATGAACGAATGTTTGTTTTCCCCAGGAAGTCGACTACGGGAACCACTCTACCAACCTGGCTGACCTCTCCGGGGCCCGTCCTGCTGCGAAAGCACGTGAGGGCCCATAAAATGGACCCCCTGGTCGAGATGGTGAACCTCCTGCACGCCAACCCCCAGTACGCCTACGTGGCTTACCCAGACGTGCGGGAGGATACTGTCTCCTTACGAGACCTCGCACCCTCGGGCACTCCGGAGACACCACCTTTACCCCCCCCCCACCACCCCCCCAATTCCAGCCCAGGTAGACGGCATGCCGGAACCCCACGAGCCTTCGCCGACCACGCAGACACCAGCATTAACACCGGATAATGCAACACCGCCGCTGCGATGATCGGAGAGGCTTACGAGGCCTCCGGACAGACTGACATACCAGAACTGGTAGTACACTTCACCCCGCCGGACTCAAATCTAAAGAAGGGGTGAATGTGGTAAACCACTTTTATCGTTCACTATCGTTACACTATAGTTATCACTGTTATATTGTTATCACTGTTCTCACTGTTGTATCACTATACGAGGTCGCCTCTTGTCACACTGTTATACCTGGGCTGACCATCACTGACTCCGCCCATGGCTCCACCTACCTGCCCAGGTATAAAGGTAGTCGACTGGCTGGTATTCCTCCTTGCTGGATCCGATCACCCATGAGAGTGGGCTCTGTTATTTAGTCAATAAAAACCTATAGTTACTTTCCTAACTCGTCGCTTTTCATTGGACGAATTGACATCCTGGGGGTCACCATTGACCAGAAACTTAACTGGACCAGACACATAAATACTGTGGCAACAAGAGCAGGTCAGAGGCTAGGTATTCTGTGGCGAGTGTCTCACCACCTAACTCCCCAAAGCCTTTCCACCATCTACAAGGCACAAGTCAGGAGTGTGATAGAGTACTCTGCACTTGCCTGGATGAGTACAGCTCCAACAACACTCAAGAAGCTCAACACCATCCAGGACAAAGCAGCCCGTTTGTTTGGCACCCCATCCACCACCTTAAACATTCACTACCTCCACCACCGGCGTACCATGGCTGCAGTGTGTACCATCTACAAGATGCACTGCAGCAACTCGCCAAGGCTTCTTCGGCAGCACCTCCCAAACCCACAACCTCTTCCAGCTAGAAGGACAAGAGCAGCAGGCGCATGGGAACACCACCACCTCCAAGTTCTGCTCCAGGTCACTCACCATCCTGACTTAGAAGTATATCGCCAATCCTTCATCGTCGCTGGGTCAAAATCCTGGAACTCCTGACCTAACAGCACTGTGGGAGTACCTTCACCACACAAACTGCAGCGGTTCAAGAGGCGGCTCACCACCACCTTTTCAAGGGCAATTAGGTATGGGCAATAAATGCTGGCCTTGCCAGCGATGCCCACATCGCATAAACGAATTTTAAAAAAGTTATTCTTTGAAATGTAGCATTTTGCTTCCAAAGTCTCTGCAGATTAGTGAAGACCTGGAGGTTTGGGAAGACTTACACCTTTTGCTATTTGTGCTGAATCAATGTCTTATAATGCAGTATTGATGAAACTTGGTGTTGAAGCAGAACAAGAAAGAAATTTTGTTTTGATATAGACAGTGTAAGATGGTGTGCTGGGCAAGAAAAATGCTTTGGAGCAAGTATCAGAAGAGGAATTGATAAGGACTTTGATGAACTTCATAGGGATTGGTTACATAGTTCCATTGTCAGAGGTTGGCAGGAGCTCATCTGCCCATCTTTCTGTCAAAGATTGGCTTTCGGTGTGGAGAAACACAAAGGGGCAGGGCAAGAGTGATTGTAGTTTGGTACTTACAAATACTGTGCAAAACTGAAGATGCAAGCAGCTGACATTTTATGCAAGTAACCATGAGCAACATGAATAGCACTTGAAGAGAATGACAACAGGAAGTCCTTCCAGATTCTGATAGCAAAAGGTCAAAGCCTTAAGTGATGGCTTATTACACATGAGTCATTTCAAGTTGGTTTGGCCATGAATGGTACAGGATATACTGGGATAAATGGGCACACAAAAATATGTATTGCTGCCTGTTTGCAAAAGCAAGTGTCAGTTAATGTTCTATAAAATAATTGCTACACCTGAAAAGAAGAAGCTAATAGAACAAGAGGGGAGGGGTGGGAAAAAAGAATGTTCTCATTGACACCAGTGATGAAGTGGGCATGCTCCAAGGGAATCCTCCTGGCTTAAGTCATCTGAGCACATCCATAAAATAGATGAATGCAGGGTTATGTGAGTATTGTAAAATTTTCAAATTTATTTCTCTACTTATATACCTACGTTAGCATCAAGCATTCCTTTGCACCGTGCAGCATGAATAAGATATAGAGTAGAGGTTCCTGGACTCGAGTGCACCAATAGCTTAATTGCAACTACACAAGAGCACTCCCTCTGATTGAGATTGTTAGCTGAGTGCCAGTTTGTGCCAACGTTTTGTAGTGTGGGAGGCTTAGGTTTTCCAGTCGTAATGCCAATTTAAAATGGATGGGGCTACCATTGATATTATGATTGGAAAAGTTAGGCCAGAGTGTTTGTTTTGAAACAAACGGTTAAAATCAGCCAAGGACTGGCATTTTGTGTGGAACTCACCTGATGCAGTGTTTCCATCTTGCATTTCTTTAGATCCTCAAGACAAATGTGTGGTTGGGAAGGAATTTGTGAAATAAAATGTTGTACAGTTTACAAAATGCTACTGCTTTTTAAATGTGATAAAATGGCAGTAGTAACTACTGAAAGTCAGAGATGGCGGTGACATTACTGCACTGAGCATGTGCTGTACGCTCAGTAAAACTAGGGGCCAAGTAGATCAGGAGGCCTGTCACTTCTGGATTTGATAGTCTTTCTTGGCCTTCTTTCCTTCCATTGGTTCTAAACGTTTCTCACTACATAGTAATTGCTCAGCTGGACATAGCCTGAGAAAAGCATAACAGCTGCCAATGAACCTTGGTGCACTTTTAAGCAGAGAGCGAGCTTTTTGTAAATACACCAAGGACCCATAGAACAAGGTTATTTCCAGTGAGCGTGACACTTCAGATGCATAGAAACGGGTCGTGTTTCATTTAACCTGAGTGAGACTCGGCACACTTGCTGGTTTATAAACAAAAAATAAATTTATCAAGAACTAGGGAGAAAGTGAGGAAAACAAAGGAGTTTGATATCAAACTTGAAACAAAAGCAGGTCAAAAACTGCAGTGCCACAGGAGCGATTATCAGTTTGAAAATATGAAGTTCAATTCAGTGTTAAATGTATAATTGGTTAATTAAAATGTTCATCTGAATTGAAAGTTATAAAATAATATGTTTATTCATAATTATAAATACGGTAGAAATTTAAAACCAGCCAGCATATTTCTAAATGTTTTGTAGTGGATCACTTTTTAAAGATTATCTGTAAACTAACTTGAGATGTCAAATCACCCTTAGTTTTGTCAGTTTGCAGAGGCCCATTTTCCCTATTTGTTGTTTAAAGCAAGAGCTTTATTCAGAAAATATATTGTAAATTAAAAAGCATTTTCGGTTCAATCCATTTCAATCATTCTGTTTTATAATACTCGGTTGTAGAATTCTACAGAATATAATATTTTCAGTATTGTTTTAAATACTTGTGCATATTTTGAAAACTATTTGAGGGCTTTCAGGATTCCAAAGTATTTCTCAGCCTTGTTATAACTTTTCCAATATAATAAAGCTGTAACGATGCACAAATTTCTGTTCTTTAAAAATAGGAAATCACTTCCAGATGTAAATGCTAAAAAAGATTGCACTAAAATTTGATTAAAATTTTTAAGTTATTTAAAATCTCTAATTTTGGCTACACTGCCAGTAGAGGTTGGGTATTTCCTTTTGAGGGGAAGGGAAATTGGGGGTGGGGGTGGAGGGAGGTGGTGGGGGCACCCTGGGCCATTCAGATATATTTCTTCCTGTTGAGTAAGCCAAGGTTAAATAGGTTTAAGCCTGAGCATAAGCTATCTTATTAAATCATGAATGGGTGAGATATAAAGAGGAGGAAAAAATTATCCTCTGCTTCTGAAAAAAAAATCACTGCTCCCTTGACAGCTGAGTGCACAGTGTAGCCACATAGACCAGGACGATGCCAGGTTCAATCTCCTCGTCAATGCATAATTAGTTGATCTCAGCGGTAAGAGCCTTGCAATTGGCATCAGTGCTCCTGGGTTGGGAAGGGGAAAGAAAGGCCAAGGTTACCACTCCTCATTGTTATTCAGCAACCTCTGCTGAAAGTGCAAGTGTTTGAACAATAGGTGAAGGCAGGAACAGGCCTCAGAGTGACACCTCATGTGGTTGAATAGCATGTCAACACTCACTGTCAAGGAACACAAATGAATGTTGTCCACTTGGACAAAGCACTCTAGAACTGCACCCCAGAAAGCCTTTAGGAGCAGAGGGAGGAAGCAATGAAAAAAACTTTTATTTTCTGTCTTCTTTGCATGAGAATAGCTTGAGGTTACTCCCTATCCTTTCACTGTGGGGACTGGATTGCCAGAGCTTGTGCTTCCAAAGTTGGGCACAGCTGAGATTGTTAACTCAATGCACCTCCAAATACTTACCATTGGTGTTGGTGTACACACGGAGTACTGGTAACAGTTTAAAAACCGATTGGCTGTTAAAATCATCATGTTAAATATAATGCTTCAAACTGACGGTTCCCTCCTTCTTACTTTCAGATTTAAGCATAACTGAAAGTTAAAGCAGTCACCTTCCCTCGTTCCAAAACTCCGGTTCCCTGAAAAACTCTAATTTTTAATGGCCCAGAAATTCGGGTCAAGGGCTTCCCGCGGGTGTAAGCCCCCGACCTGCACTTACCTTGCGCACCGGCCGTTGAGCTGTGGGCCCCCATGGAATTCTGATCCTGGGCCTGCTCCAACTGCCGGCGCGCTGTGCTTGCGTATCCCAGGGGCACAGTTAGTTCAATGCGTCCCCTGGGATCACATGGGCCATGGGGAACCAATCGGAGCAGGGAATGCTTCATTCATAAGTTTGACAGGAAGGGCTGTCAAACTTATAAATACTACAAGCCCCAAAAATCACTAAATCTTCAAATAATTTTTTTTTTTAAATCACATTTTTTAAATAAACTATAAATTACATGAAATAACTATAAACAATTTAAATTTTTGAATATTTTTTATTTTCTAACGGGGCTA
The DNA here is from genome assembly GCF_052327205.1 of Somniosus microcephalus. Classification (NCBI taxonomy): domain Eukaryota; kingdom Metazoa; phylum Chordata; class Chondrichthyes; order Squaliformes; family Somniosidae; genus Somniosus; species Somniosus microcephalus. The sequence continues at coordinate 282,259,542 of NC_140989.1, read as the reverse complement.
AAAATAAGCATATCTTTCTTTAAAGTATTTAAAAATAATAAACCTGTGGAAAAAATGTTTTAATTTTAATTAATTCACCACTTACCTTGTAAAAAGCAGGCCTTGCGACTGCTTTTTATATGTGTAACTTTTGGAGACTTACCCTCCCGGGAAAACCTGCAAAAAAAACGTAAGTTCGATGTGCACGCACAGCCTCTCCTGCGCACGCGTTCGAACTCTGAACCCCTTCTTTTAGGGGAACGGAAGTGCTGGTTTCCCGCGCATGCGCAGTGCATGCAGGAAACCGGCACTTCCATTGGGCCTACGGGTGAGTACCCCGTGCGTACTCACCCGTGGAGACCTGAATTTCTGGGCCATCGAGTTTATCTAAATATACTTGGGGTTTGCCATGAACAGCTATCCAAATGGTGCGCACACTGTTAACTAGACTTTCATACATGTTGTATAATCATTTCAGAATTATCACCATATCACATTTCTCCATTGCTTGATCTTAATAAACATGTGTGGGATGGTGAATCAGCTCTGTGCTTTGTCCCTACTCATGGGGCCAGATTTTGCTGTGAGCAGTGAACAAATGGCGCCCACCGCTCGTTAGACTTGCACTTGCCCAAAGACTTTTCATGGGGTTTTGTACGACAAGTTGCTGACAGCAGGACATCGAAACTGTGTGGTGGCCTCCACAGGTCACCTTGGACCTGTGTGAGCAGGGCAAGCAACAGTATGACTCCTTAACCAATCAGATTGAAGAATTGTTAATGAGCAGTGCAGAGTCTGAACCAGTAAGAGTAAATTAGAATAGTGAATTCAATGTCAAATCAGGTACAGATAGCGAAATAAAGAGAGGGAAAGAAAAATTGGATTAAGAGAGAGATAGAAAGAAAAAGTTAAAAAAAATAATTTTTTTTAACTCTCCAGCAATAATTAAAATCTGAAGAAATGAGACTCCACACTTGTAAAAGTTAATTTTCAGTGGCAGAGATGTTGTTTGGCAGTAATTAAGACTTACCACGCCGTTAAAAGGGTACTTAGATTGGGATGGACAAGCCCTAACTATCTGTGGCGAGTTTAGTTCGTATCTACGACGTCAGTACAGGAACTAAATGACATTCAATACATTTGAATGGGGAGCCAGACGGTGTAATGTTGTTTTTGCGCAGCTTACTGAGGAACAGCGCCTCTCGGACTGCAACTTCCGGATTTTCGCATTTAACTGCGCATCTTCGCTCACTAGAAGTTGCTGTCCGATTTGTGCATAAATAATGGTGAGCGCTGTTAGACTCACCATTATTTTCACAGCAGAATCTGGGCCGTTGATACGATCTTTCCTGAAACTGGATGCCCGTAGATGTACCTTTAGCACAGCAGACATCAGTTGAAATGTTAACTATGTACAGACAATCCACAGATCTGGATTAACAAGTGCAGCAAGATATAGCTCAATTTCACAGATCAAATTTAATTACTCTGTACCAAGGAAACAGTTTTGCATCCAATCTAAAATCTAATTCTTCTTGACATTCTATATTGGAAAGGGGACTTTAATCAACTAAAGTCTCAACCTCCTAGAGTGATCATCTGGACTATGACAGATGATTCCAAGATCTGCCCCGGGAGACCTGACATGATTATTATTCACTTTATTTTTTTCAGACATTGACCTGAATTCTCCTGAGTTACCATGTGTTTTAGGGCAGTAAACAGAATTTTTTTTAAAGGTTAATGCCTCAAAATGGCCACAAAAAAACAGTGCCTGAATTCTCCTTGCAAATAACTGCCAGTTTCCTTTAAGGTCTGCCACATTTCAATAGGATCAAGAGCGAGTGGCTAATCTCTCCGTTCTATTCTCCTCTATTTCCGTCCCAAATAATTAATGCTAATATATCAAGAGCTGTTGCAAGGTATCTCTGTGGCGGTTACCAAGTTTTGAGGCCATTTTGTGTGCTGCTACTGAAGGTTGATGTTTCTTTGGCTGCATAGTAATCTTTTTAGCATTTTGGGAGTTGAGTCAGAACTTTTGCTGCTACTTTTACTCCACTCTGCTCAGAGTCTAAACCTGGGATTCTCAATGGGAATATCTTTATTTTGTAGTTATGAAGAGGAGGAGGATGAACACATGGAAGCGGCTAGGTTGCAGGCTCTTAAAGACAGGCAGCATCGGAGATATCTCTTCCCTCATCAAGTAAGATCCATTTTTGATTTCCTAGTCTGCAATAAGAGGTGGAAGTGGAACAGGAGAGCCAGCAGCATGCTGTTAGAGCAAAGAGCACAAATGAGAGCCCAGAACTTTCAATAATTAAAGGTTGACTCACCAAATAAAGTCATTTCACACCAGCCTGTTCTCCTCTCACACTGTTTCACAAAGTTCCTTACTTTCCAAGACTTCTGCCAAGTCCCTTTATAAAACAGAAGTCTACATTTCCCTCCCAGCCCACAAGCAGTGCTATAAAAAGCACTTTACCTGCTGGATCCAACTGCCCCTGCATCCCTTTTAGTTGCCGGGTTTCCCGAGGCCTGGGCAGCCCGGCCGGCTAGCGTTAAATTTAAATCCGGCTCCCAGCTGCACTCTCTGGAGCCTGATTTAAATATTATAATGAGGTGTCCCGCCTCTCGAGAGTGGGGCACAGACACGCCACACAACCCGCCGCCATAAAAATGGCGGCAAGTGCGTGCACGGTGGGTTGGGGTCGCATTACGTGATTTTTTTTATTTTTAACACCTCCAACCCCTCTTCCGCCCATCATGTTGGGGTGTTAAAATTCCCCATAATTTCCATGTTAATGAGTTCAAATTAATATTGCAGGAGTCTGCATTGTCAGTAGATGTTGCAGGAACCTAATTCTACTCCTGAGAAGATTTCAGATGCTGCTGAAGGGATAACCAATAACCTAATGAGATCATTCAATATCAACTCCAATTCTGGCATTCGCAGAGCCTTGTAATTCTTTTTCATAAAACAGCTGTCCCAGAGTCGTGGGACTGAAGACTTTAATTGGTGAATCATCAACCTGTAGCACAGGTTACCTCAAAAATAATTTGGGAGAGTTTGTTTAACAACACTTCAGTAGAGGACAAGTGGAATGCCTTTAAAGGTACACTGCTGAACATGCAAGCTAAATATATACTGAAAACCGATGAGCTCAGACTAAAGAAACATGACCCAAATGGATTAACAAACTAATATAAAGAGGAACAATAACATCTACAAATTCTGCAGACAGAAAGGGGAAGGGGTTCACTGTAATGCATATAAGAAAATGCTGAAATAATTTAAAGGGTGGCCAGAGAGGCAAAGAGATACTTAGAGAAAACCACTGCAGCAGAGGCTAAACATGACAGTATAACATTCTCTCAGTACTATAACAGTCAGAGAAGAGGTGAATGCCATGAGATGCAAATTAAATCAAAATTGAGGATAAGCACAAGCTAGTGAATATTCTGAATGATTACTTCCTCCAAGTATTCACATGGGAAGACATGAGTAACATGCCCAGTCCAACAAGATAACCAAAGTAAAATCAACAACTTTGTTATAAATGAGATGGAAGTCCGAGACAGGCAAAAAGAGCTCAAGACAAACAAATTACCCAGGAATAGATGGCATTTATACCAGAATGCTAAGATAGACTAAGGAGAAGATTTGTAAAGCACTGGCAATCATTATAAGGGAGACACTGGAGAGGTACGAATAGATTGGCAATGGGTTAATGTGGCGCCTGTATTTAAAAGAGTGGATTAAAACAGATACAGGCAACTACAGAACAAATAGTCCCACTTCCATTCCATGAAAAATAAAAGAATTGATTATTAAGAGTAAACTTAAGCAGCATCTATATAATAATAACCCAGTAAGCAGTAGCAAACATGGACTCAGAAGGAGAAAATCATGCCTGATCAACTTCTTTGGCTTCTTTGAGGAAGTAACATCCCAAGTGGACTGGAGAGCCTTATGATGAAGTGTATCAAGGCTTCCAAAAGGCATTTGACGAGGTCCCTCATGAAAGGCTATTAGCCAAATTCAAAGCTGCAGAGATTCAAGGTACACCCTGGGGATGGATAAGAAACTGGCTGAAGGGTAGAAATTAATGAGCACTTTTTAGAGGAGTTACATTGGAGATGGGGGAGTACTCGGAAGTACTCAGTGTGATACCCCCAGAACTCAGTGTTGGGACCACTACGGGATGCATTTAGGAAACAATTGGAAGCTTCACTGGAGGGACTGCTGTGCTTCTGTGATCAACAAATGCCACATGCTGGACCATCAACATTGTGTTAACCCAGCGTGAGAAAGCAATTAAAAAAATCCCAGGGGAAGGGGGAACATCAGTATTTATTCCAGTTATTCTATGAACGTGTCATGGTATTTTCTTCTCCCTAGCAGATTTTCAGTAATAGACCATAGTAAAATAATTATCATCTGGGATTTGTAAGAACATGAAAAAAGAGAATGACAGGGAAAGACCATTCAACCATCAAAACTCATCCCCCAGTACCGTAACTCTACCATTTATGGCATTCACCTACATTTTGAACGTCCCTAATGTTTTTGATTTTGCCAAATGGTTATTCCAAACTTTTAACATGTTGATTAAAGAAGTGTTGTCTGATCTCTGTTTTAAATCTACTTTTCACTAATTTGAATTTATGCTATCTGGTTCTACTTTCTCAGTTTTAATTTGAAGTAATATTCTAGGTTTACCTTATCTATGCCACTTAATATTAATATACCTCGATGAAGCTCTTCCCTCACCTCGCCCCCCCCCACCTGCCACCCCCATTAACTGCCCTCTTTCTAGAATGTAAAGCTTAATGTTTTAACTTCTACATTCTACTCTTTACACATGGGATTGACTAGTACTATTTCTCTTCTCTGTATCTTCTCCAATGTTTTTTGTGGCATGGTGTCCAGAATCATACACAGTACTCTAAGGGTGCTCTGACCAATGCACTGAAAAACTCCAGCACAGCATCTGGATACTTCTATTCTACTGTTCTGGCTGTGTACCTCAACATTCTGTTTGATTTTTAAATTATTTTGCCACATTGTCTAGTTATTGAAAGTGATGAGTTTACCATAATTCCTGCCTGAAATCTCTCACTGTTAGTTCAACACATTCATTATATATTTCTGCACACTTTTTGACCAAGTTATGCAAACGTCGATGGAGCTATTGTGATTTCAGACCACCTTCCACCTCAAAGGTTGCATTTTGATTAAAAAGAGTCATTTTTCCCTGCTGTCTTCCCCTGTTTGTAAAATACTTTAGTAGATGAGTTGTTTTTGGCTGTGCGCAATTGCAAGTGTTTGTGGAGATTAAAATAGACAGAAAGCTTTCATCGTTTGTGAGAAAATGTGGGTATCTTTAGTGACAACAGCTAAAAATCATTGTGCAGGCAAGTACTATCAATAACAAAGTAAGTACACATGGGAGTGATAGGTTTTCATAAAGTAACTAATGCAACACTGAATATTGACGCCATTTCCTCCAGCATCCCACCACTGTACACGTTAAGAGTGAGTTCATGATAAACATGATATGCTCATCCAACTTTAACAATTCAAATCATTGGGTGCCTATTCACTCAACTTGTAAAATTTATTGAGCTACTTTTCAGTGACTGGACCCTAGAGGGAACATTTCAATTTTATTAGATTCTGATGGATTTCCAAACACAAATAATTGGCATAATGCTTGTTGTAAGTGAGAAAGTTATATTCCCAGGCAGCTGGAAAGGTTTTTTTTAAATTTGTTCCAAGGATGCGGACATCACTGGCAAGGCCAGCATTAATTGCCCATTCCTAATTACCCTTGAGAAGGTGGTGGTGAGCCGCCTTCTTGAACCGCTGCAGTCCGTGTGGTGAAGGTGCTCCCACAGTGCTGTTAGGGAGGGAGTTCCAGGATTTTGACCCAGCGATGATGAAGGAACGGCGATATATTTCCAAGTTAGGATGGTATGTAACTTGGAGGGGAACTTGGAGATGGTGGTGTTCCTATGCACCTGCTGCCCTTGTCCTCCTAGGAGGCAGAGGTTGTGGGTTTGGGAGGTTCTGCCGAAGAAGCCTTGCCGAGTTGCTGCAGTGCATCTTGTAGATGGTACACACTGCAACCATGGTATGCTGGTGGTGGAGGGAGTGAATGTTTAAGGTGGTGCATGGGGTGCCAATCAAGCAGGCTGCTTTGTCCTGGATGGTGTCGAGCTTCTTGAATGTTGTTGGAGCTGCACTCAACCAGGCAAGTGGAGATTATTCCATCACACTCCTGACTTGTGCCTTGCAGATGGTGGAAAGGCTTTGGGGAGTCAGGAGGTGAGACACTATTCGCAGAATACCCAGCCTCTGACCTGCACTTGTTGCCACAGTATTTATGTGGCTGGTCCAGTAAAGTTTCTGGTCAATGGTGACCCCCAGGGTGTTGATTGTGGGTGATTCGGCGATGGTAACACCGTTGAATGTCAAGGGGCAGTGATTAGACTCTCGCTTGTTGGAGATAGTCATTGCCTGGCACTTGTGTGGCGCGAATGTTACTTGCCACTTATTAGCCCAAGCCTGAATGCTATCCAGGTCTTGCTGCATTTGAGCATGGACTGCTTCATTATCTGAGGAGTTGTGAATGGAACTGAGCACTGTGCAATCATCAATGAGCATCCCCACTTCTGACTTTATGATGGAGGCAAGGTCATTGATGAAGCAGCTGAAGATGGTTGGGCCTAGGACACGGCCCTGGGGAACTCCTGCAGCGGTGTCCTGTGGCTGTGATGATTGACCTCCAACCACCACAACCATCTTCCTTTGTGCTAGGTATGACTCCAGCCAGTGGAGAGTTTTCCCTCTGATTCCCATTGACTTCAATTTTACTAGAGCTCCTTGATGCCACACTCGGTCAAATGTTGCCTTGATGTCAAGGGCAGTCACTCTCACCTCACCTCTGGAATTCAGCTCTTTTTCCATGTTTGGACCAAAGCTGTAATGAGGTCTGGAGCCGAGTGGTCCTGGTAGAACCCAAACTGAGCATCGGTGAGCAGATTATTGGTGAATAAGTGTCACTTGATAGCACTGTCGACGACACCTTCCATCACTTTGCTGATGATTGAGAGTAGACTGATGGGGCGATAATTGGCCGGATTGGATTTGTCCTGCTTTTTGTGGACAGGACATACATGGGCAGCTTTCCACAATGTCGGGTAGATGCCCGTGTTGTAGCTGTACTGGAACAGCTGGGCTAGAGGTGCAGCTAATTCTGGAGCACAAGTCTTCAGCACGACAGCCAGGATTTTTTTTAGGGCCCATAGTCTTTGCTAAATCCAATGCGCTCTGCCGTTTCTTGATATCATGTGGAGTGAATCGAATTGGCTGAAGACTGGCTTCTGTGATGGTGGGGACCTCAGGAAGAGGCCGATATGGATCATCCACTTGGCACTTCTGGCTGAAGATGCTAGCAAACGCTTCAGCCTTGTCTTTTGCACTCACCTGCTGGGCTCTGTCATCATTGAGGATGAGAATAATCCTGGAGTCCTCCCGTTAGTTGTTTAATTGTCCACCACCATTCACGACTGGATGTGGCAGGACTGCACAGCTTTGATCTGATCCGTTGATTGTGGGATCGCTTAGCTCTGTCTATAGCATGCTGCTTCCGCTGGTTAGCATGCATGTAGTCCTGTGTTGCAGCTTCCCCAGGTTGGCACCTCATTTTTAGGTACGCCTGGTGCTGCTCCTGGCATGCTCTTCTGCACTCCTCATTGAACCAGGGTTGGTCCCCTGGCTTGATGGTAATGGTAGAATGAGGGATAAGCTGGGCCATGAATTCACAGATTGTGGTGGAATACAATTCTGCAGCTGCTGATGGCCCACAGCGCCTCATGGATGCCCAGTTTTGAGCTGCTAGATTGGTTCTGAATCTATCCCATTTAGCACAGTGGTAGTGCCACACAACACGATGGAGGGTGTCCTCAGTGTGAAGACGTGATGATGACTGCTACCAGTACTGTCATGGACGGATGTATCTGCGACAGGTAGATTGGTGAGGACGAGGTCAAGTAGGTTTTTCCCTCATGTTGGTTCTCTCTCCCCACAGTTGGGGGTTATGCTTCAACTGTATAAAACACTAGTTAGGCCTCAGCTAGAGTACTGCGTGTGGTTCTGGAAAGATGTGATTGCACTAGAGAGGGTACAGAGGAGATTTACAAGGATGTTGCTGGGAGTAGAGAATCTTAGCTATGAGGAGAGACCGGATAGGCTGGGTTTGTTTTCCTTGGAACAGAGGAGGCTGAGGGGAGGCTTTATTGAGGTGTACAAAATTATGAGGGGCCTAGATAAAGTGGATAGAAAGGACCTATTTCCCTTAGCAGAGGGGTCAAAAACCAGGGGGCACAGATTTAAAGTAATTGGGGGAAGGTTTAGAGGGGATTTGAGGGGAAATTTCTTCACCCAGAGCGTTGTGGGGGTCTGGAACTCACTGCCTGAAAGGGTGGTAGAGGCAGAAACCCTAACCACATTTAAAAAGTACTTGGATGTGCACTTGGGATGCTGTAACCTGCAGGGCTACGGTCCAAGAGCTGGGAAGTGGGATTAGGCTGGATAGTTCTTTGTTGGCCGGCGCGGACACGATGGGCTGAAATGGCCTCCTTCCGTGCTGTAACTTTCTATGATTCTTGTCCTAGTCTGACAGCTATTTCCTTCAGAACTCAGCCAGCTTGGTCAGTAGTGGTGCTACCGAGCCACTCTTGGTGATGGACATTGAAGTCCCCACCCAGAGTACATTCTGTGCCCTTGCTACCCTCAGCGCTTCTTCTTCCAGGTAGTGTTCAACATGGAGGAGTACTGATTCATCAGCTGAGGGAGGGCAGTAGGTGGTAATCAGCAGGAGGTTTCCTTGCCCGTGCTTGACCTGAAGCCATGAGACTTCAGGGGGTCTGGAGTCAATGTTGAGGACTCCCAGGGCCACTCCCTCCTGACTGTAGTCTGTCCTGCTGATGTGATGGTGATGGAGGAGTCTGGGACATTGGCTGAAAGGTATGATTCTGTGACTATGACTATGTCAAGCTGTTGCTTGACTAGTCTGCCTGACAGCTCTCCCAGATGTTAGTGAGGAGGACTTTGCAGGGTCGACTGGGCTGGATGTGCCATTGTCGTGTCCGAAGTCAGTGCCAAGTTCGATGCTGGGTGGTCCATCTGGTTTTATTCTTATTGTTTTTTTAGCAGTTTTTGTACACTGGGTGACTTGCTAGGCCATTTCAGAGGGCAGTTAAGAGTCAACCACGTTGCTATGGGTTTGGAGTCACATATAGGCTAGACCAGGTAAGGATGACAGATTTCCTTCCCTGAAGGACACTAGTGAACTAGATGGGTTTTTAATACCTGATTTATTTAATTAACTGAATTTAAATTCCCCAGCTGCCGTGGTGGGATTTGAACTCACATCTCTGGATCATTAGTCCAGGCCTCTTGATTACTAGTTCAGAAAGCTTATCACAGTTCTACCATTCCCCTTGTGCTGTTATTAGATGTATATGCATTTTAAAAGGGTTGCAAGATTTAAAGGGACATTTTTCTCTTATTAAGAAGATTTTAGAAGATCATCAAGTTCCAAAAAATATCATCTGCTCCAAAAACACCATCCGGGAACATTTGCACTACCAATAGACTGCAGTGCAGGATTTTCTTTCCCAATACCTTTTTCATTCAAAACTAAACCAAAAACAAATGTATAGTGATACCAGTGATGCCATTGTACTTTGTATTTCTAAAACATTGTACCGCAGTGACACTGGCCCTTCAGTGAATGTATATTTTAACAAATTGAAATAGTCTGCCTTGTTACGCTTGTATAAAGATTCCTTTTGCAGCATTCAGAGTAAGCTTCCAAATTACATAGATCTTTTTTGATGCCTGACTTGAGTTTGTGACAGTTTTCAAATGTGGCCCTAAATGGCCAGCAGCAAGAGGCAATGTTCCACTAAGTCAATGGCTTTCCAACTGTGGTCTGTGGGCTCTATGGGCCTGCCTTGGGTTCTTAGGGACCCACAAGGTCATAACCCCTGGAGATGAGCTGATCTGAATGGCAGCAAAGCGAGAGTTGAGGCAATGAGAGCTGTGACTCAATTGTATCTTCGGAAACAATATAACAAGGAGGAGAGATGCCATCCAGGAGAGTTGCACTGTAAAACTGACAAAGTTGAAAGAGTGTTTGAAGGACTTTGCAGCTTAGGTAGGCTTTTATGCCTGGCAATGTGTTTCAATGGTTTGAGCTCTGGAAATAGTCTTTAGTCTCTCAGGGCTGCAACCTCCCATCACATGGCAATACCCTCTCTCCATGATTCCCTACCAGACATAACCCAGCACCCTGTATTCAGATGACAGACTCTGATGAAGTGCATAAATGCAGAAATCATGGATTTGCTTTCTAAAGTTTTACAACTGTAAACAAAAATAATGCATTTTAGGCAACTCCATCATTGGCATTATGCAGATTCCACCTCAGCATTTTTCATCATTGTGGAGATAATACTACAGAATTTACATAAAGTTACAGAAACAAAAAATGGTGGAGATGTGGATTTTCTGAATATTAATTAATGATTAAAAGACTGCTGTAGTTTTATTCAATACTCATATAGATAAATAGCAACAGAAATAGATATCTCATTATTAGAGTGAAAATCGCATTGCATTTTTCATTAAAATTAATTAGGACTAGGTATCTGTGGGAATATGTCAATATTTGAAAGGGGTCACACACAGGGAAAGTCTATAAAATACTGCTCAAGATAAATGTGATAGCTTTAAACTCATAAGCAAAGTTCTCTTCACTAAGGTTTATGCATGCCTAGTAAGGAAGACTGGCACAGCTTTGTCTAGACAGGGTTTTAATGGTACAGGAAATTCTCATTAGTACACATAAGCTAATGAAAAACGTACTTGCATTGTTCTATATTCATTAAGTAAAGATTTGATATCCTTTGCCTTTGTTTTTTTTAATACTTCTTGATTGGTACAACCCATCAAAATAGCTCATTTTATCACATTCTCAGACTCCCTCAGGGTTAACTGCTCTTTCTGGCGCCAGCCTTAGTCTTACATTAACCCCTGATCTATGCAGCCTTAAGGTCAGAGGTCAGGTGTTAAAACTAGTAGCAGTGTAATAACTGTTATCGTTATTGTTATTCCCACAGGATTGAACATATCATGCTGGAATGGCGCAAGCTTTATTTTCTTAGGTAAGGGGTTGATTTCCAGTTCTAATATTTAATGTATTTTTAAGAAAAAAAGAATGTCATGGGTTAAGTGGTATTATTGGATCTGATGTCACATTCCCACATAAAGGAACACAATTAAGTGCTGTTTCCAAGATAGCTTGCACTATAACAGAACACTTAATGGCAATATGCAGAGTATGTGTGTGTGTATGTCTTCTTCACATACTTTACAACTTCTTTCATGGAAAACCTCTGACTGCACTAAGAAATATTTTGCCCTATCCAAATTTGTTGAATTTTCTTCAAAGTGTAGTATACAAAAGAATCTACATATGGTACTTGTGATTGTCTCAAATCTTGTAATTGAAGGTGATCCGGATAAACTTCAATTGGAACAGATGCATTGAAACCATGTCAACTGTTATTACTTATATAACAATATAACGAGAAAAGAAAGCAACCACAATCCCAGTTGATATAGAAGCCTAATACTTAATCCAGTTCCTTTGAACATTGGCATGTGGAAAAGACTTGTGTGCAATGCAGGGGACTGGATGGTACAGTTAGTTCAATACTAGCCTTTCATCCTGGTTCATAATCCAGCCCAGACGGATGGATGAATATCTTCACTGCTGGCTATAATATGGTTGGGCAGTTACAGTCCAGTTCCTAATTGGTATGAGCCTACAGCACAAAATTGGCACTTATTAGCTTGGAAAAGTGAGACGGTGGCTGGTGTGGGGATGTTATATCTGCCCTAACGATGCTATATCTGACCTGGGTGTACATGATGATTATGCTGGATACCTAAAATGGAAAACATTCTGTTCTCCAGCAGTAATACACTCACCTTGATGAATGCAAAATTCAGAAAAAATGTAGTGCCCCACAAATAAATCAATTGCTCCTTCAACACTATGAAACAAATCTGTGATTAAACTCTCTTGAAACATAATGGCTCTGAATTTGCGGTCAGAGGCATACCTCCGGAGTACACCTCCAACCCGCAAAATATTTCCAAACTTACCTCCTGGCTCCACAGCTACAGAGAGTTCGGGCCCTGGGCTTCCACGCGTACACCTGCATAAAGGCCCACGAATCCCAGGGACACAGGCGGTTCGGAAGCGTCCCTGGGATCATGTGGGCCCAGTCCTCCAATGAGAAAGGAGGATTCCATTGCAGTAATTTCTGAACAGAATCCCCGAATGACATGCAGTGGAATCCCCAAATAATTGAACAATTTAGACAACTCTAATAAAAATAAATGTTCTCATTTTCAAATTTAATTAAAAGCCCTTCAATACACCAAATACAATAAAAATAACATTTTTTGAAAAATAATTTTAAACATTTTAATCTGGGCCAAAATTTGCATAAAGTAATTTTAAGTGTTTGTGCATCATTTTTTTATTTTTTTATTTTTTATTTAAGATTTATATTAACCCTTACACTGGGAAAGCTGGCCCTACGTCTGTTTTTACCAGCCATAAGAGTTTCGTGGGCATTTGCTTGGCAGTAGTTGGGCAAATAGCAAACAGTTGGTTCGGTAGATCTGTCAAGCCATACCATGACAGATTGCAAGTTCCAGGTTTTCACACATGCAGGGCCTTTCAGAAGGCTTGCGTATGCCGTCATCGAGAGTGCAAATTCCGGGCCAGTACTTGCAGTACTTTAGATTATGTCCAAGTGTTGAACTAGTCTAGCTTTTCTTAAGAAATGCTGACTGGCTTCATAGGCATTGTGGTGATTAAATCTTCTACTGAGTCATTGAAATGTCAGGTGGTTTTATGAACATTTACAATTTATCATCAAGACCTCATCTACAACGAGGCCAGTTATTTCTTTACTAGCAGATCTCTCATGCTGTTGTTGAAAAGTGGGGTGCTGCACATCTCCACTGAAAGAATTTTGTACGAGATCCCCACAGTGACAGTGAAGTAAGTTTTTTTTTGAGTGGTTCATGGGAAATAGTGTTTTCCTTATCCACTGCAGGTAGATAAATACCGCACTTGCATAAATAAATCACTGCATGCAATATGAGAGAACAGCTTTTCACCTTTACTGTCCCCCTGTTTAAATTGTATTTTTTTTACAGGGAATGCTAGAAATGTATTAAACTTAAGAAAAGATAAAACTAATTAACACCTATCCTTCTTTACCAAATATCTTTGCAACAGTACTTACATCGGGAATTTCCTCAGGGGTTCTCCTGATCAGCTATTGTAACTTTGGAAACCCATTTATGTGTCTATCTGATGTTTCTGCCAATCTCCTGCCAAACTTCTTTGGCCTGGACCCCCAAAAGGACAAATTAAAAAAAATAGATGACAATTTTTTTTTAATGGATTTCTCCCATTACATAGCAGCACGGTGGCATAGCGGTTAGCACTGTTGCCTCACAGCGCCAGGGACCCGGGTTCGAATCCGGCCTCGGGCGACTGTCTGTGTGGAGTTTGCACATTCTCCCCGTGTTTGCGTGGGTTTCCTCCGGGTGCTCCGGTTTCCTCCCACAGTCCAAAGATGTGCGGGTTAGGTTGATTGGCTATGATAAATTGACCCTTAGTGTTAGGGGGATTAAATACGTGGGGTTACGGGGATAGGGTGGGATATGTGTCGGTGCAGGCTCGATGGGCCGAAATGGCCTCTATCTGCACTGTGGGGTTTCTGTGATTTCTGTGATTTCTGTGATAGTTCCAGTCCCTCCAATCTATGGTGGGCAGCTGCTGGAGTTTCTGGCCATATGGAGTAGGCAGGCATGGATGATGCACCTGTAGTGTTATGGCCACCCTCCAGCCCCATGCAAATGTGTGTCCTCCCACTGACCCCTCAAACTCCAGTGGGGTCAGCACTGGAAAGCACCAACAGGTGTGATTCCAGCATAACCACCAGTTTAATGGAGAATCCAGGGTGGTAGCTGATTATTATGTCCGTGTATAATTGAGACACGGACTGCAGGAGTTGATTATAACAAGTCTTTACTGAATGGAGACAACCTGGAAACTGAAACTACAGAAGCCTGCTAGGGCCTTTTATACAGGGGTGGTCACTGCCGGTACTGCAGTCTGAGACCAGTTATTCCCTTAAAGGTACATACACAACAATTCCTCCCTGTGGTGATTATTCTTGTTTTATAAGAAGCATTGTAATTGGTTGCCTGTTCTCCTGCCTTGAGATATATGCTGTAAACTTATTGGTTAGTTGATTCCATGTGACCTGTGGTGGCCATCTTAAATTCAGTTTTCTACAGTTTGGTTGAGACTGGGTGCTCAACATGTACTTGCTGGTTTTTTAAGGTTAATAAAGCCTAGCTTTTGAAAGGCAATCTATTCTTTATTTCAACCTATTAACCTTTTGCTATAATGGAACGATATCTTCGACCGGAACAATTTAATGCTGACCCTAATTCTGCAGGAGTGGATGATCAATGGAAACATTGGTATCGTACATTAAAAAACTTTTTGGGTGTGTTGGATCAGCAATCTCTAAATAAGTTGGATATACTAATCAACTACATTGCTCCGGATGTGTATAAGTATATTTTGGACTGTGAAACTTATGAATTGGCTATTGCTACGTTGGAAATTTTTTTTTGTTAAACCCAAAAATGAGGTATTTGCACGTCACTTTTTATCTGCCCGTAGGCAGCAGGCGGGAGAATCCTTGGATGCTTATTTACAAGCACTCCGGCGCCTTGGTGCTAACTGTAATTATAAGACCGTGTCTGCAGAAGAACATAGGGAAGAGTCGGTACGGGATGCATTTATTAATGGATTACTGTCTAGATCAATTCGTCAGCGGTTATTAGAAAATAAGATCTTGGATCTTAAGAGTGCTTTTGAGCAAGCCTCTACATTGGATTTGGCTCAGAGAAGTTCGGATTCTTATGCTCTTTTTGATCGGCCTGCGACCGTGGTTTCGGCAGTTCCGGATGAAAGGGAGTTACGTGGATTTAATAGGAGTGGTTTACCAGATTCCGAAACAGTTTCTACTTCGGCAGCTGTTGCCTCTAGGATTCAGAAGTGTTATTTTTGCGGGAACGCCCGGCACCCCCGTCTAAAATGCCCTGCCCGGGAGGCTGTGTGTAGTAAATGCGGCAAGGGAGGTCATTACGCACGTGTTTGCAAATCGGTTGCCTCCTCTGCGACCATTCAGCCTTTAGATAGGGCGTTTATTGCATCAGTTTCTGCCGCCTTTTCCCATGGCCTAAACAAAGCTATAGTTATGGCCCAAGTTAATGGGTTAGAAGTGAAGGCCCTTATAGATACGGGCAGTACTGAGAGCTTTATAAGTCTTCAGTTTGTGAGGGAGAAGCATTTGAAAATTTCGCCTGTTTCCTATCAGGTGTGTATGGCTCAGACGACTCTCACCTCACAAGTAGCTGGTTGTTGCCTTGTGAAATTAATTCTCCTAGGTAATACGTATACTGATATATGCCTATCCGTTCTGCCTAATCTCTGCGGACATTTTGATTGGTCATGATGTGCTTCAATTACATGAGTCCCTCAGTCTTTCTTTCGGAGGAACCAAGCCACCTTTGTCTATTTGTGGATTAACTTCTTTATTCATTTCTCCATTATCACTTTTTTCCAATTTGATGCCGGACTGTAAGCCAATTGCTACCAAGTCAAGAAGGTATAGCAGTCAGGATAAAGAATTTATTCATTCTGAAGTTCAACGTCTTTTATCGGAAGGAATCATTGAACCTAGTTTTTCGCTCTGGCGGGCACAGGTAGTTGTCACCACTAATGAGAGACATAAGAAGCGAATGGTGATAGACTACTCTCAAACTATTAACAGGTATACTCAATTAGATGCGTACCCCCTGCCTAAGATTGATGAGCTTATCAATAAAGTATCTCAATATAAGGTTTTTAGCACTATTGAACTAAAGAGTGCTTATCATCAGATTCCTATCACTAAGAGGGACAAACCATATATGGCCTTTGAAGCTGGCGGAAAGCTGTATCAGTTTTGCCGAGTACCATTCGGTGTTACTAACGGTGTCGCCTGTTTTCAACGGGCAATGGATGCTTTTATAAGTGATAACTCTCTCTCTGACACCTTCTCATATTTAGATGACATCACGGTGTGTGGCAAATCAAGGGTGGAGCACGATTTTAATCTAGAAAGATTCCTTCAAGTTGCGGAAAAAGTTGGCTTAACTTTCAATAAAGAGAAGTGTATCTTTTCGACCACCGAGGTAAATTTACTGGGGTATATTATCTCGGGAAACAAGATTAAACCAGATCCAGAATGGCTGCGACCACTGATTGATTTACCTTGCCCTACTAATTCTAAGGCCTTGCAACGAGTTGTTGGACTGTTTTCTTATTATTCTAATTGGATTGCAAACTTCTCGCAGAAGATCCGGCCCCTTATTCGGGTTACGACATATCCTCTATCATGGGAGGCCAGGATGTGTTTTGATAATCTTAAGAAGGATATCCTTGGAGCAGTTGTGCATTCTATTGATGAGCAGGTTCCCTTTGTGATTGAGATGGACGCTTCCGATTTTGCAATTGGGGCTACTCTGAACCAAAATGGAAGACCTGTGGCCTTTTTCTCACGTACTCTGAGCAATAGTGAGCAGAGACATTCATCAATAGAGAAAGAGGCGTACGCAATAGTAGAAGCACTGCGTAAATGGAGACATTATTTATCTGGGCGACATTTTACGTTAGTAACTGACCAAAAATCTGTGTCCTTCATGTTTGATGTCAAACATTTCGGAAAGATTAAGAATGATAAAATAATGAGGTGGCGGATCGAGTTGGCATGCTACCATTTCGATATAGCCTATCGTCCGGGGAAGGATAATGTTGCCGCTGATGCGCTGTCGAGGGCTTATTGTTCTGTGCTTCACGGAGATATGCTTATTAATCTTCATAATGCTTTGTGCCATCCTGGTGTTACGAGGATGATACACTTCGTACGCAGTAAGAATTTGCCCTTTTCAGTTGAAGATGTCAAGCGGATGACTTCGTCATGCTCTGTCTGCGCCCGGTGTAAACCGAATTTCTTTACGCCTCAACGGGCTCATCTTATAAAGGCTACTTCTCCCTTTGAATGCCTGAGCGTTGATTTAAGGGGCCTCTTCCTTCAACGACTCAGAATCGATATATATTTACTGTTGTGGATGAGTTTTCAAGGTTCCCTTTTGCTTTTCCTTGTGCAGATGTATCAGCTGCTACAGTTATTAAATGTCTGACTCAACTTTTTGTCATCTTTGGGATGCCTGCGTATATCCATTCGGATCAGGGAAGTTCTTTTATGTCTTCCCAGTTGAAGGAATACCTCCAGAGTCGGGGAATTTCTACTAGCAGAACTACCCCGTATAATCCCCAGGGTAATGGACAGTGCGAATGATACAATGGGGTGATCTGGAAGGCAGTTATGTTGGCTTTGACATCCCGGAACCTTAAGAATACACAGTGGTAAATGGTACTGCCTGATGCCCTGTGATGTAAGAAAAAGGAGACTTACCATCAAGTAACTTTAAAGTAAGCTTTAAGTAACTTATAAACACACTATATACACAAGAGAGGTCTTTACCATGCCTCTGGTAGAAGCCTCTTACAATACTGAACAGACCAGTATTTATACCAGTCCAACAGGAAGTGACATATGACAGGAAGTGAGGTATGTACACAGTTCATAGTTCATAGTTCATAGTTCACAGGAAGTGATGACATAACTTCCCGGAAGTTATCATTTTTATCACATTCTTCCCTCCTGCAGGATTAGGAGGCTGTGGTCTACCTTTTGGTCCGCAGCCGCCGAACAAGGAAGAGTCGCACCCGTTTGGATTCCCGTCGTAGAGGGTCGCTGGTCCGCTTACATGCGGTTGGCCATTGGTCAGAGTCTGTGTGGCCTGGATTGCCCTGTGAAGGGTCGGGGAGATCATGGCTTCGAGTACGAGCCCCAATAGGTTCAAAGTCGGACTGCCTCTGTTCAGAGGGAGGTGCAGAGCTGGTCTGTGGTGGATCAGTACTTTCATGCGCGGTACTGGGAGGGTCGCAACCTTGAGCACGGGGTTCTACCGGCACCAAGCTAGTTGGTGTCCGATCAGGATCCTGGAGAGGGGTACCCGATAGGTCCCAAGAGTTTCCTGGTGAAATGCCATCACCCGATGTCCCACTAGGTCCTGGTGGGCAGGGAGCCAGATCCCGTAATGATACGGTAGATTCTCGGCCGTCGGAATATCGTATGTTTGCATAGGTGGGGTTGGCATCGGTTAGTTCGACCTCGTCTACAAGAGGGTCATTTTTAGACGTCCGAACGTATCTTCGGAGTAATACAGGTCCAGGAGTAGTTAGCCATGACGGGAGTGATGTCCCATGAGATGAGCGACGCTGGAATCCAAAGAACCGCTCATGAGGTGTAGTATTTGTGGCTGTAGAAAGCAGGGACCGTATAGAGTGCAATGCATCCGGAAGCACTGTTTCCCATTGCTGGTCTGGTAGGCCCCGAGATCTTAAAGCGAGACGTACGGAATTCCAGATGATACCGTTATACCTCTCTACCTGCCCATTTCCGATGGGATGGTATGGTGTTGTTTTGCTTGTAGCAATTCCCCGTTCTGAGAGGTAGTCCTTGAGTTCCCTTGACATAAAGGATGGACCCCGATCTGAGTGAATATAAGCCGGCATGCCACAGAGAGAAAATACCTGCTCAAGGCAGCAGATTACTGTGGACGCCAGCATATTGGAGCAGGGGAAGGCAAACGGAAAACGTGAATATTCGTCGATCATGGTGAGCAAATATGTGTTCCGAGTTGAAGAGGGCACTGGGCCCTTAAAATCGATGCTAAGTCGTTGCATCGGTTGGGTTGCATGTATGAGTATACCATCTGAGGGGAGGAAGAACTGAGGTTTTAATTCCGCACAAAGCCGGCATTCTGAGCATATTTTCTTTACATCTCCAGTGGAAAAAGGGAGATTCCGTGATCGTACGAAATGTAGCATGCGCGTAACGCCAGGATGACACAAACCATTGTGGACATCCATGAGAGTGGAGGATGACATAGTGGAGCAGAATGCCCGTGTGAGGGTGTCCGGGGCCACATTCTCCTTGCCAGGCCGATAGAGAATGGTATAACCAAAAGAGGCCAGTTCCATCCTCCAAAGTTGTATTTTATTATTCTTAATTTTGGTTCGTTTTCGATTATCGAGCATGAAGGCGACTGATCGTTGGTCCGTGATCAATGTAAAGTGCTGGCGAGCTAGAAAATGGTTCCACTTCCGTACTGCCTCTATGATGGCTGTGGCTTCTTTCTCAACCGGAGGATAATGTAGCTCGGCACCTTGTAAGGTCCTGGACATAAATGCTACAGGACGACCTTCCTGATTCAGAGTAGCCGAGATCGCCACCTCCGAGGCATCACATTCAACCACGAAAGGGAGATTCTCATCAATGGAGTGAAGAGCCGCTTTCTCCAACTGTTTTTTGAGAAGTTTAAAGGCTGCAACAGCCGCTGTTCCCAGTGGAAATGATCTAGCATGCAGCAAGGGTTGGATTTTGTCCGAAAAATGAGGAATCCATTTAGCGTAGTATGCAAACAGACCGAGAGCCCGACGTAAAGAAGCCGGATTCTTAGGTGACGGGAGCTCTTGGAGCGGGCGAAGTCTTTCTGGGTCTGGCTTAATGATACCATTGCCTACGCAGTAGCCAAGGATGTTGATGGTCGGTTGCAACTCAACAGATTTGGATTCATTCAGGGTCAAATTACGGCGATGGAGGGCATCCCGAAATTTTTGGAGGTTGGAGTCGTGTTCCTGTTGATCGTGACCTGCAATGGTAATGTTATCAAGATAGGGAAAAGTGTCCCTTAGGTTTTCCTGCTTAACCAGGCCATCCATTGCCCGTTGAAAGACAGCCACTCCATTAGTAACCCCGAATGGGAGGCGACGAAATTGGTACAGCCGCCCATTAGCCTCAAAGGCTGTGTACTGCTTATCTGAGACCTTCAAGGGTAACTGATGATAGGCACTTTTAAATCGTAAGTTGAGAACACTTTGTATTCGGCCAGTTTATTAACCATATCATCAATGCGTGGCAATGGGTAGGCATCCAAGTCGGTATATTGATTGATGGTTTGTGAATAATCGATGCATAGTCGCTGTTTGTGAGGTTTTAGAGGGTTCTTGACAATGACGACTTGAGCCCGCCAGGGCGACGAACATGGTTCGATGATATCCTCTGCTAGAAGTCGAGAGATTTCAGCCGCAATAAAAGATTGGTCTTCCTGATTAAAGCGCCGCGATTTCGTTATTATCGGTTGGCATTGAGGCGGAATACTGGCAAATAATGAGGGTTCATCAAGTGAAGCTGCTGATAATGCACAAAATGGTAATTTAGACGGTATATTAGAAATAGTAAGTCCGGGTTTGGATCCACCAAACTCAATGGTGAGTTTCTTATGCTGTTTTTGGAAGTCCAGCCCTAAGAGGAGATCAGTACATAAGTCCTTGAGCACCGAAAGTCGGGTGGAGGGATACATACGACCATGAAGTGTCATATCAACAACACAAAAGCCGGAGATTCTGGTATTAAGTGATGACTGGGCCATCGCAATTGCCTGGTCCGATGGGAAGACATGTAGTTTCAATTTCGCAACAATCTGTTCCTTAATGAAACTCTCAGTACTTGCTGAGTCAATTAAGGCATCTAAGGTATGCCCTTTAATTGAAATTTTTGTGGCTGCATGAGACAGGTTCTGTGGGCAAGCAGCTGTAATTGGTGTCGTTGCACAGAGAGTGGCTAAAACTCTCGGTGTGCTTCTCCGGGAGAGAGCTCGAGAGGAAGCTTGATAGGTCCTAGCTGGAGCATCTTGATAGGCCCTAATTGGGGCAGTTCAGTAGGCCTTAGCTGGATTGGCCCTCGTAGAGGCCCTTGATAGGCAAACTTTAGCAAAGTGTCCTTTTTTCCCACAATAACTACAGATTGCATTGCGAGCAGGGCAGGTTTTCCTAGGGTGAAAAGCATCTCCACAAAAGAAGCATTCCTTCCTAGATTGCCAAGAGGCTGCTAAAGTGGGGTCGTCCTCCTCTTCTTCATCAGAATTATCAGAATTAGATTCCCCCATGATAGGGTTCACCTGAGACCGCTTGAATTGTCTGGTTGCAGCTACAGCAGCAGATCGAGATCTGGGCAGCTGATAGAGGTCTGCATTTCTCTTTGCCAAATCCAGTGAACAAGCTAGGTCAAAAGCTTTTTGTAGCTCAAGTGTTTTACTTTCTAGTAGACGCTGGCGTATAAATGGAGAGGCAATCCCGCAGATGAAAGCATCACGAATCATTTCTTGGCGGTACAGCTCAGCTGAGGCTGCCTGAAAGTTACAATCTACGCTGAGCCTGCGAAGTTCTTGCAGGAATTCGTCAATTGATTCCCCTGGCCCTTGTCGGGCTGTGGCCAGTAGATGTCTAGCATAGACCTCATTTGGGGTCTTCGCATACAGTTTCTTAAGTGCCCGAATCACCTCTTCGTAATTATCCCAGTCATCAACATATTCGAACACTTTTGGGGTCACATAATTGACAAGTATCTTCAATTTAGCAGGAGCATCCGCTTTACATTCATCCAGAAAATTCTCAAAAGTACGATACCAATGCTTCCATACCCTGCCAGCTGCTGGTGTATTCGGGTCCAAGTCCAGACGAATAGGTCTAAGGATTTTCTCCATGATGGGTGGTTCCCTGGATCCTTAACTTCCGAGTTTGTCTGAAGGTCTAGTATTTGTCAGTGTAAATATTAAGTTACTTAAATTGATGTAAGAAAAAGGAGACTTACCATCAAGTAACTTTAAAGTAAGCTTTAAGTAACTTATAAACACACTAATATACACAAGAGAGGTCTTTACCATGCCTCTGGTAGAAGCCTCTTACAATACTGAACAGACCAGTATTTATACCAGTCCAACAGGAAGTGACATATGACAGGAAGTGAGGTATGTACACAGTTCATAGTTCATAGTTCATAGTTCACAGGAAGTGATGACATAACTTCCCGGAAGTTATCATTTTTACCACACCCTGCATTCCATTAGATCATTGCTTTCAACGGCTACTAATGTGACCCCCCATGAAAGGCTCTTCAACTATCCGCGGAGATCCACTACGGGATATTCGGTACCTTCATGGCTTACTATGCAGGGACCTGTGCTGCTCCGACGCCATGTTAGACTGTCAAAGTATGATCCTTTAGTGGAGGAGGTGGAGCTATTGGAGGCAAATTCTCAATATGCTCACATTCGATTCCAAGATGGGAAAGAAAGTACGGTTTCAGTTAAAGACTTAGCTCCTTGTGGTGGCCAGCCCTCTCCTGAGGACATTAACAATAGCCATAATTCAGATAATGTTGATGTCGTCACAGATACTACGAACATTTCCAATCCTATTGCAGACACTTACAATTCTCTTAGTCTGCCCTCGATGGATGTTCATGACCCTCCCAGTCTACCTTCTAATGGGACTTCCAATCCGGAAACCGTTGATAATCGGGATATTGATAGCCTCCCTGCAGAAGATATTTCTGTGTCTCCTGGTGTGGGAGGGCAAGGAACTCCACCAAGGCTAAGAAGGTCGACGCGAACAAGATATCCGGTTGACCGATTAAAAATGGACTTTTAAAATAATTAATAATTTAATAGTAAAATTTTAAAATTGTTGAAGGCATTATACATGTATTGCTCTAGTCATAAATAACTAATTGTAAACTGTAAAGGCTACCTAGGTTGAAGTATATTTTAAAAGGAGGGGTGAATGTGGTGATTATTCTTGTTTTATAAGAAGCATTGTAATTGGTTGCCTGTTCTCCTGCCTTGAGATATATGCTGTAAACTTATTGGTTAGTTGATTCCATGTGACCTGTGGTGGCCATCTTAAATTCAGTTTTCTACAGTTTGGTTGAGACTGGGTGCTCAACATGTACTTGCTGGTTTTTTAAGGTTAATAAAGCCTAGCTTTTGAAAGGCAATCTATTCTTTATTTCACTCCCCTTTTAGATAAACAGTACATAACATTCATTTAACAACTAAATAATAACTAATTACAATTACAATTACAGTTGCTAGATACATTGGTTGAAGTTAAGCAATTATAAGTTCAGTCTTTGAGGAGGCTTCCTGATTCTGTCTGGATAACGCCTCTTTGGGATATCAGGTTCTTCTGGCAAGGTTGAGTCGGGATCAATGTCGTTGTTTGGTTCGTCTGCTTCCAATATCACCGATTCTGCAGTAGATGCAATTGGTACTTCGGTTTCATCGCCAGGTGTATCAGATCGTGGTGTGGAGTTGACGTTTTCCAGTGACTCTAGAATCTGGTCAGCATGGCGTCTTACAATGCTCTCTCCAACGTCCACGGTATACATTCGAGGTCCTTGCCGTGTACAGATCATTCCTGGCTGCCATTTCTCTGTGCGGTAGTCCCGGGCCAAAACTGGTTGACCTATCTTAAAACTCCTGGTCGGCCTTTCATTCATATTCTGAAACTGCCTGTTCTCCACATCCCTTTTGACGTTTGGCTTAACCAAATCCAAGCAGCATCGTAGTCTTCGATTGAAGAACAGCATGGCTGGAGTTTGGTTGGTAACCGCATGTGTCGCATTCCGGTAGGCAAACAAGAAGTTGTCCACCTTGTGTTGTAGGGGTATATCTTCATTACACATTGCCTTGATAGCCTTCTTGAATGTTTGAACAAACCTCTCAGCCAATCCATTAGTGGCTGGATGATATGGGGCAGATGTGTAATGCTTAACACCATTGTTCTTTAAGAACCTCCGGAACTCTTCAGACACAAACTGTGGTCCATTGTCAGAGCAAATCTGTTCAGGCAGCCCATTCCTGGCGAATATGGTTCGTAAGACTGTGATAGTTTTTTCTGTGGTGGTTGAGGACATTTTTATTACCTCTGGCCACTTTGAATGTGCATCCACCGCAATTAAAAACATCGAGTCCATAAAGGGACCAGCAAAATCAATGTGCACCCTTTTCCATGGAGATGAGGGCCACTCCCATGGATGTAGAGGGGCTTGTGGTGGGGCGTTTTGGACCTTCTGGCATCCTGTACAGCTCTTGGTCATCTCTTCGATTTCTCTATCGATTCTCGGCCACCACACAAACGCTCTGGCTAAGTTCTTCATTTTTACCCCTCCCAGATGACCCTCATGAAGCTCATTGAGCACTCTATCCTTCAATTTGGGTGGAATTACTACTCTGGATCCACACATCAAGGTTCCTCTGCACACTGACAGCTGTTCTCTTCTCGGCGAGAATGCTGGCAGCAGTGGTTCGCCATGTGCTGGCCATCCCTTCACCGTTAAATCATAGACCCAGGAGAGTGTCGGGTCATTTCATGTTTCCTTTTCTATGTTTGCATTCGTCACAGGGAGACATTCGACTATAGTCGAGTGGAATAACTCCACTGGATCCACTGCCAGTTCCTCTTCCACCATCGGCAATGGTAGGCGCGACAATCCATCAGCATTCCCATGCTGTTTAGTTCCTTTGTACTCGATGTCATATTGGTGTGCCCCTAGGAACAGGGACCACCTCTGTAGCCGTTGTGCCGTCATTATCAGTACGCCCTTCTGTGGGTTGAAAATGGAGACGAGAAGTTGATGATCAGTTGGTAGAGTAAATTTCTGACCGTGCAGGTAGTGATTGAACTTCTTCACCCCCCACACCAGGCTGAGGGCCTCTCTGTCAATCTGGGCGTATTTACGCTCAGCTGAAGTTAACGAGCGTGACGCAAAAGCTATTGGCCTCTCTGAACCATCAAGAAATTTATGTGACAGTACCGCCCCAATGCCGTAGGGAGATGCATCACACGCCAGTCTTATCGGTAGTGATGGGTTGTAGTGAGCCAATACTTCTCTTGAAGTGATTAGGTCCTTACTCTTCTGAAAGGCCCGCTTACATTCATCGCTCCATTTCCATGCTACTCCCGTTTGTAGTAGGGCGTTCAGTGGATGCAGAATTGTGGACAAATTCGGCAAAAACTTATGGTAGTAATTCACCAATCCGAGGAATGACCTCAGTTGTGACACATTTTCAGGCGCTGGAGCCTTAACTACCACTTCAATTTTGGCAGGGGACTTATGCAACCCCTCTTCATCAATCACGTGGCCACAATGCGATATCTGTTTCTTAAAAAACTCGCACTTGAGGCGATTGGCTCGTAGCCCATGTTCACGTAGTCTAGTGAGCACCTGCTCTAGGTTGGCAAGGTGTTCACTGTCATCTTCACCTGTCACTAGGATGTCGTCCAAGTAACACTGAGTCCCCGGAATCCCTTGCAGGACTTGTTCCATCGCTCTTTGCCATATCGCCAGAGCTGATGCTACTCCGACTACCAGTTGATTATACTGGTTAAGACCTTTGTGAGTGTTTATCGTGAGATACTTCCTAGAGGATTCTTCAACCTCCATCTGCAAATATGCTTGTGCTAGGTCAATTTTTGTAAAACGCTTCCCTCCAGATAGTGAGGCGAAGATATCTTCTATCCTTGGAAGAGGATATTGTACTGTGTGAAGGACTGGGTGCACCATCACCTTGAAATCCCCACAGATGCGAACCTTCCTTGGCTCCTCAGACTTATTGTTTAACGTTTTCTTCATGACAGGAACGATGGGTGTTGCCCACTCGCTCCAATCTACCTTAGATAACATGCCTGCATTCTCCAGATTCTCCAGCTCTGCCTCGACGGCTGGGCGAATTGCATATGGTACCGGTCTTGCTTGGAAAAACTTGGGAATTGCATTCTCCTCTATTTTTATCGAGGCGGTTACGCCTTTAAGAGTGCCCAGTTCTTGTTGAAATACCTCTTTGGCGTCAGCTAAGATTGTTGACAATCGTCCAGGAGTGACGTCGTCATCCTTTTTACCAGCCACCGTCAGTGCCTGAATGGAGTGCCAGTCTAAACTTATCTTTCTGATCCATTCACGTCCCAATAACGGTGGTCCACCATCTTGCAGAATGTAGAGATACAATTTCCGTATTTTCTTGCCGTTGTATTCGACAGGCACCCTTATTTTTCCTCTGGGGTATACTTTTTGCCCCGTATACATCCTCAAGACAATGGATGTCTCTCTCAAGGGTATGTGTGAGAATAGCCGCTCGTAGTCTCGTCGATTCATGACGGTTAGAGCTGATCCTGTATCCAATTCCATTTTGACTTGGGACCCTGCTATCATCAGGGTGACCCAAATGGTTCGGTGATCCTCTTTTGCGATTACGTTGTGAAGTTTGAGACAGCTTAGTCTCTTGTTCCCGGATTCACTATCGCTCATCTGGTCTTCGGAACTACTGTCCGTCATCTTTTGTACTTTCCTGTACGGTTCCTTAGTAGCCTTTTTGTTGTCGTTGGTCTTCTTCCCAGACCTGCAAACTCATGCAATGTGTCCCATCTTTCCGCATTGCCTGCATATTTTGTCCTTGGACCAGCAGTCCTTCTGGTCATGGTTTGTTCTGCTGCAGCGATAACATTTTGCAAATCCCCGTGTCATTTCGTGGGTGCCGTATTCCTGTGGCTTTTGTTGTATTTCTGCAGCTCCCCTTGCTGCTGCTTCGTACGATACTGCCACGCTGAAAGCCTTATCTAGCGTCAGCTCTTTCTCTGAGAGTAACCTCTTCTGGGTTCCTTCACTCAGGAGTCCACAGACAAATTTGTCCCGTAATGTATCTGCCAGTCCTGCTCCGAACTGGCAGTGCTTTGATAGCTTGCGTAGTTCCGTAAGGTAATCAGCATTGCTCTCATTTTTATGCTGATTTCTCCTGTGGAATTTAAATCTTTCTGCTATCAGCAGCGATGTAGGATTTAGGTGTTCCTGTAGGATAGCAACAATTTCGTTAAAACTCTTCGCCTTCGGTTTGGCTGGAGTAATCAGGTCCCGCAACAGGCCGTACGTTCTTGCGCCCATTAAATTTAGCAATACCGATGCCTTTTTCTCATCGGCTATTTCGTTTGCCTCGCAATATAACTCGACTCCACATACGTGGTCCAGTCTTCTATTGCATTATCGAAGGCAGTGATATTGCTAGTCTTCGGCATCTTGGAAATCTAAGATGGCACCTCCCGCGCTTTGCCTTCGTCCCCGCCCAGTTAAGATGGCGCCTCCTGCGCTTTCCCGCCGCTGCCTCTGCTGCCAACGCTGTTGCTGGCGATTATATTTATTTTACTATCCTGTAATGGCGACGCCCTATGGTCTTCACGCCTCCCCAATCGCTGCTGCCAACGCCGCTCTCCGCGGTATATTTATTTTTCTATCGCGCTTCAATATTTGCTCCGTTAATTGAAGAACCATTCCCGTCGTGGAGCGGACCCTCTGGGACACTTCCCTCCCTCTTCTTAGGTCCGAACGCTGCCCGGCTTCGAAGCACCGGCCGCGCCCTGTTTGCTCCACCCTCTCTCTCTCTCTTTGCTTCCCGACTCGCTGCCCGGCCCCGTTGCAGAGCCACCCGATCGAGCTCTAGCCCACCGCAGCCCAGGAAGGATCAGTGCACTACCTGCCACCAGCCCGATTAGCTGGGAAACCACAGACTGGAGAACAAAGCCTGGCTCTCGACAGTCTCTCCTGCACTTTTCAATTCGATGATTTGGAGGGCGGTTGCCCACGGTCGACGCCCGTTTCTCGAGTTTCTTTGGATTATTATTTTTTTTTTTCTTCTGGCTTCGACCTTCAATAACGCCGTCTGAGGTGCTGCCGAGTTGCAGGTAAGTTCGTTTCTTACTCGTCGCCAGTATTATGTCCATGTATAATTGAGACACGGACTGCAGGAGTTGATTATAACAAGTCTTTACTGAATGGAGACAACCTGGAAACTGAAACTACAGAAGCCTGCTAGGGCCTTTTATACAGGGGTGGTCACTGCCGGTACTGCAGTCTGAGACCAGTTATTCCCTTAAAGGTACATACACAACACTGGTGGGTTTCTCCCAATGCTAAATTTGCAATACAAGGGCACCACAAGAGGCACTGCAATGACAGAGATCTATCTGTCCTGTCTGATCACCAATATTTTAAAAGTTATGACCACATTATCTTGAACTGGTGCTGTAAGAAAAACAAAACTATATTGCCATAGGGAACAGTGGGACCTCAGTGCTAAAGTTGACCCCCTGCTTGCAAAAAGTTAATGATGCCAAATATGCGCTGTTTGGGTGGAATGGCAAAGATTTCGATTTCTGTTGGTGTGGCCAGAGTAGTACAAATCAGTACACAATTTTTCACAAATTGCTGCATTATAAACAATTGTATTTTTATCGTGCTGAGAAAATGGACTCTCTCAAAATGGTCCAGGTCTTTTCAGTTTCACTGATCATCATGTGAATGCCTTTGATCTAAGAAAGCTTGTTGTATCTACATCCTAGGGTACTTAAGGAAGTGGCCCTAAAAATAGTAGATTCATTGCTGGCCATCTTCCAAAATTCTATAGACTCGGGCACAGTTCCCATGGATAGGAGGGTAGCTAATCTAGCTAATGTAACTCCAGTATTACAAAAGGTGGTAGAGAGAAAATGGGGAATTATGGACTGGTAAGCCTAACATCAGTAGTGGGGAAAATGCTAGAGTCCATTATAAAAGATTTAATAGCAGAGCACTTGGAAAACAGTGACAGGATCGGACAAAGTCAACATGGATTTACAAAAGGTAAATCGTGCTTGACTAATCTACTGGAATTTTTTGAGGATGTAACTGGTAGAATAGATAAGGGAGAACCAGTGGATGTGGTGTATTTGGACTTTCAGAAGGCTTTTGATAAGGTCCCGCATAAGAGATTAGCGTGCAAAGTTAAAGCACATGGGATTGGGGGTAAGGTACTGACTTGGATAGAGAACTGGTTGGCAGACAGGAAGCAAAGAGTTGGAATAAATGGGTCTTTTTCCAAGTGGCAGGCAGTGACTAGTGGGGTACCGCAGGGATCAGTGCTAGGACCCCAGCTATTCACAATATATATTAATGATCTAGACGAGGGAACTAGATGTAATATCTCCAATTTTGCAGATGACACAAAGCTGGGTGGGCGTGTGTGCTGTGAGGAGGATGCAGAGAAACTCCAGTATGATTTGGACAGGTTGGGTGATTGGGCAGATGCATGGCAGATGCAGTATAATGTGGATAAATGTGAGGTTATCCACTTTGGTGGCAAAAACAGGAAGGCAGATTATTATCTGAATGGCAATAGATTGGAAGAAGGGGAAGTGCAACGAGACCTGGTGTGTCCTTGTGCACCAGTCGCTGAAGGTAAGCATGCAGGTGCAGCAGGCGGTTAAGAAGGCAAATGGTATGTTGGCCTTCATAGCGAGAGGATTCGAGTACAGGAGCAAGGATGTCTTGCTGCAGTTGTACAGAGCCTTGGTGAGACCACACCTTAAGTATTGTGTGCAGTTTTGGTCGCCTTATCTGAGGAAGGATGTTGTTGCCATGGAGGGAGTGCAGCGAAGATTCACCAGGTTGATACCTGGGATGGTAGGAATGACGTATGAGGAGAGATTGGGTCGATTGGGCTTATATTCGTTGGAGTTCAGAAGAATGAGAGGGGATCTCATTGAAACT
Source organism: Somniosus microcephalus (assembly GCF_052327205.1). Classification (NCBI taxonomy): domain Eukaryota; kingdom Metazoa; phylum Chordata; class Chondrichthyes; order Squaliformes; family Somniosidae; genus Somniosus; species Somniosus microcephalus. Next base: position 282,229,797 of record NC_140989.1, on the reverse strand, counting down.
TATAAAATTCTAACAGGACTAGACAGACTAGATGCAGGAAGGATGTTCTCGATGGCGGGGGAGTCCAGAACCAAGGGTCACAGTCTAAGGATAAGGGGTAAGCCATTTAGGACTGAGATAAGGAGGAATTTCTTCACCCAGAGAGTGGTGAACCTGTGGAATTCTCTGCCACAGAAGGCAGTAGAGGCCAATTCATTAAATATATTCAAGAAGGAGTTAGATATATTTCTTAAAGCTAAAGGGATCAAGGGATATGGGGAGAAATCAGGGACAGGGTACTGAATTTGGATGATCAGCCATGATCTCATTAAATGGCGGAGCAGTGTCGAGGGGCCGAATGGCCTACTCCTGCTCCTATCTTCTATGTTTCTGTGTAGACAGCCACCATGTGGCATATGAACAATTGCATTATTCACCTCCCAACCCACCAATCCCATTTTTGAATTTCAATTGCAGTTTTTCTTCTAGGACCTTCTCACCATATTTGGTTCTCTGTCATATCAAATCCTCTTGTCAAATCTCATGCTTCTGGCACCCATAACTTAATGGTGAATTCATTCATAAATGCTAAATTAATCTTTTTATATTATACAGCTTCACTCATTTTTTTCCCTTAAGGTATATTGTATTTGTCGGCTGCGACTATAGCAACTGAACTCTTCCAACCCAAAAAATGATGCTGTCATATGCAGAATATAGTTTCCAATGCAGTCATTTACCTTGGCGACTTTCTTGATATCACCAAATTTCTTTTTCACCCCTCGAATAGTTCTCCTGGTTTTAGTCACAACATTGACATGCTTTGTCATCTACCAAGCTCAAAAAGCCAGCGGACCTTTTATATTGTGTAACCTGACGACCCAAATATTTGGTCCTGGCAAACCAATGATACATCCACAGGAACAGATACAGGGCCGATAGCAAAACGTGCTTTCCTTGTATGAGTAGCAGCCATGGTGTCTTCTATTCCTCTGCTCTCCCGCAACTGTTTCAGTGGCTACAGGTACTTTGATCACAATTATTAGGGTTCTTAAGGTGCCTGACAGCTCTTGTGCTGATCATTTTTCTTTTGCCACTAACCTGAGCAGCACCAGTGTCATAAATCGCAACTTCTACAAGAAGTAACTCAGGAAGTACTACTGAACGGCCAGCTGAGGGCGCCACCCGAGGAGTATAAATACTAGGGCGTGGGCCCAGCTTGGCCAGAGACAGTCTGGAAACAGGAAGCTAGTGGCTACTAACTAGACCTCCATGTTTTGTTACAAGTCGATTAAAGCCTTGCTTTATGTACAACCAAGTGCGTAGTGAGTCTTTATTACGTCAACCAGGTTAGATTTTGTCCAGCAGAGGTCTGAAGCTGTTGGCTGCTGTTGATTAAACATATGCCTCATTTAGAGCAAATCTCATCCTTTTGACAACCTGTTTCTGCCATTATAATTCCAGTGTCAATCTTCGGCATCTCATGCAAAACATATTTCATTTTTCTTCTTGCACTTTTTCATCTGCCAGTTCTTCCACAGCAAGAAGCAGTGCTGAGATCATGTACACTCATTAGTCTCATTTCTGTCTGGAGGTGAAACTGAATGCTGCCAAGTTTGTTAAAAGCAGCCATGAATTCTAGTTCCACAGGAGAATTCATTCAGCATTATGACTTTCCTGAGTTATTGTGCAAGGCCTATTCTATCAATCTTTCTAAAATGCAATACTTTCGAGAAATCGTGTCAGCATCTTTCTGTGATTGCAGAGGATGTCAGCTGACATGCGGTTGTCAGTTTGCAATAAACACTGGTGCATCATGTGTATTCCTGATAAAATCAACAGTCATATGGTTAAAGGGATTCAATAACACACAAAGGAATCCTCCTGTTTGTGACCTCTTTTGATGACCTGCACAGTAATAATAATAATCAAACAAAACAATAATTCCATAAAGGTAGAAGCCATATTTTGTGGAGTATGAGGGCCATATATTAGTGGAAAAATTCATTAAAAGGTACAAATGTGCTCAAGTCCTTTAGCAAGAACAAGGGGGTTTCAGGGCTATTGCTAAAACTGCCCAAAGATTTCATTGAACCATAGACATTTACAGCATAGCAGGAAATCATTTGGCCCATCGTATCTGTGGTTGCTAATCCAAAACTAATCCCACTGCCCTGCTCTCTCCAAACAGCTTGTATCATCCTCTGCTTAAATGTTTATCTGTTTTTCCCTTAAGAGATGCAATGGGCGCTGTCTCAACTACTTGTTGTGCAAAGCATTCTATGCTCCAACAACCCTCTGAGTAAAGAAATGATCTCCGAAACCAAAAGAGCATGCATAGGACTGCAGAAAACAGTTAAGCAACCTAAGTAAGAGAGCAAAGATAAAATTATTCAAAATAAAGTTTCACAAAGAAAGGATGACTGTATAGCTGCGGCACTAAAAAAATGTACCGATTGCTGTTACCTTACATTTCCAGTATATGAGTAAGGCTGAGACTGTATCCATCATGACCATAGATTCTTGTTTGTTGTATTTAACACTTATTGTATTCATAACATAAGAACATCAGTGATAAGTATTGGAAGGCTAATCTGTGGATACCAATAACTCATTGCAGAGCATATATAGGAACACCACGGATTGTTGAATAAAATGTTTTTCATCGCTTTGCCTAGTCATTAACCTTCTTACTAGAGAACAGATTACCATTTCCAAATGAAATAGAAAAGAAATTGGAGTCAATGTTATAAGTTGGCTGTGTGTGTTGCACTTTCTTTTTCTGGAGCGTTATAGCAAATGTGCAGCACCTTTGCAACCTCTGAGTATTTAGTTCCTTTTTATAAGGGTATAAACAATTTCTTGCTTTGTGCCGGGCAATTTATTAAATAGTTGGATAGTGTATACTTTACATTATGTAATATTTATTACCTTGTTAGACTAAGTAAGACTATCATGTTTGTAAAAATCACATTAAATGGCCCAGAAATTCGTGTCCCGACGCGTGAGCACTGGGTACTCACGCGTAGGCCCAACGAAAGTGCCAGTTTCGTGCATGCGCGGGAAACCGGCACTTCCGTTTCCCTGAAAGAAGGGGTTGACAGGTGGAACACGTGCGTTGGAGAGACAGCGCGTGCGCATCAAACTTATGTTTTTTTTGCAGGATTCTCCGGGAGGGTAAGTCTCCAGCAGTTACACTTTTACAAAGCAGGCGCAAGGTAAGTGGTGAATTAATTAAAATTAAAACATTTTTTCCACAGGTTTATTATTTTTAAATACTTTAAAGAAAGGAAAGTTTATTTTTAGCCCCGTTAGAAAATGTAATTCATTTTTTCAAAAATTTAAATTATTGTTTAAAATAGTTATTTCATGTAATTTATAGTTATTTTAAAATGTGATGTTTTAAAAAAAAATGTATTTGAAGTTTTAGTGATGTTTTGGGGCTTATAGTATTTATAGGTTTGACAGCTCTTCCTGTCAAACTTATGAATGAAGCATTCCCTGCTACCATTGGCTCTCCATGGCCCACGTGATCTCAGGGAACGCATCGAACTAACTGCGCCCCGGGATACGCAAGCACTGCGCACCGGCAATTGGAGGAGGCCCAGGATCGGAATCCCACGCGGGCCCACAGCTCAACGGCCGGCGTGCTAGGTAAGTGCAGGTCAGGGGCTTGCACCCGTGGGAAGCCTCTGACCCAAATTTCTGGGCCATTGTTTAAAAATCATAAAATACTTGTGATTGCAGACTTTGACAATGAATCTCAATAGTTCCATATGTGACAACAGTTATTTATAGAGCAGAATATATACTGTAGATTTAGAGAAGTATTCCACTAACAGGGAAGGTATTAAACCCTACTTACAACGCATATGTTCAGTGTGCAAAACATTGGGCAGAAGTGTAGGTTTAATTAGATTAATTGCCATTTAGCTCCTGTACAGTACTGCATTGATGCTGTGCTTAATCAGTTCCAGAAAATACAAATTTGTTGTAATTACTCCAAAAGAAGTATCAATGCCAAAATAACCACACCGCTATCTGAGCTGTACTGCAGACAGAATGGCTTAGATTTTGAGGTCAGTGGCAAACGAATGGCACTCACCGTTCATTATGCTTACACTTGCTCACAGGATTTCAGTGGACTTTTACACTGTGATTTGCGGTTATCAGACAGTCAAAACAGCACAACACCCTCTACAGGGGCTATCCTTACTGAGACATGTAGGGCTAGAAATTCGGTATTGCCCCATTTGGGGCGCTAACTTTTGAAAAGTAGAAAAAGTAGCACCGGGTGCTAATGATTCTCTCCTGCCGGGAAATTCAGCTTTAGCTCTCCAAGAGGGAAGTGGAGCACTAAATCAAGCATTAACCACTTAGAGTGCTAAAGTTCGAAAGCGGGGCAGTAGTGGCAGAGCGCTGAACAATTTGGAGTGCTCCAAGGCATCAAAGGGAAGAACCATTGACGGTGCAAAACCTACTTGTCGGCAGTTCTGCGTTGCAAGGCGACCTGTGCGACTGCCATTACAGACTCAAGTACTCTCACAAAGTGGAGGGCTTGGACATCTTGCAGCATTGAAACATCAAAAACTTTGAGTAGGCACCAGACTGGTGCAAATAATAAAGGCTGGTCTACCTGAAAACCATTCCCTTTAATTAGCACTCCCCAAGCGGCCTGCCAAGTTCACAACGCCTCCTCTTCCTGCCGTTGTTCACGCCCGGCGATACAGCAGGGGGCGGGAGGCAATTTCACATCCGCGGCTATAACGGGGCGCTGCGCACTTTATGATGTCACCATCTGCAAGGTGCTAGAGGCCCAGGCGGTAAGAGTTAGCGCCAGCGCTAAATCAGCACTGAAGTTCGTGGGCGTCGCTGCATTCGCTGCGCCCGGTCGCTAACCCCTTAGTGCCCCATTAGCGCCCCTCTCCCAGCGCTAACGGGAGGCGCTAACCAACCAAATTTCTCCCCTATGAGTCTAAACCAGGAAGTGTAAGTTTGAATATTTAATTCAATGTAAAATAATGGCCCAGAAATTCGGGCCTCCACGGGTGAGTACGCACGGGGTACTCACCCGTAGGCCCAATGGAAGTGCCGGTTTCCTGCATGCACTGCGCATGCGCGGGAAACCAGCACTTCCGTTCCCCTGAAAGCAGGGGTTCAGAGGTCGAATGCGTGTGCAGGGGAGGCTGCGCGTGCGCATCGAACTTTGTTTTTTTTACATGTTTTCCCGGGAGGGTAAGCCTGCAGAATTTAGAAATGTAAAAAGCAGGCGTAAGGCCTGCTTTTTACAAGGTAAGTGGTCAATTAATTAAAATTAAAACATTTTTTCCACAGGTTTATTATTTTTAAATACTTTAAAGCAAGGTAAGTTTATTTTTAGCCCCGTTAGAAAATAAAATTATTTTTTTCAAAAATTTAAATTATTGTTTAAAATAGTTATTTCATGTAATTTATAGTTTATTTAAAAAATGTGATTAAAAAAAAAAATTATTTGAAGATTTAGTGATGTTTTGTAAAAAGAAAGGGCCCGTAGTATTTCTAAGTTTGACAGCACTTCCTGTCAGACTTATGAATGGAGCATTCCCTGCTCCGATTGGCTCCCCATGGCCCACGTGATCCCAGGGGACGCATCGAACTAACTGCGCCCCTGGGATACGCAAGCACTGCGCGCCGGCAGCTGGGCCAGGCCCCGGATTGGAATTCCACGGGGGCCCACAGCTCAACGGCCGGCGCGCAAGGTAAGTGCAGGTCGGGGGCTTACACCCGCGGGAAGCCCCCAACCCGAATTTCTGGGCTAATGTACAGAAAGTGAGAGGGAGAGAAAGATGGGATTAAGAGAGAGAGATAAGAGACAGAAAGAAAAAGTTAAAGAACATTATTTTAATTTTAATTTTTAAAAATCTCCAACAATAATTAAAATCTGAAGGAATGAGACTCCACACTTACCCACTCAATACCCACTAAACACGCCAGAAAAAGTTAGGGCTTGTCCAGGCAAGTGTAAGTGAATTTTTAACAACGTGATAAGCCTTAATTACAGCCAAACAACCTCTCAGTGCCAGACAGGTTGTTTGGCTGTAATTAAGACTCACCACAGTTTTAAAAATTCACTTACACTTGAATGGACAAGCCATAACCTTTTCTGGCATGTTTAGTGGGTATCTAGTGGGTAAGTACTGCAACTTCACACCCTTCATGTGTTTGAATGCCGAGTGTCTTGGCGAGATACCAACTTGTGGAGGAGCAGGGCAACTCAGACAGCAACTTTCTGATTCTCGCATTTAACTGCACATGTGCAGACGCTGGAAGTTGCTGTCTTATTTACTCCTTAATAACGGTGAGCACTGATAGCCTCACCATTATTTTTACCGCAAAATCTGGGCCATTGATTTCACCCAGAGGAATGACTGCAGTATCGTCAAGCACCAAAATGGCACCTTGAAGCAGTTTGGGATGTACGGTTGGAGGAGGTCCTGCAAATAAGGTTGGTCTTTTTTGGTGAATAGCAGGGCAGAACAGCCTGAATGGAGATGGTGGAAGGAATCGGTGCTATCTCATCTGTGCACCGTAACTGGGAGCACGTGAGGAAGAAATTTTTGATCTTAGAGGTTGCCCTGGTATATACTGCTCACATTTTGCTTAATTTTACAATATTTTCTTCCAAGTCATCTTCATAGCACTTCAGTATAGGTTTGTACTGTGTAGCTTTGGTATAATGAAAGAATGTGTGCAAAAGGGTAATGGTCATGTACAGTGCTTCAAATAGCACCTCCCAGAGTGTACAGAAGTTCCCAATTTATGTTTAGGGTTGTGCCATAATTGATGGACCCCCTCAAGAAATGTGAGCAAAACTGCATTGTACGGTCACCTGTGCCTTTCTCCTGACACCAGCAATTTTTTTCTTATTTGGAGCCAGATACGTGGGACTTAGCTGACTGAATTGACTCAGTTGGCAACCTCCCTCCATGCAGCTTGCGTTTGTGCTTCTCCTGGATGGTGGTCTTCAGCTTCAAATAGATCCAGCTAATACAGCAGAACCTGCAACCCTTCAGCATCAACAATGGCAGTACTGTCTACATCTCCACTCCATTGAGAACACTTAGTCAATTTTTTTGTCACCACCACAATTTCCTCGTTAATTTAAGAGCTGTAGCCTGGCCAGATTTTCAGCGCTGCAGCCAAGTGTGCTGCCAGGCAATCTTTTCATGCGCCGCTACCATATTCAAATTAGGGGACGGATCTCCCATCAGAAAATTCAGTGCCGTGGGTCAACTCATCCCATGGATTTTCGGAAGGCGTTTGACAAAGTACCACATAGAAGGCTGGTTAACAAAATTGAGGCTCATGGAATAGGTGGGTCAGTGGCAGCTTGGATAAGGAATTGGCTTAAGGACAGAAAATAGCGAGTTGTGGTAAATGGCTGTTTTTCAGACTGGAGGATGGTAGACAATAGTGAGCCCCAGGGGTCAGTGCTGGGGCCACTGCTATTTTTGATACAAGTTGAGCGTCCCGAATCCGGCAACCGCAGGACCGAGGCCGAGACGGTTTTCGTGTTTTTCCGGACTTCGGAACATGTTTCTGATGTCTGAAGTCCAGAAATATCGCAATCTGGGCTCAGGCGTTTCCAGACTTCGGACATCAGAAACACATTCCGAGTCCGGAAATGCCTGGGCCCAGGTTGTGATTTGACAGGGTGTCCGGATTCCGGAACATTTTACGGATTCCAGACGACCTTGCCACCAATCGTCCCGGATTCCGGAACATTCCAGAACACCGGATTTTGGACGCTCAACCTGTATATATAAATGACCTGGATATTGGAATACAGAGTAGAATTGCTAAATTTGCCGATGACACCAAACTTGTGGGTGTGACAAACAGTGAGGATGATACCAATCGACTGCAACAGGATATAGAACGGCTAGCAGAATGGGCAGACAAGTGGCAGATAGAATTTAATACAGAGGAGTGTGAGGTGATGCATTTTGGCAGAAGGAACAGGGAGAGGCAATATACACGTAATGGCACAGTTATAAAGAGTGTGCAGGGACAGAGGGACCTGAGAGTTAATGTGCATTGGTCCCTGAAGGAGGCAGGACATATTGAGAGAATGGTTAGCAAAGCATATGGGATCTTGGGCTTCATAAATAGAGGTATTGAGTACAAAAGTAGAGAAGTTATGCTGAACCTTTATAAAGTGCTGGTTAGGCCACAACTGGAGTATTGCGTCCAGTTCTGGTCATCACACTTTAGGAAGGATGTGAAGGCCCTTGGGAGGGTGCAAAGGAGATTTACCAGAATGGTTCCGGGGATGCAGGATCTTAGTTACAAGGATAAGTTGGAGAAACTGGATTTGTTTTCATTAGAGCAAAGGAGGTTGAGGGGTGATTTGATAGAGGTGTACAAGATTATGACAGGTTTGGATAGGCTAGACGGGGATAGGCTGTTCCCACTAGTTGATAGTAAAAGGATTAGGGGACACAGATTTAAGGTTTTGGGCAAGAGATACAGGGGGGATGTGAGGAAAAACTTTTTTACGCAGCGTGTGGTGAGGACCTGGAACTCGCTGCCGACAGAAGTGGTTTAAGCGGAGACAAATGTTTTCAAGGGGAGACTGGATAGGCACTTGAGGGAAATAAACTTGCAGGGTTACGGGGATAGAGCGGGGGAGTGGGACTTACTGGATTGCTCTACAGAGAGCTGGCACGGACTCGATGGGCCGAATGGCCTCCTTCTGTGCTGTTATGACTCTATGACATAAAGGCCTAGAAATTGGTTATGACCTTTTCTCGGTCATCATGGATAAGGAAGAGAGGGATAATTTATGCAAGGTGAGTTGCATAATGTGGAACTAATGTAACATTTTAAATTGTATTTCCCTTGATCTACTGCCAGTTTAGTTCTTTAAAGTTTAGGTAAAATGTCTGTCCATTCATCTTCATGGGTCTGCATTCTCAAATTGACCTTCTACCAAAGTCCCAAATAATAACAAATAACAAGAATAGAGTACAAAAGCAAAATACTGCAGATGCTGGAAATCTGAAATAAAAACAGAAAATGCTGGAAATACTCAGCAGGTCAGGCAGCATCTGTGGAGAGAGAAACAGATGTTTCAGGTCGATGACCCAGAACTGGAAAAAAGCTGGAGATTGAACAGGTTTTTAAGCAAGTGCAGGGGCAGGGAAAGGAGGAAGGGGAGGAAAGAACAAAAGGGAAGGTCTGTGATAGGATGGGAGGTGGGAGAGATGGTGCAAGGCAAAAGGAGATGGTAATTGGACAAGTTAAGAAACAAAAGATGGCTCTAGATGAAGTGTAAATGGCAGAATGAAAGACAGCTGCCATGTGGGAGAGAGAAAAAATATATAATAAATAATATAAATGGAAAAAAAAGAATAGGGGCAGAGGTTATGGTCTGAAATTGTTGAACTCTATGTTGAATCCAGAAGGCTGTAAAAGGCCTAATCGAAAGATGAGGTGCTGTTCCTCGAGCTTACGTTGAGCTTCATTGGAACAGTGTAAGGGGCCGAGGACGGTGAGGTCTGAGTGGGAGTGGAGCAGAGAATTAAAGTGACAGACGACCGGAAGCTCGGGGTCACCCTTACGGACTGAACGGAGGTGTTCCGCAAAGCGGTCACCCAATCTGCGTTTGGTCTCCCCAATGTAGAGGAGACCACATCGTGAACAGTGAATACAATATGCTAAATTGCAAGAAGTACAAGTAAATCGCTGTTTCACCTGAAAGGAGTGTTTGGGGCCCTGGACAGTGGGAAGGGTGGAGGTAAAAGGGCATGTGTTGCATCTCCTGCGCTTGCACAGGAAGGTGCCAGGCGAAGGGGAAGGGGTGCTGGGGGTGATAGAGGAGTGGACCAGGGGGTCACAGAGGGAGTGGTCCGTTCAGAATGCTGAAAGGGGAGGTGAGGAGAAGATGTGTTTGGTGGTGGAATCATGCTGGAGGTGGCGGAAATGGTGGAGGATGATCCGTTGAATGTGGAGGCTGGTGGGGTGAAAGGTGAGGACAAGGGGAACCCTATCGTGGTTCCGGAAGGGAGGGGAAGGGGTGAGAGCAGAAGTGCGGGAAATAGAACGGACACGGTCAAGGACCGTGTCAACCACAGCAGAGAGGAATCCTCGGTTGAGGAAAAAGGAAGACATGTCAGAAGCACTGGTATGGAAGATGGCATCATCAGAGCAGATGCGGCGGAGATGGAGAAACTGGGAGAATGGAATAGAGTCCTTACAGGAAGCGGGGTGGGAGGAAGTGTAGTCTAGGTAGCTGTGGGAGTCAATGGGCTTGTAGTGAATGTTTGTCAATAGCCTATCCCCAGAGATGGAGACAGAGAAGTCGAGGAAGGGAAGGGAAGAGTCGGAGATGGACCATGTGAAGGCGAGGGAAGGGTGGAAATTGGAAGCAAAGTGAATGAAATTTTCTAGTTCAGTAGAATAGAATGTAAGGCTGCGAATTTAATTGAGGAGGCGGGAAAGCTGCTTCCCGGGTTCTGGTCCCGCTCCCAGCTGCATCCGCTCTGCAGACGTGATTTTACCTTGATTGGCCTTGTTCCAGCCAATTAACAGGAAGCGGGTCTGATGACGTCATTTGATGATGCGTCATCAGCCGGTTTCCTTAAAGGGACCACGTCCACAAGGAGTTTGACAGTTGTTCTGTCAGTGTTTGACAGCATTGAGGTGCTGCAAACACTGACAATCACTGCACAAAGGTGAATGCTTGCACCCAGGCTCTCCAATGACTCCCTCCATATGCTTATGGAGGGAGTCAAAGCACGCAGGGAGGCTCTCTTCCCTTCCAAGGGTGGAGGAGACCTCCCCAGTACACCAACTTACCTTGCACCTCCACCAAACCATCTCTATCTACTTTATCACTTCCTCATCTCACTAGCCACTCCTCACACTCACCCTCATCCTACTGCATGCATACCAACTAACAACACACAAGGTTAGGCACTTCAGAGGTTTAGCCTATGTGAAGTTTCTGGTCATATGTTGTCATACAGTGAAATCTCTTTTTCCAAAAAGTGCCCCTTATTGGACAGATCGGAGCATACCTTTAGAAGTGTCTTACTGAGTTCCAGTGATTGTTCAGATATAACTCCCCCCCCCGCCCCATAGTGATGAGTGAGCATGGAATGGCTTGAACATTAAAGGGATGCTTCACGGTGCTGGTGTGGGATGGTGTCAACCTGGCGCATCATGTGGCAGCCAGGGTTTACAGCGTCAAGTGAAGAAAATCTGGCCATGGTGATGCCATCGCTGACCTCTTGGCCAGCAATTTTGTCAGGGGCTGATGCCCTGTGCCCAGTGCAGCATCAGGTGGGTGAGGAGAAGGTTGGTGATGAGGTTGGTGATGTTGGTGTTGGGGCTGATCATGGAAGGATTCGGAGGAACAAGGTCTCATTGTTTCATTGGCTCCGATGTTGTTGCTATAGAGGGCAGCTGCAGGTGAGATGACAGAAGCGATCTGTCACTGGTGAGAGAGGTTCTCCCAATGAGGTGGCACTGGACATACAGTTGGATCTAAAAACTTGTAAGCTGCAGAAATCTCTATTATGTGGCGGAGCCACCAGGGGATTCAGGACAATTGTTTATAATTCCTTTAACAGCAATGTAGTGCAACCAGGGGCTGCACCTTTAATGTATCTGTTAACTGTACTATGGCTTCTTTCCTTTACTCCGCGTGATGACATCATGCCGCCCGTCACGTGAACTCCCAACAGCGGGAAGAACGTGATGACGTCATGACATCAGTGCTCGGAACCTTCTAGCAGTTCTAGAGAGGCTTTCAACCAGACCAGACCTATTTGCATTGTATCCAGCAGTTTACTGTTTAACTTCATTTGTTCATTAAATTTTATTGTTTTTGATTTTCTGCGTCGAACTCAATTCTTCAGCTAGGAACCTCCATTCCTACATTGGTGACCCCGATTTCTTCGAACAATTTTCGTTGAAGTTACATCATGGACACGAACGCCGCCACCCTCAAACTGCCGCAATTTTGGGAGCAACAACCAACCTTGTGGTTTTTCCAGGCGGAAGCCCAATTTGCAATCCGGGGAGTAGTAGCGGATTCGACCCGTTATTATTACGTGGTCTCCGCCCTCGACAGCGCCACGGCCTCACAGGTCGTCAGCCTCCTCGGGAGTCCTCCGGACGATGGCAAGTACGAAGCGTTAAAAACACGGTTACTGCAGGTTTTCAGTCTGTCCAAGTCGGAGCGTGCTCGCAGACTTATCTCCATGCCCGGCCTCGGGGACTCAAAGCCATCAGAGCTCATGAGGCAGATGCTCACACTCTTGGGCTCGGAATCGGAATGTTTTCTGTTCCGGGAGTTGTTTCTCTGCCAGTTGCCAGAGCCAGTACAGGCGGCCTTGGCCAATTCCGCGATCACGGACTGTGCTGAACTCGCTGCAGAAGCAGATAAAATTTTCACCGTCACGCAACAATGTTGTGCGGCCACGAGGCGCCCATCCCCCACAAGAGCAATGCCGACTCCTCCGCCAGCAGGCTGGTGTGCATACCACGCTCGTTTTGGCGTGAAAGCCCGATGCTGCCGTCTTCTCTGCAGTTTTTCCCCCCCAAAAAACTACCTCAAACCAGCGGTTTCTGAGAAGGGCGACAGGGCCTGAGGGACACACTGGAGTTGCGATGGCCGTCGGTTCCGCAGGGAAACTCCTTTATATCACAGACTCCCTGTCAGGTCGACGTTTTCTCTGTGATACTGGCTCCCAGTGCAGTATTCTACCAGCGTTGAAGCTCGATCTTCAATCCGGCGGTCACGGTCCCTCCCTCGAGGCAGCCAATGGTGCGGCCATCCGCACGTTCGGAAAGCGTAGGGTCCAGTTGCATTTTGGCGGCCAGCATTTCGTTTGGGAGTTCATCACAGTGAAAGTCTCACAGGCCATCCTGGGAGCAGATTTTTTTTGCGCCAATGGTTTTCTCGTCGACGTCCGGCACTGCCGGTTAATCAATGCGGCCACCTTTCATTCGGTCCCCTGCCACCGCAGCACCGCTGTGTCTTGGTCAGTTGCCTGTGCAGTCCCATCTCCAGATGAGTTCTCTCGTCTTCTCGGTGAGTTTCCGGAGCTCACCAGGCCCACTTTTTCTTCTTCAGTCGCGAGGCACGGTGTGGCGCACCACATTACCATGACAGGATCCCCAGTTTATGCACGGGCTTGAAGGCTGGAACCCGGTAAACTCGCAGCCGCAAAGGCGGAGTTCCATACCATGAAGCACCTGGGAATTATTCGACGATCGAATAGTCCTTGGTCTTCACCATTACACATCGTTCCTAAACCAGGCGGCGGATGGCGACCATGTGGCGACTACAGATGCCTGAATGAAGCTACTACTCCAGATCGGTACCCGATTCCTCACATACAGGATTTTTCGGCCCACCTGGCACGGAATTCCATCTTTTCCAAAGTAGACCTTGTCCGGCGGTATCATCAAGTGCCCGTTCATCCTCAGGATGTCCCCAAAACTGCTGTCATCACGCCTTTCGGGCTCTTTGAGTTCCTTCGTATGCCATTTAGGTTGAAGAATGCAGCGCAAGCCTTCCAGCGTCTCATGGATTCTGTGTTGCGCGATATGCCGTTCATCTTCGTCTACTTCGATGACATCCTCATCGCCAGTACCAGCAAGAAAGAGCACATTACGCACTTGCGTACCCTTTTTTCTCGTCTCAGCCAGCATGGCCTTATTATCAACCCGGCCAAGTGCCAGTTTGGCTTACAAAGCATTGATTTTCTGGGACACAGAATCACCTCAGAAGGCGTCGTTCCGCTGGCTACGAAGGTGGAGGCAGTTACCTCGTTCCCACGTCCTCAGACCGTCAGGGCTCTCCAGGAATTCCTGGGGATGGTCAATTTTTATCATAGTTTCGTCCCCAAGGTGGCCCTGTTAATGCAACCGTTGTACGAGGCTCTAAAAGGTAAATCGGGTAAAGACCCCATCGGCTGGACACCCCAGATGGACCAGGCGTTCCTCAACACTAAGGACGCTTTGGCTGATGCGACCATGTTAGCACATCCTCTTCCAGGTGCAACCATCGCCCTTACCACAGATGCATCTGACTATGCCATCGGGGCAGTGCAGGAGCAATTGGTCAACGGCACGTGGCAACCACTGGCTTTCTTCAGCTGCCAATTGCGAAAAAATGAACGCAAATACAGTACCTTTGATGGGGAGTTGTTGGCACTTTTCCTGGCCAGCCGCCATTTTTGTTTCTTACTGGAAGGATGCCCATTCACGGCTTTCGTAGACCACAAGCCACTTACGTTTGCCATGGCCAAGACAGCGGAACCATGGTCAGCTCGGCAATAACGTCATCTTACGTTCATATCAGAATTTACAACAGACATACAACATGTGTCTGGCAAGGACAACCTGGTGGCGGATTGTCTCTCCCGCGCCCCGGTCCACGCAGTCCACCTGGGAATCGACTATGTTGGTTTGGCAGAAGAACAGATGGCAGACCCTGAAGTGCAGGCATACCGGACCACACCTTCCAGCTTACAAGTGGCTGATGTCAGTTTTCAGGCCGCAGGGACCACACTCCTTTGCGACATCTCGATGGGAGTCCCCCGACCAATTGTACCAGTCGAATGGCGCAGGAGAGTTTTTGACGCAATCCACGGTTTGTCGCACCCTGGTATGAGGGCTTCACAACGACTCATGGCAAAGAAGTTCGTCTGGAAAGGCATGCATCTCGATGTCCGTGACTGGACCAATACCTGCGTGAGTTGCCAGAAGTCCAAAATCCAACGCCATGTTAAGGCCCCAGTGGCCACTTTTCCAGTTCTAGAGCGTCGCTTCGACCATGTTCACGTGGACTTGGTTGGCCCTCTCCCTTCTTCTCGTGGTTTCACGCATCTCCTCACCGTGGTAGACTGCACCACCCGGAGGCCAGAGGCAATTCCTTTGGTTGCCACCACAGCGGCGGACGTTTCCAGAGCCTTCATCTCGTCATGGGTGGCTCGGTTCGGGGTACCGGCCGACATCTCCTCCGACCGAGGACCTCAATTTACCTCGGAACTTTGGAATGCCGTGGCTCAGGGTTTAGGTACCAAGCTTCATCGCACCACCGCCTATCATCCACAGGCAAACGGTCTGTGCGAGAGATTTCACAAGCTGCACTGTGTGCGAATCTTCGTGGGACTGGTTGGGTGGACAGGCTCCCTTGGGTGCTGCTGGGTCTTCGCACGGCTCCTAAGGACGACCTGCAATCTTCTTCTGCAGAACTGGTTTACGGCCAACCACACAGAGTTCCTGGCGATTTTCTTCCTCCTCACACGGAACCCTGGTCCGCAGCTCAGCAGCTCGTCAGCCACCAAGAGGCGACTAAGAATTTCATCCCAGTGCCTACGTCTCATCACGACCTGCAGCACACCCATGTCCCGGTGGAGCTTAAGAGCGCCGAATACGTTTTCATTCATCAAGATGCTCACAGAGACCCGCTCAAACCGGCTTACACTGGTCCGTTCCGCGTCATCTTGTCAGGTGACAAGTCTTTCACAGTTGACGCCGGCAGTAAGCCTGACCATATCTCCATCGACCGGTTAAAACCGGCTCATCTGGATCTGAGCAAGCCAGTCGTCACAGCTCAACCGCCTCGTCGTGGACGTCCACCGTCGACCGTCGGTCCAGTACAGCCACAGCCAGCCACTTCTTCTCTTACGCCTGCGGCACCATCCCAACCACGGCCAACTGCCAGTCCATCTTCTAGCGCTCCGTTCCAGTTGCCAGAGTATCGCAGTCGGTCGGACAGACCCCCTTCTCGTCTTACCTTTTTTGTTAAAGACAATTCTGGGGGGGCGTATGTGGTGGAGCCACCAGGGGATTCAGGACAATTGTTTATAATTCCTTTAACAGCAATGTAGTGCAACCGGGGGCTGCACCTTTAATGTATCTGTTAACTGTACTATGGCTTCTTTCCTTTACTCCGCGTGATGACGTCATGCCACCCGTCACGTGATCCCCCAACGGCGGGAAGAACGTGATGACGTCATGACGTCAGTGCTCGGAACCTTCTAGCAGTTCTAGAGAGGCTTTCAACCAGACCAGACCTATTTGCATTGTATCCAGCAGTTTACTGTTTAACTTCGTTTGTTCATTAAATTTTATTGTTTTTGATTCTCTGCGTCGATCTCAATTCTTCAGCTAGGAACCTCCGTTCCTACATTATCTATTAAAAATGCAGTAACCAACATGTTCTTTGCTCTGAAACTCACCATGTGCAACATGGCATCCTTGACACCACTTCTGCAGCTGTCAGCTTTTCACAAACATCAGAGCAGACTCAAAACACGCCAGGTTGAGCTGGCGTGTTCCCCAAACAGCGGGTAATCAGTGGGGGAGAAGGTAAAATTACAAGCAAGTCTCAAAATACTCTTAGATTGGCTCTTAACAAGCCATTTAAGTAGCTGATTTGTCTCCCTCGCCGCTTGGTGTCGGGTCAGTTCTGCGCTGACAGACCTGACACCTGGGAGACTCGTGTGGAGGCGGGTTGTCAGCGGGTTTCCTATCCGCTGCCAATCTTTGCGATTTTGACAGCGGTCCTGCCTACAAACCCGCCCCCGCTGTGTGATTAAATTCGCGGCCTAAGTGTGGGTGGGTTGGTGCTGTGCCACAGAGCAATGCAGGTTTTCTCCTTTATTTCCCTCTATGGCGCTGAATCCTGAATCCTTCACTTGTCACTGTGGGTAAGTGTTGAGCGAAGGCCAGGCAGTGAGGGGAAAATCAGAGGAGAGTACGTCATCTGCAGTAGAGTGCATCCATCTTGCCTTTCAGCTTGTGGTTACTTTGGAACAGTTTCAGCCAGGGACATTGGCGTAGGTCATCCATAATTCATTGAATCGGGAGGATAATAGAGGCAGTCTTACCTTTACATTTTAAAAAACACATGAAATCAGTTTTGTACCTCCTTCACTCTCCCTCCCACTTGTTAAAGTTATTCTTTACTTCTCTCTTTCCCCCTCCCTACCCTCCACCCACACCACATACCATTCTTCAGTTAAGTCGCAATGATTCTCCTCTGGGAACAGGCAGCCTTTTGCTGAGCTTCTGCCAATGCCGATCTGTACACTTGTGTCATCCAGATTGAAAAAAAAATTGAAGCTGGAGTAAGTAGCCAGAAAAGGATATATATGTAGAAGTCAGGGAAAAATGTGTTTGATCTACTCCAATGTTACCTGTATCTGTCAAATGAGGTTTTGGCTTAATTCTATGAAATGGTCTAACTTCAGAAAAGTCTAGATTCCATGGCTGGGATTCACACTTTGTCCCCACATACATCTGCATGTGAGTGAGTGATGAGACACAGCAGCTCTCAGCTTGGCTACAAGGGGAAACATTACACCTTCTTTGATATCTCCTGTTGAAGCCTCACATGGCCTTGATCCACACAATGGGATTGGCAGCCACAGGGTTGGAAGTCCTCAGCGCTATGCGCAGACATTCCTGGAAGCTGGAGAATGCATTGTGATAAAACTAACAGAAGGGGAAATGGAAAAACAGCACAAAGCTTATTACAGAGGAAGAACAGTCTACTTTATTTTAATGGACAATTCAATCCGAATGTAAAAATAAATGACATTTCTAACAATTTGTACAAAATAAAATCCATTGGTCAATGCTCTGAGGTATGAAGAAATCCAAGGTGTAACATTGCCTTTTTTACTTGCCACACAAATTAATCTTTACCTTCTTCCTGTTTCTTGGGCTGTGGACGGATTTACCAGTAAAAATTCTATTGGGTGTGACACATTTGAGAACTGGGTTGCAAAATAAGACTTGATGTGGCTGGGTCTCACACTTTAAGTGCACCTATTTAGCAGCACAAATTTTAGGAAGTATCATGAGGAATTTTCTTTTAATGTTCGGCATAACTACGACGTGAGAGTGGCATAAGACAATTTTTAGTGATAATAATAATGGAAGAGGAAGATGAGCTGCAGAGGCAAGAGGCTTTGAGAGTGAGGCCTTGACAGAAGACAGCAGCACTCTCGCGATTACCCTCACCCCCATTCTGAGAGTGCACAGGCAACGCAGGTCATACTAAGACCTCTAGGGGGAGCTGTGCTTCAGAAGGCTGCGCTTCACAAAGGAACCCATCAGCTATCAGTGTGACGTTCTACAGGAAGACCTCAAGCCACAATTGACTTCCTGCAGAGTGTTGTCAGCAGAGATGCAGGTCACCATGACCTTGAACTTTTACAGTTGCAGATCCTTCCAGCAAGCCATTGGGATCTATGTAATATCAGCCAGGGTGCTACAGGGGCCTGCATTCACTCTGCTGAAACCACTAGGGGCATTCCCAAGGTGACTGGTGCCCTTTTCAAGAGGGTACCTGACTTCATCAGCTATGATATGTTACATCTCAGCCTGGCATACATGACATCTTGAACATCTGTCAGTCATTGATACATAGGTGCATACAGCAGGTGTGCCCTGTTTGCACAAGCTAATACCTATGTAATGTTTTCTACTGTGGCTAGGGATGTCTAGGTTAGAGCTTATTATACTGGACATCGGAATTTCCCAGAGTCCATGGTTTTTTTTATTAATGGGACTCACGTAGGCCATTGGGTTCTTTCTGGCAGAAGCTTGCCCTACATGAACAAAAGGGGTATGGTTCAATCAATTGGCATGACAATAGGCACCGCTTTACACAAGTGACTGCCAGACACCCAGGCAGCTGTCATGGTGTCTTCATTATGAGGCAGTTATCTGTACCTGCCTCTTTTTTGCAGATAGAAATAAGTAAATTCCTTTACAACAACAACGACAACTTGTATTTCTATACCGTCTTTAATGTAGTAAAACGTCCCAAGGCACTGCACAGGAGTATTTTAAGACAAAAAATTTGGCACCGAGCCACATAAGGATAAATTAGGGCAGGTGACCAAAAGCTTGGTGAAAGAGGTAAGTCTTAAAGGAGGAAAGAAAGGTAGCGAGGCGGAGAGGTTTAGGCGGGAAATTCCAGTGCTTAGGGCCTAGGCAACACAAGGCACGGCCACAAATGGTTGAGCGATTATAATCAGGGATGCTCAAGAGGGCAGAATTAGAGGAGCGCAGATATCTCGGGGGGGGGGGGCGTGGTTGTGGGGCTGAAGGAGATTACAGAGATAGGGAGGGGCGAGGCCATGGAGGGATTTGAAAACAAGGATGAGAATTTTGAAATCAAGGCATTGCTTAACTGGGAGCCAATGTAGGTCAGTGAGCACAGGGGTGATGGGTGAACGGGACTTGGTGCAAGTTAGGACATGGGCAGCTGAGTTTTGGATGACCTCAAGTTTACGTAGGGTGGAATGTGGGAGGCCGGCCAGGAGTGCGTTGGAATAGTCAAGTTTAGAGGTGACAAAGGCATGGATGAGGGTTTCAGCAGCGGTTGAGCTGAGACAAGGACGGAGACGGGCGATGTTACGGAGGTGGAAGTAGGCGGCCTTTGTTATGCTGCGGATATGTGGCCGGAAGCTCATTTCAGGGCCAAATATGACAGCAAGGTTGCGAACAATGTGGTTCAGCCTCAGACAGATGTTAGGGAAAGGGATGGAGTCAGTGGCTAAGGAATGGAGTTTGTGGTGGGGACCAAAGACAATGGTTTCGGTCTTCCCAATATTTAATTGGAGAAAATTTTTGCTCATCCAGAATTGTATGTCGGACAAGCAGTCTGACAATTTAGACACCGTGGAGGGGTCGAGAGAAGAGGTGGTGAGGTAGAGCTGGGTGTCGTCAGCGTACATGTGGAAACTGACGCTGTGTTTTCGGATGATGTCGCCAAGGGGCAGCATGTAGATGAGAAATAGGAGGGGGCCAAGGATAGATCCTTGGGGGACACCAGAGGTAACAATGCGGGAGCGGGAAGAGAAGCCATTGCGGGTGATTCTCTGGTTATGTTTAGATAGATAAGAATGGAACCATTTACTGGAAAAGAAGGTGGAACGGTATAATTCCAGAGCCAAAATGACAGCTTTGTATTCTCATCAGCCTATAAATAATTGCACAGAACATGAATGTGGGTCAGAGCAGTCAGTAAAGTCAATACTACCCCTTTACGGTGACATGGGCCTGCACTGGAACGGACAATTTCCTGAGGTTATTAGACTTGTGCCCAATGGCTGTACTCCATGTATGCATGGTGCATGCCCAGTTCATGCTAATCACTCAGGTCAGCAAATTGGTGCATTCTTTCTGCCTGATGAGTGCACTTCTGGCTCACAGTGCTGGTGTCACACTCAGTTACACACCCACACACATCCCAGCAAATTTGGCCCCAAGTACCTCAAATAATATGTTCCATTTAGGATTGTTCTTACTGGCAAAAGCTTCTATTTATGAGCAAACTATTAATAGTTTTCATATTTTAAAGTAGGGCTGTAACTACAAAATTGAACATTTTTTGATTAATATATTAAACATGCTATTACAAGTGGCAACTACATACAGTAATAATAAACAGCTACTTAACAATAATGTTAACAGAACTCTATAGTGAAACTTTAACTATTACAGAATGGTGCTTATTATAAACATATAGCAGACTCAACCTCCATATTACCATCTTTAGTATTTCTGAACATGAACACATAGCTGTTATAGTCTCCAGGACCCGATGTGCTTCCATAGATTTTTTGGCCAACTATTTGCTTAGAAGTGTGATTTCTTTATGAATATTTGCTCCTAATATAGGACAATGACTTTTTCAAATTTCAGTGACCCTTTTCCTTTCTTTATTGTTCCATATGCAATACCTCCATGGAATATTAAAGTAGATACTTTTGTCAAATTGCCTGGGTCAGAACGAAGTCATTTAGCATGGACAAAAGTAGTCAAGGTTCTCTCCGCAATAAAAACCAACAGCAACAACTTGCATTTACATAGTGCCTTTAATGTAGAAAAATATCCCATGGCGTTACACAGAGGTGTAAGGAAAAATGGATGTTGAGCCAAAGGAGAGATTAGGTTGGGTGATAAGGACATAGGAAAGAGGAGCCAGGAGTAGGCCATATGGTCCCTCAAGCCTGCTCTGCCATTCAATAAGATCATAGCTGATCTTTTGCCTCAACTCCACCTTCCCACACTATCCCCATATCCCTTGATTCCCCTAGAGTCCAAAAATCTATCGATCTCTGACTTGAATATACTCAACGACTTAGCATCCACAGCCCTCTGGGTCAGAAAATTCCAAAGATTCACAGCCCTCAGAGTGAAGAAATTCCTCCTCATCTCAGTCTTATCCTGAGATGATGACCACTAGTTCTAGACTCTCCAGCCAGGGGAAACAACCTCTCAGTATCTACCTTGTCAATCCCCCTCAGAATCTTGTATGTTTCAATGAGATCACCTCTCATTCTTCGAAACTCCACAAAGTTTAGGCCCAATCTACTCAATCTCTCTTCATAGGACAATCCCCTCATCTCAGGAATCAGTCTGGTGAACCTTTGTTGCACTTCCTCTATGGCAAGTATATCCTTCCTTAGGTAAGGAGACAAAAACTGTACACAATACGCCAGGTGTGGTCTCACCAGGGCCCGATATAATTGCAGTAAGACGTCTTGGGGAAAAATTGGGTTGATTGGCGCCTCTCACTAATGGGGCGCAAATCCCCTAGCGAAATTCAGCGGGAGGTTAGCGGCAGCGGTAGCAGGTAGTGCTTTGCAGCGCTGCGCCACCGGCGGTGAGGTCATCGCTGTGCGCAGCGCCCCACTCGCGCCCCGGCCACACACTTCCCTTGCGCCCCCTGACCTATTGCCAGACGATATGTCCAACAGCATCAGGGGGGCATTTTTGCAGCAGCAGCAGCGCTAGTAAAAGGGGCAGGTGTCAAGCAGCCATTTTTATTTTGGCTGACTGCCAGCACCTGACCTCCTTCCCCTTTTTTTCTCGGGGTGCTGGCCGCGATCGCTCAGCCCCGCACTCCTCTTGAGTGCTGGGCTGTTTTCACGCCACCCCGCTTCCCGGTAGTCTAGCAGGGCCCCGGTGCGTGCAGCACTAGGCCCCTCCCCTTTAATCAGGGGAGGAGGCCTGCAATAACGCAGCGCCACGTGCCGACGAGCATGGCACAGTAGCGAGTAGCGCGTAGCGCCGCGATCTTCAGTTGTAGCGCCCCAAGCAAGAGGTGGAGCACTACTGGAAACGCTTCACCTCCTTCTTGGGGCACGACTAATGAATTTCCGGCGGAGGGGTGCTAACTTTTTCGGGGCACTAAAATTAGCGCCCCGGTGATGCTAATGCCCCAAAAGGGGCGCCACCCAATTTTTCCCCCCTTTACTCTTATATTCAAATCCTGTTGTAATAAAGGCCAACATACCATTTGCTTTCCCAATTGCTTGCTGTATCTGCATGTTAACTTTCAGTGATTCGTGTACAAGGACATCCAGGCCCCTCTGAACACCAACATTTCCCAATCTCTCACCATTTAAAAAGTACTCTGCTTTTCTATTTTTCCTACCAAAGTGGATAACTTCGCATTTCTCCACATTATATTCCATTTGCCATGTTCTTGCCCACTCACTTAGCCTGTCTATATCCCCTCGAAGCCTCTTTGCATCCTCCTCACAACTTACATTCACACCCAGCTTTGGATCATCAGCAAACGTGGATATATTACATTTGGTCCCCTCATCCAAATCATTGATGTAGATTGTGAATAGCTGAGGCCCAAGCACTGATCCTTGTGGTGCCCCACTAGTTACAGCCTGCCAAACTGAAAATGACCTGTTTATTCCTACTCTCTGTTTTCTGTCCGTTAACCAATCCTCAATCCATGCTAATATATTACCCCCAATCCCATGAGCCCTAATTTTATTTAATAACCTCTTGTGTGGCACCTTATCGAATGCCTTCTGAAAATCCAAATGCACCACATCTACTGGTTCCCCTTTATCTATTCTGCTAGTTCCAACCTCAAAAAAGTCTAACAGCTTCATCAAACATGATTTCCCTTTCATAAATCCGTCTGGACTCTGCCCAATCCTATTATTATTTTCTAAGTGCCCTGTTACCATGTCCTTAATAATAGATTCTAGCATTTTCCCTACTACTGATGTTAGGCTAACTGATCTGTGGTTCCCCATTTTCTCTCTCCCTCCTTTCTTAAATAGTGGGGTTACATTTGCTACCTTCCAATCTGCGGAAACCGTTCTACAATCTATGGAATTTTGGAAGATGGCAACCAATAAATCCACTATCTCTATAGCCACCTCTTTCAAAATCCTAGGATGTAGGCCATCACTTCCAGGGGATTTATTGGCTTTCGTTCCCATTAATTTCTCCAGTACTATTTTTTTACTAATACTAATTTCTTTCAGTTCCTCATTCTCGCTAGACCCTTGGTTCTCCACTATTTCTGAGAAATTTTTTGTGCCTCCTTCCGCGAAGACAGCACAAAGGGCTCGATTTCGCCAGGCCTGAGGAGGCAGGACTGGAGGCATGTGAGGTGGTAAAATCGCAAAAAAATGGCGGGCGGGCCCGATCCCGCCTCCATCACGCCTCCAAGCAATTTTCCCAAATGCGTGTTTTCTGACCCCGTTTCCATCCCGCCTCCAAGAGGCGGGATAGGCCCTTAAGGCCCTTAGCAACCATTTAATTGCCTCTATAATCCCATTTTGAGAGGCCTTTCTGATTTTATGACTTTTCCCACGCCCTGCACGTCTCCTCTAGAACACGCCAGTGAATCCTGACGGCCTCACAAGTGGACTGCTTACTAACAGCTGCAGCTCAACCATTATAAAGGACTTTTCAGCAATCTTCATTTGCAGGTGGCAGAACTTTGTTGTCTCAGGTCTGGGGGAACTTTTAGCAGGCATACCCATTGTTGTGGAAGCTTGGAGCCTGACACCCATCTCCAGCGTGACCTCCTGGGAAACCCCTCTCGCCACCTTGACTGAGCGCTTCCTCAACTGAGGCATATACCAGAAGCATGGGAACCATTTATTTCCTTTCCTCCTGGACATCAGATTTGGACGAAGACCAGCCGTGGCAGCAGCAGAACCATGAACAACAGCAGCACCAACTGCAGGAGCAACAGCAGGAGCTCCAAGCTGCTGCTCACCCACCTGAAGCTGCACAGGCCAGAAGGCGCCAGTGCGCGACGACATTGCTGCCCAGGATGCAAGGGATGCACTCACCTTGGCCAGATCTGCTTAGCCTGCACAATCAAACACTTTTGCCTCGCACCTTCTTATCAGACCATCGACAATGGCCAAGAACCTGCAGATCCCTATCACTCTGACCACCATACTGACAATTGCAAGTTGCCCTAAGCCCTCAATGTGGAAGTCCCATTAGCAAAATGACACACACCACAACTGCAACAGCTTGCCATCAGAATTTTTTATGACAATAACAACTGATGGCTTTTCAAAATTAAACACATTACACCCAAGTGACTACCCTTGTGACTACTTGTGCATTATCTTCCTCTTACGCGTGCTCCTACGTGGTGCTTCCCCTGTGACTTCAGCAGATGTGGAGGCTCCTTGCTCACTTTCTTGCTGCTCCTGTCTCGACACCTTTGGTGAGCATCCTCTGGGGTTGCGAACCTGTGAGGGCTCGGCAACAGTCTGCTGCTCCTGCGGCTGTGCAGGGGTTGAGACGCCGATCTCAGTTGGGTGGCGACTCTGGTGGGACGCTGACCAAGGGCTTTGCAGTGGCATGGTTGTGTGAGTGCTCGGAGAGGAGCCCCCACTTCCTTGTTGTATGCCATCAACATCCCTCTCATGGGTCAGCCCCACTTCAGAGCTAGCAAGTGGCTGGACAGCACCTTGCTGCACTGCAGGGGGACCATGAGGACCAGTTTCTGCACTTGGAGTCCTACTCCAGAGGACTTTCATGAAAGTCTGGTTTTTTTGCTCAATAGCTGACCATCACTCCTCAAGAGATGTCAGTCTATTCTGAACAATTACCATGTTTTCCATATCCTGACGACTAAGGTCCTCCATGGACGTAGCCATCCTCTCCTCTACCATAGCTATCCTCTCCTCTACGGTAGCCAGCCTTACCATGGAGGTAGCCATCCTTTCCAAGGAGGTTGCCATCCTTTCCGTGGTGATGCGTTCGCTCTGCTCATGTTAGCGATGGACTCCTCCATATGCTCCACACTCGCAGCGACCCTGGAGACAAAAGCTGCCAGAGGCTCCTGCACCTGTTCCTGGAGTTCCAGCACCGCTCTCCTTCTGGTTGGACCCGGAGGCACAGGGTCGACATTCAGTGGAGCCGAGCTGGGAGCAGCCTCTCCACTGCGATGAGGACTCTCCACTGCTGTCCCTGTTTCCACTATCTGCTGATGCTCACTTGTGAGCTGTGATATACCAGGTGACAACTCTACTGTATCTCACGAAGATCCCACCGAGGTGTGAGTGTCTGCGCTGGTGCAGGGTGCGCTTAATTCTGCTGACGGAGTGCCCTCAGAGGTTGCAGCTTCCTCTGAAGAGTCTGGAAGCTTAGGCTCTTCCTCCTGGACAGCGGGGACGGGGGCTCTCGATGGTCCTGTGGGGGAGTAAAGGAAAGAGTTAGAGATGTGAGGTAAAGCTTGCATGCACATTGAATTGTGCAGATGATCATAAGTCAATCTGTTAGAGCATCAGAATTATTATCAGTCACTCATGCAATGTCAATGAGATAGATGCCAAACTATTCTGTCACCAGCTTGCTGTGATGCGCCCGCCTGTCCGTCCCCCAATTGGGAATCCTCCTCGATCCCGGCAATTTCCAGGGCGGCCTCCTCCAAGGTGGTGAGCTGGGCTACTGAGGGTGGCCCTCCTCCTGTCCTTGCTCTTTCTCTCTTATTGTGGGCTCTCTTTTCCTGCAATGAGGGAAACAAATGGAGATTGAGTGAGATTGAAGGAGTGAGTGTAGAGAATCATAGCATAGATGCTTAGAAGGAGACAAAGGGCCCTCCCTGTGTGTTGTAAGTTGTTGTCATTGTGTCACAGTGATAGGGAGTGTGAGGGCTGCATGGTCGAATAGTTAAGTGAATGTGACCATAGAGAGAGATGGAATGGGTAAGGGTGCAGGGATGCCAGTGTCAAGTGGGATGTGGAGGAAGAGGTTTGCAAAGCAGGTGAGGAGAGGCGATGGGGATGGGGATGCGATTGAGGGTGATGAGAAAGTCATACTCACTTTTCCTGTGCGGAGAAGGTCATGAAATCTCTTCCTGCACTGCAGCCAGGTTCTGCGGCACATAGAGATGGCATTAACCTCCTTGGCCACTTGCAGCCACACAGCTTTAGTCTGTTGTGGTGGCTTTTTTCTCCCTGAGGAAGGGAAGAGCACCTCCTTATTAGATCTTGCTCCCTGCACCAGAGCTTGGAGGGAGGGCTCATCAAATTGAGGTGCACACTTTTGCTTGCTGGTGGACATGGTCGGTAAATGAAGTCTTTCATACAATGCCCAAAGCGTTTCCAGTCTCCAAAAGAAGCAAGGCTGCTTGCAGGCCTTAAATCCAGCAGCACTGATGACGTCATCGGAGGCGACTTTCAGGATGGAAAGACTAATTGGGCCAGGGGTTCCCACACACTGGAAATCAAGTGCCCAATTAGGGGAAAATCGCACTTTTTTCCCACTTCACATCGGAGTCGGGGTCCTGACACGAAAACCACCTCACACGCCCCAGCCCGACCCCAATGTCAAAATCCAGCCCAAAGGCTGTGATTTTGCCAGCGCGCAGAGGATGGGTTCGGAGGCAGGTCTGCTGTCAAAGTCGCAATGATTGACGGCGGGTTGGGAACCCACTGCGAACCCGCCTCCATGTAAGTTTCCAAAGCGCAGGTCTGCGATTTCAGAACAGACCCGACACCAAGTGGCGGGGGAGGCATTTAGGATACTTAACTGCTTATTAACTGCTTGTTAAATACTATTTTGCCAGCCTTTTCCTATTTTCCCACATTTTCAACGGGGTTCACATCGTTCGGAGATCACATCAAGTAAGTAAATCGGGAGGTCAATCGAGCTGAATAGTTCCCAGCTGCAACTGCAGTATAAAATCTAACCTTTCACATCTGTTCAGTTTGCAATGTCAGAAGTTGCTGATTTCAGGATTGTGAAGACACATTTGATCTGTATTGAGGCTGTAAGTGTGCGTTGTAAACTCTATATGCACTGTCACCCCCTTGGAATAACCTAACCTCTCTCCCCATTGACTGATTGCTTCTAACATCTCATCCTCAACTGCCATATATAACAGCAGAATGGGAACCATTTATACTCTCTCACCCTGGACCTCAGAATCGGAAGATGATCATCCGCAGTAGCAGCAGAACCAGGCTCACCAGCAGCACCAACAACAAGAGCGCCAACCTTCTCCTCAGCCACCTGATGCTGCACAGGGCAGAGGCCATCAGCGCAGGGCTGCACCGCACTGCAGGATATACCCCCAACACAGGGTTTACAGGCAGAGGATGAGCTTCCTCAACATGACTGAGCAGCAGTGCCAAAGGAGACTGAGACTTTCGCGACAGGTACTCGCAGACATTTGCACAATGCTCGATCAAGACCTGCAGCTCAGAGGAGCGGGTGGACACTCCTTACCACTGGCTGTCAAAGTTACCACCGCCCTCAACTTCTTTGCCTCAGGCTCCTTCCAGGGATCAGCGGCAGACATTAGCGGCATCTCCCAGTCGGCTGCCCAAGATGCATCAACCAGGTCACCGATGCCCTCTTTGACAAGTCCGCCAATTACATTCACTTTTCCATTGATGAAGCCAGTGTTACTGAGTGGGCGCTAGGCTTTGTCAATCTTGCTGGCTTCCCACGAGTGCAGGGCATCATCGACTGCACAGGTGGTCATCAGGGCACCCCATCAGAACCCAGCAGCATTTGTGAACCACAAGGGCTTCCACTCCCTTAATGTGCAGCTGGTGTGTAACCACAGGAAGAGCATCATGCATGTGTGCACGAGATTCCCTGGCAGCTGCCATGACTCTTACATCCTGCGCCAGTCCACTGTCCCTCAGCTGTTCGCACCGCCAAATAAACTTTCCAGCTGGCTCCTTGGAGACAAGGGCTATCCCCTGAAGACGTGGATAATGATACCATTGAGGAGGCCATCAAACGAGTCTGAGGAGTGCTACAATCAAAAACATATTTCCACCAGAAGTCTCATAGAGCAAACAATAGGGTTGCTTAAAATGTGCTTCAGATGCCTGGACAGATCTGGTGGAGCCCTTCGGTACACTCTACATCCTAGGGTACTTAAGGAAGTGGCCCTAGAAATAGTAGATGCATTGCTGGTCATCTTCCAAAATTCTATAGACTCTGGAACAGTTCCCATGGATTGGAGGATAGCTAATGTAACTCCACTATTTAAAAAGGGTGGTAGAGAGAAAACAGAGAATTATAGACCGGTAAGCCTGACATCGGTAGTGGGGAAAATTCTAGAGTCCATTCTAAAAGATGTAATAGCAGAGCACTTGGAAAACAGTGACAGGATCGGACAAAGTCAACATGGATTTACAAAAGTTAAATCACGTTTGACTAATCTACTGGAATTTTTTGAGGATGTAACTTGTAGAATAGATAAGGGAGAACCGGTGGATGTGGTGTATTTGGACTTTCAGAAGGCTTTCGATAAGGTCCCGCATAAGAGATTAGCGTGTAAAGTTAAAGCACATGGGATTGGGGGTAAGGTACTGTCTTGGATAGAGAACTGGTTGGCAGACAGGAAGCAAAGAGTTGGAATAAATGGGTCATTTTCCGCGTGGCAGGCAGTGACTACTGGGGTACCGCAGGGATAGGTGCTAGGACCCCAGCTATTCACAATATATATGAATGATCTAGACGAGGGAACCAGATGTAATTTCTCCAGGTTTGCGGATGACACAAAGCTGGGTGGGTGTGTGTGCTGTGAGGAGGATGCAGAGAAACTCCAGTATGATTTGGACAGGTTGGGTGATTGGGCAGATGCATGGCAAATGCAGTATAATGTGGATCAATGCGAGGTTATCCACTTCGATGGCAAAAACAGGAAGACAGATTATTATCTGAATGGCAATAGATTGGGAAAAGGGGAAGTGTAACAAGACCTGGGTGTCCTTGTGCACCAGTCGCTGAAGGTAAGCATGCAGGTGCAGCAGGCGGTTAAGAAAGCAAATAGTATGTTGGCCTTCATAGCGAGAGGATTTGAGTACAGGAGCAAGGATGTCTTGCTGCAGTTGTACAGGGCCTTGGTGAGACCACACCTTGAGTATTGTGTGCCGTTTTGGTTGCCTTATCTGAGGAAGGATGTTCTTGCCATGGAGAGAGTGCAGTGAAGATTCACCAGGCTGATACCTGGGATGGCAGGAATGATATATGAGGAGAGATTGGGTCGATTAGGCTTATATTCGCTAGAGTTTAGAAGAATGGAAGGGATCTCATTGAAACGTATAAAATTCTAACAGGACTAGACAGACTAGATGCAGGAAGGATGTTCCCGATGGCGGGGGAGTCAGAACCAGGGGTCACACTCTAAGGAAAAGGGGTAAGTCATTTAGGACTGAGATGAGGAGGAATTTCTTCACCCAGAGAGTGGTGAACCTGTGGAATTCTCTGCCACACAGGGAAGTTGAGGCCAATTCATTAAATATATTCAAGAAGGAGTTGGATATATTTCTTGAGGCTAAAGGGATCAAGGGATATGGGGAGAAGGCAGGGTCAGGGCACTGAATTTGGATGACCAGCCATGATCTCATTAAATGGCGGAGCGGGCTCGAGGGGCCGAATGGCCTACTCCTGCTCCTATCTTCTATGTTTCTATGTTACTATGCTCCAGCCAGGGTCTTGAGAATTGTCATTGTCTGCTGCGCCCTGCACAACATCTCACTGCAGCGAGGATTAGTGCTGCATGAGGAAGAAGGCACAGAGCGCACAGCCTCTTCAGAGGAGGAGGAGGAGCAGAATGAGGTTCAGCAAGAGGAAGACCTGGAGGAGGTGGCTGACCCAGTGCGACCAGCACGCGAGCACATTGCTACCCGTGATGCCAGCAATGGCCTAATCAATGCCAGATTCACGTAACTTTATGCAGCACAGGCATGTGGCTGCCACATGCACATGAAGGTTGGCATTACCACACTGTGGCACCATAGAGCATCTCTACAATGAACTGTTCAATCCTTGCACTGTCCCCACCATTGCTGGACAATAAAGGCGCCCTTACCCTTGTCTGTGCCACCTCAATTTGTGACCAAATATATGGCAACAACATCAATCATTCACAAAACATTACTTTATTACAACTAAATAAAAGAACTGAAACTTAACATTCATTTATAGCAAATCACCCAAGTGACTACCTTAGTGATTATTTATGTGTGAGCTTTCTTTTATGCGTGCTTCTACGAGGTGCTACCCCTGTGGCTTTACCAGATGTAGAGGCAGGCTGCTTATTTGCCTGCTGCGCCTGCTTAGATGCCTTTGGCAGTCATCCTCTGGGTTTTGGAGCCTTTGAGGGCCCCACCAATGTCTGCTCCTCCTGTGGCTGTGCAGGAGCAGACTCGGCCATCACTGTTCGGGGAGGCATATGGGGCTCTGACCAAGGGGTTGGAAAGGGGGTGGGGGGGGAAATGTGAGCGCTTGGAGAGGAGCCCCCAGTTCCATGTCCCCTCCCACCATCATCCCTTTTCATGGGCCACCCACACTTCTCTGCTAGCAAGTAGCTGGAGAGCACCTTGCTGCACATCAGTGGAGCCATGAGGACCCATTTCTGTACTGACATTCCTCATAACAAGGACATCCATGAACCTCTGGTTTCTCTCCTTAATAGATACCCATCTATTCCCGATAGATGACCATCTATTTAGAAGTGTTACCATGTTCTCCTGAGTCTCGTGATTTATGTCCTCCATGGAGGTTGCCATCTTTTCCATGGCAAAACCTACAGTTGCCAGTGCGTGCGCCATGGCGTTGCTCATATTTGAGATGGACTCCTCCATTCTCTGCACACTCGCAGTCACCATGATTGCAAGCCCTGTCAGAGTCTCCTGAACTTGTTCCTGAAGCTCCAGGATCGCCCTCTTCCTAGATGGCCCCCGAGGCTCAGCGTCTGCATGCAGCTCATCAGAGCTTGGAGACTCCTGCGGCCTCCAATGAGGAGTCTCCATTGCTGTTCCTGTCTCCACCATCTGATCTTGTTCACTTGTGACTTGTGAGACAACAGGTGACAACACTATTCTATCTCGCATAGGACCCACCAAGGTGTGCGTCTCTGCACTGGTGCTGGGTTCGCTCATTTCTGCTGATGCTGCTCCCTCAGAGGCTGGAGGATCCTCTGAGGAGTCCTCCTGCTCTTCCTCCTGGACAGTGGGGCACTTGATGGTCCTGTTGGAGAGTAAAGACATGAGTTAGACATGTGATATGTAGATTGCAGACACATCCCATTGTGCACATGATGAGCATTCAATTTCTATTGACATCAGATCCCATTCGAGACACTCATGATTGCAAAATAAGATGTCTGGAAAATAATTCTGTCACCAGGCTGTTCTAATGAGCCCCTCTCTCCGTCCCCCACTTCAGGCTGGTCAACTACTCCTGCAATGTCCAGAGCTGCCTCTTCAGCGCTGGTGAGCTCAGCCAGCGATGGTGCTCCTCCTTCTGTTTTCTCCCTCTCCCTCTTATTGTGGGCTCTCTTTTCCTGCAATGAGGGAAAGAAGTGCAGTTTTAGTGAGAGTGATGGAATAAGTGTAAAGAATGGATAGGATAAATGTTTAGAGGGAGACTATAATGGAGTAGGGTGCCAATACCAAGTTGCCTCTTTTTGAGTTGTTAGTTGTTGTCATTGCCTAACATTGAGGGTGAGTGTGAGGGGTGCATAGTAAGATGGGGATGTGATTCTGTACATAGGGAGAGAGGGATGGGTGATGGTGCAAGGGATGCATACAGTTTTGGTGTCCATACTTAAGAAAAGACATACTTGCTCTCGAGTCAGTACAAAGAAGGTTCACTCGGTTAATCCCGGGAATGAGGGGGTGGTCATATGAGGAGAGGTTGAGTAGATTGGGAGTCTACTCATTGGAGTTCAGAAGAATGAGAGACGATCTTATTGAAACATATAAGATTGTGAAGGGGCTTGATCGGGTGGATGCGGTGAGGATGTTCCCAATGATGGGTGAAACTAGAACTAGGGGGCATAATCTTAAAATAAGGGGCTTCTCTTTCAAAACTGAGATGAGGAGAAACTTCTTCACTCAGAGGGTGGTAGGTTTGTGGAATTTGCTGCCCCAGAAAGCTGTGGAAGCTACATCATTAAATAAATTTAAAACAGAAATAGATAGTTTCCTAGAAGTAAAGGGAATTAAGGGTTACGGGGAGCGGGCAGGAAATTGGACATGAGTCTAGGTTCGGAATGGTCATGGCCCTGTGGGTAGTGGAGCGGGCCTAGGGGCCGTGTAGCCTGGTTCTGTTCCTACTTCTTGTGTTCTAATTCTGTGTTAGATTTCAGGAGATGGTTTTATTCCTGTTCCTGGCTGGGGTGGAGATCGCCTTTACAGAAGGTAAGTACTGTAGAAAATATAGGGACAGAGTGATCTCCTGGAAGAGTTTCGATCGCCTAGATGGGTCGGAGAGGAATTTCCCAGATTTTTTCTCCCAAATTGGCCATTGGGTTTTTTATCTGGTTTTTCGCCTCTCCCGGGAGATCACATGGGTTTGGTTGGGATGGAGAGTGATAGAAGATTTGAGGTTAGGATCAGATCAACCATGATCTTATTGAATGGTGGAGCAGGCTCGAGGGGCCGGTTGGCCTACTCCTGCTCCTATTTCTTATGTTCTTATGTTTATGAGTTAGGATGTGCAGGAGTAAGGATGGTAATGCAGAGTGATGGGGATGTGATGACAGGCACAGCAGAATTAAGATAAGTGTGCTTTTATACTCACTTTTCCTGAATGCAGGAGACCACTGAACCTCTTCCTGCATTGCACTCAGGTGCGAGCAACAACAGACCTTGCAGTGACCTCCTCAGCTATTTGCAGCCAGGCTACCTTGATCTGGTGAGGCGGTCTCCTCCTTTCATTCCCAGGGAATAGAGCCTCCCTGCGTCCTCTGACTCCATCCACAAGAACATGGAGGGAGTCATCGTTGAAGCATGATGCAGCCCTCTGTTTCTGTGCAGTCATTTTGCAATCAAGCAGCACTCAGGAGTGTGGAAGTAGAAGTGAGAGCAAAGGGAGACATGGCCCCGTTAAATACATCAGCAGCAAACGCGTCATCAGGGAGCTGAACAGACCCGCACCTAGTGATTGGGCCGGGTAACACGCACCAAGGGCTTAACAAGACCAACCAGCGGAAAATTGTTTGAGCAGAGCGGCTGCAGTCGGGAGCAGGACTGGAACCCGTCAACTACCTCTCCCACCGCAAACTCGCCTCAGCTGGGAAAATTCAGCCCAAAGTATTTGTTTAATTTCTCTGCCATTTCCTTATTCCCCACTATAATTTCTCCTGTCTCAGCCTGTAAGCGACCCACATTTACTTTCGCTAATCTTTTCCTTTTTACACACCTATAGAAGCTTTTACAGTCTGTTTTTATGTCTCTCGCTAGTTTACACTCATTTTATTTTCCCTTTCTTTATCAATTTCTTGGTCCTCCTTTGCTGAATTCTAAAATCCTCCCAATCCTCAGGCTTACTACTCTTTTTGGCAACATTATAAGCCTCTTCCTTTGATCTAATACTATCTTTAACTTCCCTTGTTAGCCACAGTTGGACCACTTTTTCTGTGGGGTTTTTGTGCCTTAAAGGAATATATATTTGTTGTAAATTATGTATTAATTCTTTAAATGCTGGCCATTGCTGGTCTACTGTCATACCTTTTAATGTAGTTTCCCAATCTACCTTAGCCAAGTCGCCCCTCATACCTACATAGTTTACTTTGTTTAGATTTAAGACCTAGTTTCGGATTTAACTAATTCACTTTCAAATTCATATATGGTCACTCTTCCCTAAAGGCCCCTTTACTGCAAGGTTATTAATTAACCCTTTCTCATTGCACAATACTAGATCTAAAATAGCCTGTTCCCTAGTTGGTTCCTCAACATACTGATCTAGAAAACTATCTTGTATACATTCCATGAATTCGTCCTTCACACTATTACTGCAAATTTGGATGTTCCCACTGCCGCAAACCGGCAGGTGAATTTCGCAGGTGGTGGTAACGTCGCTGTGCCCGGGCGATAAGACCTTAGCGCCCCGTTATCGCCCCCCCCACCCGAGGTGATAACGGGAGGCGCTAAGGCACTGAATTTCTAGCCCATGATCCCTAACAATGCAGCACTCCCTGGAATGGGATTTGAACCCACAACTCTCTGAATTAGAGGTGAGTTGCTACTAACTGATCCAAGCTGACACAATAATAAAACACATTGGGTTACCTTACAGTAAAAATCTTTCTTCTTGCCGCACTTTGCAACTTGCCGCGGTCTCTTGGGCTTCCAAATTTGTTGTAAAACAACCTTGCACCATTACCCTGTTCCAAGCTACTTTCATTTGGAGTAGGAGGGGAAGGAGAAGTGGCAGCAAAATGTATTGACATAAAAAACTAAGGATGTTTATGCAAAGGAGACACTTACCCAAGCCACCTGAAGAGTCACTCAGAAAGACTGCTGGCGATGATGATGATTTTCAACTGGGTGAGGAAACATTTTTTAATATTCATTCGTTAATGGTTGTGGAGTAACAATTTCCACAGCTCACTGTTATATTTTCAACAATCCTCCCATAAATATTTTTTTTCTGATGTAAATTTCACCCTTTTTATGATATCCATATAATTATCATTAATATCTGTATTAATCAGATATCTTGTATTCATAATGGCCCAGAAATTTGGGTCGGGGGCTTCCCGCGGGTGCAAGCCCCTGACCTGCACTTACCTAGCGCGCCGGCCATTGAGCTGTGGGCCCACGTGGGATTCCGATCCTGGGCCTCCTCCAACTGCCGGCGCGCAGTGCTTGCGTATCCCAGGGGCGCAGTTAGTTCGATGCGTCCCCTGGGATCACGTGGGCCATGGAGAGCCAATGGTAGCAGGGAATGCTTCATTCATAAGTTTGACAGGAAGAGCTGTCAAGCCTATAAATACTATAAGCCCCAATACATCACTAAAACTTCAAATAATTTTTTTTTTAAATCACATTTTTAAAATAACTATAAATTACATGAAATAACTATTTTAAACAATAATTTAAATTTTTGAAAAAATGAATTACATTTTCTAACGGGGCTAAAAATAAACTTTCCTTTCTTTAAAGTATTTAAAAATAATAAACCTATGGAAAAAATGTTTTAATTTTAATGAATTCACCACTTACCTTGTTAAAAGCAGGCCTTGCGCCTGCTTTTTAAAAGTGTAACTGCTGGAGACTTACCCTCCCGGAAAAACCTGCAAAAAAAACGTACGTTCGATGCGCAGGTGCTGCCTCTCCAGCGCACGCGTTCCACCTCTCAACCCCTTCTTTCAGGGGAACGGAAGTGCCGGTTTCCCGCGCATGCGCAGTGCATGCACAAAACTGGCACTTTCGTTGGGCCTACGGGTGAGTACCCCGTGCGTACTCACGCGTTGGGACCCGAATTTCTGGGCCAATATTAATCTGCCATAGAGATGAAATTCATGAGAATTTAGCTAAGCCTGTCAAATATAATTTTGTTTTAAAGCACCAGTCTGTCACAGCATGAACACATTTTAAGGCTTTTATAGGGAAACTTGGCCTTTTTTAGTCACTGAAGCGAAGATTGGGTTGCATTACTTAAAAGCAAGGTGAAATATAGAGAAGTGAAGAAGGGATGTCAGTGTGATTTATGGAAAGGTTTAATTGTAATCACTTGATTGCTTTATAAATGAAAGCTGTATTTGACCGTGAGGGACCAGGAACTGCTTTAATTCTCATTCTATTCCCATTCATGGATTTAATGAAACAATTGCCTACAGATTTTCAATCTCTGCGTCTTGCTTTGTAGTTCCATAAAACATTGGTTTAATATGGTGACTGAAATGGAGAGCTAGTGTAATTTATACTTAAAAAGTTGTTGAATGGCTGGCATCACTTGGGGGGAGGGGAAAAGGGAGGGGGGGAACCATTAACAAGAAAAGTCGGAGAAGCAGTTTGAACAGAGCAGCCTCAGACAGTGCCTTGAGGGCAGTGCAAAAACAAAACCAAGGCGCCCGGTACTGGGACAATTAATCTGCTGGAGGCACATGGCAGGAATTTTTCGACCCTCTTGGTGTGCAAAGAGTAGGGCCTATTTAGGTTTCATAATATTTGCAGAAATAGGAGGAAAAAAGTGTTTATGAAAGGCCATTAGTCAGAAACCTTTCTTTCAGCTGTGCCAAATGCTGCCTGCCACAGCTTTGAGGCTGATCTATGACAGCTGCACCAACACCGAGATCTACAAAATCAGCAGAGGGTTTTTTTTGTTGATTATTTCAAAGAAAAAGAAAATACTGGGAGGGGGAGAAAGTCACAAACCAGCAGTAGCTTATGACAAATAAAATTAACCCCGTTCCTGATTAAGCTAACTTTGTGATTGCTTCTAGTTATTTCTTTTGCATGCATATTTATTTTTCTGAGGTGATTTTCTTTTTTGTGTGAAGATTAGCTGATGCTGAATTGCAGAATGCAACAGTAACAAAATTATAAAGCTTCTTTGATGATCGAGATGGTAAATGCATTGCCCACTGCGATATTAGAAGGTCCGAGGTTTGATTTCCCGTGTGCTGAGTTGGCTGACCTCAGCCAGGGCACTGGTTGAAGTGCAACAATTGGTCACAAGCTCGATACATAAAGAAACTCAGTCAATGTTTCCATTTGTGATTGCTATCAAGTGACCTCCTCCTCCCTCTCCTGGAAGGTGCTCATTTGTGGACAGGATCAGGCCTCCCCTCCCCCATCCATGATAAAACCAGCTCACTGAGGCTCACTGTCAAGACCCACGTACATGAAAATTGGATGAGGTACCAGGCGGCTGTTGTCTCTCCAGCATGAGCACATTCAGGAGGAGAGGAGAGAACTGCAGGCTATTCTACAGCACATACCACTGTACCAATCACTAGTAATCGAGTCATTATCAAAATAGCATTGGCGCCAATACTGGAGCAGTTACATGCTTTTCCGTTTGCTTATGAATCAGGTGGAAAATACATCAATGCTGGCTTGCTCCTTTGCTTCAGTTTGATGCATTAAAAAAATTCTTTCCAAGTGGACATTAACATTGCAACAGACTTTATTTAATCTTCAGTTCCAAGACGTTTACCACCTCTCCCCAATCCTCTATTCTCTGTCTATACATAGGGTTCCCAACTATCCCGGTTTCGAAGGGAGTCTCCCGACATCGACTGTTCGTATCCCCAGCACTGCCACTGGCTGCTTGGGAGATGACCTGCACATTAACGAGGCAGAAATTCCGATCCCTACGGGTGGGTATGCGCTGTGTACTCACCCGTAGGAACATCGGAAATGCCGGTTTTAGGCATGCACTATGCATGCACTGGAAACCGGCATTTCCGATCTGTCAAAGAGAGTTCCGTTTTTTGGAGACCCTCCGCCCGCAGAAAACACTTACAATTCTTGCGCCTGTAAAAGCAGGCCCATTACCAGACTAAGAGTTGAAGAAAGTAAAAAAAAAAATTTTTTCCACTGATTTATCATTTTAAAATACTTTTAAAAAGGTAAGTTTATTTTTAGCCCTGTTAAAAACTTTAATTATTTTTTTCAAAAATTTAAATTTTTGTTTAAAATAGTTAATTTATGTAATTTATAGTCATTTTAAAAAGCGATGTTTTTAAAAAAATTATTTGAAGTTTTACTTTTGTTTTGAGGGAGATCTCTATTCATAGATTTGACAGGTCTTCCTGTCAAATCTATGAATGGAGATTCCCTGCTCTGATTGGCTCCCCATGGCCCATGTGATCCCAGGGACGCTGCGAACTACCTGCACCCCTGGGATACACGTGCCCTGCACACCGGCAGTTTGAAGAGGCCCGGCAATGGAACTCTGCACCTCCCAGGAGCCCTCGGTCCAGGCGGAGATTTTTCCAAATCGCAGCCCTCCGCCCGCGGGAGGGCTGCAAACGGAATTTCTGGGCCATTATTTTATTTAGGTGGAGAACGGGGCTGACGTTTTTAAATGCTGTAGCGGCTAATCAGCTGTTCACCACAGTCACGCTGTGCCTGCTTTTTTTAAAATTTGTTCCTGGGATGTGGGCATCGCTGGCAAGGCCAGCATTTAGTGCCCATTCCTAATTGCCCTTGAGAAGGTGGTGGTGAGCTGCCTTCTTGAACTGCTGCAGTCCGTGTGGTGAAGGTACTCCCACAGTGCTGTCAGGGAGGGAGTTCCAGGACTTTGACCCAGCGACGATGAAGGAACGGCGATATACTTCTAAGTCAGGATGGTGTGTGACTTGGAGGGGAACTTGGAGGTGGTGATGTTCCCATGCGCCTGCTGCCCTTGTCCTTCTAGGTGGAAGAGGTCGTGGGTTTAGGAGGTGCTGCCAAAGAAGCCTTAGCGAATTGCTGCAGTGCATCTTGTAGATGGTACACACTGCAGCCATGGTGCGCTGGTGGTGGAGGGAGTGAATTTGTAAGGTGGCGGATGGGGTGCCAATCAAGTGGGCTGCTTTGTCCTGGATGGTGTTGAGCTTCTTGAGTGTTGTTGGAGGTGCACTCATCCAGGCAAGTGGAGAGTATTCCATCACACTCCTGACTTGTGCCTTGTAGATGGCGGAAAGGCTTTGGGGAGTCAGGAGGTGAGACACTCACCGCAGAATACCCTGCCTCTGACCTGCTCTTCTAACCACAGTATTTATGTGGCAGGCCCAGTTAAGTTTCTGGTCAATGGTGACCCTCAGGATGTTGATGGTGAGGGATTTGGCGATGGTAACGCCGTTGAATCTCAAGGGGCGGTGATTAGACTCTCGCTTGTTGGAGATAGTCATTGCCTGGCATTTGTGTGGCACGAATGTTACTTGCCACTTATCAGCCCAAGCCTGAATGTCATCCAGGTCTTGCTGCATTCAGGCATGGACTGCTTCATTATCTGGGGAGTTGTGAATGGAACTGAACTCTGTGCAATCATCAGCGAACATCTCCATTTCTGACCTTGTGATGGAGGGAGGGTCATTGATGAAGCAGCTGAAGACGGTTGGGCCTAGGACACTGCCCGGAGGAACTCCTGCAGCGATGTCCTGGGGCTGAGTTGATTGACCTCGAACAACCACAACCATCTTCCCTTGTGTTATGTATGACTTCAGCCAGTGGAGAGTTTCCCCCCTGATTCCCATTGACGT
This sequence comes from Somniosus microcephalus, assembly GCF_052327205.1. Lineage (NCBI taxonomy): Eukaryota > Metazoa > Chordata > Chondrichthyes > Squaliformes > Somniosidae > Somniosus > Somniosus microcephalus. Next base: position 282,190,559 of record NC_140989.1, on the reverse strand, counting down.
CAGTTTTACTAGGGCTTCTTGATGCCACACTCGGTCAAATGCTGCGTTGATGTCAAGAGCAGTCACTCTCACCTCACCTCTGGAATTCAGCTCTTTTGTCCATGTTTGAACCAAGGCTGTAATCAGGTCTGGAGCTGAGTGGTCCTGGCAGAATCTGGCTTGCCGCACTTTCGGAGTTCTGGAAGCTTGTATTGTGTTAGACGGAGCTCGGCTTGAGTCGGAGCTGCTGCCTGGGTGTGCCGAGTGCGCAGGCCTGGAGGAGTTCCCGCATGTGGAATGATGGAGAGGGAGACGGTACTGGTGTGGAGGCAGAAGAATCTCTATTGAGAGATGATTTTTGCAAGGACCTGAGCCAGGAGTGTCTTCTTGATGGTAAAGAAAAACATCCCCCTGCAGCGACAGTACAGTGCAGAGCAAATATCTCTGCTTTTATCTGGTTACATTAATTTTTTGTGTGTTGGCAACCCACAAAATTAAAATTGATCCCCTGGACACTTTTGCAGCTGCAAGCAAGTTAAGAACCTGGGAGAAAAATCTCTTAACCTTCTCATTGATGTGACTGTGCGTTCACTGCGCTGGTGCTATGAGTGCGACTAATGGCGATGCTACCGTAAAGTCAGTAATATTTCACTTTATCATAGAAACCAAGCCTAACTTTGGTTCGCGAGCAATAGCAGCGTTCTGCTCTATCTGGTTTTCAATGGAGAAATACAGGAGTGACCCTTTGCAACCTCGTAGTTCTGCAGCTACCGTTAAAAAAGAAGTACGATTGTACTTACAATGGCAGCTGGAGTAAGGATAATCCCGAATATAAAAATTGGCTTCGCAAAATCGATTAATTCACAGTTGAATGTACCTTGTGTCAGCAACCATTTTCCATCAACCATTTTCCATCAACCATCCCTCCAGTATGATTTGGACAGGTTGGGCGATTGGGCAGATGCATGGCAGATGCAGTATAATGTGGATAAATGCAAGGTTATCCACTTTGGTGGCAAAAACAGGAAGGCAGATTATTATCTGAATGGCAATAGATTGGGAGACGGGGAAGTGCAACGAGACCTGGGTGTCCTTCTGCACTAGTCGCTGAAGGTAAGCATGCAGGTACAGCAGGCGGTTAAGAAGGCATGTTGGCCTTCGTAGCGAGAGAGTTCGAGTACAGGAACAAGGATGTGTTGCTGCAGTTGTACAGGGCCTTGGTGAGACCACACCTTGAGTATTGTGTGCAGTTTTGGTCGCCTTATCTGAGGAAGGATGTTCTTGCCATGGAGGGAGTGCAGCGAAGATTCACCAGGCTGATACCTGGGATGGCAGGAATGACGTATGAGGAGAGATTGAGTTGATTGGGCTTATACTCGCTGGAGTTTAGAAGAATGAGAGGGGATCTCATTGAAACTTATAAAATTCTAACAGGACTAGGCAGACTAGATGCAGGAAGGATGTTCCCAATAGTGGGGGAGTCCAGAACCAGGGGTCACAGTCTAAGGATAAGGGGTAAGCCATTTAGGACAGAGATGAGGAGGAATTTCTTCACCCAGAGAGTGGTGAACCTGTGGAATTCTCTACCACAGAAGGCAGTTGAGGCCAATTCATTAAATATATTCAAGAAGGAGTTAGATATATTTCTTAAGGCTAAAGGGATCAAGGGATATGGGGAGAAGGCAGGGACCGGGTACTGAATTTGGATGATCAGCCATGATCTCATTAAATGGTGGAACAGGCTCGACGGGCCGAATGGCGTACTCCTGCTCCTATCTTCTATGTTTCTATGAAATATGAAGTGAGAAGAGCCATTGTCATGCATACGGAACGTGCAAGACACAAAGATGCAGTGATCCGTCAAGAACAAACACTTCATATTACATCTTTATTCACAAGAAAGGACGCGCCTCAGGAAAATCTCGTGACAGCAGCAGAAATAGAAGTTTACCATGGTGTAATTCATCACTTAAGTTAATTAAGTCAAAACTGTGGTAATAATTGCTTCCAAATTTTCTACCAGATTAAGAAATTGCAAAAAAAATGTCTTGTGGATGCACAAATGCAAGTAGCATCACTGAGAATGTTTTGGCTCCAAAATCGCAGGAACTTTTAATTAATGATCTTCAATTACCACATATTTTCTCAGTGAAATGGATACCTCAAATAAGGGAAATAAGAAGTTTTTACCTGTGGTTGTTCGATAATTTTTTAAAGGCGGAAGGGATTAAACATGCCTTACTTAATTTTTACCACGACAACAAGTTCCCGTCCAAGTCACACATCATCCTGACTTAGAAGTATATCGCCGATCCTTCATTGTCACTGGGTCAAAATCCTGGAACTCCTTCCTCAACAGCACTGTGGGAGTACCCTCACCACACGGACTGCAGCGGTTCAAGAAGGCGGCTCACTACCACCTTCTCAAGGGCAATTAGGGATGGGCAATAAATGCTAGACTTGCCAGCGACGCCCACATCCCATAAAAACAAATTAAAAAACAAGACAAGTGATGCCATTGCTGCACGTTTCGAACATTACCGCCTTAATGTAAACTGTGTTTCATTCTATGTAGCTGATAATGCCTCTGTCAATTTTGGGAAACACAAGTCAGTTTACCAGAAGCTGAAACTACTGAATGACAAAATGATTCAGGTTGGATGCACGTTGTTGTGTATGTACCTTTAAGAGAAGAACTGATTCTATACTGCAGTACTGGCAGTGACCACCCCTGTATATAAAACCATAGCAGGCTTCTGTATTTCAGTCTTAAGTTACCCTCTGTTCAGCTGCAAGCACGAGCAGAGGGAGCAGCCAGACTTTGGAGAGTGGATTAAAGTGGTGGTCCCCTGACCAGGAAGAGGAGGAGAACGTTGGACCACCACCACCAACTCCACCATCATTACATCAACTGAGGTGCCTGGAGAGAGAGGACAGAGGAGGAGAAGGAGAAAGGAGGCCTACATCAACATCAACCAGGGGAGAGGCCTTTCTATCACTGCCTCCCCAATTTGGCCTCCACTTCAGGAGAGGGAGAGAGGGGAGAGAAACCAACTGCTTGAAAGGAGGGAAGAAAACTTCATCCGGAACATCTACAGGTGGATGTTATTTGGGGCACTCTCCCAAGACTTTGTATTTTAGGTGGGGGGAGAAAAGAAGAAGCAAGGCCGGATCATCAAGGGGTGTAGTGTGTGTGTGTGTGTGCTCTTGTTAAAAGCTAGGCCACACACACCACTAATTAGCATCCCTTCTATTGCCTGCCCTGGGAGAGCTTGGAGCTGCCCAAGGTGAAGTCTTTAATTTAATTTAATTACATCGTTAAGACCTGTTGCAGGACTAAGCCTGGGCTTCTCCAGCTTTTCCAGGTGAAGACGTCTTCTCCCCCTGCCAGAAGACCACCATCACCAAAGACTTTTTCCATCGGAGAGTGCAACCCTGCCAACACCCACCCACCATCCTGAGTGGCAACACTGCCCTTTGCGGCCTCCCTCCTTCCCCCCCCCCCCCAACCTCTCTCTCTCTCTCTCTCTCTCTTTGTCTCTCTCTGCCTGTCTTTCTAAGGCACCTTAGTTTCATCTATTTTATTAATTGCCAATTGAGCAGAGGGGAGAGGCCACACTCCCAATTTAAATCAATAAGGAGAGAGGTGTGTCCTCATTTTAATCAGCTCCCTCTGCTCAATAGAGGACAAAAAAAATATATATACACCGAGGCCATTAACACCTTCAGGTCTGTGACTTGGGGTGAGTGTAGCCCTTAAAAAAAGCACCCCAGAATGGCGACTGCGTCTTCGCCGGTGGCGGGGCCAGCCGGGACCTATGCGAGAGTGGTAGCCACGGCCACAGCTGCTCCCGCTGTTCCTGCTGCCCCGTCACCTTTTCGATTAATAACAAAAAAGCTTGGGGTGAAGAGCTACACTCACCCCACTATGACCATCGAGGCCTGCGTCAAGGCCATGGCTGGGGTTGTCGGCCCCTCAGCCATCGTCGCGGCCTCGAAAATGTATGGGAAGGCTGTGTTCTTCCTGGGGTCGGAGCGGGCGGTGTCCCTGGCTGTCGCCAAGGGGCTCACCGTGGGCGGGACCTTCCTGCCGGTGGATCCTCTCGAGGCCACCGCGCAGAGGATCATTATTTCCAACGTCCCGCCCTATGTTCCTGGTGAGCTCCTCCTTCCCCATTTGCGACAACTTGGGGAGGTGAGGTCGGGGATCACGCCCATCCCGCTCGGCTTCCGGGAGGCCAGCCTTCGCCACGTCTTCTCCTTCCGGCGCCAGCTGTTTATCCAGCTGGCGCGGGAGGAGGACACTGAAGGGGCGTTCGTCGTCCTCCACGAGGGGACCGCCTACCGCGCCTTTTGGACGTCGGACGGTGTGAGGTGCCATGCCTGCAGGGAGGTGGGGCACATCAGGAGGAACTGCCCTGCCTCCAAGGCCACCGGATCATCTCGTGCGGCCGAGGCTGGCGCCGCTGCCGCCGCCCTTCCCCCCGGATCTGCCCGCGCGTCAAGTACGTCTGATGCGCGGTTGACGTCGGGGGCCGATGCCACCAAGGCCTCCGGCGGGGGGGAGGGAGCGTGTCCGGCCGGAAAGAAGGCGCGGGGAAAAAAGAAGCACCTTGGGGCAGGCCCCCCCGTGGATGGTGAGCCCTTGCCCCTTGAGCCCCTTACACCCGCGCTCCTCGCGGAGTTGATCAGGGCAGATGTGAGCGGGAGGGGCCCCGTGCCCGAGCCTGTGGCCGCAACCGCCGCAGCGGTAATGCCAATACCTGCGGCCGGGCTCGGGCCCGAGGAACCCGACAAACCTGCTCCGCCGGAGGGAGTCGAGGAGGAGGCCTTTGCAGACATGGAGGTCTCCCTCGCTCCCTCCGTGCTAAAAAGAAGGCGCGACCCCCTGGATGAGGAGGAGGACCGGGAGGAGGAAGGTCCCTCCGAGCAGGGGGAGTCGTCGCCCGCCGCGGGTACTGCGCCCCCCCGCCCCCCCAGCGCTGTCGTCATCACCAGCGATCGGCAGGGGTCGCCTGTCCCTCGGGAGGCTGAGGCAGATGTGTCTGTCCAGCACGTGCCTCCCGGGGATGGGGATGAGACCCTGCCCGTGGGGGGGGTTGCAGAACAACCCGCGGCAGTAATTGAAGTTGACCTTTTATCGGTGTCGTTACCACTCGCCGGGTCGGGCAGCCTGGGGGCTGGGTCGGGCGAGCTCGAGGACAATGAGCTCGCCCAATGCGACCCGGACGTCTCCCAGGGGATGCTCGTCCTGGTAGAGCTTTTAATTCAAAACCCCCCGTCCGCTGGGTCGGAGGTTGGTGGCGGGGAGGAGGATGGCCCCCTGGCTGCGTCTCTGGTGCCGGACGTACTGGAGGAGCTGGAAATTGTTCTCTCCCCGGTTTCTCCGGTCGTTCCGGCGTCTGAGGCGGAGGGGAGCTCTGAACCGCCGCCGTCTTCTGGCCCGGCACCCCTAGAGGAGCCCAGGGAGAAATCCTCTGCCGCCGATCCTGGGGGTGGGATCCGGGCGGAGGCGGGGCTGGCTGGCGCGGCCGAGTCGTTCGCTTCGCACTGCGCGGCGGACGGGTCGGCCGCTGGTGACGACCCCCTGGAGGAGGATGGGGACTCGGTGATGGGCACGGAGGACGATTCGGACTCCAGCGCCGATGTGGCGATGGATGACCTCGTGCCCCTTGCCGAGTCTCCCCTCATTTCCGTAAGGGAACTCCGGGATTTTATGGCCACGTGCCTGGGTCAACGCAATAAGGTCCGGCTGGCCCTCGACAGGTGGTCGGAGCTGGCGCTGCTCATCGATTCCGTCCGCGCCGCCGTTAAGATCTTGGGCGCGGACGAGGGTGTGAACCCGCTCGAGCTGCGTCGGCTCACAACGTTTCTCACTGGGCTGCTGAGGAAGTGGCGGCGGACCAGCGGCTGCGCTTCCTCGCCCCGTTAGGTGTAGGTAGAGGTTGCACTATGCTTCTGACATGAAGATAACCATAGCCAGCCTCAACATCAACGGCAGCAGGGAGGCGCGCCGCAGATTCAATAACTTCTCGGTCCTTCGGGACGGGAAGTATGCGGTGTGCTTCCTGCAAGAAACCCACACCGTTCCGGGAGACGAAGCCACGTGGCTCCTGGAGTGGCAAGGAGGGGTCAGCATGAGTCACCTCTCCAACAATTCCAGCGGGGTGGCTATCTTGCTGGCCCCGCATTTTCAGCCGGAGATCTTGGGGGTCAAGGAGCACGTGCCGGGCCGCTTGCTCCATGTCACTGTTCGCCTGGGGGGCGTGCCGCTCCATCTAGTGAACGTGTACGCCCCTCAGACCAGTGCGCAGCAAGTGCGCTTCTTCGAAGAAGTGTCCGCTCTCTTGGGCTCCATCGACGTGGGCGAGTGCGTCATCCTCGGGGGGGATTTTAACTGCACCCTCGAGGCGAGGGACCGTTCGGGTCCCCCGCGAAGCCCGGCGGCGATGGAGAAGTTGAGGGACCTGGTTGGGTCCTTCGACTTGGTGGACGTCTGGCGAAATCTCCACCCCGACTCCAGCGCCTTCACTAGCGTGAGGTCTGGGGGAGGAAGGTCCAGAATCGACCGCCTCTACATTTCCCGGGCGTTCGTCTCCTGCGTTCCGGCAGCTTCCATGCGGCCGGTGCCGTGCACGGACCACCACCTGGTGTGGGCGGAGCTCGCTCCGCTGCGCGTGCGGGGGGGGTCCGTGTACTGGCATTTTAACAACCTGCTGCTGGAGGACGCACGGTTCCGGGATTCGTTTCGTCGATTCTGGGCCGACTGGAGAAGGAAGCAGGGGGGCTTCCCCTCCTTGAGGCTATGGTGGGATGTGGGCAAGGCTCACATCCGTCTCTTCTGTCAGGAGTACGCGAAGGGGTCGACCAAGAGGCGGGAGGCCCGGGTCGGGCGGTTGGAGAAGGAGGTGCTCGACCTGGAGTCCCGTCTCGGTCAGGTCGTCGAGGACCCGGCCCTGCGGAAGGTGTACGAAGAGAAGAAGGGCGCGCTGAAGGACCTGCAGCTCGTCGGGTCCCGAGGCGCGTACGTGAGGTCGCGGATCCAGCTCCTGCGGGACCTGGACCGCGGCTCCCCCTTCTTCTACTCGCTGGAAAAAAGACGGGGGGTCCGTAAGCAGCTCTTGGGGCTGCTGGCCGACGACGGATCTCTGGTCTCGGATCCGGAGGGAATCAGCGTGGAGACCCGCGCCTATTACGGGGCTCTGTTCTCTCCGGATCCGTCCAGCGAGGATGCGCGCAGAGTTTTGTGGGAGGACCTGCCGAAGGTTGGCCCGGAGGGCGCCGAAAAATTGGACGCTCCGCTAAGTCTGGCGGAGCTGACCGGCGCCCTCCGCCAGCTCTCTAGGGGAAAGTCCCCGGGGCTGGACGGGCTGACCGTGGAGTTCCACAGGGCGTTCTGGGACGTCTTGGGGGGCGACTACGCGCGGGTCCTGGGGGAAAGTTTGGCGACCGGGGAGATGCCCCTCTCTTGGCGCAGGGCGGTCATTGTCCTGCTGCCTAAGAAGGGCGATCTCCGCCTCCTTAAGAACTGGCGCCCGGTCTCCCTCCTCAGCACGGACTATAAAATCTTTGCCAGGGCCATGTCTGCTCGCCTTGGCACCGTGCTGGCCCACATGATCCACCCCGACCAGTCCTACACGGTCCCGGGCCGGACCATCCACGATAACATCCATCTGGTCCGGGACCTGGTCCACCACTCCCAGAGGGCAGGTCTGTCGGTCGCCTTCCTTTCCCTGGATCAGGAGAAGGCGTTCGACAGGGTGGATCACGAGTATCTCTTCGGGACTCTGCGCGCAGTCGGGTTCGGGACGCATTTCGTCGCCCGGATCCGACTTCTGTACGCCGCCGCGGAGTGTCTGATTAAAGTTAACGGGTCCTTGACGGCGCCCCTTCGCTTCGGGAGGGGGGTGCGTCAGGGATGCCCCATGTCCGGCCAGTTATATGCCATTTGCGTGGAGCCTTTCCTGCGCCTCTTGCGGAAGAGGTTGACGGGACTGGCTCTGCAAGGGCCGGGCGTGGAGGTGGTCCTCTCGGCTTACGCCGATGACGTGCTCCTCACGGTCACGGATCCCGCTGACTTGCGGAGGATGCGGGAATGCCAGCAGATTTACTCGGACGCATCCTCCGCCAAGATCAACTGGGAGAAATGTTCCGGACTCCTGGTGGGTCAGTGGCGGGTGGACTCCCTGCCGGAGGAGTTCAGGCCTTTCGCCTGGAGCACCACGCACCTCCTCTATTTGGGAGTCTACCTTAGCCCTGCCGAGGACGCTTGGCCGGCGAACTGGCAAGAGCTGGAGGCCAAAGTCACCGCTCGCCTAGGACGCTGGACAGGACTGCTCCGAGTGTTGTCCTACAGGGGTCGAGCGCTGGTCATAAACCAGCTGGTGGCCGCCATGTTGTGGTACCGGTTGGTCACTTTGATCCCTCCCCCTGCGTTTGTCGCCAAGATTCAGAAGAAGCTCATCGACTTCTTCTGGGACAAAAGGAAGCACTGGGTCTCTGCCGCGGTTCTGTGTCTCCCGCTTAGGGAGGGCGGTCAGGCGCTGGTGTGCCTTCGCACCCAGGCTGCGACTTTCCGTCTTCAGACGCTGCAGAGATACCTGTACGTCGAGAATCCTCCGAGATGGTGTGCGCTGGCGACGTTTTTCTTCCGCCAGCTGCATGGCCTCAATTACGACACGCAGCTCCTGTTTGCGAAAGTGGGCAGCAGGCGTGCCGGCCTGCGGGAGCTGCCTGTCTTCTACCAGGAACTACTATGGGTTTGGAACTACGTCGCTTCCAGGCGGAGCTCTCCCCCGTCAGGAGCGGCGGCTCTCCTTCGGGAACCGCTGCTCAGGAATCCGCACCTCCACGAACACGGGTTCGGGCGGCTGGCGGAGGGTAGGGCTGTGGCTGGCAAGGTGACCAGAGTCGGGGACCTGCTCGATGGCGGAGGAGCGGGCTGGATGGCGCCGGAGGAGCTGGCGCGGCGCCTGTCCTGGGCCAACGTCCGGCTCGCGGTCGAAACCATCGAATCGGTAAAAGCGGCACTGGGCCCCGACTCCACTAGGTGTATCGAGGCGGCTCAAGCACGTGGGGCGATCCCGTCCGAGCTTACCCCCGTTCGGACGGAATTCCTCATCGGCGCCCGGCCCCGAAACTCCCCTCGGGAACCGGCGCCTCACAACTTGAGCCGTCTCGAGGAAATACCCTCCGTGCCTTTTCATTCCGCGCGGAGGGGTTTCCTGTACGGGCTGCTCCTGCACACTCTCCACTTTGCCATCTTCGTCTACCGTCCGGACACGCCTTGGCGTGGCGTTTTGCCGACCGGCGGTAGCGGAGGTCCCCAATGGAGGGCTCTCTATGCGGGAGTCCTCCCTTGTTCCATCGGGGACTTGGCCTGGAGGGTGTTGCACGGAGCGGTCCCGTGCAATAAGGTTTTAAGTAGGTTCACGGACTCCCAGGCCGCCTGCATTTTTTGCGGCCTGGAGGAGTCCGTGTTTCACGTTTATATGGATTGTGAGAGGTTGCAGCCCCTCTTTCACTACTTGAAGGGGCTGCTCCTCGATTTTTGGTTGCACTTCAGTCCCACGCTCTTGATCTACGGTCACCCGGTGCGGAGGGGAGCGGACAGGTTGGAGGACCTCCTTGTGGGCCTGCTCCTGGGCCTGGCTAAAAGAGCCATCAATTGGTCCAGGCAGCGGGCGGTCGAGGGGGTCGTCCAGCCGGATTGCCTGCATCTCTTCCGCGGCCATGTTCGCGCCCGGGTGGCCCTGGAGATGGAGCACGCGGTGTCCGCCGGTGCGCTTGAGTATTTCCGCGACCGGTGGGCGCCGCGGGGACTGGAGTGCATCATCAACACAGATAACCAAATTTTAATTTGATTTGTTAAGCTTTAGTTGAACTTTTGTTTATTTACAGTCGAATTGGTTTTTTTTTTGGGTCCAAATAAAAGAGTACCCTCTGTTCAGCTGCAAGCACGAGCAGAGGGAGCAGCCAGACTTTGGAGAGTGGATTAAAGTGGTGGTCCCCTGACCAGGAAGAGGAGGAGAACGTTGGACCACCACCACCAACTCCACCATCATTACATCAACTGAGGTGCCTGGAGAGAGAGGACAGAGGAGGAGAAGGAGAAAGGAGGCCTACATCAACATCAACCAGGGGAGAGGCCTTTCTATCACTGCCTCCCCAATTTGGCCTCCACTTCAGGAGAGGGAGAGAGGGGAGAGAAACCAACTGCTTGAAAGGAGGGAAGAAAACTTCATCCGGAACATCTACAGGTGGATGTTATTTGGGGCACTCTCCCAAGACTTTGTATTTTAGGTGGGGGGAGAAAAGAAGAAGCAAGGCCGGATCATCAAGGGGTGTAGTGTGTGTGTGTGTGTGCTCTTGTTAAAAGCTAGGCCACACACACCACTAATTAGCATCCCTTCTATTGCCTGCCCTGGGAGAGCTTGGAGCTGCCCAAGGTGAAGTCTTTAATTTAATTTAATTACATCGTTAAGACCTGTTGCAGGACTAAGCCTGGGCTTCTCCAGCTTTTCCAGGTGAAGACGTCTTCTCCCCCTGCCAGAAGACCACCATCACCAAAGACTTTTTCCATCGGAGAGTGCAACCCTGCCTACACCCACCCACCATCCTGAGTGGCAACACTGCCCTTTGCGGCCTCCCTCCTTCCCACCCCCCCACCTCTCTCTCTCTCTTTGTCTCTCTCTGCCTGTCTTTCTAAGGCACCTTAGTTTCATCTATTTTATTAATTGCCAATTGAGCAGAGGGGAGAGGCCACACTCCCAATTTAAATCAATAAGGAGAGAGGTGTGTCCTCATTTTAATCAGCTCCCTCTGCTCAATAGAGGACAAAAAAAATATATATACACCGAGGCCATTAACACCTTCAGGTCTGTGACTTGGGGTGAGTGTAGCCCTTAAAAAAAGCACCCCAGAATGGCGACTGCGTCTTCGCCGGTGGCGGGGCCAGCCGGGACCTATGCGAGAGTGGTAGCCACGGCCACAGCTGCTCCCGCTGTTCCTGCTGCCCCGTCACCTTTTCGATTAATAACAAAAAAGCTTGGGGTGAAGAGCTACACTCACCCCACTATGACCATCGAGGCCTGCGTCAAGGCCATGGCTGGGGTTGTCGGCCCCTCAGCCATCGTCGCGGCCTCGAAAATGTATGGGAAGGCTGTGTTCTTCCTGGGGTCGGAGCGGGCGGTGTCCCTGGCTGTCGCCAAGGGGCTCACCGTGGGCGGGACCTTCCTGCCGGTGGATCCTCTCGAGGCCACCGCGCAGAGGATCATTATTTCCAACGTCCCGCCCTATGTTCCTGGTGAGCTCCTCCTTCCCCATTTGCGACAACTTGGGGAGGTGAGGTCGGGGATCACGCCCATCCCGCTCGGCTTCCGGGAGGCCAGCCTTCGCCACGTCTTCTCCTTCCGGCGCCAGCTGTTTATCCAGCTGGCGCGGGAGGAGGACACTGAAGGGGCGTTCGTCGTCCTCCACGAGGGGACCGCCTACCGCGCCTTTTGGACGTCGGACGGTGTGAGGTGCCATGCCTGCAGGGAGGTGGGGCACATCAGGAGGAACTGCCCTGCCTCCAAGGCCACCGGATCATCTCGTGCGGCCGAGGCTGGCGCCGCTGCCGCCGCCCTTCCCCCCGGATCTGCCCGCGCGTCAAGTACGTCTGATGCGCGGTTGACGTCGGGGGCCGATGCCACCAAGGCCTCCGGCGGGGGGGAGGGAGCGTGTCCGGCCGGAAAGAAGGCGCGGGGAAAAAAGAAGCACCTTGGGGCAGGCCCCCCCGTGGATGGTGAGCCCTTGCCCCTTGAGCCCCTTACACCCGCGCTCCTCGCGGAGTTGATCAGGGCAGATGTGAGCGGGAGGGGCCCCGTGCCCGAGCCTGTGGCCGCAACCGCCGCAGCGGTAATGCCAATACCTGCGGCCGGGCTCGGGCCCGAGGAACCCGACAAACCTGCTCCGCCGGAGGGAGTCGAGGAGGAGGCCTTTGCAGACATGGAGGTCTCCCTCGCTCCCTCCGTGCTAAAAAGAAGGCGCGACCCCCTGGATGAGGAGGAGGACCGGGAGGAGGAAGGTCCCTCCGAGCAGGGGGAGTCGTCGCCCGCCGCGGGTACTGCGCCCCCCCGCCCCCCCAGCGCTGTCGTCATCACCAGCGATCGGCAGGGGTCGCCTGTCCCTCGGGAGGCTGAGGCAGATGTGTCTGTCCAGCACGTGCCTCCCGGGGATGGGGATGAGACCCTGCCCGTGGGGGGGGTTGCAGAACAACCCGCGGCAGTAATTGAAGTTGACCTTTTATCGGTGTCGTTACCACTCGCCGGGTCGGGCAGCCTGGGGGCTGGGTCGGGCGAGCTCGAGGACAATGAGCTCGCCCAATGCGACCCGGACGTCTCCCAGGGGATGCTCGTCCTGGTAGAGCTTTTAATTCAAAACCCCCCGTCCGCTGGGTCGGAGGTTGGTGGCGGGGAGGAGGATGGCCCCCTGGCTGCGTCTCTGGTGCCGGACGTACTGGAGGAGCTGGAAATTGTTCTCTCCCCGGTTTCTCCGGTCGTTCCGGCGTCTGAGGCGGAGGGGAGCTCTGAACCGCCGCCGTCTTCTGGCCCGGCACCCCTAGAGGAGCCCAGGGAGAAATCCTCTGCCGCCGATCCTGGGGGTGGGATCCGGGCGGAGGCGGGGCTGGCTGGCGCGGCCGAGTCGTTCGCTTCGCACTGCGCGGCGGACGGGTCGGCCGCTGGTGACGACCCCCTGGAGGAGGATGGGGACTCGGTGATGGGCACGGAGGACGATTCGGACTCCAGCGCCGATGTGGCGATGGATGACCTCGTGCCCCTTGCCGAGTCTCCCCTCATTTCCGTAAGGGAACTCCGGGATTTTATGGCCACGTGCCTGGGTCAACGCAATAAGGTCCGGCTGGCCCTCGACAGGTGGTCGGAGCTGGCGCTGCTCATCGATTCCGTCCGCGCCGCCGTTAAGATCTTGGGCGCGGACGAGGGTGTGAACCCGCTCGAGCTGCGTCGGCTCACAACGTTTCTCACTGGGCTGCTGAGGAAGTGGCGGCGGACCAGCGGCTGCGCTTCCTCGCCCCGTTAGGTGTAGGTAGAGGTTGCACTATGCTTCTGACATGAAGATAACCATAGCCAGCCTCAACATCAACGGCAGCAGGGAGGCGCGCCGCAGATTCAATAACTTCTCGGTCCTTCGGGACGGGAAGTATGCGGTGTGCTTCCTGCAAGAAACCCACACCGTTCCGGGAGACGAAGCCACGTGGCTCCTGGAGTGGCAAGGAGGGGTCAGCATGAGTCACCTCTCCAACAATTCCAGCGGGGTGGCTATCTTGCTGGCCCCGCATTTTCAGCCGGAGATCTTGGGGGTCAAGGAGCACGTGCCGGGCCGCTTGCTCCATGTCACTGTTCGCCTGGGGGGCGTGCCGCTCCATCTAGTGAACGTGTACGCCCCTCAGACCAGTGCGCAGCAAGTGCGCTTCTTCGAAGAAGTGTCCGCTCTCTTGGGCTCCATCGACGTGGGCGAGTGCGTCATCCTCGGGGGGGATTTTAACTGCACCCTCGAGGCGAGGGACCGTTCGGGTCCCCCGCGAAGCCCGGCGGCGATGGAGAAGTTGAGGGACCTGGTTGGGTCCTTCGACTTGGTGGACGTCTGGCGAAATCTCCACCCCGACTCCAGCGCCTTCACTAGCGTGAGGTCTGGGGGAGGAAGGTCCAGAATCGACCGCCTCTACATTTCCCGGGCGTTCGTCTCCTGCGTTCCGGCAGCTTCCATGCGGCCGGTGCCGTGCACGGACCACCACCTGGTGTGGGCGGAGCTCGCTCCGCTGCGCGCGCGGGGGGGGTCCGTGTACTGGCATTTTAACAACCTGCTGCTGGAGGACGCACGGTTCCGGGATTCGTTTCGTCGATTCTGGGCCGACTGGAGAAGGAAGCAGGGGGGCTTCCCCTCCTTGAGGCTATGGTGGGATGTGGGCAAGGCTCACATCCGTCTCTTCTGTCAGGAGTACGCGAAGGGGTCGACCAAGAGGCGGGAGGCCCGGGTCGGGCGGTTGGAGAAGGAGGTGCTCGACCTGGAGTCCCGTCTCGGTCAGGTCGTCGAGGACCCGGCCCTGCGGAAGGTGTACGAAGAGAAGAAGGGCGCGCTGAAGGACCTGCAGCTCGTCGGGTCCCGAGGCGCGTACGTGAGGTCGCGGATCCAGCTCCTGCGGGACCTGGACCGCGGCTCCCCCTTCTTCTACTCGCTGGAAAAAAGACGGGGGGTCCGTAAGCAGCTCTTGGGGCTGCTGGCCGACGACGGATCTCTGGTCTCGGATCCGGAGGGAATCAGCGTGGAGACCCGCGCCTATTACGGGGCTCTGTTCTCTCCGGATCCGTCCAGCGAGGATGCGCGCAGAGTTTTGTGGGAGGACCTGCCGAAGGTTGGCCCGGAGGGCGCCGAAAAATTGGACGCTCCGCTAAGTCTGGCGGAGCTGACCGGCGCCCTCCGCCAGCTCTCTAGGGGAAAGTCCCCGGGGCTGGACGGGCTGACCGTGGAGTTCCACAGGGCGTTCTGGGACGTCTTGGGGGGCGACTACGCGCGGGTCCTGGGGGAAAGTTTGGCGACCGGGGAGATGCCCCTCTCTTGGCGCAGGGCGGTCATTGTCCTGCTGCCTAAGAAGGGCGATCTCCGCCTCCTTAAGAACTGGCGCCCGGTCTCCCTCCTCAGCACGGACTATAAAATCTTTGCCAGGGCCATGTCTGCTCGCCTTGGCACCGTGCTGGCCCACATGATCCACCCCGACCAGTCCTACACGGTCCCGGGCCGGACCATCCACGATAACATCCATCTGGTCCGGGACCTGGTCCACCACTCCCAGAGGGCAGGTCTGTCGGTCGCCTTCCTTTCCCTGGATCAGGAGAAGGCGTTCGACAGGGTGGATCACGAGTATCTCTTCGGGACTCTGCGCGCAGTCGGGTTCGGGACGCATTTCGTCGCCCGGATCCGACTTCTGTACGCCGCCGCGGAGTGTCTGATTAAAGTTAACGGGTCCTTGACGGCGCCCCTTCGCTTCGGGAGGGGGGTGCGTCAGGGATGCCCCATGTCCGGCCAGTTATATGCCATTTGCGTGGAGCCTTTCCTGCGCCTCTTGCGGAAGAGGTTGACGGGACTGGCTCTGCAAGGGCCGGGCGTGGAGGTGGTCCTCTCGGCTTACGCCGATGACGTGCTCCTCACGGTCACGGATCCCGCTGACTTGCGGAGGATGCGGGAATGCCAGCAGATTTACTCGGACGCATCCTCCGCCAAGATCAACTGGGAGAAATGTTCCGGACTCCTGGTGGGTCAGTGGCGGGTGGACTCCCTGCCGGAGGAGTTCAGGCCTTTCGCCTGGAGCACCACGCACCTCCTCTATTTGGGAGTCTACCTTAGCCCTGCCGAGGACGCTTGGCCGGCGAACTGGCAAGAGCTGGAGGCCAAAGTCACCGCTCGCCTAGGACGCTGGACAGGACTGCTCCGAGTGTTGTCCTACAGGGGTCGAGCGCTGGTCATAAACCAGCTGGTGGCCGCCATGTTGTGGTACCGGTTGGTCACTTTGATCCCTCCCCCTGCTTTTGTCGCCAAGATTCAGAAGAAGCTCATCGACTTCTTCTGGGACAAAAGGAAGCACTGGGTCTCTGCCGCGGTTCTGTGTCTCCCGCTTAGGGAGGGCGGTCAGGCGCTGGTGTGCCTTCGCACCCAGGCTGCGACTTTCCGTCTTCAGACGCTGCAGAGATACCTGTACGTCGAGAATCCTCCGAGATGGTGTGCGCTGGCGACGTTTTTCTTCCGCCAGCTGCATGGCCTCAATTACGACACGCAGCTCCTGTTTGCGAAAGTGGGCAGCAGGCGTGCCGGCCTGCGGGAGCTGCCTGTCTTCTACCAGGAACTACTATGGGTTTGGAACTACGTCGCTTCCAGGCGGAGCTCTCCCCCGTCAGGAGCGGCGGCTCTCCTTCGGGAGCCGCTGCTCAGGAATCCGCACCTCCACGAACACGGGTTCGGGCGGCTGGCGGAGGGTAGGGCTGTGGCTGGCAAAGTGACTAGAGTCGGGGACCTGCTCGATGGCGGAGGAGCGGGCTGGATGGCGCCGGAGGAGCTGGCGCGGCGCCTGTCCTGGGCCAACGTCCAGCTCGCGGTCGAAACCATCGAATCGGTAAAAGCGGCACTGGGCCCCGACTCCACTAGGTGTATCGAGGCGGCTCAAGCACGTGGGGCGATCCCGTCCGAGCTTACCCCCGTTCGGACGGAATTCCTCATCGGCGCCCGGCCCCGAAACTCCCCTCGGGAACCGGCGCCTCACAACTTGAGCCGTCTCGAGGAAATACCCTCCGTGCCTTTTCATTCCGCGCGGAGGGGTTTCCTGTACGGGCTGCTCCTGCACACTCTCCACTTTGCCATCTTCGTCTACCGTCCGGACACGCCTTGGCGTGGCGTTTTGCCGACCGGCGGTAGCGGAGGTCCCCAATGGAGGGCTCTCTATGCGGGAGTCCTCCCTTGTTCCATCGGGGACTTGGCCTGGAGGGTGTTGCACGGAGCGGTCCCGTGCAATAAGGTTTTAAGTAGGTTCACGGACTCCCAGGCCGCCTGCATTTTTTGCGGCCTGGAGGAGTCCGTGTTTCACGTTTATATGGATTGTGAGAGGTTGCAGCCCCTCTTTCACTACTTGAAGGGGCTGCTCCTCGATTTTTGGTTGCACTTCAGTCCCACGCTCTTGATCTACGGTCACCCGGTGCGGAGGGGAGCGGACAGGTTGGAGGACCTCCTTGTGGGCCTGCTCCTGGGCCTGGCTAAAAGAGCCATCAATTGGTCCAGGCAGCGGGCGGTCGAGGGGGTCGTCCAGCCGGATTGCCTGCATCTCTTCCGCGGCCATGTTCGCGCCCGGGTGGCCCTGGAGATGGAGCACGCGGTGTCCGCCGGTGCGCTTGAGTATTTCCGCGACCGGTGGGCGCCGCGGGGACTGGAGTGCATCATCAACACGGATAACCAAATTTTAATTTGATTTGTTAAGCTTTAGTTGAACTTTTGTTTATTTACAGTCGAATTGGTTTTTTTTGGGTCCAAATAAAAGAGTACCCTCTGTTCAGCTGCAAGCACGAGCAGAGGGAGCAGCCAGACTTTGGAGAGTGGATTAAAGTGGTGGTCCCCTGACCAGGAAGAGGAGGAGAACGTTGGACCACCACCACCAACTCCACCATCATTACATCAACTGAGGTGCCTGGAGAGAGAGGACAGAGGAGGAGAAGGAGAAAGGAGGCCTACATCAACATCAACCAGGGGAGAGGCCTTTCTATCACTGCCTCCCCAATTTGGCCTCCACTTCAGGAGAGGGAGAGAGGGGAGAGAAACCAACTGCTTGAAAGGAGGGAAGAAAACTTCATCCGGAACATCTACAGGTGGATGTTATTTGGGGCACTCTCCCAAGACTTTGTATTTTAGGTGGGGGGAGAAAAGAAGAAGCAAGGCCGGATCATCAAGGGGTGTAGTGTGTGTGTGTGTGTGCTCTTGTTAAAAGCTAGGCCACACACACCACTAATTAGCATCCCTTCTATTGCCTGCCCTGGGAGAGCTTGGAGCTGCCCAAGGTGAAGTCTTTAATTTAATTTAATTACATCGTTAAGACCTGTTGCAGGACTAAGCCTGGGCTTCTCCAGCTTTTCCAGGTGAAGACGTCTTCTCCCCCTGCCAGAAGACCACCATCACCAAAGACTTTTTCCATCGGAGAGTGCAACCCTGCCTACACCCACCCACCATCCTGAGTGGCAACACTGCCCTTTGCGGCCTCCCTCCTTCCCACCCCCCCACCTCTCTCTCTCTCTTTGTCTCTCTCTGCCTGTCTTTCTAAGGCACCTTAGTTTCATCTATTTTATTAATTGCCAATTGAGCAGAGGGGAGAGGCCACACTCCCAATTTAAATCAATAAGGAGAGAGGTGTGTCCTCATTTTAATCAGCTCCCTCTGCTCAATAGAGGACAAAAAAAATATATATACACCGAGGCCATTAACACCTTCAGGTCTGTGACTTGGGGTGAGTGTAGCCCTTAAAAAAAGCACCCCAGAATGGCGACTGCGTCTTCGCCGGTGGCGGGGCCAGCCGGGACCTATGCGAGAGTGGTAGCCACGGCCACAGCTGCTCCCGCTGTTCCTGCTGCCCCGTCACCTTTTCGATTAATAACAAAAAAGCTTGGGGTGAAGAGCTACACTCACCCCACTATGACCATCGAGGCCTGCGTCAAGGCCATGGCTGGGGTTGTCGGCCCCTCAGCCATCGTCGCGGCCTCGAAAATGTATGGGAAGGCTGTGTTCTTCCTGGGGTCGGAGCGGGCGGTGTCCCTGGCTGTCGCCAAGGGGCTCACCGTGGGCGGGACCTTCCTGCCGGTGGATCCTCTCGAGGCCACCGCGCAGAGGATCATTATTTCCAACGTCCCGCCCTATGTTCCTGGTGAGCTCCTCCTTCCCCATTTGCGACAACTTGGGGAGGTGAGGTCGGGGATCACGCCCATCCCGCTCGGCTTCCGGGAGGCCAGCCTTCGCCACGTCTTCTCCTTCCGGCGCCAGCTGTTTATCCAGCTGGCGCGGGAGGAGGACACTGAAGGGGCGTTCGTCGTCCTCCACGAGGGGACCGCCTACCGCGCCTTTTGGACGTCGGACGGTGTGAGGTGCCATGCCTGCAGGGAGGTGGGGCACATCAGGAGGAACTGCCCTGCCTCCAAGGCCACCGGATCATCTCGTGCGGCCGAGGCTGGCGCCGCTGCCGCCGCCCTTCCCCCCGGATCTGCCCGCGCGTCAAGTACGTCTGATGCGCGGTTGACGTCGGGGGCCGATGCCACCAAGGCCTCCGGCGGGGGGGAGGGAGCGTGTCCGGCCGGAAAGAAGGCGCGGGGAAAAAAGAAGCACCTTGGGGCAGGCCCCCCCGTGGATGGTGAGCCCTTGCCCCTTGAGCCCCTTACACCCGCGCTCCTCGCGGAGTTGATCAGGGCAGATGTGAGCGGGAGGGGCCCCGTGCCCGAGCCTGTGGCCGCAACCGCCGCAGCGGTAATGCCAATACCTGCGGCCGGGCTCGGGCCCGAGGAACCCGACAAACCTGCTCCGCCGGAGGGAGTCGAGGAGGAGGCCTTTGCAGACATGGAGGTCTCCCTCGCTCCCTCCGTGCTAAAAAGAAGGCGCGACCCCCTGGATGAGGAGGAGGACCGGGAGGAGGAAGGTCCCTCCGAGCAGGGGGAGTCGTCGCCCGCCGCGGGTACTGCGCCCCCCCGCCCCCCCAGCGCTGTCGTCATCACCAGCGATCGGCAGGGGTCGCCTGTCCCTCGGGAGGCTGAGGCAGATGTGTCTGTCCAGCACGTGCCTCCCGGGGATGGGGATGAGACCCTGCCCGTGGGGGGGGTTGCAGAACAACCCGCGGCAGTAATTGAAGTTGACCTTTTATCGGTGTCGTTACCACTCGCCGGGTCGGGCAGCCTGGGGGCTGGGTCGGGCGAGCTCGAGGACAATGAGCTCGCCCAATGCGACCCGGACGTCTCCCAGGGGATGCTCGTCCTGGTAGAGCTTTTAATTCAAAACCCCCCGTCCGCTGGGTCGGAGGTTGGTGGCGGGGAGGAGGATGGCCCCCTGGCTGCGTCTCTGGTGCCGGACGTACTGGAGGAGCTGGAAATTGTTCTCTCCCCGGTTTCTCCGGTCGTTCCGGCATCTGAGGCGGAGGGGAGCTCTGAACCGCCGCCGTCTTCTGGCCCGGCACCCCTAGAGGAGCCCAGGGAGAAATCCTCTGCCGCCGATCCTGGGGGTGGGATCCGGGCGGAGGCGGGGCTGGCTGGCGCGGCCGAGTCGTTCGCTTCGCACTGCGCGGCGGACGGGTCGGCCGCTGGTGACGACCCCCTGGAGGAGGATGGGGACTCGGTGATGGGCACGGAGGACGATTCGGACTCCAGCGCCGATGTGGCGATGGATGACCTCGTGCCCCTTGCCGAGTCTCCCCTCATTTCCGTAAGGGAACTCCGGGATTTTATGGCCACGTGCCTGGGTCAACGCAATAAGGTCCGGCTGGCCCTCGACAGGTGGTCGGAGCTGGCGCTGCTCATCGATTCCGTCCGCGCCGCCGTTAAGATCTTGGGCGCGGACGAGGGTGTGAACCCGCTCGAGCTGCGTCGGCTCACAACGTTTCTCACTGGGCTGCTGAGGAAGTGGCGGCGGACCAGCGGCTGCGCTTCCTCGCCCCGTTAGGTGTAGGTAGAGGTTGCACTATGCTTCTGACATGAAGATAACCATAGCCAGCCTCAACATCAACGGCAGCAGGGAGGCGCGCCGCAGATTCAATAACTTCTCGGTCCTTCGGGACGGGAAGTATGCGGTGTGCTTCCTGCAAGAAACCCACACCGTTCCGGGAGACGAAGCCACGTGGCTCCTGGAGTGGCAAGGAGGGGTCAGCATGAGTCACCTCTCCAACAATTCCAGCGGGGTGGCTATCTTGCTGGCCCCGCATTTTCAGCCGGAGATCTTGGGGGTCAAGGAGCACGTGCCGGGCCGCTTGCTCCATGTCACTGTTCGCCTGGGGGGCGTGCCGCTCCATCTAGTGAACGTGTACGCCCCTCAGACCAGTGCGCAGCAAGTGCGCTTCTTCGAAGAAGTGTCCGCTCTCTTGGGCTCCATCGACGTGGGCGAGTGCGTCATCCTCGGGGGGGATTTTAACTGCACCCTCGAGGCGAGGGACCGTTCGGGTCCCCCGCGAAGCCCGGCGGCGATGGAGAAGTTGAGGGACCTGGTTGGGTCCTTCGACTTGGTGGACGTCTGGCGAAATCTCCACCCCGACTCCAGCGCCTTCACTAGCGTGAGGTCTGGGGGAGGAAGGTCCAGAATCGACCGCCTCTACATTTCCCGGGCGTTCGTCTCCTGCGTTCCGGCAGCTTCCATGCGGCCGGTGCCGTGCACGGACCACCACCTGGTGTGGGCGGAGCTCGCTCCGCTGCGCGCGCGGGGGGGGTCCGTGTACTGGCATTTTAACAACCTGCTGCTGGAGGACGCACGGTTCCGGGATTCGTTTCGTCGATTCTGGGCCGACTGGAGAAGGAAGCAGGGGGGCTTCCCCTCCTTGAGGCTATGGTGGGATGTGGGCAAGGCTCACATCCGTCTCTTCTGTCAGGAGTACGCGAAGGGGTCGACCAAGAGGCGGGAGGCCCGGGTCGGGCGGTTGGAGAAGGAGGTGCTCGACCTGGAGTCCCGTCTCGGTCAGGTCGTCGAGGACCCGGCCCTGCGGAAGGTGTACGAAGAGAAGAAGGGCGCGCTGAAGGACCTGCAGCTCGTCGGGTCCCGAGGCGCGTACGTGAGGTCGCGGATCCAGCTCCTGCGGGACCTGGACCGCGGCTCCCCCTTCTTCTACTCGCTGGAAAAAAGACGGGGGGTCCGTAAGCAGCTCTTGGGGCTGCTGGCCGACGACGGATCTCTGGTCTCGGATCCGGAGGGAATCAGCGCGGAGACCCGCGCCTATTACGGGGCTCTGTTTTCTCCGGATCCGTCCAGCGAGGATGCGCGCAGAGTTTTGTGGGAGGACCTGACTAAGGTTGGCCCGGAGGGCGCCGAAAAATTGGACGCTCCGCTAAGTCTGGCGGAGCTGACCGGCGCCCTCCGCCAGCTCTCTAGGGGAAAGTCCCCGGGGCTGGACGGGCTGACCGTGGAGTTCCACAGGGCGTTCTGGGACGTCTTGGGGGGCGACTACGCGCGGGTCCTGGGGGAAAGTCTGGCGACCGGGGAGATGCCCCTCTCTTGGCGCAGGGCGGTCATTGTCCTGCTGCCTAAGAAGGGCGATCTCCGCCTCCTTAAGAACTGGCGCCCGGTCTCCCTCCTCAGCACGGACTATAAAATCTTTGCCAGGGCCATGTCTGCTCGCCTTGGCACCGTGCTGGCCCACATGATCCACCCCGACCAGTCCTACACGGTCCCGGGCCGGAGCATCCACGATAACATCCATCTGGTCCGGGACCTGGTCCACCACTCCCAGAGGGCTGGTCTGTCGGTCGCCTTCCTTTCCCTGGATCAGGAGAAGGCGTTCGACAGGGTGGATCACGAGTATCTCTTCGGGACTCTGCGCGCATTCGGGTTCGGGACGCATTTCGTCGCCCGGATCCGACTTCTGTACGCCGCCGCGGAGTGTCTGATTAAAGTTAACGGGTCCTTGACGGCGCCCCTTCGCTTCGGGAGGGGGGTGCGTCAGGGATGCCCCATGTCCGGTCAGTTATATGCCATTTGCGTGGAGCCTTTCCTGCGCCTCTTGCGGAAGAGGTTGACGGGACTGGCTCTGCAAGGGCCGGGCGTGGAGGTGGTCCTCTCGGCTTACGCCGATGACGTGCTCCTCACGGTCACGGATCCCGCTGACTTGCGGAGGATGCGGGAATGCCAGCAGATTTACTCGGACGCATCCTCCGCCAAGATCAACTGGGAGAAATGTTCCGGACTCCTGGTGGGTCAGTGGCGGGTGGACTCCCTGCCGGAGGAGTTCAGGCCTTTCGCCTGGAGCACCACGCACCTCCTCTATTTGGGAGTCTACCTTAGCCCTGCCGAGGACGCTTGGCCGGCGAACTGGCAAGAGCTGGAGGCCAAAGTCACCGCTCGCCTAGGACGCTGGACAGGACTGCTCCGAGTGTTGTCCTACAGGGGTCGAGCGCTGGTCATAAACCAGCTGGTGGCCGCCATGTTGTGGTACCGGTTGGTCACTTTGATCCCTCCCCCTGCTTTTGTCGCCAAGATTCAGAAGAAGCTCATCGACTTCTTCTGGGACAAAAGGAAGCACTGGGTCTCTGCCGCGGTTCTGTGTCTCCCGCTTAGGGAGGGCGGTCAGGCGCTGGTGTGCCTTCGCACCCAGGCTGCGACTTTCCGTCTTCAGACGCTGCAGAGATACCTGTACGTCGAGAATCCTCCGAGATGGTGTGCGCTGGCGACGTTTTTCTTCCGCCAGCTGCATGGCCTCAATTACGACACGCAGCTCCTGTTTGCGAAAGTGGGCAGCAGGCGTGCCGGCCTGCGGGAGCTGCCTGTCTTCTACCAGGAACTACTATGGGTTTGGAACTACGTCGCTTCCAGGCGGAGCTCTCCCCCGTCAGGAGCGGCGGCTCTCCTTCGGGAGCCGCTGCTCAGGAATCCGCACCTCCACGAACACGGGTTCGGGCGGCTGGCGGAGGGTAGGGCTGTGGCTGGCAAAGTGACTAGAGTCGGGGACCTGCTCGATGGCGGAGGAGCGGGCTGGATGGCGCCGGAGGAGCTGGCGCGGCGCCTGTCCTGGGCCAACGTCCAGCTCGCGGTCGAAACCATCGAATCGGTAAAAGCGGCACTGGGCCCCGACTCCACTAGGTGTATCGAGGCGGCTCAAGCACGTGGGGCGATCCCGTCCGAGCTTACCCCCGTTCGGACGGAATTCCTCATCGGCGCCCGGCCCCGAAACTCCCCTCGGGAACCGGCGCCTCACAACTTGAGCCGTCTCGAGGAAATACCCTCCGTGCCTTTTCATTCCGCGCGGAGGGGTTTCCTGTACGGGCTGCTCCTGCACACTCTCCACTTTGCCATCTTCGTCTACCGTCCGGACACGCCTTGGCGTGGCGTTTTGCCGACCGGCGGTAGCGGAGGTCCCCAATGGAGGGCTCTCTATGCGGGAGTCCTCCCTTGTTCCATCGGGGACT
Organism: Somniosus microcephalus; assembly: GCF_052327205.1. Taxonomy (NCBI): domain Eukaryota; kingdom Metazoa; phylum Chordata; class Chondrichthyes; order Squaliformes; family Somniosidae; genus Somniosus; species Somniosus microcephalus. The sequence continues at coordinate 282,166,911 of NC_140989.1, read as the reverse complement.
TGGCCTGGAGGGTGTTGCATGGAGCGGTCCCGTGCAATAAGGTTTTAAGTAGGTTCACGGACTCCCAGGCCGCCTGCATTTTTTGCGGCCTGGAGGAGTCCGTGTTTCACGTTTATATGGATTGTGAGAGGTTGCAGCCCCTCTTTCACTACTTGAAGGGGCTGCTCCTCGATTTTTGGTTGCACTTCAGTCCCACGCTCTTGATCTACGGTCACCCGGTGCGGAGGGGAGCGGACAGGTTGGAGGACCTCCTTGTGGGCCTGCTCCTGGGCCTGGCTAAAAGAGCCATCAATTGGTCCAGGCAGCGGGCGGTCGAGGGGGTCGTCCAGCCGGATTGCCTGCATCTCTTCCGCGGCCATGTTCGCGCCCGGGTGGCCCTGGAGATGGAGCACGCGGTGTCCGCCGGTGCGCTTGAGTATTTCCGCGACCGGTGGGCGCCGCGGGGACTGGAGTGCATCATCAACACGGAAAACCAAATTTTAATTTGATTTGTTAAGCTTTAGTTGAACTTTTGTTTATTTACAGTCGAATTGGGTTTTTTTGGGTCCAAATAAAAGAGTACCCTCTGTTCAGCTGCAAGCACGAGCAGAGGGAGCAGCCAGACTTTGGAGAGTGGATTAAAGTGGTGGTCCCCTGACCAGGAAGAGGAGGAGAACGTTGGACCACCACCACCAACTCCACCATCATTACATCAACTGAGGTGCCTGGAGAGAGAGGACAGAGGAGGAGAAGGAGAAAGGAGGCCTACATCAACATCAACCAGGGGAGAGGCCTTTCTATCACTGCCTCCCCAATTTGGCCTCCACTTCAGGAGAGGGAGAGAGGGGAGAGAAACCAACTGCTTGAAAGGAGGGAAGAAAACTTCATCCGGAACATCTACAGGTGGATGTTATTTGGGGCACTCTCCCAAGACTTTGTATTTTAGGTGGGGGGAGAAAAGAAGAAGCAAGGCCGGATCATCAAGGGGTGTAGTGTGTGTGTGTGTGTGCTCTTGTTAAAAGCTAGGCCACACACACCACTAATTAGCATCCCTTCTATTGCCTGCCCTGGGAGAGCTTGGAGCTGCCCAAGGTGAAGTCTTTAATTTAATTTAATTACATCGTTAAGACCTGTTGCAGGACTAAGCCTGGGCTTCTCCAGCTTTTCCAGGTGAAGACGTCTTCTCCCCCTGCCAGAAGACCACCATCACCAAAGACTTTTTCCATCGGAGAGTGCAACCCTGCCTACACCCACCCACCATCCTGAGTGGCAACACTGCCCTTTGCGGCCTCCCTCCTTCCCACCCCCCCACCTCTCTCTCTCTCTTTGTCTCTCTCTGCCTGTCTTTCTAAGGCACCTTAGTTTCATCTATTTTATTAATTGCCAATTGAGCAGAGGGGAGAGGCCACACTCCCAATTTAAATCAATAAGGAGAGAGGTGTGTCCTCATTTTAATCAGCTCCCTCTGCTCAATAGAGGACAAAAAAAATATATATACACCGAGGCCATTAACACCTTCAGGTCTGTGACTTGGGGTGAGTGTAGCCCTTAAAAAAAGCACCCCAGAATGGCGACTGCGTCTTCGCCGGTGGCGGGGCCAGCCGGGACCTATGCGAGAGTGGTAGCCACGGCCACAGCTGCTCCCGCTGTTCCTGCTGCCCCGTCACCTTTTCGATTAATAACAAAAAAGCTTGGGGTGAAGAGCTACACTCACCCCACTATGACCATCGAGGCCTGCGTCAAGGCCATGGCTGGGGTTGTCGGCCCCTCAGCCATCGTCGCGGCCTCGAAAATGTATGGGAAGGCTGTGTTCTTCCTGGGGTCGGAGCGGGCGGTGTCCCTGGCTGTCGCCAAGGGGCTCACCGTGGGCGGGACCTTCCTGCCGGTGGATCCTCTCGAGGCCACCGCGCAGAGGATCATTATTTCCAACGTCCCGCCCTATGTTCCTGGTGAGCTCCTCCTTCCCCATTTGCGACAACTTGGGGAGGTGAGGTCGGGGATCACGCCCATCCCGCTCGGCTTCCGGGAGGCCAGCCTTCGCCACGTCTTCTCCTTCCGGCGCCAGCTGTTTATCCAGCTGGCGCGGGAGGAGGACACTGAAGGGGCGTTCGTCGTCCTCCACGAGGGGACCGCCTACCGCGCCTTTTGGACGTCGGACGGTGTGAGGTGCCATGCCTGCAGGGAGGTGGGGCACATCAGGAGGAACTGCCCTGCCTCCAAGGCCGCCGGATCATCTCGTGCGGCCGAGGCTGGCGCCGCCGCCGCCGCCCTTCCCCCCGGATCTGCCCACGCGTCAAGTACGTCTGATGCGCGGTTGACGTCGGGGGCCGATGCCACCAAGGCCTCCGGCGGGGGGGAGGGAGCGTGTCCGGCCGGAAAGAAGGCGCGGGGAAAAAAGAAGCACCTTAGGGCAGGTCCCCCCGTGGATGGTGAGCCCTTGCCCCTTGAGCCCCTTACACCCGCGCTCCTCGCGGAGTTGATCAGGGCAGATGTGAGTGGGAGGGGCCCCGTGCCCGAGCCTGTGGCCGCAACCGCCGCAGCGGTAATGCCAATACCTGCGGCCGGGCTCGGGCCCGAGGAACCCGACAAACCTGCTCCGCCGGAGGGAGTCGAGGAGGAGGCCTTTGCAGACATGGAGGTCTCCCTCGCTCCCTCCGTGCTAAAAAGAAGGCGCGACCCCCTGGATGAGGAGGAGGACCGGGAGGAGGAAGGTCCCTCCGAGCAGGGGGAGTCGTCGCCCGCCGCGGGTACTGCGCCCCCCCGCCCCCCCAGCGCTGTCGTCATCACCAGCGATCGGCAGGGGTCGCCTGTCCCTCGGGAGGCTGAGGCAGATGTGTCTGTCCAGCACGTGCCTCCCGGGGATGGGGATGAGACCCTGCCCGTGGGGGGGGTTGCGGAACAACCCGCGGCAGTAATTGAAGTTGACCTTTTATCGGTGTCGTTACCCCTCGCCGGGTCGGGCAGCCTGGGGGTTGGGTCGGGCGAGCTCGAGGATAATGAGCTCGCCCAATGCGACCCGGACGTCTCCCAGGGGATGCTCGTCCTGGTAGAGCTTTTAATTCAAAACCCCCCGTCCGCTGGGTCGGAGGTTGGTGGCGGGGAGGAGGATGGCCCCCTGGCTGCGTCTCTGGTGCCGGACGTACTGGAGGAGCTGGAAATTGTTCTCTCCCCGGTTTCTCCGGTCGTTCCGGCGTCTGAGGCGGAGGGGAGCTCTGAACCGCCGCCGTCTTCTGGCCCGGCACCCCTAGAGGAGCCCAGGGAGAAATCCTCTGCCGCCGATCCTGGGGGTGGGATCCGGGCGGAGGCGGGGCTGGCTGGCGCGGCCGAGTCGTTCGCTTCGCACTGCGCGGCGGACGGGTTGGCCGCTGGTGACGACCCCCTGGAGGAGGATGGGGACTCGGTGATGGGCACGGAGGACGATTCGGACTCCAGCGCCGACGTGGCGATGGATGACCTCGTGCCCCTTGCCAAGTCTCCCCTCATTTCCGTAAGGGAACTCCGGGATTTTATGGCCACGTGCCTGGGTCAGCGCAATAAGGTCCGGCTGGCCCTCGACAGGTGGTCGGAGCTGGCGCTGCTCATCGATTCCGTCCGCGCCGCCGTTAAGATCTTGGGCGCGGACGAGGGTGTGAACCCGCTCGAGCTGCGTCGGCTCACAACGTTTCTCACTGGGCTGCTGAGGAAGTGGCGGCGGACCAGCGGCTGCGCTTCCTCGCCCCGTTAGGTGTAGGTAGAGGTTGCACTATGCTTCTGACATGAAGATAACCATAGCCAGCCTCAACATCAACGGCAGCAGGGAGGCGCGCCGCAGATTCAATAACTTCTCGGTCCTTCGGGACGGGAAGTATGCGGTGTGCTTCCTGCAAGAAACCCACACCGTTCCGGGAGACGAAGCCACGTGGCTCCTGGAGTGGCAAGGAGGGGTCAGCATGAGTCACCTCTCCAACAATTCCAGCGGGGTGGCTATCTTGCTGGCCCCGCATTTTCAGCCGGAGATCTTGGGGGTCAAGGAGCACGTGCCGGGCCGCTTGCTCCATGTCACTGTTCGCCTGGGGGGCGTGCTGCTCCATCTAGTGAACGTGTACGCCCCTCAGACCAGTGCGCAGCAAGTGCGCTTCTTCGAAGAAGTGTCCGCTCTCTTGGGCTCCATCGACGTGGGCGAGTGCGTCATCCTCGGGGGGGATTTTAACTGCACCCTCGAGGCGAGGGACCGTTCGGGTCCCCCGCGAAGCCCGGCGGCGATGGAGAAGTTGAGGGACCTGGTTGGGTCCTTCGACTTGGTGGACGTCTGGCGAAATCTCCACCCCGACTCCAGCGCCTTCACTAGTGTGAGGTCTGGGGGAGGAAGGTCCAGAATCGACCGCCTCTACATTTCCCGGGCGTTCGTCTCCTGCGTTCCGGCAGCTTCCATGCGGCCGGTGCCGTGCACGGACCACCACCTGGTGTGGGCGGAGCTCGCTCCGCTGCGCGCGCGGGGGGGGTCCGTGTACTGGCATTTTAACAACCTGCTGCTGGAGGACGCACGGTTCCGGGATTCCTTTCGTCGATTCTGGGCCGACTGGAGAAGGAAGCAGGGGGGCTTCCCCTCCTTGAGGCTATGGTGGGATGTGGGCAAGGCTCACATCCGTCTCTTCTGTCAGGAGTACGCGAAGGGGTCGACCAAGAGGCGGGAGGCCCGGGTCGGGCGGTTGGAGAAGGAGGTGCTCGACCTGGAGTCCCGTCTCGGTCAGGTCGTCGAGGACCCGGCCCTGCGGAAGGTGTACGAAGAGAAGAAGGGCGCGCTGAAGGACCTGCAGCTCGTCGGGTCCCGAGGCGCGTACGTGAGGTCGCGGATCCAGCTCCTGCGGGACCTGGACCGCGGCTCCCCCTTCTTCTACTCGCTGGAAAAAAGACGGGGGGTCCGTAAGCAGCTCTTGGGGCTGCTGGCCGACGACGGATCTCTGGTCTCGGATCCGGAGGGAATCAGCGTGGAGACCCGCGCCTATTACGGGGCTCTGTTCTCTCCGGATCCGTCCAGCGAGGATGCGCGCAGAGTTTTGTGGGAGGACCTGCCGAAGGTTGGCCCGGAGGGCGCCGAAAAATTGGACGCTCCGCTAAGTCTGGCGGAGCTGACCGGCGCCCTCCGCCAGCTCTCTAGGGGAAAGTCCCCGGGGCTGGACGGGCTGACCGTGGAGTTCCACAGGGCGTTCTGGGATGTCTTGGGGGGCGACTACGCGCGGGTCCTGGGGGAAAGTTTGGCGACCGGGGAGATGCCCCTCTCTTGGCGCAGGGCGGTCATTGTCCTGCTGCCTAAGAAGGGCGATCTCCGCCTCCTTAAGAACTGGCGCCCGGTCTCCCTCCTCAGCACGGACTATAAAATCTTTGCCAGGGCCATGTCTGCTCGCCTTGGCACCGTGCTGGCCCACATGATCCACCCCGACCAGTCCTACACGGTCCCGGGCCGGACCATCCACGATAACATCCATCTGGTCCGGGACCTGGTCCACCACTCCCAGAGGGCTGGTCTGTCGGTTGCCTTCCTTTCCCTGGATCAGGAGAAGGCGTTCGACAGGGTGGATCACGAGTATCTCTTCGGGACTCTGCGCGCATTCGGGTTCGGGACGCATTTCGTCGCCCGGATCCGACTTCTGTACGCCGCCGCGGAGTGTCTGATTAAAGTTAACGGGTCCTTGACGGCGCCCCTTCGCTTCGGGAGGGGGGTGCATCAGGGATGCCCCATGTCCGGCCAGTTATATGCCATTTGCGTGGAGCCTTTCCTGCGCCTCTTGCGGAAGAGGTTGACGGGACTGGCTCTGCAAGGGCCGGGCGTGGAGGTGGTCCTCTCGGCTTACGCCGATGACGTGCTCCTCACGGTCACGGATCCCGCTGACTTGCGGAGGATGCGGGAATGCCAGCAGATTTACTCGGACGCATCCTCCGCCAAGATCAACTGGGAGAAATGTTCCGGACTCCTGGTGGGTCAGTGGCGGGTGGACTCCCTGCCGGAGGAGTTCAGGCCTTTCGCCTGGAGCACCACGCACCTCCTCTATTTGGGAGTCTACCTTAGCCCTGCCGAGGACGCTTGGCCGGCGAACTGGCAAGAGCTGGAGGCCAAAGTCACCGCTCGCCTAGGACGCTGGACAGGACTGCTCCGAGTGTTGTCCTACAGGGGTCGAGCGCTGGTCATAAACCAGCTGGTGGCCGCCATGTTGTGGTACCGGTTGGTCACTTTGATCCCTCCCCCTGCGTTTGTCGCCAAGATTCAGAAGAAGCTCATCGACTTCTTCTGGGACAAAAGGAAGCACTGGGTCTCTGCCGCGGTTCTGTGTCTCCCGCTTAGGGAGGGCGGTCAGGCGCTGGTGTGCCTTCGCACCCAGGCTGCGACTTTCCGTCTTCAGACGCTGCAGAGATACCTGTACGTCGAGAATCCTCCGAGATGGTGTGCGCTGGCGACGTTTTTCTTCCGCCAGCTGCATGGCCTCAATTACGACACGCAGCTCCTGTTTGCGAAAGTGGGCAGCAGGCGTGCCGGCCTGCGGGAGCTGCCTGTCTTCTACCAGGAACTACTATGGGTTTGGAACTACGTCGCTTCCAGGCGGAGCTCTCCCCCGTCAGGAGCGGCGGCTCTCCTTCGGGAGCCGCTGCTCAGGAATCCGCACCTCCACGAACACGGGTTCGGGCGGCTGGCGGAGGGTAGGGCTGTGGCTGGCAAGGTGACCAGAGTCGGGGACCTGCTCGATGGCGGAGGAGCGGGCTGGATGGCGCCGGAGGAGCTGGCGCGGCGCCTGTCCTGGGCCAACGTCCGGCTCGCGGTCGAAACCATCGAATCGGTAAAAGCGGCACTGGGCCCCGACTCCACTAGGTGTATCGAGGCGGCTCAAGCACGTGGGGCGATCCCGTCCGAGCTTACCCCCGTTCGGACGGCATTCCTCATCGGCGCCCGGCCCCGAAACTCCCCTCGGGAACCGGCGCCTCACAACTTGAGCCGTCTCGAGGAAATACCCTCCGTGCCTTTTCATTCCGCGCGGAGGGGTTTCCTGTACGGGCTGCTCCTGCACACTCTCCACTTTGCCATCTTCGTCTACCGTCCGGACACGCCTTGGCGTGGCGTTTTGCCGACCGGCGGTAGCGGAGGTCCCCAATGGAGGGCTCTCTATGCGGGAGTCCTCCCTTGTTCCATCGGGGACTTGGCCTGGAGGGTGTTGCACGGAGCGGTCCCGTGCAATAAGGTTTTAAGTAGGTTCACGGACTCCCAGGCCGCCTGCATTTTTTGCGGCCTGGAGGAGTCCGTGTTTCACGTTTATATGGATTGTGAGAGGTTGCAGCCCCTCTTTCACTACTTGAAGGGGCTGCTCCTCGATTTTTGGTTGCACTTCAGTCCCACGCTCTTGATCTACGGTCACCCGGTGCGGAGGGGAGCGGACAGGTTGGAGGACCTCCTTGTGGGCCTGCTCCTGGGCCTGGCTAAAAGAGCCATCAATTGGTCCAGGCAGCGGGCGGTCGAGGGGGTCGTCCAGCCGGATTGCCTGCATCTCTTCCGCGGCCATGTTCGCGCCCGGGTGGCCCTGGAGATGGAGCACGCGGTGTCCGCCGGTGCGCTTGAGTATTTCCGCGACCAGTGGGCGCCGCGGGGACTGGAGTGCATCATCAACACGGATAACCAAATTTTAATTTGATTTGTTAAGCTTTAGTTGAACTTTTGTTTATTTACAGTCGAATTGGTTTTTTTTGGGTCCAAATAAAAGAGTACCCTCTGTTCAGTAAGTACCTGTTATTATTGTTCTCCTGCAGTCCGTGTATTATTTATAATACTCGGACACTACATTCACAGAATCACAGAATCCCCACAGTGCAGATAGAGGCCATTTCGGCCCATCGAGCCTGCACCGACACATATCCCACCCTATCCCCGTAACCCCATGTATTTAATCCCCTAACACTAAGGGTCAATTTATCATAGCCAAATCAACCTAACCCGCACATCTTTGGACTGTGGGAGGAAACCGGAGCACCCGGAGGAAACCCACGCAGACACAGGGAGAATGTGCAAACTCCACACAGACAGTCGCCCGAGGCCAGATTTGAACCCGGGTCCCTGGCGCTGTGAGGCAACAGTGCTAACCACTATGTACATTGGCGACGAACAGGTTCGAACTCACCTGCAGTACTGCATCACCTCACGGGGATCTTTCCCTGAGAAGAAGCTCAGGTCGAAGGTCGAAGTCAGAACAACGGGCGTCGACCGCGGGCAACCGCCCAAGGATCCATCGGAGTTCGGAGAGTTGCAGGAGAGGCTGTGGAGAGCTGGGCTTGGCTCCCCAGTCAAGGTGTTCCAGCAAATCGTGCTGGTAGCAGGTAGTGCGCTGACCCTTCCGGACTGCGGCGGGCTCAAGCTCGATCGAGCGGCTCTGCAAGGGGGCCGTGCAGCGTCGTCGGGAGGAAAAGAGAAAGAGAGAGAGGGTGGAGCGCACAGGGTGCGGTCGGTGCTCAAGAACCGGGCAGCGTAGCGAAAATAAAACAAGGGGAAGGAAAAGTGAGACGTGCCGAAGCCGCGGGTCGCCGCCATTACCATGCAGAACGCTAGGAGCAGCGTGGCAGCAAGGGGAAGAAGGAAAAGTGCGGGAGGCGCCATTTTATTCCATTGGGGAAGAAGGAAAAGCGCGGGAGGCGCCATTTTAATCCATTGGTGAAGAAGAAAAAGCGCGGGAGGCGCCATTTTAAATCACCCAAGATGCCGAAAAGTGGCAGTATCACTGCTTTCGACAACGAGGTAGAAGACTGGACCACGTATGTGGAAAGAATTGAAGTGTACTGCAAGGCAAATGAGGTTGCTGATGGAAAGAAGGCGTCAGTATTATTAAATTTGATGGGCGCGAGAACGTACGGCCTATTGCGGAATTTAATTACCCCAGCTAAACCAATGGAGAAAAGTTTTGAGGAGATTGTTAATATCTTACAGGAACACCTAAACCCCACACCGCTGCTGATAGCAGAAAGATTTAAGTTCCATAAAAGAAACCAGCACAAAGATGAGAGCAATGCTGACTATCTTACGGAACTATACAAGTTATCGAAGCACTGCCAGTTCGGAGCAGGACTGGCAGACACCTTACGGGATAAGTTTGTCTGCGGGCTCCAGAGTGAAGGAACCCAGAAACGACTACTTTCGGAAAAGGACCTGACGCTAGAACAGGCTTTCAGCGTGGCAGTATCCTACGAAGCAGCAGCACAGGGAGCTGCGGAAATACAACAGAAACCACAGGAATACAGCGCTAACGAAATGGCGTATGGAGCAGAAAAGTGCTATCGCTGCAGCAGCACAACCCATGATCAGAAGGACTGCTGGTTTAAGGACAAAGTATGCAGGCAATGTGGGAAAATGGGACACATAGCAAGAGTCTGCAGGTCGGGAAAGAAAACCAACACTACAAGAACTACTAAGGAAAAGTACAAGAAAGTAAAGAAATTGACAGACAGTAGTTCAGAAGATCAGGAGAGTGATAAGGACTCCGGGAGCAGGAGACTAAGTTGTCTAAAGTTACACAATGTGATCGCAAAGGAGGATCACCGAACCATTTGGGTCACCCTCATGATAGCAGGGTCCCCAGTAATGATGGAATTGGACACAGGATCAGCCCTAACTGTCATGAATCGACGAGACTATGAAGGGCTATTCTCACACATACCCTTGAAGGACACGTCCATTGTATTGAAGACATACACGGGGCAAAAAGTCTACCCCAGAGGAAAAATAAGGGTGCCAGTTGAATACAACGGCAAGGAAACACAGAAACTGTATCTATATATACTACCAGATGGAGGACCACCATTATTGGGACGTGAATGGATCCGAAAAATACAATTGGATTGGCATTCCATTCAGGCGCTAACTGACTGATAAAAAGGATGATGACGTCACACCTGGACGACTGTCAAAAACTCTAACTGATGCGAAAGAGGTGTTCCAACAAGGTCTTGGGACTCTAAAAGGAGTAACGGCAACGATAAAAGTCGAAGATAACGCAAACCCAAAATTTTTTAAGGACAGACCGGTACCTTACGCGTTGAAGCAGAGCTGGAGAGTCTGGAGCGTTCGGGTGTGCTGTCCAAGGTGGACTGGAGCGTGTGGGCCACACCCACCGTTCCTGTAATGAAGAAATCATTGAGCAGCACGCCTGGGGAACCAAAGAAGGTTTGCATCTGTGGGGACTTCAAGGTAACTGTGAACCCAGTCCTGCACACAGCACAATATCCACTTCCACAGATAGAAGATATTTTCGCCTCACTATCTGGAGGGAAACGCTTTACAAAGATTGATCTGGCCCAAGCGTATCTACAAATGGAGGTGGAAGAAGCATCTAGGAAATACCTCACGATAAACAATCACAAAGGCCTTTACCAGTACAATCGACTGGTATTTGGGGTAGCATCAGCCCTGGCTATTTGGCAGAGGGCGATGGAACAAGTCCTGCAAGGGATCCCGGGGACCCAGTGTTATTTGGACGACATCCTGGTTACAGGTGAAAATGACAGTGAACACCTTGCCAACCTGGAGCAGGTGCTCACGAGATTACAGGAATATGGGCTACGAGCCAACCGCCCCAAATGCGAGTTCTTCAGGAGACAAATCTCGTATTGTGGCCACATGATTGATGAGGAAGGGTTGCATAAGTCGCCGGACAAGATTGAGGCTGTAGTCAAGGCTCCAGCACCGGAAAATGTGTCGCAACTGAGGCCGTTCCTCGGGTTGGTGAACTACTACCATAAGTTCTTGCCGAATTTATCTACAATTCTGCACCCACTGAACACCCTGCTGCAAACTGGAGTAACATGGAAATGGAGTGATGAGTGTAAGCGTGCCTTTCAGAAATGTAAATGTCTAATCACTTCAAAAGAAGTATTGGCCCACTACAATCCAACACTACCGATTCGGTTAGCATGCGATGCGTCTCCCTCCGGCATCGGAGCGGAGCTGTCACACAAATTCCTTGACGGTTCAGAGAGGCCAATAGCCTTTGCGTTGCGCTCGTTAACCTCAGCCGAGCGTAACTATGCCCAGATTGACAGGGAGGCCCTCAGCCTGGTGTGGGGGGTGAAGAAGTTCAATCACTATCTGCACGGGCAGAAATTCACCCTACAGACTGATCATCAGCCCCTGGTCTCCATTTTTAACCCAAAGAAGGGCGTTCCAGTGATGACGGCGCAACGGCTGCAAAGATGGTCACTTTTTCTGGGGGCACATCAGTACGACATAGAGTACAAGGGTACGAAACAGCATGGAAATGCTGATGGGCTGTCGCGCCTACCGTTGCCTACGATAGAGGAAGCACCTGCAGTGGACCCTGTTGAGATATTCCATGCGACCATAGTCGAATGTCTACCTGTTACAAACTCAAGTATAGAAAAGGAAACCCGAAATGACCCGACACCCTCTCGGATCTATGATTTGACGGTGAAGGGATGGCCAGCACATGGCGACTCACTGTTGCCAGCATTCTCGCCAAGGAGAGAACAGCTGTCAGTGTGCCGGGGGACCTTGATGTGTGGATCCCAAGTGGTAATTCCACCCAAGTTGAGAGATAGAGTGCTCAATGAGCTCCATGAGGGTCATCTGGGAGGGGTATAAATGAAGAGCCTAGCCAGGGCGTTTGTGTGGTGGCCGGGAATCGATAAAGAAATCGAGGATATGACCAAGAGATGCACAGGATGCCAGAAGGTCCAAAACGCTCCACCACAGGCCCCGCTACATCCATGGGACTGGCCCTCATCTCCATGGCAACGGGTACACATTGATTTTGCTGGACCATTTATGGACTCAATGTTCCTAATCGCTGTGGACGCCCATTCAAAATGGCCAGAGGTCATCAAAATGTCCTCCACCACCACAGAGAAAACTATTGCAGTCCTACGGACCATCTTCGCCAGGAATGGCTTGCCAGAACAGATTTGCTCCGACAATGGGCCACAGTTTGTGTCAGAGGATTTCCGGAGGTTTCTGAGGAATAATGGGGTGAAACATTACACATCTGCCCCATATCATCCAGCCACAAATGGATTGGCTGAGAGGTTTGTTCAGACCTTTAAAAAGGCAATAAGGGCAATGTATAATGACGACATACCACTACAACACAAGGTGGATAATTTCTTGTTTGCTTACCGGAATGCGACACACGCAGTCACCAACCAAGCTCCAGCCATAATGTTCTTCAACCGAAGGCTAAGATGTCGCCTGGATTTGCTCAAACCAAACATAAGATGAGGTGTTGAGGATAAGCAATTCCAGCACATAAATGAGAAGCCAACCAAGAGCTTCAAGATAGGGCAACCAGTCTTGGCCCGCGCCTACCGAACAGAAAAATGGCAGCCAGGAATGATATGTACACAGCAGGGACCACTAATGTACACGGTGGATGTTGGAGAGAGCATCGTGAGATGCCATGTGGACCAGATTCTAGAGTCACAGGAACAAGCCAAACCCATACCACGAGCAGGTGCACCTGGTAATCAACCCGAAGTACAGATTGCGTCTACCTCAGAAGCAGTGGTATTGGAAGCTGACGAACCAACCAATGACAATGAGCCAGAATCAACTCCGCCGCACGAACAGGATACTCAAGAAAGGCGCTATCCAGTCAGGTTCAGGAAGCCTCCTCAAAGACTGAACTTATAAATGATTATTTCAGTTGATGTATATAGTACAGAGAAAATTGTAATTGTAATTAGTTATTATTTAGTTGTTAAATGAATGTTATGTACTGTTTATCTAAAAGGGGAGGAATTGTTGTGTATTTACCTTTAAGAGAAGAACTGATTCTATACTGCAGTACCGGCAGTGACCACCCCTGTATATAAAGCCATAGCAGGCTTCTGTATTTCAGTCTTAAGTTATCCTCTGTTCCAGCATTTCCTGCCTGTGCAGCTGCCTCAGTCAGCAGGAGGAGAAGGAGCAAACAAACCAGGAGAGTGGAGAGTGTAAAGTGGTGGTCTCCTGACCAGGAAGAGGAGGATATCGTTAGACCACCACCACCTCCACCTCCACCTCCACCATCATCACAGCAACTGAGGTGCCTGGAGAGAGAGGACAGAGGAGGAGAAGGAGAAGGGAGGCCAGCAACAACACCAACCAGGGGAGAGGCCTTTCCCATTACTGCCTCCCCAAATTGGCCTCCATTCCAGGAGAGAGGGGAGAGAAACAACCAACAACTACCAACTGTTTGGAAGGAGGGAAGAACAACAGCATCTTTCAGGTGGGTGTTATTTGGTGCACTCTCCCAAAGACTTTGTATTTTAGGTGGGGGGAGAAAAGAAGAAAAAAGGGCTGGATTATCAAGGGGTGTGTGTGTGTGTGTCTCTTGTAAAACACTAGGCCACACACACCACTAATTAAGCACCCCTTCCTATTGCCTGACCTGGGATAGCTGGAGCTGCCTAGGTGATCAGCCCAATTGTACATCGTTAAGACCTGGTGTGGGACTGAGCCTGGGGCGTCTCCAGCTTTCCCAGGTGAAGACATCTTCTCCCCCGCTAGAAGACCACCTTCAAAGACTTTTATTTTTCATCGGAGAGTGCACCCCTGCCGACACCCACCCACCCACCATCCTGAGTGGCGACCCTGCCTTTGCGGCCTCCCTCCTTCCCACCCCACCCCTCTCTCTCTCTCTTTGTCTTTCTCTGCCTTTCTCTCTGAGGCACCTCATTTCATCTTTAATTATTAATTGCCTATTGAGCGGAGGGGAGAAGGCCCCTCTCCCAATTTCAATCAATAAGGGGGAGAGGTGTGCCTTCAATTTAAACACCTCCCTCTGCTCAATTGAGGACCCAAAAAATACCTGAGGCCACATTAACACCTTCAGGCCTGTGACTTGGGGTGAGTGTAGCCCTTTTTTAGAAAACACCCCAGAATGGCGACTGCATCTTCGCCAGTGACGGGGCCAGCCAAGACGTATGCGGGAGTGGCAGCCACAGCCACAGCTGCTCCCACTGCTTCTGCTGCCCCGTCACCATTCAGACTAATAACAAAAAGGCTTGGGGTGAAGAGCTACACTCACCCCACTATGACCATTGAGGCCTGCGTTAAAGCCATGGCTGGGGTTGTCGGCCCCTCAGCCATCGTCGCGGCCTCAAAAATGTATGGGAAGGCTGTGTTCTTCCTGGTGTCAGAGCGGGCGGTGTCCCTGGCTGTCACCAAGGGGCTCACCGTGGGCGGGACCTTGGAGCCGGTGGACCCCCTCGAGGCCACCACGCAGAGGGTGGTTATTTCGAACGTCCCGCCCTATGTTCCTGGTGAGCTCCTCCTTCCCCATCTACATCAACTTGGGGAGGTGAGGTCGGGGATCACGCCCATCACGCTCGGCTTCCAGGAGGGCAGCCTTCGCCACGTCTTCTCCTTCCGGCGCCAGCTGTTCATCCAGCTGGCGCGGGAGGAGGACACTGACGGGGCATTCGTCGTCCACCACGAGGGGACCGCCTATCGCGTCTTCTGGACGTCGGACGGTGTGCGGTGCCACGCCTGCAAGGAGGTGGGGCACATCCGGAAAAACTGCCCCGCCTCCAAGGCCGCCGGATCATCTCGTGCGGCCGAGGCTGGCGCCGCCGACGCTCCTCCCCCCGGATCTGCCCGCGCGTCGGGAACGTCTGATGCATGGTCGACGTCGGGGGCCGATGCCATCAAGGCCTCCGGCGGGGGGAGGGAGCGTGTCCGGCCGGAAAGAAGGCGCGGCGGAAAAATAAACACCTTAGGGCGGGTCCCCCCGTGGATGGCCAGCCCTTGCCCCTTGAGCCCCTTACACCCGCGCTCCTCGCGGAGTTAATCCGGGCAGACGCGAGCGGGAGGGGCCTCGTGCCCGAGCCTGTGGCTGCCACCGCCGTAGCGGAAACGCCATTACCTGCGGCCGGGCTCGGGCCCGAGGAGCCCAACAAACCTGCTCCGCCGGAGGGAGCTGAGGAGGAGGCCTCTGCAGTCATGGAGGTGTCCCTCGCTCCCTCCGTGCTAAAAAGAAGGCGCGACCCCCTGAAAGAGGAGGAGGACCGGGAGGAGGAAGGTCCCTCCGAGCAGGGGGAGTCATCGCCCGCCGCGGGTACTGCGCCCCCCCCCCACCCCGCTGTCGTCATCACCAGCGATCGGCAGGGGTCGCCTGTCCCTCGGGAGGCTGAGGCAGATGTGTCTGTCCGACGCGTGCCTCCCGGGGATGGGGACGAGACCCTGCCCGTGGGGGGGGTCGCGGAACAACCCGCGGCGGTAATTGGAATTGACCTTCTATCGGTGCCGTTACCCCTCGCCGGGTCGGGCGGCCTGGGGTCTGGGTCGGGCGAGCTCGAGGATAATGCGCTCGCCCAATGCGACCCGGACATCTCCCAGGGGCTGCTCGTCCTGGTAGAGCTTTTAATTCAAAACCCTCCATCCGCTGGGTCGGAGGTTGGTGGCGGGGAGGAGGATGGCCCCCTGGCTGCGTCTCTGGTGCCGGACATACTGGAGGAGCTGGGAATTGTTCTCTCCCCGGTTTCTCCGGTCATTCCGGCGTCTGAGGCGGAGGGGAGCTCTGAACCGCCGCCGTCTTCTGGCCCAGCACCCCTAGAGGAGCCCAGGGAGAAATCCTCTGCCGCCGATCCTGGGGGTGGGATCCGGGCGGAGGCGAAGCTGGCTGGCGCGGCCGAGCCGTTCGCTTCGCACTGCGCGGCGGACTGGTCGGCCGCTGGTGACGACCCCCTGGAGGAGGATGGGGACTCAGTGATGGGCACGGAGGACGATTCGGACTCCAGCGCTGACGAGGCGATGGATGACCTCGTGCCCCTTGCCGAGTCTCCCCTCATTCCCGTAAGGGAACTCCGGGATTTTATGGCCACGTGCCTGGGTCGGCGCAATAAGGTCCAGCTGGCCCTCGACAGGTGGTCGGAGCTGGCGCTGCTCATCGTATCCGTCCGCGCCGCCGTTAAGATCATGGGAGCGGACGAGGGTGTGAACCCGCTCGAGCTGCGTCGGCTCACAACGTTTCTCACTGGGCTGCTGAGGAAGTGGCGGCTGACCAGCGGCTGCACTTCCTCCCCCCGTTAGGTGTAGGTAGAGGTTGCACTATGCTTCTGACATGAAGATAACCATAGCCAGCCTCAACATCAACGGCAGCAGGGAGGCGTGTCGCAGATTCAATAACTTCTCGGTCCTTCGGGACGGGAAGTATGCGGTGTGCTTCCTGCAAGAAACCCACACCGTTCCGGGAAACGAAGCCACGTGGCTCCTGGAGTGGCAAGGAGGGGTCAGCATGAGTCACCTCTCCAACAATTCCAGCGGGGTGGCTATCTTGCTGGCCCCGCATTTTCAGCCGGAGATCTTGGGGGTCAAGGAGCACATGCCGGGCCGCTTGCTCCAGGTCACTGTTCGTCTGGGGGGCGTGCCGCTCCATCTAGTGAACGTGTACGCCCCTCAGACCGGTGCGCAGCAAGTGCGCTTCTTCGAAGAAGTGTCCGCTCTGTTGGGTTCCGTCGACATGGGCGAGTGCGTCATCCTCGGGGGGGATTTTAACTGCACCCTCGAGGCGAGGGACCGTTCGGGTCCCCCGCGAAGCCCGGCGGCGATGGAGAAGTTGAGGGACCTGGTTGGGTCCTTCGACTTGGTGGACGTCTGGTGAAATCTCCACCCCGACACCAGCGCCTTCACTAGCGTGAGGTCTGGGGGAGGAAGGTCCAGAATCGACCGCCTTTACATTTCCCGGGCGTACGTCTCCTGCGTTCCGGCGGCTTCCATGCGGCCGGTGCCATGCACGGACCACCACCTGGTGTGGGCGGAGCTCGCTCCGCTGCGCGCGCGGGGGGGGGTCCGCGTACTGGCATTTTAACAACCTGCTGCTGGAGGACGTGCGGAACTCCGGGATTTTATGGCCACGTGCCTGGGTCGGCGCAATAAGGTCCAGCTGGGCCGACTGGAGAAGGAAGCGGGGGGGCTTCCCCTCCTTGAGGCTATGGTGGGATGTGGGCAAGGCTCACATCCGTCTCTTCTGTCAGGAGTACGCGAAGGGGTCGACCAAGAGGCGGGAGGCCCGGGTCGGGCGGTTGGAGAAGGAGGTGCTCGACCTGGAGTCCCGTCTCGGTCAGGTCGTCGAGGACCTGGCCCTGCGGAAGGTGTACGAAGAGAAGAAGGGCGCGCTGAAAGACCTGCAGCTCGTCGGGTCCCGAGGCGCGTACGTGAGGTCGCGGATCCAGCTCCTGCAGGACCTGGACCGCGGCTCCCCCTTCTTCTACTCGCTGGAAAAATGACGGGGGGTCCGTAAGCAGCTCTTGGGGCTGCTGGCCGACGGCGGATCTCTGGTCTCGGATCCGGAGGGAATCAGCGTGGAGACCCGCGCCTACTACGGGGCTCTGTTCTCTCCGGATCCGTCCAGCGAGGATGCGCGCAAAATTTTGTGGGAGGGCCTGCCGAAGGTCAGCCCGGAGGGCGCCGAAAAATTGAACGCTCCGCTAAGCCTGGCGGAGCTGACCAGCGCCCTCCGCCAGCTCTCTAGGGGAAAGTCCCCGGGGCTGGATGGGCTGACCGTGGAGTTCCACAGGGCGTTCTGGGACGTCTTGGGGGGCGACTACGCGCGGGTCCTGGGGGAAAGTTTGGCGACCGGGGAGATGCCCCTCTCTTGGCGCAGGGTGGTCATTGTCCTGCTGCCTAAGAAGGGTGATCTCCGCCTCCTTAAGAACTGGCGCCCGGTCTCCCTCCTCAGCACGGACTATAAAATCTTTGCCAGGGCCATGTCTGCTCGCCTTGGCACCGTGCTGGCCCACATGATCCACCCCGACCAGTCCTACACGGTCCCGGGCCGGACCATCCACGATAACATCCATCTGGTCCGGGACCTGGTCCACCACTCCCAGAGGGCTGGTCTGTCGGTCGCCTTCCTTTCCCTGGATCAGGAGAAGGCGTTCGACAGGGTGGATCACGAGTATCTCTTCGGGACTCTGCGCGCATTCGGGTTCGGGACGCATTTCGTCGCCCGGATCCGACTTCTGTACGCCGCCGCAGAGTGTCTGATTAAAGTTAACGGGTCCTTGACGGCGCCCCTTCGCTTCGGGAGGGGGGTGCGTCAGGGATGCCCCATGTCCGGTCAGTTATACGCCGTTTGCGTGGAGCCATTCCTGTGCCTCTTGCGGAAGAGGTTGACGGGACTGGCTCTGCAAGGGCCAGGCGTGGAGGTGGTCCTCTCGGCTTACGCCGATGACGTGCTCCTCATGGTCACGGATCCCGCTGACTTGCGGAGGATGCGGGAATGCCAGCAGATTTACTCGGACGCATCCTCCGCCAAGATCAACTGGGAGAAATGTTCCGGACTCCTGGTGGGTCAGTGGCGGGTGGACTCCCTGCCGGAGGAGTTCAGGCCTTTCGCCTGGAGCACCACGCACCTCCTCTATTTGGGAGTCTACCTTAGCCCTGCCGAGGACGCCTGGCCGGCGAACTGGCAAGAGCTGGAGGCCAAAGTCACCGCTCGCCTAGGACGCTGGACAGGACTGCTCCGAGTGTTGTCCTACAGGGGTCGAGCGCTGGTCATAAACCAGCTGGTGGCCGCCATGTTGTGGTACCGGTTGGTCACTTTGATCCCTCCCCCTGCGTTTGTCGCCAAGATGCAGAAGAAGCTCATCGACTTCTTCTGGGACAAAAGGAAGCACTGGGTCTCTGCCGCGGTTCTGTGTCTCCCGCTTAGGGAGGGCGGTCAGGCGCTGGTGTGCATTTGCACCCAGGCTGCGACTTTCCGTCTTCAGACGCAGCAGAGATACCTGTACGTTGAGAATCCTCTGAGATGGTGTGCGCTGGCGACGTTTTTCTTCCGCCAGCTGCACGGCCTCAATTACGACATGCAGCTCCTGTTCGCGAAAGTGGGCGGCAGGCGTGCCGGCCTGCAGGAGCTGCCTGTCTTCTATCAGGAACTACTATGGGTTTGGAACTACGTCGCTTCCAGGTGGAGCTCTCTCCCGTCAGGAGCGGCGGCTCTCCTTCGGGAGCCGCTGCTCAGGAATCCGCACCTCCACGAACGCGGTTTCGGGCGGCTGACGGAGGGCAGGGCTGTGCCTGGCAAGGTGACCAGAGTCGGGGACCCGCTCGATGGCGGAGGAGCGGGCTGGATGGCGCTGGAGGAGCTGGCGCGGCGCCTGTCCTGGGCCAACGTCCGGCTCGCGGTCGAAGCCATCGAATCGGTGAAAGCGGCACTGGGCCCCGACTCCACTAGGTGTATCGAGGCGGCTCAAGCATGTGGGGCGATCCCGTCCGAGCTTACCCCCGTTCGGACGGAATTCCTCATCGGTGCCCGGCCCCGAAACTCCCCTCGGGAACCGGCGCCTCACAACTTGAGCCGTCTCGAGGAAATACCCTCCGTGCCTTTTCATTCCGCGCAGAGGGTTTTCCTGTACGGGCTGCTCCTGCACACTCTCCACTTTGCCATCTTCGTCTACCGTCCGGACACGCCTTGGCGTGGCGTCTTGCCGACTGGTGGTGGTGGAGGTCCCCAATGGAGGGCTCTCTACACGGGAGTCCTCCCTTGTTCCATCGGGGACTTGGCCTGGAGGGTGTTGCATGGAGCGGTCCTGTGCAATAAGGTTTTAAGTAGGTTCACGGACTCCCAGGCCGCCTGCATTTTTTGCGGCCTGGAGGAGTCCGTGTTTCACGTTTATATGGAGTGTGAGAGGTTGCAGCCCCTCTTTCACTACTTGAAGGGGCTGCTCCTCGATTTTTGGTTGCACTTCAGTCCCACGCTCTTGATCTACGGTCACCCGGTGCGGAGAGGAGCGGACAGGTTGGAGGACCTCCTTGTGGGCCTGCTCCTGGGCCTGGCTAAAAGAGCCATCAATTGGTCCAGGCAGCGGGCGGTCGAGGGGGTCGTCCAGCCGGATTGCCTGCCTCTCTTCCGCGGCCATGTTCGCGCCCGGGTGGCCCTGGAGATGGAGCACGTGGTGTCCGCCGGTGCGCTTGAGTATTTCCGCGACCGGTGGGCGCCGCGGGGACTGGAGTGCATCATCAACCCGGATAACCTAATTTTAATATGATTTGTTAAGTTTTAGTTGAACTTTTGTTTACAGTCAATTTGTTTTTTTTTTGGTACGAACAAAAAGAGTACCCTCTGTTCAGTAAATACCTGTTATTATTGTTCTCCTGCAGTCCGTGTATTATTGATCCTCGGACACTACACACGTGCCATGTAATTCATAACTGTGTTAGAAACAACATGAAAGCTTTGAGTTTTGATGTGGAATGTCTTATTCTGAAAGTGTACGAGTTCTCTTCTGCTAAAAAGGCAGAATCTCTCAGTTCATTTTTCGACTTTGTAGAAAGTGAGTACAAAGAACTTCTGCGTCATGTGCCAACAACGTGGCTGTCCCTTCTGTCTGCGGTGGAGCGAGTCTTGCAATACTGGCCTGCATTAAAGGCATATTTTGTTTTGGACTGGGAAGAAGAATGCGCAAAGATTATATGGGAAGCATCAGAAGTCTCTTCCTCTTTGTTAAATTTACTTCCTACGTTACCTTATGGTAATATTTCATGAAGCCCTCACAATGCACCAATGCCACCTGCACAGAGCTACACTGTATCATGGCAGGTCTTTGTTCCAAATTGCAGGTAGGAAAGAGGACAAGTTCTTTGGACAATCAGCTCAGACTATTTTACTCAATGTCTCTCTAATAAGAGGGAAAATTTAATGAGGAAGCAGATAAGACATTGTCAAGATGCATTGCATACCTTGAGAAATGGTAGGATTTCAAGACATCTGTTTTCAAACAAATGTCAATCCTCTCACTGGACAATGGAGTGAAATGGTCTGATTTTGAGAAGCCTGCTAAAGGTCTTCATGTTGAAACTGATTTTGACAAGCTTTAGGTTGATGACTGCATTTTGTGGCAAAGGGTTTTCAACTTAATGACTCAGCTTTGGGGCAAAGAAAGGAACCGGTTAAATGAAAGTCTTGTGAAAGCAGAGTTACAGGTGCAGCTAAACTACAGTATGTCTTGCGCTGACTTATGAATACGTCAAAAAGTCTCCAATGTTGCTGAAAAGAGCAAGAAGCCAATTTAAGTGCAGGTTTAAGAAGAAACTGCAAACAAAGGCACTGAACTACAGGGGACCCAACCTTTATAAGGTGAGTAAAATAACATTTGCAAACTGCCGCAGTTGTGTCATGTGACCGGGTGTCATGTGACCAAACCTCCAGGGATGCCTCCAATCAGAGTTGACAACCCTATCTATACATCAGTCACCCAAGAAGGGTCATACTGTAGCCCGTATATGTTCATTGGTGAGTGTACATCTTTTCGTTACACTTATATATTGCATCTTCCTCCCACTTCAAACATCATAAGAAACACCAGCCACCCAAGACAGTGGCATCCCTAGAACGTTCCTCCCAGCTATATCTCTCCTCATCCATAGTTAGCAATACAACCTGGCCCTGAAGTGCATAACACTACTATACTACTGAAGACAACTATGTCAGCAGACCCATTAAGGCTGATTTTATGAGCTGGCGCTACCGGTGGGGAGCCTTGCTTGCTGGGAGCACATGTTGGAAATTCAGCGTGTGATGCCCCAGGACGGAGAATCATAGGCAGTTCAAGTCTGAATTTCCAATATGCACTTCTAGCAGATGGGGCTCCCTGCCAGTAGCACAGACTTGTAAATTTGACCAGGTTGTATTAATGTATACTGCTGCAAATGTATGATCGCACCGACATGTGAACCTGTGCAATATCCTGAAAATATTTAAAGTAAGGAAAAAATAAGCCAGAAATGCTTGCAGGATTACATCATCACATAATATTGCCAATAATGTCTATGGAAGAGTGTTGTTAAAAATAAAAGTGTTTTCTTTTCTCTTGTGGCTTTTCTTCATTCCCCTGGAGGCTGCTCCCTTCATACTTCCTCCTCAGGCCGGGAGGGTGGGGAGCAGTCTGGGCTGCGGAAGTCTCCACGAACACCATCAATACCACTTTGTGTTCATCTCTCCGGGTGGCACAATTCAGTCATGCTGAGTTGGACCGTGCCAGCTGTTCTTCCTCCCTGCACTTCTAAGATCTTAGCATCTTGTTTCTGTGTGTACGTCCTGTTCAGCAGCCTGGCTTTGAACTAACCCCAATGAAATAAACAATTCTGGGTGATGGTCAGCCCTGGGACTCCGACTCTCAATCATTGAACTCAGAATCAAGCGTTCAACTGCTCAGGCTACCAGAGTGACTCAGGAAGGTGATTTAATGGTTTGTTTTAATATTAAATCTTTAAAGATGCATTTTTAAGAGTGTTTTCAAAGTCAATTTAAAGACACAAGTATTTTGTATCACGTAGTGGGATTTTTGAAAGGCGTAATGCTCTGGGTAAGAAGGAGTTCCAGTAGGACACAGAGTAGTGATCTTGGATTTCAAGACTGGGGGTGAAATTGGTCTTTGGCCGTTACGCAGCACAGGTGATAGTGAATCGGCAGCCCACTTTACCCCCACCCGATTTCCTTTATCGTGGAAAAGTAAATCAGGCGGGTCGTAGAATGGGCGGCCGATTCACTCTTGCCCATTTTGCGTTATGTAGGGAAGAAGAGGAGAACCCATGGGACCGTGTATTTGGATCCTGGGTAGATTTTAGTCTTCATCACCCGGGTGATAATCTGGTGGAGCAGATTGCCTGCTCATTACAGCAACCGCCTGATTTTCATTCCAGGCGGGTGCTGCTATTTTTTTTGCACAGTTAGGTACCTCACATAAGTGCAAACATATCACCAGTTTTAAAAATCTCAAAAACCAAACTGCTGAGAATTGATACACATGTAGAGTTTCTTTTGTTGAATATTAAAGACAATGTAATTTTAATATTAGTTTAAAATCATCTGGGGGAAGGTTTTCTCTGTGCACTGTGGAGCTTATAATATGATGGATGATTGACCGCAGAGGCCTGAGGTCCATAATGCACCAAGGTGCTCAGTGCACCCTAATGTGTTGAGCAGAAAGTTGCTGGGATCCAGCGCAGAACTTGCCTGGCTCATTCGGCCCTGAATTATAATTGAATTAGGTAGCTACCCCAAAATACAGCTTGAGCACCTGGATAGTGCCTTTCGTCATCGAGCTGAAACGTTAACTCTGTTTCTCTCTCCACAGATGCTGCCTGACCTGCTGAATATTTCCAGCATTTTCTGTTTTTATATAAGGGGTTTGAACAGATGGATGGGAATTTTAAATTGTAAGTGTTGGGGGGCCAAAATAGGTCAGCGAGCACAGAGGTAATGGGTGAGCAGGATTTGGTAGGGGTTAGGATGCAGGCAGCAGAGCTTTGGATGAGCTGAAGTTTATGGAGGGGGGAGATTGAGACTGTTGTAATCTGTAATCTTTTACAGTTGATGAAAAGGCTAAAACGCCATTTAAACCAGCTGAGACCAAATTGCGAAACAGGTTGATTCGTTAGCTACCTTACTGACTACTCATTTTCTTGGACACACTTCTGCCTTGAGAAGTCTGCTCAGGGATGTTGTTGCAGATAATGGCCCAGAAATTTGGGTCCCAACACAGGGTACTCATGCGTGGACCTGATGGAAGTGTCGGTTTCTTGCATGTACTGCGCATGCGCGGGAAACCGGCACTTCCGTTCCTCTGAACGAAGGGGTTCAGAGGTCGAACGCGTGCGCGCGGGAGTCTGCGCGTGCGCTTTGAACTTACATTTTTTTTTTTTTTTTTACAGGTTTTTCCGTGAGGGTAAGTCTTTAGATTTTAGAAATGTAAAAACCAGGCGTAAGGCCTGCATTTTAAAAGGTAAGTGGTCAATTAATTAAAATTAAAACATTTTTTCCACAGGTTTATTATTTTTAAATACTGTCAAGCAAGGTAAGTTTATTTTTAGCCCCTTTTTTTATGAAATTATTTTTTTCAAAAATTTAAATTATTGTTTAAAATAGTTATTTAATGTAATTTATAGTTTATTTAAAAAGTGTGATTTAAAAAAAATTTTATTTGAAGGTTTACTGTTATTTTGGGGCCCGTATATTCATAATTTAGACAGGTCGTCCTGTCAATCTTATGAATGGGCTTTTCCCTCCTCTGATTGGCTGCCCATGGCTCACGTGATCCCAGGGGACGCATCGCACTAACTACGCCCCTGGGACACGCAAGCACAGCGCGCCGGGAGTTGGAGCAGGCCCCGGAGCGGAATTCCACGGGAGCCCAGAGCTCAACTGCCGGCGCACAAGGTAAGTGCAGGTCGGGGGCTTGCACCCGTGGGAAGCCCCCGACCCGAATTTCTGGGCCAATGTTGAGGTAATCTGATACCTGAAGTATTAGTGTAGCTGGCCCTGTGTAGTTTTTCCAATTCTGATATCTTTGCTTAGGGTTCACCACTGGGCAGTAGTGCAGTAATTAACATCTAAAAAGGACAAATCATCACTTAACCGGTTAAAAAATACAATTTTTTTCATTTTATACACAGTATTTTTTCTTTTTTTTAAAATTTGATTTCTCATTTGCCTTTTTGTGGATCAGTTTAAAAAAATATTATTTAATGTTTTTTCCTGTTCTGGTTTAGAGATCATGTGCATATGACATGATTTTTGTTACATTTTCTTTTGCTGTGGATATTTAACTTTCAATGAAGGGCAAGCACCTTTGATTTTGTTTCTTGGTCCTACCTTTATCTGCACTTCTGTTGTGAATGGGGCGATCTTACCTGTTTGCAGACCTCTGCCAATCCCCTATTTCACTGCCCCCAGGGTGGAACGTGATGGTGTGATGGCAACTGTCCATTGAAATGTTCTCACCCCCTAGTAGGGAGACACCACACCCAAAGAAGCACAGATCAGACCATACCTGTATTTCCCTACTTGTAGCATTGAGCATTAATATTCATTGGAAGGTACAACTGCATCAGCTTCTGAGAAGCATTATATTAGAAGGACTTCCTTGAGATTCATATGCTGGGTGGATGTCAATATAATGATTTGCCTCATCTTCCAATTAGGCACTTTACAGCCTTCCGGACTCACTATCGAGTTCAACAATTTCAGATCATAACCTCGGTCCCTATTATATTTTTATATATTTTTTATCCACACCTTTGCTTTGTACCTTTTCCTTTTTTTTCTCCCACATGGCAGCTGTCTCTCATTCTGCCAGCGCATTTCACACTTCAGTTAGAGCCATCTTTTGTTTCTTTACCTGTCCTATTACTATCTCGTCTCGTGCCTTGAATATCTCTTAATGTCTCTTCACCTCTCAGACCTTCCCTTTTGTTCTTTCATCCACTCCCCCATTTCCCAGCCCCCAAACTGGCCTTTTAATCTGTTTCATTTCCTGCTTTTCTCTCCGTTCTGAAGAAGGGTTTCGACCTGAAACGTTAAATCTGTTTCTCTCTCCACGGATGCCTGGCTTGCTAGTTTTTCCAACATTTTATGTTATAATGATTTGGCTGTTGTCTTCTTAATCAGTGGAAGGTGTCTTGAAGATTTCCAGTAAAGTTGAGAGTTGTTTAGTGGTGCCACTTTAAAATTACTGACAGTGCAGTAGAAAAGACATTTTGCAATTTCTTAAAAGCTTTATTCAGTAGTTGGCAGTTGTGCCTGGAGTGCTTGCCTTAAAAGTTGATACCTCCGCCTTTTCATGGTGTGGTCATGACCTCAGGGTTTGATCTAGGTCCTGTTAGGTGAATGATTTAAATGGATTATACTTCCGAGAGCACTTTTGGCACCGTGGTAATGTTATAGTCTAATTTAACAAACTAAAAACAACCAATGGTTAACATTATAAGTTATCACTGAAAATTTTAAAAGTGTTTATCCTTATTTAAACTCTTTATGAGCTGAAATGATAAGTTAATTTTCTGTCTAGAAGCACCATTGGCCGTCATTGATGCCATGTGTAATTTTACCACCAAACAAATATCATAACATAAGGGGCAGGATTTTAACTCAGGAGTTGGGGAGGAGGCAGGACTACAACTTTCGGGGTTGTAGTCCCGCCTCCTTTGAGATGCGGCCAATCCACGTGATTTTAACTTGATTGACCTTGTTGAGCCCACCCAGCGGGCTCAGCAGGCCAATTAAGGGCCACTCGGCAACAGGTGACGTCACAGACTGAAATTTCATCTGTCAAGAGGTTTTGACAGATGAAATATCAGTGTTTCACAGCTGTCACTGAGGGCTCGATTTTAACTCAGGTGCGGGGAATTGTCGGGTTCCCCGAATTTGGTGTTTCCCACACGAATCTAAATGGGTGTGTGAGATTGATGCAATTTTAACTCAATTGGCTAATTGATTTCCAATGTGTGGGAACCCTTGGCAAATGAGTATTTTCAGTCAGAAAGTTGCATAATATGACGTCATTATTGTGGCTGCATTTAGGGTCTGCAACAAGCCTTGCTCCTTCTGCAAGCTGCCAACGTTTTGGCATTTGCTGATGCACTGAGCTGGAAGCAGAATGGCAAGAGAAAGACCAAGGTCTGCACCCTGTTTTGACGACGTTGCCCTGCAGGCATTAGTGGAGGGAGCAAGAGCTCACAAGGAGGTGCTCTTCCCTTCATCAGGGAGGAAGATGCCTCCCCAGCAGACAAAGGCTGCGTGCCTGCAAGTGGCAGAGGAGGTCAACTCATTATCGGCTACCCGCAGAACCTGGATACAGTGCAGGAAGAGATTTCTTGACGTTCAGCACACTGGAAAAGTGAGTATGAAGTTCCCATCACTCTCAATCTGATCTGCATTGCCTCTCCTCACCAGCACTAAGCTTTAGCAATCTCTTCCTCCACATCCCACTTGACACTGACATCCATGCACCCTTACCCATTCCCTCTCTCTCTATGCTCACATTCACCTAACTATTCGACTATGCAGCCCTCACACTCCCTATCACTCTGATGCTATGAAAACAACTGACAACACACAGGGAGGGCCCTTGGTCTTGCCATCTCACTCCATCTTTGTCTCCTTCTAAGCATCTATGCTATGGATTCTCTACACTCATTCCTTCAGTCTCACTCAAACTCCACTTGTCTCCCTCATTGCAGGAAAAGAGAGCTCACAATAAAAGAGAACGAGCGAGGACAGGAGGAGGGCCACCATCAGTAGCCCACCTCACCCCCTGGGAGGAGGCGGTCCTGAAGATCGTAGGACTGGAGGATGAGGCGCAAGTGGGGGACGGACAGACGGGTGCATCACAGCAAGCTGGTGACAGAATAGTTTTCCACCTCTCTCATTTACATTTCATGAGTCGCTGATAATGATTCTGAAGCTATAACAGATGGACCTATAATCATCTGCAATATGCAATGTGCATGTAACCTTGACCTCACATCTCTAACTCTTTCCGTTACTCCCCCACAGGACCATTGAGAGCCCCCGTCCCCACTGTCCAGGAGGAAGAGCCTGAGCTTCCAGACTCCTCAGAGGAATCTGCAACCTCTGAGGGCGCAGCGTCAGCAGAATTCAGCGCACCCAGCACCAGCGCACACACTCACACCTCGGTGGGACCTTCGGGACATAGAACAGTGTTGTCACCTGGTGTATCACAGCTCACAAGTGAGCATCAGCAGATTGTGGAGACAGGGACAGCAGTGGAGAGTGCTAGTCGGAGGGTGCAGGACTCTGCCAGCTCGGCTCAGCTGCATGTCGACCTTCTGCCTTTGGGTCCATCCATAAGATCAGCGGGGCTGGAACTCCAGGAACAGATGCAGGAGTCTCTGGCAGGTTTTGTCTCCAGGGTCGATGTGAGTGTGGAGCGAATGGAGGAGTCCATAGCGAACATGAGCAGAGCCTTTGTGGAGTCATTGGCGCATGAACGCACCACCATGGAAAGGATGGCAACCTCCATAGAGGAGATAAGTCACCAGGGTATGGAAAACATGGTGAGTGTTCATAATAGAATGACATCTCTTGAGGAGCGATGGGTATCTATTGAACAGAGAAAGCAGACTTTCATGGAAGTCCTTCTGAGTAGGACTGCCAGTGCAGATACGGGTCCCCATGGCCCCCTGATGTGCAGCAAGGTGCTCTCAAGCCACTTCCAAGCGCTGGCCCCTTCTGGCCTGTGCAGCTTCAGGTGGGTGAGCAGCAGCCTGGCGCTCCTGTTGCTGCTGCTGTTGTTCCTGGTTCTGCTGGTGCCGCGGCTGGTGTTCGAGCTCATCTAATGCCCAGAAGGGAAGGAAATAAATGGCTCCCATGCTTCTGGTATATGCCTCCATTGAGGAAGCGCTGAGTAAAGATGGCGAGCGGGGTTTCCCAGGAGGTCACACTGGAGATGTGTGTGAGGCTCCAACCTTCCACAGGTGCGGTTAAGCCTGGTAAAAGTTGCCCCAGGCCTGAAACAACAATGTCCTGCCACCTGCAAATGATGACTGATCAAATCTCCTCTTTAATGGTTGACCTGCAGCTGATAGTCAGCAAGCCAATAGTGCTCACGTCAGGTTTCACAGGCGTGATCCCCACCAGGCGTCTTTTACGTGGGAAAAGGGTTAAAAATGCAAGGACCTGTTAAAATGGGATTATAAAGGCCAATTATTGCTGATTAAGGGCCTTAAAGATCAGTCCCGCCTGTTGGAGGCGGGACTGATTCGGGACCATCAGACACGCCTGGGTTAAAATGGCTCGGGGTCGGGAACCAGGCGGTGGGGGGGGGGGGGTCCGGACCCCCAGTTTTTGCGATTTTAACCCCCCACACGCCTCAAAGCCCGCCTCACGGCTGAGTTAAAATTAACCCCTGACAGTCTTACTTCTAACACGGGTCCTTCTCCACAGACTCAGTTAGAAATCTCTCCTGCACAGAAAGCTGAAGGCTGTCACTTGACAGTTCGCAGCCATTCTGCTTTTTGTGCCGGTGAGATGAGGGACTCCCGAGACCTGAAGGAAGGAAGGCTGAATAGGTAAGAAAAGGTATGTAAAACTTATTTAATCGCTTTAGACACACCAAACACACTTACCTTTGCACTCATGCACACATCACTCACCTGAACACCGACATCTCAACCCCTCCAAGTCCTTCAACCCGACGGCCTGCCTCCTCCAACTTGGCATGGTTTGGAGCCATCAGGAATCCCACACTTCAACCTTAAAAATAGGGATTAGGCTAAAAACTACCTGTTAACTACCTGTTAACAGGCAGTTAATTGGCACTAATCCCTTCCCACCTCGGGTAGGCGGGTCCCAGTGCGGGGCGGGTACCTGCCTCCTTTGAAACTGGCATGGAGGCGGGTTTGGGTACGGGTTGGGGTCGGGACCCCTGATTTCGGAATTTTAACCCCCCCCATGCATCCAATCCCGACTCCACAGCACAATGAAAATCCTGCCCAAGATCTTGAAAAGAATAGATATACAGGATTCATAATGAATTATTTATGCAAAAGCCTTCCTGCCCCAAAGAAATTCAACAAAACCTACACAGCAGGGAGCAATAGATCAGAAGATCTGAACAAGAAACAGGTCTCCTCCTTACCAGAGCCTGCAGATTAATTAAACAAGAAGTATAATAATGCCAAAGTATGACAGAGAAACTGAAACCACAATCAAAAGAAGCAAAAGTTTTAAACTAAACCCTGTTAAACTAAATAATGAAAAGGTTCTACTCTGCAGTAAAACTGTTGTTTAAGGATTTGTTTATGCAGCAAAGTTAGCAACATTGTGAAGTGTTTTCTCCTTCACACCAGTGAAGGGCAATGCTTATGCTCTCTGAACATTTACATTCTAAACACTGGGAGAGGAGCTCTGTGCCGGTGCAAGGTTTTCTTTTGGACAGCTGAATTGAAGTTCCAGACAGATCTCAGGATGTCCCAAAGCACGTCACAATTAATTGAATACTTTTGAAGTGTAGTCACTGTAGTAATGTAGGAAACGTGGCAGTCAATATGCGCACAGCAAGGTCCCACAAACAGCAATGAGATAACAGCCAGATAATCTGTTTATAGTGATGTTGGTTGAGAGACAAATATTGCCCAGGACACCGGGGAGAACTCCCCTGCTCTTCTTCGAATAGTGCCATGAGATCTTTTACGTCCACTTAAAAAGGGAGGCAGGGACTCCTGTTTAATGTCTCATCCGAAAGATAGCACCTCTGACAGTGCAGCACTCCCTTAGTACTGCACTGAAGAGTCAGCTTAGATTATGTGCTCAAGGCCCAGAAATTCATCTCGGGTGGTGGTGTAAAACGGGCGGTATTGGGTCGGCTGCCTGGGCGCTGCGTATAACGGGCGGCCGATCCGATACCGCCCGTGTTGCGCCACCGCCCGAGACAAATTTCTAGGCCCAAGTCCCTGGAGTGGGACTTGAACTGACAACCTTCTGACAATTTTATAGCCAGAATTATTTTACTCCCTTCTTGTCAAATTGCAGTGGATGATATCACAACTTGAGCAGAAAATATTAAATAGCTTGGCTAACATCATCAGCAGAACAGTTCAAAGGGAGCAATGTGAGTTTGACAATAACATTGAAATTATATATTCATGATCGTAGATTCTTGAATATTGTAGTGTAGACATTGCTGTTGTTAATTTTAGAGGATGCACACTTAATGTGTTCGGGTGACATTCTTCTGTCTACAATTTTAGTAGGGGCATTAACTCATTTAAAATAAACTGTCTTCAAAGAACAGACAGAGAAATGTCATACAAACACATTGCCATCTAGTATCACCAACAGTAACTTCTAGGCTTATAGTTTTGATAAAGGAACTTTAATGTTTATAATACTGCCAATCATTCAGTGCAAGGATTAGCTCTGAAGTAATAATGAGCTGTGTTTAAATTTAGATGACCTTTCAGTTAGTATTCAATTAATTGTTTGGCTGACATTCAGCCTGCTTCAGAATCCAGTTGTCACAAGCCTGTGGAAAGTTCATTCATGTGGGTCATTCTAAGTGTCAAAGATGAAAAATGGCATGTTAAATAAATCAGACTGGAATAGAATGTAACACCACAAATACAGGTCTGTCATCAGCAGGAGAAATAAGTCACTCATGACAAGCTAGGTCATGTCAAGTATTTCTCTCCTCACAAGATCACAAGATGAAACAGCGGCTGGAGGTCATTTGACCTTTCTTGGCTCATCTATCTAAGCGCAAAACATTACAGTCCCCATTAGATCATCCAATTGGATCTTGAATTAATCTAGAATATCCAGAAGACAATTCCAGATGTTGACCACCCTTTGCATGAAGAAGTTTGTCCAGAAATCAACAATAAATTGTATTTATACAGCACCTTTAGAACATAAGAACATAAGAAATAGGTGCAGCAGTAGGCCATTTAGCCCCTAAAGCCTGCAATAAGATCATGGCTGATCTTCTACCTCAACTCCACTTTCCTGCACTATCCCCATATCCCTTAATATCTAAAAATCTATCAATCTCTGTCTTGAATATACTCAACGTAGAGAATTCCAAAGATTCACTACCCTCTGAGTGAAGAAATTTTTCCTCATCTCAGTCCTAAATGGCCAACCCCTTATTATGAGACTGTGATACTGGTTCTAGACTCCCCAGCCAGGGGAAACATCCTCCCTGCATCTACCCTGTCAAGCCCTGTAAGAATTTTGTATGTTTCAATGAGATCAGCTCTCATTCTTCTAAACTCTAGAGAATATAGGCCTAGTCTACTCAATCTCTCCTCAAAGGACAATCCTCCCATCCAAGGAACCAGTCTGGTAAACCTTTGTTGCACTCCCTCTATGGCAAGTATATCCTTCCTTGGGTAAGGAGACCAAAACTGTACACAATACTCCAGGTGTGGTCTTTACTCTTGTGCTCAAACCCTCTTGTAATAAAGGCCAACATACCATTTGTTTTCCAAATTGCTTGCTGTACCTGCATGTTAACTTTCAGGGATTCGTGTACAAGGACACCCAGGTCCCCTCAGAACACCAACATTTCCAATCTCTCAGCATTTAAAAAATACTCTGCTTTTCTATTTTTCCTACCAAAGTGGATAACTTCACATTTCTCCACATTATATTCCATTTGCCATGTTCTTGCCCACTCACTTAGCCTGTCTATATCCACTTGAAGCCTCCTTGCATCCTCCTCACAACTTGCCCACCCAGCTTTGTATCATCAGCAAGCTTAGATACATTACATTTGGTCCCCTCATCCAAATCATTGATATAGATTGTGAATAGCTGAGGCCCAAGCACTGATCCTTGCAGTACCCCACCAATTACAGCCTGCCAACCCGAAAATGACCCGTTTATTCCTACTCTCTGTTTTCTGTCCGTTAACCAATTCTCAATCCATGCTAGTATATTAACCCCAATCCCATGAGCCCTAATTTTATTTAATAACCTTGTGTGCGGCACATTATTGAATGCCTTCTGAAAATCCAAATACACCATACCCACTAGTTCCTACTTATCTATTCTGCTAGTCACAACCTCAAAAAACTCTAATAGATTTGTCAAACACAATTTCCCTTTCATAAATCCGTGTTGACTCCGCCCAATCCTATTATTATTTTCTAAGTGCCCTGTTACCACATCCTTAATAATTGACAGTTGCCTAGATGAGTGCAGCTCCAACAACACTCAAGAAGCTCAACACCATCCAGGACAAAACAGCCCGCTTGATTGGCACCCTATCCACCACCTTAAACATTCACTCCCTTCACCATCGGCGTACCATGGCTGCAGTGTGTACCATCTACAAGATGCACTGCAGCAACTCGCCAAGGCTTCTTCAGCAACATCTCCCAAACCCGCGACCTCTTCCACCTAGAAGGACAAGGGCAGTAGGCACCACCATCCCCAAGTTCCCCTCCAAGTCACACAGCATCCTGACTTAAAAGTATATCGCCAATCCTTCATCATCGCTGGGTCAAAATCATAGAACTCCCTCCCTAACAGCACTGTGGGAGGACCTGCACCACACGGACTGCAGTGGTTCAAGAAGGCGGCTCACCACCACCTTCTCAAGGGCAATTAGGGATAGGCAATAAATGCTGGCCTTGCCAATGACGCCCACATCCCACAAACGAATAAAAAAAACGTTCTAGCATTTTCCCTACTACTGATGTCAGTCTAACAGGTCTGTAGTTCCCCGTTTTCTCTCTCCTTCCTTTCTTAAATAGTTGGG
The DNA here is from genome assembly GCF_052327205.1 of Somniosus microcephalus. Classification (NCBI taxonomy): domain Eukaryota; kingdom Metazoa; phylum Chordata; class Chondrichthyes; order Squaliformes; family Somniosidae; genus Somniosus; species Somniosus microcephalus. Next base: position 282,133,929 of record NC_140989.1, on the reverse strand, counting down.
TTACATTTGCTACCATCCAATCTGTGGGAATCATTCTTGAACCTATGGAATTTTGGAAAATGACAAGCAATGCATCCACTATCTCTAAAGCCACCTCTTTCAAAACCCTAGGATGTAGGCCACCACATCCAGGGGATTTATCGGCTTTCAGTCCCATTAATTTCTCCAGTACTATTTTTTTACTGCAGTAATACTAATTTCCTTCAGTTCCTCATTCTAGCTATACCCTTGGTTCATAATTTTTTCCGGGAAGTTTTTTGATTCTTCTTCCGTGAAGAGTATTTGTTTAATTTCTCTGTCATTTCCTTATTCCCCATTATAGTTTCTCCTGTCTCAGCCTGTAAGCGACCCACATTTACTTTCGCTAACCTTTTCCTTTTTATGTACCTCTAGAAGCTTTTACAGTCTGTTTTTATGTCTCTTGCTAGTTTACTCTCATATTCTATTTTCCCTTTCTTTATCAATTTCTTGGTCCTCCTTTGCTGAATTCTAAAATCTTCCAGATCCTCAGGCTTACTACTCTTTTTGGCAACATTATAAGCCGCTTCCTTTGATCTAATACTATCTTTAACTTCTCTTGTTAGCCACGGTTGAACCATTTATTCTGTGGGGTTTTTGTGCCTTAAAGGAATGTATATTTGTTGTAAATTATGTATTAATTCTTTAAATGCTAGCCATTGCTTCTCTACCATCATACCTTTTAATGTAGTTTCCCAATCTACCTTAGCCAACTCGCCCCTCGTACCTACATAGTTTGCTTTGTTTAGACTTAAGACCTTAGTTTCGGATTTAACTAAATCACTTTCAAGCTCAATATAAAATGTTATCTTATTATGGTCACTCTTCCCTAAAGGCCCCTTTACTATAAGGTTATTAATTAACCCTTTCTCATTGCACAATACTCGATCTAAAATAGCCTGTTCCCTAGTTGATTCCTCAAAGTACTGATCTAGAAAACTATCTTGCATACATTCCATGAATTCGTCCTCCACACTATTACTGCAAATTTGGTTTGCCCAGTCTATATGTAGATTAAAGTCCCCCATGATTACCGTATTACCCTTGTTACATGTGCCTCTAATTTCCTGATTTATACTCTGCTCTTCATTACAGCTACTGTTTGGGGGCCCATAAACAACTCCCACCAATGTTTTCTGCCCCTTTCTGTTTCTTAGCTCCCCCCAAACAGATTCTACTTCTTGATTTTTGGAGCTAAGATCCTTTCTCTCTACTGTCTTTATCCCATCCTTTATTATCAGGGTTACCCCTCCTTTTCCATTTTGCCTATCTCTTCTAAAAGTTAAGTATCCTGGAATATTTGGTTCCCAACCTTGGCCACATTGCAACCATGTCTCCATAATGGCTATTAGATCAAACCTATTAATTTCTATCTGCGCTATTAATTCATCTATTTTGTTGCGTAGAATAACATTCCAAAGTGCTTCACAGAGGCATAATTAAGAAAATGGACATATGAGGAAGGGTGTCCAAAAGCTTGGTCAAAGAGGGGCAATTTAAGAAGGGTCTTAAAGGAGAAGAGGGAAGTGGAGAGACAGAAGGATTTAGGGAAGGAATTCCAAAACATGTGGCTTAGACAGCTGAAGGCACAGTCACCAATTGACGGGTGAATGGAGGGGGATGGACAAGAGGTCAGAATCACAGGAGCTGAGAATGTGGGATGGGGGATTTGCAAGGCTAGAGGAGGTTACAGAGATAGGGAGGCCATGAAAAGATTTAAATATGAAGATGAGAATTTTAAATTTGAGGTATTGGGGTTCATGAGCCAATGTAGGTTAATGAGGATGAGGTGTTGGGTGAGTGAAACTTGGTGTGGAATAGCATATGGGCAGCAGAGGTGGCGGAGCTACTTAAAGAGCAGCCCGAGGCAGCGAGGCCCAGAGCCCCGAGACCGGAGAGGCAGCGGACCTGCGAGGGAGCACCAGAGGCAGCAGAGCTACTTAAAGAGCAGCCCGAGGCAGCGAGGCACAGAGCCCCGAGACCGGAGAGGCAGCGGACCTGCGAGGGAACACCAGAGGCGGCGGAGGTACTTAAAGAGCAGCCAGAGGCGGCGAGGCCCAGAGCCCCGAGACCGGAGAGGCAGCGGACCTGCGAGGGAGCACCAGAGGCCCGACCAATCCAGGTTCCGGGAGAGCGGTAAAAAGTTATTGAAGTGTGATGTCAGCAGGAAGCAGGTAAGTGATTGGTTGATGAGTATTTCTCTCTTTTTTAAACTTTAACTCTGTTTTATAGTTTCTAAGGTCTCTCTGGTGTAGCGGGGACTGTTGGTAAACTATTTAACTGTAATGTAATTAGTCGGATTGATTGATTTAATTTAAACTCAATTAATTAAAGGGTAAGTCATGGCAGGACAGCCCGGCCCTGTGATCTGCTCCTCCTGCGAAATGTGGGAACTCAGGGACATAGAAACATAGAAGATAGGAGCAGGAGTAGGCCATTCGGCCCTTCAAACCTGCTCCGCCATTCAACGAGATCATGGCTGATCATCCAAACCCTAGCACCCGGTCCCTACACCGACAGCCATCCCACCCAAGCCCTATCCCCGTAACCCTTCCTGTGTCCCTGACAACTACGTGTGCAGGAAGTGCACCCAGCTGCAGCTACTGACAGACCGCATTGCGGCACTGGAGCTGCGATTGGATGCATACTGGAGCGTTCACGATGCTCGGGACACCGTGAATAGCACGTTTAGGGAGTTGGACATACCACAGGTATAGGTTGGACAGGAAGAAAGGGAACGGGTGACCAACAGGCAGAGTACTAGGCGCAGGCAGGTAGTGCAGGGGTCCCCTGTGGCCATCCCCCTCTCCAACAGATATACCACTTTGGGTACTGTTGGGGGGGATGGCTTATCAGAGGAAGGCAGCAGCAGCCAACTTCCTGGCACCAGGGGTGGCTCTGCTGCACAGAATGGGAGGAAAAAGAGTGGTAGAGCTATAGTAATAGGGGATTCAATTGTAAGGGGAATAGATAGGTGTTTCTGCGGCCGCAAACGAGACTCCAGGATGGTGTGCTGCCTCCCTGGTGCAAGGGTCAAGGATGTCGCCGAGCGGCTGCAGAACATCTTGGAAGGGGAGGGTGAACAGCCAGTTGTCGTGGTGCATATAGGCACCAACGATATAGGAAAAAAGCGGGATGAGGTCCTAAAAGCAGAATATAGGGAGTTAGGAGGTAAATTTAAAAACAGGACCTCAAAGGTAGTAATCTCAGGATTGCTACCAGTGCCACGTGCTAGTCAGAGTAGAAATAGAAGGATACTTCAGATGAATACGTGGCTAGAGGAATGGTGCCAGGGGAGGGATTCAAGTTCCTTGGACATTGGAACCGGTTCTGGGGGAGGTGGGACCAGTTCAAACCGGACGGTCTGCACCTGGGCAGGGCTGGAACCGATGTCCTAGGGGGAGTGTTTGCTAGTGCTGTGGGGGAGGGTTTAAACTAAAATGGAAGGGGGTTGGGAACCTGAGCAGGGAGACAGAGGAAAGGGAAACAAGGATAAAAGCAAAAGATAGGAAGGAGAAAAACAAAAGTGGCAGTCAGAGAAATCAACGGTTTAAATCAAACGTGGCCACAGTAAATAATAATTCTAATAGGTGTAAGAGCGTTAAAAAAACAAGCCTGAAGGCTTTGTGTCTTAATGCTAGGAGCATTTGTAATAAGGTGGATGAATTGGCTGCGCAAATAGAGGTAAACGAATATGATTTGGTTGGGATTACGGAAACATGGCTCAAGGATGGCCAAGACTGGGAACTCAACATCCAGGGGTATTCGATATTCAGGAAAGATAGGCAAAAAGGAAAGGGAGGAGGGGTAGCATTACTGGTTAAAGAAGGGATTAACACAATTGTAATGAAGGATATTAGCTCTGATGATGTGGAATCTGTATGGGTAGAATTGAGAAATACTAAGGGGAAAAAAACATTAGTGGGAGTGTTATATAGACCTCCAAACAGTAAGGCGGAGGTTGGGGATGGCATTAAAAGGGAAATTAAAGAAGCGTGCAATAAGGGCACAGCAGTCATCATGGGTGACTTTAATCTACATATAGATTGGGCTAACCAAATTAGTAATAATACTGTGGAGGAGGAACTCCTGGAGTGTTTACGGGATGGTTTCCTGGAACAATATGTCAAGGAACCAACCAGAGATCAGGCCATCTTAGACTGGGTATTATGTAACGAGAAAGGATTAATTAGCAATCTTGTTGTACGAGGCCCCTTGGGTCGGAGCGATCATAATATGATCGAATTCTTCATTAAGATGGAGAATGAAGTAGTTGACTCAGAAACTAGGGTCCTCAATTTAAATAAAGGAAACTACGATGGTCTGAGGAGCGGGTTGGGTAGGATTGATTGGGGAATGGCACTCAAAGGGTTGACAGTGGATAGGCAATGGCAAACATTCAAAGACTGAATGGATGAACTACAGAAGTTGTTCATCCCAGTTTGGCATAAAAATAAAACAAAAAAGGTGACTCAACCGTGGCTAACAAGGGAAATTAGGGATAGCATAAGATCCAAGGAGAGGACATACAAATTGGCCAGAAAAAGCAATAATCCTGAGGATTTGTAGCAGTTTAGGATTCAACAAAGGAGGACAAAGGGATTAATTAAGAAAGGGAAAATAGAATATGAGAGTAAGCTTGCAGGAAACATAAAAACTGACTGTAAAAGCTTTTATAGATATGTAAAGAGAAAAAGATTGGTGAAGTCAAGCGTAGGTCCCTTGCAGTCAGAATCAGGGGAATTTATAATGGGGAGCAAAGAAATGGCAGACCAACTAAATACATATTTTGGTTCTGTCTTCACAAAGGAGGACACAAATAACCTCCCAGAAATACCAGGGAACATAGGGCCTGATGAAAGGGTGGAACTGAAAGAAATCAGTATTTGTAGGGAAATGGTGTTAGGAAAATTGATGGGACTGAAGGCCGATAAATCCCCAGGGCCTGATAATCTACATCCCAGGGTACTTAAGGAAGTGGCCCTAGAAATAGTAGATGCATTGCTGGTCATCTTCCAGAACTCAATAGACTCTGGAACAGTACCCATGGATTGGAGGGTAGCTAATGTTACCCCACTATTCAAAATAGGTGGCAGAGAAAAAGCGGGGAATTAAAGCCTGACATCGGTAGTGGGGAAAATGCTGGAGTCCATTATAAAAGATGTAATAGCAGAGCACTTGGAAAGCAGTGACAGGATCGGACAAAGTCAACATGGATTTACAAAAGGTAAATCATGCTTGACTAATCTACTGGAATTTTTTGAGGATGTAACTGGTAAAATAGATAAGGGAGAACCAGTGGATGTGGTGTATCTGGACTTTCAGAAGGCTTTCGATAAGGTCCCGCATAAGAGGTTAGCGTGCAAAATTAAGGCACATGGGATTGGGGGCAAGGTATTGACTTGGATAGAGAACTGGTTGGCAGACAGAAAGCAAAGAGTTGGAATAAATGGGTCGTTTTCCGAGTGGCAGGCAGTGACTAGTGGGGTACCGCAAGGATCGGTCCTAGGACCCCAGCTGTTCACAATATATATTAATGATCTGGACGAGGGAATTGGATGTAATTGTCACGGTCCCAGCTGCGCTTCCCTCTGCTGGCCGCCTGAGGGCGGTTTTGGAGGCTTCGGTGCGCTGCTGCCGTGCCTTTGGGCCCCTCTCCTCACCTGTTTCTCGAGTAATTGTTCTCATCAGAGTAATTAGGCTAGATAATAAAGCTGTTTCGGTCCCTGTCTTGTCCTCTTTTAATTGGATCAAGTAAATTAAACAAATAAACTGTAATTAGGACTGTAAAACTTTAAATAAACCTTAGCAAATCAAATTAAAATTTGGTTATCCAAATCAATTATGCACTGCAGTCCCCGCGGCGCCCACCAGTCACGGAAGTACTCGAGCGTGCCGGCGGACACCGCGTGCTCCATCTCCAGGGCCACCCGGGCGCGAACATGGCCGCGGAAGAGAGGGAGGCAATCTGGCTGGACGACCCCCTCGACCGCCCACTGCCTGGACCAATTGATGGCTTATTTAGCCAGGCCCAGGAGCAGACCCACGAGGAGGTCCTCCAACCTGCCCGCTCCCCTCCGCACCGGGTGACCGTAGATCAAGAGCATGGGACTGAAGTGCAACCAAAAATCGAGGAGCAGCCCCTTCAAATAATGGAAGAGGGGCTGCAACCTCTCACATTCTGTATTTATATGAAAAACAGACTCCTCCAGGCCACAGAACAAACAGGCGGCCTGGGAGTCCATGAACCTACTTAAAAATATATTGCACAGGACTGCCCCGTGCAACACCCTCCAGGCCAAGTCCCCAATAGAACAGGAGAGGACTCCCGCATAGAGATCCCTCCATTGGGGAACTCCGCCTCAAGGCAAGACGGCACGCCAAGGCGTGTCCGGACGGCAGGCGAAGATGGCAAAGTGGAGAGTGTGCAGGAGCAGCCCGTACAGGAAACCCCTCCATGCGGAATGAAAAGGCACGGAGGGTATTTCCTCGAGACGGCTCAAGTTGTGAGGCGCCGGTTCCCGTGGGGAGTTTCGGGGCTGGGTGCCGATAAGGAATTCCGTCCGAACGGGGGAAAGCTCGGACGGGATCGCCCCACGTGCTTGAGCCACCTCGATACACCTTGTGGCATCGGGGCGCAGCGTCGCTTTCATCGACTCGATGGCATTGACCGCGAGCTGGACATGCGCCGTGCCAACTCCTCCGGCGCCATCCAGCCCGCTCCTCCGCCATCGAGCAGGTCCCCGACTCTAGTCACCTTGCCAGGCACAGCCCTGTGCTCTGCCAGCCACCCAAACCCGTGGAGGTGCGGATTCCTGAACAGCGGCTCCCGAAGGACAGCCGCCATTCCTGACGGGGGAGAGCTCCGCCCGGAAGCGATGTAGTTCCAAACCCAGAGCAGTTCCCCGTAGAAGACAGGCAGCTCTCGCAGGCTAGCACGCGTGCTGCCCACTTCCAAAAACAGGAGCTGCATGTCATAATTGAGGCCGTGCAGCTGGTGGAAAAAATACGTCGCCAGCGCACACCATCTCTGAGGATTCTTGACGTACAGGTATCTCTGCAGCGTCTGAAGACGGAAAGTCGCAGCCTGGGTGTGGAGGCACACCAGCGCCTGACCGCCCTCCCTAAGCGGGAGACTCAGAACCGCGGCAGAGACCCAGTGCTTCCTTTTGTCCCAGAAGAAGTCGATGAGCTTCTTCTGTATCTTGGCGACAAACGCAGGGGGAGGGATCAAAGTGACCAACCGGTACCACAACATGGCGGGCACCAGTTGGTTTATGACCATCGCTCGACCCCTGTAGGACAACACTCGGAGCAGTCCTGTCCAGCGTCCTAAGCGAGTGGTGACTTTGGCCTCCAACTCTTGCCAGTTCGCCGGCCAGGCGTCCTCGGCAGTGCTAAGGTAGACTCCCAAGTAGAGGAGGTGCGTGGTGCTCCAGGCGAAGGGCCTGAACTCCTCCGGCAGGGAGTCCACCCGCCACTGACCCACCAGGAGTCCGGAACATTTCTCCCAGTTGATCTTGGCGGAGGATGCGTCCGAGTAAATCTGCTGGCATTCCCGCATCCTCCGCAAGTCAGCGGGATCCGTGACCGTGAGGAGCACGTCATCGGCGTAAGCCGAGAGGACCACCTCCACGCCCGGCCCTTGCAGAGCCAGTCCCATCAACCTCTTCCACAAGAGGCGCAGGAAAGGCTCTACGCAAACGGCGTATAACTGGCCGGACATGGGGCATCCCTGACGCACCCCCCTCCCGAAGCGAAGGGGCGCCGTCAAGGACCCGTTAACTTTAATCAGACACTCTGCGGCAGCGTACAGAAGTCGGATCCGGGCGACAAAATGCGTCCCGAACCCGAAAGCGCGCAGAGTCCCGAAGAGATACTCGTGATCTACCCTGTCGAACGCCTTCTCCTGATCCAGGGAAAGGAAGGCGACCGACAGACCAGCCCTCTGGGAATGGTGGACCAGGTCCCGGACCAGATGGATGTTATCGTGGATGGTCCGGCCCGGGACCGTGTAGGACTGGTCGGGGTGGATCATGTGGGACAGCACGGCGCCAAGGCGAGCAGACATGGCCCTGGCAAAAATTTTGTAGTCCGTGCTGAGGAGGGAGACCGGGCGCCAGTTCTTAAGGAGGCGAAGATCGCCCTTCTTAGGCAGCAGGACAATAACCGCCCTGCGCCAAGAGAGGGGCATCTCCCCGGTCGCCAAACTTTCCTCCAGGACCCGCGCGTAGTCGCCCCCCCAAGACGTCCCAGAATGCCCTGTGGAACTCCACGGTCAGCCCATCCAGCCCCGGGGACTTTCCCCTGGAGAGCTGGCGGAGGGCGCCGGTCAGCTCCTCCAGACTCAGAGGAGCGTCCGATTTTTCGGTGCCCTCCAGGCTGACTTTCAGCAGGTCCTCCCACAAAACTCTGCGCGCATCCTCGCTGGATGGATCCGGAGAGAACAGAGCCCCGTAACAGGCGCGGGCCTCCGCGCTGATTCCCTCCGGATCCGAGACCAGAGATCCGCCGTCGGCCAGCAGCACCAAGAGCTGCTTACGGACCCCCCGTCTTTTTTCCAGCAAGTAGAAGAAGGTGGAGCCGCGGTCCAGGTCCCGCAGGAACTGGATCCGCGACCTCACGTACGTGCCTCGGGACCCGACGAGCTGCAGGTCCTTCAGCGCGCCCTTCTTCTCTTTGTACACCTTCCACAGGGCCGGGTCCTCGGCGACTTGACCGAGACGGGACTCCAGGTCGAGCACCTCCTTCTCCAACCGCCCGACCCGGGCCTCCCGCCTCTTGGTCGACCCCTTCGCGTACTCCTGACAGAAGAGACGGACGTGAGCCTTGCCTACGTCCCACCATAGACTCAAGGAGGGGAAGCCTCCCCGCTTCCTTCTCCAGTCGGCCCAGAACCGACGAATCCTGGAACCGCGCGTCCTCCAGCAGCAGGTTGTTAAAATGCCAGTACGCGGACCCCCCCCGCGCGCGCAGCGGAACGAGCTCTGCCCACACCAGGTGGTCCGTGCACGGCACCGACCGCATGGAAGCCGCCGGAATGCAAGAGACGTATGCCCGGGAAATATAAAGGCGGTCGATTCTGGACCATCCTCCTCCAGACCTCACGCTAGTGAAGGCGCTGGAGTCAGGGTGGAGATGTCGCCAGACGTCCACCAAGTCGAAGGACCCGACCAGGTCCCTCAACTTCTCCATCGCCGCCAGGCATCGCTGGGGGGCCGAACGGTCCCTCGCCTCGAGGGTGCAGTTAAAATCCCCCCCGAGGATGACGCAGTCGCCCGCGTCGATGGAGCCCAGAAGAGCGGACACTTCTTCAAAGAAGCGCACTTGCTGCGCACTGGCCTGAGGGGCGTACACGTTCACTAGATGGAGCGGCACGCCCCCCAGGCAAAAACAGTGACCTGGAGCAAGCGGCCCGGCACGTGCTTCTTGACCCCCAAGATCTCCGGCTGAAAATGCGGGGCCAGCAAGATAGCCACCCCGCTGGAAACATTGGAGAGGTGACTCATGCTGAGCCCTCCTTGCCACTCCAGGAGCCATGTGGCCTCGTCTCCCGGAACAGTGTGGGTTTCTTGCAGGAAGCACACCGCATACTTTCCGTCCCAAAGGACCGAAAGGTTATTAAATCTGCGGCGAGCCTTCCTGCTGCCGTTGATGTTGAGGCTGGCTATGGTTATCTTCATATCAGAAGCATAGTGCAACCTCTACCTACACCTAATGGGGGGAGGGAGCGCAGCCGCTAGTCGACCGCCACTCCCTCATCAGCCCAGGGAGGAATGACCTGAGCTGACGCAGCTCGAGCGGGCTCATGTCCTGGTCCGCGCCCATGATTTTGACGGCGGCGCGGACCAACCCGATGAGCAGCGCCAGCTCCGACCACCCGTCGAGGGCCAGCCGGGTCTTGTTTTGATGACCCAGGCACGCGGCCATAAAATCCCGGAGCTCCCTGACGGGAATGAGGGGAGACTCGGCGAGGGGCACAAGGTCATCCATTGCCTTGTCTGCGATGGAATCCAACTCGTCCTCTGCGCCCATCACCGAGTCCCCGTCCTCCTCCGGGGGGTCGCCACCAGCGCCGACCCGTCCGTCACGCAGTGCACGGCTCGGCCGCATTGGCCGGCCCCGCCTCTACCCGGATCCCACCCCCAGGATCGGTGGCAGAGGATTCCTCCCTGGGCTCCACCGGGGGCGCCGGGCCAGAAGGCAGCGGCGGTTCGGAGCACCCCTCCGCCCCAGACGCCAGAACGCCCGGAGAAATCGGGGAGAAAACAAATTGAAATTCCTCCAGGACGTCCGGCGCCAGAGGTACAGTCAGGGGGCCTTCCTCCTCCTCGCCACCAGTCTCCGACCCAGCGGATGGGGTGTCCTGGACTAAAATTTCAACCAGGTTGAGCAGCCCCTGGGAAATTTCCGGGTGGCATTGGGCGAGCTCAGTTTCTTCCAGTACGCCCGACCCAGACCCCAGGCCGCCCGACCCGGCGAGGGGTAACGGTACTGATAAAATATCTATTTCTGCCGCGGGTTGTTCCGTGACCCCCCCCACGGGCAGGGTCTCATCCCCATCCTCAGGAGTCACGTGCTGGACAGACACATCTGCCTCAGCCTCCCGAGGGACAGGTGACCCCTGCCGAACGCTGGTGATGGTGACAGCAGGGGGGAGGGGCGCAGTACCCGCGGCGGGCGACGAATCCCCCTGCTCCGAGGGACCTTCCTCCTCCCGGTCCTCCTCCTCTTCCAGGGAGTCGCGCCTTCTTTTTAGCGCGGAGGGAGCGAGGGAGACCTCCATGTCTGCAGGGGCCTCCTCCTCTGCTCCCTCCGGCGGAGCAGGTTTGTCGGGTTCCTTGGGCCCGAGCCCGGCCGCAGGTATTGGCATTTCTGCTACGGCGGTTGCGGCCACAGGCTCGGGCACGAGGCCCCTCCCGCCCTCGTCTGCCCCGACCAACTCTGCGAGGAGCATGGGTGTCAGGGGCTCTAAGTTTAGGGGCCGGCCCTCCGCGGGGGGACCTGCCCTGAGGTGTTACATCTTACGCCGCGCCTTCCTTCTGCCCGGACGGGCTCCCTCCCCCCCCGCCGGAGTCCCTGGTGGCATCGGCCTCCGACGTCGACCGCGCATCAGTGGCTCCTGACGCGCGGACAGATCCGGGGGGGGGAGCGGCGGTGGCGCCAGCCTCAGCCACGCCAGACGATCTGGCGGCCTTGGAGGTGGGGCAGTTTATTCTGATGTGCCCCACCTCCTTGCAGGCATGGCACCGCACACCGTCCGACGTCCAGAAGATGCGATAGGCGGTCCCCTCGTGGAGGACGATGAAAGCCCCATCGGTGTCCTCCTCCCGTGCCAGCTGGATAAAAAGCTGGCGCCGGAAGGAGAAAACGTGGCGAAGACTGGCCTCCCGGGAGCCGAGCGGGATGGGTGTAATCCCCGACCTCACCTCCCCAAGTTGGCGTAAGTGGGGGAGGAGGAGCTCACCAGGAACAAAGTGCGGGAGGTTGGAAATAACCACCCTCTGCGCGGTGGCCTCGAGGGGTTCCACCGGCAGGAAGGTCCTGCCCATGGTGAGCCCCTTGGTGATGGCCAGGGACACCGCCCGCTCCGACCTCAGGAAGAACACAGCCTTCCCGTACATTTTTGAGGCGGCGAGGATGGCTAAAGGGCCGACAACCCCAGCCATGGCCTTTACACACGCCTCAATTGTCATTGTGGGGTGGGTGTAGCTCTGCACCCCAAGCTTTTTAGTTATTAAAGAGAAAGGTGACGGGGCTGCAGAAGCAGCGGGAGCAGCCGTGGCTGTGGCTGCCACCACCGCATATGACCTGGCCGGCCCCGCCATCGGCGAAGAAGTAGACGCCATTATGGGGTGGTTTTTAAAAAAAGAGCTACACTCACCCCAAGTCACAGGCCTGAAGGTGTTAATGGCCTCGGGTTATTTTTGAAGTCTTCTATTTGAGCAGAGGGAGCTGTTTAAAATGAAGGCACAGCTCTCCCCTTATTGATTGAAACTGGGAGAGGGGCCTTCTCCCCTCTGCTCAATAGGCAATTAATTAATAAGTGGAATAGAGGTGCCTCTTGAGAGAAAGGCAGAGAGAGACAAAGAGAGAGAGAGAGGGGGTTGGAAGGAGGGAGGCCACAAGAGCAGGGTTGCCACTCAGGATGGTGGGTGGGTGGGTGCTGGCAGGGGTGCACTCTCTGATGGAAAAACAAAGTCTCTGAATGGTGTTCTTCTGGCAGGGGGAGAAGATGTCTTCGCCTGGGAAAGCTGGAGAATGCCCAGGCTCAGTCCCACACCAGGTCTTAACGATGTTTGATGGAATAAAAGACTTCGCCTAGGCAGCTCCAGCTGTCCCAGGCCAGGCAATAGAAGGGGCTGTTTGATAGTGGTGTGTGTGGCCTAGTATTCTACAAGAGCCACACACACACACACACACACACAGACACCCCTTGGTGTTCCGGCCGGTCTTCTTTCCTCCCCCCACCTATAATACAAAGTCTTTTGGAGAGTGCACCAAATAACACCCACCTGCAGATGTTCAGTTGGAGATGTTATCCTTCCCTCCTTCCAAGCAGTTGATGGTTGGTGTCGATGCTGTTTCTCTCCCCTCTCTCCCTCTCCTGGAATGGAGGCCAATTTGGGGAGGCAGTGGTGGAAAGGCCTCTCCTCTGGTAGGTGTTGGCCTCCTTTTCCCTCTCCTCCCCTCTGTCCTCTCTCTCCAGGCACCTCAGTTGTAGTTGTTGTAGGTGGTCGTGGTGGTCTGACGTTTCTCCTTCTCCTCCTCTCCCTGGTCAAGGAGACCACCACTTTCCACTCTCCTTCAGCTCCTTCTGGGTGAACCAGCAGCACAGAGAGCAAGGCAGAGAATGAATAAAGTTGTTCGGGTTTGTCCCTGTCTTGTCTCTGTGCCTCTGGCCTCACCTGTTTGTTATTAAAGTATTTGTCTCCTGTGTCTCATTTGAATAATTATGTCACTTGACCAATCAGGTCTGTATTTAAGCTTCCTGTTTCCTGTCCTCTGGGCTCAGTCCTGGGTTCACCTGCCTGCAAGTAACAGCTCTTGCTGTGTCTCTGTGTTCTCGAGTCTCAAGGAATCATCTCTCGAGTGTTACCCTGTCTCTGTGTTTTCGAGTCTCATGGGAATCTCCTTTCGAGTGTTACCATGTCTCTGTGTTTTCGAGTATCAAGTGAAGCATCTTTCGAGTTCTACCCAGTCTCGAGTCCTTGGATAGGTTTCCTGCGCTTGGGTCCACTACCGTAACCCTAACCAAAATGGCCCCGTCAATGCACGGCCCCGTGACAGTAATATCTCCAAATTTGCAGACGACACAAAGCTGGGTGGGAGGGTATGCTGTGAGGAGGATGTCATGAAACTCCAGTACGATTTGGACAGGTTGGGTGATTGGGCAGAAACATGGCAAATGCACTATAATGTGGATAAATGTGAGATTATCCACTTTGGTGGCAAAAACAGGAAGGCAGATTATTATTTGAATGGCAATAGATTGGGAGAAGGGGAAGTGCAAAGAGACCTGGGTGTTCTTGTGCACCAGTCGCTGAAGGTAAGCATGCAGGTGCAGCAGGCGGTTAAGAAGGCAAATGGTATGTTGGCCTTCGTAGCAAGAGGATTCGAGTACAAGAGCAAGGATGTCTTGCTGCAGTGGTACAGGGCCTTGGTGAGACCGCACCTTGAGTATTGTGTGCAGTTTTGGTCACCTTACCTAAGGAAGGACGTTCTTGCCATGGAGGGAGTGCAGCGAAGATTCACCAGGCTGATACCTGGGATGGCAGGAATGACGTACGAGGAGAGATTGTGTCAATTGGGCTTATACTCACTGGAGTTTAGAAGATTGAGAGGGGATCTCATCGAAACCTATAAAATTCTGTCAGGTCTGGACAGACTAGATGCAGAAAGGATGTTTCTGATGGCCGGGGAGTCCAGAACCAGGAGTCATAGTCTAAGGATAAGGGGTAAGCCATTTAGGACTCAAATGAGGAGGAATTTCTTCACCCAGAGAGTGGTGAACCTGTGGAATTCTCTGCCACAGAGGGCGGTGGAGGCCAGTTCATTAAATATATTCAAGAAAGAGTTGGATATATTTCTTGAGGCTAAAGGGATCAAGGGATATGGGGAGAAGGCAGGGACAGGGTACTGAATTTGGATGATCAGCCATGATCTCATTGAATGGCGGAGCAGGCTTGAAGGGCCGAATGGCCTACTCCTGCTCTTATCTTCTATGTTTCTATGTTTGATGAGCTGAAGCTTACAAAGGGTGAAGGTTTGGAGGCTGGCTAGGAGAACATTGACATTGTAGACATGTAAGAGGGTTTCAGATGCAGATGGGCCGAGGTAGGGGTAGTGGCAGAGCCAGGGGGGGGGGGGGGTCAGGAGGAGGTATGCCCCCTCCCAATCATTTTGAGATTGGCCAACATGGCTTTGGAGGACCACCTCCATTTTGCTCCTGGGATCCTTGGTCATCTGTCTTCAGCCTACAAATCTGCCCGGTAACTAGCTCAGGCTTCAGACTAGGTAAGTTGGCATTGCCCAGTTCTCAACACAATCCTCAACCTACCATCAGCCAAATCTTGAGTTCGACTGAGTGCGAGCAGCAGAGAGTGCTGAGAGTTTGGGTAAGTGAGAGTGTTCTTTAATGGTTATTTCTCTTTAAATCATTTGGAGTGGTGCAAATTGTTAGTGGCAATTGCCAGTAGTTTCTTGATAAGATTACCTAATTAGTTTAAATAAAGGGGAAAAGTTAAATATTTGGGAATCTGTTGGTTTAAGAAGAGTAACAAGGTAACACTGCAGTAGGAGTTAATTGGTTAGAGAACTGGTTTTCACTGCCTGCCAATCAGCAGGGGTGACTCATTTGGCTACAAACAAACAGTATAAAAAGACCAGTGCTTGTGTGAGCAGCAGAAAGTGCTGAGAGTTTGGGTAAGTGAGAGAGAGTTAGGGTAAGCGGGGTGTTAGGTGCTGTTTGTTTTGTTTCTGGCCTTGTTTTTCCTGCCAGCCTTAGGATTAGCAGATATCGCGGAGGCGGAGCAGAGATGTGAGGCCCAGTCGAGGCAGCCGGGAGCAGCAGCGGGTGCTGAGCCGAGTCGGACCAGCGAGGCGAGGCAGCCTAAACAGGCTCCACAGGCAACATTCCAAGGGAGGTCAGAATTCAAAAGTGACATCACAGCCAAGCTGGTAGGTGATTGGCTGGTTGGTGAGTACTTTTCCTTCCCTTTTAAACCCTTATAAGTTGGTAAGTTCAATTAAATAGAGGTGTGATATTCATCACCTAGAATCGGGGCAGAGGGCATTTAAAAATAATAATAAATTTAATTAATTACATAGAATGGGAGAGCAGGTGATGTGTTACTGCTGCAATATGTGGGAGCTGCTGGACACTATTCATGCTCACGGTGATCACATTTGCAGTAAGTGCTGGCTGCTCGATGAACTCCGGCTCCGTGTTGATGAGCTGGAGTCCGAGCTTCAAACACTGCGACACATCAGGGCGGGGGAGAGTTACCTGGACTCTGTGTTCCAGGAAGTAGTCACACCAATTAGATTAACTAATTCAGATGTAGACCGTGGTCAGGGACAGGAGGGTGTGACTGAGTGAGGCAGGTACAGGGATCCAGGAGGTAGTGTTGGAAGAGCTGCAGCCCTTGCTCTTGTCCAACAGGTTCGAGGCTCTTACTCCGAGAACGGGGACTGCAGGGAGGATGAGCAACCTGGCCACAGCACCGTGGAACGAGGGGCCATTCAAGTGGGGGAGTAAAAAGAAATGTTGTAGTGGTAGGGGATAGTATCATTAGGGGGATAGATAGGGTTCTTTGCAGCCGAGAGCGAGAGTCCCGAAGGTTGTGTTGCCTGCCCAGTGCCAGGGTTAAGGACATCTCCTCTGAGCTGGAGAGAAACTTGGAGTGGGAGGGGGAGGATCCAGTTGTCATGGTCCATGTTGGTACCAACGACATAGATAGGACAAGGAAAGAGGTTCTGCTGAGGGAGTATGAGCAGCTAGGGGCCAAATTAAAAAGCAGAACCACAAGGGTAATAATCTCTGGATTACTACCTGAGCCACGAGCAAATTTGGCTAGGGTAAATAAAATCAGAGTTAAATGCATGGCTCAAAGACTGGTGTGGGAGAAATGGGTTTTGCTTCTTGGGACACTGGCACCAGTACTGGGACAGGAGAGAGCTGTTCCGTTGGGACAGACTTCACTTGGCCAGTGCTGGGACTAGAATCCTGGCAAATCGAATAACTAGGGCTGTAGAGAGGGCTTTAAACTAATTAGTGGGGGAGAGGTTTCAAGAGCGAAAAATAAAAATGTCAGCGGAGAAGGCAATAGAGCAAGGTAGCAGTGGGGGAATTAAAAACCAGAGTGTGTCAGGAAGGGACAGAATATATAAAGATAAAGGTAAAATAGTAAAGAGGGTAAAAGCAGGAATAAATTGTCACAAAACATATTTATAAGTTCTTTATCTGAATGCACGCAGCATTCGTAACAAAATAGACGAGTTGACGGTACAAATAACTACACATGGGTATGATCTGGTGGCCATTACAGAAACATGGCTGCAAGGTGACCATGACTGGGAACTAAACATCCAGGGGTATTTGACTATTAGGAAGGACAGACAGGAAGGAAAGGGAGGTGGGGTGGCTGTGTTAATAAAGGATGGAATCACTGCAAAAGTGAGAAATGATATTGGGTCAAAGGATCAGGATAGTGAAACAGTTTGGGTGGAGATAAGGAATAATAAGGGGAAAAAGTCACTAGTGGGTGTAGTCTATAGGCCTCCGAACAGTTGCAACTCTGTTGGTCAGAGTATAAATCAGGAAATAGTTGGGGCTTGTAATAAGGGAACAGCTATAATCATGGGAGATTTTAACTTTCATATTGACTGGACAAATCAAATTGGGCAGGGTAGCCTTGAGGAAGAGTTCATAGAGTGCATTAGGGACGGGCTCCTTGAGCAGTATGTTACTGAACCAACCAGGGGGCGGGCAATCTGAGATCTGGTCCTGTGTAATGAGACAGGATTAATAAAAAATGTCCTAGTAAAGAATCCCCTTGGACTGAGTGACCATAACATGGTTGAATTCCAAATTCAGTTGGAGGGTGAGAGTTGGATCTCAAACCAGCGTACTAAGCTTAAATAAAGGAGACTATGAAGGTATGAGAGCAGAGTTGACTAAAGTGGACTGGGAAAATAGATTAAAGTGTAAGACGGTACATGAGCAGTGGTGTACATTCAAGGAGATATTTCACAACTTTCAAGAAAAATATATTCCACTGAGGAAAAAGGGGCGTAAAAGAAAAGACAGCCATCCGTGGCTAAGTAAAGTAATAAAGGATAGTATCCGACTGAAAACAAGGGCATATAAAGTAGCCAAATCTAGTGGGAGGATAGAAGATTGGGAAGCATTTAAAAGCCAAAGAATAACTAAAAGATTAATTAAGAAAGGGAAGATCGATTATGAAAGTAAACTAGCAAAAAATATAAACAGATAGCAAGAGTTTCTACAGTTATATAAAAAGAAAGAGTAGCTGAAGTGAATGTTGGTCCCTTAGAGGATGAGACTGGGAAATTAGTGGTGGGGAACATGGAGATGGCAGAAACGCTGAACAAATATTTTGTATCAGTCTTTACAGTAGAGGACACTAAAAATATCCCAACACTGGACAATCAGGGGGCTATAGGGGGGGAGGAGCTAAACATGATTAAAATCACTAAGGAGATGGTACTCGGTAAGATAATGGGACTTAAGGCGAATAATTCCCCTGGACCTGATGGCTTACATCCTAGGGTCTTGAGAGAAGTAGCGGTAGGGATTGCAGATGCATTGGTGGTAATTTTCCAAAACTCCCTGGATTCAGGAAAGGTCCCAGCAGATTGGAAAACTGCTAATGTAACGCCCTTATTTAAAAAGGGAGGTAGACAAAAGGCTGGAAACTATAGACCAGTTAGCCTAACATCTGTGGTTGGTAAAATGTTGGAGTCCATTATTAAGGAAGCAGTAACAGGACATTTGGATAAGCATAATTTAATCGGACAGAGTCAGCATGGTTTTATGAAGGGGAAGTCATGTTTGACATATTTGCTCGAATTCGTTGAGGATGTAACAAACAGGGTGGATAAAGGGGAACCAGTGGATGTGGTGTATTTGGACTTCCAAAAGGCATTTGACAAGGTGCCACACAAGATTACTGCACAAGATAAAAAATCACGGGATTGGGGGCAATATACTGGCATGGGTGGAAGATTGGCTATCTAACAGAAAACAGAGTTGGGATAAATGGTTCATTCTCGGGTTGGCAATCAGTAACTAGTGGTGTTCTGCAGGGGTCAGTGCTGGGACCCCAACTCTTTACAATCTATATTAACAATTTGGAGGAGGGGACCAAGTGCAACATATCCAAGTTTGCCGACGATACAAAGATGGGAGGGAAAGCAGTGAGTGAGGAGGACATAAAAAACCTGCAAAAGGACAGACAGGCTAAGTGAGTGGGCAGAAATTTGGCAGATGGAATATAATGTTGGAAAGTGTGAGGTTATGCACTTTGGAAGAAAAAATCAAAGAGCAAGTTATTATCTAAATGGAGAGAAACTGCAAAGTGCTGCAGTACAAAGGGATCTGGGGGTCCTAGCGCATGAAACACAGAAGGTTAGTATGCAGGTACAGCAGGTGATCAGGAAGGCCAATGGAATCTTGGCTTTTATTGCAAGGTGGGGGGCATGGAGTATAAAAGCAGGGAAGTCTTGCTTCAGTTATACAGGGTACTGGTGAGGCCACACCTGGAATATTGCGTACAGTTTTGGTTTCCATATTTAAGAAAAGATACTTGCTCTCGAGGCAGTTCAGAGAAGGTTCACTCGGTTGATTCCGGAGATGAGGGGGTTGACTTATGAGGAAAGGTTGAGTAGGTTGGGCCTCTACTCATTGGAATTCAGAAGAATGAGAGGCGATCTTATCGAAACATATAAGATTGTAAGGGGGCTTGACCGGGTGGATGCGGGGAGGATGTTTCCACTGATGGGTGAGACTAGAACTAGGGGGCATAATCTTAGAATAAGGGGCTGCCGTTTCAAAACTGAGATGAGGAGAAACTTCTTCACTCAGAGGGTAGTAAATCTATGGAATTTGCTACCTCAGAGCTGTGGAAGCTGCAACATTAAATAAATTTAAAACGGAGATAGACAGTTTCCGAGCTGATAAGGGAATTAGGGGTTACGGGGAGTGGGCAGGGAAGTGGACGTGAGTCTAGGTTCGGATCAGCCATGATCCTATTGAATGGCGGAGCAGGCCCGAGGGGCCGTATGGCCTACTCCTGCTCCTACTCCTGTTCTTATGACCCTCCCACCCTCACTCGGCCAAGCATAGCTTCGCCACTGGGTAGGGATTGAGATGGAAAATCTTATAGAAGTGCAAGTAGGTGACTTTTGTGATGGAGAAGATATGGAATCGAATAGGATGCTTAAGTCGCTAACATTCAGGTTCAGCCTGAGACAGTGGCCATGAATGGGAATGGAATTGGTGGAAAGGGTATGGAGTTTGTGGCAGGTCTGAAGATGATGGCTTCAATCTTCCCAAAGTATAGCTGGAGAAAATTGCAGCTCCTCCAAGACTGGATTTTGGACAAGCAGACTTCCAGCACAGAGGCAGTGGAAGGATTGAGAGAGGTGATGGAGAGGTAGAGCTTCATGTCATCAACATAAATATGGAAGTTGGCCCCATGTTTGCAGATTGTCACCAAGGAGCTGTATTTAGATAAGGAAGAGGAGTGGGACTCCAGAGATAACAGTGTGGGGTGCAGGAAGATAAATCATTGTTGTAAATTCTCTGGATACAATCGAATAGGTAAGAGTGGAACCAAGAGAGCGCAGTGCCACATAGCTGGACAATGGGAGGAGGATGATATGGTCAACCTTGTCTAAGGCTATGGAGAGGTCGAGGAGAAGGAGGGATAATACACCATGGTCACAGTCAGATGTTGTGTGTCACTTTGGTTAGGATTGTTTTGGTGCTGTGGGAGGGTCAGAAACCTGATTGGGGAGATTCAAACATGGGAGTTGCAGAAGGGATAAGCATGGAGTTGGGCAGGTGACAACACATTCAAGGACTTTGGAGAGGAAAGGGAGGTTGGAGGTAGTTTCCAAGGACAGAGGTCGAGGGTGTTTGTATTTTAAGGAGGGGTGCTAATGGCAATTTTGAAAGGGAGGGAGACAGTGCACAAGGAAAGGGAACCATTTACAATTGGTCCTAATTTAACTTTTTACCACTTTTTTAGTCTGTCTTGACCTACTTTATGGCTTATAAGATAGGTTTGAATGAAGAAGTCTTTCAGCCCATTATCTCATCCTTCTAGGATACCAAACCTAAAATGTCTTTACAGCACCTAGCTACCTTGATGTAGTGCCACAAGTTTACCTTGGATGGCGCAGATGGCGTTAATGGGGCACTAGAGCATTATTGCCGGAGCGAGGCGAACCCAACGCCGCATGCCAAATTCCCCACCCCTCCCGCGGCAGTGCCGCTAACAGTTATTGCCGGGAGCCTCAACGCCAGGTGAATTGTGATGTCAGTGAGTGTGCAATGGTCACTGACTGCCTGATCTGCAAAATTGATTTTCGCCACCTACCTTAGCACCTGGAGTAAACAGCGACTGGGAGAGCTGGCGTGAAGCAGCAGGAAGCCGGCTCCAGGGACTTTATTTAAAGGGATCATCAGTAATGAGTCACAGCTGTAGGTTAGTGGAGTTTCAGTGCTTTCTTGTCAGTTTCACATCGTCCAACAGCCTCATTCTGTAATTTTGTAGGAGTGCTTGAACTCTTAACGAAAGTACTGAGACTGAAACTAGCAGTTAACCAAACGTGGTTTAATGCACTAGTAAAAGTTACAACCAAAAACGCAAGAGAAACTCTATACAGGTCTGTACACCAACTGGTTCCACGAGGACTGAGGGGGAATGCCTCTCCCCTCTGACGTCATCACGTTTCCCGCCGTTGGGAACGTCATGTGACCTGCGTGATGACGTCATCGCGCTAGATCGCCATTTTACCGAACCCGCGCTGTTTATACAGAGCAAACACTTAAAGGTAACAAGCCCCTGTTAAAGGCAATTATATACATTACTGCAAGAGTCTCTTGGTGGCTTTGCCACAATTTCAAGGTTATTTAGTATCAGGAGTGTTGTGGCAACTAAAAAGTAGCTACATTTTTTCTTAAAATAATCAAACTGCTACACTTGGTTACATTTAATGGGGGCTGTACTGGCAGTCGACCTCACCCTCACCCTCCAGGATCTATGGTGGAGGGAGCGGAGGCAGTGAGAAAGACTGGAACATGTGCCCAGATAGATGAAGAGGGCCATCAGGGCTCTCAACAGGAGGCCTTACTCTCCGAGGGTATTCCAAGAGCACGTCTCCTACCTCCAATTAAGCGAGGAGCAGTGTATTAGAAGGCTTCACTTCACCCAGGAGGTGGTCACGGAACTCTGTCACCTCCTGCAACCAGACCTCGAGCCTCAGATCAGGACGACCACGGCTCTCTCAGTGGCAGTCAGGGTCACTGTCACCCTCAATTTCTTCACCAGTAGGTCCTTCCAGTCTGCAACAGGAGACATAGCTAACATCTCAGTTTGCCATCCATCGCTGCATCTGGGAGGACACAGAGGCTCTCTACAGTTGGAGAAGGGAGTAGATTTCCTTCCCCATCACCAGAGAAAAGCAGGACGAACATGCATGTGGCTTAGCCAGGATAGCGGGCTTCCCCTTGGTGCAGGGTGCCATTGACTGCACCCATGTGGCTTTGTGGCCACCCCCTAACAATCCTGAGATCTTCCGTAACCGCAAAGGCTACCACTCAATCTGCAGTTGCTGTGCAACCACAGATAGCGAATCCTCAATGTCAATGCCCGCAATTCCGGCAGCAGCCACGATGCCTTCATTCTGCACCAGCACTCTTCCAGCCACCACATCAAGCTCACGGCTGGCTGGTCGAAGACAAGGGCTATCCACTCCACCAGGCTCATGACTCCACTCCGCAACCCAAACACTCCTGCCCAGTATTCATATAATGAGAGCCATGCCACCACCAGGAACATCATCAAGCAGACCATCTGAAGTAATGGTTCTGCTGCCTTGACCGCTCGGGAGGAGCCCTCCAGTACTCAGTTCAGCAGGTGTCCCATTTCATGGTGGTCTGCTGCATGCTCCACAACTTGGCCATCATGAGGGCCCAGTCCTTGCCAGCAGGATTGCGGGACCACCTCAGGAGGAGGAGGAGGAAGATGAGGAGGACAAGGAGGAGGACAAGGAACAGGAGCAAGGGAGGAGGCAGCCATTTAATCGGCATTCCGGAAGGGAAGTCCGTGACTGCCTCATCAGACTGCAGTTCCAATGAATTAAACCCCAGGGCCCCGTTGCTCACCACATCCCCATCATTCCATCCCTGTTGCAGGCCATATGACAGCGCAAAGCTGAAATGAGACACCACAAAAAAATCCAAACTGAATTAATAAATTTATCAAAAATCAGTGAACACATATTTACAACAAAAATATTAACTATTCACCCTTGTGTAATCCTTTAGTGCCTCTCATTACTGTGCCTTTGCGTACTCTAATGCTCCTACCATGTGTTGTCCCAGTGGCTGCAGCAGGGCTGGTGGAAAGCTGCTGAGTGTCCATGCGGGAGACTTCAGATGGCCTTGCAGGACGCCCTCAACCAGCTCTGGGCCTGGAAGGCCTGGCTGTAAACTGCACCACCTCAGCATGGGCGGCAGCAGTATGGGCTGGTTGGATGACAGGCAGCGACAAGGGCAATGCCGGCGTAGCAATGGTGGGAGCAGGAATGCTGTCATCCTGAGAGGACAGCAGGTTCCTGCTCCACTAACCCACTGCCACTCCCCCGGGGCAGCACCTCCGCATCCCTAGCAATCCGATGCAGCACAGATTGCTGGCCTGCTGCGACACCGTGAAAGCCCCGGTCGACGGTGGTAGGCCCAGCCACGATGGCAGCAGTCAAAGCTTGCGTGGCATCAAGCTGAGACTGCACGAGAGCACTCTGAGATTGGATACCACCAATCATAGACTGCATTACAGCACTAAGAAGTTGCATCGCTTCTGCCTGTGCTGCAATGGAAGCTGTGACATCACCCATCACATGCGGCATGAGGTCTGGGTCACCACTATCTCTCTGGGAGTCTACCATCCTTTGCAGACTGGAAATGATGGGCTCCATGGTGTGCGCAGAGCCTTGTGCAATGTTGGAGGCGGACTGCTCCACGCTCCTTATCATTGCCGAGAGACTCTCGGGCACCCTTGCCACTGCACCTATCATCTCCGTGTGCATGGCCATCACCCTTCTTCTGACGGCCTCCCCATCGAGGTCCTCATCTGAGTCCTGTGCAGCAGAACTCGCGTGTAAATTTGCCCTCTGGGGAGCTGGCCCCCAAGCTACAATTTCCCCCTGTCCTTGCTGCAGCCCACTCGTCCCCGGTGCCTCATCCTGTGCAGATCCCGCTACTACACTAGCCTCTAAAGAATGCACAGTGCCAGTATCTGAGCTGGTGTCTGCGGGTGAGACATGCAGTGATGCAGTGTTCATCCTCCTCCTCTTCTCCCACCTCACTCTATGGTGCCCTCAGGGACAGGCTGCTCAGGTGCTTGTTCATTACCTGAAAGCATAAAGGCACAAGAGTTGGGTTAAGGTGAGGGGAGGGGGCATGCATACAGTATGATTAGCTGGAAAGTGCGAAATGCTTGTGGGGTGAGGAGGAAGTGGGATGTAAGAAGAAGGAGTAGGGATGAACACACTTTTGTTGTCCCCAAGGGGGTCAACATCACTGGTGGCCACAATGCCCACCACCTGGCGCCCAATAATCTGCAGCACTCTATTTTCCAGTGCAGACAGTGATTGGGTGTCAGCTTGTCCCCCGCCTGTGCGCTCCTACACCCTCCTGTTGTGAGCCACCTTGGCCTGCAAGAGAAATTAAAGTGTGTGAGTGAGTGTGGAGCAATGTGTTTGGGTGATGTGCCTGCCATAGTTGAATAGCTGTCATTGTGTGCAAGGTGTGAGATGTGGGTGTGAGTGTTGGTAGGTAGAGATTGTTGGTGGGTGAGTGCTGGGGGTGTGGTGCTTTGGGCAGTGTGTGCAGACTGTGGTTCAGATGGTGGTCTGTAGCATTTATTGAAGCATTCACTCACCCTGACCACCCGAGTGAGGTCATTAAATTTCTTCCTGCACTGTGTGTGGGTCCTGGGGACCACAGTGCTGCCCGAGACATGGTGCACTACCTCCCTCCACATGGCGCGGAAGACTTGTGACGAGGGCCTCCTGCCACTTGTTGTGTAGAGCACCGCCTTCCGTCTCTCCACAGCGAACACCAACGCCTCCAATGCTTGATCGCAGGATCTGTGGGCTCTCTCCCTGGGGCGTGGATCTGCCATGAATACAGCTGCTTCAGTCCTCCAGCTCCTTCTTATTGCTGCTTGCTGAGGTAGCTGCACAGCCAGCAATGCTGAGAATGAGGTTCTGCAGCATCAATGAAGCGCCCCTTTAAGTATTGAAAAATGCCTGTGGCAATCATGACTTGCGTTTAGACTGCGCCTGATATTGGTCCACCCTGAGTGTAACACCAATGAGCTTGGGCTTAAAGACTTGAATTAGGACTCCAATAATTTCTTTGAGCAGTGAGCACGAATTTTGTGTGCAGTCTAAAGCACTAGCGTCTGGTGCTAATTCTCCAATTTTTCTAATGATACTGCCCATTCCTGAGCTATAATGAATTTCTAACCCTTAATCTCTTATATGTCTCTACGTGGTCCCATCTCAGTCACCGCCTTTCAAGGTTAAAGCGGCCAGTTTCTCTATTTTTCATATATTCTATTATTTGGTGCTAGGAATTGGTTCTGATTAGTTACACCTGAAATGTTGACCTATTCTGCAGATGTGGACTGACCTTTTGTGCCTCTCCGGCATTTCTGCTTCTGCTATTGATGATTATTTTTATTTTTTTGTACCACACTAGGTTTCTGGTAGCAGCTATCCAAGAAGCAAAACCCCAAAATGACCACAGAAGTAGGCAAAGTCTATCATAGATTCAGTTATCTGGTCATTATCACATTGCTCTTTGTGGGAGCTTGCTGTGTGCAAATTGGCTGCCGCATTTCCCACATTACAACAGTGACTACACTTCAAAAGTACTTCATTGGCTGTAAAGCACTTTGAGACGTCCGGTGGTCGTGAAAGGTGCTATATAAATGCAAGTCTTTTTTTTATATAATATTTGAATATCTAAGGCAGCAGGTCAAGAGGGAAAAATTGGGATTCTGCAGGACATTAATGTATTTACCTCCAGTGGGCAGTGCAAATTGCCTAGTGCCAGAAAAGGATAAAATAAAATCAAGTCCAATACCTGTGTGTACGTCATACACTCAACCTTTGAATTTCTGAAGTAAATTTTTTGGGATAGCTCGTTTATAATCACGGCATGCACTGAATATGTTTGGTTATGCTTGGACTTGTCTGCTGTCTAAAAAAACTGCACACCATCTTTCAGGACTCATACCCCCAGAAGTACCCCAACCTTTGTGGAGCTAGTTTTTTGTGTGCTTTAATCTACTGGAACAGGCAATCATTGCTAAATATAAAAAGTGAATCTGTCCATCTTGTTCCCATATGGGATCCAATTATTCTCAACTAAACTGCTAAATTCTTCATTGGGACATAAATCTTGCAGCTTTTTAAGACAGTTTTGTACATGAATTCCAGATGCCAGTAAAAGTGGTGAACATTTGTAACATGCCTGGGCTTCAGTGGCTTTGAGTACCCACTATTTAAGGCTCAGCAGAACAAATGCCCCATTACACAGAGAATCTGTTCATGTCAAAGATAAGATTCTATGAAGCCCTCCGGGGGCTGAAGTAAAGTAGACTAATCAGCATTGGCTTTGTAGGCAGGGTGAGTAGTTAAAATTATCCACAGGCTATTTTTAATAAAACACATTGGGGGAGAAATTCAGTTGGTTTTGCCACCCGTTAGCGCCTTAAAAGGGCGATAAGTGGGGCGCGAGCCAGCTAGCCCCCGGGCGCGGCGATACCTGCGCCTCTCGCGGACATTTAGCAGCGGCGCTAAACCGCAATGACCGCTCAGCTGCGCACGCAGATCCTGACGTCATTTCAGAGTGCAACGCCCTTGGGGCGCCCCGGACCGGAAATTCAGTGGCGTGCCCCTCCTTTCCACCTGCCGCTCCCAACGACAGGTTGACTGGAACGGTTCCCAGTCACTGTGGGGCTGGGGGGGGCGCTATTTAAAGGGGGCTCTTCCTGTCTTCTTTGTAGTAGCCATTTTTGGACCACTCCTTCTGAGAGAAAGAGAGAGAGACAAAGGGAGAGAGATTTCTGCTTTGAGTCAGCGCTCGCTGAGGTACTTTTGGCTTCTGACCAGAACTTTGTAGTTGCTTTGCTTTTTCACCGGCATAACTTTGAGTGGCCACATACTATGGGGGCTGCAATGGATGGGAACGTCGGGCTTCTCCATTACATTGAGAGGGCACAGAGACGCAGAGAGAGAGTGCGCCAATCATGGCCAGACGGAGGAGGGCCAAAAGGCGTCGGCACACGAGACCTTACGCACCCAGGCTTTTCCGCCAACAGTTCTCATACATCAATATGCCGGAGGAGCAGTGTTTTCGGAGGCTGCGATTCAGCAAAGAGGTAGTCACAGAGCTCTGCCACCTGCTTCAGCCAGATCTGCAGCCTCAACTGAGGAGCAGGACGTCTCTGTCGGTGACAGTGAAGGTAACAGTGGCTCTCAACTTCTATGCCACCGGCTCCTTTCAATCTGCTACTGGGGACATTGCCAATATCTCCTAGTTCATTGCTGCATCCGTCAAGTCATGAATGCCCTCTTTAAAAGGAGACGACAGTACATCTGTAGGGGGGCATCTTTTAACTGATTTAAGGTAATTTACCTGGTCTTGCAGCCTTTGCCTGCACTCTGACCAATTCCAACCTTTTACCTGGTTTACGGTAATTCACCTGGTCAGGCAGCCTGCTGCTACACTGTAAACCAATTTCCAATAAACCAATTTTCAAACAGTGGTTTCGAATCGCTACCCCACCTTCCAGTTCTGGCTGAAGGACTTATAATTAATGATATTAAAATGGACAAATGGTCTGGATGAGAGAAAAATCAAGCTTTAATAACTAAAAGAAACTATACCACACGAACACAGTAATTACAGTAAAATTGCTTAAATGGAGGAAGGCAGATGACAAAAACGAGGGGTAAGTGGCTACAATGTTGATTTAACAATCTTAGCAATATCCCCTTAATTACCACCCCTAACTCCTTACTAGGTTGCCTTGCTGAGGAGTCAGAAACCTGCTCACCTGGGGTCCAACGAAGTAAGAGCTAAGACAGAGATAGCTTCTCAGGAGCTATCTTTATACCTGGAAAAGTCTGTCTGCAAAATTCGTGCCCAAAGTTCCAATACACAAGAGAAACACTGTGATTGGCTGTTTCAAAGTGGTTGGAATGGGTTAATGTGTCTGCACTGTGGGGCCAAAATGTTCCCGCCCACATCCGGAGCTCAACTGGGCTAAAACAAAAGGGAATGCAACTGCCCTATTGTCCAGAATGATGGGTGCTTCAAAAACCCATTCAATTCCTAAACTGTTGCATATCAAAATCCATTCCATGGCTTCAGTATCTCATTGTCTGTGAGTGCTTTGAATGGCTGTGTAAATGGAAGCAGTTTCAATCGATTGTCCTTGGTTAGTCTCAAGTAGTTAATCCCTTATGTCAATAAGCAACTTCAAGTGCTTCTGAGAGGGAAACTCCCTGGTTTGATTGACAGGTCTTTCACACAGACACATTACAAGCTGCTAGCTGCTCTTTTAAGCCCCTTTGTTCTTGGCCAATGCTTTCTGTGGCCATTTTCAAACCTCTTGAAATATACAGTTCGAAACTCAGAGGTACCATTTTAATAAAAATGTAATGTCTTAGATCCTGATGTTGCCCAAGTGCTGCTCTGTCCAACGTAGCTTTTCACGATTCTGGGTATGTTTTTTTTTTAATAAAACACTGTCCTACCCAGAGGCAATTCAAAACATATAATTCTTCATCCACGATGTGGAACAGTATTTTCAATCTTCAGGGAAAAATAGGGGAATTTTGCGAACCCCTGCATTGCCAGATCTGCAGCCTCAACTGAGGAGCAGGACGTCTCTGTCGGTGGCAGTGAAGGTAACAGTGGCTCAACTTCTATGCCACTGGCTCCTTTCAATCCGCTACTGGGGACATTGCCAATAACTCCCAGTTCGCGGTGCATTGCTGCATCTGTCAAGTCATGAATGCCCTCTTTAAAAGGAGACGACAGTACATCTCCTTCCCCATGACCCCGGACAAGCAGCAAGAGCGCGCAATGGGCTTTGCAAGAATAGCGGGCTTCCCCATGGTCCAGGGCGCCATTGACTGCACGCATGTGGCTTTGCAGGCGCCGCAAGAGAATGCCGAGGATTTCCGCAACCGAAAGGGCTTCCGTTCGTTGAACGTCTAGTTGGTCTGTGACCACAGACAGCTGATACTCGCTGTCAATGCCCGCTTTCCATGCAGCAGCCACGACGCCTTCATCCTGCACCAGACTTCTGTGGCAGACATTTTCGAGGCCCCGACTCACCCAGGAGGCTGGCTTCTCGGGGACAAGGGCTATCCTCTGTGCACCTGGCTGATGACCTCGCTCCGTTTGCCCAGCACCCTTGCTGAAGAACGATACAATGAGAGCCATCAAGCTACCAGGAACATCGTTGAGCACACAATCGGCGTGCTCAAGCAACGGTTCCGCTGTCTGGACCATTCCGGAGGAGCCCTTCAGTACACGCCTGAGTGAGTCTTCCACTTCGTTGTCGTGTGCTGCATGCTGCATAACCTGGCAATCCTCAGGACTCGGCCAATGCCACCAGACATTGGAGCACCAGCAGAGGAGGAGGAGGAGCAGCAGCACCAAGACGGGAGGGAGGCACAAAGTGCAAGGGCCGTCCGTCAGCGGCTTCTAGCAAGTCGCTTCTAGGCCCCCTCTGAGGGAATGGCTTCTGCCATTCAAAGAACATGAATGGAACCGTGCCACAACCCCTAAGCTGGTCAAGGCAACAATTAGTCCAAAGAGCAAACATGTACATTCTGAATAAAGACACTTCTTTATTTAACAAACTGTGTGCCCTTCCCGCATGACAAAGTAATAGAGAGAAACCCCCAAAAAACAAGTCAGTCACATAACTGGCTCTCACAACCTGGAGACAATGACCAAAACAGTAACAAAAATATGACCACGATCCTCGGCCTTCAATAAAACAATTACCAACATTTTTCCACACCTCCTACTTTTTGCCCTTCAAGGGTGATCTGCTTTGCTTGCGAGATTCGCCCCTTCCCACCCTGCAGCTCCTCCGCAATGGGACCCCAGTGGCTGCAGCAAGGCTGGGGGAAGGCTGCTGAGTGTCAGAAACTGAGACTGCAGATGCCCTTGAGGGACAGCCTGGACCAGCTCTGGGCCTGGAGGGCCCGGCTGCTGACTGCTACAACTCTGCATGAGCGGCACCAGTCTGTCCTACAGGTGATGGCAGCTGCAGTGGAGAAGTGACAGTGCTGGCAGCAGGAATGCTGTCATCCTGAGAGGACAGCAACTCCCTGTTCGGCTGACACACTGGCACTCCCACAGAGCAGCACTGCAGCATGCGGAGCAATCTGCTGAAGCACAGATTGCTGGCCTGCTGCGGCGCGGTGAGGGCCCCGGCGAATCCTGCCCAATCCAGCGAGGGTGGCAGCAGTCAATGCTCGTGTGGCCTCAATCTGCGTCTGCATGAGACCAGCCACTGACTGCATTGCAGCACTAAGCAATTGCGTGGCAGCCACCTGTGCTGCGCCGACATCCTGGACAATCCTTGCCTGTGCTGCGCCGAAGTCCTGGAGACTCCTTGCCTGTGCTGCGCCAAAATCCTGGACACTCCTTGCCAGTGACTCAATGGAATCTGGCATCCTTGCCACTGCAGCCATGAGCTCAGTGTGCCTGTGCTCCGCCTGGGCGCTCATTTCAGCAAGGAGCCGCACCTCTTCTGCGCTCACTCCGAGGAGAAGTGCCGCCGAGCTTCCCTACCCCCCTCGCATTGCTGCAGCCCGCTAGGCCCCGGAGCTTCACCCTCCTCAGACCATTCCCCCCTCCTCCCCTCCAGGGAAGACGTGTCCCCATTATGGCCATGGGCTGCCTCGGCTGAGGGTGGCACTGATGGTCTGGCTTCCTCCTCGTCGTCGCCTTCAGAATCACTCACGGTGGCAGCTTGAGAGCCCGCCTCCTCACCTGGTGAATCAGCATTTGAAAGCAGGGAGGTACAAGAGTGGCTTTAGCGTGAGGACAGGGTGGCAGCGAGGGAGGCATGAGTGCTGCAATGTACTGATTTGGCTCGAAAGTGGCAAAGGATGCTGGTGTGAGGAATAAGTGGAAGGATAGAGGTCAAAAAGGTGATGACCTTACCATTGCTGTCAATAAAGGGGTCGGCATCTCCAGTGGTGACGGGGCCAATCATCCGGCCTGCCATAATCCGTTGGACTCGCTGCTCCAGATCGGTCAGGGCTTGAAGGTGAGGCCGGCCTCCCCCAGTCCATTACTGCTGCCTCCTGTTATGCACCAGCTTGCCCTGCAAGAGAAAGGGCAGGTTCTGAGTACATTGTGAAGCCCTGATCTTGGCTGCAATGCCTCCCATGGTCAAATAGCCCTTACAGTGTGAAGCCCTGATCTTGGCTGCAATGCCTCCCATGGTCGAATAGCCCTTACAGTGTGCAGCCCTGATCTTGGCTGCACTGCCTCCCATGATCGAATAGCCCTTACAGTGTGTAAAGTGCTGAATGTGCGTGTGAGTTTCCTGAAAGGGCCATAGGTGTTGGATGAGGGCTGGGCATTGGGGCTTTCAGGATCCTTTGGCCATAAAGTGAGGTCGACATGCAGGGATGAAGAGGATTCTGAAAAGGGCATTCACCCTGACGACCCGAGTGAGGTCGTTGAACTTCTTCCTGTATTGCACAGGGGTCCTAGGCACCATGCTGCTGGAGGTCACTCTGTGAGCCACCTCCCTCCAAGCTTTTCGATAGTCGCTGGGCAGCGGCCTCCTGCCACTGTCCGGGTACAGGAGAGATCGCCTGCGCTCCACCGTGCCAACCAGAACCTCCAAGACCCCCTCGCTGAACCGCTGCGCTCACTCCCTGGCCCTCTCCATGGTCCTTGGCTTAAGTATGTGGAAACAGATCTGTCCAGGCCAAGATTCAGGGCTCCGATGCGCAGGGTGTGGCTGCAATTCAAGATCGACCCTCCCCTTTAAGAGCTGACCGGCGCCAGCATGTCTGTGTGCAATCGCTAACTGGCCGCACCTGCGCTGCGCCTGCCCTCGGAGGTAGCACCTCGCTCCTCCGGCTAAGCGCCTTAAGACAGTCGTGCAGCGCCTGTTTTAGCGCTCCAAGCACCTCCTGGGGCAAAGGAGGCCAATTTACCAGTAGGTGGTGATAATTTGTGCTGGGTGCAAAATTTCACGCCCGGCCGATACTTACGCCCCAAACGGGGCGATACCAAATTTCTCCCCCTTTCTCTACATTTCCAGGCTTGACATCTTCCCCTCTCCACCTCAATGGACTGGTATCGATGGGATGAGAGCACACTGTTGTCATTTCAGATCAAGTTAATTTTATTTTACCTAGTTGAGTACTACAGTGAGATTAAGCACCAAAATACAAATGCATAAATAAATAAAACTAGCAAATATGGAGTCAGAGGCCGGAATTTTGTTTACCTGGGCAGGTGCGGGTCGAGTGCGGGCGGTCGGCATTGTGGGTCGCGACCCCGTTGTTATGCTCCTGAAATCGACTTTGCGTTAATGGGGCCTCTTAAGCCCGCCCTGTGCGTTACCCGGCCCAATTCAATGGTGTGGGTCTGATGACATCATTGATGATGCGTTTTCAGCTGGGATATTTAAAGACCACATTGCATTTGAAGGTTCATCTAGGAGTGTGCAGGGAGCACACTGCACAATTGGATGGCTGCAAACAGTTCCAGAGATGACTGCACAGAGACAGAGGGCTGCATCCAGGTACTCAGATGACCCCCTGCATATTCTTGTGGAGGGAGTCAGAGCACGCAGGGAGGTCCTCTTCCTTTCTAATGGGTGGAAGAGACCTCCCCAGGAGACAAAAGAAGCCTGGCTCCAAATAGTAGAGGAGGTAAACAGCAGGGATGTGGCCAGGAGGACCTGGGTGTAGTGCTGCAAACATTTCAATGATCTCATTAGGTCAGGAAACGTGAGTGCAAAGCCACACTCAACTTCATCCTGCTGGGCCTCTAATCACATCCCCATCACTGCCTTCCCAACCCTGCTGCTGCCCATCCTTACTCACACCAACATACCTTGCATGTCCACCCATCTCTCTCTCTCTATCTACATACTCACAGCCCCATCTGAATAGCCACCACTCACACTCACCCTCACCCTAATGCAATCTTACCAACTAACAACACACAAGGAGGCCACTTGTCTTTGGCACCCCACTCCATCATAGTCTCCCTCTAAAGATTTAACTCATCCATCCCTTACACTCATTCCATCACTCTCACTCAACCTTCTCTTCTTTCCCTCATTGCAGGAAAAGAGAGCCTACAATAAGAGGGAGAGGGAGAGGGAGAGAAGCAGAGGTGGAACACCATCATTGGCGACCCTAACAACAGGAGAGGAGGCTGCCTTAGAAGTTTTGGGAGTTGGCGAGCAGCTGGAGATGGGAGACAGAGAGAGGGGGACATCCCAGCAACCTGGTGACAGAATTACATCTCATACAGCCACATGGCATACATCAGTCACTCATATGGGGACTGATGTCAGCAGCCACCGAATGGTCATCATGTGCATTGTGGTATCTTGAGGTGGCCATAGATGGAGACGGACACAGGTTAACTCCGTAACATGGTTTAATCAACACTTGCACATAAAAGCTTCTGCCATAAGGCAGCAAAA
Source organism: Somniosus microcephalus (assembly GCF_052327205.1). Lineage (NCBI taxonomy): Eukaryota > Metazoa > Chordata > Chondrichthyes > Squaliformes > Somniosidae > Somniosus > Somniosus microcephalus. The sequence goes on along the minus strand of NC_140989.1, from coordinate 282,100,873 downwards.
ACAAAGAGCACAACCAGTACAGACCAGACTTAACTCAGGAGACCAATTGCCACAGCACCACCTGGTGGATCAGGTTACTCATAACCTCCCAGGTTACTACACTCCTCCCCCCTTAAGATTGCCACATGCAATTCTTAAACAATAACCCTTACTAGGTACTACATTTTAATTAACCAGTGTGCTCTAACCATGGTTAACCCCTGACTAATTTAACAGGTTTGTATAAGTCTTTCTGGTTGCTTGTGAATCCTTTGTGAACGTCTTAATTCCACTTGTGCTGGATTCTCAGATTCACTCGCATTTGAGATTGGAGTAGTCTCTGATGTTGGTTTTACTCTGTCCCGCTGTGGCCTGGCAGTACCAGTGTCCACTGGCACCTTATAAGCCGTGCTGGGTCCTGGAACAGCCTCCTCTACTGCCCTTTGTTCCATCTGAGGCAGTTCCCCCTGCTGCCGGCTGAAAAGCTGATCCACATGCCGACAAACCCCTCGACCATCCCCTAGTAACACGGAGTATGACACAGGTCCTGTAATGTCCTGGATTAGTCCTGGTATCCATTTAGGTCCATAGCCGAAGTTCCGGGTGGACACAGAGTCCCCTATGGCGAAATGGCGAGCTTTAGTATGTTTGTCATGGTACGCTTTTTGGTTTGTTTGTTTTGTCTCAACGTTGCTTTTGAGATCTGGGTGTATCAGGTCTAACATGCACCGCAACTTTCTCCCCATCATCAACTCAGCCGGAGAAAGCCCCGTGGTAGCTTGGGGTGTTATACGATAACTAAACAAGGCTCTATTGAGCTTGGTCTCCAGGGTGTCACCTGAGCTCTTCCTCATGAGCTCCTTAAAAGTCTGCACGGCTCGCTCGGCTAACCCATTTGAGGCTGGGTGATATGGAGCCGAGGTGACATGTGTGATTCCATTCCTTACCATGAATTCTTTGCTCCCTTCACGAACAAAACACTGTGCATTGTCGGATACAATCATTTCTGGAATACCATGCGTGCTGAAGCTGTTCCTGAGACAATCAAGTGTGGCATCAGTCGTTGCAGAGCTCACTGGATAAACGTCGATCTACTTTGAGTGAGCATCTACCAGCACCAAAAACATTTTGCCCATAAAAGGTCCCGCATAGTCTATGTGAATTCTCCTCCAGGGTTTGCTGGGCCACTCCCAGGGATGGAGTGGTGCCCCGGCAGGTGCTTTCCTCTGTTCCTGACATATAGTGCATGACTTTACCTTTGACTCAATTTCAGCATCCAAGTTAGGCCACCACAGGTAGCTCCTAGCCAGTCCTTTCATTCTAGTCATTCCTGGGTGCGATTGATGCAACTGTTCCATCAAAGTGGAGCGTCCCCGCTCTGGGACTATGATGCATGCTCCCCATAGCACACATCCATCTTGGACACTGAGCTCGTGCTGTCTGTCTGTATGGCGCGAACTCCGGTCCCTCACGGTGATCTGGCCAGCCTTTCAACACATACTCATGGACCCTTGACAGAACGGGGTCCTTGGCTGTCCAGCCCTGGATTTGCGCTGAAGTCATCAGGGGACTGATCTCCTGATCCAGCATCCAGACGTGCTCCTCAGGGGAAGTACTGTGAGGAGATTTTGAGAGGGGCAGGCGGCTGAGAGCATCAGCGTTCCCGTTTTCCTTGCCGGCTCTGTACGTGATCACATATTCCTAGGCTCTTAGTATTACTGCCCATCTCATTATTCTCTGTGATGCCATTTGAGGCACCGCTTTCATCTCATTCAGTAAGCTAATAAGAGGCTTGTGGTCAGTACTGATTACAAACTTCCTCCCATATATGTACTTATGGAATTTCTTTACTCCAAATATAATGGCTAACCCCTCTTTATCAAGCTGTGAATAGTTCTTTTCCGCAGCTGTGAGCATACGTGAAACAAACCCGATGGGCCTTTCCGCTCCATCTGGCATGCGGTGGGCCAACACTGCCCCCGTACCTGGATCTAAACCCACAGGCAGCAAACTCAGCCCTCGACTTCGAACACTGGCTGAGCTGCTTCGAAGCCTACCTGGGAGAATCCGGCGTGCCTCAGAAATCCATGCTAAGAGTTCTGAACGCCCAAGTGAGCCCTAAAGTATTCGCACTCATCCGGGACCTTAAAACATACGAGGACGCCATCAACCGGCTGAAAAGACAGTACCAAACCCCGGTAAATTCCATGTATGCCAGACACCTCCTGAGATCCCGCCCGCAACAGCCAGGAGAGCCCGTGGAGGAATTTTTACGGGTGCTACAAGCACTCGGCAGAGACTGTAACTTTAAAGCGGTAACGGCGGCAGAAAATACTGAAGACAATGTCCGCGATGCCTTCGTGAAAGGCCTGCGGTCCGACTACTCACGGCAAAGACTACTGGAAGCAAGGGACCTCGACCTGGACAAAGCTGCAGCCCTCGCTCTCTCTCTAGAGGTGGCCCATCGGGACCTCGAGGCATACTCAAGGTACTGTAACTCGCGACCCTGGGACTTGGGACCGACCCCGACCGCGATACCCCCCGCAGCAACCCCCCTGGGACCTACCTCAGCGTCGGCGTCCCGGACCCGATCGAGGCCGCCACCCCCGGTACCGGCTCCGACATCGGACCCCCGCGATCAGGCCGCCGGCTTCTTCTTCTGCGGCCAGGCGAAACACCCGAGGTCGCGCTGCCCAGCCAGGAACTCTACCTGCTCTAACTGCATGAAGAAAGGCCACTTCGCTAAGGCCTGCAGAGGTGGATCATCAGAGGCCAGCAGTGCCTCATGCGAGCTGTGGGGGCGGCCATCTTCCTTCAAGGCAACAGAGGCCAGCATCCCCACATGTGAGTCATGGGGGCGGCCATTTTGATACAGGCAACCGACACCAGCAGTGCCTCATGTGAGTTATGGGGGCAGCCATCTTCTCCGCCATTTTGTCCAACCTCGTGGGAGACGCCATTTTACCCACCACGCCCAACCGCCACCGTGCCTCTAGACCTGACTACCGCCTCAACCGCAGACTACAACAACTCGCTCAGCTATACACTAGCCTCCGTCACACTGGACCAGGCCCGCCCGCATCACCTGTCCAAGTCGATGATGGACATCAAAGTAAACGGCCACGCCACGACCTGCCTGTTCGACAGCGGAAGCACGGAGAGCTTCATCCACCCAGACACGGTGAGCCACTACTCCCTCCCTGTCCTGCCAACGCGCAACCGGATCTCGATGGCATCGAGGTCACACGCCACAGACATCAGCGGCTACTGTGTTGTGACCCTGTCGGTTAAGGGTACGGAGTATAAAAATTTTAAACTCCTCGTCCTGCCCCAGCTATGCGCTGCCGTCCTACTAGGCCTAGACTTCCAATCCCACCTCCAAAGCGTCACGCTAGCATACGGCGGACCCCTCCCCCCACTCACAGTCGACAACCAGCAGATTTTAAACCGCCCACCGCGTAACACCTGCGGCCTATCCACCCTCAAGGTCCCGCCACCTTCCCTGTTCACTAACCTCACCCCCGACTGCAAACCCGTCGCTACCAAGAGCAGGCGGTACAGCGCCGGGGACAGAGCTTTCATTAGCTCTGAGGTGCAGCGTCTCCTGAAGGAGGGCATCATCGAGGGGAGCACCAGCCCCTGGCGTGCCCAGGTCGTGGTCGTTAAGACCGGCAATAAAAACCGCCTGGTCATCGACTACAGCCAGACCATAAACAGGTACACCAAGCTGGACGCATACCCCCTTCCCCGCATATCTGATATGGTCAATCAGATTGCGCAGTACCGGGTATTCTCCACCATCGACCTTAAGTCGGCCTATCACCAACTCCCTATCCACCCTGAGGACCGCCAGTATACAGCCTTCGAGGCGAACGGCCGCCTTTACCACTTCCTTAGGGTTCCCTTCGGCGTCACCAACGGGGTTTCGGTCTTCCAAAGAGAGATGGACCGGATGGTTGACCAGAACGGGCTGCACGCCACGTTCCCCTATCTAGATAACGTCACCATCTGTGGCCGCGACCGGCAGGACCACGATGTTAATCTGGAGAGATTCCTCCGTACGGCCCAACGGCTGAACCTCACCTACAATAAGGATAAATGTGTGTTTAACACCTCGCGCCTTGCCATCCTCGGCTGTGTAGTAGAGAACAGAGTCATCGGCCCCGACCCCGAAAGAATGCGCCCCCTCATGGAGCTACCCCTCCCCCACTGTCCAAAGGCACTGAAGAGAACCCTGGGGCTCTTCGCCTACTATGCCCAATGGGTGCCCAATTATGCGGACAAAGCCAGACCCCTCATGAAGTCCACATCCTTCCCCCTTACGGAGGAAGCGTGCGCAGCCTTCTCCCTCATTAAGGGAGACATTGCCAAGGCCACTATGCACGCAGTGGATGAGTCCATCCCCTTCCAAGTCGAGAGCGATGCATCCGACTTCGCCCTAGCCGCCACCCTTAACCAGGAGGGGAGACCGGTGGCCTTCTTCTCAAGGACCCTACAGGGCCCTGAGATCCGACACTCGTCGGTCGAGAAGGAGGCCCAGGCGATTGTGGAGGCGGTACGACGCTGGAGGCATTACCTGGCAGGCAAACGATTTACCCTCCTTACCGACCAACGTTCGGTCGCTTTTATGTTTAATAACAAGCTGAGGGGCAAAATCAAGAATGACAAGATCTTGAGGTGGAGAATCGAGCTCTCCACCTACGATTATGATATCTTGTACCGGCCAGGTAAGCTGAACGAACCCCCCGATGCTCTGTCACGAATTACATGCGCCAGCGCGCAAAGTGATAGACTTCAGACCCTCCACAACGACCTCTGCCACCCCGGGGTCACCAGACTTTACCACTTCATTAAGGCCCGCAACCTGCCCTACTCCAGCGAGGAGGTCAGGACCATGACCAGGAACTGCCAGACCTGTGCCGAGTGCAAACCGCACTTCTTTAGGCCGGACAGAGCAAGCCTGATCAAGGCCACCCGCCCCTTCGAGCGCCTGAGCATCGACTTTAAGGGGCCACTCCCGTCCTCTGACCGTAATGTGTACTTCCTCAACATTGTTGATGAGTACTCCCGTTTCCCCTTTGCCTTCCCCTGCCCAGACATGACCAGTACCACGGTCATTAAATGCCTGAACGACCTCTTCGCCTTGTTCGGGTTCCCAAACTATATACATAGTGACCGGGGCTCCTCCTTCATGAGCGAGGAACTCTGTCAGTTCCTACTAGCGAGAGGTATTGCCGCAAGCAGGACCACCAACTACAACCCCCGAGGGAACGGCCAGGTGGAAAGAGAGAACGCGACGGTATGGAAGGCCGTCCTCTTAGCCTTAAAGTCTAAGGGCCTCCCAACCTCCCGCTGGCAGGAAGTCCTCCCGGCAGCGCTGCATTCCACCCAGTCACTACTTTGCACTGCCATCAACGCCACCCCCCATGAACGAATGTTTGCTTTCCCCAGGAAGTCGACTACGGGAACCACGCTACCAACCTGGCTGACCTCTCCGGGGCCCGTCTTGCTGCGAAAGCACGTGAGGGCCCATAAAACGGACCCCCTGGTCGAGAGGGTGGACCTCCTGCACGCCAACCCCCAGTACGCCTATGTGGCATACCCAGACGGGCGGGAGGACACAGTCTCCTTACGAGACCTCGCACCCTCGGGCACTCCGGAGACACCACCTTCACCCCCCCCCACCACCCCCCCAATTCCAGACCAGGTAGACGGCATGCCGGAACCCCACGAGCCTTCGCCGACCACGCAGACACCAGCATTAACACCGGATAATGCAACACCGCCGCTGCGACGATCAGAAAGGCTTACGAGGCCTCCGGACAGACTGACATACCAGAACTGGTAGTACACTTCACCCCGCCGGACTCAAATCTAAAGAAGGGGTGAATGTGGTAAACCACTTTTATCGTTCGCTATCGTTACACTATAGTTATCACTGTTATATCGTTACTCTATGGTTATCACTGTTCACACTGTTGTATCACTATACGAGGTCGCCTCTTGTCACGCTGCTATACCTGGGCTGACCACTGCTGACTCCACCCATGGCTCCACCTACCTGCCCAGGTATAAAGGTAGTCGACTGGCTGGCATTCCTCCTTGTTGTATCCGATCACCCATGAGGGTGGGCTCTGTTATTTAGCCAATAAAAACCTTTAGTTACTTTCTTAACTCGTCGCTTTTCATTGGATGAATTGATAGGTATATCAACTGGCGCAGGATGAAAGAGTCCTGGCAGCTGCCAGGGAATTTGGCGTACACATGCATGATGATCTTCCTATGGTTGCAGATGAGCTGCACATTGAGGGAGTGGAAGCCCTTACAGTTGACAAAGACTCCTGGGTGATGATTGCGTGCCCTGATGGCCACAGGTGTACAGTTCATGATGCCCTGCACCCGGGGGAAGCCAGCCAGAATGGCAAAGCTGAGCGCCTGCTCAGTAACACTGGCTTCTTCAGTGGCAAAGTTGATATAATTGGCTGACTTATCAAACAGGGCACCGGTGACCTTTGTGATGCATATTTGGGTGGCCGAATGCAAGATGCCACAAATGTCTGCTGCAGATCCTTGGAAAGAGCCTGAGGCAAAGAAGTTGAGGCCGCTGGTGACTTAGATAGCCACTGGTAAGGCGTGTCCACCTGCTCCTCTGGGCTGCAGGTCTTGATCCAGCAATCTGCAAATGTCTGCGATGACCTGGCTCGATAGTCTGAGTCTCCTTTGGCACTGCTGCTCAGTCATGTTGCGGAAGCTCATCCTCTGTCCCAATACCCTGTGTTGGGGGTATCACCTCCGTCATGGTGCAGCCCTGTGCTGATGCCCTCTGTTCTGTGCAGCATCAGGTGGTTGAGGAGATGGTTAGTGGTGTTGTTGTTGGTGCTGCTGGTGTGCCTGGTGGTGCTGGGGTTGGGGCTCATCGTGGTCCGATTCTGAGGGCCAAGGTGAAACAGTATAAACGGCACCCATGCTGATGGAATAGATGGCAGGGCAAGTAGAGACGACAGAAGCAATTGTCAATGATGTGATAGGTTCTAACAATGAGGTGCGACTCAATGGCAACTTTGCTGGAAACACTTGCAGCATCTAGAAAGTTAAATCTGTGCTGGCAATGCAGTCAGCAACAGCTTCTGCCTGAGGAAAGTGATCAGCTGTGAGGTGGGAGTTTTTATTGTACTTTCCATGCTAATCAGCTGGATCAATAGCCACTCAACTTCTGCCTCAGGTTGACAGATGTGGTTCCTGAGCTGCGTGATTCCCGTGGTCATCCAGGGAAATTTGAAAGGTAGGGTTAAAAAGACTCATAATTGTCTGACAAGTACCTGATAGTGATTTAAATTAGCTCGCCCGCCTCTGCCGTTCGGGTCACTGATGTGGCGGCAAATGTGTCCGAGGGAAAGGCCCATGGGGACGGGATGATGATGCGTTTCCCACCCACTCCAAGATATTGCAAATTTCCCACCTGTTGTATCCGCGTGTTAATAGAGACACTGAAGGCAGGAGTTGGTTTCACAGGTGTTTACTGAGCAAAGTCTGGAGGTGAACTAACATACAACACAATATACAGGCTTATATAGCCCGAGTGGCCATTACTGGCATTACAGTGCACAGGGGGCTCTTAAAGGCACATACACTACAATTCCTCCCCTTTTAGCCAACCAGTACATAATATATTAAGTAATCATTAATTACATGTTACAAGAACAATAATCTACACATTGCTGCAGTTAATCAATTATAAGTCAGTCTCTCTGGAGGCTTCCTGACTCGGTCTGGATAACGCCTCGGTGGTGTAGTAGTTTCTGGTGGTGTAGTAGGTTCTTTTGGCAAGGCTGATTCAGCTTGAATGCCAGTGTTGGGTTCATCTGGTTCCAGTATCACCGGATCGGAGGTAGATACTATGGGTATCTCTACTTCATCATTAGGCGTATAGAGTTGTGGTGTAGGTTGTCCCTTTTCGGGTGACTCTATGATCTGGTCAGCATGGCGCCTTATTATGCTTTCTCCAATGTCCACGGTATACATCAGCGGTCCTAGTCTTGTGCAAATAGTTCCAGGCTGCCATTTCTCTGTACGGTACTCCCGGGCCAAAACTTGTTGACCTATCTGGAAGGTTCTAGTTGGCCTTTCATTCATGCCTTGAAATTGCCGGTTCTCCACGTCCCTTCTGATGTTTGGCTTGATCAAATCCAGCCGGCATCTTAGGCTTCTATTGAAGAACATCATGGTGGGAGTTTGGTTTGTAACCATATGTGTTGCATTCCTGTATGCAAACAAGAAGTTATCTACCTTATGCCGAAGTTTTATGTCTTCATTACCCATGGCCTTTATGGCCTTCTTGAAGGTCTGGACAAACCTTTCAGCCAATCCATTGGTGGCGGGATGGTATGGGGCGGACGTGTAGTGCTTAACCCCATTGTTTTTTAAGAGCTTCCTGAATTCTTCGGACACAAATTGCGGTCCATTATCAGAACAGATCTGTTCAGGCAGCCCATTCCTGGCAAATATGGTCCTTAATACTGTGATGGTTTTTTCCGTGGTGGTGGAGGACATCTTTATTACCTCCGGCCACTTGGAGTGTGCATCAACTGCGATTAAGAACATTGAGTCCATAAATGGACCAGCAAAGTCGATGTGTACCCTTTGCCATGGAGATGAGGGCCACTCCCATGGATGTAGAGGGGCTTGTGGTGGAGCGTTTTGGACCTTCTGGCATCCTAGGCAGCTCTTGGCCATTTCTTCCATGTCTCCATCGATACCTGGTCACCATGCAAACGCCCTGGCTAGGTTCTTCATTTTCACTCCACCCAGATGCCCCTCGTGAAGCTCCTTTAGCACTTTATCCTGGAGTTTGGGTGGAATCACCACTCTGGATCCACACATCAAGGTTCCTCGGCACACTGACAGGTGCTCTCTTCTTTACGAGAATGCTGGCAACAGTGGTTTGCCATGTGCTGGCCATCCCTTCACTGTTAAATCGTAGACTCGTGAGAGAGTCGGGTCATTTCTCGTTTCCTTTTCAATGGCAGAATTTGTTACTGGTAGACATTCCACTATGGTAGAGTGGAACATCTCCACTGGGTCTACTGTAGGTGCCTCTTCTACCGTTGCCAATGGTAGGCGCGATAAACCGTCAGCATTCCCATGCTGTTTTGATCCTTTGTATTCTATGTCATATTGGTGTGCCCCTAGAAAAAGGGACCACCTCTGTAGCCTCTGCGCCATCATAATGGGAACACCCTTTTTAGGGTTGAATATGGAGACGAGGGGTTGATGGTCAGTCAACAAGGTAAAATTTTGTCCGTGTAGGTAATGGTTGAATTTCTTCACTCCCCATACCAGGCTGAGTGCTTCCCTGTCGATCTGGGCATAGTTACGCTCAGCTGAGTTCAATGAGCGTGACGCAAAAGCTATCGGCCGCTCCGAGCCATCAGGGAATCTATGCGATAATACCGCTCCTACGCCGTAAGGGGATTCATCGCACGCCAGTCTGATTGGCAGTGATGGGTTGTAATGAGCCAAAACTTCCTTGGACGTGATTAAGTCTTTGCATTTATGGAAGGCACGTTTACAGTCTTCGCTCCATTTCCAAATTACTCCTGTTTGTAGCAGTTCATTAAGAGGGTGCAGAAGAGTTGATAAGTTCGGTAAAAATTTATGATAGTAATTTATCAATCCCAGGAACGACCTTAATTGTGAGACATTTTCAGGTGCTGGGGCTTTTATGACCGCTTCAATTTTTTCAGGTGACTTATGCAACCCTTCCTTGTTAATTATGTGGCCACAATATGATATTTGTTTCTGGAATAATTCGCACTTGGGGCGATTTGCTCGTAGGCCCCGTTCTCTCAGCCTAGTGAGCACCTGCTCCAAATTGGCAAGGTGCTCGTTGTCATTTTCTCCTGTTACAAGGATGTCGTCTAGGTAGCATTGAGTCCCCGGAATCCCTTGGAGGACTTGCTCCACAGCTCTTTGCCAGATAGCTGGAGCTGATGCTACTCCGAAAACCAGTCGATTGTACTGGTACAGGCCTTTGTGTGTATTTATCATGAGATACTTTTTAGAGGCTTCTTCAACCTCCATCTGTAGATATGCCTGTGCCAAGTCAATTTTGGTGAAACGTTTCCCTCCGGATAGTGAGGCGAAAATATCTTCTATCCTCGGAAGAGGTTACTGTACCGTGTGAAGGACCGGGTTTACAGTCACCTTGAAGTCTCCACAGATGCGAATTTTTCTCTGTTCTTCAGATTTATCATTATTCAACGTTTTCTTCATGACCGGGACGATGGGTGTTGCCCACTCGCTCCAATCTATCTTGGATAATATGCCTGCCTTTTCCAAATTCTCCAGCTCTGCCTCGACTGCCGGACGAATTGCGTATGGCACCGGCCTTACCTTAAAAAACTTGGGAATTGCCGCATCTTCTACTTTTATTGAGGCGGTGATGCCTTTCAAGGTTCCTAGTTTCTCTTGAAACACTTCCTTGGCGTTGGCCAAGATGTCTTTTAATCGTTCAGGTATGACGTCATCATCATTTTTTTTCTTACTGGTCACCATCAGTGCCTGAATGGAGTGCCAGTCTAAACGTATCTTCCTGATCCATTCACGTCCCAACAGCGGTGGACCACCATCTTGTAGAACGTATAAATACAACTTCTGTATTTCCTTGCCGTTGTATACAACAGGCACCCTTATTTTTCCTTTGGGGTATACTTTCTGCCCGTATATGTTTTCAAGATAATGGATGTGTCTTTTAAAGGTATATGCGGAAATAGCCACTTGTAATCCCGTCGATTTATGACGGTCAGAGCTGATCCTGTATCCAGCTCCATTTTAACTGGGGACCCCGCTATCATGAGGGTAACCCAAATGGTCTGGTAATCTTCTTTGGCAATTACATTATGTAATTTGAGACAGCTTAGTCTCTTGTTTCCGGAGTCGCTATCGCTCTCCTGGTCTTCGGAGCTACTGTCCGTCGTCATTTGTACCTTTCTGTACTTTTCCTTATTGATTTTTTTCCTGTCCGTGGATTTTTTTTGTCCAGATCGGCATACACGTGCAATGTGTCCAATCTTTCCGCATTGCCTGCATGCTTTGTCCTTGAACCAGCAGTCCCTCTGGTCATGGGTGGATCTGCCGCAGCGATAACATCTCTCGAAACCCTGTGTCATTTCATGGGTGCCAAAGTCCTGTGTCTTTTGCTGTATCTCTGCAGCTCCTCTTGCGGCTGCTTCGTATGATACAGCCATACTGAAAGCCTTGTCCAGTGTCAAATCTTTCTCAGAAAGCAGCCTTTTCTGTGTTCCTTCACTTAGGAGACCGCAGACGAATTTGTCTCAAAGAGAATCTGCCAGTCCTGCCCCGAATTGGCAGTGCTTTGATAGCTTTCTTAATTCAGTGAGGTAATCAGCGTTACTTTCATTTTTGTGCTGATTCCTCTTAAAGAATTTGAATCATTCCACTATCAGCAGCGGTGTTGGGTTTAAGTGCTCCTGTAGGGTATCAACAATCTCCTTAAAATTCTTGTCCTTTGGTTTGGCTGGAGTGATTAAGTTTCGTAACAGCCCGTATGTCTTTGCGCCCACTAGATTTAGAAGTACTGACGCCTTTTTATCATTTTCTATTCCATTTGCTGTGCAATATACCTCCACTCTTTCCACATATGTGGTCCAATCCTCTATATCGTTATCGAAAGCATCAATATTGCCAGCCTTAGGCATCTTGGAGAAAAAATGGCGCTTCCCGCGCTTTCCTTTCTTCCCTGCAGAAAAAAAATGGCGCTTCCCACGCTTTCCCGCCACTGCTGCTGCTGACAATGCTGTTTTCCACGGTTTTTTAATTTACAGGTGGAGACTCGTTCCCGCCGGACTCTCTGGGACTTTTCCCCCCTTTGCTTGGTCCGAACGCCGACCTGCTTTGCAGCGCCGGCCGTCTCCTGAGTGCTCCCCCCCTCTGTTTCTGTTTGCCTCCGCCTTCGTTGCTCGGCCCCACTGCAGAGCCAGCCGATGGAGCCCTAGCCCGCCGCCCAGGAAAGATTATTGCAGTACCTGCCACCAGCTCGGCTAGCTGGTGAAACCACAGTTTTTTTTTGTTTTTTTTTCTTGCTTTTCTTTGACTTTGGACGTCTGAGGAATCGATGTCCTTGAGGTGCTGCCGAATTGCAGGTAAGTCCGTTTCCAATTTGTCGCCACTGTTGTATCCGTGTGTTAATAGAGACACTGAAGGCAGGAGTTGGTTTCACAGGTGTTTACTGAACAAAGTCTGGAGGTGAACTAACTGATACAACACATATATAGCCCGAGTGGCCATTACCGGCATTACAGTACACAGGGGCTCTTAACGGCACATACACTACACCACCCGACCCGCCTCTGATCGCACTCGCACAGACCCCATAAAATTCAGGCCATTGTTTCAATCACATTTTGTTGCACCAAGGCTGAAATAATACAAACCTGACAACGTATGGAATAACCAATAATCTGTTGTCTGCAATGAGCGAGACAAATAAATGTTCAACAGAGAGATTTTATTACAATCATTCTTTATTAATCTGAAGAGTGAACGCTGATTGGCTGAATGATTTCAGTTGCTAGCCGAGGACAACAGATTCACTGATTGTGTCTACAAATTTCAGAATATAATTCTTGCTAGGATACGGTAAACACACTGGTGTGATGTATCTTTAGTTTCAAGCACGGGCTGTGAGGGGTTACCTCAGATTGCTCCTGTACACCTCCCACCATCTGACAAGTGGTATTGGTAGAGTCCTGGCAGCAGGTCTCCAGTCTGTTCTATTGGCTGGGATACCAGAAATGGTTGGGACTCAAATTCTTATCTTCTGGCCAAATTGCGGACAACCTAGAACCTGGCAGGGAAACTGAACCGACAGCACATCCATTAGTAGTCCACATCCTACCTACTTTCACTTTGGCGAGGGAAGTTTTGCAGCACATCCATTATTAGTTATTACTATGTCGGGAGACAAAAAGGGCAAAGAAATTAGCTCAGCGCTTTCCTCAAATGTGAAGTACTAAAAGCGATATCAATGACCATTTGACATCGGATTCAACTTCCCCTTCCTCTCAAATGGTCGATGTACAGAACAAACATAGTTTGATTATATATTTTTTAAAATTCTGACAGATTTCATTTTATGCAGTAATGTGATGAGGCCAGATTTCTTTTTTCAATCTTTCTACTCTCTGATATCAGATGTGGTTCAATTCAGATGCATGGCACTCAAACATTTGGTATCATATTGTGGTACGTATCTCACAATATCCAACCTCACAAATTCATAAAAACCTTCTGGATGCCTGGTGACAGCAAATGCCCACAATTTAAAAGCTAAAAAAGAAACTGAAGGCAGTAGTTTGGTTTGATGGAATATTTGGACAGTATAAAGCACCATAATAAAATGGAGACAGTATTAGGGCAGTAATGGGAGAAAGCCCAATGAACCGTCAGTGGGTTTATAGGATGAAACAGTTTTAAATTAAATATTCATTATTAAACCTGTGCCTGGCCCAGAAATTCGTGTCGGGGGCTTCCCGCGGGTGCAAGCCCCCGACCTACACTTACCTAGCGCGCCGGCAGTTGAGGCCTGGGCCTGTGTGGATTTCCTCTCTGTGGCCCGTGGCCCGGTCCAGCTGCCAGCGCGCTGTGCTGGCGTGATCCAGTGGCGTAGTTAGTGCGATGCGTCCGCTGGGATCACGTGAGCCATGGGCAACCAATCGGAGGAGGGAAAAGCCCATTCATGAGATTGACAGAAAGAACTGTCAAACTAATGAAAACTCCGGCCCCCAAAACAGTGCTTACCCTTCAAATAAATATTTTTTTTAAATCACACTTTTTAAATAAACTATAAATAACATTAAATAACTATTTTAAACAATAATTTAAATTTTTGAAAAAAATAATTTTATAAAAAAACGGGGCTAAAAATACACTTACCTTACTTTAAAGTATTTAAAAAATAATAAACCTGTGGAAAAAAAATTATAATTTTAATTAATTGACCACTTACCTTTTAAAATGAAGTCCTTACGCCTGGTTTTTAAATGTGTAAAATGTAGAGGCCTTCACACACGGAAAAACCTGTAAAAAAAAAGGAAGTTCAACGCGCACGCGCAGACTCCCGCGCGCATGCGTTCGACCTCTGAACCCCTTCGTTCAGAGGATCGGAAATGCCGGTTTCCCGCACATGCGTAGTGCATGCAAGAAACCCCGGCACTTCCATCGGGTCCACGCGTGAGTACTCCGTGCTTACTCACGCGTTGGGACCCGAATTTCTGGGCCATTCTCCCTGAGATTCTTGCACATCTATTTAAGCAAAAGATTTCAGAACTTTTAAAGATAGATTTTACCACTGAAGAAGGCAACACAATCTAATTAAGTGTTGCAGAATTTTTTTTAAAGATCCCTTTGTTCTGCTCTTGTGTGAGACAGATGGCAGTATTAATATAATAGAGCCCCAGTCTTCACTTGACCTGTCCTTGAAGGCTTTAGTAATCCTGAAGAGAGACACAAGCTGGTGCCAAACCAAGGTACATTTGATGGAATGATAATAAAGTACAGAGAAGAGTGTTTGGTTTATATCAAAGACGTCTGCCTACATCAGTTTCTGTTAAACCTATTCAATAAGATTTTATGAACTTTATTCCCTTCTATTTTTGCAGTGAAATCATACTCCTTGCTGGCCTCTAAGGGGTGCAACAATTACTTTCTACCACATTGTTGGAAAGGGAGAATATTATTATGTGACACATACAGAAAATAGGGGAAAGGGAGATGTAGTTGGGGGATATCTGTGACACAGGCTTCATCAACTAGGACTGTGGTATAGTGTGAGCTGCATTAACAACAATTAATGTGGATAAATTCATAGAACAGACTCTTACTGCTGGGATCAAATAAAACTCACATCTCACAAAGCACACATCAGCTTGAGGGGAAATAGTTTGGAACACAGTCAAATTCTGCATACATTCGCATTGAACTCTCCATTACACAGTGGGAACTATGTACAGTGGAACACACTTAAATCAGTTCTTTGGTGCCACTTTCTGCTTGAGCTCAATAATTTTAACAGCCTGTTCCTTTGGGGAAGAAAGGAGAAATTTTCCAATGGCACCAGGGAACGGGTGATCGTGGGCTGGGAAAATGGACTGAAATTGCTCTCGCCCAATCTCCACAAGTTCTGCACCATCTTTTATGCTCATCTAAACTGCTGTTGCCCAAAATTGGTGACAGCCTTATTTAAGCCATCCAGCAGAGAATGTTGGTAGACAATCAGGCAATTAATAGGAGGAGAAGGCTCTGTGAACATCCCCATCCTCAACTATGGCAGAGTCCAGCACGAGTGAAACAGATGAGCCTGAAGTGTTTACAAACATCTTAAACCAAAAGTAGCAGGTAGACGATCCCACACGGTTCCCTCCTGAGCTTCCCGCCTTCATAGATGCCAGTGATCTAGTCAATTTGGTTCACTCCATGTGACATTAATAAGTGGCTAATTGCACTGGACACAGCAAAGACTATAGGCACTGATGACATCCCAGCTATAGTGTTGAAGATCTGCACATTGGAACCAGCCATTCTCCTAGCCAAGCTTTCCAGTGCAGTTGTGAGACTGGCATTTACCCAACAATGTAGAAAATTACCCCGGTATGTCCAATCCACAAAAATCAATTTGCAGACACACCAGTGTGTCTATTATCCTTAGCTAGCAACTGAGGAGATCATTCAGCTGCTTCATCAATGACCTTCCCTCCACCATAAGATGACAACATCCAGGCTAGGGCTGATAAGTGGCAAGTAATATTTGTGCCACACAAGTGCCAGGCAATGACCATCTCCAACCACCTTCCCTTGACATTCAATGGCATCATCATCACCAAATTCTCCACTATTAACATCCTGGGGGGGTCAACATTGACCAAAAACGCAACTGGACCAGCCACATAAATTCCGTGGCTACTACAGCAGGTCAGAGGCTGGGTATTCTGCAGTGAGTGACTCACCTCCTGACTCCTCTAAGCCTCTCCACCACTTACAGGGCACAAGTCAGGAATGTGATGGAATACTCTCCACTTGGCCGAATGGGAGCAGCTCAAGGAACTCAACTTGATCGACAGCCCAAAAACCATCTCAAACATCCACTCCCTCCACCACTGGCATAATGGCATTATGTGGCTGCAGTGTGTACTACCTAGAGAATGCACTGCAGCAACTCACCAAGGCTTCTTCGACAGCACCTCCCAAACCTGTGACCTCCACCACATAGAAGGACAAGGACAGTGGATGCATGGGAACACCATCACCTCCAGGTTACTCTCCAAGTCACACACTATCCTCACTTGGACATATATCATCATTCATTCATCATCATTGGGTCAAAATCATGGAACTCATTACCTAACAGCACTGTAGGAGTACCTACACCACACGAACTGCAGCGGTTCAAGAAGTTGGCTCACCACCACCTTCGCAAGGGCAACTAGGGATGGGAAATAAATGCTGACTTTGCTGAGTATGAATACATTTTTTTTAATTAAAAAATTCTGAGATGGAAGCTTGCTGTGCATTGTTAATTAGAACCAACCCATAGAAATTCCATAAGACTGGCCCAGTGCGATGTTGCCAAGCAGAAAGCTCACAACACTTGGGTCCAGTCACTTCAGCATCTAGACAGTTTGCCCAGCAAGTGTCTTTGCTGTGATGATGTGACTTGCTGTCAAATCCAACTGATTATTATCGTGCCAGCTTCTTGTAGAGGTCAGTATAAAATGGAACCTCATTCCCTCCCTTTTTGGTGCACTGCACCCACTGATCAAAGGCAAAGTTCTTCCAAGTCCTTCGCTAACTGAAGGCCATTAAAAACTACTTTCCTTACAACATGAAATTAAAATCAGAATGTACTGGAATGCACAGCAGGTCAATCAGGTTAAGGTTTCAGAACAGTTCTGAAGTCTCGAAATCCCACCGGAGTTTTTCTCTTTCACGTGCTGATGGATGTGCTGTGTATTTCCAGCATTAACTTTCAATTTTGGACATCCGGCATCTGTGGTTTTCCTTTTCTTTCCTTTGAGTACTGCAGCTCCAAAGTAACATAAGAAAATGTGGAATGGAGAAAAGACCATTCGGCTCATAAATCCCACTCCTTCCAATGCACCACGTACAATTTATATTATTATGGCCTCTTAAATGATTTATAATTTCTAAGGGAGACAATTAAACACAGATTACCAAAAAACCTGTGAACTTCCTGCAAATAATATTGCCATGTCCTGAATAATATGCCTTTTAGTGCTTTATATGCCCAAATTTATTGTTACAACCTTCAATTCCATTTTTAGCCACATAATCATCCAACTTCTTTTTAAAAGAGTTTATTAATTTAGCAGTAACTTTTGAACGAAGTCTATCTCAGCCTTGTAAAATACAGTATTAAAAAAATGTCCTTGTGTGTATGTTTACAATTTAGATATGGGGCCAGTACTGCTGGGACCACTGCTCTTCGGGTGTGGCATGTGCCTGCCTTGCAGTGAACTGACCATTTCATTAACACAATCTCATGGTGCTCCTGGCACACAGTGCACAACATGCTGGGAGTACAACGGGTTGGTGGTGGGATATTGGGCACAGCGAATTGCTGCTCAGCCTTATAAGCCTCCGAGGGAGAAATGGCTAAATTGAGTCATCGCAGTTAAACTCATGCAACTGAGTGAAACCCTGCAAATTAGGGCGGTCCATTTTTGGAGCTGAAGGCCAAAATCCAGTGATGATCAGCCTGGCTGGAGATGGCAGTAGGAGTCAATGCTGTCCAACCTGTGCATCAAACCTGGGAGCATGTGAGTAAGAAATTTGTTAGCTCAGGAAGATTGCCAAGATAAGTACTCATATTTTGCTTAATTTTACAATATTGCCTTACAAGGCATCATAACAGCACTTCAGCTTAAGTTTGGGCAGCATTGTAAAGAGAGGGAGTACACTGCAATGTGGCAACTGTTCATTTGTTTTCCAAAACGCGCAGGCATACTTGTGCTTTTACAGGCCACTGTGTTTTGCTGCCATGGTAATGTGTTTGCCCTGTGCCCCATTAAATGTGGCAAGCAGCATGCAATAAATACCAAGCATGCTGTGAACACAAGGTACCTGCATGTTCGCAGACTTAATTAAGGAGGCTGCTGGTCTGGACATTGGGTAATATATATATATTTGATCTTGTATTCCTTATTCCAACATTTATCCCTTTCCTATCTGCGAACAGAAACAGGCCAACATAACACCAGTGGATGCAGACCAAGAGTGGAGGGGTGGGGTGGGGGAAGCTGCGACCCATGACTCCTATCAGGAGATGCCCCTGAAGATTCTGAGAATGGAGCAGTAGAAAGAGTGGGAAAGGTGGGTTTGGATGTGTCCCCAAGCTGATGGTTAATATTAGCTTTTGCTTTTCATTCTTGATCTCCCTATTCACTCACTTATTCACAGCCTCAAATACAAGCATGCTGCAGCACTGCCCCATAACACACAAGAATGTCTTGCTATGTAAAGGTTTGCTTCAAGGGGTGTCCTACTGCCAGCATTTTAAAATTCTTCTTCAATTCTTTTTTTTTATGCATTAATGGGATCTGGGATTCGCTGGCAAGGCCAGCATTTATTGCCCATCCCTAGTTACCCTTGAGAAGGTGGTGGTGAGCCGCCTTCTTGAACCGGTGCAGTCCATGTGGTAAAGGTACTCCCACAGTGCTGTTAGGTAGGGAGTTCCAAGATTTTGACCCAGCAATGATGAAGGAGCGGCGATATACTTCTAAGTCAGGATGGTGTGTGACTTGGAGGGGAACTTGGAGGTTGTAGTGTTCCCATGCGCCTGCTGCCCTTGTCCTTCTAGGTGGAAGAGGTCGCGGGTTTGGGAGGTGCTGCCGAAGAAGCCTTGGCGAGTTGCTACAATGCATCTTGTAGATGGTACACACTGCAGCCACGGTACGCCAGTGGTGGAGGGAGTGAATGTTTAAGGTGGTGGATGGGGTGCCAATCAAGCGGGCTGCTTTGTTCTGGATGGTGTCGAGCTTCTTGAGTGTTGTTGGAGCTGCACTCATACAGGCAAGTGGAAAGTATTCCATCACACTCCTGACTTGGGCCTTGTCGATGGTAGAAAGGTTTTGGGGAGTCAGGAGGTGAGACACTCGCCACAGAATACCCAGCCTCTGACCTGCTCTTGTTGACACAGTATTTATGTGGCTGGTCCAGTTAAGTTTCTGGTCAATGGTGACACCCAGGATATTGATGGTGGGGGATTGGGCAATGGTAGTGCTGTTCAAAGTCAAGGGGCGTTGGTTAGATGCTCGCTTGTTGGAGATGGTCATTGCCTGGCACTTGTGTGGTGCGAATGTTACTTGTCACTTATCAGCCCAAGTCTGAATGTCGTCCAGGTCTTGTTGCACGCGGGCATGGACTGCTTCATTATCTGAGGAGTTGCGAATGGCATTGAACACTGTGCAGTCATCAGCGAACATCCCCACTTCTGACCTTATGATGGAGGGAAGGTCATTGATGAAGCAGCTGAAGACGGTTAGGCCTAGGACACTGCCCTGAGGAACTCCTGCAGCGATGTCCTGGGGCTGTGATAATTGACCACCAACCACCACAACCATCTTCCTTAGTGCTAGGTATGACTTCAACCAGTGAAGATTTCCCCCCGATTCCCATTGACTTCAGTTTTACAAGGGCTCCTTGATGCCACACTTGGTCAAATGCTGCCTTGATGTCAAAGGCAGTCACTCTAACCTCACCTCTGGAATTCAGCTCTTTTGTCTATGTTTGTATTATGTCCATGTGTAATTGAGACACGGACTGCAGGAGTTGGTTACAACAGGTCTTTACTGAGTGGAGACAAAACTGGAACTACTATGCAAAGTTACTGCACAGGCTTACATACAGGGGTGGTCACTACTGGTACTGCAGTATACAGGGGCTGCAGAATATAGTTCCTTCTGCAAAGTACATACACTACAATTCCTTCACTTTTAGCTAAACAGTACATAACATTCGATTAATAATTAAATAACATATTTACAATTACAGTTGCTAGATACATTAGCTGAAGTTAAGCAATTATAAGGTCAGTCTTTGAGGAGGCTTCCTGATTCTGTTTGGATAACGCCTCTTTGGGGTATCAGGTTCGTATGGCAAAGTTGATTTGGGATCAACGTCGTTGTTTGGTTCGTCTGCTTCCAATATCACCGATTCTGAGGTAGATGCAATTGGTACTTCGGTTTCATCACCAGGTGTATCGGATCATGGTGTGGAATTGACGTTTTCCAGTGACTCTAGAATCTGGTCAGCATGGCGTCTTACAATGCTCTCTCCAACATCCACGGTATACATTAGAGGTCCTTGCCGTGTGCAGATCGTTCCTGGCTGCCATTTCTCTGTGCGGTAGTCCCGGGCCAAAACTGGTTGACCTATCTTAAAACTCCTGGTCGGCCTTTCATTCATATTCTGAAACTGCCTGTTCTCCACATCTCTTCTGATGTTTGGCTTAACCAAATCCAAGCAGCATCGTAGTCTTCGATTGAAGAACATCATGGCTGGAGTTTGGTTGGTAACCGCAAGAAGTTATCCACCTTGTGTTGTAGGGGTATGTCTTCATTACACATTGCCTTGATAGCCTTCTTGAATGTTTGAACGAACCTCTTGGCCAATCCATTGGTGGCTGGATGATATGGGGCGGATGTGTAATGCTTAACACCATTGTTCTTTAAGAACCTCCGGAACTCTTCAGACACAAACTGTGGTCCATTGTCGAAGCAAATCTGTTTAGGCAGCCCATTTCTGGCGAATATGGTTCGTAAGACTGTGATAGATTTTTCTGTGGTGGTTGAGGACATTTTTATTACCTCTGGCCACTTTGAATGTGCATCCACCGCAATTAAAAACATCGAGTCCATAAATGGACCAGCAAAATCAATGTGCACCCTTTGCCATGGAGATGAGGGCCACTCCCATGGATGTAGAGGGGCTTGTGGTGGGGCGTTTTGGACCTTCTGGCATCCTGTACAGCTCTTGGTCATCTCTTCGATTTCTCTATCGATTCCCGGCCACCACACAACGCTCTGGCTAAGTTCTTCATTTTTACCCCTCCCAGATGACCCTCATGAAGCTCATTGAGCACTCTATCCTTCAATTTGGGTGGAATTACTACTCTGGATCCACACATCAAGGTTCCTCTGCACACTGACAGCTGTTCTCTTCTCGGCGAGAATGCTGGCAACAGTGGTTCGCCATGTGCTGGCCATCCCTTCACCATTAAATCATAGACCCAGGAGAGTGTCGGGTCATTTCGTGTTTCCTTTTCTATGTTTGCATTCGTCACAGGTAGACATTCGACTATGGTCGAGTGGAATATCTCCACAGGATCCACTGCAGGTGCTTCTTCCACCGTCGGCAACGGTAGGCGAGACAATCCATCAGCATTCCCATGCTGTTTAGTTCCTTTGTACTCAATGTCATATTGGTGTGCCCCTAGGAAAAGGGACCACCTCTGTAGCCGTTGTGCTGTCATTATCGGGATGCCCTTCTGAGGGTTGAAAATGGAGACAAGAGGTTGATGATCAGTTAGTAGAGTAAATTTCTGCCCGTGCAGGTAGTGATTGAACTTCTTCACCCCCCACACCAGGCTGAGGGCCTCTCTGTCAATCTGGGCGTAGTTACGCTCAGCTGAAGTTAACGAGCGTGACGCAAAAGCTATCGGCCTCTCTGAACCATCAAGGAATTTATGTGACAGTACCACTCCAATGCCGTAGGGAGACGCATCACACGCCAGTCTTATCGGTAGTGATGGGTTGTAGTGAGCCAATACTTCTCTTGAAGTGATTAGGTCTTTACTCTTCTGAAAGGCCTTACATTCATCGCTCCATTTCCATGCTACTCCAGTTTGTAGTAGAGCGTTCAGTGGGTGCAGAATTGTGGACAAATTTGGCAAAAGCTTATGGTAGTAATTCACCAATCCGAGGAATGACCTCAGTTGCGACACATTTTCAGGCGCTGGAGCCTTAACTACCGCTTCAATTTTGTCAGGGGACTTATGTAACCCCTCTTCATCAATCACGTGGCCACAATACGATATCTGTTTCTTAGAAAACTCGCACTTGGGGCGATTGGCTCGTAGCCCATGTTCTCTTAGTCTAGTGAGCACCTGCTCTAGGTTGGCAAGGTGTTCACTGTCATCTTCACCTGTCACTAGGATGTCGTCCAAGTAACACTGAGTCCCCGGAATCCCTTGCAGGACTAGTTCCATCGCTCTTTGCCATATCGCCGGAGCTGATGCTACTCCGAATACCAGTCGATTATACTGGTAAAGACCTTTGTGAGTGTTTATCGTGAGATACTTCCTAGAGGATTCTTCAACCTTCATCTGCAAATATGCTTGTGCTAGGTCAATTTTTGTAAAACGCTTCCCTCCAGATAGTGAGGTGAAAATATCTTCTATCCTCGGGAGAGGATACTGTACTGTGTGAAGGACTGGGTTCACCGTCACCTTGAAGTCCCCACAGATGCGAACCTTCCTTGGCTCCTCAGACTTATTGTTTAACGTTTTCTTCATGACAGGAATGATGGGTGTCGCCTACTCACTCCAGTCGACCTTAGATAACACGCCTGCATTCTCCAGATTCTCCAGCTCTGCCTTGACGGCTGGGCGAATTGCATACGGTACCGGTCTTGCTTTGAAAAACTTGGGAATTGCATTCTCTTCTATTTTTATCGAGGCGGTTACGCCTTTAAGAGTTCCCAGTTCTTGTTGAAATACCTCTTTGGCGTTAGCTAAGATTTTTGACAATCGTCCAGGTGTGACGTCGTCATCCTTTTTACCAGCCACCGTCAGTGCCTGAATGGAGTGCCAGTCTAAACTTATCTTTCTGATCCATTCACATCCCAATAACGGTGGTCCACCATCTTGCAGTATGTACAGATACAATTTCTGTATTTCCTTGCCGTTGTATTCGACAGGCACCCTTATTTTCCCTCTGGGGTATACTTTCTGCCCCGTATACGTCTTCAAGACAATGGATGTCTCTTTCAAGGGTATGTGTGAGAATAGCCGCTCGTAGTCTCGTCGATTCATGATGGTCAGGGCTGATCCTGTATCCAATTCCATTTTGACTTGGGACCCTGCTATTGTGAGGGTGACCCAAATGGTTCGGTGATCCTCTTTTGCGATTACGTTGTGAAGTTTGAGACAGGTTAGTCTCTTGTTCCCGGATTCACTATCGCTCTTCTGGTCTTCGGAACTACTGTCCGTCATCTTTTGTACTTTCCTGTACTGTTCCTTAGTAGCCTTTTTGTTGTCGTTAGTCTTCTTCCCAGACCTGCAAACTCGTGCAATGTGTCCCATCTTTCCGTATTGCCTGCATATTTTGTCCTTGGACCAGCAGTCCTTCTGGTCATGGGTTGTTCTGCCGCAGCGATAACATTTTTCAAATCCCCGTGTCATTTCGTGGGTGCCGTATTCCTGTGGCTTTTCCTGTATTTCTGCAGCTCCCCTTGCTGCTGCTTCGTACGATACTGCCACGCCGAAAGCCTTATCTAGCGTCAGCTCTTTCTCTGAGAGTAACCTCTTCTGGGTTCCTTCACTCAGGAGTCCACAGACAAATTTATCCCGTAGAGTATCTGTCAGTCCTGCTCCGAACTGGCAGTGCTTTGATAGCTTGCGTAGTTCGTAAGGTAATCAGCATTGCTCTCATCTTTATGCTGATTTCTCCTGTGGAATTTAAATCTTTCTGCTATCAGCAGCGGTGTAGGATTTAGGTGTTCCTGTAGGATATCAACAATTTCGTTAAAACTCTTCGCCATCGGTTTGGCTGGAGTGATCAGGTTCCGCAATAGGCCGTACGTTCTTGCGCCCATTAAGTTTAGTAGTACCGATGCCTTTTTCTCATCGGCTACTTCGTTTGCCTTGCAATATACTTCGACTCTTTCCACATATGTGGTCCAGTCTTCTATTGCATTATCGAAGGCAGTGATATTGCCAGTCTTCGGCATCTTGGAAATCTAAGATGGCGCCTCCCGCGCTTTGCCTTCTTCCCCGATTTAACAAAATGGCACCTCCCGCGCTTTGCCTTCTTCCCCGCTGGATTAAGATGGCGCCTCCTGCGCTTTCTGTCTTCTCCGCTGCTGCTAGCGCTGTTGCTGGCATTTTTATGCCTTGATGGCGACGCCCTATGGTCTTCGTGCACTTCCCCCCCGCGCTGCTGCTACCGCCGCTCTCCGCGGTCCCCATGGCAAACTGCAGCTCCTCGCGGCTTTCTGCGCTTCTAATTTCTTTTATTTTCCCGTCGTCAGAGCAAACCCTACGGGACACTTTCCTCCCTCTTCTCGGGTCTGTACACTGCCCGGCTTCGTAGCACCGGCCGCGCCCTGTGTGCTCCACCCTCTCTGTCTCTCTCCTCTTCCCGACAACGCTGCTCGGCCCCATTGAAAAGCCACCCGATCGAGCTCTAGCCCACCGCAGCCCAGGAAGGATCAGTGTACTACCTGCCACCAGCCCGATTAGCTGGAACACCATAGACAGGATAACCGAGCCCCGCTCTCGACAGCCTCTGCTGCAAATTTTCAACTCCGATGAATCAGAGGCGGTTGCCCACGGTCGACGCCCATTTCTTCTGTTTGTTTTTTTTTCTTTCTTCCTTCTGGCCTCGACCTCTAACAACTTCGCTTCAGGGATGGATCCCCATGAGGTGGTGCAGAACTGTAGGTAAGTTCGGATCTGCTCATCGCCAGTATTATGTCCGTGTGTAATTGAGACACGGACTGCAGGAGTTGGTTACAACAGGTCTTTACTGAGTGGAGACAAAACTGGAACTACTATGCAAAGTTACTACACAGGGCTTATATACAGGGTGGTCACTACTGGTACTGCAGTATACAGGGGCTGCAGAATATAGTTCCTTCTGCAAAGTACATACACTACAGTTTGGACCAAGGCTGTAGTGAAGTCTGGAGCTGAGTGGTCCTGGCGGAACCCAAACTGGGCATCAGTGAACAGGTTATTAGTGAGTAAGTGCTGCTTGATAGCACTGTCGACGACATCTTCCATCACTTTGCTGATGATTGAGAGTCGACTGATGGGGCGGTAATTGGCCGGATTGGATTTGTCCTGCTTTTTGTGGACAGGACATACCTGGGCAGTTTTCCACATTGTCAGATAAATGCCAGTGATATAGCTGTACTGGAACAGCTAGTTCTGAAGCACAAGTCTTCAGCACGACAGCCGGGATGTTGTCGGGGCCCACAGTCTTTGCTGTATCTAATGCACTCAGCCGTTTCTTGATAACACGTGGAGTGAATCGAGTTAGAGTAGAGTCATAGAGTTATACAGCACATAAAGAGGCCCTTCGGCACATCGTGTCTGCACCAACCATCAAGCTCTGTCTATTCTAATCCAATTTTCCAACACTTGGCCCATTGCTTTGTATGCTATGGCGTTTCAAGTGCTCATCTAAATGCTTCTTGAATGTTGTGAGGGTTCCTGCCTCTACCACCCTTTCAGGCAGTGAGTTCCAGATTCCAACCACCCTCTGGGTGAAAAAGTTTTTCCTCAAATCCCCATTAAACCTCCTGCCCCTTACCTTGAAACTATGCCCCCTGGTTATTGACCCCTCTACTATGGGGAAACGTTCCTTTCTATCTACCCTATCTATGCCCCTCATAATTTTGTACACCTCAATCGGGTCCCCCCTCAGCCTTCTCTGCTCTAAGGAAAAAAAAACCAGCCTGCCCTGTCTCTCTTCATAGCTGAAGCGCTCCAGCCCAGGTAACATCCTGGTGAATCTCCTCTGCACCCTCTCCAATGCAATCACATCCCTCCTATAGTGTGGTGACCAGAACTGCACACAATACTCCAGCTGTGGCCTAACTAACATTTTGTACAGCTCCATCATATCCTCCCTGCTCTTATATTCTATGCCTCGGCTAATGAAGGCAAGTATCTCATATGCATTTTTAACCACCTTATCTACCTGTCCTGCTGCCTTCAGGGATCTATGTACATGCACACCAAGGTCCCTCTGATTCTCTGTCCTTCCTAGGAGCCTACCATGCATTGTGTATTCCCTTGCCTTGTTTGTCCTCCCAAAATGCATCACCTCACACTTTTCAAGGTTAAATTCCATTTGCCACTGTTCTGCACATCTAACCATCCCGTCTATATCGTCCTGTAACCTGAGGCTTCCCTCCTCGCTATTTACCACTGCACCAATTTTCGTGTCATCTGCGAACTTACTGATCATGCCTCCAACATTCATATCTAAATCATTAATGTACACTACAAACAGCAAATGACACAGCACCGATCCCTGCGGCACACCACTGGACACAGGCTTCCAGTCACAAAAACAACCTTCGACCATCACCCTCTGCCTCCTGCCACTAAGCCAATTTTGGATCCAATGTGCCAAATTGCCTTGGATCGCTTACCTTCTTGACCAGTCTCCCATGTGGGACTTTGTCAAAAGCCTTACTGAAGTCCATGTAGACTACATCAACTGCACTACCGTCATCCACACACCTAGTCATCCCCTTTATAAATTCAATCAAATTGGTCAGACATGATCTCCCCCTGACAAAGCCATGCTGACTATTCCTGGCTAATCCCTGCCTCTCCAAGTGGAGTTGGCTGAAGACTGGCTTCTGTGGAGGAGGCTGATATGGATCATCTACTCAGCACTTCTGGCTGAAGATCGTTGCAAACTGTAGGGGGTGGCGGGTGGCCCGTGCGCCCAGTCAGTTATGCCCCTGACTGCTAGTGAGCGGTTCGAATCACTCCCACGCCCCTGGGTTCTAGACACCGGACTTAGGTGCAGGCGGCGATACAGAAAAATCGAGTAGACAAGTGGTTTGGTGTAAGAAAACCAAGATTTTATTAAAACAGAAAATAAAACACGGTCTTATGAGAAATTTACTGGTAAACAATTACAGGCGTAAACAAATAACTATACTTATACAGGAAATGGGGAACACACAGCACATCGAGGGAAAACAAACTACATTAACAATCCCCTTATCCTTATCCCACCCCCTATACCTAACTAGATTAAGCTATGAGGGGCCAGGAATTCATGCTCACCAATCCAAAGCCTGTTGCTTTAACAGTCGCGAGTTTTGAGGTTTAGTCTCCTGTCCTTTGGGGTACTCCGTCGCCACATGGTCTCAGGGCGCGGTGCTGGAGCTGTTGCTGCGGCACACCTTTCCTCTCCTCAGCTACCGTCGTCGTCTCATCGCGATGGGTTCTCTTCTTCTTCTCCCTCAGGCGATCGTCGGCGGTAACGTTGAGTTGGCAGTCTTTACTACTTAGATTTTTCTACCCATTCTTAGAACGCCAGCATATTCGTAATATGAATTCTTCCCCAAGCACCAGCTTATAACTAGGCGCTCGGTCTTTATCGATGCGTCTTTTGCTGCCCTTCTCTGCTCTTGTCGGGTCTCTACCTTGTTCTTCATCTCGTTTCGTTTCACCTCGTTTCCTCTGCCCTCTTTCATGGCCCGGGTGTCCTGGGTAACTTTGGACTCGGGTCTCGTTCCCCTCTCCGCGATTGGTATGGATGTCCTTGGCTGTAATGCACCCAATGCGGGGAGCGAGAAGAGAACCCGCCACGAGGCCAGGGCACGAGTACGGGCGGCAGCAGCCCAAGAAGTCAGAGCCAAGAGAAGAGAGACAAGAGTCAAGAGAGCGATTGGTACTAAGGGCCTACAGTTATACTCCTTCCGATGGCCCTTAATCTGCGCGCCAAATCAGGTCAGTTCATTGTTTAACTTTTGGCGGGCTGTTTTAAATGATTACACCAATCTAAACTAACTGGCTTTAGATGGCCGTTTATCGCACCTGATGGCCCGATGTCCGAGTTGTATTGTCATTAATGCATTTTAATCGGCCTGTCCAGCCTTGGTGGCTTCCTTAAGCTGTTCCCGATTATTTATGCGGACAAACTAATGGCTTTATGCTTAGGCCTAACTGGGTTGATCTGTTCCAATCTGATGAAATGCATATTCAGTGTTTGCCTAACTGTCTGTTTTTTTTTCAAACACAAAGCCCTTTTCACAGAAATGCATTTTAAGTTTCGATTTCCCGAAACTGCCTGTTCTGTGCTATAGAGTCCAAGCTTTTAAAATCTTACAGGCTTTTGGTTACGAGGTGCGGACGCCATCTTTTGGGTACCCTTTTTAAATTGTCCATGCAGGGTCCCTTTTATTAATAACCTTGGGGAAATGTGGGAATTTTGTGAATCTTACAAACGCTTCAGCTTTGTCTTTTGCATTCACTTGCTGGGTTCCACCATCATTGAGGATGGGGCTATTCATGGAGCCTCCTCCTCCCGTTAGTTTTTTAATGGTCCACCACCATTCACGAATGGATGTGGCAGGACTGCAGAGCTTTGATCTGATCCGGTGATTGTGGGATCGCTTAGCTCTGCTGCTTCTGCTTTTTAGCATGCATGTAGTCCTGTGTTGCAGCTTCCGCAGAATAAGAACATAAGAAATAAGAGCAGGAGTAGGCCATATGGCCCCTCGAACCTGCTCCGCCATTCAATAAGATCATGACTGATCATCGATCTCAACTGCACTTTCCCGCCCGATCTCTATATCCCTTGATTCCCCTAGAGTCCAAAAATCTATCTATCTCAGCCTTGAATATACTCAAAGACTCAGCATCCACAGCCCTCTGGGGCAGAGCATTCCAAAGATTCACAACCCTCTGAGTGAAGAAATTCCTCCTCATCTTGGTCTTAAATGGCCTACCTCTTATCCTGAGACTATGCCCCTTAGTTCTCGACACTCCAGCCAGGGGAAACAACCTCTCAGCATCTACCCTGTCAATCCCCATCAGAATCTTATATTTTTCAATGAGATCACCTCTCATTCTTCTAAACTCCAGAGAGTATAGGCCCATTCTACACAATCTCTTATCATAGGACAGTCCTCTCATCGCAGGAATCAATCTAGTGAACCTTCGCTGCACCGTTTCCAAGGCAAGTATATCCTTCCTTAGATAAGGAGACTAAAACTGTGCACAGTGCTCCAGGTGTGGTCTCACCGAGGTCCTGTACAATTGTAGCAAGACTTCCTTACTCTTATACTCCAACCCCCTTACAATAAGGGCCAACATGCCATTTGCCTTCCTTGTTGCTTGCTGTACCTGCATACTGGCTTTCTGTGTTTCTTGCACGAGGACACCCAAGTCTCTCTGAACACCAACATTTGAAAGTTTCTCACCATTTAAAAAATATTGGGCCGTATTTTCCGATCGGAGGCTTCCTGCGTGCGGATGCCTCTGATCTGGAAAAATCTAAGAACTTACCCGCTGGCTCCGTAGGTCCCGACACTTCCGATCCTCGGTCTCTCCTGGTCCGCACGCGCAGAGGCCCAGGTATCCCAGGGGCGCAGGCGGTTCGCAAGCGTCCCTGGGATCATGTGGGCCATGGGGAACCAATAAATGAAGGAAGCCCTCTTCACACTCTTGGCAGGTCTGTCCGCATAGACATGTCAAAAGTATGAATGGGGATCACTCAAAAAACACTCAAACATTCAATAATTTTTTTTAAAACATCACGTATTGAAAATCAGCTAAAATTACATTATATTATATTTTAAGCAAAAATTTAATTTTTTGAAAAAAATAATTAAAGTTTTACAGGACTAAGAATAAACTTGCCTTTTTTTAAAGTATTTTTTAATTATAACTGAGTGAAAAAAAATTTTTTTTTTACTTTTTTAAACTCTTATGCTGGTAAAAGCAAGCCTTGTGCTATGCTTTTACCAGGCGTAAGATTTTTAAAGGTTTTCAGAAGGCAGAGGTTGTGCAGAAAGCGGAACTCTCTGCCCGCGGAGGCGCATTTCCCGGGCAGGCGGAGGGTCTGTCAAGAGAATTCTTGACAGATTGGAAGTGCCGGTTTTCAGCACATGCCCTTCGCATGCCTGAAACCAGCACTTGCAAGGCCCATATGGGTGCGTAGACACCTCGTACACACCCATGGGGGTCGGAAAATACTAGCCATTCTATTTTTCTATTCTTCCTGCCAAAGTGAATAACCTCACATTTCCCTACATTATACTCCATCTACCAACTTACTGCCCACTCAGTTAGTCTATCTATATCCCTTTGCAGACTCTTTGGCCTAGAAATTCATTAAGGCGCTGCCAGCTTTGCGCCCAGTTAACGCCTAAAGGGTGATTTTGCGCCAAAAATGAGTTTGCGCAGATATTCAGCGCAGCAGTATTGGCGGCGGTAGCCGTTAGCGCTGCGCCGGCACCGATGATGTCATCGGTGTGCGCAGTGCCGCGGTTCCGCCCCGAAACCGCGCCGATCCCCATATTTAGTTGCGGCCGCCGCCTCCGAAGCGGCCACAAACAGCGACCAGAAAACGGGGCCGTCCTGCTGCCTTAGTGGGGCGCTTTAAAGCGGAAGGTGCGGCCGGCCGCTTTTGCGGCGGCCGCCTACCCGCACCTCCTTCCCCGGCCTCCTCCACCGCCCCCCCCGCGGCATTGCCGGCTGCTTTCCGCGAGCCCGGCACTTCTCCGTGGTGCCGGGCTCATTTGCCGGCACTATCCAGCGGCGATCTCCCCGTTGCAGGCAGCTCCCCCTTAAGAGAAGGAGGAGGCCTGCAGTACCGCAGCCTGCCGCTGCGCAGCGCCTGGTGCAGCGGCGCCAAGAGCGCTGATATTCAGTCTCAGCGCACCAAGCGGAGGCGGGCACACCCTGGTATAGCGCCCGCTTCCGAATTGGGGCGCTAACAATGAATATCTGACGATCGCTATAGGCTTCCCGTCCAGCGCTAACTTTTGGGCGCTAGGCAGCTGGCGGGGCCGTAGTGAATTTCTAGGCCTTTGTGTTCTCCTCACAACTTACTGTCCCACCTAACTTTGTATCATCAGCAAACTTGGATACATTACACTCAGAACCTTCATTGTAGTGTCTGGGTATCAATAATACTCAGACTGCAGGAGAACAATAAAACAGGTATTTACTGAACAGAGGGGAACTCAAGGCTGACGTACAGAAGCCTGCTATGGCTTTATATACAGGGGTGGTCACTGCCGGTACTGCAGTATAGAATCAGTTCTTCTCTTAAAGGTACATACACAACAATTCCTCCCCTTTTAGATAAACAGTACATAACATTCATTTAACAACTAAATAATAACTAATTACAATTACAATTTTCTCTGTACTATATACATCAACTGAAATAATCATTTATAAGTTCAGTCTTTGAGGAGGCTTCCTGATCCTGACTGGATGGCGCCTTTCTCGAGTATCCTGTTCTTGCGGCGGAGTTGATTCTGGTTCATTGTCATTTGTTGGTTTGTCAGCTTCCAATACCACTGCTTCTGAGGTAGACGCAATCTGTACTTCGGGTTGATTAACAGGTGCACCTGCTCGTGGTATGGGTTTGGCTTGTTTCTGTGACTCTAGAATCTGGTCAGCATGGTGTCTCACGATGCTCTCTCCAACGTCCACTGTGTACATTAGTGGTCCCTGCTGTGTGCATATCGTTCCTGGCTGCCATTTTTCTGTTCGGTAGTCGCGGGCCAAGACAGGTTGCCCTATCTTGAAGCTCCTGGTTGGCTTCTCATTATGTGTTGGAATTGCTTATCCTCAACATCTCGTCTTATGTTTGGTTTGAGCAAATCCAGGTGACATCTTAGCCTTCAGTTGAAGAACATTATGGCTGGAGCTTGGTTGGTGACTGCATGTGTTGCATTCCGGTAAGCAAACAAGAAATTATCCACCTTGTGTTGTAGTGGTATGTCGTCATTATGCATTGCCTTTATTGCCTTTTTAAAGGTCTGAACAAACCTCTCAGCCAATCCATTTGTGGCTGGATGATATGGGGCAGATGTGTAATGTTTCACCCCATTATTCCTCAGAAACCTCCAGAAATCCTCTGACACAAACTGTGGCCCATTGTCGGAGCAAATCTGTTCTGGCAAGCCATTCCTGGTGAAGATGGTCCGTAGGACTGCAATAGTTTTCTCCGTGGTGGTGGAGGACATTTTGATGACCTCTGGCCATTTCGAATGGGCGTCCACAGCGATTAGGAACATTGAGTCCATAAATGGACCAGCAAAATCAATGTGTACCCGTTGCCATGGAGGTGAGGGCCACTCCCATGGATGTAGCGGGGCCTGTGGTGGAGCGTTTTGGACCTTCTGGCATCCTGTGCATCTCTTGGTCATAACCTCGATTTCTTTATCGATTCCCGGCCACCACACAAACGCCCTGGCTAGGCTCTTCATTTTTACCCCTCCTAGATGACCCTCATGAAGCTCATTGAGCACTCTATCTCTCAACTTGGGTGGAATTACCACTCGGGATCCACACATCAAGGTCCCCCGGCACACTGACAGCTGTTCTCTCCTTGGCGAGAATGCTGGCAACAGTGAGTCGCCATGTGCTGGCCATCCCTTCACCGTCAAATCATAGACCCGAGAGAGTGTCGGGTCATTTCGGGTTTCCTTCTCTATACTTGAGTTTGTAACAGGTAGACATTCGACTATGGTCGCATGGAATATCTCAACAGGGTCCACTGCAGGTGCTTCCTCTACCGTAGGCAACGGTAGGCGCGGCAACCCATCAAATTTAATAATACCGACGCCTTCTTTCCATCGGCCACCTCATTTGCCTCGCAGTACACTTCAATTCTTTCCACATACGTGGTCCAGTCTTCTACCTCATTGTCGAAAGCAGTGATACTGCCACTCTTCGGCATCTTGAGTGATTTAAAATGGCGCCTCCCGCGCTTTTTCTTCTTCCCCAATGGAATAAAATGGTGCCTCCCGCGCTTTTCCTTCTTCCCCAATGGAATAAAATGGTGCCTCCCGCGCTTTTCCTTCTTCCCCTTGCTGCCACACTGCAGGGTAATGGCAGCGATCCGCAGCTTCGGCGCGTCTCACTTTTCCTTCCCCTCGTTCTATCCTCTCCACGCTGCCTGGTTCTTGAGCACCGACCGCGCCCTGTGCGCTCCACCCTCTCTCTCTCTCTTCCTCCCGACGACGCTGCACGGCCCCTTTGCAGAGCCGCTCGATCGAGCCCGAGCCCGCCGCAGTCCGGAAGGGTCAGCGCACTACCTGCTACCAGCACGACTTGCTGGAACAC
The DNA here is from genome assembly GCF_052327205.1 of Somniosus microcephalus. Taxonomy (NCBI): domain Eukaryota; kingdom Metazoa; phylum Chordata; class Chondrichthyes; order Squaliformes; family Somniosidae; genus Somniosus; species Somniosus microcephalus. The sequence continues at coordinate 282,067,743 of NC_140989.1, read as the reverse complement.
CTCAACTGGGGAGCCAGGCCCAGCTCTCCACAGCCTCTCCTGCAACTCTCCGATGGATCCCTGGGCAGTTGCCCGCGGTCGACGCTCGCCATTCTGACTTCGACCTCCAAGAAGCTTCTCTTCAGGGAAAAGATCCCCGTGAGGTGATGCAGCACTGCAGGTGAGTTCGAACCTGCCCGTCGCCAGTGTAGTGTCCGGGTATCAATAATACTCGGACTGCAGGAGAACAATAAAACAGGTATTTACTGAACAGAGGGGAACTCAAGACTGTGGTACAGAAGCCTGCTATGGCTTTATATACAGGGGTGGTCACTGCCGGTACTGCAGTATAGAATCAGTTCTTCTCTTAAAGATACATACACAACATTCATCTAGGTCATTAATATAGATTGTAAATAGCTGAGGCCCCAACACTGATCCTTGCGGCACTCCACTAGTTACAGCCTGCCAACCTGAAAAAGATCCGTTTATTCCTACTCTCTGTTTTCTGTCCATTAACCAATCCTCTATCCATGCTACTATATTACCCCCAACCCCATGAGCCCTAACCTTGCTTAATAACCGTTTATGTGGCACCTTATCGAAAGACTTTTGGAAATCCAAATATACTACATCCACTGGTTCCCCTTTATCTACCCTGCCAGTTACATCCTCAAAAATCTCTAATAAATTTGTCAAACACGATTTCCCTTTCATAAAACCGCACCGCATTTTTAGGTATGCCTGGTGCTGCTCCTGGCATACTCTTCTACACCCCTTATTGAACCAGGGTTGGTCCCCTGGCTTAATGACAATGGTAGAGTAAGGGATATGCCGGGCCATGAGGTTACAGATTGTGGTAGAATACAATTCTGCTGCTGCTGATGGCCCACAGCACTTCATGGATGCCCAATTTTGAGCTGCTAGATCTGTTCCGAATCTATCCCATTTAGCACAGTCGCGGTGCCACACAACACGATGGAGGGTGTCCTCAGTGTGAAGATGGGACTTCGTCTCCACAATGACTGTACGATGGTCACTGCTACCAATGCTGTCATGGACAGATGAATCTGCAACAGGTAGATTGGTGAGGATGAGGTCAAGTATGTTTTTCCCTCCTGTTGGTTCTCTCACCACCTGTCGCAGGCCCAGACTGGCAGTTATGTCCTTCAGGACTCAGCCAGCTCAGTCAGTGGTGGTGCTACTGAGCCACTCTTGGTGATGGACATTGAAGTCCTCCACACAGGGTACATTCTGTGCCCTTGCTACCCTCAGTGCTTCTTCCAAGTGGTGTTCAACATGGAGGAGTACTGATTCTTCAGCTGAGGGAGGGCGGTAGGTGGCAATCAGCAGGAGGTTTCCTTGCCCATGCTTGACCTGATGCCGGTGGGACAGGACATACCCAGGGATGGTGATGGAGGAGTTTGGGACATTGGCTGAAAGGTATGAATCTGTGAGTATGACTATGTCAGGCTGTTGCTGACAGCTGACAGCTCTCCCAATTTTGGCACAAGTCCCCAGATGTTGGTGAGGAGGACTTTGCAGGGTGGACTGGGCTGGGTGTGCCGTTGTCGTGTCCATAGCCGGTGCTGAGGTCGATGCCGGGTGGTCCATCTGGTTTTATTCTTATTGTTTTTTGTAGTGGTTTTTTACAACTGAGTGGCTTGTCAAACCATTTCAGAGGGCAGTTAAGAGTCAACCACATTGCTGTGGGTTTGGGGTCTGGAGCCACATATAGCCCAGACCAGGTAAGGGTGGCAGATTTCCTTCCCTAAAAGACATTAATGAACCAGATGTGTTTTTACAACAATCTGATAGTTTCATGGTCACCATTACTGATACTAGCTTTTTATTCCAGATTTATTTAATTAACTGGATTTAAATTCCCCAGCTGCATGCCTCCTGATCATTAGGCCAGGCCTCTGGATTGCTAATCCAGTAACATAACCACTATGTTACCATTCCCTCATAGTGCACAAGGGGAGGATGTAGTCCGGCACAATATGTCACCTCACACCATCTCATGCCATTCAATTCTACAGTCGCAGGCATCAGCACAGGGAATTGTGGGAAGTCGCTTAATGAGTTGCAAGTCGAAACACTAGACAAAGCACGGAGTATGAATGAGGAGAAGCAAGTGCTTGTGCAATTGCAGGAGCCACAGTCCGCTGACCAGAGGGTTAGCTTGAGGGTTCCACCAGTTGCTGTGTGCAGGGATCTGGAGCTCACATGGGCCTGCCATGCAAGTTCAGTTTGGGAGCCAAGCAGCATGTACAGTTTTGAGGGCATCTATCAAGAAGTGGAGAACCCAAATCTGTGTGGTACTGCGGGACCATCTGACCAAGCTGCAGACCATGATGATGAGCATGGATACCCCAAGGAACTTTGCAGTGAAGCCCCCTCAGCTGAGGCCTTAAGCTAAGGGATGGCTTCCTGAACAAATGTTATGAGTGGAGTTTGAGGGATCTTGGAAAAATTCTGTGATTTTTTGGATTCTCTAGTCACAGGTGGTGATGTAAGGGCAGGTCCTAAGTGATCCCCTGTTGAGTTCCCCTTTTCCAGAACCTGCAAATTACAGAGGGATACAGATAGATCTTACATATGCAGCACACATGAAACAGGCACAGATGGCATCCAGATTTAAGAAGCTCTCAATAAATTTGTTCCTGACATGGCAGCAAAGCAGCTGAACAGGTTAACAACTAAAGAGCGAAGCCATGAAATAGTGGAAATAAATATAGCAATTATTTACACAATTTGGAAGGAAGAGCCCCTTTTAAAAGAAAGGACCCAATACATGGGTAGGGGCAACTTATGCAGTACCCTTTTTATATGGGCATTGAATACCTGGAGCACTATTCAGGTGCTCGAAAAGCATTATAGAGCTATTCACTAATTCAAATGAAACTCAGGGCCTTAGTGAAAATGATGGGCGTGTAGGCCTGCAACACCACACACACACTTCAGGATCGAATGATCATGGCCGGTGTTGTGTATGTGCCTTTAAGAGAAGAACTGATTCTATACTGCAGTACTGGCAGTGACCACCCCTGTATATAAAGCCATAGCAGGCTTCTGTATTTCAGTCTTGAATTACACTCTGTTCAGTAAATACCTGTTTTATTGTTCTCCTGCAGTCTGAGTCTTATTGATCCTCGGACACTACACTGGCGACGGGCAGGTTTGAACTCACCTGCAGTACTGCATCACCTCACGGGGATCTTTTCCCTGAAGAGAAGCTTCTTGGAGGTCGAAGTCAGAACGGCGGGCATCGACCGCGGGCAACCGACCAGGGATCCATTGGAGAGTTGCAGGGGAGGCTGTGGAGAGCTAGGCCTGGCTCCCCAGTCGAGGTGTTCCAGCAAGTCGTGCTGGTAGCAGGTAGTGCGCTGACCCTTCCGGACTGCGGCGGGCTCGGGCTCGATCGAGCGGCTCTGCAAAGGGGCCGTGCAGCGTCATCGGGAGGAAGAGAGAGAGAGAGGGTGGAGCGCACAGGGCGCGGTCGGTGCTCAAGAACAGGGCAGCGTGCAGAGGATAGAACGTGGGGAAGGAAAAGTGAGACGCGCCGAAGCCGCGGGTCGCCGCCATTACCCTATAGAATGCTAGGAGCAGTGTGGCAGCAAGGGGAAGAAGGAAAAGCACGGGAGGCGCCATTTTATTCCATTGGGGAAGAAGGAAAAGCGCGGGAGGCGCCATTTTATTACATTGGGGAAGAAGAAAAAGCGCGGGAGGTGCCATTTTAAATCACCCAAGATGCCGAAGAGTGGCAGTATCACTGCTTTCGACAACGAGGTAGAAGACTGGACCACGTATGTGGAAAGAATTGAAGTGTACTGCAATGCCAATGAGGTGGCCAATGGAAAGAAGGCATCGGTATTATTAAATTTGATGGGCGCAAGAACGTACGGCCTATTGCGCAATTTAATTACCCCAGCTAAACCAATGGAGAAAAGTTTTGAGGAGATTGTTAATATCTTACAGGAACACCTAAACCCTACACTGCTGCTGATAGCAGAAAGATTCAAGTTCCATAAAAGAAACCAGCACAAAGATGAGAGCAATGCTGACTATCTTACGGAACTACGCAAGTTATCGAAGCACTGCCAGTTCAGAGCAGGACTGGCAGACACCTTACGGGATAAGTTTGTCTGCGGGCTCCAGAGTGAAGGAACCCAGAACCGACTACTTTCGGAAAAGGACCTGACGCTAGAACAGGCTTTCAGCATGGCAGTATCCTACGAAGCAGCAGCACGGGGAGCTGCGGAAATACAACAGAAACCACAAGAATACAGCGCTAACGAAAGGGCGTATGGAGCAGAAAAGTGCTATCGCTGCGGCAGAACAACCCATGATCAGAAGGACTGCTGGTTTAAGGACAAAGTATGCAGGCAATGTGGGAAAATGGGACACATAGCAAGAGTCTGCAGGTCGGGAAAGAAAACCAACACTACAAGAACTACTAAGGAAAAGTACAAGAAAGTAAAGAAATTGACAGACAGTAGTTCGGAAGATCAGGAGAGTGATAAGGACTCCGAGAGCAGGAGACGAAGTTGTCTAAAGTTACACAACGTGATCGCAAAGGAGGATCACCGAACCATTTGGGTCACCCTCATGATAGCAGGGTCCCCAGTAAAGATGGAATTGGACACAGGATCAGCCCTAACTGTCATGAATCGACGAGACTATGAGCGGCTATTCTCACACATACCCTTGAAGGACACGTCCATTGTATTGAAGACATACACGGGGCAAAAAGTCTACCCCAGAGGAAAAATAAGGGTGCCAGTTGAATACAACGGCAAGGAAACACAGAAACTGTATCTATATATACTACCAGATGGAGGACCACCATTATTGGGACATGAATGGATCCAAAAAATACAATTGGATTGGCATTCCATTCAGGCGCTAACTATGACTGATAAAAAGGATGATGACGTCACACCTGGACGACTGTCAAAAATTCTAACTGACGCGAAAGAAGTGTTCCAACAAGGACTTGGGACTCTAAAAGGAGTAACGGCAACGATAAAAATCGAAGATAACGCAAACCCAAAATTTTTTACGGCCAGACCGGTACCTTACGCGATCCGCCCAGCCGTTGAAGCAGAGCTGGAGAGTCTGGAGTATTCGGGTGTGCTGTCCAAGGTGGACTGGAGCGAGTGGGCCACACCCATCGTTCCTGTAATGAAGAATTTATTGAGCAGCATGCCTGGGGAACCGAAGAAGGTTCGCATCCGTGGGGACTTCAAGGTAACTGTGAACCCAGTCCTGCACACAGTACAATATCCACTTCCACGGATAGAAGATATTTTTGCCTCACTATCTGGAGGGAAACGCTTTACAAAGATTGATCTGGCCCAAGCGTATCTACAAATGGAGGTGGAAGAAGCGTCTAGGAAATACCTCACGATAAACACTCACAAAGGCCTTTACCAGTACAATCGACTGGTATTCGGGGTAGCATCAGCCCCGGCTATTTGGCAGAGGGCGATGGAACAAGTCCTGCAAGGGATCCCAGGGACCCAGTGTTATTTGGACGACATCCTGGTTACGGGCGAAAATGACAGTGAACACCTTGCCAACCTGGAGCAGGTGCTCACGAGATTACAGGAATATGGGCTACGAGCCAACCGCCCCAAATGCGAGTTCTTCAGGAGACAAATCTCGTATTGTGGCCACATGATTGATGAGGAAGGGTTGCATAAGTCGCCGGACAAGATTGAGGCTGTAGTCAAGGCTCCAGCACCGGAAAATGTGTCGCAACTGAGGTCGTTCCTCGGGTTGATGAACTACTACCATAAGTTCTTGCCAAATTTATCTACAATTCTGCACGCACTGAACGCCCTACTGCAAACTGGAGTAACATGGAAATGGAGTGATGAGTGTAAGCCTGCCTTTCAGAAATGTAAATGCCTAATCACTTCAAAAGAAGTATTGGCCCACTACAATCCAACACTACCGATTCGGTTAGCATGTGATGCGTCTCCCTACGGCATCGGAGCGGTGCTGTCACACAAATTCCCTGATGGTTCAGAGAGGCCAATAGCCTTTGCGTCGCGCTCGTTAACCTCAGCCGAGCGTAACTATGCCCAGATTGACAGGGAGGCCCTCAGCCTGGTGTGGGGGGTGAAGAAGTTCAATCACTATCTGCACGGGCAGAAATTCACCCTACTGACTGATCATCAGCCCCTGGTCTCCATTTTTAACCCAAAGAAGGGCGTTCCAGTGATGACGGCGCAACGGCTGCAAAGATGGTCACTTTTTCTAGGGACACATCAGTACGACATAGAGTACAAGGGTACGAAACAGCATGGAAACGCTGATGGGCTGTCGCGCCTACCGTTGCCTACGGTAGAGGAAGCACCTGCAGTGGACTCTTTTGAGATATTCCATGCGACCATAGTCGAATGTCTACCTGTTACAAACTCAAGTATAGAGAAGGAAACCCGAAATGACCCGACACTCTCTCGGGTCGATGATTTGACGGTGAAGGGATGGCCAGCACATGGCGACTCACTGTTGCCAGCATTCTCGCCAAGGAGAGAACAGCTGTCAGTGTGCCGGGGGACCTTAATGTGTGGATCCCGAGTGGTAATTCCACCCAAGTTGAGAGATAGAGTGCTCAATGAGCTTCATGAGGATCATCTGGGAGGGGTAAAAATGAAGAGCCTAGCCAGGGCGTTTGTGTGGTGGCCGGGAATCGATAAAGAAATCGAGGATATGACCAAGAGATGCACAGGATGCCAGAAGGTCCAAAACGCTCCACCACAGGCCCCGCTACATCCATGGGAGTGGCCCTCATCTCCATGGCAACGGGTACACATTGATTTTGCTGGTCCATTTATGGACTCAATGTTCCATAAGAACATAAGAAATAGGAGCAGGAGTAGGCCAATCGGCCCCTCGAGCCTGCTCCGCCATTCAATAAGATCATGGCTGATCTGATCCTAACCGCCAATCCACTATCACAGAACCATCTCCTGAATCTAACAGAATTAGACACACAAAATAGGAGCAGGATCAGGCTACACGGCCCCTGGGCCCGCTCCGCTACCCACAGGGCCATGACCGATCCGAACCTAGACTCATGTCCAAATTCCTGCCCGCTACCCGTAACCCTTAATTCCCTTTATCACAGAAATCACAGAAACCCCACAGTGCAGATAGAGGCCATTTCGGCCCATCGAGCCTGCACCGACACATATCCCACCCGATCCCCGTAAACCCACGTATTTAATCCCCCTAACACTAAGGGTCAATTTATCATAGCCAATCAACCTAACCCGCACATCTTTGGACTGTGGGAGGAAACCGGAGCACCCGGAGGAAACCCACGCAAACACGGGGAGAATGTGCAAACTCCACACAGACAGTCACCCGAGGCCGGATTTGAACCCGGGTCCCTGGTGCTGTGAGGCAACAGTGCTAACCACTATGCCACCGTGCTGCCCTCACTTCTAGGAAACTGTCTATTTCTGTTTTAAATTTATGTAATGATGTAGCTTCTACAGCTTTTTGGGGCAGCATATTCCATGGACCTACCACCCTCTGAGTGAAGTAGTTCCTCCTCATCTCAGTTTTGAAAGAGCAGCCCCTTATTCTAAGACTATGCCCCCTAGTTCTAGTTTCACCCATCATCGGGAACATCCTCCCCGCATCCACCCGATCCAACCCCTTCACAATCTTATATGTTTCAATAAGATCGCCTCTCATTCTTCTGAACTCCAATGAGTAGAGTCCCAATCTACTCAACCTCTCCTCATATGTCCATCCCCTCATCCCCGGGATTAACCGAGTGAACCTTCTTTGTACTGACTCGAGAGCAAGTATGTCCTTTCTTAAGTATGGACACCAAAACTGTACGCAGTATTCCAGGTGCTGTCTCACCAATACCTTGTACAACTGAAGCAATACCTCCCTATTTTTATATTCTATCGCTGTGGACGCCCATTCGAAATGGCCAGAGGTCATCAAAATGTCCTCCACCACCACGGAGAAAACTATTGCAGTCTTCGCCAGGAATGGCTTGCCAGAACAGATTTGCTCCGACAATGGGCCACAGTTTGTGTCAGAGGATTTCTGGAGGTTTCTGAGGAATAATGGGGTGAAGCATTACACATCTGCCCCATATCATCCAGCCACAAATGGATTGGCTGAGTGGTTTGTTCAGACCTTTAAAAAGGCCATAAAGGCAATGCATAATGACGACATACCACTACAACACAAGGTGGATAATTTCTTGTTTGCTTACCGGAATGCGACACATGCAGTCACCAACCAAGCTCCAGCCATAATGTTCTTCAACCGAAGGCTGAGATGTCGCCTGGATTTGCTCAAACCAAACATAAGACGAGGTGTTGAGGATAAGCAATTCCAGCACATAAATGAGAAGCCAACCAGGAGCTTCAAGATAGGGCAACCAGTCTTGGCCCGCGACTACCGAACAGAAAAATGTCAGCCAGGAACGATATGCACACAGCAGGGACCACTAATGTACACAGTGGACGTTGGAGAGAGCATCGTGAGACGCCATGCTGACCAGATTCTAGAGTCACAGGAACAAGTCAAACCCATACCACGAGCATGCGCACCTGGTAATCAACCCGAAGTACAGATTGCGTCTACCTCAGAAGCAGTGGTATTGGAAGCTGACGAACCAAACAATGACAATGAGCCAGAATCAACTCCGCCGCAAGAACAGGATACTCGAGAAAGGCGCTATCCAGTCAGGATCAGGAAGCCTCCTCAAGACTGAATTTATAAATGATTATTTCAGTTGATGTATATAGTACAGAGAAAATTGTAATTGTAATTAGTTATTATTTAGTTGTTAAATGAATGTTATGTACTGTTTATCTAAAAGGGGAGGAATTGTTGTGTATGTGCCTTTAAGAGAAGAACTGATTCTATACTGCAGTACCGGCAGTGACCACCCCTGTATATAAAGCCATAGCAGGCTTCTGTATTTCAGCCTTGAATTACTCTCTGTTCAGTAAATACCTGTTTTATTGTTCTCCTGCAGTCTGAGTCTTATTGATCCTCGGACACTACAGCCGGAATTTTCTGTACCTGAGCGGGCAGGTGCAGCTGGTCACCGTGGTTGGTCGTGACCCCGTTCTTCATTCCATCCCGCACCTGAGATCGACGTTCCGTTAATGGCGCCTCCTAAGGCCGCCCTGCGTGTTACTCGGCCCTATTAAATGGTTCGGGTCTGATGACGTCATCGATGGCGCGTTATCAGCCAGGATATTTAAAGGCGCCATGGCCACATTGTATTTGAAGGTTCATCTAGGAGTGTGCAGGCACTGCACCATTGGTGTGTTCCAAACAGCGCCAGACATGAATGAATGCAGACAGAGGGCTGCACCCAGGTTCTCAGATGACACCCTCCATATGCTTGTGGAGGGAGTGAGAGCACGGAAGGAGGTCCTCTTCCCTTCCGATGGGCGGGAGAGACCTCCCCAGCAGACCAAAGGAGCCTGGCGCCAAATAGCAGAGGAGGTAAACAGCAGGGATGTGGTCAGGAGCACCTGGGAGCAGTGCCGCAAATGTTTCAATGATCTCATTAGATCAGGAAAGGTGAGTGCAAAGCCACACTCAACTTCATCCTGCTGTGCCTCTCATCACATCCCCATCACTCTGCCTTCCCAACCCTACTCCTGCACATCCTTACTCACACCAACTTACCTTGCACGTCCACCCATCCCTCTCTATCTACATTATCACAACCCCATCTCACTAACCACCCCTCACACTCATCCTCATCCTAATACAATCATACCAACTAACAACACACAACGAGGCCACTTGACATTGCCACCCCACTCATCACAGTCACACTCTAAATATATAACCCATCCATTCCCTACACTCATTCAATCACTCTCACTCAACCTCTTCCTTCCCTCCTTAGAGGAGAAGAGAGCACACAATAAGAGGGAGAGGGAGAGAACCGGAGGTGGCACTCCATCATTGGCCACCTTAACAGCAGCAGAGAAGGTTGCCTTGGAAGTGTCCTGAGCTGCAGAGCAGCTGGAGGTGGGAGACGGAGAGAGGGGGACATCTCAGCAACCTGGTGACAGAATTACATCTCATACAGCCACATGGCATACATCAGTTACTCATATGGGGACTGATGTCAGCAGCCAGTGAATGTCCATCATGTGCATAATGGTATCTGTACCCAATCTAGGTATGACATATCAAACACATCTCTTTACTCCTCCACAGGTCCACCAAGAGCGCCCCCACTCCCCACCGCCACTGTCCAGGAGGAAGAGGAAGATGACTCCTCAGAGGAGCCTCCAGTCTCTGAGGGTGCACCGTCACTAGACATAAGCACACCCAGCACCAGCGCAGAGACGCACACCTCGGTGGGTGCCACATGAGATATAGTGTTGTTACCTGATGTCTCATAACTCACAAGTGAGCAAGAGCAGGTGGTGCAGACAGGGACAGCAGTGGAGACCCCTCTCCGGAGGGCGCAGGACGCTCCCAGTTCTGTTTAGCTGCATGCAGATGTTGAGCCTCGGGGGCCATCCAGAAAGAGGGCGATCCTGGAGGTGCAGCAAGAAGTGCAGGAGGCTCTGACAGGTTTTGCGAGCGTGATGTCTGCAAATGTGCAGAGAATGGATGAGTCCATCTCTAACATGAGCACCACTGAGTCGCAGGCAATGGCGACTGTAGGCTCTTCCATGGATAGGATAGCCACCTGCATGGAGCAGCTAATGCGCCACTCACAGGAGCACATGGTCTCAATGGAGAATAGATGGCTATCTATGGAGAATAGATGGCAGACGCTGATAGACCTCATAGAAACATAGAAACATAGAAGATAGGAGCAGGAGTAGGCCATTCGGCCCCTTGAGCCTCCTAGCCATTCAATGCGATCATGGCTGATCATCCAAATTCAGTACCCTGTCCCTGCCTTCTCTCCATATCCCTTGATCCCTTTAGCCTCAAGAAATATATCTAACTCCTTCTTGAATATATTTAATGAATTGGCCTCTACTGCCTTCTGTGGCAGAGAATTCCACAGGTTCACCACTCTCTGGGTGAAGAAATTCCTCCTCATCTCAGTCCTAAATGGCTTACCCCTTATCCTTAGACTGTGACCCCTGGTTCTGGACTCCCCGGCCATTGGGAACATCCTTTCTGCATCCAGTCTATCTAGTCCTGTTAGTATTTTATATGTTTCAATGAGATCCCCTCTCATTCTTCTAAACTCCAGCGAGTATAAGCCCAATCGACCCAATCTCTCCTCATATGTCATTCCTGCCATCCAAGGTATCAGCCTGGTAAATCTTCGCTGAACTCCCTCCATGGCAAGAACATCCTTCCTCAGATAAGGCGAACAAAACTGCACACAATACTTCAGGTGTGGTCGCACCAAGGCGCTGTACAACTGCATCAAGACATCCTTGTTCCTGTACTCGAACCCTCTCGCTACGAAGGCCAACATACCATTTGCCTTCTTAACCGCCTGCTGCACCTGCATGCTTACCTTCAGCGACTGGTGCACAAGGACACCCAGGTCTCGTTGCACTTCCCCTTCTCCCAATCTATTGCCATTCAGATAATAATCTGCCTTCCTGTTTTTGACAACAAAGTGGATAACCTCACATTTATCCACATTATATTGCATTTGCCATGCTTCTGCCCAATCACCCAACCTGTCCAAATCATACTGGAGTTTCTCGGCATCCTCCTTACAGCACACACTCCCACCCAGCTTTGTGTCGTCTGCAAACTTGGAGATATGACATCCAATTCCCTTGTCTAGATCATCAATATATATTGTGAATAGCTGGGGTCCCAGGACCGGTCCCTGCGGTACCCCACTAGTCACTGCCCGCCACTCGGAAAAAGACCCGTTTATTCCAACTCTTTGCTTTCTGTCTGCCAACCAGTCCTCCATCCAAGTCAATACCTTGCCCCCAATCCCATGTGCCTTAACTTTACACGCTAATCTCTTATGCGGGACCTTATCGAAAGCCTTCTGAAAGTCCAAATACACCACATCCACTGGTTCTCCCTTATCAATTTTACCAGTTACATCCTCAAAAAATTCCAGTAGATTAGTCAAGCACAATTTACCTTTTGTAAATCCATGTTGACTTTGTCCGATCCTGTCACTGTTTTCAAGTGCTCTGCTATTACATCTTTTATAATGGACGCTAGCATTTTCCCCACTACCGATGTCAGGCTTACTGGTCTATAATTCCCCATTTTCTCTCTACCACCTTTTTTGAATAGTGGGGTAACATTAGCTACCCTCCAATCCATGGGTACTGTTACAGAGTCTGTCGAATTTTGGAAGATGACCAGCAATGCATCTACTATTTCTAGGGCCACTTCCTTGGGCCACTTCCTTAAGTACCCTAGGATGTAGATTATCAGGCCCTGGGGATTTATCGGCCTTCAATCCCGTCAATTTCCCTAACACCATTTCCCTACAAATACTGATTTCTTTCAGTTCCTCCCTCTCATTAGACCCTATGTTCCCCGACATCTCTGGGAGGTTGTTTGTGTCCTCCTTTGTGAAGACAGAACCAAAGTATGTATTTAATTGGTCTGCCATTTCTTTGTTCCCCATTGTAAATTCCCCTGATTCTGACTGCAAGGGACCTACGTTTGACTTCACCAATCTTTTTCTCTTCACATATCTATAAAAGCTTTTACAGTCAGTTTTTATGTTCCCTGCAAGCTTACTCTCATACACTATTTTTCCCCTCTTAATTAATCCCTTTGTCCTCCTTTGTTGAATCCTAAACAGCTCCCAATCCTCAGGTTTACTGCTTTTTCTGGCCAATTTATATGTCCTATCCTTGGATCTTATGCTATCCCTAATTTCCCTTGTTAGCCACGGTTGAGTCACCTTTTTTGTTTTATTTTTATGCCAAACTGGGATGAACAGATTTTGTAGTTCATTCATGCGATCTTTGAATGTCTAGAGGGGATGTCAACGTAGATGTGGGTCCTCATGGCCCCGCTGCTGTGCAACAAGGTGCTCTCCAGCTCCTTGCTAGCAGGGAAGTGCAGGTGGCCCATGAGAGGGATGATGGTGAGAGGGCACATGGAAGTGTGGGCTCCTCTCAAAGCGCTCACACCTCTCCCTTCTTGTCCCCCTTCAGTCAGAGCCCCGGATGGCTCCTTGGACAGCGATGGTGAAGTCTGCCCCGCACAGTCACAGGAGGAGCAGATTTTGGTGGGATCTTCACAGGCTCCAAAACCCAAAGGATGTCCGGTAAAATTGTCTATGCAGTCGCAGCAGGAAAGTGAGCAGGCTGCCGCTACCTCTGCTGAAGCCACAGGGGTAGCACCTCATAGAAGCACACGTAAGAGAAAGATGAAACCCAATTAGATGCACAAGGGTAGTCACTTGGGTGTTTTAATAAATGTTTCTGTAAAGTTTCCGTTACTGTGATGTCACACATAAAAATATTTATTTTCACCACTCTACGATCATGGACAAATTTGTGTGCAACTTTGGAAGTGGCTTAGTGAGTTGGAATGAATGCTGAGACATAACGTTACCTCAGCAATGGTGGTCAGTGTGAAAGGAATGGCTTGATCGTTGTAGGGATGCTTTATGGTGTTGCTGTGGGGTGGTGCCAACCTGGCGCAGCATGTGGCAGCCATATGGGTGTAATGTATGAAGTTAAGTAAATCTGGCCATGTTGAGGCCAACCCTGCCCTCCCGGGCAGCAATGTGCTCGGGTGCTGGTGGGATCTGGACCGCAGGTTCCTCCTGCTCCTCCTCCTCGTCTTCCAGCTGATGCTCCTCCTCCTCTGAAGAGGCTGTGTGTTCAGTGCCTTGCTCCTCATGCAGCGCTAATCCTCACTGCTGCGCTATGTTGTGCAGGGCACCACAGACCACGACGATCCTGGAAACCCTGGCTGGTGCGTACTGAAGGCCTCCTCCAGATTTGTCAAGGCATCTGAAGTGCACTTTCAGCATGCCTTATTGTCTGCTCTATGACACATCTGGTGGAAATGTGGCTTTCATTATATCTCCCCTGGGCCTCAGTGCTTGGCCTCCTCAAGGGTGTCATGAGCCACATCTTCAGTGGATTGCCCTTGTCTCCAAGCAGCCAGCCGGAAAGTCTGGAGGAACGAAGAGCTGAGGGAGGGTGGACTGGCGCAGGACAAAAGAGTCATGGCAGCTGCCAGGGAATTTGGCACACACATTCATGATGATCTTCCTTTGGTTGCAGACGAGCTGCACATTGAGGGAATAGAAGACCTTGTGGTTGACAGACTCCTGGGTGATGGTTGCATGCCCTGATGGCCACAGGTGTGCAGTCGATGATGTCCTGCACCCATGGGAAGCCAGCCACAGCGGCAAAGCCAAGCACTCGCTCAGTAACACTGGCTTCATCAGTGGCAAAGTTGATATGATTGGCTGACTTGTCAAAGAGGGCATCGGTGTCCTGTGTGATGCATCTGTGGGCGGCCGACTGCGAGATGCCACAAATGTCTGCTGCACATCCTTGAAGGAGCCTGAGGTGAAGAAGCTGAGAGTGCTGGTGACTTTGACAGCCACTGGTAAGGCATGTCCACCCGCTCCTCTAGGCTGCAGGACTTGCTCCAGCAATCTGCAAATGTCTGCGACGACCTGGTGCGATAGCCTGAGCCTCATCCTCTGCCTGTATACCCTGTGTTTGGGGGACCGCCTCCGGTGCGGTGCAGCCCTGCGCTGATGCCCTCTGTACTATGGAGCATCAGCTGGTTGAGGACATGAATCTGTCCATCACCGAGGAGACCCTAACCAGTGATTTACAGAGGATGGAGGCCTACCTCTGCCGATGGTGACTTTGGCCAAACTTGCAAAAGACCATCACCTCAACATTCCATCTCAACACCCATCAAGCAAACCAAACTTTGAAAGTCTCCTTTTGTGGCACAGAGGTAAACCATGCCAAAACCCCTCCTATTTAGGAGTCACACTCGATCGCACCCTGTCATATCGACAACATCTCCAGAACCTTGGGAAGAAACTAAAGAGTAGGGTCAACTTGATCCAGAAACTCGCTGGATCCACATGGGGAGCAGACGCTCAAACCCTCCATACAGCAGCACTCGCCCTGGTGTACTCTACAGCAGAGAACTGCTCTCCAGCATGGCTATCGAGTCCGCATGTCAAATCCGTTGATGTCCAGCTGAATTCTACTATGAGAATTATCACTGACATGAATCTTGTCATTCATGTGGAAATGACTTATGAATGGATACTGGGCGGCCTGCTGGTGGTGCTGTCCAGGGAGAGTATAAATACTCGGGCATGGGCCCAGCTTGCTCAGGACATCTTTAACAGGAATTAGTGAAAGACACAACTAGATCTCCATGTTGAAAAACAGTTGATTAAAGCCTTGTTTAATACTTAGACCAAGTGCCTAGTAGTTTTCTTACGTCAATCACCGGTACGCTTTTATCGACACCAAAACCTTGGCTGCCTGTGCTTGCAAACATCGCACCACCACACCTACACCGCGAATATGCAGTCTCCAGAGAATACAACTGCTACACCAGCAAAGACATGCTGATCCAGTCGACTTGAACAACCTACCACCAACCCATCTCAAATCTAGAAGGCCATTTTGGGCTGTCGCCGAAGCCCTTCAGCAATTTCCCCTCAGCCTTGATGACCGATGGTGAAATGCTTGGAAGAACTGCGATATATGGAATGGATTCCTTATAGAGGACCCCACAGTGCAACCTGAAGGATCAAACCTTCCTCGCAAACAATGGACAGCCATCAACTGCCTCAGAACTGGTCATGGTAGATGCTGCCACCTTCTTCACAGATGGAAGATTAAAGCATCCCCATCATGTGACTGTGGGGCTCCTAAATAGACCCTGGAGTGCATCATTGAGCACTGCCCTCAGAGGAAATTCGCAGGCAGCCTACAAGATATCCACGCTGTTACACCAAAAGCTTTGGCCTGGATATCTGACTTAGATATTGACATTTGACTTGCTTTGCTACGACCATACAAAAGAAGAAGATGAGAAGGTTGGTGGTGTTGTTGTTGGTGCTGTTGGTGTGCCTGGTGCTGTTGGTGTTGGGTGTTAACGTGGTCCGATTCTGAGGACCAAGGTGAGACAGTAAAAATGACACCCAAGTAGAGATGACAGAAGCAATCTGTCAAAGGTGTGATAGGTGGTACCAATGAGGTGACACTGGATCCCAACTTTGCTGAAAAGACTTGCAACCTCTAGAAAGCTAAATCTGTGCTGACAATGCAGTCGGCAACAGCATCTGCCTTAGAAAAGTGACCAGGTGTCAGGTGAGAGTTTTTATTGCAGTTTTCATGCTGTGCACTAATTAGCTGGATCAATGGCCACTGAACTTCCGCCTCAGGTTCACAGACGTAGTTCCCGAGCTGTGTGATTCCCTTGCTCATCCAGGGAAATTTGAAAGATAGGGTTCAAAAGATTCTTAAGGGCCTGACAAGTACTTCAGAATCATCTGAATTTGCTTGGCTGCCTCTGCCGTTCGGGTCGCTGCCGCGCTGGCAAACACACCCGAGGGAAAGGCGCGTGGGGGCGGGATGACTGCAGGTTCCCGACCCACTCCGACTTATTTCAAATTTCCCACCCGACCCACCTCCAATCGCGCCTGTGCGGACGCCAGAAAATTCCGTCCGATGTGTCAGGTACTGAGTAGGCCTCAGAATCCTATAATGCAGGCCACAGGAGATTGATGTACAGTAATGCTATGAGGGCCAAATGTTGCATTATTGGGCCTACATATAATAATCTGGATAAATTGTTTGCTGTATTTGATATTTTTCAGGGTGTTTTAACTCCCTCCCTTCATTTCTCTTCATAGTTTGTGTTAGATCCATGTATCTTGATGTTATGTCCTTCAATAATTAGACAAGAGACTGCAGGGAACGATCAACAGGTATTTACTGAATGAGGGTTACTCTAGAACTAACTATACAAATCACTACTCAGGGTTTATATACAGGTGTGGTCACTGCCGGTACTACAGTATACAGGAGCTGTAAAAAGTAGTTCTCCCCTTAAAGGTACATACATTACAATTCCTCCCCTTTTAGATTAACAGTACCAAAATGGCAGGGGGTTGGGAACCTGAGCAGGGAGACAGAGGAAAGGGAAACAAGGATAAAAGCAAAAGATAGGAAGGAGAAAAACAAAAGTGGCAGTCAGAGAAATCAACGGTTTAAATCAAACATGGCCACAGTAAATAATAATTCTAATAGGTCTAAGAGCGTTAAAAAAACAAGCCTGAAGGCTTTGTGTCTTAATGCGAGGAGCATTTGTAATAAGGTGGATGAATTGGCTGCGCAAATAGAAGTAAACAAATACGATTTGGTTGGGATTACGGAAACGTGGCTCAAGGAAGGCCAGGACTGGGAACTCAACATCCAGGGGTATTCGATATTCAGGAAAGATAGGCAAAAAGGAAAGGGAGGTGGGGTAGCATTACTGGTTAAAGAAGGGATTAACACAATTGTAATGAAGGATATTAGCTCTGATGAGGTGGAATCTGTATGGGTAGAATTGAGAAATACTAAGGGGAAAAAAACGTTAGTGGGAGTGGTTTATAGACCTCCAAACAGTAAGGCGGAGGGTTGGGGATGGCATTAAAAGAGAAATTAAAGAAGCATGCAATAACGGCACAGCAGTCACCATGGGTGACTTTAATCTACATATAGATTGGGCCAACCAAATGAGTAACAATACTGTGGAGGAGGAATTCCTGGAGTGTTTACGGGATGGTTTCCTGGACCAATATGTCGAGGAACCAACCAGAGATCAGGCCATCTTAGACTGGGTATTATGTAACGAGAAAGGATTAATTAGCAATTTTGTTGTACGAGGCCCCTTGGGTCGGAGCGATCATAATATGATCGAATTCTTCATTAAGATGGAGAATGAAGTAGTTGACTCGGAGACTAGGGTCCTCAATTTAAATAAAGGAAACTATGATGGTCTGAGGAGCGAGTTGGGTAGGATTGATTGGGGAATGGCACTCAAAGGGTTGACGGTGGATAGGCAATGGCAAACATTGAAAGACCGAATGGATGAACTACAGAATTTGTTCATCCCAGTTTGGCATAAAAATAAAACAAAAAAGGTGACCCAACCGTGGCTAACAAGGGAAATTAGGGATAGCATAAGGTCCAAGGAGAGGGCATATAAATTGGCCAGAAAAAGCAATAATCCTGAGGATTGGGAGCAGTTTAGGATTCAACAAAGGAGGACAAAGGGATTAATTAAGAAAGGGAAAATAGAATACGAGAGTAAGCTTGCAGAGAACATAAAAACTGACTGTAAAAGCTTTTATAGATATGTGAAGAGAAAAAGATTGGTGAAGTCAAGCGTAAGTCCCTTGCAGTCAGAATCGGGGGAATTTATAATGGGGAACAAAGAAATGGCTGACCAACTAAATACATATTTTGGTTCTGTCTTCACAAAGGAGGACACAAATAACCTCGCAGAGATGCCGGGGAACATAGGGTCTGATGAAAGGGAGAAACTGAAAGAAATCAGTATTTGTAGGGAAATGGTGTTCGGAAAATTGATGGGACTGAAGGCCGATAAATCCCCAGGGCCTGATAATCTACATCCCAGGGTACTTAAGGAAGTGGCCCGAGAAATAGTAGATGCATTGCTGGTCATCTTCCAGAACTCGATAGACTCTGGAACGGTACCCATGGATTGGCGGGTAGCTAATGTTACCCCACTATTCAAAAAAGGTGGTGGAGAAAAGGCGGGGAATTATAGACCGGTAAGCTTGACATCAGTAGTGGAGAAAATGCTAGAGTCCATTATAAAAGATGTAATAGCAGAGCACTTGGAAAGCAGTGACTGGATCGGACAAAGTCAACATGGATTTACAAAAGGTAAATCATGCTTGACTAATCTACTGGAATTTTTTGAGGATGTAACTGGTAAAATAGATAAGGTAGCACCAGTGGATGTGGTGTATTTAGACTTTCAGAAGGCTTTCGATAAGGTCCCGCATAAGAGATTAGCGTGCAAAATTAAGGCACATGGGATTGGGGGCAAGGTATTGACTTGTATAGAGAACTGGTTGGCGGACAGAAAGCAAAGAGTTGGAATAAATGGGTCGTTTTCCGAGTGGCAGGCAGTGACTAGTGGGGTACCGCAAGGATCGGTCCTAGGACCCCAGCTGTTCACAATATATATTAATGATCTGGACGAGGGAATTGGATGTAATATCTCCAAATTTGCAGACGACACAAAGCTGGGTGGTAGGGTATGCTGTGAGGAGGATGTCGTGAAACTCTAGCACGATTTGGACAGGTTGGGTGATTGGGCAGAAACATGGCAAATGCACTATAATGTGGATAAATGTGAGGTTATCCACTTTGGTGGCAAAAACAGGAAGGCAGATTATTATTTGAATGGTAGTAGATTGGGAGAAGGGGAAGTGCAAAGAGACCTGGGTGTTCTTGTACACCAGTTGCTGAAGGTAAGCATGCAGGTGCAGCAGGCGGTTAAGAAGGCAAATGGTATGTTGGCCTTCGTAGCAAGAGGGTTCGAGTACAAGAACAAGGATATCTTGCTGCAGTTGTACAGGGCCTTGGTGAGACCACACCTTGAGTATTGTGTGCAGTTTTGGTTGCCTTACCTGAGGAAGGACGTTCTTGCCATGGAAGGAGTGCAGCGAAGATTCACCAGGCTGATACCTGGGATGGCAGGAATGACGTATGAGGAGAGATTGTGTCGATTGGGCTTATACTCACTGGAGTTTAGAAGATTGAGAGGGGATCTCATTGAAACCTATAAAATTCTGTCAGGCCTGGACAGACTAGATGCAGGAAGGATTTTTCTGATGGCCGGGGAGTCCAGAACCAGGGGTCATAGTCTAAGGATAAGGGGTAAGCCATTTAGGACTGAAATGAGCAGGAATTTCCTCACCCAGAGAGTGGTGAACTGTGGAATTCTCTGCCACAGAGGGCGGTGGAGGCCAGCTCATTAAGTATATTCAAGAAAGAGTTGGATATATTTCTTAAGGCTAAAGGGATCAAGGGATATGGGTGAAGGCAGGGACCGGGTACTGAATTTGGATGATCAGCCATGATCACATTGAATGGCGGAGCAGGCTCGAAGGGCCGAATGGCCTACTCCTGCTCCTATGTTCTATGTTTCTATGTTTCTATAACACTCATTTAACAATTAAATATCAAACTAATTACAATTAACACTTTTAACATGCAACATTAACTGAAAATAGTCTATTTATAAATTCAGTCTTTGGGGAGGCTTCCTGATCCTTTCTCGATAGCGCCTTTCCCGAGTGTCTTGCTCTTGGTGCGGAAGCGATTCTGGCCCCCTGTCGTCGGTTGGTTCATCCGCTTCCGATGCTACTGTTTCTGGGGTAGATGCTACCTGTACGTCGGGTTCATCACCAGGTACGTATGGGCGAGACATGGGGTTGACTCGTTCCTGTGACTCTAGGATCTGGTCAGCATGGCGTCTCACAATGTTCTCCCCAACATCCACTGTGTACATTAGTGGCCCCTGCCGTGTGCATATCGTTCCTGGTTGCCATTTCTCTGTTCGGTAGTTGCGGGCCAAGACTGGTTACCCTACATTGAAGCTCCTTGTCGGCTTCTCATTGATGTGCTGGAATTGCTTATTCTCAACATCTCTTCGGACATTTGGTCTGAGCAAATCCAGACGAGATATCAACCTTCGGTTAAAGAACATCATGGCCGGGGCCTGGTTGGTGACTGCATGTGTCGCATTTCTGTAGGCTAACAGGAAATTGTCCACCTTATGCTGCAGTGGAATGTCGTCATCGCACATGGCCCTTACTGCTTTTTTAAAGGTTTGTACGAACCTCTCAGCCAATCCATTTGTGGCTGGATGATACGGGGCGGATGTGTAATGCCTTACCCCATTCCTTTTTATAAATCTTCGAAACTCTTCGGACACAAACTGTGGTCCGTTATCAGAGCAAATCTGCTCTGGCAAGCCGCTCCTGGCAAAAATGGTCCGTAGGACTGCAATAGTGTTCTCCGTGGTGGTGGATGACATTTTGATCACCTCAGGCCATTTCGAGTGCGCATCCACGGCTATTAGAAACATTGAGTCCATGAATGGACCAGCAAAATCAATATGCACCCATTGCCATGGAGATGAGGGCCACTCCCATGGGTGTAGAGGGGCATGTGGTGGTGCATTTTGGACCTTCTGGCATCCTGAGCAGCTCTTTGTCAGGTCCTCGATTTGCTGATCGATCCCCGGCCACCACACATAAGCCCTAGCAAGGCTTTTCATTTTCACCCCTCCCAGATGACCTTCGTGAAGCTCATTGAGCACTCTCTCCCTTAACTTGGGTGGAATTACCACTCGGGATCCACACATCAAGGTCCCCTGGCATACTGACAGCTGTTCTCTTCTGGATGAGAATGCTGTCAACAGTGAGTCGCCATGTGCTGGCCATCGCTTCACCGTCAAGTCATATACCCGAGACAGTGTTGGGTCATTTCGGGTCTCCTTCTCTATACCAGCGTTAGTTACTGGCAAGCATTCAATTATAGTCGAATGAAATATTTCGACAGGATCCACTGCTGGTGCTTCCTCCGCAGTAGGCAGTGGCAGGCGTGATAGCTCATCAGTGTTTCCATGCTGTTTCGTGCCCTTATACTCGATTTCATATTGGTGTGCCCCTAGAAAAAGGGACCATCTTTGTAGCTGTTGCGCAGTCATCACCGGAACGCCCTTCTTTGGATTAAAGATGGAGACAAGTGGTTGGTGGTCAGTCAGCAAGGTGAACTTCTGCCCGTGCAGATAGTCACACAGAATCACAGAATCACAGAATCCTCACAGTGCAGATAGAGGCCATTTCGGCCCATCGAGCCTGCACCGACACATATCCCACCCTATCCCCGTAACCCCACGTATTTAATCCCCTAACACTAAGGGTCAATTTATCATAGCCAAATCAATCCAAATCAACCTAACCTGCACATCTTTGGACTGTGGGAGGAAACCGGAGCACCCGGAGGAAACCCACGCAAACACGGGGAGAATGTGCAAACTCCACACAGACAGTCGCCCGAGGCCAGATTTGAACCCGGGTCCCTGGCGCTGTGAGGCAACAGTGCTAACCACTATGCCACCGTGCCCCCCTAGTGATTGAACTTTTTCACTCCCCACAGTAGGCTGAGGGCCTCCCTGTCAATCTGGGCATAGTTACGCTCGGCTGAGGTTAGTGACCGAGACGCAAAGGCTACTGGCCTCTCTGAGCCGTCCGGGAATTTGTGCGACAGCACCGCTCCAACGCCATAGGGTGATGCATCACACGCCAACCGAATTGGTAGTGCTGGGTTGAAATGAGCCAACACCTCTTTTGATGTGATCAATGCTTTGCTCTTCTGGAAAGCTCGTTTACATTCATCACTCCACTTCCATGGTACCCCCGTTTGCAGTAGGGTGTTCAGTGGGTGTAGTACTGTAGACAAATTCGGCAAGAACTTATGGTAGTCGTTCACTAGCCCGAGGAACGACCTCAGTTGTGACACATTTTCCGGTGCTGGAGCCTTGACTACTGCCTCAATCTTTTCAGGGGACTTATGTATCCCCTCTTTATCAATAACGTGGCCACAATACAAGATCTGCTTCTGGAAAAACTCGCATTTGTGGCGATTAGCTCGGAGCCCATATTCCTTCAATCTAGTGAGCACCTGCTCCAGGTTGGCGAGGTGATCACTGTCATTTTCGCCCGTGACCAGGATGTCGTCCAAATAACACTGAGGCCCTGGAATCCCTTGCAGGACTTGATCCATTGCCCTTTGCCAAATAGCCGGAGCTGATGCTACCCCGAACACCAGCCGGTTGTATTGGTAGAGACCTTTATGAGTGTTGATCGTGAGGTACTGTTTCGAGGCTTCTTCTACCTCCATTTGCAGGTATGCCTGGGCCAGATCAATCTTAGTGAAGCGTTTCCCTCCAGATAGCGAGGCGAAAATATCTTCAATCCGCGGAAGTGGATATTGTACAGTGTGAAAGACTGGGTTCACTGTCACCTTAAAGTCCCCACAGATGCGAACCTTCTTTGGTTCTCCAGGCGTATTACTCAACAACCTCTTCATTACAGGAACGATGGGTGTAGCCCACTCGCTCCAGTCCACTTTGGACAGTACTCCTGAACGTTGCAAACCTTCCAGCTCTGCTTCGACGACTGGGCGGATCGCATAAGGTACTAGTCTGGCCTTAAAAAACTTTGGGCTTGCATTTTCCTCTATTTTGATCGTCGCTGTTATGCCTTTTAGTGTTCCGAGTCCCTGCTGGAACACTTCTTGTGTGTCAGTTAGCATTTTTGACAGTCGTCCAGGTGTGACGTCGTCATCCTTTTTGGCATCTACAGTCAGTGCTTATATGGAATGCCAATCTAGCTGTATCTTCTGGATCCATTCACATCCTAGTAGTGGTGGTCCTCCATCTGGCAATACATATAGGTCCATTTTTGGTGTTTCTTTGCCGTTATATATAACGTTCACCCTTATTTTTCCTTTGGGGTAGACTTTTTGCCCCGTGTACGTCTTCAAGACAATCTTTATATCTCTCAAGGGTATATGTGAGAATAGCCGCTTGTAGTCCCTTCGATTTATGACTGTTAGGTGTGACCCTGTGTCCAATTCCATTTTCACTTGGACTCCTGCTATCTTGAGCGTGACCCAGATAGTTTGGTGATCCTCCGTTTTGATCACATTATGTAGTTTCAGACAACCCAGCTCCTTGCTTCCGGAGTCTGTATCACTTTTCTGTTCGTCTGCACTACTCTCCATCACCTTCTGTACCTTCTTGCACTTCTCCTGTGGAGATTTCTTGCTGCTGGTTTTCTTTCCCGACCTGCAGACTCTTGCTATGTGTCCTACTTTTCCACACTGTCTGCACACTTTGTCCTTGAACCAGCAATCCTTATGGTCATGTGTTGTTTTGCCGCAGCGATAGCACTTCACTGGTCCGTATGACATTTCATTTGTGCCATATTCTTGCGGTCTCCGTTGTATCTCTGCTGAGCCCCGTGCTGCTGCTTCGTGTGATACTGCAAAGCCTTGTCCAGCGTAAGATCCTTTTCTGATAGAAGCCGTTTCTGGGTTCCTTCACTTTGAAGCCCACACACAAACTTGTCCCTTAAAGTATCTGCTAGTCCCATTCCAAACTGGCAGTGTTTCGATAGCTTGCGCAGTTCCGTTAAATACTCAGCATTACTTTCATCTTTATGCTGGTTCCTTTTGTGAAACTTAAATCTTTCTGCTATCAGCAGCGGTGTGGGGTTTATGTGGTCCTGTAGGATTGACACTATGTTTTCAAAATCCTTTTCTATTGGCTTCTCTGGGGTTACTAGGTTTTGTAGTAAGCCATACGTTTTTGCACCCATTCAATTCAACAATACCAGCGCTTTCTTGTCATCTGGCAGTTCATTCGCCTTGCAGTATACTTCTATGCGTTCGACATATGTCGTCCAATCTTCGACTTCATTGTCGAACGCTGTGATACTGCCACTCTTCGGCATTTTTGGGTGTGGTTAGACTGGCTTAAAATGGCATCTCCCGCGCTTTCCTTTCTTCCCCGCTGCGGCTTAAAATGGCGTCTCCCGCGCTTTCCTTTCTTCCCCGCTGCGGCTTAAAATGGCGTCTCCCGCGCTTTCCTTTCTTCCCCGCTGACGCTGCTCAGCCCTTGAACACCGGCTGCGCTCTGCGCGTTTTCCTGCGCGCCTCTCTCTCCCATTGACGCTGCTCGGCCCTTGAACACCGGCTGCGCTCTGCTCTCTCTCATTGACGCCGCTCGGTCCTGAACACCAGCTGCGCCCTGTGCGCTCTACCCTCTCTCTCTCCCCCGTCGACGCTGCTCGGCCTTTTTGTGCACCGTCGGTCGGCTCTAGCCGCCGCTGTCCGGGAAGGGTCTGCGCAGTACCTGTTGCCAGCCCGTTTTGCTGGACCACCGTGACTGGAAAGCCAAGCTTGGCTCTCGACAGCCTCCCCTGCAATGCTCAAATCTCCGCTGGATGACTGGGGGGTTTCTCGTGGTCGACGCCCGTGCTTCTGGACTCGGCCTTCTTCCACTGTTCTCCAGGAGCGAATCCCTGGGAGGTGATGCAGAGTTGCAGGTAGGTTTGAATCTGCTCGTCGCCAATGTTAGATCTGTGTATCTTGATGTTATGTCCTTCAATAATTAGATAAGAGACTGCAGGGAACGATCAACAGGTGTTTACTGAATGAGGGTTACTCTAGAACTAACTGTACAATTCACTACTCAGGGTTTATATACAGGTGTGGTCACTGTCGGTACTACAGTATACAAGAGCTGAAAAAAGTAGTTCTCCCCTTAAAGGTACATACATTACAGTTTGTGATTGGGTTTCAGTAAAACGTATGTTTTTGTTTTAGAATAAAAAAGTACAACAGTGTGTAAATTCTTTTAATTAACGGGAGTGAATGCAATGGGGGAAAAATTCAGTTGGTTGCGCCTCCCGTTAGCGCCTTAAGAGCGCGCTAATGGGGTGCAAACCAACTAGTGCCCGGGCGCGGCGATTTTTGCACCGCTCGCGAAATTAATCAGACATTTTGCGGCGGTGCTAAACAATACCGGCCGATCTCCTGCGCACGCAGATCTTGACGTCATTGGAGAGGGCAACGCTCTTGTAACGCCCCAGAACGGAAATTGAGTGGCGCCCCCCTCCTTTCCGCCTGGTGCAACCAAGGACAGGTAGACTGGAATGCTTCCCAGTCGCTGTGGCACTGGGGGGGGCGCTATTTAAAGGTGGCCTCTTCCTGGCTTTTGTGTGGTAGCCATTTTTGCACCACTTGTTCTGAGAGAGAGACAGAGAGAGAGATTTTGAGAGAGACAAAGAGAGAAAGAAAGACTTCTGCATTGAGTCAACGCTGTCTGAGGTAGTTTTGGCTTCTGACCATAACTTTGCAGGCACTTTGGTTTTTGACTTTCATAACTTTGATTGCCTAGATACTATGGGGGCTGCAATGGATGGGGGCGTCGTCCTTCTCCATCACATTCAGAGGGCACAGAGATACAGAGAGAGAGTGGCAATCATGGCCAGATGGAGGAGGGCCAACAGCCCTCTGTACAGGAGCCCTTACCCTCCCAGGGTATTTCGCCAACAGTTCTCCTACATTATGTAATGATATCAGCAAATAGTGATGTTATTTGCCTGTTTGATTATCATGTCTTACCAGCATAGTTGCCTGATTGATTACTTATGCCTGACCAGCAGAGGTCATGTGACCGAGACAAGCAAGGCAGTTTAGTTTAGTTTCAGTTTCATTCTAGATGCATCACTAGCATAATGGTGTCTCCTGAATGCTGTATAAAGAGTTGAACAGACTTTAGATTAAAACTCATTCTCTTTCATAAATGTCTCGTCATTGAACCCACAAAGAAATCAAAACATGGTGGCAGAAGTGATTGAAAGAGATGAAGAGAAAATATCTGAAGTTAAATCAGCTCTCCACAAATTAGCAAGCCAAAAGAGAACATCGTTGCTTACCATTGGAGAATAGCTAACGAAGTGAAAAATGGAAGATTTACACCCACCGGCGACGCTTCAGTTGACAGGTAATGTGGCTGAAAATTGGAGAAGATTCAAACAACATGTGGGGTTGTATTTATCAGCAATCGGAGCTGACGAGCAAAGTAATAAAAAGAACTCGTCACTGTTCTTACATGTCATGGGTGATGATGCGCTGGAGGTGTATAATAACTTCACATTCGCTGTTGATGGAGACAAAATGAAGCTAGATAAAATAATGGAACAGTTTGAGGCCTACTGCATACCTAAACGTAACATGACGTTTGAGAGGCACAGATTTTTCACATGTGTACAGAAAACGGGTGAGACTATTGATCAGTATGTGACTGAACTGAGAAACCGAAGCAAATCATGTGAATTTGGGGGACTGACAGACTCGCTGATAAAAGACAGACTGGTGTGTGGTATTCCAGATAATGGTCTAAGGGAAAGACTGCTAAGAGAGCAAGATCTAGACCTGGGAAAAGCCATAGCACTGTGTAGGGCTACAGAGACTGTGAAGTTGCAGGCAAAGGAGCTGTTCAGTGACAGTAGCTGCAACGTGGATGCAGTGAGTAAGAACGGACACAAACCGTTTAACAAAAAGAGCGCCAATGTGAAAAAAGAGGCATGGCCAGCGAATGAAAATGAAAGGGACAATCAAAAGTCATGTAGTCGATGCGGTACACAGCATCCACCAAGAAAGTGTCCAGCATATGGTAAAACATGCAATAGTTGCAACAAGAACAACCATTATGCCCATTGCTGTAAGAACCAAATGCAACAAAGCAAGGTCCATGCAGTAGATGAAAGCGACGTAGAGGATTTCTATGTAGATGTTGTGTCTGAAAACAAAAAAGAAGAAAGAGACTGGATGTTGACACTAAAAGTGAATGACATACACATTCCATTTAAATTGGATACTGGAGCACAAGTTAATGTGATATCAGAGACTGATTTTAAGAAAATTAGATCCAGACCAAAGATACATGGAATAAAAGTGAAAGTGACAGGATACTCAGGTACTGAAATACCAGTGAAAGGAAGATGCATTGTCAAAGTAACACACAAGGACAGAGAGCACACGCTAGCATTAATCGTGGTGCCAAAGGATGTGCAAGCCATACTAGGTTTAAAAGCCTGTGAGAGACTGAACCTGGTAAAGAGAGTCCTCGTTGTGGAAAGCGAAGGAGAGACAGTCTATGATGAACTGAATGTTGCGTACACACCGGGTAAGCTGATGTATACAGCAGACACGTTGTCCAGAGCTGTTGACCCAGGAGAGCCCGCAAACACAGTGAAAAGACGGATGTACAAGGCAAAAGACAGTGGAACTGACTTCTACCAAAGCATGCTTGTATACCGCACAACGCCGCTCGAGTGTGGTAAGTCACCAGCCCAACTCCTGATGGGACGTCGGCTAAGGTCAAACCTACCCATCCCGGAGAACCTCCTGAAAACAAAAGAGGGGGAGAAAGTGAGGAAGTTCAAAGAACAACAGAAAGAAAAGCAAAAGTACTACTATGACAGAGGAACACAAAACCTACCTGAACTCCACACTGGTGACCAAGTAAGGTTCAAAGACAAAACAAACACATGGACTCAGAAGGGAACTGTCCTGAGTGAAGTTCAACCAAGATCATACACCATTCAGACAGATGAGGGTGCTGTTCTGAGAAGAAATCGTCGAGATCTTCTCATGGGACCAGCCACAGCAGGTCAAGAGACTGATACTGTTGAACAACCTGATCACACAGCTGAGAACCAATCATCTGAGGCAACAACTCAGATTCAAGGACAATCAATCAGAAAATCCTCAAGACACGTGAAGCCTCCTGAGAGACTCATTGAGCAAATTTAAGGACTATTGTTATAGAAGGAAGTAATGTTATCTTATTCTTTCTTCAAGTTCTAGTGTATTTACATATTTCATGTGAACACACAAAGCAAGGTTAAAAAACCTTGATCATGATAATGATAATGTAAGTTCATTAAGTGTTACAGTTAAAATGCAGATTAATACAAAGAAAACATGTTGTTAGTTAAAAGTAAAATACTTTTGTTTTAAGAAAAGGAGATGTAATGATATCAGCAAATAGTGATGTTATTTGCCTGTTTGATTATCATGTCTTACCAGCATAGTTGCCTGATTGATTACTTATGCCTGACCAGCAGAGGTCATGTGACCGAGACAAGCAAGGCAGTTTAGTTTAGTTTCAGTTTCATTCTAGATGCATCACTAGCATAATGGTGTCTCCTGAATGCTGTATAAAGAGTTGAACAGACTTTAGATTAAAACTCATTCTCTTTCATAAATGTCTCGTCATTGAACCCACAAAGAAATCAAAACACATTAATATGTCTGAGGAGCAGTGTTTGCGAAGGATGCGCTTCAGCAAGGACGTGGTCACTGAGCTCTGCCCCCTGCTCCAGCTAGATCTGCAGCATCAACTGAGAAGCAGGACTTCTCTGTCGGTGGCAGTGAAGATAACAGTGGCTCTCAACTTATATGCCACTGGCTCATTTCAATCAGCTACTGGGGACATCGCCAATATCTCCCAGTTCGCGGTGCATTGCTGCATCCGTCAGGTCACAAATGCCCTCTTTAAAAGGAGACACGAGTACATCTCTTTCCCCATGACCCCGGACAAGCAGCAAGAACGCGCAATGGGTTTTGCAATGATAGCGGGCTTCCCCATGGTGCAGGGCGCCATTGACTGCACGCATGTGGCTTTGCGTGCGCCGCATGAGAATGCCGAGGATTTCCGCAACCGAAAGGGCTTCCATTCCTTAAACGTTCAGTTGGTCTGTGACCACAGACAGCTGATACTCGCTGTCAATGCCCACTTTCCAGGCAGCAGCCACGATGCCTTCATCCTGCGCCAGACTTCTGTGGCAGACCTTTTCCAGGCACCACATCACCCAGGTGGTTGGCTTCTCGGAGACAAGGGATATCCTCTGTGCACCTGGCTGATGACACCACTCCGTACGCCCAACACCCCTGCTGAGCTGCGATACAACGAGAGCCATCAAGCTACCAGGAACATCGTTGAGCACACAATCGGCGTGCTCAAGCAACGGTTCCGCTGTCTGGACCATTCTGGAGGAGCCCTTCAATACTTGCCTGAGCGAGTCTCCCATGCTGCATAACCTTGCAATCCTCAGGCCCCAGCCAATGCCACCAGGCATTGGAGCACCACCAGAGGAGGAGGAGGAAGAGGAGGAGGAAGATGAGGAGGATGATCATCAGCAGCACCAAGGCGGGAGGGAGGCACACACTGTACAAAGTGGAAGGGTCGTCCGTCAAAGGCTCATAGCAAGTCGCTTCTAGGCCCCTTCTGTGGAAATGGCTTCTGCCATTCAAACAACCTGAATGAAACCAATCCGCAACCCCTAAGCCGGTCAAGGCAACAATGATTGCAAAGACCAAACATGTACATTTTGAATACAAAAACTTATTTATTTTACAAACTCTGTGTGTCTCATTTCCGCATGACAAACTAATAGAAAGAAACACAGAAAAAAACAGTCATTAACATAACTGGCTCTCACAACCTGGAGACAATGTCCAAAACAGTTTTAAAAATTTGACCACGAACCTCGGCCTTTAATAAAACAATGAACAACATTTTGTCACACCTCCTACTTTTTGCCCTTTGAGGGTGATCTCCTTCCCTTGCGCAATTCCCCCCTTCCCACCCTGCAGCTCCTCCGTAATGGGACCCCAGTGGCTGCAGCAAGGCTGGTGGAAGGCTGCTGATTGTCACAACCTGAGACTGCAGATGCCCTTGAGGGACGGCCTCGACCAGCTCTGGGCCTGGAGGGCCCGGCTGCAGACTGCACCAACTCTGCATAGGCGGCAGCAGTCTGTCCTACAGGCGGTGGCAAGTGCAGTGGAGGAGTGACAGTGGTGGCAGCAGGAATGCTGTCATCTTGAGAGAGGACAGCAACTCCCTGCTCGACCGACACACTGGCATTCCCGCGGGGCAGCACTTCAGCATCCGGAGCAATCTGCTGGAGCACAGATTGCTGGCCTGCTGCGGTGCGGTGAGAGCCCCAGGGAAATGTGTCCGAACCAGCGAGTGTGGCAGCAGTCAGTGCTCGCATGGCCTCAATCTGAGTCTGCATGAGAGCAGTCTGAGATGGGCTCATAGCAGCCAGTGACTGCATTGCAGCAGTAAGCATTTGCATGGCAGCCGCCTGTGCTACAGCGAAGTGCTCCACACTCCTTGCCAGTGATTCAATGCATTCGGGCACCCTTCTCACTGCCTCCATGAGCTCAGTGTGCCTGTGCTCCGCCTGGGTGCTCATTTCAGCGAGGACCCGCTCCTCCTCTGCGTCCAGTGCAGTAGGACTCGATGGCATACTCTCCATCCGGGGAGAAGGCCCCCGAGCTTCCCTACCCCAATCGCGTTGCTGCAGTCCGCTGGGTCCTGGAGCTCCACCCTCATCAGACCCTTCCCCTCTGCTCCCCTCCAGGGAAGGCGTGTTCCCAGTGTGAGCATGGGCTTCCTCGGGAGAGGGTGGCGCTGATGCTCCGGCTTCCTCTTCCTCCTCGCCTTCAGCTTCACTCCCACTGGCAGCTTGAGGGCCCATCTCCTCAACTGGTGAATCACCATCTGATAGCAGGGAGGTACAAGAGTGGCTTTACGTGAGGACAGGGTGGCAGCAAGGGAGGAATGAGTGCAGCGATTTAGTAATTTGGATTGAAAGTGTCAAAGGCTGGTGTTGTGAGGAACCAGTGGAAGGAGAGAGGACAAGAAGGTGATGACCTTACCATTGCTGTCAAGAACGGGGTCGGCGTCTCCAGTGGCGACGGGACCAATCACCCGGCTTGCCACAATCCTCTGGACGCGCACCTCAAGATCGCTGAGGGGTTGCAGCTGAGGCCACCCTCCACCAGTCCGTTGCTGCTGTCTCCTATTATGAGATAGCTTGGCCTGCAAGAAAAAGGATGGCGTCTGAGTAAATACACATCCATGGTCTTGCCTGAAATGCCTCCCATAGTTGAATAGCCCTTACTGTATGTAGCCATGGTCTTGCCTGATATGCCTCCCATAGTTGAATAGCCCTTACTGTATGCAGCCATGGTCTTGCCTGACGTGCCTCCCATAGTTGAATAGCCCTTACTGTATGTAGCCATGGTCTTGCCTGACATGCCTCCCATAGTTGAATAGTCCTTACTGTATGCAGCCATGGTCTTGCCTGACATGCCTCCCATAGTTGAATAGCCCTTACTGTATGCAGCCATGATCTTGCCTGATGTGCCTCCCATAGTTGAATAGCCCTTACTGTATGCAAAGTGTGGACTGTGCGTGTGTGTTTGATGAAAGGGCCATAGGTGTTGGATGAGTGTTGGGCATTGGGGCTTTTAAGACCCTCTGGCCATAAAGTGAGGTTGAGATGGAGGGATGAAGAGGTTTTGAAAAAAAGGCACTCACCCTGATGACCGAGTGAGGTCGTTGAACTTTTTCCTACATTGGATCTGGGTCCTGGGCACCATGCTGCTTGAGGAGACTCTCTGAGCCACCTCCCTCCACACTCTTCTGTACTCGCGTGGCAAAGGCCTCCTGCCACTCTCTGGGTACAGTATAGATCTTCTGCGCTCCACCACGCCAACCAGAGCTGCCAAGGCCCGCTCGCTGAAGCGCTGTGCTCGCTCCCTGGCCCTCTCCATAGTCCTTGGCTGGAAGATTTAGGCACAGGTCTATCCAGGCCGAGATTCAAGGCTCCAATGAGCAGGGTGTGGCTGGAGAGCAAGATCGACCCTCCCCTTTAAGAATTGACAGGCGCCAGTGTGTTTGTGTTCAATCGGTAATTGACAGCACCTGCGTTGCACCTGCCCTCTGAGGCAGCGCCTCGCTCCTCGGCCTTAGCGCCTTAAGAGAGGTGTGTAGCGCCTGATTTAGCGCTCCAATCACCTCCAGGGGCGATAAAAGCCAAGTTTGCAGTCGAAGGCGATAATTAGCACCAGGCGCTAAATTTTGCGCACGGCCGATAGCGGCACCCCAAACAGGGCTATACCGAATTTCTCCCCCAATGTGTTTAGATGGAAAACAGTTTGGGATTTTCAATTGTTATTCCGTTCCAATCATTAGGTAGCCATTTAAATATAGATAAATTTACTGTAGTTGAGGGTTTGGCAGTTAACTACTGACCCAGGGTCTGCAAAAGTGACCGGACAGAGTGCTGTTAATATCCAATGTCAAAGGTCGAATTGTTCATGTGCAGCCCAGGTCACTTTAGTTACATGTGGGGCAGTATTTATCCCTGAACCCTGGAAACGGCAGTCAGTGTTTTATTGTACTCAAGCACTTAAGTTAATGTAAAATAATTAGGAAACCTCAGCACCCATTTATGTAAGACTTCACCCTATAATTTGCAACAGCAGCAGCAATTGACTTTTATGGACATGTTATGCTTGATTTCATCTTATTGTTTCCAATTATCGTTGGATTGTTGAAAGTAATAATGCCTTGGATCAAAAAAGATACAAGAACTGCTTTCTGATAAGGTGGACGTTTTCTTCACCTGTATACTTTGGTTTTGGAGGATTCTGCTGCTCCATTGCCTGAAGCTGGCATGACCTTGACCATTCAGATTCCTGTAGCTTAACAAACCACATCTATGAAAGCCTTCACAGCTCCCCAAAGAATACCATGTCCCTTGAAACTAGCAATAGAATGAACACACCCACAACATCTTGGTAATAGTCACAGGAAAGATGCAAATGAACTATTGCACAGTCAGTTTTTTATTGCCGCATTGCAGCAAATGTCTGCACCTTGGAAGTTTATGCAACAGGAGAATGAGAGCTGGGAACCCCCCATGCTGTACGATTTGACATGTTCACCTGCTGGTAATTATAATTGCAATTTTCCAACACCTGTTTCTGTTGGAGGTGGATCGGCAAAACTATCAGAAAAACACTAATTAGGCTCATTGAAAACTAGGGCCTAGAAATTCAGTATAGCACGTTCGGGGCGCTACAGTCGGGCGGCCGCTAAAGTTTGTGCCCGGCGCAAGTTCGCGCCACCTTCGCCGATATTCAGTCGCATCGCCCCAAGAGGTTGCTGTTGCGCTAAAACAGGCGATGCACGACTATCATTAGGCGCTAAGCCGGCGGTCCGGGGCGATACCCCCGAGGGCGGGCGCAGCGCAGGTGCGGCGAGTTGCTGATTGACGGCAGACACTCTGGCGCCGGTCAGCTCTTAAAGGGGGAGGGTGGACTTGTCTGGCTGCCATGCCCTGCGCACTGCAGCCCTGAAGCAAGGCCTGACCAATGCTGGTTCATCAGTTCTACGCCCTGGACCATGGTGAAGCCCGCTATTCTTCCAAATCCCATTGTACGCTCTTGCTGCTTGTCCAGGGTCATGGGGAAGGAGATGTACTGACGTCTCCTTCTGAAAAGGGCATTGTTCACCTATCGGATGCAGCAATGTACCGCGAACTGGGAGATGTTGGCAATGTCCCCAGTAGCGGATTGGAAGGAGCCGGTGGCATAGAAGTTGAGAGCCACCGTCACCTTCACTGCCACCAACAGAGACGTCCTGCTCCTCAGCTGTGGCTGCAGATCTCTGCGAAGCAGGTGGCAGATCTCAGTGACCACCTCCCTTCTGAATCGCAGCCTCCGAACACACTGCTCCTCAGACATGTTCAGATGTGAGAACTGCTGGCGGTATACCCTGGGTGGGTAAGGCCTCCTGTGCCGACACCTGTTGGCCCTTCTCCGTCTGGCCATGACTGGCACTCTCTCACGGCGTCTCTGATCCCTTTGAATGCAATGCAGAAAGCCAACGTTTCCACCCTTTGTAGCCCCCATTACAGTATATGTGGTGACTCAAGGCTATGGCACTGAAAGTGAAATCCAAGTGCAAAGCTCTGGCCTGAAGCCAGAAGTACCTGTGCGAGCGCTGAGTCAAAGCAGAAAGCTCTCTGCCTTTGTCTCTCACACAGAAGGATTGGCACAAAATGGCTGTCACTTATAATGCAGGAGGAGTCCCCTTTAAATAGCGTCCCCCGCACCCCGCAGCGACTGGGAACCGTTCCCCTCTACCAGTCGCTGGGGGCGCCAGGCGCAAAGAAGGGTGGCGCCACTGAAGTTCCGGTTTGGGGCGCACAAAGGGCGTTGCACGATGAAATGACGTCAGGATCTGCACGCGCAGCTGAGCGCGCGCAAAGACTTTGCGCCGACGCTAAATCTCTAGTGAAGTTGGGGAGAGGCGCAGATCACGCTGCGCCCGGCCGCTAGCCGCCTAGCACCCAACATCTCCTCCTCCTAAGGCGCTACCGGCTGGCGCAAGCAACTGAATTTCTAGGCCTAGGTTTTGAACCAATTTAATGGGCCACGTTGCAGTATGCAGAGTTTGTGGGGCCAGCATATGTGGCCCATCTAAGGGCTGGCCGTTGCTAAGGAGACATCCTTCCTCAAAATGAGGAACAGCAACATTGAAGTTTCTATTATGGAATCTGCTATGATCCTTTCAGATGATTAGTGACAGGTTTGGAACAATCCGATTGTCACCTAATTCAGTGAAGGAATTATACTTGACAAAGGCAGTAATAGCACATATTAGTTTGGCTGATACCAGGTCAGACATACTCACTCATCCAAAGAACTTAGCAACCACTTTAAACATTACACAGACCTGTACGTTACAGCTACAGATAATGGTTAGGCCACTCAACGTGTACGTGGTGTACAGGGGTATATCACTGGACTAGTAATCCAGAAGCCTAGACTAATGATCTGGGGGACACGAGTTCAAAATCCCACCATGGCAGCTGGGGAACTTAAATTCAATTCATTAAATAAATCTGGAATTAAAAAGCTAGTATCATTAATGGTGACCATGAAACTACCGGATTGTCATAAAAACCCATCTGGTTCACTAAAGTCCTTTAGGGGAGGAAATCTGCCATCCTTACCTGGTCTGGCCTATATTTTGAGTCCGCAATGCGGTTGACTCTTACCTGCCCGCTGAAATGGCCTAGGAAGCCATTGAATTATATTCAAGAAAGTAACTCACTACCAACTTCTCAAGAGCAATTAGGGATGAGAATAAATGCTGGCTTTGCTGTAAATAAATTTTAAAAATGCTATGCCTATTTGTACCTGAAATTTGGAAATGGGGTCTTACAACTTGCGTAGCACCTCGATTTACATATTTAAGCAGCCTGTGCCATTTTCAGGCAGGCAGGCTGCTCATCCATTTACAGGTGCATCTGAACCTTGAGTGTCAATGAGGCAGAGGAGGTGCCCCCCTTCCCAATTGTCAACTGCTGACCCACCATTTCAGGTAAGAAACAAGTGATGATTGGAAAATCTCCCCCATTGTAGCCCTATAGATAAACACATGTAATAGAGAAGACACAAGCAAAGATGGTAATGTAAACAAATTAATTGCATTCTTTGAGTGAAATATGTTCCTACTGTATGTATTGCGGTCTCTTTCTGTGCAAATGATATATTCTGAACCACTGAGTTTATGCCTCCTGTTCTCCCCTCTGGTAACAGTGCCACTGGGGCAAGGTCGACTGTGGACTTTCAAATTCTTCATAGTGAATGCTAAAGGGATCAGTGGCACCTCTTGATGAAGTATCAGATGAGGAATACCTGTGTAGCCCCATCAAAAAATGTATCCAGGGTGGCATGCTGTCAGAGACAGGCTGGAGCATAAGTTTCAAAGTCCTTCCTCTGCAAATGTTGTGCCATATGTATACGACTAGTGATGGGCACCTCATGACTGGCACTGGACTGACTGAGAACAAAACAATGTGTATCTAAAAGATGATCAAAATCCTGCTTTCAGATTGACTATTTTCTTCCTCCAAAACTATTCAATCAACCTGCAGGCTTTCATGGCTAGTGAGTGATGTGTCAAACATAGCAGCAATCAGAGCATTGTGGAGCATTGCCGTTACATTACTCAGCCCCTAAGCTAACAAGGTTTCCACTTGAGCCAACAGTTGATCTAGTACACAATGGACATCAGAAATGGAGGTACTCAACTGTTAAATCCAAGTATTCAGCTCACACATGGTGGCCACTGAGATGGA
The DNA here is from genome assembly GCF_052327205.1 of Somniosus microcephalus. Taxonomy (NCBI): domain Eukaryota; kingdom Metazoa; phylum Chordata; class Chondrichthyes; order Squaliformes; family Somniosidae; genus Somniosus; species Somniosus microcephalus. Next base: position 282,031,163 of record NC_140989.1, on the reverse strand, counting down.
TAACTACATCTTGCTAAAACTCTCTTCCTCCATAATGTACATGGTGGCCCAAACATTGTGCTTATGACACTGGTATCCCACACTCTAGTTTAAAGGCAGTGATGTGCCATCAATAACTCAAAGACAAGGAGTTTAAAAGATTCAACTGAAGGCTTTTAATCACTAAGAACATTGCAGGTCTTTCCACATCGGGTACGTCTGATAGAATGACTCATACAGCTCTTGAGACCTTTATATGACAAAAGACAGGGGCGTAGCCAATACACACAATAGGAAAAAGGGGGCAGTACACACAATACAAAGCAGGTAAAACACAGGGGCTGATGAAGGCATATATTTCATCACAGGCAGGTCAACTGATTTCTGTAGCTTTCATTTCCTTTGTTTGGGCCTTGGGTCCAGGGCCCCTTGTAATGTGTTATCAGCCTTTTCAAACCATCTTCAGGTTATGCAGTTAGTTCCAATCCTATTTTTTGTAACCTCTCATGCTGGTGACTCACTGGGTTGTAGAGATGCAGGTGGTTCTGCCTTTCTACTGCAGCCTGGTACTGTAGGCACCCTGCAGCCTTCCGGACTCAATATCGAATTCAACAATTTCAGATCATAAGCTCGGCCCCCATTTCATTTTCTCTTGCAATTGTTCCACTCCTTTCCCCCCCCCCCCCTTTCCTTTTGTTTCTCTCTCACACCTGGCAGCTATCTTTTGCCCTGCCAGTACACTTTACACCTAATCCCAGCCTATTACCATCTCGTCTAGCTTCTAATCTCTTTTACTTCTTTTGTTTCTTTTATTCTTTTGTCCGATCGCAGCCCTGCCTTCGATCTAGTTTCTTTTCTTTCCAGTTTTGAAGAAGGGTCCAACCCGAAACGTCAACTCAAATTTCTCTCCACGGATGTTGCCTGACCTGCTGAGCTTTTCCAGCATTTTCTGTTGTTATTTCGGATTTCCAACATCTGCAGTATTTTGCTATCGCACTGTAGTGGTAGTGGTGGTTGTGGTTGTCTTCTGGTGTGGTGCAGTTGTACATTTGTAGTTTGGATGGTCGACATTGTTTTGTGGAGAAAACGCAAGGCTAATTAATATTTGGATTAGTGTACAGGTAAAGTATGAGCGCAAGATCCTCTGTCCCCTCTTTGTCCAATTTCAGGTAGGCAGGGGTAGGAATTGGGCCAGGGAGCTTGCAGAATGGTTTGCAGAGCAGAAAGTCTTGCCCTAAGAGTGCAGAGTACTGTTAGGATGGTTCTACGTAAGGCAGATTAATACTGCACACTAAGAAAGCCAGCTCTGATTATCAACTACACTTCTTAACCAGTAAAGTCCATGGGAAAGCCTAAGACAAGAAAAAAAAGTACCTTTTCGGGCAACCGGAAAATAGATTTCAGTTTCTGTCATGGCCCTGCACTTTACAAACCAAACAATTCTGTAGTGTATGTACCTTTAAGAGAGAACTACTTTTACAGCTCCTGTATACTGTAGTACCGGCAGTGACCACCCCTATATATAAGCCTTGAGCATGCCTCTATACAGCCAGTCTTGAGACTACCCTCCTCCAGTAAACACCTGTTGATTGTTAAGTTACAGCCTCCGTGTAGTTATTGGAAAACATCATACTCTGAGAATCACGGATCCAACAGTGGCGACGAGGTCGATTCGAATCTACCTGCAACTCTGCATTTCCCTTCAAGGATTCGCTCCGGGAGGGCGGTGGAAGAAAGTCGAGGCCAGAAGCACGGGCGTCGACCACGAGCAACCGCCCAGCCGTCCGGCAGAGAGTGAACATCGCAGGGGAGACTGTTGAGAGCCGGGCTTGGTTCCCCAGCCACGACGATCCAGCAACAGACTTGCAACAGGTACAGCGCAGACCCTTCCCGGACAGCGGCGGCTGGAGCCGACCGACGGCAGAGAAAAAGCCGAGCAGCGTCGACGGGGTAAGAGAGAGGGTGAAGCGCACAGGGCGCAGCCGGGGGTTGAAAACCGAGTGGCGTCGAGGAAAAACAAAACAGAGAGAGAGCGGGTAAAGCAGCAGCCGGGTTCAGGACCGAGCGGCGGAAACGGGAAAGGCACACAGGAGAACGCGCAGAGCACAGCCAAGTCTCAAGGGCTGAACAGCGTCCGCGGAGAGAAGAAGGGAGAGCGCGGGAGACGCCATTGAGCCGCGGAGAAGAAGGGAGCGCGCAGGAGACGCCATTTTTAGAAGCCGCAGCGGAGAAGAAGGGCGAGCGCGGGAAGAAAGGAAAGTGCGGGAGACGCCATTTTGTGTCAGCGGAGAAGAAGGGAGAGCGCGGGAGACGCCATTTTTGACAGTTAAATCACACCCAGGGATGCCGAAGAGTGGCAGTATCTCTGCGTTCGACAATGAAGTCGAAGATTGGGCGACATATGTGGAACGCATTGAGGTGTACTGCAGGGCGAATGAAGTGCCAGATGCTAGGAAAGCACTGGTTTTGTTCAATTCCATGGGTGCAAAAACTTATGGATTACTGCGAAACCTAATAACCCCAGAGAAGCCCGTGGATAAGAATTTCGAAAGCATAGTAGAAATCCTACAGGACCACTTAAACCCCACACTGCTGCTGATAGCAGAAAGATTTAAGTTCCACAAAAGGAACCAGCATAAAGACGAAAGTAATGCTGAGTACTTAACGGAACTGCGCAAACTATCGAAACACTGCCAGTTTGGAGTGGGACTAGCAGATACGTTAAGGGACAAGTTTGTGTGTGGGCTTCAAAGTGAAGGAACCCAGAAACGGCTTCTATCAGAAAAGGATCTTACGCTGGACAAGGCTTTCAGCATGGCAGTATCACACGAAGCAGCCGCAAGGGGCGCTGCAGAGATACAACGGAGACCGCAAGAATATGGCACCAATGAAATGTCATATGGAGCAGGGAAGTGTTATCGCTGCGGCAGAACAACACATGACCAGAAAGATTGTTGGTTCAAGGACCAAGTGTGCAGACAGTGTGGAAAAGCAGGACACATAGCAAGAGTCTGCAGGTCAGGGAAGAAAACCAACAGCAAGAAATCTCCACAGGAGAAGTACAAAAAGGTACATAAGGTGATGGACAGTCGTTCAGACGAACAGAAAAGTGATACAGACTCCGGAAGCAAGGAGCTGGGTTGTCTGAAACTACATAAGGTAACCAAAATGGAGGATCACCAGACTATCTGGGTCACACTCAAGATAGACGGAGTCCAAGTGAAAATGGAATTGGACACAGGATAAGCCCTAACAGCCATAAACCAAAGGGACTAAAAGCGGCTATTTTCACATATACCCTTGAAAGCTACAGAGATTGTCTTGAAGACGTACATGTAAGAATTCGCAATAATTTACAGTTCTGAAGATCAATTTTTTTTGATTAAAGAATCCCTGGGCGTAGTGCTTTTAAATTTCCAGGGATAAAAATGGCTGTCGCACCACATGGCTGAAGACAAAAGAGGCTTGGAATGCAGCTTTCTTTGTCTGGAAGTAAGGTTCAATGAAGACAAAGGACAATGCTTTGTTTACAAAGCAATTTAATGCTATTAGCATTTGTTTGTATATCGAGTGGATACATCTAAACTGCAGAAGAGACTTTTGTACCTTGAATGGGAAACGTTTAACAATTGAATGGGTCTAAATCACTTAGCATTCTGGACAATAGAGCAGTTGTATTTCCCTTTTGTTTCAGCCCAGGGAGCTCCGAAAGACACATTAATCCAGTCCAACCACTCTGAGTTAGCCAATCACAGCTTTCTCTTGTGTATTGGACCCTTTGGGCGGGGAATTTTGCACACAGCCCTTGCAAGGCAGAACGGCAGGGGCCTCACCAGGTATAAAGATAGCGGCTGAGAAGCTATCTCTCTCTCTTACTTTGCTGGACCAAAGGTGAGCAGAGTGTTCTGACTCCTCAACAAGGCAACCTAGCAGGAGTTAAGGGGTGGTGATTTAAGGGTATTGCTAAGATTGTTTAAATAACATTGTAGCCATTGTATCCCTCGTTTTCATCATCTGCAACCCCCTGTTATATAGTTTTACTGTAATTACTGTGTTCATGTGGTATAGTTTATTCCTGGATTGTAGTTTATTTAGGTAATAAAACTTGATTTTTTTTCTCTCATCCAAATCATTTGTTCCGTTTTAAAATCATTAATTGTAAGTTCCTCCACTCAGGACTAGAGGAGGGGTAGCGATTCGGAACCGCTGTTTTAAAATTGGTTTTATTGGAATTGGTCTGAATGCAGGCAAAGGCTGCAAGACCAGGAAAATTACTTTCAACCAGTTTAAAGAAGCCCCCAACCCTTACATACACGGGGCAAAAAGTTTACCCCAAAGGAAAAATAAGGGTGAAAGTGATATACAAAGGCCAGGAAATACCTAAAATGGACCTATATGTATTGCCAGATGGAGGACCACCACTACTAGGACGTGAATGGATCCAGAAGATACAATTAGATTGGCATTCCATACAGGCACTGAAGGTTGAGGCCAAAAAGGATGACGACGTCACACCTGGACGACTGTCAAAAATGCTAACTGACGCAAAAGAAGTGTTCCAGGAGGGACTCGGAACACTGAAAGGCATAACAGCAATGATTAAAATAGAGGAAAATGCAAGCCCAAAGTTTCTTAAGGCCAGACCAGTGCCTTATGCGATCCGACCAGCCGTCGAAGCAGAGCGGGAAGGGTTGGAACGTTCAGGAGTACTGTCCAAAGTAGACTGGAGCGAGTGGGCTACACCCATCGTTCCTGTAATGAAGAGGTCGTTGAGTAATATGCCTGGGGAACCAAAGAAGGTCCGCATCTGTGGGGATTTTAAGGTGACAGTGAACCCAGTCCTTCACACGGTACAATATCCGCTTCCACGGATTGAGGATATTTTCGCCTCGCTATCTGGAGGTAAACGCTTCACCAAAATTGATCTAGCCCAGGTGTACTTGCAAATGGAGGTAGAAGAAGCCTCGAAACAATACCTCACGATCAACACTCATAAAGGTCTCTACCAATACAACCGGCAAGTGTTCGGGGTAGCATCGGCTCCGGCTATTTGGCAAAGGGCGATGGATCAAGTCCTGCAAGGGATTCCAGGGACCCAGTGTTATTTGGACGACCTCCTGGTCACGGGTGAAAATGACAGGGATCACCTCGCCAACCTGGATAAGGTGCTCACTAGATTAAAGGAATATGGTCTACGAGCTAATCGCCACAAGTGTGAGTTTTTCCAGAAGCAGACCTTGTATTGTGGCCACGTTATTGATGAAGAGGGGTTACATAAGTCCCCTGAAAAGATTGAGGCAGTAGTCAAGGCTCCAGCACCGGAAAATGTGTCACAACTGAGGTCGTTCCTCGGGCTGGTGAACTACTACCATAAGTTCTTACCAAATTTGTCTACAGTATTACACCCACTGAACACCCTACTCAAAAGAGGTGTTGGCCCATTTCAACCCAGCACTACCAATTCGGTTGGCATGTGATGCATCACCCTATGGTATTGGAGCGGTGCTGTCACACAAATTCCCAGACGGGTTGGAGAGGGCAGTAGCCTTTGCGTCTCGGTCACTAACCTCAGCCGAGCGCAACTACACCCAGATTGACAGGGAGGCCCTCAGCCTAGTATGGGGAGTAAAAACATTCAACCACTATCTGCATGGGCCGAAGTTCACCTTGCTGACTGACCACCAACCACTTGTCTCCATCTTTAATCCAAAGAAGGGCATTCCGGTGATGACTGCACAACGGTTACAAAGATGGTCCCTTTTTCTAGGGGCGAACCAATATGAAATAGAATATAAAGGCACGAAACAGCATGGAAACGCTGATTGGCTATCACGCCTGCCACTGCCTACTGTGGAGGAAGCACCAGCAGTGGACCCTATCGAGATATTTTATTCATCAATAATTGAACGATTGCCAGTAACTAACACAGATATAGAGAAGGAGACCCGCAATGATCCGACACTGTCTCGGATATATGATTTGACGGTGAGGGGATGGCCAACACATGGCGACTCACTGTTGCCAGCATTCTCATCCAGAAGAGAACAGCTGTCAGTATGCCAGGGGACAGTGATGTGTGGATCCCGAGTGGTAATTCCACCCAAGTTAAGGGAGAGAGTGCTAGATGAGCTTCACGAAGGTCACCTGGGAGGGGTGAAAATGAAAAGCCTTGCTAGGGCTTATGTGTGGTGGCCGGGGATCGATCAACAAATCGAGGACCTAACCAAGAGCTGCTCAGGATGCCAGAAGGTCCAAAATGCACCGCCACATGCCCCTCTACACCCATGGGAGTGGCCCTCCACTCCATGGCAACGGGTGCATATTGATTTTGCTGGTCCATTCATGAACTCAATGTTCTTAATAGCAGTGGATGCTCACTCGAAATGGCCTGAGGTGATAAAAATGTCCTCAACCACTACAGAGAAAATGATTGCAGTCCTACGGACCATTTTTGCCAGGAATGGCTTGCCAGAGCAGATTTGCTCTGATAATGGACCACAGTTTGTGTCCGAAGAGTTTCGGAAATTTATGAGAAGGAATGGGGTAAGGCATTACACATCCGCCCCGTATCATCCAGCCACAAATGGATTGGCTGAGAGGTTCGTACAAACCTTTAAAAAGGCGATAAAGGCCATGTGCGATGATGAAATTCCACTACAGCATAAGGTGGACAATTTCCTGTTAGCCTACAGAAATGCGACACATGCAGTTACCAACCAGACCCCGGCCATGATGTTCTTTAACCGAAGGTTGAGATCTCATCTGGATTTGCTCAGACCAAATGTGCGAAGAAATGTTGAGGATAAACAATTCCAACACATCAATGAGAAGCCGACAAGGAGCTTCAATGTAGGACAACCAGTCTTGGCCTGTGACTACCGAACAGAGAAATGGCAACCCGGAATGATATGCACATGGCAGGGGCCATTTATGTACACAGTGGATGTCGGGGAGAACATTGTGAGGCGCCACGTCGATCAGATCTTAGCGTCACAGGAACGAGTCAACCCCATGTCTCGCGTACCTGGGGATGAACCCGACATACCAGTAGCATCTACCTCAGAAACAGTAGCAGTGGAAACTGATGAACTAGCCGAAAAAGGGGGCCAGAATCGCCTCCGCGCCAAGAACAAGAACCTCAGGAAAGGCGCTATCCAGAAAGGATCAGGAAGCCGCCCCAAAGACTGAATCTATAAATGGACTATTTCTGTTTAATGTGCATGTTAAAGTGTTAATTGTTATTTGAATATTATGGGTACTGCGAATCTAAAAGGGGAGGAATTGTAGTGTATGTACCTTTAAGAGAGAACTACTTTTACAGCTCCTGTATACTGTAGCACCGGCAGTGACCACCCCTGTATATAAGCCTTGAGCATGCCTCTGTACTGCCAGTCTTTAGACTACCCTACTCCAGTAAACACCTGTTGATTGTTAAGTTACAGCCTCCGTGTAGTTATTGGAAAACATCATACTCTAAGAATCACGGATCCAACAAATTCCACAGCAGCTTCTTGCGTAAAGTCTCCTGTAGCCCAGCACTATCTTGTGTGCCTGTAAATTAAAAGCAAGATCTTAGTTGATTTTCTTCTTGATGTCGTGGACTCTCTGAGCGCCTGTCATCTCCCATGGGTAGTGTATGTGGAGTTGACACAGCTGGAGATCTCCTTCCAGGGTTGCTTTCTTGCTTGTGGATTTGGGGTGTGTGCCAGGGTAACTATTGCTTCTTCCTGGCCAATGCCTCTTGTTCAGTCAAACTCCCCACTGCATCGATAAAACATGCTTTTCTGGTTGATTTTTCCATTCTGGCTATAAAGTTTCCAGTCAGCACATCTATGTTGGCAAAGAGCTTGTTTTACCTAGGGGTTAGGTAGTTCAGTTCCTACTTGTTAGGGTGCTAAATTGTGATAATAGCTGTGATTGGTTGAAAGCTGTTTGCTAAACTTGATTAAAATAAAGTGGGCAGCATGGGTGGCACAACAGGAAACTTCAGAATTCCCACCAGTTGGAAATTCTTCACGTTAACTTACAAAGAGGTGCATTAGAAGCCCAAAGACAAATATTAATCTCCACATTGATACCAAAGCTTTTCAGGGGTTGAATCATTACACCACGTGTTTCAATGCGTCATTCCTGTGTAATGCACATAGCTCTTACAAGTCAAAATGAGCAGAATTCCAGTAGCCTCAGATGGCAAAATATTATGGCCTAGAATTTCATCAAAATGAGTTATGCCCCTGTAAGGTTCGAAAATTTCTGCACAACCCCAGAACACAAGGAAAGTCATTTTAAAATGATTTTGGGAACATCACAGAAGAAATCTGGAAAAGGGGTAAACGTGTGGTTGGGCCAAACAAAAGATTTTCAAAGAGTTAATTTAAGGAAGAGACCTTTTTGGACTGTTTTAAAGAGTTATTGGGCAAAAGGGGTTTAAAATAAAATCCCAGGAAGATTTGGCTGGTTTAAAAGACATGTTCAGGCTTGCAAAAAGCTGGAACAACGGGGAGGTGGGGTGGGCCCCCAAGGTTTGGACATTGGACTGCCTAAGGAATGTCCAGGGCCGCCCCAGTTTTACATAAGGACAATGAAGCCTGTTTTCCTGCCAAGATGTCGCAGAGCCAGGTATCGAGTAAACAGGACATGTCCCCAGCCATACAAAAGAAAGAACATTAGCCCTACAGGTCACCATAAACAAACCACAGTCCAAAGTCAATTAAAGAGATTGACAAAAGTTTTGCATTTTAAAACTGGTTTCAAGGCAATCCCAAAACCAGTTAAAGGCCGATTAAGTCTAGATGAACCATCCCCTAAACTCGTTAAGTTTGGATGGGCCATCCCCGAAGCTCGTTAAAGTTTTAAAAGACATTAAAAATAACGAGCCCGCCAAATTTAACTAAGGAAACCGAGATTTGGCGGTCAGATAAGCCAGGCCCCAAATTAGTATAATTGAGGCCTGCCTTTTCAGTTCAGTAGTACAGACAAGTGCAGTACAGACAGCGGAGACAGTTCAAACGGACAGCCAGTCCGAGTTCAAGTTCAGCCAACCAGCTCAAGAGAGAGATCATCATCGGAGACTCGAAGGAAGAAAGAAGAAACAGAGATCGCGGCAACCAAAGGCCTACAGAAATCAACACCCACCAATATTACCACCAACCAGGTAATATTGGGCCACCGCGACCAACAAGGAACCAACTGCCGAAAAACTCATGAACCAAAGACTTGTTTCCACTCTACAGGCTAGTCTGACTTACCGCTGGGTAAGATTTGGACACAAAAGACTCTAAAACTAGCCCTAACCAAAGAAAATTGGGTACTTACCCGATAGATCCAACAGCGCAACTAACCGCATCAGTGGACCAAACCCAACTGAAGACCCAACGCAGGTGCAGTCTTCTACCACGTCCGAGGTACGGCAGGCCCCAACCGCCACAACTAAAGAGAACCCCGAAATCGCAAACCTCTACAACTGTCAAGAAAGTCATTTTGGTATGCATTTCCTGGTCCTCTGGATTCCAGCCTAGCTAGTGTAGTGGGGTTGGAAGGGAAAGGGATTTTGTACATTGTAATTCACCCTTGCTTATTCCATGTGTTCCCCACCCTTTTAAAGTGTAAGTTTTATTGTATTGTATATTTTCCTGTCTCAAAAATAAAGATCTGAATTCTTTTTGACTAACCCAGGTGTCTGTTGCAAGTTTATTACGACCCCCAAATAAGTCCAAAGTCTAGAACAAAAGGGAGTGGGAGCGATTCGAACCGCTCAAAGGAGTCAGAGGTGAAGCTGACAAACAACACCCTCACCACCACCCCTTACACCCCTTTAAAAAAAAATGCGCTCAAACATCGAAGGAGGTTTGAGGAACATCAGACCTCTGCAGGCTCTGTGGGTGTAAGCCTTGGCTCAGTGGTAGCACTCTCACCTCTGAGTCAGAAAGTCATGAGTTCAAGTGCCACTCCAGTGACTAGAGCACATAATTTATGTTAGCACTTTAGTGCAGTCCTGAGGGAGTGTTGCACTGCCATCTTTTGAATGAAATGTTAAAGAGAAGGCTAATCTGCTCTCTCAGGTGAATGTAAAAGGTCCCATGACAGTATTTGAAGAAGGGCAGGGGATGGGGGCTGGGGGGAGGTACTCTTGGTGCCCTGGCCAATATTTATCCCTCAACCAAATTCACTAAAACAGAGTATCGGGTCATTTATCTCATTGCTGTTTGTGGGACCTTGCTGAACGCAAATTGGCTGCCATGTTTGCCTACATCACAACAGTGACGTCAATGAAGTACAAAAGTAGTTGATTGGCAATGACGCACTTTGGGGCATCCTGAGGACATGAAAGGCGATACATAAATGCAAGTATTTTCTTTCTCAGGTCGATCTCCAAGGATGTGCAGCAACCGACAGGTGTGACTCTCGAGTCTATAGATGTCCATTTGTGACAACACCAGGAAAGCTTTGTCTTCATTGCAGGCACCAATGGAGTGAGTGGGAGCCTCACTGGAATCTGCAGCAGCTCCCCAGCTAAGAAGCAGCCAGAGACCAGTTTATGCCTCCACCTCCACTGAAACACAGACTGCAGCTTTGGAGACAATAGGGGGCAGATTGAAGCGCAACATGAATTGCAGCTTCCAGATCGTGCCAACCGCTGTGCCTCAGGGCTTTCAGGATCTGAAAGTTGCCATTAGACCAACCATGCAGCTAATCACTAGGGGTCGCAGATCCAGGGCCCAGTGGAATGGCAATGGCTGATACTGATGTCTCACACAACAGCAAAAAATATCAGGCCCCGGGAATCCCTCCTCAAAACACTCTACCAGTGGAATGCGGGAGGTGAGACCAGGCTGCCCAGGAGCACCCTCCAGAGATGCAGCCAGCAGCGACTTCCTGCCAGGAGTCAGCAGCCATGAGACAAAGGACCCCTCAGTCCCAAGACTCTTCTGTACAGCATGAGGAGCCAACCACCTCCCACAATCCAGGCCCACAGGTGACACTTAGAAGAAGCACTAGAATAGGTGATAGACCTTGTAGGTACCCAGGGGAAGCATAATGTTAGGAAAGAGTGGGTTGATTGTTTGCGCTTTGCAATTATTGTATTAAAATAGATGGTGCCCTGATTTTATGCTATGTTATTCATTGAGATTACAGCCATACAAGAAAGGTGCACTCAGTTGGTGCTGATTATTCACTCAGGTGATGTTTACTGACACGGTCATGTTGGGGTAAAGAGGGCTTAATGTGTTGTCTTGTGGTAAAATGGGTCGTGGATTGAGGGAATGTCTCTCTATTTGCAAGTGGGGGGAAGGACGTCAGGCTGTGATATCCAAGGTAAACTGCGTAATGCAGAAGAGGGGAACCTCCAAGAGGATCTGTCCTCTCTGGTCCTTGAGTATTCAGCAAGCACTCCTCTGAGTGCACATCATCCTGATGGTGTCCTCCATGTAGTTCTTGATCCACTGGAGCCTGGGCCTCCTCCTTAGCCATGTCAAAGCTCAGTGCTTTCTGAATGGCAACGTTGTGAAGGGCACAGAAGGCTATCACTATTCTGGACACCTGATCTGGAGCATACTTCAGATCCTCTCCTGGTCTGTCCAGGCAGCAAAAGGGTGTTTTCAACACCTGATGTCCCTCTCAATCTCTCTCTCTCTCTCTCTCTCTCTCAGGCAGTCACTCAGAACCGAGGATGCCTTGTTCCACATTAAAAATGAGTTCTCGGGTGACTGATGAGTCCAATGCGGGACCTACAGTCTCTGTCACAGGTGGGACAGATGGTGGTTGAATGGGCGGGAGGGTGGGGTGCTTGAGTTGACGTGCGCTCCTTACGCTGCTTGCGCTTGGCTTCCGCTTGCTCCCGGCGAAGAGACTCGAGGTGTTCGTCTCCTTCCTGGATGCTTCTCCTCCACTTTGTGTGGTCTTGGGCCAGGGATTCTCAGGTGTCGGTGGGGATGTTACACTTTTTCAAGGAAGCTTTGAGGGTGTCCTTGAAGCATTTCCTCTGCCCACCTGGGGCTCTCTTGCCGCGTTGGAGCTCCGAGTAGAGCGATTGTTTTGGGAGTCTCGTATCGGGCATGTGGACGATGTGATCCATCCATCGGAGCTGATCGAGCGTGGTCAAAGCTTCGATGCTGGGGATGTTGGCCTAAGCGAGAACATGACGTTGGTGCACGTATCCTGCCAATGGATTTGCAGGATCTTGCGGAGGCAGCGTTGGTGGTACCTCTCCAGTGCATTGAGGTGCCTGCTGTACATGGTCCATGTCTCTGAGGCATACAGGAGGGTGGGTATTACTACTGCTCTGTAGACCATGAGCTTGGTGCCGGGTTTGAGGTCCTGGACTTCAAACACTCTCTTCCTCAGGTGACCGAAGGCTGCAATGGCACACTGAAGGCGGTGTTGGACTTCACTCTCAATCACCAGCCTGGAAGCTGCATGTGAGTCATTGTAGCGCTCCTCTGCTGCTATTCTAGAGGAACTACGAAATAAAACACCATCACCTCCAAGTTCCCCTCCAAGTCACATGCCATCCTGACTTGGAAATATATCGTTCCTTCATCGTCGCTGGGTCTAAATCCTGGCACTCCCTCAGAATATAAAAAGAAATAGTAAAGTATTCTACAGACACATTAATAACAAAAGGAAAATTAAGATAGGGATAGGGCTACTAAGGGATGCACAATATAAACTCACAGGTAATGACAGAAATATTGAATAACTACTTTGTCTCAGTATTTACCAGGGTGACATGACATTAGAAGAGATTGAAAAAGATAGCGAGACATTTCAGATAGAACTAGACAAATTTGAAGATGATAAAACCCCTGGTCCAGATGGAAAGGGGGATAGTGCCAGAGGATTGGCGGACAGCTAACGTTATTCCAATATTTAAAAAGGGAGATAGAACAAATCCAGGGAACTATAGACCAGTTAGCTGAAAGATGTAGTGGAAAAGCATCTAGGAACCGAGAATATATTAAAGAGTAGTCAGCACAGATTTCAAAAGGGTTGGTCATGCTTGACCAACCTTATTGAATTCTTTGAAGAAGTAACAGAAAGAGTAGACAAGGACTTTGAAAAGGCTTTATATAAGGTACCATATGGTAGACTCATGACTAAGGTCAGAGCATGCGGAGTTAGGGGACAAATAGTAGAATAGCTAGCAAACTGGCTACAAAACAGAAAACAGACTAAGGGTTAACGGTAGTTACTCAGACTGGCAGAAGGCGGGAAGTGGTGCTCCCTCTCAGGCCACGCAGCAATGGGAAAGGTCCCGCGCAGGCCGCTCACCGACTTCTCCATTGTAAATACTGCTCATGCACGGAAATTTACAGGGACTGTGTACTAAAAGAAACAGGCCACGCAGAACAAAGCACAACTTACAGGGAACATTGCTCGGGACTCAGAAGTACTATATCAGAATTTGCGGATGACACCAAATTGGGGAGTATAGTTAATACTGAGGAAGACTGCGACAAAATACAAGAAGACATTAATAAACTTACAGAATTGGCGTGTATAGAACCTTGGTTAGACCACAGAGTATTGTCCACAGTTCTGGTTGCCATATTATGAAAAGGATATAAAAGCACAACAACAATTTACAAGGATGATACCAGAACTGAGAGGTTATACCTATCAGGAAGGATTGAACAGACTGGGGCTCTTTTCTCTAGAAAAGAGAAGGCTGAGGGGTGACCTATTAGAGGTATTTAAGATTATGAAAGGGTTCGATAGGGTAGACGTAGAGAAGATGTTTCCACTTGTGGGGAATCCAAAACTAGGGGCCATAAATATAAGATAGTCACTAAGAAATCCATTAAGGAGTTCTTGAGAAACTTCTTTACTCACAGAGTGGTTAGAATGTGGAACTTACTGCCACATGGAGTGGTTAAGGCGAATAGCATAGATGCATTTAAGAGGAAGCTAGATAAGCACATGAAAGAAATAGAATGATATGTTGATAAGGTGAGATGAAGTAAGTTGGGATTTCGGCCAAAATCGGGCAAGGTGTATCTTGGGCAGCTGATCTAATGTTGCCTGTTTTACTCGATCACCAACAGTTAAAATTACTCCACTTGAGTGCAAGAGCAGTGCAAACCCAGGAAACTCAGAGATGCGATGCCACTGGCTGTCACTCTGATATATGCAAATGAGGCCAGTGGCAATAGCAGGAGGGCTGAAAAAGTGCATGGAAGCATTTTAAAGGTGCACAAGTGGCAGAAATGGCTTCCACTGACATTTCCTCACTAAAAAAGTTTCCTGTGCTGTTCATGCATGGTCCGCACGCCAAAAACAATGAGGAAATTCACCTCCTATATTATAGATGTTAGGGGCTCACACGGTTGTTATGCTTAATATGTAGAGATCCTCAATGTGATTGCAAATATTGCTTCCTAACTGTATATAGTAAAGAAAGAGCTTGTATTACTGAAGCACCTTAACATGTTCTCCACACATCCCAAACTGCTTTAGAACTAATGGATTACTTTTGATTGCAGGCACTGTTCTTCTGTAGGCACACATGGCAGTCAATGTGCGTGAAGCGAAATCCTTACAAACAGTAACTGAGATGAAAGATGAATCTGTTTTTGGTGGTGTTGAGAGAGTGTAGAAATAAATCCCACTTTTCCACAGCAACTTCACTACTGACTTCAGAACTATATTGCCAGGATCAGCACATAGTCTGAATAGATTTATTTATGATCACATGACTTGGGCCTCAAAAATATGTACTGAGGCACTAAATTTGACATCCAGAGAATTTGGGTGGTTACCAAAGAAAATAAATAACTTTTACCCACTTCTTCTTAATACTTTATGTATTATATGTATATAAATATTTCCCATCAACGAGTTGATGGGACGTAATAAACAATGAGAAACATGTTGCAATTTTGAATTTATTCTGTTCATTTTAAGTTAAGTGTGTCAATCTTACAGTGGCTATGAGCCTAATTGCCTTCAAGGTTAGGTGGCTGGATAACTTTCACATTTGCACTTAGCAACTGCATTTTTCCTACATATCTATGCCATTCTGATGACAGTGGATAAAAATAACTCTTTCCTTGTCAGTATTTGCAATAAAAAGGGAGTTGACAGAAGCTGAAGTCATTTATTTATATTAAACACTATTACCTTTCAGTTTCCTGCTTTCTTTTTTACTGGCAGTTGACAGTACTGTAATGTTAAAGGCGTCAGCTTTTTCAATGCTGTAGGCTTACAAAGACTCAGTCTGCAGTTTTCTACCCCTCCACATTTTCTTCTCCCCTTTCCTGAACACAGTGAGGGTAATTTTGCGATAGAATAAAACGCATGATAGCAAAATGGCAAGCGGTTTTACATCTCTCCCGATATTTACTTCCATTGAAGTCAAAATTAACCCCAGTGACTCATGATGATGGGCCCGGTTCCACAGGCGCTGGTAGCCTACTGGCATGTTGTCCAAGTGGTTGAGCGAAGCTAACCGTGAGTGTTGTCAGACTCTTCAGACATGGAGAGTGGAGGTGGGGAAAGTGGTGGCCCAACCAAGCCTGATGCTGTTCCCACCCAAGTTCATGAATGCATGTTCCCGCAAGAGTCATTAAATAGGCCTGGGGCATGGAAACCTTAGCTGAATTTTACCCTCCCTTGTCAGGGACACTGAAGCCATTCCAGTTGAGGTCCAGCATATGTTACAGTATAATACACTTGACTTTCAATTGATACAATTAATGTTCTATCATAACACTGAAGACAGAGAACTATTTGATGTAAATTTAGTCATGTAATTTCCACAAAGCCTTAAATTGGATCTAATGTCTTGAGAGTTACAGTGACTATTCAGAAAATAATGTTTAATATTTGTAAAACAGGAGTTTAATGTTCAATATAATCTTGTTATTAGGAACTTTGTGGAGGGAAGCAATTTATATCTTTAAATCGCTAAATATGTGTATTTTCTTCTCAGTAATTCCCCCACACCAACATAACTCCTCTAATGAGTATTCATTGTTTTCTACCCTTCAGTCAATTTCTTATCCATTCCCAGGATTTACTCTGAATCCCTAATGTTTTGAGGTTAATTAACAGACTTTCATGTAAAACTTTGTCAAAAGCCTTTTGGCAGTTCAGGTACACCACATCGTAGGGCCTACCATCGTCCACTTGGGTTGTCACTTCCTCAAAGATGTCAAGGAGGTTAATCAGGCAGGTTCTTCCACTTACTATTGTACAGATAATACTCAAATTTACTCTTAATAATTGATTCCATTATTGTACACAGAACGGAAGTAAGACCTGTGGTAGCGTGGCCAAACAGTCTAAGGCGCTAGATTAAGGCTCTATTCTCTGTGAGGGCATGAGTTTGAATCACACCATGGCCAGAATTTGTGCGCTGCTTTTTTTTATGGGGTGTGGGACTAAACTGGACAGCTCTTTCAAAGAGCCAGCACAAGCATGACAGGCCGAATGGCCTCCTTCTGTGCTGTAAGATTCCATAAGACTAATCAGTTTGTTGTTTCCTGTATCTATTTTGTCCCCCTGTTTGAATTTGGGCATCACGTTAGTCTGTTTCCACTTCACCAGTACCCAGTGACTCTCTGATAACAATTGTCTGTGGCTCATAAATCTCCTCTCTGTAATGTCATCTTAATAACGTAATTACAAGTCTCCCAAGCAGTTGTAGTGGAGTGCCATTTATTCAGTCCTGACTCTGTGTCTCGTAGTACAGTACTTCAAGCATGGCCAAGATGGCGTCGGATCCCGCCCCCGGATATGACGTCAGCCGTCAACCAGCTGTCAAACAAACCCTGCTGTCTTTACGACAGCTATGGTTATCCGTACATCTTCCCCCTTCAATGAAGACATAACACAGTAACAACATAACATAACATAACACATAGAACACTTGTTAACATCATATAGAAACAGTCAGTGTAACTACACCGTTAAACTAATTGCAGGTAGGTATAAACCTTACCCACACCCAGGAGTCCATTAACTGTTTACAGTCTTCTCAATCCCTGTCTACAGGTCAAGTTTAACTACAGGCTTTCTGGTGCGCTGTGACCTGCGTGGCTGAACGGGTGTTTGCTGAACCACCCCAGTTGTATCCCTTAAGTTCATGTCTGTACCACACAGGTCCCTTGTCACATTATCACTACTGTGTCCTTCATCACTTTGTGGCATTTCCCTCATCTCGTCTCTTTGTGGCATTTCCCTCATCTCGTCTCTTTGTGGCATTTCCCTCATCTCGTCATCCTCTCCGTCCTCCTGAGGCTGAAAGGTCTCTGTGGTTTTCAGTAGGTGCCTCCTGTTTCTGCAAAACACATTGCCGTTCTCTGTCATGACACTGTATGACCTGGGGGTGACCTGTTGTAGAACGGTGGCTCTTTTAGGCCATGACTCAGGCCCTTCAATGCGAACTATATCTTTCTCCTGTAGAGGCACTAGTGTAGTGGCTGTGCGGTCATGAAGTGTTTTTTGTTTCTGTTGTAGTTTCCGAGCCTTGTCTGCCCACACCTCATCTCTGTGGTCAGGTGTGACATAACTGGGAAGTCGTGTACGGATTTTCCGACCCAGTAAGAGCTCAGCTGGAGACTTGCCACTTGCTAGCGGGCCCACCCTGTACGACATCAGGGCCAGATATGGGTCAGTGTTGCTGTGTGCTGCTTTCTTTAATAGTCTTTTCACAATCTGTACCCCCTTCTCCGCTTTTCCATTAACCTGAGGATAGGGTGGACTGGAGGTTACATGATTAAACTCATACTCTGAAGCAAATGACTGAAACTCATGACTGGCATAGGGAGGGCCATTATCAGAGACCAGGGTTAGAGGGATGCCCTGCCTGGCAAAGATTGACTTCAGGTGAGTTATCACAGCTCTTGATGTGGTACTGGACAAGAGAGCCATCTCCGGATAATTGGAATAATAATCAATAACTAACAAATAGTCTTTTCCTTCATAGTGAAATGTATCAGTTCCGACCTCTTCCCAAGGTTGCGATGGGAGCTCTGTGGTAATGAGGGGCTCTTTTGTTTGCTTGTAGTGATACTCCTGACATGTAGCACACTCACTGATCAACTAGTCAATATCAGAGTTCATGTTTGGCCAGTAGAGTGCCTCACGTGCTCTCCTTTTTGACGTTTCTGCACCCAGGTGCCCTTCATGTATCCTGTTGAGCATTTCTCGGCGCATAGAGGTGGGCACTACTATCCTGTCACACTTAAGCAGTAGTCCATTGACCACAGAGAGCTCAGACTGAATGTGATAATATTGTTTACATGACCCTTTCTTCCAGCCCTCTTGAAGATTTCTCATTACTTTTCTCAGGACTGGGTCCTTTGATGTCTCTGTGACTATCACTGATAGTTGTTCCTGTGTGGCGGGCAATGCTGCGTAGACCATATCCACATGAAGAGCCACATCCTCTTCTGATTCACTGTTTTGTGTGGCGTAAGGCACAGCCCTGGATAGTGTGTCTGCAATGAACATTTGTGTCCCTGGCACATATGTTAGCTCAAAATCGTAACGTTGAAGTCTCATCATTAGGCGTTGTATCCGTGGTGACATGTCACACAGATTCTTCTTTGTGATCCCTAGCAGTGGCTTATGGTCCGTTTCTAGGATAACCTTGGGAAGACCATAGATGTAGGTATGAAATTTTTCACACCCAAATGCCAAGCCAAGGCACTCCTTCTGGATTTGCGCGTACCGGCGCTCTGTAGCCATCATGGAGCATGACGCATACGCCACTGATCGCCATTCTCCTTCATCTTCCTGTAGAAGGACAGCCCCTAATCCATTCTTAGAGGCATCTGTGGACACTTCTGTCCTCTTTTTAGCAGCCCCTTCCATTCTCTCTCATGTTCATGTCCCCATTGGAACTCTGTCTCTTGGTGCAGCAGTTTTCTCAGATGAACAGTTTACACTGCTAGATTTGGAATGAATTTTCCTAGGTTGTTAACCATGCCAAGGGCCCACTGAACCCCTTTCTTGTCCTTTGGTTTCTCCATGTCATGTATAGCCTTTACCTTTGACTTGTCTGGCTGAATCCCCTCTGTAGAGATCTTGGGGGAGAAATTGGGTATAGCCCCGTTTGGGGCGTTAGAATTGGCGCTGTGCAAATTTTTTCGCCAGGCGCAACTTATCGCCACCTCGAGCGATATTGGGTTGCTGCGCCCCTAAAGGTGATTGCGGCGTTGATTCAGGCGCTGCACGGGAGTCTTAAGGCGCTAACCCAGCGGCGCTACTCAATATGTCGGTGGCCGGGCGCAGCGCAAGTGCTGTCAATAATCGATTACCCGAGACATGCTGGCGCCGGCCAGCTCTTAAAGGGGCGGGTCAATTAGGAGCAGTAGCCACACTCTGCGCCTTGTAGGCCTCAAAATCGGCGCTGTGCTTTCTGTGGCGTTCCAAACTTTGAACATATGGAGAGGGTGCGGCAGAGAGCGGAGTGCTTTACCGATGGGGCATTGGATGCTTTGGTTGGCGAAGTGGAGCGCCGACAATGGCAGGAGGCCTAATCAGAGCGAGTACCGCAGGGTTTGGAGGGAAGTTTGTCAAAGAGTCACCTCAACCAACGTGGTGGCCAGGACTCCTGTGCAATGCAGGAAGAAGTTCAATGACCTCACTCGGGTCATTAGGGTGAGTGCCTTTTTTGCCATCTTCTTCATCCCTCCATCTGCACCTGACATTATGGCCAGAGGGTGCGCAAAGCCCCAATGGCCATCTGTCAGCCAGCACCCATGGCCCTTTTTGGAAACACACACGCACATTCAGCTCAATGCATAATGGAAGGGCTAATCTACCATGGGGGCATGTGATGTCAGCTCAATGCATAATGGAAGGGCTAATCTACCATGGGGGGCATGTGATGTCAGCTCAATGCATAATGGAAGGGCTAATCTGCCATGGGGGGCATGTGATGTCAGCTCAGGCCAGCATGTTTCATCACTTCCTGTCCTTTCTCCTGCAGGCCAAGCTGGCCAGGAACCGGAGGGAGCAGCTTCGCACCGGAGGAGGCCCTCCTCAGCTGCAGACAGTGACGGACCTGGAGGAACAAGTCCACCAGATTGTTGGAGGCCGGATGACTGGTCCTGTCACCACTGGAGCTGCCGACCCCATTGTGCACAGCGATGGTAAGGTCATCACCTTTTTGAACTCTCTCCTTCCACTTCTTCCCCCCACCAGCATGCTTTTTCACTCTGGACCCATGTCAGAGCATTGCAGCACTCATGCATCCCTTGCTGCCACCCTGTCCTTTCACTAAAGGCACTCTTCAACCTCCCTGCTTTCAGATGCTGCATCACCAGCTCGGGAGCCGGGCCCTCAAGCTGCCACTGCCA
This sequence comes from Somniosus microcephalus, assembly GCF_052327205.1. NCBI lineage: Eukaryota > Metazoa > Chordata > Chondrichthyes > Squaliformes > Somniosidae > Somniosus > Somniosus microcephalus. The sequence continues at coordinate 282,010,875 of NC_140989.1, read as the reverse complement.
CTGACTCCAGAGGCGACGAGCAGGAGGAAGCTGGACCATCCCTGCCACCCTCAGGCGAGCCAGCCCCTCTGCAGACTGGGGAGACTACTTCCCTGGAGGGAAGCGGGGGGGAATGCTCTGAGGAGGAAGCAGTTCCAGGAACCAGCGGGCTGCAGCAACGCAAGGGGGGTAGGGAAGCTCGGGGGCCGTCTCCCCGGAGGGCGAGTCAGGCCGCGAGTACTGCTGCACAGAGCGCAGAAGAGGTGCGTTCCCTCGCAGAAATGAGCACCCAGGCTCGGCTCAGGCACACTGAGCTGATGGCTGCAGTGGCAAGGATGCCTGAATCCATCGAGACACAGGCAAGGAGTGTGCAAGACTTCAGGGCAGCACAGGCAAGGAGTGCACAGGACCTCGGGGCAGCACAGGCAAAGAGTCCGCAGGACTTCGGGGCAGCACTGGAAAGGACTGTCCAGGACTTCGGGGCATCACTGGAAAGGACTGTCCACGGCTTCGGGGCAGCACTGGAAAGGACTGTCCAGGGCTTGACCGAAGCAGTGGAAAGGACTGTCCCGGCCTTCAGCGAAGCACTGGAAAGGACTGTCCAGGGCTTCACTGAAGCACTGCAAAGGACTGTCCAGGGCTTCACCGAAGCACTGGCACCTGCCACACCAGTGCTGAGTGCTGCCACGCAGTCACTCGCTGGTCTTGTGCCGATGCATATTGAGGCCACGCGACCAATGACTGCTGCCACCCTCGCTGGATCAGGCGGGATTACCCGGGGCCCTTGCAGCACCACAGCAGGGCCTCAATCTGTGGACCAGCCGATTGGTGCGCATGCTGCGGTGCTGCCTTGTCAGAGTGCCAGTGTGTCGTTTGACCAGGGAGCTGCTGTCCGCTCTCAGGATGTCAGCATTCCTGATGCCACCGCTGGCACGTCTCCACTGCAGCTGCCACCACCTGCAGGACAGACTGCTTCCACCCATTCACAGTTGGAGCAGTCAGCATCCGGGCCCTCCAAGGCCAGAGGTCGTCCAGGACGTCCCTCAGCGGCATCTGCGCTTTCCGGCAGCCAGCAGGCCTCCCCCAGCCTTGATGCAGCCACTGGGGTCCCATTACGGAGGAGCTGCAGGGAGGGAAGGGGCCGATCTCGCAAGAGAAGTAGATCACCATCAAGGGGGAAAGAGTAGAAGGTGCAGCTGAGACGTCTTTTTTGTAGAAATCAAGGCCGTGGATGCTGGTCTGAATGTTAGTAATGTTTTGGATAGTCTCCCGAGTGTGCGAGCCACTTAAGTGTTAGTGTGTTAGTTTTGCTTTCTGTAGCCATTGCTTTGTCATGTTGGAAGGAAGCACATTTCGCAAAATAAACAACTTTTTTTATTTACATTGGCCATGTCTGATATTTACATTCACTGCCCTTCATAGGCTTTGGGTTATCTAGACGGTTCCCTTCCTCCTCATCGAATGGCACCAAGCATTCCGTCAGAGGGGCCTAGAAGCGGCTTGTTATCAGCCTCTGATGGACGGCCCTTCCAGTTTGTACCTCCCTCCCGTCTTGGTCCTCCTCCTCCTCCTCCTCCTCCTCTTCCTCCTCCGCTGGTGCTTCAATGGCTGGTGGCATTGGCTGGGTGCGTAGGATGGCAAGGTTATGCAGCATGCAACAGACTACGATGAAGTGGGAGACTCGCTCTGGTGAGTACTGCAAGGCGCCTCCGGAATGGTCGAGACAGCAGAACCGCTGCTTCAGCACACCGATTGTGTGCTCCACAATGTTCCTCATCGCCTGATGGCTCGCATTGAAGCGCTCTTCAGCAGGAGTGCTGGGTGAACGGAGCGGCGTCATCAGCCATGGGCACAGAGGATAGCCCTTGTCACCGAGAAGCCAGCCTCCTGGGTGAGCCAGGGCCTCGAATAGGTTTGCAACTGAAGTCTGGCGCAGGATGAAGGCGTCGTGGCTGCTGCCAGGGAACTACGCATTGACTGCAAGGATCAGCTGTCGGTGGTCACAAACCAGCTGAACATTCAAGGAATGGAATCCCTTGTGGTTGCGGAACTCCTCCGGATTCAAAACAGGCGCCCGCAAAGCCACGTGCGTGCAGTCAATGGCGCCCTGCACCATGGGGAAGTCCGCTATTGCTGCGAAGCCCTCTGCGCGCTCCCGCTGCTTCTCCAGTGTCATAGGGAAGGAGATGTACTGCCGCCTCCTTTTAAATAGGGCATCTGTTACTTGACGGATGCAGCAATGCACCGCAAACTGCGATATGTTAGCAATGTCCCCAGTTGCGGCCTGGAAGGAGCCGCTCGCATAGAAATTCAGGGCAACAGTCATCTTGACAACCACCGACAGAGAGGTCCTGCACCTTATCTGAGGCTGCAGATCTGGCTGAAGCAGGTGGCACAGCTCAGTCACCACCTCCTTTCTGAAGCGCAGCCTTCTAAGACACTGCTCCTCTGACATGTTCAAGTAACAGAACTGCTGTCGGAAAACCCTGGCAGCGTAAGGTCTGGTGTAGCGACATCTGTTGGCCCTCCTCCGTCTGGCCATTCCTGGCCCTCTCTCCCTGCGTCCCTGTGCCCTTTCCAGATGGTTCAGCAGCAGGACGTTCCCCTCCAATGTAGCCCCCATAGTAATAGCGCACAAGAAATTGTAAACGTTGTGAATGCTCACCAGCTGCAAGGTGATGGTCAGTAGGCTGAAGTTCCTCTGGCCAGCGCTGGCTCACTGGTGCAATGGCTCTCAGAGTGCAGCTCAGCAACTCTGTGAAAGTCTCGAGGAAGTTGTGCTCCCAAAATGGCTGCCGCTTTTATACCAGTGCAGTCCCCTTTAAAGAGCGCCCCCCCTAGCCCGAGAGCGACTGGGGAACGTTCCAGGTAAGCAGTCCTTATTAGCGCCAGGCGGAACGGAGGGGCGCAACACTGAATTTCCGGTCCGGGATGCCCAAAAGGCGTTGCACACTGAAATGATGTCATGATCTGCCTGCACCCGCGAGCGAGTGCTAAGGTTTAGCGCCAGCGCAAAATGCCCACTCAATATGGGAGGAGGCGCTGGGTTCACTGCGCCCGGCCGAAAATTGGCTACCGCCCCACTTCTCGGCCTCTTTAGGCGCTAATTGGAGGTGCTGCCAACCGAATTTCTCCCCCCTTGTCTCCGAGGAATGTGATTTCATTGACACTGAACTGACATTTGTCTTTATTTAGTTTGAGTTCATACTGCTGTATTCTCTGAAGTGTTTTCTCCAGTCTGGCGTCGTGCTCCCCCTGAGTAGAGCCCCATACTACCAGATCATCCACATACACCCGCACTCCCTCCAGGCCCTCGATGATTTGCTCCATTGCTCTGTGAAAGATTTCTGGGGCGGAGCTAATACCAAAGGGCAGACGCTGGTAGGAGTATTGACCAAACGGGGTGTTAAAAGTGCACAGCTTAGTACTTTCATCAAGTTTCAACTGCCAGAAACCATGCGAGGCGTCCATCTTGGAGAAGACTTTCGCTTCTGTCATTTCGCTGACTATTTCCTCTCTCTTTGGAATTTGGTAGTGCTCTCTTTTGATATTGGCGTTAAGGTCCTTGGGATCCATGCAGACACGCAATTTATCAGTTTTCTTTGAATTGACACAGACCATGGAATTTACCCAGTCAGTCGGTTCCTCAATCTTCTTTATGACAGCTAGTCCCTCCATGTGGTCTAGCTCTTTCCTCAGTTTTTCACGGAGAGCCACTGGAACTCTCCTGGGTGCATGAATCACAGGTTGTGCATCCTCTCTCAGTTTGATGGAGTATGTAAAGGGCAGTGCTCCGAAACCCTGAAATACATCTGCATATTTGTGTGCTATAGTCTCATGAGTCAGATTTGTACTATCTTGGGGGGCACTCTGTACACAGTTCAGTTCATTGATAGTATAGACTCGTCTTACCAAGCCCAAATCCACACAGGCCTTATCCCCCAACAGTGACTCATGTCCTTCAGGCACTATAACAAAGGTCAAAGGGTGAATGTGATTTTTTACCTTAACATTCAGCCTACACGTTCCTTTTGTTTCAATGCTTTGTCCATTGTATGCCTTCAAAGACATTGTCTTGTTCAGTATTTCAGGTCGCACTTTGAGATTCCGTGCATCACTCCAACTTATGAGGTTTGCCTTAGCACCTGTATCTAGCTTAAAGGGAACAATGGTGCCATTTACCAGCAAGGGAGCTATCCAAACTTCAGTCTTTGGTCCTACAGAGTGCACTTCATTAGCATTTTTGCCCTGTTTTGACTCATTTTGCACCATTCCAACAAACAAAGTCTCTGCTCCTGTCTCTTCAGTCTCAATAGCATGCACTGTCTTTTTACCTTCAGTTTTCTCTTCCCAAAAACACATCTTGGCAAAGTGATTCCTGCCTTTACATTTTGCACAGTTCTTCCCATAAGCAGGACACTGTCTGGCTATGTGTTTATTACCGCACCGTCTGCATTCGTAAGGCGTCATCATCTTGAACTCCGTGGGCCCTCTTGTGTCCCTTTTGTGTACCACATCCACCGGCAGGTTTTTCAGCCCCAGGGCGCTCCTGCCTGCTGCTGTGCTGCTCCCTTTGGAAGTTTTCGTGTGCATGGCTGAGAGTTCACTAGCATGACATATTTTCACTGCTGCATCCAAATTTAGGTCATTGTCTCTAAGCATTCTCTCCCTCACCTTCTTGTCGAGTATTCCAAAAACGACTTGATCGCGTATCATCGATTCCTTCAGGTCCCTAAAGTTGCATGTTTGTGCTTTTATTTTCAAGTCCGTCAAAAAAAATCAAAGGATTCTCCTTGCTTTTGCACGCGGGAGCGAAACACGAATCTTTCATACATTTCATTCTTTTTTGGAGTGCAGTATTCGTCGAACCATTCTATCACCTTGTCCAGATCATTTTTATCATCTTTGGCTGCAAACATAAATGTATTAAACAGCTCGATTGCCTGCGAGCCAGCCACTGTTAGCAACAAAGCTACTTTACGTGTTCCAGAGCTAGTCGAAGCATCAATCACTGTGAGGTAGAGAAGAAAGCGTTGCTTGAAGACACGCCAATTTTCATCCACATTTCCTTCTAGTTGCAGGCTAGCCAGAGGTTTTATTCCTTCCATTGTTGTAGTATGTCCTTATCGTGAGTTCTACTGTATAAATCCTGGTACCATGTAAAGTTATCTTAATAACGTAATTATGAGTCTCCCAAGCAGTTGTAGTGGAGTGCCATTTATTCAGTCCTGACTCTGTGTCTCGTAGTACAGTACTTCAAGCATGGCCAGGATGGCGTCGGATCCCGCCCCCGAATATGACATCAGCCGTCAACCAGCTGTCAATCAAACCCCACTGTCTTTACGACAGCTACGGTTATCCGTACACTCTCTAGTCTCTTTCTGCACTCTGGGATAAATACCATCTATCCCTGTATCCCTGGGGACTTATTTGTTTAGAACCCTTTTAGCCCATCTAGGACTTCCATCTCACTTATGTTGAAGTCATTGATTTTGCTTGGGTTATCTCTGAGGATTTGTGAATAGTAGGTCATGTCTAACTAATCTAGCTGGAATTTTTTGAAGTCACTAGCATAGTTTCTGGATGTTGTCTATCTTAACTTCCAGAAGGCATTTGACCAGATTCTGCACAAGAGATTAACAAATGAAAGTGCTCATAATTGGGGGTGATCTTGTGACATGGGTTGGTAATTGTTTTGGAGGTAGGAGATAAGAGTGGGGATGAAAGGAATGTTCTGATTAGCATGGTGAGACAAGTGGCCCTTGGGATCTTCCCGGCACGGACTCGATGGGCCGAATGGCCTCCTTCTATGCCGTTATGACTCTATGCTTGAGGGGGGCATGCTACTCATATTTTAGCTTGTGAATACTTGGAGGAATTAATCAGTCAGACAATTTACTATGTTGCGCTCTTCAGTTTCAAGCCTATTTGCATCTTTTAGGGTTTTCACCTCTTCTCTGCCTTCTTAATCTTGTGACTGTTTTACCTTTGTGTTTAGCCTCTGCTGTTTGATGTTTTTGTATTTGAGCTGTCTAAGCAGAATGGTTTGTTTTGTAGCTTGCTGCCACCCACAGGATTTACTTCATTTACTTCTCAGATGTCCATGGCACAAAGCTACACCACCCCCTTTATTGTCCACTCTATCTTTTCTGAACATTCGATAACCTTGAATGTCCAATCATTCCCATCTTCTGGGCAGCCATGTTTCTGTCATTCCCACAACATCATAGTTCCTTCCAGAATTCATGTAAATACATTTTATAGTGTTACCTCCTTTCATACTCCCCAGTGTCTGCCTATTCCTAGTCTCCAATTCTTCTCCTCTGTGACACAGACCAGCAGACTGACAAAGTTATCAACACTATTGTGTTTTTTCTTTGCTGCCGATGATTTTTTTCTATTTCCCCTTTCCTTGCTGCTTTGCTTGCACCTTTTTTCTTCCCCTTCTTTCACTCTTCCCATCTTCTGCTCACAGTGCGAGCAGGTTCTGTCCTCAGGTGACTGCCACCGAGATCACATGAAAAAACAAACATCTTTGGCTTGGCCGAAATAATCTAACTTTTCTTATTCAAATAAATTGCCTCCTTCTGTTACCATAGCTGACTTTAATCCTATACTTAGGAAGAACTCCAATGAGCAGCTTAGCATTGCATGGTGTTGATTTGAGTGCACAGCACCAGTGAAGTGAACATTTTAACAACTTTTAATTACTTGTCAGCAGTATGCTGCTAACTGATTGCAGTCAGATGTGAGCTTTAACTGTCAGCCTTGTAAATACTTCACACAAAGTAACTTTGTTTTAGGAGAAAATGCTCTATTTTGTAGAGTATAATTTGACATTACCTTAAGCCTTTGCAGGCTTCTGAGAATGGTAGCATGAGCTTTAGAAATCCTTTAATAATATTGTCCTATTTGTTCAAGATTTAAGCTAGAGCAATAAGGAAACAAAAATGATGCTAATTCCTCACTTAACACCCATGCTATGCTCCTCAGACAAGGAGGATGAGACAATCCAGCTGTGGTCACCTTGAATGGTGCCAGTTCCTTGATAAACCCAGCACTTTTCTCACATTCCTGAATAGAATACAAGGAAAAGCTTGTTGTCTGATGATCCTTCTCTTATCAAAAGCCCCCAACTTCTCTCCATTGCAGCCTTTCTTGTCTTTCTCTACTTTATTAATAAATTAGTCGTCTTAAATCTTTATCTAAACTGCAAATGTGACTGGCTTTTAAAGCCTAGTCTGGCCTTCTCTCCCTTTCTCAACCTTGGTGGTGTCCTGCTATATGGGCCTTGGCCTGTCACCTAGACTTTGCAATAAAAGCAGTGTATTTTGGCAGTGGGGAAAGGCCTTCTTATCCCTGAGCACTAACCTGTCAGTGTCTCCTCCCTCCTCCAGATGACTAGGTACATACTGGAGCCAACCTAAGCATGGAAATCAATCAAGACTGTCATAAATGCCAATTAAAAAAATTAGCAAGAGCTGACTGACAGGTTCAAAAAAGCAGACACAGCCTTCAAAAAGCTGACAACTCGATAATGGCCCTGATTATAAATCTATTACATGTGAAAACAAGTGGTTACATGAGCTTTCTAACTCAAACTTACAGATACTCAACATTCCTTCACTTGTATTGGAGGATAAAATAACTACTTGAAAGCCTGAAGGGGAAACCCAAATGTTGATGGGACAAATTTGGTGGTACATTTATGGGGGTGATGTGCCTCAATAATTCCGAGACTCGATGTTAGCGAAACAAAACAAGGCTTTTATTAACTTAGAAGGTAACACGTAGTGGAGAGAGGTATCTTCCACCCGGAGGGCTGCAGTACTGGATATGAGGCCAGACTCAGCTTGCTTACATAGGGGCCAGGTATGGGCGGAGCCCTACACACAACACATTCCAATATACAATACAATGGTGAGGAAACGGAACTGGGGGAAGGGAAATGAAACTGAAACCGACCACAGTCACAGGCAGTGATGAATGGAATATTTCATCACATTCACCCCTTCTATAGATTTAGTCTGTTCGGGGGTTTGATAGTCCTCTGCGACCGACGTGGCTGTTGCGGTGCCGCGGGTGTCGGCTGGGTGTCCCCGGTAGCCTCCTGGGTCTCTGCCGGGGGTGCCGCCAGGGTTGTTGAAGGGGTAGTTGGTGGGGGTGCCGTTGGTCGATGTTCTTCCGGGGGTGATGAAAGAGTAGTGGGTGGGTAAGAGTTGCTGCGATCGTTGTCGCTGCTATCGCCGTGGTTGTTGTCGTTACCGGCTGGGGCGACGTCTTTTATGGACACGGTGTCCTCCTTTCCGTCGGCGTGCCGGACATATGCGTATTGGGGGTTGGCGTGGAGTAGGTACACTGGCTCCACGAGAGGGTCCGTCTTGTGGCCCCTCACATGCCTTCGCACGAATACCGGACCTGGGGTGGAGAGCCATGACGGCATGGATACGCCTGAGGTGGATTTCCGGGGAAAGACAAACATTCGTTCATGAGGCGTGGCATTAGTGGCAGTACACAATAGCGACCGTATCGAATGGAGCACATCCGAGAGGACTTCCTGCCAGCGGGAGATAGGGAGGCCCTTGGTCCTTAGAGCTAGAGTGACTGCTTTCCATACTGTCCCGTTCTCTCGCTCCACTTGGCTGTTACCCCGGGGGTTGTAGCTGGTGGTACGGCTCGTGGCGATCCCCTTGGACAGCATGTACTGGCGTAGCTCTTCACTCATGAAGGACGCCCCCCTATCCGTATGGATGTAGCTCGGCATACCGAACAGGCAGAACAGGCTGTTGAGGCATTTAATGACCGTGGCGCTGGTCATGTCTGGGCAGGGGAAGGCGAATGGGAACCGGGAGTATTCGTCCACAATGTTCAGGAAGTAAACATTGCGGTCGACGGACGGGAGGGGGCCCTTGAAATCTAAGCTGAGCCACTCAAAGGGCCGTGTAGCTTTGATTAAGTGGGCTCTATCTGGGCGGTAGAACCGAGGCTTGCACTCAGCGCAAGTGCGGCAGTTCCTGGTCAGAGACCGAACTTCCTCAATCGAGTAGGGTAAGTTACGGGACTTTATGAAGTGGAACAGCCGCGTGACCCCTGGGTGGCAGAGGTCGTTGTGGAGGGTCTGTAGCCGATCCCCGGTGGCGCTGGCACACATCCCTCGTGAGAGGGCATCAGGGGATTCGTTAAGGGCCCCTGGCCGGTAAATGATGTCATACTCGAAGGTGGAGAGCTCAATCCGCCACCTAAGAATCTTATCATTTTTAATCTTCCCCCTCTGTTTATTATTGAACATAAACGCTACTGACCGCTGGTCGGTAAGTAGGGTGAAGCGTTTGCCGGCTAGGTAGTAGCGCCAGTGGCGCACTGCCTCCACGATGGCTTGGGCCTCCTTTTCCACGGAGGAGTGTCTGATCTCGGGCCCTTGGAGGGTCCTCGAGAAGAAAGCTACGGGCCGCCCCGCCTGGTTGAGGGTGGCCGCCAAGGCGAAGTCAGACGCATCACTTTCCACTTGAAATGGAGTGTTCTCGTCCACTGCCTGTAGCGTGGCCCGCTCAATATCCTGCTTAATGCTTTTGAAGGCGGCGTGGGCCTCAGCAGAGAGCGGAAAAGAGGATGCTTTCAAGAGGGGGCGGGCTTTGTCGGAGTAGTTGGGCCCCAGGCACCTTTTCAGGGCTTTGGGAGTGTTGGGCAGGGGCAGATCCCGTAGGGGGCGCAATCGGTCGGGGTCTGGTCCGATTTCCCCATTCTCCACCACGCTGCCTAGTATGCAGAGGCGCGTGGTGTTGAAAACGCACTTGTCCTCGTTGTAGGTGAGGTTGAGTTTTTGTGCGGTTTCCAGGAACCTCTTGAGGTTCGAGTCGTGATCCTGCTGGCTGTGACCGCAGATGGTGACGTTGTCGAGGTAGGGGAAGGTTGCCTGCAAGTGGTGGTCATCGACCATGCGGTCCATCTCCCTCTGGAAGACCGAGACCCCATTCGTCACCCCAAAGGGGACTCTGAGGAATTGGTAGAGGCGTCCGTTCGCCTCGAAGGCGGTGTACGGGCGGTCCTCTGGTCTGATAGGGAGCTGGTGGTACGCTGACTTAAGGTCGATGGTGGAGAACACCCGGTATTGAGCGATTTGGTTCACCATTTCTGATATGCGGGGTAGCGGGTAGGCGTCTAGTTGGGTGTACCTGTTGATCGTTTGGCTATAGTCGATCACCATCCGTTTCTTCTCGCTACCCCTTACCACTACCACTTGGGCGCGCCACGGGCTGTTGCTGCGTTCAATAATGCGCTCTTTCAGGAGCCTGTCTACCTCGGTCGCGATAAACCGCCTGTCCTCCCAGCTGTACCTCCTGCTTTTGGTCGCTATTGGCCGGCAGTTAGGGGTAAGGTTCGCGAATAGCGAAGGCGGCTTTACCTTCAGGGTAGCCAGACCGCACACTGTGAGGGGCGGCTGGGACCCACCGTACTTGAGCGTGATGCTTTGGTGGTTGCACTGGAAATCCAGGCCCAAGATCACGCTCGCACATTGATTCTTCATGATTAATACTTTAAAATTATCATATACAGTTCCGTTAACGGACAATTGTACCGTGCAGTAACCCAGAATGGTCGATGTCTGGGTTTTATCAGCCATAGAGATGGTACCCTGAGTAGGGACCACCTTTAGGGAGAGTTGTTGTGCCAGTTCAGGGTGGATAAAACTCTCCGTGCTTCCACTGTCAATTAAACATTTAACCCTGCACCCGTTTACCTCGATGTCCACCATTGATTTGGATAGCGGGTGCGGCCTGGTCTGGTCCACTGTGACCGATGCCACTGTAGGGCCCTGATTGAGACAAGATGGCGTCCACGCTGTCTGCTCATAAGATGGCGGACCCCACGAGGTCGGGCAAGATGGCGTCCAAGATGGCCGCTCCCACGGCGCGCACGCGGCGGTGGCGGGTTTTCCGGCGGTTGGTTTTCCGGCGGGGTTCCCTCTGCACACCTTCCCGAAGTGCCCCTTCTTACCGCACTTAAAGCAGGTGGTGCCTTTCGCCGGGCACAGGTTTCTGGTGTGCTTTGGCTGCCCGCAGAAGTAGCAGTTGGGTCCCCGACGCGTCACGGCTGTCGTAGGGCTTCTGGGGGGAGAGCGGGGCCCCGACGGTGTCGGGCTGCCGGGCGGGGAAGATGCCTTCCAAGATGGCGGTGCCCTTGGTGCACACGTGGCGGCGTGGACGGCGCGGGCTGATGAGTAGGCGTCCGAGTTTCTCTGGGCCACATCCAGGGATCGCGCGGTGTCCGCAGCCTGTTTCAGGTCCAATCCCGTTTTTTCCAGCAGTCTTTGCCGGATGTAAGTGGAGCTGAGGCCTGTGATAAAGGCATCGCGAACAAGCTCGTCAGTGTACACTGCGGCTTTTACATCTCGGCACTTGCAGTCTTTGCCAAGCATTTTCAGGGTGCCTAGGAACTCCTCCACCGATTCCCCAGGTCGCTGTGCGCGAGTAGCGAGCAGATGCCTAGCATACACCTCATTCGTAGGCTGCTGGTAATGCACCTTTAAGATGTCGCAGGCGGCCAGGTACGTGTCGGCGTCTTGGATGAGGGGGTAAACCCGGTGGCTTACCCAATTCCGCAGAATTCCGAGTTTCATATTCGCAGCGTCCGTAGCGTCTTTGACGGCTGCGGAATTGTCCAGGAAGAATTCCATACACATAAACCAGTGTCCGAAGCGCGCTGATGCGTCCGGAGCATGCTGATCCAAATCTGCTGGGAAATTTTACATCGTTACATTTAAAATGATGCAATCTAGTTCATTTCAAATCTTTTTGTACTTCATAATTGATAAAATATTACTTCAAAAAATGGAAACAAAGAAAAATTTGGATTTTAAACGGAACAACTAGACCATCGCTTCCCCAAACATTATCTCAACATTCACTCAAATTCAACCCCCCCCCCCTCACAAACACACACATACACACCACCTGCCCCAGGCACTGTAACCCCTCTAGAACTAGATCAAGTTCACAGATATACTGTAGTCCATCCAACTCTCCAACTTTTCACAGAGATGCGGTCCTCCTACTCCAACCCTTCTAGTTCCTACTGGTTCTTCCTCTTCCCCCTTAACTAAACACAGAACGCTTTGACCCCTCAATTCAACTTATCATTATTCTTTCTACCCCTATTCAAGATGACACTCTGCTCTCCCACCTCAACACAACTTGGTACTCTTCCCCACCCCCTGCCTTGTTGGCATATGGAACTCGGTTAATTCAGCTTCTGAAAGGTGTTCATGTTTAGTTCATTCAATATAGGGAAAAAATATGATTGCTATCATTAGAGAGAGAGAGAGATACAGATCTCATTTAGCAACAGTCGGTGTTCGCAACCAACCGGCTTTGGATATTTTCATAATAGAATGTTTAGATTAGAAATGTTATGTTATGATTAAAATGTCTAGAGACTAGAAGGGTTATGCTTACCACAGCAAGGCCACGGTGTTTTTACGTGCATCTAACGTTGTTGATGTATATTGCAGAAAATGTAGACTTGCGTCTCTGGACTATGCAGTAGCCAGAGACTACCATATTAGGCAATGCCAGTTCCAGTTTGATAAGAGAACAGTGCATAAACATAAGCTTTTTCCTTTGTTCAAGCAGCACAAAAAGACCCATGCCTAGGTTCACATGTTCTATCTGTGACTATACTCCGCTTGTAAATTGATTTTTATGCTGAAGTTAAAGAATAAAATGTTTATAACCAGAAGACTGAATCTGTTACTACTCAAGTGAAAACAGAAGTCTGTTTTAAGACAACACCCCCCTCCCAAATTCAGTTCAAGCTGGCATTTTTCTTCCTCCCTCTGGTCAAATTGTCACCCTTTCCCCCCGCTACCTCCAGTGCCCTGATTTCTAGTTAGCACTGTTTCCTCCCCCGCTGCTTCAAGCTGGCACTCTTACCCTCTCCATTCGCTATCAGTTAATGCACGCACTCTCCTTCTTCCCTCATTTCCTACATTACAATAGTGATTACACAAGAAAATGTACTTAATTGGCTATAAAGCACTTTAGGATGTCCTGAGCTCATAAATGGTGCTATATAAATGCAAGTTGTTTCTTTCTTCTTTCTCCCTCACCACAAAGAACAGTCCCAGCTTCTGTGCTTTCCTCTCCCCTTCATTTCTTTCTTCCTTCTCTCCTTAAGTTAACATCCATTTCCCTCCCTGTTTCCTCTCCTCTTTATTCCTATCAATTTCACTCCTTCATTGCCATCCAATTCTGCCTTCCAACCCTTCATTTGATTCATTGCTCCTTTCCCTTTCATTGTCATCCACTTCCTTCGCTGTTCCCTCAGTGTTATTGCTACCTTTGAGTTACCTTTGTGATTTAACAGCTTCATACTGTAGACAGGAACTGCTATTCTCCTCAGAATTCCCACCTACAGCCAGAATCCATTCCATTAGCAGCAGAACTCTCATAGGGCTTAGTCTATGCTGATTCTTGTCAACTACATAAGAACATAAGAATATAAGAAATAGGAGCAGGAGTAGGCCATACGGCCCCTCGGGCCTGCTCCGCCATTCAATAGGATCATGGCTGATCTGAATCTAGACTCACGTCCACTTCCCAATCCTCTCCCCGTAACCCCTAATTCCCTTATCTGCTAGGAAAATGTCTATCTCCATTTTAAATTTATTTAATGTTGCAGCTTCCACAGCTCTCTGGGGTAGCAAATTCCATAGATTTACTACCCTCTGGGTGAAGAAGTTTCTCCTCATCTCAGTTTTGAAAGGGCAGCCCCTTATTCTAAGATTATGCCCCCTAGTTCTAATCTCACCCATCAGTGGAAACATCCTCACCGCATCCACCCGATCAAGCCCCCTCACAATCTTACATGTTTCGATAAGATCGCCTCTCATTCTTCTGAATCCCAATGAGTAGAAGCCCAACCTACTCAACCTTTCCTCATAAGTCAACCCCCTCATCTCCGGAATCAACCGAGTGAACCTTCTCTGAACCGCCTCGAGAGCAAGTATATCTTTTCTTAAATATGGAAACCAAAACTGCACGCAGTATTCCAGGTGTGGCCTCACCAATACCCTGTATAACTGCAGCAAGACTTCCCTGCTTTTATACTCCATCCCCCTTGCAATAATAGCCAAGATTCCATTGGCCTTCCTGATCACCTGCTGCACCTGCATACTAACTTGTTGTGTTTCATGCACCAGGACCCCCAGATCCCTTTGTACTGTAGCACTTTGCAGTTTCCCTCCATTTAGATAATAACTTGCTCTTTGATTTTTTCTGCCAAAGGGCATAACCTCACACTTTCCAACATTATATTGCATCTGCCAAATCTCTGCCCACTCACTTAGCCTGTCTATGTCATTTTGCAGGTTTTTTATGTCTTCCTCACTCACTGCTTTCCCTCCCATCTTTGTATCGTCGGCAAACTTGGATATGTTGCACTCGGTCCCTTCCTCCAAATCGTTAATATAGATTGTAAAGAGTTGGGGTCCCAGCACTGACCCCTGCGGAACACCACTAGTTACTGATTGCCAGCCCGAGAACGAACCATTTATCCCAACTCTTTGTTTTCTGTTAGATAGCCAATCTTCCACCCATGCCAGTATATTACCCCCAATCCTGTGATTTTTTATCTTGATCAGTAATCTTTTGTGTGGAACCTTGTCAAATGCCTTTTGGAAGTCCAAATACACTACATCCACTGGTTCCCCTTTATCCACCCTGTATGTTACATCCTCAAAGAATTCGAGCAAATTTGTCAAACATGACTTCCCCTTCGTAAAACCATGCTGACTGTTGGCTTGAAACACTGATGGTTGGCATGTATGCACTATTATTAGAACTTGCTTTTATGAGTTGGGAGTCTAACACTCTAGCATCATAGCTACCATTTAAACAAAAGGAATAGGCCCACTTAGTGTTCAACATTTATTCAACTACCAGTAACAAAAAACAAAATTAAATACAGTCAAAGCCTAGGTTATCTTAGTGTGGATGCAAGTTCTATAATTTACCAAGCAGTGACGGTCCGTGAGGCATAGTATGGTGAGATGAAACAGAGGTCAGATGCTTAGAGGAAGGGCATGAAAATTAAAGGGTACATAACTCTGGATGACTGTGATGCTGCACTGAGCAGCAGGTTATAAAGTGGCATATATGCTCTAGGGGCAAATCACCTAAGCAGCCGCCTGGCTAGAGATGGGAGGGTGAGCTGGCACTCCAGTCCCACTCCGCAGCAGCTTTAACCCTGCTGATTTTGCCAGCGGCTGAGGTGCCTGCCTGATTCAGGTGGGAGTCTGATTAATATATGCTAATTGGGGTCCTATGATGTACATAAAGACCCCGATGGCAATTTAGCAGCAGGCGTTCTGCTCAGTAAAACCAGTCGATAAAGAAGCGGAGACCCTAACAGGTAAGTTTTAAGCTTGTTTATGGCTCTAGGAGAAGCAGGGGTGCTCCTCTGGGCACCACAAGGAAAGTCTGTTAAAATTCCCACTGCTGTACGGCAGAACATAAGTTTAGCTATATGGTTTCAAGAATTGTTTTTAAATAAAAGACTTTAAGGTTTTTTCTTCTCTTTGCTGGGTCGGAGGAGGGGTGGGCAGGCGACATTTTCACTGGGGCCCTCCAGTAACTCGTCCAAGTGGCCACTCATCATGCAGGTCATCTAAAAAGTGAGTAGAGTGAAGATTAACAGGCTATTCAACTACAGACTGTAACATTTGCATATTGAATTATCATTGGCCCGCAGGCATCTGTAAGGAATACCTATTATATTCACATGTATCTGTAAGGACTGCTATTGCTTTGAAGACCGAGGCTAGGGTCCTAACTCCATCTTGTCCCCACTGTACTGCTGTGAGTAAGATCAGACCTAATGCTTCATAAAAGCATTTAAACTGTAATACTCCGTTGTCCTGCAATTTATTATTTTTGTACAAAGTGTGCAAAACAAGACATGGGGCTGGATTTTCCTAAGCCCCTGGAGTCGGGTTGGAGGCGTGCGGGCGATAAAAATCGGAGACCCGGGGGTCCCGACCCCATCCCGCCTCCAACCCGCCTCCATGTCAATTTCATAGGAGTCGGGTTGCCGACAAGTGCTGGAACCCGACTCCCAGAGGCGGGAAAGGATTAAAGGCAATTAAACTGCCTGTTAACAGGTAGTTAACAGGTAGTTTTTTGCCTATTCGCGATTTTTATTGCTGGTTTGTGGGCTTCCCGACAGCTCCAAACCACGAAAAGTTTTCGAGGCGGGACGTGGGTCTGAGGTCTTGAAGGGGTCGAGATGCCCAGTGTTCAGGTGAGTGAGGGGTGCAGGAGTGCAAAGGTAAGTGTTTTGCAAGTGTTTAAAGTGTTTAAATAAGTTTAACTTACTTTTACTTACCTTTACAGGAGTCCTGCATTCCGGTGTCGGGAGTCGGCTGCAAGAACCACAGAAGCTCCGATTTAAAAAAAAAAATCAGTTTCTTGGTTTCTGCAGCAAAATGATTTTAAAGTTATCCTGAGAAAGGACTGAGGCTGAATTAGCAGTTTTTCAGTGCTTGACAGCTTCAAACAGCTGTTAAACACTGATATTTCATCTGCCAAAAGCTTTTGACAGATGAAATGTCAATCTCTGACGTCACCTGTTGCCGGGTGGCCCTTAATTGGCCTGCTGAGCCCACAGGGCGGGCTCAACAAGGTCAATCAGAGGAAAATCCAGTGGGTTGGCCACATCTCCATGGAGGCGGGACAACAAGCCCGAATGTGGGTTTCCCACCTCCAACCCGCCCCCGTAGCAAAATCCAGCCCATGGTGTCAGAACAGGGATTTGAAATGGACATCGTTGGAGCTCCCTTACCTCGAATGAATTGGGAATCTTTGAACTTACTTAGAGAATGGCGCAAGTTCAAGCAACACGTGGTTGATATTCTTGGGTCCGTTGAAAAGCAAAGGGGAGGAAGAAAGATGCAGCTACCTACTCCTGTGGATCGGAGAAAAAGGGAGAGACATTTTTAACACATGGTCTCTCACCGCGGATGAAGCAAAGGTACTGAAAAGTTATTTTGACTGTTTTGAATCATATGTGATGCCCAAGACAAATATGATCATCGCTAGGTACAAGTTTCAGGAGAAAGTACAAGGAGCGAGTGAGTCATTTGAACAGTTCGTGACTGAGTTAAAACTACTGGTCAAAGACTGTGAATATGCAGAAGATAAAGATGAGATGGTCAGAGACCGCATTGTGTTTGGAATACATTCAGCTAAAGTGAGAGAGAAACTTTTGAATGTTGGGTCCGGGCTAACGCTGGACAAAGCTATGGACATAGCTAGATCGCACGAGATAGCCCAAGCACAGTTGAAAACCATAACCGGCGCCACGAGCAGTTCGCGTGAACAGACAGTGCACGTAGTTAATAGACACACACCAAAGAACACTGCCCAGAGAGCGTGTTTCGGAACAGAAAGAACAGAGAGAGTTCTAAAAATGAGCGACACAGGCATAAAATGCTTCAAAAACTGTGGATATTGTGGAAACAAGATGCACGAGGAAAAGGTGCAATGCCCTGCAAAAGGAAGGCAATGTGCTAAATGGAACCACTTTGCTAACGTTTGCAGGACTGTTTGCGGAAAAACAGTACACACAGTGAGTGACAGCCAAATGCCAGATAGAGAGCCAAATGCAGAGGAACTGTTTATTGATTCTGTGTCACAGAAAAAACAGATTTCAGAGACTGAGCAAGCCTTTGCCGATATTGAGATAGGAAAACAGGGCAAAGAGCTTAAGTTTAAATTAGACACTGGAGCTCAGGTTAATGTAATTCCTCTGAGTGAGTATCACAGCTTGAAGGATGAGTGTGAGCTACAGCCCACCTCATGCAGACTGACCAGCTATGGGGGTGAGCAGCTCATTGTAAAAGGCACATGCGTGATGAAATGTAAGTACAAAGAAAGCGACATTATGTTGACACTCAAGCACCTCCAGTGCTAGGTCTAAAGGCATGTTTAGACATGGACCTCATCAAGCTAGTGCTATCATTGACAGCACCAGTTGAGAAGCAGACAGTCATGGAGGAGTTTGTTGACGTTTTCAAAGGAATCGGACTATTCCCAGGTGAATGCACTATTCACCTTGACTCAGCAGCAACCCCTGTGGTTTGCCCACCGAGAAGGATACCCCTTGCTCTACATAGTCGCCTGAAGGAGGAGCTGCAGAGCATGGAGAATACAGAAATCATCGTCCAGGAAACAGAACCGACAGAGTGGGTCAACGCGTTAGTAGTGGTTGAGAAACCACGTACAGGCAAGCTCAGAGTCTGTCTCGACCCCAGAGATTTGAACAAGGCTATCAAACGCCCTCACTACCCTCTACCAACGCTAGATGACATCACACCCAAGCTAGTGGGAGCACGTTACTTCAGTGTAATGGATGCACGATCAGGATACTGGACTATCAAGCTCACAGAAGATTCATCTAAGCTAACAACGTTCAACACACCATTTGGACGCTACCGATTTCTGCGTTTACCATTTGGTCTTATCTCAGCTCAGGATGAATTCCAGCAGAAGATCGACGAAACCTATGAAGGCCTCAACGGAGTAATCGCAATCATAGACGACATCCTCATCTATGGCAGGAATAGAGAGGAACATAAGAACATACGAAGTAGGAGCAGGAGTAGGCCATACGGCCCCTCGGGCCTGCTCCGCCATTTAGTAGGATCATGGCTGATCTGAACTTAGACTCACGTCCACTTCACTGCCCTCTCCCTGTAACCCCTTATTCCCTTATCAGCTAGGAAACAGTCTATCTCCGTTTTAAATTTATTTAATGTCGCAGCTTCCGCAACTCTCTGAGGTAGTAAGTTCCATATATTTACTACCCTCTGAGTGAAGAAGTTTCTCCTCATCTCAGTTTTGAAAGGGCAGCCCCTTATTCTAAGATTATGCCCCCTAGTTCTAGTCTCACCCATCAGTGGAAACATCCTCACCGCATCCAGCCGATCAAGCCCCCTCACAATCTTATATGTTTCGATAAGATCGCCTCTCATTCTTCTGAATCCCAATGAGTAGAAGCCCAACCTACTCAACCTTTCCTCATAAGTCAACCCCCTCATCTCCGGAATCAACCGAGTGAACCTCCTCTGAACTGCCTCGAGAGCAAGTATATCTTTTCTTAAATATGGAAACCAAAACTGTACGCACGGTGGCATAGTGGTTAGCACTGTTGCCTCACAACGCCAGGGACCCGGGTTCAAATCCGGCCTCGGGTGACTGTCTGTGTGGAGTTTGCACATTCTCCCCGTGTTTGCGTGGGTTTCCTCTGGGTGCTCCGGTTTCCTCCCACAGTCCAAAGATGTGCGGGTTAGGTTGATTGGCCATGATAAAAATTGGCCCTTAATGTTAGGGGGGATTAAATACGTGGGGTTACGGGGATAGGGCTTGGGTGAGATGGCTGTCGGTGTAGGGACCGGGTGCTAGGGTTTGGATGATCAGCCATGATCTCGTTGAATGGCGGAGCAGGCTCGAAGGGCCGAATGGCCTACTCCTGCTCCTATCTTCTATGTTTCTATGTTTCTATGTATTCAAGGTGTGGCCTCACCAGTACCCTGTATAACTGCAGCAAGACTGCCCTGCTTTTATACTCCATCCCCCTTGCAATAAATGCCAAGATTCCATTGCCTTCCTGATCACCTGCTGTACCTGCATACTAACCTTCCGTGTTTCATGCACCAGGACCCCCAGATCCCTTTGCACTGTAACACTTTGCAGTTTCTCTCCATTTAGATAAAGCTTGCTCTTTGATTTTTTCTGCCAAAGTGCATAACCTCACACTTTCCAACATTATATTCCATCTGCCAAATTTTTGCCCACTCACTTAACCTGTCTATGTCCTTTTGCAGGTTTTTTATGTCCTCCTCACTCACTGCTTTCCCTCCCATCTTTGTATCGTCGGCAAACTTGGATACGTTGCACTCGGTCCCTTCCTCCAAATTGTTAATATAGATTGTAAAGAGTTGGGGTCCCAGCACTGACCCCTGCGGAACACCACTAGTTACTGATTGCCAACCCGAGAATGAACCATTTATCCCAACTCTCTGTTTTCTGTTAGATAGCCAATCTTCCACCCATGCCAGTATATTGCCCCCAATCCCGTGATTTTTTTATCTTGTGCAGTAATCTTTTGTGTGGCACCTTGTCAAATGCCTTTTGGAAGTCCAAATACACCACATCCACTGGTTCCCCTTTATCCACCCTGTTTGTTACGTCCTCAAAGAATTCGAGCAAATTTGTCAAACATGACTTCCCCTTCGTAAAAGCATGACAGGAACTTCCGTGCGATGCTGCAAAGATCACGGGAGAAATGTATCCAGCTCAACCCCGAGAAAAGCATAATTGGATCAACCAAGATCAGTTATTTCGGGCATCACCTCTCAACTGATGGCATTAAGCCGGATCCAGAGAAAATCGCCACCATCAAGAAGATGGAGCTGCCAAAGAACCGCGCAGAGCTAGAGACAGTACTAGGCATGGTTAACTACTTAGCCAAGTTTGCACTGAGCCTCTCCGAAGTCAACGCACCCATGCGTCAGTTGCTCAAACAATCCAATGAGTTCCTGTGGGACAAACAACATGACACAGCATTTCAGAAAATGAAAGACCTAATCACCAGAGAACCAGGACCAGTTCTTGCCTACTTCGACCCCAACAAAGAGCTCAGACTACAAGTGGACGCATCAAAGTACGGACTAGGTGCAGTATTACTGCAAGAAGGAAAGCCCATCGGCTATGCTTCCAGATCTCTCACAGACAGTGAAATCAACTATGCTCAAATCGAGAAAGAGCTATATGCAATTCTGTTTGGATGTAAGCGTTTCCAGCAGTACGTCTATGGCCGACAAGTCATTGTGGAATCCGACCACAAGCCCCTCGAGTCAATCATGAGGAAACCACTAGCCGCAGCCCCACCAAGGCTACAGAGAATGATCCTTCAACTACAGAAGTACGACTTCACAATCATTCACCGTCCAGGCAAAGACATTCCTGTCGCAGACACGCTCTCCAGAAAGTCTCTTAGCTACCAGGACAACAGCCTCAGTGAAGGCATGGATGTGCAGGTGCACATGGTATACAACAGCTTACCTGTGAGTGACTCAAAACTGAAGGAGATCCGAGCAGGAACAGAGAAAGATGCACAACTCACACTGCTGAGCAAAGTCATACATGAAGGATGGCCTGAGGAAAGGAGGAAATGCCCTCAGAGCATATCTGAATTCTGGAACCACAGAGACGAACTGTCACAAATCAACGGAATCATCTTCAAAGGGGAGAAAATCATCATTCCTACCAGTCTCAGAGAAGAGATGTTGACAAAAATTCATGCTGGACACATGGGCATGGAAAAATGCAAACAAGGAGCATGTGACATTAAGTTTTGGCCCGGAATGTGCAAACACATTGAGGACATTGTCGGAAAATGTTCCATTTGTCCAGAACGCCGCCCATCAAATGTCAAAGAGCCCATGATACCTCACCGTATCCCAGACAGGCCAGAGGTCGTCAGCTGCAAGCAAGTGCATTCAAAAACGTGTACAGAGACAGCAACACCAAAAGAGATACTATGGCAGGTCAGCTAGACTACTGCCGCTGCTGCACAATGGAGAATCTGTCAGAATCCAGGAGCATGACTACTGGAAGCCAGCAGTCGTCATCCAGCCAGCTGACACTGAGCGATCGTATCACGTCCACACCCCAGAAGGACAGGTGTACTGCCGCAATCACAGGCACCTCCTGAACACCAAGGAACAACACTGTCATTCCGACGAGAGGATCAGTTCAACAGAGTGTGATGAACAGAGCAATACACAAAACACATCATACTTACCTGAACCTAAACCTGAACCTGATTTGTTGACCAATTCAGGAGCATGCTCAGTTCCATACCACACAAGGTCAGGACGAGAGTTCAAGCCAAGAGTTATCCTTGACTTGTGAACTGTCAAAGGGTGTAGGCAGATCGCTGCCCTAAAAAAAACTACATCGTTATTGAAACATTGAGATGTTTTCAGCGCTAGTTAAATGCTGTGTTTACTTATATGTTTATGCTACCGAGAACATTAGGTAGAAGAAAGGTTTAAAAGTACTGCATAATATTTTTCTTTTAAAAGAAAGGGGATGTAACATTTGCATATTGAATTATCATTGGCCCGCAGGCATCTGTAAGGAATACCTATTATAATCACATGTATCTGTAAAGGCTGCTATTGTTTTGAAGACCCAGGCTAGGGTCCTAACTCCATCTTGTCCCCACTGTACTGCTGTGAGTAAGATCAGACCTAATGCTTCATAAAAGAGTTTAAACTGTAATACTCCGTTGTCCTGCAATTTATTATTTTTGTGCAAAGTGTGCAAAACAAGCCACAGACGAGGGCAAAACCAAATCCTATTCTCACCTGACGTCCACATTGCTGCACTTTCAGCAGGGATCACTGAATTGCAATCAGTAGCGGGAAGCCTGACTGATTTTCCTCTCCTAACCCTGGGTCTCTGAGGCCAACTACAGTTGTTCACTGTTATCCTGACTGAGATCAGGTATTTCAACACACACTGCGATCAAACCTGGAACCTTTCTAGTGGGGTAGAATTTTAATTTTTCTGTTGGTGCAGTTTGCCCTTTAGTGGATCATTCCAATAAGAAAATAATTTTATGAAGTGGATTTGTGGCAAAAAGGGGAACCGGCTGCAGGGAGGAAGGCATGTCCTTAGCTGCCCTGTGCTGGTCTTTCCACCACATTTAAGGCAAAAGTCCGTTGTAAAACAGATGAGGAAACTCAGACTGAGGTGACACAGGACAGCTGGTGACATGCCAGCCATCCTGATATTCTAGATGTCCAAGTCCAATGCCGTGTACCCAGTTTATTTATCACTGCTACTTAATCCATTTCCTCCTTGGCAAAGAAGCATGTTCCCCATGAGGTAGCCATCTCCAGAGTTGTTGACCAACTCAAGAATCAAGCAGAAAAGACCACCTGGATCTGCTGGAACATTTAACAGTCAACAACAGAAGCCATAAGTATCCTCAAAGAGAATATTTACTTAAAGAATATTTAAAGGCTTTATTCATCTAATGCAGGTGCGTTTGATACGTCATTTTGTTGCAATTTCATCCTTATGTTACAATCCTTATCACTCTTACCAGAAATACACATCATCTGTTTTTTTGTGATACTGTGTTTTACCAAAATGAAGAAAAAAACCTGAAAGTCTTTTATTTAAAAAACAACTCTTGAAACCATATAGGTAAACTTATGATTATTTGTGTTTCATTTGCTTAAATCACTTTTTCAGGTTGTCATTCTCAGAGGACTGTTATAGTCCATATCAAACACCTCTGTATTGTAGAAAGCTATTTAGAAATGAAGGCTCAGATTATGTAAATCAAGTCCGGCACCAAGCCCTCTCTACTCTTTTATATGTGTGTAACAGCAGAATTGTATTCCACCACAATCTGTAACCTCGTGGCACGGCATATCCCTCACTCTACCATTACCATCAAGCCAGGGGACCAACCCTGGTTCAATAAGGAGTGCAGAAGAGCATGCCAGGAGCAGCACCAGGCATACCTAAAAATGAGGTGCCAACCTGGGGAAGCTGCAACACAGGACTACATGCATGCTAAAAAGTGGAAGCAGCATGCTATAGGCAGCTAAGCGATCCCACAATCAACAGATCAGATCAAAGCTCTGCAGTCCTACCACATCCAGTCGTGGATGGTGGTGGACCATTAAACAACTAACAGGAGGAGGAGGCTCCATGAATATCCCCATCCTCAATGATGGTGGAGCCCAGCACGTGAGTGCAAAGACAAAGCTGAAGCATTTGCAACCATCTTCATCCAGAAGTGCCGAGTGAATGATCCACATCGGCCTCCTCCTGAGGACCCCACCACCACAGAAGCCAATCTTCAGCCAATTTGATTCACTCCATGTGACATCAAGAAATGGCTGAGCGCACTGGATACACTGGGCCCCGACAACATCCCGGCTATCGTGCTGAAGAATTGTGCTCAAGAACTAGCCATGCCTCTAGCCAAGCTGTTCCAGCACAGCTATAACACTGGCATCTCTCCGTCAATGTGGAAAACTGCCCAGGTATGCACTGTCCACAAAAAGCAGGACAAATCCAATTGGGCCAATTACCGCCCCATCAGTCTACTCTCAATCATCAGCAAAGTGATGGAAGGTGTCATCGACGGTGCTATCAAGCAGCACTTACTCACCAATAACTTGCTCACTGATGTCCAGTTTGGGTTCCACCAGGACCACTCAGCTCCTGACCTCATTACAGCCTTGGTCCAAACATGGACAAAAGAGCTGAATTCCAGAGGTGAGGTGAGAGTGACTGCCTTTGACATCAAGGCAGCAGTTGACCAAGTATGGCATCAAGGAGCCCTAGTAAAACTGAAGTCAATGGCAATCGGGGGGAAAACTCTCCACTGGCTGGAGTCAAAGCTAGCACAAAGGAAGATGGTTGCGGTGGTTGGAGGTCAATCATCAGAGTCCCAGGACATCACTGCAGGAGTTCCTCAGGGCAGTGTCCTAGGCCCAACCATCTTCAGCTGCTTCATCAATGACCTTCCCTCCATCATAAGTTCAGAAGTGGGGATGTTCGCTGATGATTGCACAGTGTTCAGTGCCATTCACAACTCCTCAGATAATGAAGCAGTCCATGCCCACATGCAGCAAGACCTGGACGAAATTCAGGCTTGGGCTGATAAGTGGCAGGTAACATTCGCACCACACAAGTACCAGGCAATGACTATCTCCAAAAAGCGAGCGTCTAACCACTGCCCCCTTGACATTCAATGGCATTACCATCACCAAATCCCCCACCATCAATATTCTGGGGGCCACCATTGACCAGAACCTTAACTGGACCAGCCACATAAATACTGTGGCAACAAGAGCAGGTCAGAGGCTGAGTACTCTGCGGCGAGTGTCTCACCTCCTGACTCCCCAAAGCCTTTCCACCATCTAGAAGGCACAAGTCAGGAGTGTGATGGAATACTCTCCACTTGCCTGGATGAGTGCAGCTCCAATAACACTCAAGAAGCTCGACACCATCCAAGACATAGCAGCCCGCTTGATTGGCCCCCCATCCACCACCTTAAACATTCATTCGCTCCACCACCAGCGTACCGTGGCTGCAGTGTGTACCATCTACAAGATGCACTGCAGCAACTCACCAAGGCTTCTTTGACAGTACCTCCCAAGCCCGCAATCTCTACCACCTAGAAGGACAAGGGTAGCAGGCGCATGGGAACACCACCACCTCCAAGTTCTCATCCAAGTCACACACCATCCTGACTTAGTATATCGCCATTCCTTCATCTTCGCTGGGTCAAAATCCTGTAACTCCCTACCTAACAGCACTGTGGGAGTACCTTCACCACACAGACTGCAGCGGTTCAAGAAGGCGGCTCACCACCACCTTCTCAAGGGCAATTCGGGATAGGCAATAAATGCTGGCCTTGCTAGCGATGCCCACATCCCAGGGACGACTAAAAAAAAAGCTACAAATATTTTTACAAGCAAGCCCATTTGACATTGTACAGTACATTGTAACGTTCTTTTTACTTTTTCTCAACATAAGTTAGTAATAGCTTAAGGGGTCACTCTCTTAAAGGCAAGCAGCTCCAACTTCCAATGTGGTTTAACTATTTGCTTTTTAGATTTAAGGAGTGATTATTGAAGACTTATTATATTAACCTGTGACCTTGCAATACTGAATGAGATTTGGTACATTCTGATTTATATTAAAATTCCTGACAAAATGACACGTGATTCTAATATTGCCATTTCCCCACCTGTTTCTAATACACTACTATTTAGCACTGTTATTATTAAAGTACTTCAATGCAAAGTTAACGGGAACCTCAGAAATTGGTGCTGTGCTTCTCTTCTTTGGTATTAATTTACAACCATATCAAAGCATGCAGCAGATGCAAAAAATAAAACTTGCAACTGATTTTATGAAAATGCAGCAAAGGGTTTCCCTTGACAGGACCACATAGAAACACACTCGTACACATCTGCACACCATTAGTAATACTGCAGATATACTATATTCTCACATCCTTCTTTCATTCCCACAGTTTTCAGACCAGATGTTGATTAGAGATTTGGGACTTGCTTTATCAGAGCAGCGTGCTTTTTGTCTAAAGCCACACATAGGGCAATGTCAGAACCCATTGTTCATCCAGAGTGAGAGGCATCTCTGATATTATTTACCTTCATGGAGTGCTGTCATGTTTCATGATACCTTTCCTTTTCAAACTGAGTGATTTACAATATGATGGAATTGCTTTATATGCAGTAGATCAGGACAGACAGCACATGTATCAAGATTATCTGTAGCATTCATAATGCTGTACGTTTTTCTCCATTTTTTGGATCAAACCTTAGTCTTTGCATGGTCAGAAAAAACAAATTGATGGGTTATGCATATATTTAAATTTGTGATGTAGCATCCATACATAAATATATATCAACCCAAAGTTAAGGAGTTTATTTAGGGTTATTTTATTGTCACTTGTTTAAGTGATTTGCTGGTTTTAAATAAGCAAGGAAACTTTCACTTAAGTAAGCATAGAAATGTTTTGTTAGGTAAGGGTAATTTTTGTTAGGTAAGGGTATCAAGGGATACGGAACTAAGGCGGGTAAATGCAGAAGGTACAGATCAGTCATGATCTAATTGGATGGCGGAGCAGGCTCGAGGGGCTGAATGGCCTATTCCTGTTCCTATGTTCACGCATGAAAACAGAAAACATTCTCTCGTGAAAATGTCCTCCCTTTTCCTCATCTTGAATCTCCTTGTGCAGGTACTTTCCCTAAACAGTTTGGAACAGAAATGGTAGATTATGATTGACAGGAATTGAATCGGCCACATTGCCACTGATTTTAGCAATGAGTTTCCACTAATTTTACTTGGATTTTTAATTAAAAGATCAATTTGAGTCCATTCCCAATTACATGGAATCCAAGCAGTCGGCACAGACCATGAAAAATCAGCATGCAAGGAGACAAAATGGGATTTGACAACCATTGTATTTAGCTGGACAGTGCTGGAAATGTACTTTTATAGAGTTTAATCTATTTGTAGTCAATTTGCTGCTGCCTCAGGGAGGGTTCCAACTCTTATTGCTTTGGGGTTGTGTTACCTACAAGATGACCCGCCTGGCAATATTGGGCCTGAATTTGTGATCGGAGGCTTCCCGTGGGAGGATGCCTCCGATCATCAAAAAATCTACGCATTTACCTGATGGTCCAGGAGATACGGAGACTTGTGATCCTGGGCCTCTCCTGGTAGAAATACGTAGAGGCCCACGTATCCCAGGGGCACATGCAGTTCACAAGCACCCCTGGGATCAGGTGGGCCAGCCCAACCAATGAAAGAAGGGAATCCCCATTCATACTTATGGGACTTCCATACGTACAGAACTGTCATAAGTATGAATGGGTTTGACTTAAAAAAATATACGAACACGTGAAATTTTTTTAAAATTACATATATAACATTAATTAAAATGGCATTTAATTAAATATTTTGAACAAAAATTTTATTTTTTGAAATTTTTTTAAATATATTTTAACCGGGCTAACTATAAACTTACCTTATAGGATATGGTTTTTAATGTATAAGTGAGTGATAACATTTTATTTTTTTATTTTTTATTACTCTTATGCTGGTAAAAGTAGGCCTTATGCCTGCTTTTACCAGGCGTAAGAATTCCATGGCCTTTCAGCGGGCGGAAATTGGGTAAATAGCGCAACTCTCCACCCGCAGGGGCCCTTTTCCTGGGGATGCAGAGAATTCTTGACAGATCGCAAGTGCCAGGTTTCAGCGCCTGTGCTTCCCATGCCTAAGCCCGGAACTTGTGCGGCCCCTACGGGCGCCTGCGCACCTTGTACACACCCATAGGGGGTCGCAAAATACAGCCCATTGTTTTAGAGCCTAGTCAAGCTCTCAGCAAAGTTAATAATCTGATACCTGTGTCAGACACATCTGGAGAACTCCAAGGCACTAAATAATTGACCAACCAGACTGGCTGATTGGTGGGATCTGGATGGGTTGAGCTGTCACTGGGGGCTGAGGTTCTTTCCACTCAGCCCCATTTCAAGCCAATGCCTTAACAGGCAGGGCAAGTCCCAGCTGCACTTGCAGCAGAAAGCTTACCAATGCTCTGTTCTGGGAAGCAGTGCAATTTTTGTTGGTATTTCTGTACAGAGAGAGATGTGCACTCCATATCAGGCAAACAGAAAGTATACCTGGATGGATGTCTCAGTAATTTAATTTGGAGACCTTTAAGGATGCTGATGGGTTTTGGCAGGTCTCAGACAGCAGCAGACTAAAAGAAAGAAGTCGTTGAGATGGAGTAAAGTTTAATTCACAATAAAAAATTGCCATTGTTGCTGTTCATTTCCATATCACTAAAGGCAGCAACTCCTGCCACAATGAAAGTATTACCAGTGAAAATTGGACAGTGAGGAGTAGAATTTTATTTTTGGCGGTGGTGGAAATTGGGCGGGAGTAGATTGGCCGCCTATTAATCCCCCCAGTGATTTTCCTTTCCATTAACCCCTAAATTTCCATTGTTTGTTCATTAAAAAGCAATGGGTATATGGTAAGTGAAAAGTGATGCTTTCAGTCATCTCTAAACTATGTCTGTGCACTGACTGAATCGTCTGAAAAACTTCAGAAAAGCATTCATTTGAATTCAGCCAAGACTGGGGGAGTGCCAGTTTATATATCAATGTGCTGATTTCACCAATTCATCAATCTGTTAGTACAGTAGTTAGTAAGGACTTCAGCTGAAGTGAACCTGCTCATGTAATGAAACTCCTGATGCAGTGAATGCTGTCATGACAAATCAGATTTCCTTATAAAAGAGTTGCACTGTATCACAATTCATCAGTGATTTGTTGCCTAATAGACAGCTTTAGAAAAAAATTAAGGGAAAGAAAATCAATGCAACATCTTTGATAATATTCTGCTGGATGCATTAACCATCTATACTTTCCATTAGCCTAAAGGGATGATTTTGTGAGTCTCACTAGACTAGAGTAGAATTGACTTTATACAGTGTTACAACCCTATCTCAGATCCACATTCCCCTCTCGTGGAGCTCCACACTGGGAACCTGGCCTTGCAAAATGACTAATGTTCTTTCACGTTCTCTTTGCTAGCCTCCTCTAACCTCTATGGTTGGGAAAGCAAGGGATCTGCATGGATTCTCCAATGTCTCTTGTGATGCGCTCCTTAACTATCTTAGAGATTGACTTCATTTACTGGCTTAATTTGCCATAGGCATGCAGGCTACAAGTGGCAGTACAGCCACTTCCTTTGTTCACTAATTGTTTTTTGGGGCAATTGCTCCCTTCTACAGACATCTTAGCTCATTTCCTATAGAAAACTGTAGTGCAAATTTCAACTGAGACTAAGACTTGAACTTGAGTGGGTTTGTTGGGAGGTTGCATCATTGTAACTGTTGCTATCCATCCAATCCCAATTTGCGATTTAAGTGGCCCTTGATGCAAGGAATGCTGATTCTGAGGATTGGAAGGCTTGCTGTTTTTAACAGCCAGTGTCAGCATCAAGTACTCCCAAGCTCATTCCCACTAGGGTTGAAATGGCCCATATACTGTACTTTAGGAACTATGGGCTAGAAATGAGCCTCCTTAGCACCTCCCATTATCGCCTCCGGGGGGGCGATAACGGGACACTAACGACTTACCGCACGGCGCGGCAATGTTACTGCCCTGAGATCGTGACGTCATCCGGCTGCGCATCGCCCTGGTTGCGCCCCAGACCCGAATTTCGGTTTCACCCCTGCAGTGTCGCCAGGCGAAAATACTGGCAGTTGCAGGAGGTGTTCATCGGGAGACCGGGCGCTTCGGGGGCAATACTTAAAGGCGAGGTGCCGAGGTAAGTAAAAAAAAAACTGAAATGCTCTTTCTCTTTTTTTCTTTGTCTTCGCCAGCGATCAATCAGCCCGGCACTCTGCTGCAGTTGATCGGGCTGCATCGAGGCTGCTGTTGGGGACCAGGTAAGTTTTTCCCTTGCGGAGCCTGCAGCGATGGCCCTTCCCTTTAAGGGAGGGAAGGAGCCTTCCAAAGCGGCAGCACTGCACGGCCCACTGCACACCTACCGCCTCGCCTGCTGCGCTCCAGGAATGAAGTGGAGCACTTGATTTAGTGCTCCATGTCCTTCCTGGAGCACAAAATCCCAATTTTTTAAAAGCTGGGAATCATTAGAGCTGGCCTCCAAGTGGGGCGGTACTGAATTTCTCCCCCTAATTCCCATTGAAATCAGAATGACATGGATATGCCACACACCTACATTTTGCACATGGTATCAGTTCTACTCTTTTTTCTTCATTTAACTTGCTCTGCTAGTAATTGGCTTTTGACACCACCTCTATGTTGCAACTTTTTTGGCTTTTTTCAGTGTTGCAAAAATGATGTTACAGTACTTTCTTGCTCATTTATTGTTCTAACTGAATCCCGAAAGTTAAATAGTTCTTTTGCACAAAGACGAGCAGACGTGGCTGGCATCCACTGGCACATTCATTCCCCTCAGACTTGTCGGACGGTGCAAATTCCACTATTTCATATAGTAATAATGCAAACCTGACGTTAGATTCAGTTACTACTAGAGCCTGCTTCTAAAGAACTAACATTGTGCCTAACTTTCATTAACAGGTAATTTAGCTTTAGGCGGTTAGCTATCGCTTGCAAGGACACCTGTGACCCATTTGGGCTTGATACATTTAATGGAAGCTTATATTTCATCTCTCATTAAGTTAAGTGCTGTGTTGGGCATCTGTTTTCAATGCAAAATTGAGAAGCTATTGAATTAACTTATAGCTGTGTCTGAAAGCCTCTAACTGAGTTAGGTCTTTAAATGACTCATTGTTGTGGTTCATCCTTGCCATCTGATTGGACTCTAGATTAGTGGACCTTGGCTTCATTAATTCCAGATCCCCAACTCCATTAATTCCTTGTTCCTAATCCTATTAATAACTTGCATATTTTCCAATTATAAAATATAAATGATGTGTTCCCCTTCCACCATCCCCCTCCAGAAAAATGATCACATTTACAGAAGCACCAAGAAGAAGGAGGCCATAATTATAATTGATATTAGGGGAAAGTCCCTTTGGACAGATAGGAGAGATGTGAGGTTTTCTTGGTGTGGTTCTGGTAACCCTTCTATTCTTTTGGACATTATGCTCCTGATCTGCCAGGATTAATTTATGCAGTTGACATGCAGATGCCTAACCATTGCCAATCCATTCCCTTTTTGTAGAGCTTCTGATTGGATACATATTTCTGACCCAAGCATAACACTTCTTCAGTTAATTATTGTACATCCATTCTTTTATTTTAGCCAAAGACAGCGACACCTATCAACTTGAATTTGACAAATCCGTATCTTCTGCAAAAGATGTTTTTCAGTTGAATTATTTTTATAGAACAGCTAAAACCTGATTGAATCACTTTAGCCAACATCACATATCTCTTTTTGAGATAAATTTCAAAAGTTCCATTTATCCCAATCACACGGGACAAAATTGATAAGTTCACATGTTGTTTTAATTAATGGTTCCATCCTCATCCAACAAATTTTTTTTAAATTGCGATACCTTGGTGCAAAATCAATGCCCCATAGTGTAAGACACCACCAGGTTAGAAGAGATGCGTTAAATTAAATTATAAAAAAGTAGTAGCCAAATGATTCCAAGCTTGGGTTATAAAAATCTGTAGGTTGTAAGAAGAAGTGAAGGACTGAGGATTGGTTTTGAGGTCCTGGAAAATAGTGAGGTAGTATAGAGGATAGTGTGTTAAATCTTCATATTAATGCAGGGAAGTGAAATTGGTGTATTTGGAGCTTAGGAGAAACAAAAGATGAGCATTCAAAAGAGCAATGATCAAAGTAGTATTTCTAAAATGTAGAAAGACAATAGGCCAGATTTTGCTGTAGCAGGGCATCTGCCATTGGTTAGACTTGAACCTGCACACCTCAGCTCAAAAAGATTTTGCCCCCTAAGTTGCTAAAAGTGCGAGCTGATAACGGTGCAGTGAGGGAAACAGGGCATCTGGGACCTGAGTGAACAGGGCAACCAACAGGGTATCGCCTTAACCAATGAGATTTAAGGGTTGGGAAATAAACAGCGTAAGGACTGAGGAGGGTGAATTAGAGTGGGCCAAGTCAATGTCAAATCAGGTACAGAAAGAAAAATAGAGGGAAAGAAAGATTGGATTATGAGAAACAGAAAAAAAGGAAGGGTAAGACAAAAAAATTTAAAATTTAAAATTTGACCTTTTTAAAATCTCCTAAAACAATTCACCACTTCAAAGAATGAGACTCCACACTTTAATAGTTAATTTTGGTGCCAGAGAGGTTGATTGACAGTCATTAATATTTATCACGTCATTAAAATGGTGCTTATGCTTGTAATTATATCTGTGGCCAGTTTGGTTTGTATCTACTGCGCAAATACTGCAACTTCACGTCATTCTATGCATTTCAATAGTGAGGCAGACAGAGAGATGCCATTTTTGCAAAGCTAGAAACATAGAAACATAGAAGATAGGAGCAGGAGTAGGCCATTCGGCCCCTCGAGCCTGCTCCGCCATTCAATGAGATCATGGCTGATCATCCAAATTCAGTACCCTGTCCCTGCCTTCTCCCCATATCCCTTGATCCCTTTAGCCTTAAGAAATATATCCAACTCCTTCTTGAATATATTTAACGAACTGGCCTCCACCGCCCTCTGTGGCAGAGAATTCCACAGGTTCACCACTCTCTGGGTGAAGAAATTCCTCCTCATCTCAGTCCTAAATGGCTTACCCCTTATCCTTAGACTATGACCCCTGGTTCTGGACTCCCCCACCATCGGGAACATCCTTCCTGCATCTAGTCTGTCCAGGCCTGACAGAATTTTATAGGTTTCGATGAGATCCCCTCTCAATCTTCTAAACTCCAGTGAGTATAAGCCCAATCGACACAATCTCTCCTCATCCGTCATTCCTGCCATCCCAAGTATCAGCCTGGTGAATCTTCGCTGCACTCCTTCCATGGCAAGAACATCCTTCCTCAGATAAGGCGACCAAAACTGCACACAATACTCAAGGTGCGGTCTCACCAAGGCCCTGTACAACTGCAGCAAGACATCTTTGTTCCTGTACTCGAACCCTCTTGCTACGAAGGCCAACATACCATTTGCCTTCTTAACCGCCTGCTGCACCTGCATGCTTACCTTCAGCAACTGGTGCACAAGAACACCCAGGTCTCTTTGCACTTCCCCTTCTCCCAATCTATTACCATTCAAATAATAATCTGCCTTCCTGTTTTTGCCACCAAAGTGGATAACCACACATTTATCCACATTATAGTGCATTTGCCATGTATCTGCCCAATCACCCAACCTGTCCAAATCGTACTGGAGTTTCACGACATCCTCCTCACAGCATACCCTCCCACCCAGCTTTGTGTCATCTGCAAATTTGGAGATATTACATCCAGTTCCCTCATCCAGATCATTAATATATATTGTGAACAGCTGGGGTCCTAGGACCGATCCTTGCGGTACCCCACTAGTCACTGCCTGCCACTCGGAAAACGACCCGTTTATTCCAACTCTTTGCTTTCTATCTGTCAACCAGTTCTCTATCCAAGTCAATACCTTGCCCCCAATCCCATGTGCCTTAATTTTGCACGCTAATCTCTTATGCGGGACCTTATCGAAAGCCTTCTGAAAGTCCAAATACACCACATCCACTGGTTCTCCCTTATCTATTTTACCAGTTACATCCTCAAAAAGTTCCAGTAGATTAGTCAAGCACGATTTACCTTTTGTAAAGCTAATGCTGGAGCAGTGCAACTCAGAGTGTAACTTTTGGTTATTCACATTTAAGTGCGCAACTGTCCCTTGCCTGAAGTTTCTGTACCATTTACGCAGAAGTAATGGTGAGTGCAATTAGCCTCACTGTTAGTTTTCCCGCAAAATCTGGCCCAAAAATTGACAATGGCGGCAATTGTGGGAGGTTCAAGATGAGAGAAAATTTGCCTTTCAGGTAATGAGCTTGTTTTTTTATCCTGTCTAGGATTGCAAGGAAAGTACAAGAAAAATCTCTAGCGAATGGGATCTTGTCACAGGATCACAAGATAATTACAGATGAGGCAGACCATTGAGCCAATCATTGTTCATCCATCCAAAAATGTCTTAACATCGCCCCATGGCAACATCCAATTGGTTCTTAAATAATTCTAGACGTTTTGCCTTATTTCTTATTTCATGCATTGACCACTGTTTGTGGGAAGCAAAACTTCTTTATGAGTCCTAAATTTGCCTTTTAATATTTTGAACCTGTGTCCCCTTGTCCTGCTCATGTAGTTTACTTTAAAGTATTTCCAGATTCACTTCTTCCCTGCTGTTAACTATGTAATACAGTATCCTACAAGATCACCTGTTTGACATTTCCTTTCAAGGTTAAAAGGCCTAGGTTTCTCCAATCATTCCTCATAACTCAGACTCCTTGCATTAGGGATCAGCCACTTACCTCTTGTCAGCACTGTCTCCAATGCTTAAACGTCTCTCTTGTATCTCAGGACCAGAACTGGACACAGTCGATGTGGTCTGACCAGAGCACTGTACAGTTTGGTCATGACTTCCTCTGACTTCTAATCTACTGTTTTAGCATCTAGTTCAACATTCTGTTGATTGCGTTGATTGCTGCTTTGAATTGGTTGGACCTGTTGAGCATCAAGTCTACTAAGATCCCGAGGTCTGTGTCATCATTTGGGATTTCTGAGGTGGAGCTTGGTGTAAATTATATTAAAAGTGCTACTGTTAATTTAACTGTAGCTCTCAAGTGATTAAATTCACAGAACAACCAAACTTGGAAATATAGGTTAGGATTCAGACAAAGTGGTTGAACAAAGTGCTTTAGATAATGGAAGTTGCTTTAGTTATCACATGAACATCTATACATTTTATCATTGGGATGATCTATTCATTTAAACACAGCATGGGGTGTTTGCTGAGAATCCACTCTTGGGGGTGCGGCAATCAGGTAGCTGGGTTTAATGACAGATCTACGGGCAAATCACTGAATATTCAAGAAATCAAAAGGATAGCCCACCCACTTCCTGTAGTCAGAAGAGACAAAAAAGAGACAAAATGTTGATGGTCAGTTATTCCAGTTGGGTCTGAGAAAGGTGCCAGGCCTAGCGAGGGAAAACTTGCTCATCTTAAACTCAAAGCCCGTAAGAAGTCTGACCAGAAAAGGATAACTTAGACCACGAATATGGGATTGTGTGGTGTGGCTTATTTTCTTTCTTTTTATTCACAAGGAGGTTTTTGAAGTTAAGTAAAGTAAGTGAGTTTTGATTATAACCATCACTTTATATGTTCTCTTGTCACCTACAAAATAAAGCAGCATAATGATTTGTATGTGGTCTTTCTCCCTAAAGTGTTTTCAGTCTGCCTGCTGAAAGATTGGAGAAGTGCACACAAGGCACATGTGAAATATATGGGCCTAGAAATTGGGTCGTGTAGCGCCAGTTTTTCAGGTGCTAAGCAGCCTCCTAAGTCCCCAAAATGGCAGGCAGGAAGTCTGCACAAACTGCTGACCAGAAGTGCACCATATATTGGGTAAGGATAAACAACAGGTGTCCTTTACTTGTGCCTGAAACAGGCGGTAAGCTCTTTGCATGTGCAAATAATGTGTCTAACGTGTGTTTCAGATCCCTGTTATGACATTGGTTTGCTCTGAGACAGCCAGCGACAACTCCTAGCACTTGTCACTAAATTGACATTGTCACTGCTGTCACTGAGCTATTTTTCCAGGAATTGAGCTCTTCACAGCTGGATTTTCAGACTTTTCAAAATTTTTCAGGATCAAATGACTTGTCAGCTGCTTCAGATGCATGTAAAAAAGTCATTCTTGCACAAGCATTATGATTGGTCGCCAGTTCCTCATTAATGCTAATGAAACTGCATTTCTCACAGACACCTAAGAATGGTGCACTCTGGCAGATTTGATCTTGTTTTATTAAGTGATTGACAAGGAAGCTTTCCTTCATTTATTTTCAAACTGTTGAATGTCAAGCCCTCGATGACCACACACATAGTTTCTAGTACAAGTCACAGAACAGTGACCAGGACTGAGAGCCCAGTGCTTTGTGCATTGAGTGCTGTTGGAGTTTTGCTAAGTGGGAGAAAAATCATTTAAGTGTATTTTGTGAATTTTAGTGTGTTAAGAAGTCAATTATTTGAAGTAAGTTTAATTTTTTAAGGGTTTTTTAAACTCTTGGGCAGTTTAAACAGGAAGTAGAATCCGGGTATAAAAGGGGAGGGGCTAGTGCGGTGCACGGAGTGCTTTGTGCATTGAGTGCTGTCGGAGTTTTGCTAAGTGGGAGAAAAATCATTTAAGTGTATTTTGTGAATTTTAGTGTGTTAAGACGTCAATTATTTGAAGTAAGTTTAATTTTTTAAGGGTTTTTTAAACTCTTGGGCAGTTTAAACAGGAAGTAGAATCCGGGTATAAAAGGGGAGGGGCTAGTGCGGTGCACAGAGTGCTTTGTGCATTGAGTGCTGTTGGAGTTTTGCTAAGTGGGAGAAAAATCATTTAAGTGTATTTTGTGAATTTTAGTGTGTTAAGAAGTCAATTATTTGAAGTAAGTTTAATTTTTTAAGGGTTTTTTAAACTCTTGGGCAGTTTAAACAGGAAGTAGAATCCGGGTATAAAAGGGGAGGGGCTAGTGCGGTGCACAGAGTGCTTTGTGCATTGAGTGCTGTTGGAGTTTTGCTAAGTGGGAGAAAAATCATTTAAGTGTATTTTGTGAATTTTAGTGTGTTAAGAAGTCAATTATTTGAAGTAAGTTTAATTTTTTAAGGGTTTTTTAAACTCTTGGGCAGTTTAAACAGGAAGTAGAATCCGGGTATAAAAGGGGAGGGGCTAGTGCGGTGCACAGAGTGCTTTGTGCATTGAGTGCTGTTGGAGTTTTGCTAAGTGGGAGAGTTCGGATAAGTGGGAGGTGAGGGTGTGTTTTTTGCTCTGTTTTGTTCCCCACTCCCAGGCTTAGACATCACTGCGGAGGCGGAGCAGCGAGACGAGTCAACCAAACAGGCTCCACAGACAGTATTCAAGGAGGAGGTTGGTGATCAGCTGGTTGGTTGGTTTTCTTCCTTCTCTTCTCTTTCATACCTTTAAGTTGGTAAGTCCTATTGAATAGTGGTGTGATATTATCATATATATCCAGGCAGGGTCTTCATAACTAATAATAAGAAATTAAATTAATTATATAGAATGGAGCAGGTGATGTGTTACTGTTGCGAGATGTGGGAGCCGTTGAACCCCATTGAGGCTAACGGTGATTACATCTGCGACAAGTGTTTGCTGCTAGAGGAACTCAAGTTCCATGTTATGGAGCTTGAGACCGAGCTTCGGACACTGCGACACATCAGGGAGGGGGAGAAGTTCCTGGACTCTATGTTTCAGGAGATGGTCACACCTATGAAGTTAATTACTGCAGATGTAGTCCATGGTCAGGGACAGGACGGTGTGACTATGAGTGAGGAAGGTACAGGGATCCAGGATGTAGTGTTGAAGGAGATGCAGCCCTTGTTCTTGTCCAGCAGGATCGAGGTTCTTACTCCTTGTGAGGGCGGGAGCGGGGACTGCAGGGAGGATGAGCAACCTGGCCACAGCACCGTGGTACAGGGGGCCATTCAAGTGGAGGGAGTAAAAAGAAATGTTGTAGTGGTAGGGGATAGTATCATTAGGGGGATAGATAGGGTTCTCTGCAGTCAAGAGCGGGAGTCCCGAAGGCTGTGTTGCCTGCCTGGTGCCAGGGTTAAGGACATCTCTTCTGGGCTGGAAAGAAACTTGCAGTGGGAGGGGGAGGATCCAGTTGTCGTGGTCCATGTTGGTACAAACGACGTAGATAGGACAAGGAAGACGGTTCTGTTAAAGGAGTATGAGCAGCTAGGGGTCAAATTAAAAAACAGAACCTCAAGGGTAATAATCTCTGGGTTATTACCTGAGCCACGAGCGAATTTGGCTAGGATAAATAAAATTAAAGAGTTAAATGCGTGGCTCAAAGACTGGTGTGGGAGAAATGGGTTTTGCTTCTTGGGACACTGGCACCAGTACTGGGACAAGAGGGAGCTGTTCTGTTGGGACGGACTCCACTTGGCCAGTGCTGGGACTAGAGTCCTGGCGAATCATATAACTAGGGCTGTAGAGAGGGCTTTAAACTAATTAGTGGGGGGGAGGTTTCTAGAGAGCAAATCATAGAAATGACAACAGAGAAGGTCATAGACTTAGGTAGCAGTGGGGGAATTAAAAAACAGAATGTGTCAGGAAGGGACAGAAGGTATGGAGTAAAAAGTGAAGTACTAAAAAGGGAAAAAACAGGACTAAGTGTTACAAAACATATTTGAAAGTTCTTTATCTGAATGCACGTAGCATACATAACAAAATGAATGAGTTAACGGCACAAATAATGACATATGGGTATGATCTTGTGGCCATTACAGAAACATGGCTGCAGGGTGACCATGACTGGGAATTAAACATACCAGGTTATTTAACAATCAGGAAGGACAGGCAGGAAGGGAGAGGAGGTGGGGTGGCTATGTTAATGAAGGAAGGAATCACTATAATAAAGAGAAATGATATTGGGTCAAAGGAGCAGGATAGTGAAACAGTTTGGGTGGAGGTAAGGAATAATAAGGGGAAAAAAACACTAGTGGGTGTAGTCTATAGGCCTCCGAACAGTTGCAACTCTGTTGGACGGAGTATTAATCAGGAAATAGTTGAGGCTTGTAATAAGGGAACAGCTATAATTATGGGGGATTTTAATTATCATATTAACTGGACAAATCAAATTGGGCAGAGCAGCCTTGAGGAAGAGTTCATTGAGTGTATTAGGGATGGGTTTCTTGAGCAGTATGTAACTGAACCGACCAGGGGGCAAGCAACCTTAGATTTGGTCCTGTGTAATGAGACAGGATTAATTAAAAATGTCCTAGTAAAGGATCCCCTTGCAATGAGTGACCATAACATGGTTGAGTTCCATATTCAATTAGAGGGTGAGAAGGTTGGATCTCAAACAAGCGTGCTGAGCTTGAATAAAGGAGACTATGAAGGTATGAGAGCGGAATTAATTAGAGTGGACTGGGAAAATAGATTAAAGGGTAAGACGGTACATGACCAGTGGTGTACATTTAAGGAGTTATTTTACAACTTCCAAGAAAAATATATTCCACTGAGGAAAAAAGGGTGTAAAAGAAAAGATAGCCATCCGTGGCTAAGTAAAGTAATTAAGGATAGTATCCGACTAAAAACAAGGGCATATAAGGTAGCAAAATCTAGTGGGAGGATGGAAGATTGGGAAGTCTTTAAAAGACAGCAAAAAATAACAAAAAGATTGATTAAGAAAGGGAAGATAGATTATGAAAGTAAATTAGCAAAAAATATAAAAACAGACAGTAAAAGTTTCTATAGTTATATAAAAAGAAAAAGGGTGGCTAAAGTAAATGTTGGTCCCTTAGAGGATGAGACCGGGAAATTAATGGTGGGAAACATGGAGATGGCAAAAACACTGAACAATTATTTTGTATCAGTCTTTACAGTAGAGGACACTAAGAATATCCCAACACTGGACAAACAGGGGGCTCTAGGGGGGGAGGAACTAAATACAATTAAAATCACTAAGGAAGTGGTACTTGGTAAAATAATGGGACTCAAGGCGGATAAATCCCCTGGACCTGATGGCTTGCATCCCAGGGTCTTGAGGGAAGTAGCGGTAGGGATTGTGGATGCATTGGTAATAATTTTCCAAA
This sequence comes from Somniosus microcephalus, assembly GCF_052327205.1. Classification (NCBI taxonomy): domain Eukaryota; kingdom Metazoa; phylum Chordata; class Chondrichthyes; order Squaliformes; family Somniosidae; genus Somniosus; species Somniosus microcephalus. The sequence goes on along the minus strand of NC_140989.1, from coordinate 281,971,005 downwards.
ACTCACTGGACTCAGCAAAGGTCCCGGCAGATTGGAAAACTGCTAATGTAACACCCTTATTTAAAAAGGGTAGTAGGCAGAAGGCTGGAAACTATAGACCTGTTAGCCTAACATCTGTGGTTGGTAAAATGTTAGAGTCCATTATTAAGGAGACAGTAACGGGACATTTGGATAAACATAATTTAATAGGGCAAACTCAGCATGGTTTCATGAAGGGGAAATCATGTTTAACAAATTTGCTTGAGTTTTTTGAGGAAGTAACATACAGGGTGGATAAAGGGGAACCAGTGGACGTAGTGTATTTAGACTTCCAAAAGGCATTTGACAAGGTGCCACACAAGATTATTGCTCAAGATAAAAAATCACGGGATTGGGGGTAATATTCTGGCATGGGTGGAGGATTGGCTCTCTAACAGAAAGCAGAGAGTTGGGATAAATGGTTCGTTCTCAGATTGGCAACCAGTAACTAGTGGTGTTCCGCAGGGGTCAGTGCTGGGTCCCCAACTCTTTACAATCTACATTAACGATTTGGAGGAGGGGACCGAGTGTAACATATCAAAGTTTGCAGATGATACAAAGATGGGACGGAAAGTAGTGAGTGAGGAGGACATAAAAAACCTGCAAAGGGACATAGACAGGCTAAGTAAGTGGGCAGAGATTTGGCAGATGGAATACAATACTGGAAAGTGTGAGGTTATGCACTTTGGCAGGAAAAATCATAGAGCAAGTTATTATCTTAATGGCAAGAAACTGGAAAGTACTGTAGTACAAAGGGATCTGGGGGTCCTGGTGCACGAAACTCAAAAAGTTAGTATGCAGGTGCAGCAAGTGATCAAGAAGGCCAATGGAATGTTGGCTTTTATTGCTAGGGGGTTGGAATATAAAAACAGGGAGGTATTGCTGCAGTTGTACAAGGTATTGGTGAGGCCGCACCTGGAATACTGCATACAGTTTTGGTGTCCATACTTAAGAAAAGACATACTTGCTCTCGAGTCAGTACAAAGAAGGTTCACTCGGTTAATCCCGGGGATGAGGGGGTGGTCATATGAGGAGAGGTTGAGTAGATTGGGACTCTACTCATTGGAGTTCAGAAGAATGAGAGGCGATCTTATTGAAACATATAAGATTGTGAAGGGGCTTGATCGGGTGGATGCGGTGAGGATGTTCCCAATGATGGGTGAAACTAGAACTAGGGGGCATAATCTTAAAATAAGGGGCTGCTCATTCAAAACTGAGATGAGGAGAAACTTCTTCACTCAGAGGGTGGTAGGTTTGTGGAATTTGCTGCCCCAGAAAGCTGTGGAAGCTACATCATTAAATAAATTTAAAACAGAAATAGATAGTTTCCTAGAAGTAAAGGGAATAAAGGGTTACGGGGAGCGGGCAGGAAATTGGACATGAGTCTGGGTTCGGAATGGTCATGGCCCTGTGGGTAGTGGAGCGGGCCCAGGGGCCGTGTAGCCTTGTTCTGCTCCTACTGTGTTCTAATTCTGTTAGATTTCAGGAGATGGTTTTATTCCTGTTCCTGGCTGGGGTGGAGATCGCCTTTACAGAAGGTAAGTACTGCAGAAAATATAGGGACAGAGTGATCTCCTGGAAGAATTTCGATCGCCTAGATGGGTCGGAGAGGAATTTCCCAGATTTTTTTCTCCCAAATTGGCCATTGGGTCTTTATCTGGTTTTTCGCCTCTCCCGGGAGATCACATGGGTTCGGGTGGATGCAGAGTGATAGAAGATTTGAGGTTAGGATCAGATCAGCCATGATCTTATTGAATGGTGGAGCAGGCTCGAGGGGCCGATTGGCCTACTCCTGCTCCTATTTCTTATGTTCTTATGTTCTTAAGGTGGTCTTGCAGCCATTCTGGCTGAGATCAGCTATCTCTACATAGACCAAGAAAAAACCCCGAGACCTACCTGGTCCATGTGGCTCAGTACCTCCTTGGGTGGTGCATTTCGCAATTAAGTCATTGGGGGAGCTTAAAAAAAAACCTCACTTTTAAAAAGGAATCTGAAGTGACATTTTATGAAATCTCACACCCAGTGCAGAGCTTCACCTACTGGGAGTACACGTCAGGAAGTCGAGCGCACTCTATCCACAACTTTCTGTCCAATAATTCTAATGGATGGAATCTCATGGGCGAACATCACGCCCAAATTCCTGATATCCTTTCCTGGCAGGTGAGGCTGGGCATTGTGTGCAATTTTGTAAGATTGCCCCAGTGACTTTATCTGGGAATTCAATACTTAACAGTGTTATTAAATTGCTTTTTTATTGTTAACATTGAATGCTTGCCAACTTAATTTTATAGGCCTGTTGATTTTGCACAATTTATTAATATTTCAGACTTATTTCAAGAATGAATGCATTGAACTGGGTTATCCCATGATTCTTGGCCAGCTTTCTTTTGCACCAATTTCTGACCATTTTCAAGAAGAACAATTCACAAACCTATCACAGATTTTCCAAAATAATGTAATTGACAATTAGATTGGTTGACAGATGAAGGGAGTTCTGGAATTAGATGGGGAAGGCAAAATAAAATAGTTTTGAGAACCTGCTGTTATGGAGGGAGACAATTATAGGCTGCTGTTTGTAATTATATTATCCGATCCATGAACTTTCAAGAGGCTGCTAAAAGATCGCAGAACTAAAAGAAGCAACTATGTGTGTTTGTTCTTTGGAGGCATTTACAATAAATTAATACAGTCTGAGCATTAATATTAATATCTGAACTTGGGGAAGAATAAAAGAGAAAGAATGGGAATAAAGTTAGCGGCCCCAACAGCTCTTTAAAGTGAGATCCAACACAAAACAAAACTACCATTAATAGCAATGCTACTTGATTCTTCAACATGGTTGTCTGCAGTGGCTGATGTGTAAGTTGGAACTATCAGCAGCTATTACTGTTGATTGCCCTTGACTTTATTCATGTGCTATTTATTAGTCAGTAGGGGGAATTAACCTATGAACCTTTTGGGCTATGAAGCTGGGGGTCACTAATTGCATAAAAAGGGTCCCTTCTTGATCTGGTGTTTAGCTAAAATTAAGAAAGAAGTGGATTCTTTTTAATCAAACAGCTGGTTAGAAGCAGACAAACCACCAAAGCAACTTCCTTAATCAAGAAGCTAGTAAGAAACAAACAAACCACCAAAGGTACCAAAGTTGCTGAATCTGACTGTTGCCTGATTATTTGGTGTTATTCCAATGTTCTCCTAGCCAGCCTTCCACCTTGCACCCTGTGTAAACTTGAGCTTATCCAAAGCTCTGTTGTCCGTATCCTAACTCGCACCAAATCCTGTTCACCCATCACCCTTGTGTTCGCTGACCTACATTGGCTCCCGTTCTGACAATGCCTCCGTTTTCAAATTCTTGTCCTTGTTTTCAAATCCCCCCATGGCCTCGCCCCTCCCTGTCTCTGTAACCTCCTCCAGCCCTACAAGGCTCCGAGATCTCTGCACTCCTCCAATTCTGACCTCTTGCGCATCCCTCATTTTCATCGCTACGCCATTGGCGGCCGTGCCTTCAGCTACCTAGGCCCCAAGCTCCAGAATTCCCTCCCTAAACCTCTCCGCCTCTCTACCTTTCTCTTCTCCTTTAAGATGCTCTTTAAAACATATCTCATTGACCAGGCTTTTGGTCATCTGTCCTAAAATCTCCTTATGTGGCTCGGTGTCGAATTTTGTTTGATTACACTCCTGTGAAGTTATTTTATGAAAAGAATGTCAAGCGCAAAGTTTGGCTGTATGATGGGGCCAATTGGAAATTCAGACTGCCATCCCATCTAACTATATAACAATGCAGCAATAAAAGAAGAACACTCAGTTCACCAGGCTCATGCTCTTTTAATCTTTCATTAATGGTCTGGTGGGTGCCCTTAAAACTAATCTTGTTCTCTTTTGAGGTAAATTCCTCTTTACAATTGTTATTTGAACCACATTTTTTGCCGAAAAATACATCCAGAATTGGACAGTGCATGGGCACATGAAGGATCAATGCCATCAATGGTGGGGAGGAACCTCATTCAACACCAGCAAATATCAGAGAATGCCCCCTGTGCTGTTCTACTTTCAATATTATGAAGACCAAGTTGATACCTCTTTTGAGAAAGGTTGACCATGAACTTTCCCACCCACCTCTATTCGATAAGGATTGCAAGGTTACATCAGTACTATACATTCACCCTTGGCTTGTTAATTACTTTCTGATAACACAGGAATAAGCATGTGGCAAAGATGGTCAAAAAAGCTGCTACCAGGCTAGAAGACTTCAAGCAAGCTCAGTCCTGCTGGTCACTCTCAGCTACTTCAATCTTAAAGCGTACGTCTGTCCAGTTATAGAATTTTGTTGCCCTCTTTGGACAGACTGCGGAGAAAATCCTTCTCTTGCTCCTGGATTTAGTGCCGTACAGACTAATGGGGGGAGAAATTCGGTATCGCCCCATTTGGGGCGCAATTATCGGCCGGGCGCAAAGATTAGCGCCTGCTGCTAATTATCGCCTCCAACTGCAAACTTGGCTTTTATCGCCCCTGGAGGCGATTGGAGCGCTAAATCAGGCGCTACACAACTCTCTTAAGGCGCTAAGGCCGAGGAGCGAGGCGCTACCTCAGAGGGCGGGCGCAGCGCAGGTGCTGTCAGTTAGCAATTGAACACAGACACACTGGTGCTGGTCAGTTCTTAAAGGGGAGGGTCGATCTTGCTCTGCAGCCACACCCTGCTCACTGGAGCCTTGAATCTCAGCCTGGGCAGACCTGTGGCTAAATCTAGCAGCCAGACACTATGGAAAGGGCCAGTGAGCGAGCACAGCACTTCTGCGAGTGGGCTTTGGAGGCTCTGGTTCGCGGGGTGGAGCGCAGAAGATCCATTCTGTACCCAAAGAGTGGCAGGAGGCCTTTGCCACGTGAGTACAGAAGAGTGTGGAGGGAGGTGGCTCAGAGAGTCTCCTCAAGCAGCATGGTGCCCAGGACCCATGTGCAACGTAGGAAAAAGTTCAACGACGTCACTTGGGTCGTCAGGGTGAGTGCCTTTTTTTTTCAAAACCTCTTCATCACTCCATCTCAACCTCACTTTATGGCCAGAGGGTCTTGAAAGCCCCAATGCCCAACACTCATCCAACACCTATGGCCCTTTCATCAAACACACATGCACATTCCACACTTTGCATACAGTAAGGGCTATTTAATCATGGGAGGCATTTCAGGCAAGATCATGGCTGCATACAGTAAGGGCTATTCAACCATGGGAGGAATTTCAGGCAAGATCATGGCTGCATATTTACTCAGACGCCGTCCTTTTTCTTGCAGGCCAAGCTGTCTCATAATAGGAGACAGCAGCAATGGACCGGTGGAGGGCGGCCTCACCTTCAAGCCCTCAGCGATCTTGAGGAGCGCGTCCACAGGATTGTGGCAAGCCGGGTGATTGATCCCGTCGCCACTGGAGACGCCGACCCCGTCCTGGACAGCAATGGTAAGGTCATCACCTTTTTGTCCTCTCTCCTTCCACTTGTTCCTTACAACAGCAGCCTTTGACACTTTCAATCCAAATCACTAAATCGCTGCACTCATGCCTCCCTTGCTGCCACCCTGTCCTCATGCTAAAGCCACTCTTGTACCTCCCTGCCTTCAGATGGTGATTCACCAGGTGAGGAGACGGGCCCTCAAGCTGCCAGTGAGAGTGAAGTTGAAGGCGAGGAGGAAGAGGAAGCCGGACCATCAGTGCCACCCTCTACCGAGGCAGCCCATGCCCATACTGGGGACATGCCTTCCCTGGAGGGGAGCAGGGGGGAATGGTCTGATGAGGGTGAAGCTCCAGGACCCAGCAGGCTGCAGCAAAGAGAGGGGGTAGGGAAGCTCGGGGGCCTTCTCCCCGGAGGGAGAGTATGGCCTCGAGTCCAGCTGCACTGGACGCAGACGAGGAGCGGGTCCTCACTGAAATGAGCGCCCAGGCAGAGCAAAGGCACACTGAGCTCATGGCTGCAGTGGCAAGGATGCCCGAATCCATTGAATCACTGGCAAGGAGTGTGGAGCACTTCGCTGTAGCACAGGTGGCTGCCACGCATATGCTAAGTGCTGCAATGCAGTCAATGGCTGGTCTCATGCAGACGCAGATTGAGGCCACGCGAGCACTGACTGCTGCCACCCTCGCTGGATCGGGCAGATTTCCCTGGGGCCCTTACCGCGCCACAGCAGGCCAGCAATCTGTGCTCCATCAGATTGCTCCAGATGCTGAAGTGCTGCCCCGTGGGAGTGCCAGTGTGTCGGTCGAGCAGGGAGTTGCTGTCCTCTCTCAAGATGACAGCATTCCTGCTGCCACCACTGGCACTTTTCCACTGCAGTTGCCACCACCTATAGGACAGACTGCTACCGCCCATGCAGAGTTGGTGCAGTCAGCAGCCGGGCCCTCCAGGCCCAGAGCTGGTCCAGGCCGTCCTTCAAGGGCATCTGCAGTCTCAGTTTCTGACACTCAGCAGCCTTCCCCCAGCCTTGCTCCAGCCACTGGGGTCCCATTACATAGGAGCTGCAGGGTGGGAAGGGGGGAATTTCACAAGGGAAGCAGATCACCCTCGAAGGGCAAAATGTAGGAGGTGTGGCAAAATGTTTTTCATTGTTTTATTGAAGGCCGAGGTTCGTGGTCAAATTTTTGTTATTGTTTTGGACATTGTCTCCAGGATGTGGGAGCCACTTATGTGAATGACTGCTTTTTTTTGTGTTTCTTTCTATTACTTTGTCATGCGGAAATGAGACACACAGAGTTTGTGAAATAAAGAAGTGTCTGTATTCAAAATGTACATGTTTGGTCTTTGCACTCATTGTTGCCTTGACCGGCTTAGGGGTTACGGGATGGTTTCATTCAGGTTATTTGAATGGCAGAAGCCATTCCCTCAGAGGGGGCCTAGAAGCGACTTGCTATGAGCCTTTGATGGACGGCCCTTCCACTTTGTGCCTCCCTCCCGCCTTGGTGCTGCTGATGCTCATCCTCCTCCTCCTCCTCCTCCTCCTCCGCCGGTGCTCCAATGTGTGGTGGCATTGGCTGGGTCCTGAGAATTGCAAGGTTATGCAGCATGCAGCACACAATGAAGTGGGAGACTCGCTCAGGCGAGTACTGCAGGGCTCCTCCAGAATGGTCCAGACAGCAGAACCGTTGCTTGAGCATGCCGATTGTGTGCTCAACAATGTTCCTGGTAGCTTGATGGCTCTCGTTGTATCGTAGCTCAGCAGGGGTGCTGGGCAAACGGAGCGGTGTCATCAGCCAGGTGCACAGAGGATATCACTTGTCCCCGCGAAGCCAAACTCCTGGGTGATGCGGTGCCTGGAAAAGGTCTGCCACAGAAGTCTGGCGCAGGATGAAGGCATCGTGGCTGCTGCCTGGAAAGTGGGCATTGACAGCGAGTATCAGCTGTCTGTGGTTACAGACCAACTGGACGTTTAAGGAATGGAAGCCCTTTCAGTTGCAGAAATCCTTGGCATTCTCTTGCAGCGCCCGCAAAGCCACATGCGTGCAGTCAATGGTGCCCTGCACCATGGGGAAGCCCGCTATCATCGCAAAGCCCATTGCGTGTTCTTGCTGTTTGGCCGGGGTCATGGGGAAAGAGATGTACTCGTGTCTCCTTTTAAAGACGGCATTTGTTACCTGACGGATGCAGCAATGCACCGTGAACTGGGAGATATTGGCGATGTCCCCAGTAGCTGATTGAAATGAGCCGGTGGCATAAAAGTTGAGAGCCACTGTTCTGTTCACTGCCACCATCAGAGACGTCCTGCTCCTCAGTTGAGGCTGCAGATCTGGCTGAAGCAGGTGGCAGAGCTCAGTAACCACCTCCTTGCTGAATCGCAGCCTTCACAAACACTGCTCCTCAGACATATTAATGTAGGAGAACAGTTGGCTAAAAACCCTGGGTGCGTAAGGTCTCCTGTACCGAGGCCTGTTGGCCCTCCTCCGTCTGGCCATGATTGCCACTTTCTCTCTGCGTCTTTGTGCCCTCTGAATGTGATGGAGAAGGACGAGGTTCCCATTCATTGCAGCCCCCATAGTATCTGGGCAATCAAAGTTATGAAGGTCAAAAAGCAAAGTACCTGCAAAGTTATGGTCAGAAGCCAAAACTACCTCAGACAGCGTTGACTCAATGCAGAAGTCTCCCTTTCTCTCTTTGTCTCTCTCCAAATCTCTCTCTCTCTCTCAGAACGAGTGGTGCAAAAATGGCTACCACACAAGCCAGGAAGAGGCCCCCTTTAAATAGCGCCCCCCCCAGTGACTGGGAAATGTTCCAGTCAGCCTGTCATTGGTAGCGCCAGGTGGAAAGGAGGGGGGCACCACTGAATTTCTGGTCCGGTGCACCCCAAGGGCGTTGCACTCTCGAATGACGTCAAGATCTGCGTGCGCAGGAGATCGGGCGGTATTGTTTAGCGCCGCCGCAAAATGTCCGGTCAATTTCGTGAGAGGTGCAGATATCGCCGCGCCCAGGCGCTAGTTGGTTTGCGCCCCACTTAGAGCCCTCTTAAGGCGCTAACGGGTGGCGCTACCAACTGAATTTTTCCCCCATGGACTTGCTGAAGTTGGTCTGCTCCATGCCAGAATCCGCCCGCTATAGCATTGGTGAGATGCCACTGGATTGTCAGCTCTCTGTAAAAATTTGCCTGAAGCAATACCATCAGAGCTGCTGGTGCTTAAAGCAGAGCTGCAAGTTTCTACCAGGAGCATACGAACTGCTGAGCTACATCTGCATATAGTACCAGCAGCAAAGCTTCACCATTACATCTCAGTGTGGAACCCTCTTCCAAGCAGTATGGTTGCCTGGAAATTAGTCCCTCATTTGAATGATGCTGAAAGGTGGAGTTACCCAGTGCTTACTAAACTATGGTTGTTGAAATGTACATTGATTAAAGAAAAATCTACAACTTGCCTTTTGGTAGCCTAGTAAAATGTTTCCAAGCTTTTCTGTCTTCCTGGCAACTACCAGGGTCAAATTTGTGAGACATTAGTCCTCAGTACAGTTGTCTCTGGCTGCCCCATGTTGTTCTGCCACCTAATATTTAAAAAAAGTTGTCGTTCTTAACCAAGGAGCTACTTAAAAATAGAAAAACCAATAAAGAATCCTCCCTAACCGCCTTGTCAAAAACAGCCAAACCTGAAAATAGGCCTCTTTAACCAAGCAGCCAATTAGAAACAGACAAACCACCAAAAGTTTTAATCAACAAAGGGCTTAGGGCAATATTTTCTGCCATTTGCTAATTTTAGTAAATATAGCCGTGAGAGTAAACAAAAAATTTAAAGTACTAGCAAATTTTCGGTGCTCATGGTAAATTGTATTATACAATGTTTTATAATGACTGAAGCGTTGTGCGTTAAATTCTACAATGTGTTACTCTGCTGCCAATGTGGAACTGTGTTTAATCTGGCCTGTTCATGAAATCCAATTGGTGTAAATCCTAAGGTCGATGAGTGATTATTGGCTGTTGGTGAGGGAAGTTCAAGGTCAGAAGGAACTACCATGAAATGACAATATCTCTTTTTTTCTTTTTCTTTTAATATTTTTGACACTTTGTAATGTGATGCTGGTATTGTGAGAGATGGACAGTAGATACAAGACATGCAGACATATATATATTAAATTTAATAAAATCGTAGATTCATATAAATGTTTCATTGTTTCCATATATCTGTTCATTGTGTTTATTTTGTAATTTATATTTGGTGCTTTATTTTTACTCATCAAGATGAGGATGTTAGCTTTGGACAATGGAAAACCCTTCACTTTTGGCACCAAGTATCAGCATTGAGCACTCCTAATTCAGGTGTAACAGACCAGATGCAATGTGAAGCATCCTCAAAATTGTCCCAGCATGTGCCTGAACCCTAACTCCAGAATAATTCTCCTTATACCACCAGTGTGATATTCTTTCCATTTCTCACATCAACCTCCCTCTCTCATTTAACATTACAGATTTTTAGTTGTGTGCTGTAGCCACTAGGAATTGGGCAGAAACTGTCCCAGCATTGCTTCATGTAGAACCCTCACAGCCAATGGACTGAAAAGCCAACAGACTGAGGAGACTAAAGCATTACAATGATGGCAGTCCCATAGTTCTCCCTCCATTTGCTTAACTCCGAGAGAGAACTGACTGCACTCTGGGCCCATAAAAATTATAGTTTACAATTCTGCCGTCAAATAAAGCACTTCTTGTTGCCACATTCCTGCCATCTGAACACCTCTGCAACCTGGTTCACAGCTTACAGAGCAGAACCCAGCTAGCCCACAGAGACTGGCACCTAACAACAAATCTAAACTGGATATTGTGATGAAATATATTCCATTCATCACTGCCTGTTTTCTGTGTCTTGTAACTGCCTGCTTTCTGTGTCTTTTCTCTTCCCCCAGTCCTCATGTATTATGTATTGGAATGTGCTGGAATTGGTTGTGTGCAGGGCTCCGCCCATACCTGGCTCCTTTTTAATCTAAGTCAGTCGGGCATCAGCCTCCTGAAGGAAGACATCTCTCTAGTTTACGTGTTATGTTCTAAGTTAATAAAAGCCTTACTTTTGTTCTGCTAACTTCGAGTCTCGGAATAATTGAGGCACATCAATTTTATTAACTTAAATTTTCAACACTATGGATCAACTCCTGAAACCCGAACGTTTGGATTTGGATCAACATGCTCCGGACGCATCAGCACGCTTCGGACACTGGTTTGACTGTATGGAATTCTTCCTGGACAATTCCGCAGCCGTCAAAGACGCTACGGACACTGTGAAGATGAGACTCGGAATGCTATGGAATTGGGTAAGCCACCGGGTTTACCCCCTCATCCAAGACGCCGATACGTACCTGGCCGCCTGCAACATCTTAAAGGCGCATTACCAGCAGCCTACGAATGAGGTGTATGCTAGGCATCTACTCGCTACTCGCGCACAGCGACCTGGGGAATCAGTGGAGGAGTTCCTAAGCATCCTGAAAAAGCTTGGCAAGGACTGTAAGTGCCGAGATGTAAAAGCCGCAGTGTACACCGACGAGCTTGTTCACGATGCCTTTATCACAGGCCTCAGCTCCACTCACATCCGGCAAAGACTGCTGGAAAAAACGGAGTTGGACCTGAAACAGGCTGCGGACACCGCGCGGTCCCTGGAGATGGCCCAGAGAAACTCGGACGCCTACTCTTCAGCCTGCGCCGCCCACGCCGCCACGTGTGCGCCGAGGGCGCCGCCATCTTGGAAGGCATCTTCCCCGCCCGGCAGCCCGACACCGGCGGGGCCCAGCTCTCCCCCCAGAAGCCCTACGACAGCCGCGACGCGTCAAGGACCCAACTGCTACTTCTGCGGGCAGCCAAAGCACACCAGAAACCTGTGCCCGGCGAAAGGCACCACCTGCTTTAAGTGCGGTAAGAAGGGGCACTTCGGGAAGGTGTGCAGAGGGAACCCCGCCGGAAAACCAACCGCCGGAAAACCCGCCACCGCCGCGTGTGCGCCGTGGGAGCGGCCATCTTGGACGCCATCTTGCCCGACCTCATGGGGTCCGCCATCTTATGAGCAGACAGCGTGGACGCCATCTTGTCTCGATCAGGGCCCTACAGTGGCATCGGTCACAGTGGACCAGACCAGGCCGCATCCGCTATCCAAATCAATGGTGGACATCGAGGTAAACGGGTGCCGGGTTAAATGCTTAATTGACAGTGGAAGCACGGAGAGTTTTATCCACCCTGAACTGGCACAACAACTCTCCCTAAAGGTGGTCCCTGCTCAGGGTACCATCTCTATGGCCGATAAAACCCAGACAACGACCATTCTGGGTTACTGCACGGTACAATTGTGCGTTAACGGAACTGTGTATGATAATTTTAAAGTATTAATCATGAAGAATCTATGTGCGAGTGTGATCTTGGGTTTGGGTTTCCATGCAACCACCAAAGCATCACGCTCAAGTACGGTGGGTCCCAGCCGCCCCTCACAGTGTGCGGTCTGGCTACCCTGAAGGTAAAGCCGCCTTCGCTATTCGCGAACCTTACCCCTAACTGCCGGCCAATAGCGACCAAAAGCAGGAGGTACAGCTGGGAGGACAGGCGGTTTATCGCGACCGAGGTAGACAGGCTCCTGAAAGAGCGCATTATTGAACACAGCAACAGCCCGTGGCGCGCCCAAGTGGTAGTGGTAAGGGGTAGCGAGAAGAAACGGATGGTGATCGACTATAGTCAAACGATCAACAGGTACACCCTACTAGACGCCTACCCGCTACCCCGCATATCAGAAATGGTGAACCAAATCGCCCAATACCGGGTGTTCTCCACCATCGACCTCAAGTCAGCGTAGCACCAGCTCCCTATCAGACCAGAGGACCACCCGTACACCGCCTTCGAGGCGAACGGACGCCTCTACCAATTCCTCAGAGTCCCCTTTGGGGTGACGAATGGGGTCTCGGTCTTCCAGAGGGAGATGGACCGCATGGTCGATGACCACCACTTGCAGGCAACCTTCCCCTACCTCGACAACGTCACCATCTGCGGTCACAGCCAGCAGGATCACGACTCGAACCTCAAGAGGTTCCTGGAAACCGCACAAAAACTCAACCTCACCTACAACGAGGACAAGTGCGTTTTCAACACCACGCGCCTCTGCATACTAGGCAGCGTGGTGGAGAATGGGGAAATCGGACCAGACCCCGACCGATTGCGCCCCCTACGGGAGCTGCCCCTGCCCAACACTCCCAAAGCCCTGAAAAGGTGCCTGGGGCCCAACTACTCCAACAAAGCCCGCCCCCTCTTGAAAGCATCCTCTTTTCCGCTCTCTGCTGAGGCCCACGCCGCCTTCAAAAGCATTAAGCAGGATATTGAGCGGGCCACGCTACAGGCAGTGGACGAGAACACTCCATTTCAAGTGGAAAGTGATGCGTCCGACTTTGCCTTGGCGGCCACCCTCAACCAGGCAGGGCGGCCCGTAGCTTTCTTCTCGAGGACCCTCCAAGGGCCCGAGATCAAACACTCCTCCGTGGAAAAGGAGGCCCAAGCCATCGTGGAGGCAGTGCGCCACTGGCGCCACTACCTAGCCGGCAAACGCTTCACCCTACTTACCGACCAGCGGTCGGTAGCGTTTATGTTCAACAATAAACAGAGGGGGAAGATTAAAAATGATAAGATTCTTAGGTGGCGGATCGAGCTCTCCACTTTCGAGTACGACATCATTTACCGGCCAGGGGCCCTTAACAAATCCCCTGACGCCCTCTCACGAGGGATGTGTGCCAACGCCACCGAGGATCGGCTACAGACCCTCCACAACGACCTCTGCCACCCAGGGGTCACGCGGCTGTTCCACTTCATAAAGTCCCGTAACTTACCCTACTCGATTGAGGAAGTTCGGTCTCTGACCAGGAACTGCCGCACTTGCGCTGAGTGCAAGCCTCGGTTCTACCGCCCAGATAGAGCCCACTTAATCAAAGCTACACGGCCCTTCGAGCGGCTCAGCTTAGATTTCAAGGGCCCCCTCCCGTCCGTCGACCGCAATGTTTACTTCCTGAACATTGTGGACGAATACTCCCGTTTCCCATTCGCCTTCCCCTGCCCAGACATGACCAGCGCCACGGTCATTAAATGCCTCAACAGCCTGTTCTGCCTGTTCGGTATGCCGAGCTATATCCACACGGATAGGGGGGCGTCCTTCATGAGTGAAGAGCTACGCCAGTACATGCTGTCCAAGGGGATCGCCACGAGCCGTACCACCAGCTACAACCCCCGGGGTAACGGCCAGGTGGAGCGAGAGAACGGGACAGTGTGGAAAGCAGTCACTCTAGCTCTAAGGACCAAGGGCCTCCCTATCTCCCGCTGGCAGGAAGTCCTCTCGGATGTGCTCCATTCGATACGGTCGCTATTGTGTACGGCCACTAATGCCACGCCTCATGAACGAATGTTTGTCTTTCCTCGGAAATCCACCTCAGGCGTATCCATGCCATCATGGCTCTCCACCCCAGGTCCGGTACTCGTGCGAAGGCATGTGAGGGGCCACAAGACGGACCCTCTCGTGGAGCCAGTACACCTACTCCACACCAACCCCCAATACGCATATGTCCAGCACGCCGACGGAAGGGAGGACACCGTGTCCATAAAAGACGTCGCCCCAGCCGGCATCGACAACAACCACGGCAATAGCAGCGACGACGATCACAGCAAACCTTACCCACCCACTACTCTTTCATCACCCCCGGAAGAACATCGACCAACGGCACCCCCACCAACTACCCCTTCAACAACCCCGGCGGCACCCCCGGCAGAGACCCAGGAGGCTACCGGGGACACCCAGCCGACACCCGCGGCACCACAACAGCCACGTCGGTCGCAGAGGACTATCAAACCCCCGAACAGACTAAATCTATAGAAGGGGTGAATGTGATGAAATATATTCCATTCATCACTGCCTGTTTTCTGTGTCTTGTAACTGCCTGCTTTCTGTGTCTTTTCCCTTCCCCCAGTCCTCATGTATTATGTATTGGAATGTGCTGGAATTGGTTGTGTGCAGGGCTCCGCCCATACCTGGCTCCTTTTTAATCTAAGTCAGTCGGGCATCAGCCTCCTGAAGGAAGACATCTCTCTAGTTTACGTGTTATGTTCTAAGTTAATAAAAGCCTTACTTTTGTTCTGCTAACTTCGAGTCTCGGAATAATTGAGGCACATCAGATATAGCAACAGAAGGAGCTGCCCCCGATGGGGAAAAAAAGGCAAGTATCAAAGCACCTAAACATCCAGCAGTCTGGGCAGGATTCAAACCTTGATCCTGGAGCTCAAAGAATAGTGTTTGAAAGCACTGCACCACCCAATCTGCATAATGGTGCTTGATTTTTCATGTATTGTGGGCACGGTATGCATTTTGCCACTTAGCTTCAGGGTAATATTGTGCTACAGTTTACGTGATTGCTCACATATGGTAAGTTTGTGTCGAGGAGGACCTACAGCACTAGGAAATATTTTTGAACAGTGAATAGAGGAAGAGCTAAAGTACAGGCTGCTATGAATTTACACTGAAAAGTACAATGAAATCTACCAACTTAATATATAAAGAGCGTAAACATTTTTGAGTAGGAATATCCAGTATTCAAATCCAATTAGGGTTGCGATTAAAGAGTAGAAATTCCTGTTAGTAATGAACATTAAACACATTTGTCTTAAATTCCCCTCTCCACTATTTTAATGAAGTCATTAACCAGGTTACAATAAATGGATTAGCGCTTCCATTAAATTAGTGGAGAGAAATTTGATACAAGCGTGTTAAGCATTTGTGTGATAATATCCCTAGCAGTCATCTCTATTCCTGCCGCTTTAAACAGATTTATCATTGGAACTATTGAAACACAATGAAATAATTGGAATTAGTAAAGAGGTACTCTGGCCTTTTTGTTGTATTTAATATTTCAATCATTTTGCTTGCAAACAAAATTCTTCAGAATAAAATGTTCCAAAATTTTTATTTATTTTTGTGGTGCAGCCACAGAGATGCAGTCAGGTCCATCAAATGGGATTGTTGGTACTAACCCCTATTCTGCCACTCTATAACGCACTGCACATTGCTATACTAACATGCTTCCCCAATCTATAGTGGCCCCAGTGGTTATACATCCAACCAACACTCATGGGTGGAATTGCATTGTGGGATATTAGCAGACTGTCCAATAGTTGAAGACCTTTCTTTGGAACAGTGATGTAAACCTTCCTGGTTATAATTTTACAAATGCAGCAATTTAATTTGAATTTGGGCAGAAGTTAAAAATTAGTAAGATGCTCAACACTGAGTGAGCTACCGATTTTCTGTAGTTGGTTGCATTATCTGGAACCCAGGTGAAGGCCTGTGAATTTCATTCCTGGACTTCCAAGTTTCACTTAACTTTCATTTCAACAAAATTGCCGTGGCAACAGCAGAAGGTTAAGCACATGACTAGGTGGCAGTTGAGAAGGAATGGAGACTGAAAGAAACCGGAAAGAAAAAGGAGAGTTAAGAAGGAATGATTCATGAATAACACATTGACAAGACAGCAAGACTGAGGTGAAACAAGAATCCAACACAGAAAAAGAGAACTGTTAGTGCAATGTGATAGAGAGGACAGAGTTACTTTTTTTTGCTAGACATACCACTTGGGTTCAGTGTCAACGGACCTCATGTTTCTTACAAACTAGAATGTGTCTTTATCTGCCCAAAACTCGGTAAAAGTGTTAAGACCCAGGGATCAAAAAGAGAGTCCTTACTGTTGTATTCCAGCTCACTTGTCCCCATGTGATCTCTTTTTGTTTTATTGTGAGTAATTGTTTCCCACCCTGCTCACATCCTCTTCCTCCTCTCCCCACTTCCTATCTCCCACTCTCCCCACTCCCCTCCCCTCCCTTTTCCCTCCTTCTCACCCTTCCATGCTTTGGTCCAATTATCCACCACTTTGTAACCCTGCTTGACATGAATACTACACTTGGTCTTGACTCCCTGTATGCAATACCATGGAAAATTGACCAATATTTAATCATTATTAAGGTATATAATAATGGGTGGGCCACAGAATTTCTGGAGCTGGATGCATGCTCTAGAACCTGTTTGAAGGTTATTGCTACACATGAACTTCTGAGGATGGAGTTCCAGGTAACTTAAGCTATAATTTACTGACTGCATTTGGCAGCCTATACAATGAACTATTGGCTACAAAGATAGGATGATCTGTGAATTTCATCCCCGTACTTCAAGCTTCATTTAGCTTTCATTTGTACAAAGGCTGTCTGGTACCAGCAGGAAGTTAAGCATGTGTCGTGGGTGAATTCCCATGGAAGTTCTCCATGGTCTTTACACCATTTTTTCTGGCGTTTCCCCTGCCCTTCCCCCAAAGTTACTGTGGACAAGTGGGAGAACCCCTGCGGAAATTCACCCATTTTTTGAAAGAAAAGGATCAATACACATGGGAGTTGAAAGGAAAGGGAGTAGAGGTGGGAAGGAATGATCACAAGTGACAGGCCAGTAAAATTGAGGCAAAACAGAGTCTGATGAAAGAGAAACGATGCTGGCAATGGAATTTGAGAGAGAAGATGGGCATTGTTATACTAGTGCTTGAGATGGTTATTTCTCAGAATGGTGCAGGCTGGCAGACTCAAGTTATACTGTTGGCTTCAAGCTATTCTCTGGACAGAGATAATCAAACTCTGCAGGTGTACTTGCACACATGTGCAGAGTTCCACATGTGGGCAGTTTTAATTTTGTCTTTCTACTAATTTAAAAGGATTTAAAATTATATTGATAAACGTCTTAGGTTGTTCAGTTGAGAATTGTTTCCTATTGGCTGCTGTTCTCTCCATGAATGCTGACTGGCATGCTGTGAGTTTCCTGCATTTCCTGTTTTTGCTTCAGATCTGTAGTAGTTGTCTGTAAAAAGAGATTTATAAGCTGTGAGAAAGTTATGTTAAACCTTTATAAATCACTGGTCTCTGCTGGAGTATTGTGTCCAATTCTGGGCACCACACTTTAGAAAGGATGTCTAGGCCTTGGAGAGAATGCAGAGGAGATTTACGAGAACGTTCCAGGGATGAGGAACTTCAGTTGTGTGGAGAGACTGGAGAAGCTGGGACTGTTCTCCTTAGAGCAGAGAAGGTTGAGGGGAGATTTAAGAGAGGTGTTAAAAATTATGAAGGGTTTTGATAGAGTAAATAAAGAGAAACTATTTCCACTGCCGGGTGGGTCGGTAACCAGAGGACACAGATTTATGGTAATTTGCAAAAGAACCAGGGGGAGATGAGGAGAAATATTTTTACGCAGCAATTTGTTATGATCTGGAATGCAGTACCTGAAAGAGTAGATTTAATAGTAACTTTCAAAAGGGAATTCGATATTTTTTGAAAAGGAAAATTTTGAAGAGCTATGGGGATAAAGCAGTGGAGTGGGACTAATTGGATACCTCTTACAAAGAGCCAACACAGGCACGATGGACCGAATTGCCTCCTTCTGTAAGATTCTAACTACATCAAGTGATTTCACACCTGAATCGCTCAACATGCCACCTTAATACAAAGTGTGCAGTACAGCTAGTCTTTAAGAGAAGAATGTGCAAGAGGTCAGGATGATAGCGCAAGCAGAGTTAAGCTTGGTTAATACTTGGATGGGAGATTGCCAGGGAATACCAGGTGCTTTAGGATTTTAAAAAGGATTTCTGTGTCTGAAATTGAGTTTGAAAATGCCTGAGGAGAAGAGAAGGGTGACAAGACAACCTTGACTAAAGCACCAACAAAAAGTGGCAAGAAGCGGAGGAAGGAGAGTTACTCCATTTACATCTACAAAGTGATGAAGTAGGTTTACCCAACACCAGCATCTCCTCCAAGGCCATAGGCATCATGAGCTCCTTTGTGAACAATGGCCCAGAACTTGGTGTCGGGGGCTTGCCGCGTGTGCAAGCCCCCGATGTGCACTTACCCGGCGCGCCGACATCTGAAACCTGGCCCGCTGTGGATTTCCTGTCAGTGGCCCGGTTCTGATGTCGGCGCGCTGTGCTAACCTGACCCAGCGGCGTAGTTAGTGCGATGTGCCGGCTGGGATCAGGTGAGCACTGTTCAGCCAATCGGGGAGGGGAAACTTCATTCATAAGTTTGAGAGTAAGAACTGTCAAACTCATGAAAAGTACTGCACCCCAAAACACTACTTAAACTTTAAATAAAATTTAAAAAAACATCCCAATCATTAAATTAAGTATAAATAAGTTTAAAAAAATAATTTAAACAATTTGTTTTTTGAAAAAAATAAATTTTTAATAAAAAGGGTCTAAAACTAAACTTACTTTATTGTAGATTCTTTAAAATAATAAACCTGTGGAAATTTTTTTTCTAAATTGCACTAAAACACCACTTACCTGTAAAAATAAATACTTACGTGTGCTTTTTACAAGCACAAAGACATGTAAGGCCTTTACACATGCGCAAATCCCCCAAAACAGAGGAAATCCAAGACGCACGCGCTGCCCCCTACAGCGCACGCGCTAGCCTCTTCACCTCTTGGGTTAGAGGAGAGGAAATGCCGGTTTTCAGCGCATGCGCTGTGCATGCTGAAAACCGGCATTTCCTCCGGCCAGACGCGTGAGTACCCCTTCCGTACTCACGCGTTTGAGGAGGAATTATTGCCCCAATATGTTTGAGCACATCGTTGGTGAGGTTTCACACCTAGTCCATTACAACATGTGACACACCATCAGCTCCCAGGAGATCCAGACTGCTGTGCACCTGCTGCTGCCCGGGAAAGCTGACCAAGCACGTCGTGTCAGAAGGGACAAAGGCAGTGACCAAGGACACCAGCTCCAAGTAAAACTCCATAATGCACTGAAAAAACACAATACTCAGAGAACATCGATGACTGATAGAAAGTGGAGAGCCATTCTGAAGTCAGCCCTCTCAGAGTGACTGTACTGTCATCAGTAACTGGAGTACTGTGGGTTTTACTGAAAACCAACTGCACATAGCCTAATAGGTTAATATCTAGAAACTCCACGATGCACTCCTTCTATCCCATGGACAGTCATGTAAAAAGAAAGAATATAGCACCTTTCATGACCTCAGGGTATCGCAAAGCATTTTACAACTAATTAAGTATTTCTGTTGAAATGTAGGGAGCGCGGCAGTCAATTTGCACACAGCCGGGTCCCACCAACAGCAATGAGATATTGACCAGATATTGGCCCAGAAATTCGGGTCTCCACGGGTGAGTACGCACGGGGTACTCATCCGTAAGCCCAATGGAAGTGCCGGTTTCCTGCATGCACTGCGCATGCGCGGGAAACCGGCACTTCCGTTCCCCTGAAAGCAGGGGTTCAGAGGTCGAATGCGTGTGCGGGGGAGGCCGCGCGTGCGCATCGAACTTCGTTTTTTTTTACAGGTTTTCCCGGGAAGGTAAGTCTGCAGAAGTTAGACGTGTAAAAAGCAGGCATAAGGCCTGCTTTTTACAAGGTAAGTGGTGAATTAATTAAAATTAAAACATTTTTTCCACAGGTTTATTATTTTTAAATACTTTAAAGCAAGGTAAGTTTATTTTTAGCCCCGTTAGAAAATAAAATTATTTTTTTCAAAAATTTAAATTATTGTTTAAAATAGTTATTTCATGTAATTTTCAGTTTATTTAAAAAATGTGATTTAAAAAAAAATTTATTTGAAGATTTAGTGATGTTTTGTAAGAAGAAGGGGCCCGTAGTATTTCTAAGTTTGACAGCACTTCCTGTCAGACTTATGAATGGAGCATCCCCTGCTCCGATTGGCTCTCCATGGCCCATGTGATCCCAGGGGACGCATCGAAAAACGCCCCTGGGATACACAAGCACTGCGCGCCGGCAGCTGGAGCAGGCCCTGGATCGGAATTCCATGCGGGCTCACAGCTCAACGGCCGGCGCGCAAAGTAAGTGCAGGTCGGGGGCTTACACCCGCGGGAAGCCCCCGACCCGAATTTCTGGGCCATTCTGTTTTTAGGTGTTGGTTGAAGGATAAATATTGGTCTGGGCACCAGGGAGAACACCCCAGCTCTTCTTCAAATAGTGTCATGGGGTCTTTTACGTTCACCCGAGAGGGTAGACGGGACTTTGGGGCAACATCTCATCCGAAAGACGGCACCTCCGACAGTGCAGCACTCCCTCAGTACTGCACTGGACTGTCAGCCTAGATTTTGTGCTCAAGTATCTGGAGTGGGACGCGAGCCCACAACCTTCGTACTCAGAGGTAAGAGTGCTAGCACTGAGCCAAGTATGTACCCTGTGGGATAAATGTAAAACAAATTGAAGAATTTCTAGTCATTAATTATTAAAGAATGACTGCAGGGTGATATTAAAATTTAAATTCTCCATGAGTAAGGTAACAAGTAAAATACCTTTTACAGGTGTAAACTGGGAACCAACGAGGCCCAATTTCAGGAACCAATGCCCCTGTGCCTCAAGGGTACCTGAAAAACATCCAGCCTGAATTTGAGTCGAACAATTTTTCAGGCCTGCCTTGCAGCTCCCAAAAACAGACGTCCGGTTCCTTAAATATGTAAATGAGCGGGCCCAATGCCTGTTTTTAGGTCCCTTTGCAGAATTTGGCAGCTATAAGTGGGGCAAGTGTCAGGCCTGCCCAGCTCAGGATTCTTCAGCGGCCGCTGCGGCCTAAGCAGCCTCCGCCAACGAAAGGTAAGATTTTTCAGTGGAGATGCATTTCCGCCCCTGATGTCCACTTATACACACTTCCAGCAGGGGCACTGAAAAGTGTTCAGGAGCAACAAGCAGAACTGACTTTTCCCTCCCTAATTCAAGATGCTTTGGGCAACTGTAAAATCTCCTACCACCATTCAGCTAACTTAACACTGATCAAGGATTGAACTTGGAACCTCCCTGGTCTGTATAGCGCAGCAATGCACTGAATAAATTCACAGAGCTTTCAGGAGGCCCTGCAATATGATTTTCATTACTATTGTATTTTGTAATACAGTATAATGTAATGGTATTTAATCCATTACGCTTTGCTTCAAAATTCTCTGATTGCATCCCGAGTGTTAATAAATTCCTACTGTTCAAAGATTCACATCAGATTTATATTTATAGAAAAAGTCATGGGACATCTGTAACCAAGTATTAAGAGTAAGACAGTGGGAGGTTTTAAATTCAATTTAGACTGGGAATTTTTAGCAATGAAAAATGAGTAACAATACCATTCTTACTTATTCAAATGAAATCCATCCTGAAATAATTGGCTTCATTTGGTGTTTTAGTCAGCGAGCAGTGCTCCATTGGAGATATGTTTAACACTTTGCTGACAATGCAATATTTAGCAGGCATGGTTCTCTACCATCAGCAGTAATGGACCACAATTTGCGACAAATCTGAGAGATTCTAGACCCTATGGATGAGGCCAGCTCTCAACCTTCTGTGCTTCCCAGCCAAGCAAGCTTCACCCCATGTTTGCCATACAGTTCTCAATATTATCAATCGTGAAATCTGTCTGTTTACTACAAAACATTTTATGTCCCACGGTCGCAAAGATTTGAAGTGCGCTATTTCACATTTTTTTGCGGGCTGGATTGGAGAAGGGGCGGGGAAGGCTGAAGATGGGAAGAATTTTAAATGAGATGTAAAGTATTATTAAAGATGATAAAAGCCCAGCTGATTCCTCCTTTAATGCGGTTTGAGCTTTGCCTTCCCCTCTGCCCTGTTTTTTACTGCCCACCCGCCCATTTTCCACTGGGCAGATGGGGGTAAAATTGACCCCAGTGTAGAACTGAGAACCTTACAGTGAGGGTGGTGTTTAACAGAAGATCTGGGGGCCAGCAATCCCGGCCCTTATGCTGGATCACACTCACTGGGAACCACTGTCCTTGGGGAACTTTCCAAGGTTGAGGAGAGGTTCCCTAATTCACCTGAAAATGAAAGGCACCCACACCTTTAGGGGCTCATGTATGGTGCCCGCAATGTTTGACATCCCAGAAAGCCCAGCAGAGGAGTGCCAGACTGGGGGACAGGAATGTTGGACTTCCACAGAAGAAACTTCTGGACTGAGTTTAGCACCCATGGGTGCCCCAATTAACAGCTTTAACCATAGTTTGTGCAAAGTTAGTGCAGAAAATCGCAGGAGTGAACTGGTATCCTACGATTCCGTGGCATGACAGGCACCAGTTGCAATGACGCATTTTGTTTTGTCAGCAGAACCCTAACCACTAAACAAGGTGCAAGACGTACCAGAATACTGGTTCTCAGTTAAAAAAATCACTGTTAAATGAAGTTGCTAACATAAAAGAATCGTGCGTGGTATAAACACAATGGGAGTTGATGAGTTGCATGCTATGGTGCCTCAGTGCTTTGGGTTCTTTATCCTTTCACACTTAGTTTTTATAATCCATCTTCCCTTGATTCCCATATTCGTTTGGTGAAGGGTGGCCATATTTTCCGAAGTTACACAGCCCCAAGTTAATAAGTTGCTATCAGTCAGAGGTTGTGTAACAGTAAGACTGAATGCTGCTGATTAACTAACATATTTTTGGCACGCCCTACCTGCTAGTAATGAAAGAACCATGTTATTTTGGCCATAGAAGCAAAGGCATTGAACATTGGTGGTTTGCAGCCAGTGACCAGTGCAATGTCACTACGTTGCATTATGTGACCTTTGACCCACACAGAGGATAAAACTGTATGCGTCACACTATGAGCTTGAAGCATGCCGTTCCACATGGATACAGTATAAAGTGCAGTGTCAGGATAACATATTCCTGATTGACAAAGGTTTAAAATAAGAGTCATTTTCAGATAACTCACTTAATCTGGTCCACTGCAAAATGTCATACTTTTTTCTTAAAGTATGTTTCTATAAAATGTCTTCAGTGTGTGTGTGAGTGTGTGTCGACACCCATCTTTGAATGCTTAACATTTTCCACTCCGCATGTTCAGGACATTTACTGTTGGCACCAGAATTCTCTCCTGGTTTGATCGAGGCACTTTGAAGTATTTGCGGTCCCGACACATCTGTAAGCAAGATGTTCTTCTTTGGCTGTTGGGGGGCTCGTGTTTGTACCATGAGCCAGCACTCTGACACCATGTGACTTTGAAAAACACTTTTAACCCCTGATTACTGGTAGTCTGTCACAGCAGGCAGCAAAGTACTACATATCTGTCAAGTTTAATATCTGTCCAATTTAATACCTTTTTCTTGCATTTACATACATACAGGAATCAGCCTGTTTACTTTTTTCCTTTTTATTTCATTTTGTTTTTCTGCTCAATTTTCTGCTCTTGCCCCTAGATTCTGACTCCTGCTGTGGTATGATTCTATAGGTGCCGGCTGCCATCCAATTGCCCACTGATTGCCCACTGCTCGCCCATTCTTCGTGTGTCTGCTCAAACAGTGAGTACTGGCAGGCTATTTGACCAAGTGGAGTGTGGTACAGGTCAGCCTGAGTCTGTCATCACCTTGTGTACTCATTGCATTTTCAACAGGCATTGCTGAACAGCAAACAAGACGGGGAACCTCGGCTTTCCCATCCCGCAGCCCCCCGCCCCCTATCCAGGGGTACTGACGTCAATTGCAATGATCTTACTGCTGCCTTGCCTTAGATCAACTATCATCAGCAGAATCCAGGGTTCAGACTGCGACCTTCCTAGTCTGTATGGCTCAGTTCCACATCACTGCTTCTCCAGAAGGCAGAACCCACTGAGAGGTTCATTTTCCCCTTGTGCATTCTATACTTTTGATTGTGGAACTGCTCTACATTCAGCCAAATCCAGTATTGAAAATCTAACTGAGTGGCATCAGAACAAACAGAACCATTGCTATGTGAAAGTTTGACTCCTGTGCAAAATGGATCCAGCTGCAGTATAACTGCAAGCTGTGCATTTTTGAGCAGTACCCATAATGCATTGAGTGATCATGAAATCCTAGTGTTATTGCGTGGCAGATTGTGGAGCTTCTTGTGCAAGCACTCGCACCGAGCAACTATAAAACTACCAGTGGAAAACCATGCTTAAAAAAGGGAGGTCGGAGATGGGACTACAATGTTGTACCCATTTCTCAGACTTGTACCCCCTGCGAATGCCATTCCTCGCTGGGAGTATATGATTGCAGAATTAGTCCTTGCGACTTTTGAATACTGAGAGTTTGCTCATGCATGTTTGGAGGTAGGAGCTGGCACTGACCCGGAGCTGTAAGTATAACTAGGGATTTGACAGCCAGGACTAAGCCATTATTGACTGTACTCTGGAGTAAACATTGGCAATGCTACTGCGGTTAAAAATGCTGGCTTTAGCTACAGCTTCACATTCAGCTCAATGGGCAAAGTGTGCTGTTCAGTGCTATAGACGAAGGAGGTCCCATGTTTTATTTATGGTTAACTTCCACATGTATGCTGATGATACCCAACTCTACCACGTCCCCTGACCCTCGACTGCCTATATACTGTTAGAATGCTTGTCTGACATCAAGTTTGGGATAGGAGAGGAATTTTCTAGATTGCCCCCCCTAATTGACCATGGTTATTTTCTAGTTCTCGCCTCTCCCAGGTGATTACTTGGCTTTTGGGTGGGGTGGGGAATGTATATATTGTGACAGGTTGGATGGACGAGTAGGTCTTTTCCTGTCTGTCATTTTTCATCTGTTTGTATGTTCATATCCTGTGAGTAACAATTTCCTTTTGTCTCATCATTGGGACTGAAACCATCATCTGTGACCCTTGTCATAACCTCTGCTCCCTTGCTACTGATTCCATTCCTCTTCCTGGTCACTGTCTTGGCCTGAATCTGACTGTTCACTATCTTGATATATTATTTGACCTGAGATGAATTCGAAATGCCACATCCTATCCATCATCAAGATTGTTTATTTCCACATCTTCAACCACCTCTGCCCTATCTCACACTCTCTGCTGATGAAGCCCTTATACATGCACCTCTCACTTCTAGACTTGACTACTCTAATGCCCTTCTTCCTGACCTCCCGTCCTCCTCCCTTCATAAACTCTGTGATGAAATATATTCCATTCATCACTGCCTGTTTTCTGTGTCTTCTAACTGCCTGCTTTCTGTGTCTTTTCCCTTCCCCCAGTCCTCATGTATCATGCATTGGAATGTGCTGGAACTGGTTGTGTGCAGGGCTCCGCCCATACCTGGCTCCTTTGTAATCTAACTTCAGTCCGGCATCAGCCTCCTGAAGGTAGACATCTCTCTATTTTACGTGTTATGTTCTGAGTTAATAAAAGCCTTACTTTTGTTCTGCTAACTTCGAGTCTCGGAATAATTGAGGCACATCAATTTTATTAACTCAATTTTCAACACTATGGATCAACTCCTGAAACCCGAACGTTTGGATTTGGATCAACATGCTCCGGACGCATCAGCACGCTTCGGACACTGGTTTGACTGTATGGAATTCTTCCTGGACAATTCCGCAGCCGTCAAAGACGCAACGGACACTGCGAAGATGAGACTCGGAATGCTACGGAATTGGGTAAGCCACCGGGTTTACCCCCTCATCCAAGACGCCGATACGTACCTGGCCGCCTGCAACACCTTAAAGGCGCATTACCAGCAGCCTACGAATGAGGTGTATGCTAGGCATCTACTCGCTACTCGCGCACAGCGACCTGGGGAATCGGTGGAGGAGTTCCTAAGCATCCTGAAAAAGCTTGGCAAGGACTGTAAGTGCCGAGATGTAAAAGCCGCAGTGTACACCGACGAGCTTGTTCACGATGCCTTTATCACAGGCCTCAGCTCCACTCACATCCGGCAAAGACTGCTGGAAAAAACGGGGTTGGACCTGAAACAGGCTGCGGACACCGCGCGGTCCCTGGAGATGGCCCAGAGAAACTCGGACGCCTACTCTTCAGCCCGCGCCGCCCACGCCGCCACGTGTGCGCCGAGGGCGCCGCCATCTTGGAAGGCATCTTCCCCGCCCGGCAGCCCGACACCGGCGGGGCCCAGCTCTCCCCCCAGAAGCCCTACGACAGCCGCGACGCGTCAAGGACCCAACTGCTACTTCTGCGGGCAGCCAAAGCACACCAGAAACCTGTGCCCGGCGAAAGGCACCACCTGCTTTAAGTGCGGTAAGAAGGGGCACTTCGGGAAGGTGTGCAGAGGGAACCCCGCCGGAAAACCAACCGCCGGAAAACCCGCCACCGCCGCGTGTGCGCCGTGGGAGCGGCCATCTTGGACGCCATCTTGCCCGACCTCGTGGGGTCCGCCATCTTATGAGCAGACAGCGTGGACGCCATCTTGTCTCGATCAGGGCCCTACAGTGGCATCGGTCACAGTGGACCAGACCAGGCCGCATCCGCTATCCAAATCAATGGTGGACATCGAGGTAAACGGGTGCCGGGTTAAATGCTTAATTGACAGTGGAAGCACGGAGAGTTTTATCCACCCTGAACTGGCACAACAACTCTCCCTAAAGGTGGTCCCTGCTCAGGGTACCATCTCTATGGCCGATAAAACCCAGACATCGACCATTCTGGGTTACTGCACGGTACAATTGTGCGTTAACGCAACTGTGTATGATAATTTTAAAGTATTAATCATGAAGAATCTATGTGCGAGCGTGATCTTGGGTTTGGATTTCCAGTGCAACCACCAAAGCATCACGCTCAAGTACGGTGGGTCCCAGCCGCCCCTCACAGTGTGCGGTCTGGCTACCCTGAAGGTAAAGCCGCCTTCGCTATTCGCGAACCTTACCCCTAACTGCCGGCCAATAGCGACCAAAAGCAGGAGGTACAGCTGGGAGGACAGGCGGTTTATCGCGACCGAGGTAGACAGGCTCCTGAAAGAGCGCATTATTGAACACAGCAACAGCCCGTGGCGCGCCCAAGTGGTAGTGGTAAGGGGTAGCGAGAAGAAACGGATGGTGATCGACTATAGTCAAACGATCAACAGGTACACCCTACTAGACGCCTACCCGCTACCCCGCATATCAGAAATGGTGAACCAAATCGCCCAATACCGGGTGTTCTCCACCATCGACCTCAAGTCAGCGTACCACCAGCTCCCTATCAGACCAGAGGACCGCCCGTACACCGCCTTCGAGGCGAACGGACGCCTCTACCAATTCCTCAGAGTCCCCTTTGGGGTGACGAACGGGGTCTCGGTCTTTCAGAGGGAGATGGATCGCATGGTCGATGACCACCACTTGCAGGCAACCTTCCCCTACCTCGACAACGTCACCATCTGCGGTCACAACCAGCAGGATCACGACTCGAACCTCGAGAGGTTCCTGAAAACCGCACAAAAACTCAACCTCACCTATAACGAGGACAAGTGCATTTTCAACACCACGCGCCTCTGCATACTGGGCAGCGTGGTGGAGAATGGGGAAATCGGACCAGACCCCGACCGATTGCGCCCCCTACGGGAGCTGCCCCTGCCCAACACTCCCAAAGCCCTGAAAAGGTGCCTGGGGTTATTTTCTTACTATTCCCAATGGGTCCCCAACTACTCCGACAAAGCCCGCCCCCCCTCAAAAGCATTAAGCAGGATATTGAGCGGGCCACGCTACAGGCAGTGGACGAGAACACTCCATTTCAAGTGGAAAGTGATGCGTCCGACTTCGCCTTGGCGGCCACCCTCAACCAGGCGGGGCGGCCCGTAGCTTTCTTCTCGAGGACCCTCCAAGGCCCCGAGATCAGACACTCCTCCGTGGAAAAGGAGGCCCAAGCCATCGTGGAGGCAGTGCGCCACTGGCGCCACTACCTAGCCGGCAAACGCTTCACCCTACTTACCGACCAGTGATCGGTAGCGTTTATGTTCAACAATAAACAGAGGGGGAAGATTAAAAATGATAAGATTCTTAGGTGGCGGATCGAGCTCTCCACTTTCGAGTACGACATCATTTACCGGCCAGGGGCCCTTAACGAATCCCCTGACGCCCTCTCACGAGGGATGTGTGCCAGCGCCACCGAGGATCGGCTACAGACCCTCCACAACGACCTCTGCCACCCAGGGGTCACGCGGCTGTTCCACTTCATAAAGTCCCGTAACTTACCCTACTCGATTGAGGAAGTTCGGTCTCTGACCAGGAACTGCCGCACTTGCGCTGAGTGCAAGCCTCGGTTCTACCGCCCAGATAGAGCCCACTTAATCAAAGCTACACGGCCCTTCGAGCGGCTCAGCTTAGATTTCAAGGGCCCCCTCCCGTCCGTCGACCGCAATGTTTACTTCCTGAACATTGTGGACGAATACTCCCGTTTCCCATTCGCCTTCCCCTGCCCAGACATGACCAGCGCCACGGTCATTAAATGCCTCAACAGCCTGTTCTGCCTGTTCGGTATGCCGAGCTATATCCACACGGATAGGGGGGCGTCCTTCATGAGTGAAGAGCTACGCCAGTACATGCTGTCCAAGGGGATCGCCACGAGCCGTACCACCAGCTACAACCCCCGGGGTAACGGCCAGGTGGAGCGAGAGAACGGGACAGTGTGGAAAGCAGTCACTCTAGCTCTAAGGACCAAGGGCCTCCCTATCTCCCGCTGGCAGGAAGTCCTCTCGGATGTGCTCCATTCGATACGGTCGCTATTGTGTACGGCCACTAATACCACGCCTCATGAACGAATGTTTGTCTTTCCCCGGAAATCCACCTCGGGCGTATCCATGCCGTCATGGCTCTCCACCCCAGGTCCGGTACTCGTGCGAAGGCATGTGAGGGGCCACAAGACGGACCCTCTCGTGGAGCCAGTACACCTACTCCACGCCAACCCCCAATACGCATATGTCCGGCACGCCGACGGAAGGGAGGACACCGTGTCCATAAAAGACGTCGCCCCAGCCGGCATCAACAACAACCACGGCAATAGCAGCGACGACGATCACAGCAACCCTTACCCACCCACTATTCTTTCATCACCCCCGGAAGAACATCGACCAACGGCACCCCCACCAACTACCCCTTCAACAACCCCGGCGGCACCCCCGGCAGAGACCCAGGAGGCTACCGGGGACACCCAGCCGACACCCGCGGCACCACAACAGCCACGTCGGTCGCAGAGGACTATCAAACCCCCGAACAGACTAAATCTATAGAAGGGGTGAATGTGATGAAATATATTCCATTCATCACTGCCTGTTTTCTGTGTCTTCTAACTGCCTGCTTTCTGTGTCTTTTCCCTTCCCCCAGTCCTCATGTATTATGCATTGGAATGTGCTGGAACTGGTTGTGTGCAGGGCTCCGCCCATACCTGGCTCCTTTGTAATCTAACTTCAGTCCGGCATCAGCCTCCTGAAGGTAGACATCTCTCTATTTTACGTGTTATGTTCTGAGTTAATAAAAGCCTTACTTTTGTTCTGCTAACTTCGAGTCTCGGAATAATTGAGGCACATCAAACTCCAACATCCAAACTTCTACGGCTTGCGTTCTGCCCGCGCTTAGTACCAACCATCCACAACCCCTGCCCACACTGACTTTCAGTGGCTTCCTATCTCCCAGAGTATTAAATTCTGGTCTATAAATCTGGCCATTGCATACCTCACCCTAGCTCTGCAAGCACTTTCAGCCTTTCTCAAATAAACTGTTCCTCTAATTATGGCATCCTATCCGCCCCACCCCCCACCTTCTTTTCACCCCACCATTTGTGAAGGAGTCTTCAGTCCTATTCTTTGGAACTCTATCCTTGGATGTCTCCACCTCTCTCTCTAACTTTAAAAACCTTCTCAAGACCCAGCTTTTCAGCTAAGTTTTCTGCCACGTCGCCTAAACATTTCTTTCTCAGCTTCGGGGTCCATTTTCACTTCCAACACCCACCTGTGAAGACATTTTTACATGAAAGCATATATAAATTCAAGTTGTTGTTGTTGTTCCGAGCTGAGCTAACTGACCTCAGCAATAAGACTCTAAGATTGCCAGAATTATTCCTGGAGTGGAAATGGGAAAAAAAATCTGCCACGGTTCCTGCTGCTGATCGCTATCAAATGACCCTTCCTGAATATTGTGGTGAATCTGGTGAGGACAAAACCTTCTCCATCCCGTAGCATGGCTAGGCTCGCATGCGAAGAATAGCTATCTGGAGAGGGGGTGCCGTGAGGAAGTCAGCGCCTGTGAATCTGTATCCCAGCATTAGTCACTGCCGTCAGAAAAAAATGCATGAAAATTGCGGTTGGGGGAAATGCCAACTGGGAAAGGGTATTGAAAGCTCATCTCAATATCATCCCACAGTTAGGCCTGAGTAAACAGTTTGACTATGTGGAAGAGCCATTTCTTCAGCTTTTCCTGCTGTCGTGACAGTGTAATTATGTGTTCAGAAACACTTGCTGTCACCCTATTAGTGCCTGATCTTAACTTCTCCAAGTAGGCATTTTGCAAGTTTGAGCCAAGCAGGCTGTTCCAAATAGGGCAGGTTGTATCACAGCTGAGCCTGCTCCTCTCCTCTTCTCACTTGGCATCCATTTGTGCACACTTCTCAGTAAGGCTCTTACTGGGAATTCACCAGTCGCTATTTACAACTTTAACACCATTAACTAGTTGCACCCGATCCCGTCAGTTTCCCGATGGGGCGGGTTAGGTTAGCATTGCTCCCCAGTGCCTTTCAGAGAGGAGAAAATGGGTAAAGGGCAGGAAAAGAAAGATGGACAAAGGAAGTAAGTCGTCTTTTATTGACGTTGGTTGATGTGAACAGCTCAGCCCGTCTATACAGACCGGCCAGAGACTCAGTCAACACTCACCGGCTGACAGGAATGTCTCTGGGCCAGCAGAGAAGGTGCAGAGGACTCAGTTGTGAATCATGACTTTGTCGATCCCCAAGGGTTTGTTCAGAGAGCATTTTTTTCAAAGTTGTTCCTGGTATGTGGGCATCGCTGGCAAGGCCAGTATTTAGTGCCCATCCCTAATTGCCCTTGAGAACTTAGTGGTGAGCCACCTTCTTGAACCGCTGCAGTCCGTGTGCTGAAGGTACTCCCACAGTGCTGTTAGGGAGGGAGGTCCAGGATTTTGACCCAGTGATGATGAAGGAACAGAAATATATTTCTAAGTCAGGATGGAATGTGACTTGGAGGGGAACTTGGAGGTGATGGTGTTCCCATGCGCCTGCCGGCCTTGTCCTTCTAAGTGGTAGAGGTCGCGGATTTGGTAGGTATTGTCGAATAAGCCTTGGCGAGTTGCTGCAGTGCATCTTGTAGATGGTACACACTGCAGCCACGGTGCACCGGTGGTGGAGGGCGTGAATGTTTAAGGTGGTGGATGGGGTGCCAATCAAACGGATTGCTTTGTCCTGGATGGTGTCGAGCTTTTTGAGTGATAT
The DNA here is from genome assembly GCF_052327205.1 of Somniosus microcephalus. Taxonomy (NCBI): domain Eukaryota; kingdom Metazoa; phylum Chordata; class Chondrichthyes; order Squaliformes; family Somniosidae; genus Somniosus; species Somniosus microcephalus. The sequence goes on along the minus strand of NC_140989.1, from coordinate 281,939,315 downwards.
TGGAGCTGCACTCATCCAGCCAAGTGGAGAGTGTAATGTATGTACCTTTAAGGGGGAGAACTACTTTTTACAGCTCCTGTATCCTGTAGTACCGGCAGTGACCACACCTGTATATAAACCCTGAGTAGTGATCTGTACAGTCAGTTGCAGTTTGAACCCTCATTCAGTAAACACCTGTTGATCGTTCCCTGCAGTCTGTTGTCTGATTATTGAAGGACACAACATTAAGATACACGGATATAACATTGGCGACGACGCAGATTCGAACCTACCTGCAACTCTGCATCACCTCCCAGGGATTCGCTCCCGGAGAACAGTGGAAGGAGGTTGAGTCCAGAAGCACGGGCGTCGACCACGGGCAACTGCCCAGTCATCCAGCGGAGATTTGAGCATCACAGGGGAGGCTGTCGAGAGCCAGGCTTGGCTTTCCAGTCACGGTGGTCCAGCGAAAAGGGCTGGCAACAGGTACTGCGCAGACCCTTCCCGGACAGCGGCGGCTAGAGCCGACCGAGCGGCACAGAAAAAGGGCGAGCAGCGTCGACGGGGGAGAGAGACGAGAGAGAGCAGAGCGCAGCCGGTGTTCAAGGGCCGAGCAGCGTCAACGGGGGAGAGAGGCGCGCAGGAAAACGCGAGGCGCTGCCATTGCCACGAGGACTGCAGAGAGCGGCATTGGCGGCAGCGCAGGTGCAGCGCACGAAACCCACAGGGCGTCGCCATTTGCCACGAGGAGCGCCGAGAGCGGCATTGGCAGCAGCGCGGGAGACGCCATTTTAAGCCGCAGCGGGGAAGAAAGGAAAGCGTGGGAGACGCCATTTTAAGCCAGTCTAACCACACCCAAAAATGCCGAAGAGTGGCAGTATCACAGCGTTCGACAATGAAGTCGAAGATTGGACGACATATGAAGTGCCAGATGACAAGAAAGCGCTGGTATTGTTGAATTCAATGGGTGCAAAAACGTATGGCTTACTATGAAACCTAGTAACCCCAGAGAAGCCAGTAGAAAAGGATTTTGAAAACATAATGTCAATCCTACAGGACCACTTAAACCCCACACCGCTGCTGATAGCAGAAAGATTTAAGTTTCACAAAAGGAACCAGCATAAAGATGAAAGTAATGCTGAATATTTAACGGAACTGCGCAAGCTATCGAAACACTGCCAGTTTGGAACGGGACTAGCAGATACTTTAAGGGACAAGTTTGTGTGTGGGCTTCAAAGTGAAGGAACCCAGAAACGGCTTCTATCAGAAAAGGATCTTACGCTGGACAAGGCTTTCAGCATTGCAGTATCACACGAAGCAGCAGCACGGGGCGCTGCAGAGATACAACGGAGACCGCAAGAATATGGCACAAATGAAATGTCATACGGAACAGTGAAGTGCTATCGCTGCGGCAGAACAACACATGACCATAATGATTGCTGGTTCAAGGACAAACTGTGCAGACAGTGTGGAAAATTAGGACACATAGCAAGAGTCTGCAGGTCGGGAAAGAAAACCAGCAGCAAGAAATCTCCACAGGAGAAGTACAAGAAGGTACATAAGGTGACGGAGAGTAGTTCAGATGAACAGAAGAGTGATACAGACTCCGGAAGCAAGGAGCTGGGTAGTCTGAAACTACATAATGTGATCAAAATGGAGGATCACCAAACTATCTGGGTCATGCTCAAGATAGCAGGAGTCCAAGTGAAAATGGAATTGGACACAGGATCAGCCCTAACAGTCATAAACCGAAGGGACTACAAGCGGCTATTCTCACATATACCCTTGAGAGATACAAAGATTGTCTTGAAGACGTACACGGGGCAAAAAGTCTACCCCAAAGGAAAAATAAGGGTGAACGTTATATATAAGGGCAAGGAAACACCAAAAATGGATCTATATGTATAACAGCGATGATCAAAATAGAGGAAAATGCAAGCCCAAAGTTTTTTAAGGCCAGACTGGTACCTTATGCGATCCGCCCAGCCGTCGAAGCAGAGCTGGAAGGTTTAGAACATTCAGGAGTACTGTCCAAAGTGGACTGGAGCGAGTGGGCTACACCCATCGTTCCTGTAATGAAGAGGTCGTTGAGTAATACGCCTGGGGACCCAAAGAAGGTTCGCATCTGTGGGGACATTAAGGTGACAGTGAACCCAGTCCTTCACACTGTACAATATCCACTTCCGCGGATTGAAGATATTTTCACCTCGCTATCTGGAGGGAAACGCTTCACTAAGATTGATCTGGCCCAGGCGTACCTGCAAATGGAGGTAGAAGAAGCCTCGAAACAGTACCTCACGATCAACACTCATAAAGGTCTCTACCAATACAACCGGCTGGTGTTCGGGGTAGCATCAGCTCCGGCTATTTGGCAAAGGGCAATGGAACAAGTCCTGCAAGGGATTCCAGGGACCCAGTGTTATTTGGACGACATCCTGGTCACAGGCGAAAATGACAGTGATCACCTCACCAACCTGGAGCAGGTGCTCACTAGATTGAAGGAATATGGGCTCCGAGCTAATCGCCACAAATGCGAGTTTTTCCAGAAGCAGATCTCGTATTGTGGCCAAGTTATTGATAAAGAGGGGTTACATAAGTCCCCTGAAAAGATTGAGGCAGTAGTCAAGGCTCGAGCACCGGAAAATGTGTCACAACTGAGGTCGTTCCTCGGGCTGGTGAACTACTACCATAAGTTCTTGCCGAATTTGTCTACCGTACTACACCCACTGAACACCCTACTGCAAACGGGGGTACCATGGAAGTGGAGTGATGAATGTAAATGAGCTTTCCAGAAGAGCAAAGCATTGATCACATCAAAAGAGGTGTTGGCTCATTTCAACCCAGCACTACCAATTCGGTTGGCGTGTGATGCATCACCCTATGGCATGGGAGCGGTGCTGTCGCACAAATTCCCGGACGGCTCGGAGAGGCCAGTAGTCTTTGCGTCTCGGTCACTAACCTCAGCCGAGCGTAACTACGCCCAGATTGACAGGGAGGCCCTCAGCCTACTGTGGGGAGTGAAAAAGTTCAATCACTATCTGCACGGGCAGAAGTTCACCTTGCTGACTGACCACTAACCACTTGTCTCCATCTTTAATCCAAAGAAGGGCGTTCCGGTGATGACTGCGCAACGGCTACAAAGATGGTCCCTTTTTCTAGGGGCGCACCAATATGAAATCGAGTGTAAGGGCACGAAACAGCATGGAAACGCTGATGGGCTATCACGCCTGCCACTGTCTACTGCGGAGGAAGCACCAGCAGTGGATCCTGTCGAAATATTTAATTCGACTATAATTGAATGCTTGCCAGTAACTAACGCTGGTATAGAGAAGGAGACCCGAAATGACCCGACACTGTCTCGGGTATATGATTTGACGGTGAAGGGATGGCCAGCACATGGCGACTCACTGTTGCCAGCATTCTCATCCAGAAGAGAACAGCTGTCAGTATGCCAGGGGACCTTGATGTGTGGATCCCGAGTGGTAATTCCACCCAAGTTAAGGGAGAGAGTGCTCAATGAGCTTCACGAAGGTCATCTGGGAGGGGTGAAAATGAAAAGCCTTGCTAGGGCTTATGTGTGGTGGTCGGGGATCGATCAGCAAATCGAGAACCTGACAAAGAGCTGCTCAGGATGCCAGAAGGTCCAAAATGCACCACCACATGCCCCTCTACACCCATGGGAGTGGCCCTCATCTCCATGGCAACGGGTGCATATTGATTTTGCTGGTCCATTCATGGACTCAATGTTTTTAATAGCCGTGGATGCGCACTCAAAATGGCCTGAGGTGATCAAAATGTCCTCCACCACCACGGAGAATAATATTGCAGTCCTACGGACCATTTTTGCCAGGAACAGCTTGCCAGAGCAGATTTGTTCTGATAACGGACCACAGTTTGTGTCCGAAGAGTTTCGAAGATTTATGAAAAGGAATGGGGTAAGGCATTACACATCCGCCCCGTATCATCCAGCCACAAATGGATTGGCTGAGAGGTTCGTACAAACCTTTAAAAAAGCAGTAAAGGCCATGTGCGATGACGACATTCCACTGCAGCATAAGGTGGACAATTTTCTGTTAGCCTACAGAAATGCGACACATGCAGTCACCAACCAGTCCCCGGCCATGATGTTCTTTAACCGAAGGTTGAGATCTCGTCTGGATTTGCTCAGACCAAATGTACGAAGAGATGTTGAGAGTAAGCAATTCCAGCACATCAATGAGAAGCTGACATGGAGCTTCAATGTAGGGCAACCAGTCTTGGCCCGCGACTACCGAACAGAGAAATGGCAACCAGGAACGATATGCACACGGCAGGGGCCACTAATGTACACAGTGGATGTTGGGGAGAACATTGTGAGATGCCATGCTGACCAGATCCTAGAGTCACAGGAACGAGTCAACCCCATGTCTCGGCCATACGTACCTGGTGAGGAACCCGACGTACAGGTCGCATCTACCCCAGAAACAATAGCATCGGAAGCTGATGAATCAACTGACGACAGGGTGTTAGAATCGCCTCCGCACCAAGAGTGAGACACTCGGGAAAGGCGTTATCCAGAAAGAATCAGGAAGCCTCCGCAAAGACTGAATTTATAAATAGACTATTTTCAGTTAATGTTGCATGTTAAAAGTGTTAATTGTAATTAGTTTGATATTTAATTGTTAAATGAGTGTTATGGTACTGTTAATCTAAAAGGGGAGGAATTGTAATGTATGTACCTTTAAGGGGGAGAACTACTTTTTACAGCTCCTGTATCCTGTAGTACCGGCAGTGACCACACCTGTATATAAACCCTGAGTAGTGATCTGTACAGTCAGTTGCAGTTTGAACCCTCATTCAGTAAACACCTGTTGATCGTTCCCTGCAGTCTGTTGTCTGATTATTGAAGGACACAACATTAAGATACATGGATATAACAGAAAGTATTCCATTACACTCCTGACCTGTGTCTTGTAGATGGTGGAAAGGCTTTGGGGAGTCAGGAGGTGAGACACTCGCCGCAGAATACCTAGCCTCTGACCTGCTCTTGTTGCCACTGTATTTATGTGGCTGGTCCAGTTAAGATTCTGGTCAATGGTGACCCCCAGGATGTTGATGGCGGGGAATTCGGCGATGGTAATGCCTTTGAACGTCAAGGGGAGGTGGTTAGACACTCTCTTGTCGGAGATAGTCATTGCCTGGCACTTGTGTGATGCGAATGTTACTTGCCACTTATCAGCCCAAGCCTAAACATCGTCCAGGTCTTGCTGCATGCGAGCATGGACTGCTTCATTGTCTGAGGAGCTGCAAATGGAACTGAACACTGTGCAATCATCAGCAAACATCCCCACTTCTAACCTTATGTTGGGGGGAAGGTCATTGATGAAGCAGCTGAAGATGGTTGGGCCTAGGACACTGACCTGAGGAACTCCTGCAACAATGCCCTGGGGCTAAGATGATTGACCTCCAACAATCACAACCATCTTCCTTTGTGCTAGGTATGACTCCAGCCAGTGGAGAGTGTGGTAAACCACTGTTTGTATTCCTGTTTGTCCTGTTTGTATTCCACTGTGTACATGCCTGGACATGCCTCGGCTGACTCCTCCCACAGGTCCTAGTATAAAGGTGACTGCTCCCCAGCCCTTAGTATCATGGACCGGTCGACCACGCGAGGCAGACCTCCATTCTGTTGTTAATAAAAGCCTTTGGTTACTCTTCTAACTCTCAGTCTTTTATGAGTAATTGATAGCGCATCAGAGAGTTTTTCCCCTGATTCTCATTGACTTCAACTTTACTAGGGCTCCCATCACTTTGCTGATAATTGAGATTAGACTGATGGGGCAGTAATTGGCCGGATTGGATTCGTCCTGATTTTTGTGGACAGGACAGGACAGAGTTGAGTTGTTAAAGATCCCAGTTCGACTCCTGGTTTGTGCTGAATTGGCTGGTCCCATTCAAGGATGCAATAAAGGAGTCTACAGTTAGCCTCAATACCCTATGTTATGGAAGGGGAAAAGTGGAATGGGTGGAAAGCGTGTTAAAATGTGCAGCCCTGGCCAAGGTGGGATGCATTTAAGGGGAAGCTGGATAGACACATGAGGGAGAAAGGAACAGAAGGGTATGCTGATAGGGCGAGATGAAGTAGGGGTGGGAGGCGGCTTGTGTGGAGCATAAACTAGTTTGTGTACACTAGTTCGGCCCCAGATTGAGTGTTATGTCCAATTCTAGGCACCACACTGTAGGAAGGACATAGAAACATAGAAACATAAAAACATAGAAGATAGGAGCAGGAGTACGCCATTCGGCCCCTCGAGCCTGTTCCGCCATTTAATGAGATTATGGCTGATCATCCAAATTCAGTACCCTGTCCCTGCCTTCTCCCCATATCCCTTGATCCCTTTAGCCTTAAGAAATGTATCTAACTCCTTCCTGAATATATTTAATGAATTGGCCTCAACTGCCTTCTGTGGTAGAGAATTCCACAGGTTCACCACTCTCTGGGTGAAGAAATTCCTCCTCATCTTTGTCCTAAATGGCTTACCCCTTATCCTTAGACTGTGAACCCTGGTTCTGGACTCCCCCGACATCGGGAACATCCTTCCTGCACCTAGTCTGTCTAGTCCTGTTAGAATTTTATAAGTTTCAATGAGATCCCCTCTCATTCTTCTGCACTCTAGCGAATATAAGCCTAATCCTTCCTCAGATAAGGTGACCAAAACTGCACACAATACTCAAGGTGTGGTCTCACCAAGGCCCTGTACAACTGCAGCAAGGCATCCTTGCTCCTGTACTCGAATCCTCTCACTATGAAGGCCAACATACCATTTGCCTTCTTAACCGCCTGCTGCACCTGCATGCTTACCTTCAGCGACTGATGCACAAGGGCACCCAGGTCTTGTTGCACTTCCCCCTTTCCCAATCTGTTTCCTTTCAGATAATAATCTGTTTTCTTGTTTTTGCCACCAAAGTGGATTACCTCACATTTATCCACATTATACTGCATCTGCCATGCATCTGCCCAATCACCCAACCTGTCCAAATCATACTGGAGTTTCTCTGCATCCCCCTCACAGCACACATGCCCACCCAGCTTTGTGTTGTTTGCAAACTTGGAGATATTACATCTAGCTCCCTCGCATGGATCATTAATATACATTGTGAATAGCTGGGGTCCTAGCACCAATCCCTGCGGTACCCCACTAGTCACTGCCTGCCACTCGGAAAAAGACCCATTTATTCCAACTCTTTGCTTCCTGTCTGCCAACCAGTTCTTTATCCAAGTCAGTACCTTACCTCCAATCCCGTATGCTTTAACTTTGCACGCTAATCTCTTTTGCGGGACCTTATCGAAAGCCTTCTGAAAGTCCAAATACACCACATCCACTGGTTCTCCCTTATCTATTCTACCAGTTACATCCTCAAAAAATTCCAGTAGATTAGTCAAGCATGATTTACCTTTTGTAAATCCATGTTGACTTTGTCCGATCCTGTCACTGTTTTCCAAGTGCTCTGCTATTACATTTTTATAATGGACTCTAGCATTTTACCCACTACCGATGTCAGGCTTACCGGTCTATAGTTCCCCGTTTTCTCTCTACCATCTTTTTTAAATAGTGTGGTTGCATTAGCTATCCTCCAATCCATGGGAACTATTCCAGAGTCTATAGAATTTTGGAAGATGACCAGCAATGCGTCTACTATTTCTAGGGCCACTTCCTTAAGTACCCTAGGATGTAGATTATCAGGCCCTGGTGATTTATCGGCCTTCAATCCCGTCAATTTCCCTAACATCATTTCCCTACAAATACTGATTTAATTCAATTCCTCCCTCTCATTAGGCCCTATGTTCCCTGACATCTCTGGGAGGTTATTTGTGTCCTCCTTTGTGAAGACAGAACCAAAGTATATATTTCATTGGTCTGCCATTTCTTTGCTCCCCATTATAAATTCCCCTGATTCTGACTGCAAGTGACCTATGCTTGACTTCACCAATCTTTTTCTCTTCACATATCTATAGAAGCTTTTACAGTCTGTTTTTATGTTCCCTGCAAGCTTACTCTCATACACTATTTTCCCCCTCTTAATTAATCCCTTTGTCCTCCTTTGTTGAATCCTAAACTGCTCCCAATCCTCAGGTTTGCTGCTTTTTCTGGCCAAATTATATGTGCTCTCCTTGGATCTTATGCTATCCCTAATTTTCCTTGTTAGCCATGGTTGAGTCACCTTTTTGTTTTATTTTTATGCCAAACTGGAATGAACAAATTCTGTAGTTCATCCATGCGATCTTTAAATGTTTGTCATTGCCTATCCACCGTCAACCCTTTAAGTAACGTTCCCCAATCCATCCTAGCCAACTCGTGCCTCATACCAACGTAGTTTCCTTTATTTAAATTCAGGACCCTAGTCTCTACTACTTCACTCTCCACCTTAATGAAGAATTCTATCATATTATGATCGCTCCTCCCCAAGGGACCTTGCACAACAAGATTGCTAATTATTCCTTTCTCATTACATAAGATGGCCTGATCTCTAGTTGGTTCCTCGACCTATTGGTCCAGGAAACCATCCCGTATACACTCTAGGAATTCCTCTTCCACAGTATTGATACTAATTTGGTTAGCCCAATCTATATGTAGATTAAAGTCACCCATGATAACTGCTGTGCCCTTATTGCATGTGTCTCTAATTTCCCGCTTAATGCCATCCCCAACCTCAGCATTACTGTTTGGGGGTCTGTATGCAACTCCCACTAATGTTTTCTGCCCCTTGGTATTTCTCAGCTCTGCCCATACAGATTCCACATCATCAGAGCTTATATCCTTCCTTACTATTGTGTTAATCTCTTTAACCAGCAATGCTACCCCACCTCCTTTTCCTTTTTTCCTGTCCTTCCTTAATATTGAATACCCCTGGATGTTGAATTCCCAGCCTTGGTCACCCTGGAGCCATGTCTCCATAATCCCAATTATATCATATCCGTTTACATCTATTTGCACAGCTAATTCATCCACCTTATTACGAATGCACCTCATATTAAGACACAAAGCCTTCAGGGTTTTTTTTTAATACTCTTAGTCCTTTCAGAATTATTATTTACTGTAGTCCTGTTTGATTTACATCCTTGATTTCTCTGCCTTCCACTTTTGCTTTTCTCCTTCCTGTCTTTTGTTTCTATCCTTGCTTCCCTTTCCTCTGTCTCCCTGCACAGGTTCCCAACCCCCTGCCATTTTAGTTTAAACCCTCCCCAACAGCACTAGCAAACACTCCCACTAGGACATCGGTCCCGGTCCCTGATTTCCCACATAGTGCAGGAGGAGCATGCCACGGGGCCAAGTTCTGCTGTCATGACTTACCCTTTAATTCAAATTAAATTAAATCAAATGAATACCACCAATTATACTACAATTAAATGATATATACAAGGGCCTTTGTTTACTAGCACTCCCTGCTACATAACAGAGACCTTACAAACTATAACCACAAAAATTAAGACCTTCTAAACTTTATAAACTATTAACCTTAACTGTCAAACTATAGAGTAGTATAAATACTCACCTGGCCATACTCACCCAATCAGCTGCTTCCTCTTGCCCGCGTCACTTTTTCAATCGTGACATGGCTCTAGAACGCCGCCGCCGGTGTGTGAGATTGGTAAGTCTCTGAAAAAAACTGCGAAACTGAGTATTCACTGAAATATTCACCGACTTCTCCCGACACTGGGCCTCTGAAAAAAACCCGCGAAACTGAGTATAAATACTCACCGACTTCTCCCAACACTGGGCCTCTGGAGGCTTTGGAGAGGGTACTGAAGAGAGTTACTAGAATGGTTCCAGGACTGAGGGATTACAGTTACATGGATAGACTGGAGAAGCTGGGGTTGTTCTCCTCAGAGCAGAAAAGGTTAAAAGGGGATTTGATAGAGGTGTTTAAAATCATGAAGGGTTTAGATACAGTAAAGAAGTAGAAACTGGTTCCATTGGCTGAAGGATCAATAACCAGAGGGCAGAGATTTAAGGTGATTGGCAAAAGAACCAGAGGCGACATGAGGGAAAACCTTTTCACGCAACGAGTGGTTAGGATTTAGAATGTGCTGCCTGATAGGATGGTGGTTACAGATTCAATAGTAGCTTTCAAAGGGGAACTGGATAAATACTTGAAGGAGAAACAATTGCAGGGATATGGGGAAAGAGCAGGGGAGTGGGACTAACTGGATTGCTCTTCGAAAGAGCTGGCGCAGACTTGATGGGCCGAATGGCCTTCTTCTTTGCTCTACATTTCTATGATTCTATGATGCTATAAATAGTTGTTCTAAAGGAAAACCGGCTGCTGTAGAAACCATCCCATAATACTAATGGGGCAGTTTCTATAGCAATAGAAGCTCAAAAGTTATGGTGGTAACCAGATTGAATCAATCAAAACCAGAGTAACTATGTAGGCCTCAATTTTGTGAGATTGCCAAAATTGGGCTGTGCTTGCCCATGGCACGTGCACACCCGCGATGATAGTGGGAATGGCTTGCTGGGCCAAAGTCTGCAAGGCCGTCCCCTTCCCTTCATGTGAAGAGGCATTCTGTGCCTTGAAAACATGTGTGGGAAGTGAGAGACGAAGCTGGCTGACTGCCAATCACAAAATCTGGTCAGCCAGCAATTCCTAAAGGCTTGCTTCTGGCCTCTTCTTGGGGCAAAAGACCACCCTGCTGTGAATATGGAGATCCAAACATCCTAGACGGCAGTGGCCCAAACAAGTAAACACAGTCCCTTAGGTCTGTTGTACCAGGGAGTAAAAGAGGAAAACGTTTTCAGTGTGAAAGTAAGTTTATCTTCCTTTACACACATGGACCTAGGAACTTGCACAGAGTGACGTTGTACTGTTTTTGGACTCACTGATGGTCTGGGGGAGGGCAGGGTTTACACAAGAGTTTCCTGAGTCAGGTTATTTGCATATCCATCGGAGGAGTCATGGAGTTCAGAAGGCACAAACACAGTTATGCTGCGGCAGGTCTCATTCCTCCCCCCCATGTCCCCTGCCTCCGCAACCCAAACTGCCGCCTCCGTAACCCACCCCCCCACGTCCCAACCCCACCATTCCCCCATTCCCCCACCCCCCACCCCCGAGACTGACTCCCCAGCAGACACTGCCTAAAATATGTTAATAATCCTGAAGCCAGAAAATCATTTGGGGTCAAGAGTGCTTCACTGAGGTAGGCATAAGTCCTGCCACTCTGGAGATGCACCCCAATTCTGCAAGAATGGAAAATCTGGATCGTTTTATATATATTTGGAGCTTCGAAAGAATCAGGAGAAAGGAATGAAGCCAAAATGTCTCCCAAAATGTTTGTATACATTACACAGTGTTGTGTCTCCTTGTGTTCTTATACTATAAATAATACAGACACTTTTTAGCTCATTTTAGTTACTGCTTTTACTAGCTGTATTCTTGCCTGCTTTCTGTGCTGCCGCATGGTGCGGAGTGATACAAGATGTCCGACGCTGCACTGTGCACTGCCCGTGCACAGTGTGCCACATAGCAATATAACTACACCATACCAAAGTAGTTCCATACCAAAGTAGTTCCATTTAACGATGTGATACTATAACAATGTAACATCCCTCTTTCTCAAAAAACGAAAACAGAAATTTAACAATTTAAATTAACAAATATTATATCTAAACTATTATTATCAACTACAAAGAATCGTGAGGTTTTTTTTTATTCGCGATATCGCTCAGGTGGTTGGATGTTGTCCCTCCATCTTGTGGATTTGGTGGTGACCATTCCTCTCTGCGGTGTTTTGGTGTGTTCCGCTCTCGTTGTTGTTGTTGCTGTCGCCTTTGGAGTTGGAGTGTGCATGTTCGTGGTTGTTTGATTTGTAGCGCTTGTTTCTGGTGTTGTACTGCTTGTGGTAGCTGGTGTTGTCAATGTTGCTGATGTTGTCTGTTGCTTATCCAGTTCAGGTGAAGGTCTGATGTGGCGTCTGTTCTGTCTGTATTGGTTACCAGGTTCAGTCTCTACGAAGTAGGATCTTGGAGTATCAGCTTTTCCAATGACCTTGGCTGGATTCCAGGTTTTCAACACCGGGTTTTGCACATGCACTGATTGTCCATTCAGCAATTCTGGTAGCGTCTTTGCATGTTTATCGTAATGTTTGCTTCCTACGATTTGTGCTTCTGCCAGCTTTTGTCTGAAGTCCTCCTGGTCCTGGGGAGGATGTATTTTTGCTGGTAGTGTAGTCTTAAACTTCCTCCCATTCAGCAATTCCGCAGGTGATTTCATGTCTGCTTTCAGTGGTGTTGATCTGAGTGATAGGAGGGCAAGGTCTTGGTCTTCCCCCATCTCACTACTTTTGATGAGAGTTCTCTTGACAGTCTGGATCTGTCTTTCGGTGACCCCATGCCCCCTTGGGAAATGTGGGGATGAGGTTACTATTTTGAACCCATACTTTTCTGCCAGAGCTCTGAATTCACTCGCTGTGAACTGGGTTCCATTGTCACAGATTACCTTTTCCGGGATTCCTTGTTCAGCAAACAAGCTCTTTGCAATCCTAGTGGTAGTTGTGGCTCTCAAGTCTTTCATCCTTTTCACAAAAGGAAACTTGGAATAATAATCTGCCACTATGAGATACCATTCTTGATTGCACATGAAGAGATCTGCCCCAACAGTGTGCCATGGTCTTGACGGTATTTCACTAGGTATCATCTCCTCTTTCTGTTGTGCATTTCTGTATTTCTGGCATATACCACATGCAGAGACCATCTGTTCGATATTTTTGTACATGCCTATCCAGTATACAGCTGATCTGGCTCTCAGCTTGCATTTCTCCATTCCCATGTGGCCTTCATGTATGAGATGGAGAAGTTGTGTCTGCATCGTCTTTGGCACGATGATCCTCGATCCAGCAAGGAGAATACCGTCTTCTACTGCAATATCGTCTTTAATTGTCCAGTATTGACGAATTGCAGCCTGTACCTGCTGGATTCCCTCCGGCCACCCCTGTATTACTTGTTGTGTGAGTAGTTGCAACTCCTCATCTTTGCTAGTCTCGTCTCTGATTTGACTGAGCTTTGTAGGGGTAACATTCACTAGGTGGTGGATTTTTACTGTTAGGCCCTCCACCTCGTGTTTCTCATATGGTGACAATCGAGACAACGCATCTGCTAGCACCATGTCCTTTCCTGGCTTATATTTAAGCGTGAAGTCATAGCTTTGGATCCTTAGAAGTAGTCTTTGCAGTCTTGCAGGCGCTTTGCACAGATTCTTCTTATAGATCTGTTCTAGTGGACGATGGTCACTCTCTATTGTAAATCGCCTGCCATATAGGTATGTATGGAATTTCCCGCATCCGTACACTACTGCTAATAGTTCTCTTTCTATGTTGGCGTATCTTGTCTCGGCTGATGTCAAGGCCTTTGATGCGAAAGCTATCGGCTTTCCTTCCTGCACCAGAGCTGCCCCTAGTCCTCTGGTAGAAGTGTCTACTTGCAGAGTGACTGGTTTTCTTCTGTCATAATATGACAGACTTGTTTCTTTGCACAACAGTTCTTTAAGTTGTTTGAAATTCCTTTTGTGTGATTCAGACCATTGGTATTCGCCATCTTCTTTCAATAGCTCTCTGAGATTTGTTGTATGTTCCGACATGTGTGGGATGAAAGAACTCATGTATTGGACCAAGCTGAGGTAACTCCTCAGCTCTTTCTTGTCTTTGGGTGGTTTCATTTCCGCAATCGCCGCAGTCTTCTCTGGATTTGGCTTGACTCCCTCTGGTGTATAAATCATACCGAAGAATTGGCATTCCTTGACTTTAACTATGCACTTATCTACATTTAACTTGATGTCAGCCTTCCTGGTACACTCCATGGCCTCATGTAGGTGCATGTCATGGTCTCTTTCATCTGCTCCATAGATCTGAATATCATCAGCTATTCCTATAGCTCCTTCACAGCCTCTGTATATCTCGTCTATTTTCTGTTGAAAGATATCTTGACTGACCTTTAGCCCGAATGGTAGCCGCAGGAATTTGTAACTCCCAAATGGTGTGTTGAATGTTGTCAGTGTTGTTGATTCCTCATCCAACTTCACGTTCCAATATCCATTTCTGGCATCTAGTTTTGAGAAAACCTTGGCTCCTGCCAGTGATGGCGTAATCTCCTCTAGCGTTGGGGTGGGAAAGTCGTCCCTCTTTATCGCCTGGTTTAGATCTTTGGGGTCCAAACATATTCTGAGATGCCCATTTGGCTTTTCTTGTACCACAATTGAGTTTACTCAGTCTGTGGTTTCAGTGACCTTTACGATCACTCCCTTTTCTTCCATCTCCTTTAGCTCTCTTTCAAGCTTTGTCTTCAGCTCGATGGGTACTTTTCATCGAGCATGGATAACGGGCTTTACCTCTGGATCGATGGTGATGTGGTATTGGAAATCTCCGAAACATCCCACTGCATCATCGAAACATTCCGGATACATGTCTATCAAGTCTTTTTTACTCTTGATTTGTGGGCGGTTCTCCAGTGGGGTGTTGCTGTCTATCTTCAGTGGCATTTCCGTCAGCTTGTGATGCATTGAGATCAATCTCAACTTCTCGCAGCTGTTTAATCCCAGGATCGCTGGCCCCTCAGTGTCGGTGACATAGAACATGCAGTTGATGTTCTTTCTTTTATGTGTCCCTTTGATAAAGGTTATTCCGAGTTATTTAATCTCACTCCCCCTGTATGCTGTCAGCGTGACATTACTTGCCTTTAAACAACCATTTTTCGGGTAGCCATCTTCTCTCAGGTTTTCGGGAACGATCTGCTGGTACAGTCTCAATGGGAGAATGTTGCTCTGAGCCCCTGTGTCCAGTTTCAACTTTAAGTTGATGGTTTTGGGCCAACCTTTGACCTTTTTTTTGATTTGGATGATGGTGTGCAATTCTCTCCTCGGAGTATTTTCCACTCTGGACATCTCGTGAAGCTATATCTTTATGGTTTCGATGTTTAGTGCATTGTCGTGATCATCATCATCATCCTGCTCATCCATGGCATGGATATTGTGTTTCTTTCTCTGGTTCTGCTGTCCGCCTTTGTTTTTGATGTATGTTCCTTCTTTCCTCGTTCTACACCTCCTTTCCCAGTGGTTTAGTTTGCCACATGCATTGCAGCTTGTTCCATATGTGGACATTTCCTCTTGTCTGTGTAATCGTGCAGTCTTCCACAATTTCTGCACATGTTTCCCCCGTTGTCATGTGCATGTCTTTGTGTGTTGTACTTTTCTCTCACTGCATCCACTCTGTTGTCTGTCTCAGAAGCCGTCCGCATGTCAGCCGTTTGAGAAATCAGCGTTTTCAATTGCTGCTTCATGGCTTCATGAGCTCTCGCAGTATCTACAGCCTCTGTTATTCCGAGCTTTTCTTTTCCTATCAGGGCTTTTTTTACCTCTACATGCGCTGACCCCATATTAGCTGGTCCACAAGCCTTTCTTCCATTTCCTTAAATTTACACTTGCTGGCTTCATTTCTCAGCCTTGTCAGGAAATTTTCAGCTGTTTCACCGGGTTCCTGTCTTAGACTCTGGAATTTGTATCTGTGTATACGGTGATTGGATTTAGGCTCTAGATGGTTGCTGAATTTATCAAAAATTGTCGCAGGGTTTTCCTTTTCCTCTTCAGTCAAGCTCCAGCTATTATACAAATCTAGACCTTTTTCTCCTGTCCACAACAGAATGTAACTAACCTTTTCCTCGTTGGTAGTACCCTTCAGGAAGCTTTTGAATGTAAGCTCACATTTCTGTTTGAACTTGCGGAATGCTTCTACTATATCGTCGGCTTCCCAGTTCATGAGGGGTTGCATTTGCACAGTCGTCATTTTAGTTTCCCGTACGATTCACTCTCAAATCACCGCAGACATTGGCACTCACAATCAGCTCATAAAATCACTTTTCGTCTTATTCGTAGTTCGTATAGCACAATTTTGTACTCACTTATACTGCTGCCACCATGTTGTGTCTCCTTGTGTTCTTATACTATAAATAATAGACACTTTTTAGCTCATTTTAGTTACTGCTTTTACTAGCTGTATTCATGCCTGCTTTCTGTGCTGCCGCATGGTGCGGAGTGATACAAGATGTCCGGCGCTGCACTGTGCACTGCCCGTGCACAGTGTGCCACATAGCAATATAACTACACCATACCAAAGTAGTTCCATACCAAAGTAGTTCCATTTAACGATGTGATACTATAACAATGTAACACACAGATTTGTTTTTGTCAGTCCTGGGTCACAGAGTAATTGCCCTCAATATCAAGGCAGATTTGACCGAGTATGGCACCAAGGAGCCCGAGCAAAACACCATGATGCGGGTCAGTTAAAAAACCCTCCAGTGACTGCAGTCATAACTGGCACACAGGAAGATGGTTGTGGTTGTCAGACACCAATTATCAAAGCCCCAGGACTTTGCTGCTGGAGTTCTTCAGGGCAGAGTCTTTGGTCCAAACATCTTCAGCTGCTTTATGATCTTCCCTCTATCATAAGAGCAGGAGTGTGGCTGTTTCCTGACAATTCTACAGTATTCACCTCCATCCTTCGATAATGAAGCAGCCCATGCCAGTTGACAGCAGGATGTGGACAACATTCAGGCTTGAGCTGACACATGTCAGGTAACATTCACACCATATAATGCCAGGTAATCATCATCTCCAAAAAGAAAAGGCTCAACTAATTCCTCCTGATCGGCAATGGCACCACCATTTCTGAATCCCCTACCATTAACATAATGAGAGTCACTGTTGACCATAAGCTTAACTGAACCATCCGTATCACCACCATGACTATAAGAGCAGGGCAGAGGCTGGGTACTCTGCAATGAGCAGCACACTTCATGGCCCCTCGGTGCCACCAACTACAATACTCAAGTTAGGAGTGTGATGGGATATTCACCTCTCACATGGGTGGATGCAGCTGCAAGAACACGCGAGAAACTCAACGCCATCCAGGACAAGCAGCCCATTTGATTGGTGTCCCTGCCACTGAACTCAATAGCCACCCCCTTCACCACTGGCGTACTGTGGCTGCAGTAAGTACTATCTAGAGGATTCTCTGCAGCAACTTGCCAAGCTTACTTCAACAGCACCTCTCCAGTCCTGTGACCTCTGCCACCAGGAAAGATGAGAGCATCATGGGACTAACAACACCTCAAGTTCCCCTCTAAATCACACACCATTGTGACTTGGACATATATCGCTGTTCTTTCATTATTGCTAGGTCAAATCCCTGGAATTCCTTACCTAACACCATTGTGGGAGCACCATCACCACAAGGACTGCAGCAGTTCAAGGAGAAGGCCCACCACCACCGGTGCAGCACCACAAGAGATCGTGAGGGACCTTAAAGGGATAGAAAAGCCCCAAAAATGGCAGAAGCTGCAGTCTTGTAGGTATTGACAGAGACCAAGGCCGACACAGGTAAGTGAGTGGGATCCAAATTGAAGGGAGAGGAGGCTTCTACTGGGTCTTCTCCCTCCATTGCTGTACCATTGGGCCCATTACAGCCGCTGCCCCAGGCCTGCCGCCATCTTCCAGAAGCGGTCCCCAAAAGCAGCGGTAACAGAAGTGGGCAAGAGGGAAGTGGGACAGGAAGTCTGGGCTCCACCCCAGCACCAACATTTACATGGCTGGGGAGGGGTTGGCCAGTGACAGTTCTGGTGAGGGCAGGGGCAGGGGGAGGGAAATCAAAGTTGGGGGAGAGTGATGGTGGTAGGCCTCACTTCTTCATTTTCCTGCCATTCATGCTGGTATACCACCTATAAATTCCATTTATGCAACACCCCCATATATTTGCACGCTGGGTGCCACTACTGCAGCGCATCTGACCTTCCTCATTTACATAGTGTTAACTATGGGATTATTCAGCTTGCTGCCAAGTTTTCTCATCATAAATATTGATGGACAGGTGCCCTGAGATGACATCACACATTTCTGATAGTGTGGCAGAACCACTGAATGACTCTGGCTAACTGTATATAATTCTCTTTAACGATGTTCTAACACCAGCCTAAACCTGTACCATTGTGTTAGGCATTACTGTGTTTTGTATATAGAGTTTACATGTACGGGGTGTGGCCCCTTTAAGAGTGCGGGCAAACGCGATGACGTCACGTCGCAAACCATGGGACTGCCCAGGCAGTCCTCGTGGCATCTCCGTTGAGTAAAGACCTGTTTGATTGTTCTCTTGTGTCGATCTCCGTTATTCGTAGGAATTCGTTAATTCCTACATTAGTGACCCCGTTTTTATGAACGTTTTCACAAAAGAAGAGCACAGCATGGAAGCAAACGCCATTTCGCTGAAGCTACCGCAGTTCTGGGAGCAGCAAGCGCCCTCGTGGTTTATTCAGGTCGAGGCCCAGTTCGCCTTGAGAAACATCGATGCGGATCAGACCAAGTATCTTTATGTGGTCTCCGCACTCGACAGCTCTACCGCCTCTAGGATCATCAGCCTCCTCGAAAACCCCTCAACGGAGCGCAAGTATGAAACCCTCAAAGTGTGGTTACTGCAGGTTTTCGGGCTCACGAAATCAGAGCGCGCCCGTCGATTACTCGCTATGCCCGGGCTCGGGGACTCCAAGCCTTCAGAGTTGATGAGCCAAATGCTCACACTCCTGGGCTCAGAACGGGAATGTTTCCTATTCCGCTAGATTTTCCTCAGCCAACTGCCTGAACAGGTACAAGCTGCCCTGGCCAGATCTGAAGTTGAAGACTGCGCAACACTTGCTGCAGAGGCTGACAAAATTTTCGCTGTAACTCGGCAGTACTGCGCCGCCACGAGGCACCCATCCCCCGCAGACGCCGCCCCAGCTCATCAGCCTGCTGGACTGTGTTTCTACCACGCGCAGTTCGGCGCGAAGGCGAAGCGTTGCCACCCTCCCTGCAGTTTTCCCCAAAAAGAACAACTGACACTGCGACCACCGAGGAACGGGTCTAACGGGCACCCTGCGGCCACGATGGCGATCGGCAACGCGGGAAAATTGCTGTTCATCACCGATACTCTCTCCGGTCGTCGTTTTCTGTGCGACGCCGGAGCGCAGTGCAGCATTTTACCCGCGTCCGCCCTCAATGTGCAGACGGGGAATCACGGCCCCACCCTTGAAGTGGCCAATGGCGGAGCAATTCGGACCTTCGGTAGACGGCGAGTGGAGGTGTGCTTTGGGGGGCAACGTTTTCACTGGGATTTTGTTACGGCCAAAGTTTCCCAGCCACTCATCGGCGCGGATTTCCTGTGCGCCAACAGCCTCCTGATCGACGTCAGGAACCGGCGGCTGGTCAACGCAGCAACTTTTAATTCTCTTCCGTGTTACCGCAGTAAAACTACGTCACGCACCGCCTCCTGTGCGTTCCCGACTCCTGATGAGTTTGCTCGCCTGCTCGGCGAATTCTCCGACCTGACAAGACCCACGTTCTCCTCCACAGCCACGAAACATGGTGTGGAACACCACATCACCACTAACAGCCCCCCGGTCTACGCGTGGGCCCGGCGCCTGGAACCTGGCAAGCTGGTGATCGCAAAGGCGGAGTTCGCAACCATGGAACGGTTAGGGATTATTCGCCGATCGAATAGTCCCTGGTCTTCACCCCTCCATATCGTCCCGAAGTCTGGCAGCGGATGGCGGCCATGCGGCGACTATCGACGCCACCACTCCCGATCGGTACCCGATCCCCCATATCCAGGATTTCTCTGCCCATTTGGCAGGGAACACCATGTTCTCTAAAGTCGACCTCGTCCAGGGCTACCACCAGGTCCCAGTTCATCCACAAGATGTCCAGAAGACCGCAGTCATCACCCCATTCGGCCACTTCGAGTTCTTACGAATGCCGTTTGGGTTAAAGAACGCCGCCCAGGCTTTCCAACGCCTGATGGACTCCGTGCTGCGGGACCTCAAGTTCCTCTTCGTCTACCTGGATGACATTCTAATTGACAGTCCTACTAAGGAAGAACATACCTGTCACCTACACACCCTTTTTCGACGCCTCAGCCAACACGGCCTGATTATCAAACCGGCCAAGTGTCAGTTTGGCCTGCACCAAATTGACTTCCTGGGGCATCGCATCACCTCAGAGGGAGCGGTTCCTTTACCTTCGAAGGTAGAGGCGGTGACATCCTTTCCACGCCCGCAGAACATAAAGGCCCTGCAGGAATTCCTAGGCATGGTAAACTTTTACCACCATTTCGTGCCTAAGGCGGCACTACTCATGCAGCCCCTGTACAAGGCCCTCAAGGGCAAGACTGGCAAGAACCCGGTAGACTGGACAGATGACATGGCCCGAGCATTCGCTGACACCAAAGGCGCCTTAGCCAACGCGACTATGCTGGCGCACCTGCTGCCAGGAGCCACCATTGCCCTCACCACCGACGCGTCGGACTACGCAGTCGGTGCCGTGCAACAGCAGTGGGTGAACGGGACGTGGCAGCCATTGGCATTCTTCAGCCATCAACTACAGCAGAACGAGAGAGCATACAGCACGTTCGACCGGGATTTGCTTGCCCTTTTTCTGGCCATCCGCCATTTTCGGTTCCTTCTGGAAGGACGTCCTTTCACCGCCTTTGTGGACCATAAGCCGCTGACCTTTGCAATGTCCAAGACTGCCGAACCGTGGTCAGCCCGACAGCAGCATCAACTGACCTACATATCCGAATTCACCACGGATATACGGCACGTGGCCGGTAAAGACAACCTGGTGGCAGACTGCCTCTCCCGCGCGTTCGTCAATACGGTTCATTTGGGCATCGACTACGCTCTCATGGCAGCGGACCAAGCCTCAGACCCAGAAGTCCAAGCTTACAGAACGGCCATCACTGGCCTCCAGTTGGCCAACATCAAGTTCCATTCGGCAGGTACCACGCTGTTGTTTGACGTCTCCGTACAGGATCCTCGCCCTGTCGTGCCGATCGTCTGGCGCCGCAAAGTGTTCGACGCCATTCATGGGTTGTCACACCCTGGAATGAAGGCCTCTCAGAAACTGATGTCAGTGAAATTTGTATGGCATGGCATGGCATGCATAAAGATGTCCGCGACTGGGCCAACACCTGCGTGGTCTGCCAAAAGGCCAAGGTACAGTGCCACATCAAAGCTCCGTTGGCCACCTTCACAGTTCCAGAGCGACGTTTTGACCATGTCAACGTGGACCTGGTAGGACCAATCCCACCCTCCCATGGTTTTTCACACATCCTGACCATGGTTGACCGCACCACCAGATGGCCAGAGGTGGTCCCCCTGTCATCCACTACTTCGGCGGACGTGGCCAGGGCGTTCATTTCCTCCTGGATCGCCCATTTCGGAGTGCCCGCAGATATTTCGTCGGACAGGGGACCGCAGTTTTCCTCCGAACTCTGGAATGCAGTGGCCCAAGGACTCGGTGTCAAATTACACCGCACCACAGCCTACCACCCACAGGCGAATGGCCTCTGCGAACGCTTCCACCGCTCAATGAAAGCCGCCCTGAGGGCCAGCCTCCAGGACGCTGGATGGGCAGACAAGCTACCGTGGGTCCTGTTGGGCCTTCGCACGGCCCCCAAAGAAGACCTTCACTCTTCATCAGCGGAACTCGTGTATGGTCAGCCGCTGCGAGTCCCAGGGGACTTCCTACCAACATCAACGGAGCCCTGGTCCGCGTCTGCCCAGCTTGCTAGTCACCAAGAGGCGGCCAGATGTTTCGCACCGGTGCCCACTTCGCACCACGGGCTGCAGAGGTCACACGTTCCCACGGAGCTTCACAAGGCTGAATATGTTTCTATTCGCCATGACGCACATAGGGATCCGCTCAAGGCCCCATATACCGGTCCCTTCCACGTGTTGGAAGCAGGGGGCAAAACCTTCACGGTAGATGTCGGTGGTAAACCGGACCACATTTCGGTCGATCGCTTAAAGCCAGCATATTTGGACCTCGACCGCCCCATCAAGACAGCACAACCACCGAGACGGGGTCGGCCACCCATCGTCGTTACAGCAGACCAAGTGCGACCGCCCGCCAGACCGCCAGCCGCCCTGCAGCCTCCGCCTCGAGAGTACAGGAGTCGTTCTGACAGGCTCGTCAGACCCCCTCACCGTTTGACTTTGTCCGTTTAAGCAAATTCTGGGGGGGCGCATGTGGCAGAACCAGTGAATGACTCTGGCTAACTGTATATAATTCTCTTTAACGATGTTCTAACACCAGCCTAAACCTGTACCATTGTGTTAGGCATTACTGTGTTTTGTATATAGAGTTTGCATGTACGGGGCGTGGCCCCTTTAAGAGCGAGGGAAAATGCGGGCAAACGCGATGACGTCACGTCGCAAACCACGGGACTGCCCAGGCAGTCCTCGTGGCATCTCCATTGAGTAAGGACCTGTTTGATTGTTCTCTTGTGTCGATCTCCGTTATTCGTAGGAATTCGTTAATTCCTACAATAGCACCTTTCCAACAGCTATGTTACCATGGAAACAGAGTCATTTCTGGTAGAGACCAGCTCACCACATAAAGGGCAAGTCCTTTAATGTTGCTCTTTTGAATCATTTTTTCCTTTTTAAATAGAAGTGTTGTACATACCAATTAATGGCCACCCTGTTGATGGAAAAGTTTGCTTCAATGGAATATTTCCGCAAGCAAAGACTTTTTCCCTGTACATTCTGATGGAAGAACTGCTCATTTACAGGAACAGTTTCCAGTGAGACTGTTGCTTAAAGATCAAGGTAAGTGTAGGGTGGATTACATTTAATTCAATGTACTCCTTTCTGCAGTGAAAGATTCCCTGCATATAAAAATCTTGATTGGCATTTGTTTCACAAACCTCCAAGCTGGCACCCCTTCCTGCTTGACTGCGCTGTGTTGTCACCGATGGAGATTGTCTCCTGATCTGGCTCAATTGTGGGCCGGAAACTCAGACCACCCTGTGAGCAATCTGGAGCCACAAAACCTTGGATACCATTTGTTACACCCGTTGAATCGTCAGGGAACAGCCCCACCTGACCTTATGATGGAGGGAGGCCACTAATGATAGTTGAAGTGTGTGGCAGCGTAAGCAGACTGAGCGTTTTAGTTTTTTATGGGAGTTCACTCACGCAGCCCTGTATGTGTTTGTAAGATAGCGTAACCTGGGGTGAAACAGTAATACCTCCAAATGCTGGCAGCTGGGCTGCAGGTTGTTGTCTCTCTGGCTGTCATAATCTGATAGCTGCCATTAGACCAACCAGACCTGAACTAGACACTCATATCTTTCACATGTGAGCTTTCTTCAAAGTGAGCACATGCCAATCTACTCTCTCCTAACACTGCGCTTCCCCTGGGTAGAGAAATGTGCCTTTCTTTTTCCTATTCCAGAGCTTTCCTAAGCGCAGTATCGCGCGAGATGTTTGACTGCAAAGTTCTATGCTACAAAAGGTTCACGGGACTGAGGTGGTCCTTTTCTCATGGCAGCTTATTCTGAGGACGGAACTGTTGTTGTTAGTTCCTGGACACCTAGTGTCACCTCCCACATGGTTCTTTTGGAGAGGTGTGGGGGTTGGAGGGTTGGGGGTGGGGGGGTTGGTGAGGTGAGGTGGGAAGAGGCCAGTGGCCTGGCATATGCTGCTATCCTGAAACTCAGACTGGTTGATTTCTGCCATCGTTATTGCACTAGATTCTAGATCTGTGGCCCCACTGACCAGCTGACTGGTTGGTCTAATGGCAGCTATCAGATTATGAAAGCCAGAGAGACAACAGCCTGCATCCCAGCTGCCAGCATCTGGAAGCTGCTCCACAGGGTATTGTCTATTCTGTCCCCAACTACCACCAAGACAGCAGTCTGTGTACCTCTGTAGAGGAGGAGGCACTGACTCGTGCTTGTCAACTTCTTAGACGGAGAGAGGTGGTCTGCCGCAGAATCCAATGAACTTGGATTCAGCAGCATGTTCCATTGTTGTCTACAACAAAGAAAATCATCCCTGATGTTGCCACAAACAGCTGTAGACTCAGGAGTTGCACATCATCGGAGACTGACCTCCACATCGGGACCCAACATTCATATGTAAAAAAGGACCCTGCTGGTTTTGGGTGGGTGCCTTGCTGCCTGCTCAGTTGAGCAGGTCGAAACTGTGACCCGTTGGTTCCTGGTAGCTGCAGGGTGTGTAAGTAACTTGGCCTATTTTAACTGTCCCCCCGCCCAGTTTCCGCCGGTTAAGGTTAAGTTAAAATCAGTCCCATATTACAGGAAAATACCATAGGGCACCAGGATTGATTCATGCTCTCATTTCCTTTCTCTCCCATCAAGGTAACCCCTCACCTTCATTCATGACCTCGCCCTGCCCCCTCACCATGCCGGGTAAGATCCAAACCTTCCAGTATGGGGGAGTGAACAAACCCTTGCCCTGTTATTGCACACTGTGAAACCCAATTGGTATAGAAATAAGTGGCCTTTAAATTGAATTTGGTATATTGAAGGTGAATGAAGGGTTAGGAACAGTACTCTCAGTACAAGAAAAAAGTCAAAGGCACAGGAAATCGGCTTTGTGACAAGTTCACATGTCCCAAAATGAAGAATTGCATCTTAACCATGTCTACTGGTCCATAGACAAAACAATTCCCATTGAACCACAAGAATGCAACTGCACATGGAAAATGGGAAATGTATAAAAGTTCATCCCCAGAACAACCATTTGAACACCGATGCAACTGATCAGGATTTAAGATTGTGGTTGCAAATATTCTGCAAGAAAAATCAACCTTTAAGAAATATAATAAACGGGAAGAAGTCTGAAATAATGGAGAATCCCTATTATATTGAGAAACTTCCTTCTGTCACGATATGATGAATGTGTATACACACAAATACACGTACATTCATTTTTTAATTCATTCACGGGATGTGAGCGTCGCTGGCAAAGCCAGCATTTATTGCCCATCACTAATTGCCCTTAAGGTGGTGGTGAGCCACCTTCTTGAACCGCTGCAGTCAGTATGCTGAAGGTATTCCCACAGTGCTGTTAGGTAGGGAACTCCAGGATTTTGACCCAGCGACGATGAAGGAAAGGCAATATATTTCTAAGTCAGGATGGTGTGTGACTTGGAGGGGAACTTGGAGGTGGTGGTCTTCCCATGTGCCTGCTGCCCATGTCCTTCTAGGTGGTAGAGTTGTAGGTTTAGGAAATGCTACCGAAGAAGTCTTGGCGAGTTGCTGCAGTGCATCTTGCAGGTATGCACTGCAGCCATGATGCACCAGTGGTAGAGGGAGTGAATGTTTAAGGTGGTGGAGGATGGGGGGGCCAGTCAAATGGGCTGCTTTGTCCTGGATGGTGTCAAGCTTCTTGAATGTTGTTGGAGTTGCACTCATCCAGGCAAGTGGAGAGTATTCCATCACGCTGACCTTCTGACCTTCTCTTGTTGCCACAGTATTTATGTGGCTGGTCCAGTTAAGTTTCTGGTCAATGGTGACCCCCCAGGATGTTGATGGTGGGGGATTCGGCGATGGTAATGCCATTGAATGTCAAGGGGAGGTGGTTAGGCTCTCGCTTGTTGGAGATAGTCATTGTGTGGCGTGAATGTTACCTGCCACTTATCAACCCAAACCTAAATGTTGTCCAGGTCTTGTTAATGTGGGCGCGGACTGCTTCATTATCTGAGGAGTTGAAAAATGAAACTGAACACTGTGCAATCATCGGCAAACATCCCCATTTCTGACCTTATGGTGGAGGGAAGGTCACTGATAAAGCAGCTGAAGATGGTTGGGCCTAGGACTCTGCCCTGAGGAACTCCAGCAGCGATATCCTGGAGCTGAGATGATTGACCTCCAACAACCACAACTATCTTCCTTTGTGCTAGCCAGTGGAGAGTTTTCCCCCTGATTCCCATTTACTTCAATTTTACTACTACTACAACAACAACTTGTATTTATATAGCACCTTTAACGTTGTAAAACACCGAAAGGCGCTTCACAGGAGTGTTACAAAACAAAATTTTACACCGAGCAACATAAGGAGAAATTAGGGCAGATGGCCAAAGCTTGGTCAAAGAAGTAGGTTTTAAGGAAAGAGAGGTAGAGAGGGGGGTAGGTTTAGGGAGGGAATTCCAGAGCTTAGGGCCAAGGCAGCTGAAGGCATGGCCACCAATGGTTGAGCAATTAGAATCAGGGATGTTCAAGAGGCCAGAATTAGAGGAGCGCAGATATCTCGGGGGGTTGTGGGGCGGGAGAAGATTACAGATAGAGGGAGGGGTGAGGCCATGGAGAGATTTGAAAACAAGGAGGATAATTTTACAATCGAGGCCAATCTACACAGAGGTGATGGGTGAACGGGACTTGGTGTGAGTTAGGACACGGACAGCAGAGTTTTGGATGACCTCAAGTTTACGTAGGGTAGAATGTGGGAGGCCAGCCAGGAGTGCGTTGGAATAGTCAAGTTTGGAGGAAACAATGGCATGGATGAGGGTTTCAGAGGAGCGGAGACAGGCGATGTTACAGAGGTGGAAATAGGCGGTCTTAGTTATGGCACGGATATGTGGTCGGAAGCTCATTTCAGGATCAAATATGACACCAAAATTGTGAACAGTCTGATTCAGCCTCAGACAGATGCCAGAGAGATGGATGGAGTCAGTGGCTAGGGGATTTGTTGTGGGGACCGAAGACAATGGCTTCAGTCTTCCCAATATTTAATGGGAGGAAATTTCTGCTCATCCAGTACTGTATGTCGGACAAGCAGTTTGACAATTTAGAGACAGTGGAGGGGTCGAGAGAAGCGGTGGTGAGGTAGAGCTAGGTGTTGTCAGCGTACATGGAAACTGACGCTGTGTTTTTGGATAATGTCGCCGAGGGGCAGCATGTAGGGAGCGAGAAGAGAAGCCATTGCAGGTGATTCTCTGGCTATGATTAGATAGATAAGAATAGAACCAGGCGAGTCCAATCCCACCCAGTTGGACAACGGTGGAGAGGAGTTGGAGGAGGAGGGAGTGGTCAACTGTGTCAAAGGGTGCAGACAGGTCGAGAAGGACGAGAAGGGATAGTTTACCTTCATCGCAGTCACATAGGGCTCCTTGATGCCACACGCGGTCAAATGCTGCCTTGATGTCAAGGGCAGTCACTCTCACCTCACCTCTGGAATTCAGCTCCTTTGTCCATGTTTGGACCAAGGCTGTAATGAGGTCTGGAGCAGAGCGGTCCTGGTGGAACCAAAACTGAGCATTGCTGAGTAGGTTATTGGTGAGTAAGTGCCGCTTAATAGCACTGTCGACGACACCGTCCATCACTTTGCTGATGATTGAGAGTAGACTGATGGGGCGGTAATTGGCCAGGTTGAATTTGTCCTGCTTTTTGTAGACAGGACATACCTGGGCAGTTTTCCACATTGTCGGGTAGATGTCAGTGTTATAGCTGTACCAGAAGAGCTTCGCTAGAGGCGCAACTAGTTCTGGAGCGTCTTCAGCACTACAGCCGGGATGTTGTCGGGGCCCATGGCCTTTTCCTTTTAATATGCTGTAAAATAAAACTCGGAGGTACATCAATTCAGGACTAAAATTTAATTTTTGCATATTTTTTAATTAAGAAACCTGGATCCACAATGCACAACAACAACAATGATGAAAGGAATAGGAAAGCAGACAAGATAAATCAAGAAGCAGTGGCCAGGTGATGTCAAGCCAGGTTTTACTATCAAGTAGATTGAAGGAGAAAGGGGCAACTGTGGGAAATAAGGGCCTAGAAAATCGAGTAGGCCGGAAACCTACCGGTAACAGTGCCGGCCAAGGCTAACAGCCGCCTGCAGAGAGAGCGCAGGCAGCACCGATATTTTGGTGCTGCCTGCTAATTAACATCAGCGGTGCAGAGAATGTGTTTCTGGCGCTAAGCTCAGCAGAAGGCTGGAGGTCACGTTTGTGTCCTGCTTGCATTTAAGGAGAATGAAGAAGAAACGAGTGACTCTGCAGGTCGTGTACGGAATAGTTGGCATATTTGTTACAACAATTTACCTGCCACCCCGCTCGCCAATCAATGTTACAGCATTGCATTCAGCTTTTGTGGAGAAAGCTCCCTCTTGTTTAAAGCGCATCAAAGTGACACAAGCAAAGCTCCGGAACCTATCTATGGAAGTCATCTTTTAAATCAGCTCAGGTTCCGGCTCGCAAAAATGATACAGATGGAAAAAGGGTTCAGCAATTTGTTTATGCATTTGTTGGGAGTCTGTCGACTGCGCCGTGGAAGTCTATGGTTTGATCGTGCTTCAGGTTTTATGGGTTAGGAGGGGAAGAGGGGAGGGTGTGTGTACAACAGGGCAAATTTATTATCGGAAGTCTGTACCTCTCACTGTGCTGAAGAAGGCACGCAGCATCCAGTGCTGTTGAAAGGGAACACAGTTAATTTTTTTGACATTGAGCCAAGATGGCCTATTTAAAGCTTTCAAGGGCTCTCCCCTATCATTTTACCGACACATCTCATTCTAAAGGAATAGAAACTAAGCAAAGCTCTTTTTTTTAAATGCTTATTTAAATTTTCATGAAGCAAAATTTATGAATCAGTCCCAGCGCTTTGTAGTTTTTGAAACCAATATACTGTAGTCAGAATTTCACTGATATGCTGAGGTCACTTTAGTCACTGGCTTAGGAGGGTCTGACAACAGAGGGCTTTTTACTGTTCCATGGTGAGGACAGAGTGCTCATATCTGATAACTTAAAGAATTTGAATTCACAGCCAGATTTCAGAGATCGAAACACTGAACATTCACAGGCGATTCCTAATCCAAACCTCAAGCTGGCTCTTGTAGTCACTCAGAAGTAATCACTTGCAATATTCTGCACCTTCCCATTTGTTACACATTCAGTATTACAATCTCAAGCAGAACAGTTTCAAATACAATTTAACTTTACCTACAAATCTCAAGGGTTAGTTATCAAGACCTCGGCTTGCAATTAATATAAACACGTGGAGATAATTCTATCTTTACTTTCTGGCTGTCTTACATTTGTCACTTGAAGCGCCCTCATGGCCGTTAACGCTGCTGAAGTGCTTTTAGCGGCTGCACACACGGGTGTGTTTTGGAGAGGGCGGCAATAGGAGCAACAATATCCAAAATGGATGAGTGGGCATCAACTTGGCGTTGCACGGCAATTGACATCATGCTCCGACTAATTGCAATACTTTCCGCGAGCGCAGGCAACGGCAGCGCTGCCGACCCGCCAAAAAAGGCGGCCGCCGCAGGACCTGCCATTTTTTCCCCAAAACGGGTCTAAACGGCCAGCGCAAACACTTCGAATTCCTAGGCCAAGGAGTTCTGCAGTTTTAAGGTTCTGAGAAAAAAATATTTGAGGCTGGGAGATGGCATGAGTCTTGATTTCAACACAGTGGAGAGGCGAAGAGGAGAGTACAGGAAGGCATATTTGGAGCTTAGAATAAACAAGATTGGGCAGTTCAGAGGAGCAATGACCATAGTAGTACTGACAAAATTGAGAGGGCCGAGAAAGATTGTGTTGTAGGGAAATCACACTAGAGTTTGTGCTGCTTTTGATGTTTGGCATGCCGGTAGACCCATGTAATAACTCCACTAGGTTGCTACCTCATTTTAAGGTATGCCTGCTGCTGTTCCTGGCACACTATTTGCACTCCACATTGACCCAGGATTGATCCCCTTAGTGATAGCAGAGTAAGGGATGTGCCAGGCCATTAGGTTACAGATTGTGGTGGTTGTAGGATTCTCAAAATTCCCACCTCTCCCAAGTTATTAATAAGGGACCCTGAAGGACAAGTTATTAACAAGGGTACCCTAAAGGGAATGGCTTTTGGACTTCATGGCAAGACCTGCAAGGTTAAAGCAGGACCCTGCAAACAGCATGTCAAGTTCAAAACTCAAAACTTGACATGCCCGGGCCTGTGGGAGACAGCTTTGATTTGTTATTTCAAACCAGACAGCTGAAGGAGACAGAACACGCATTCTTCCCTTTAAAACAAATCAACTCAGGAAATGACTTAATCTTGCACAAACCTAAAGCCCATCAAGACTATGCATATATAATCGCTTACAGTTCGAACTGGCTACCAAGCCAGGAAGATACCGATTTACATTATGCATAACAAACACCGAGGCATTAAAACCCATTTAGCAACGGGACAACCGCCCAAAAATCAGTTAAGGTGAATGGCTATAATCACCTTAACGAGCCCGCCAAAAATCAGACAAAGAACTAACCCTGATTCGGCGCGCAGATAACAAACTCAGAAAGAGTATAAGTGTAGGCTCACCGGTAACCAAAGACATGCTAGCTATCGACACGACACCAGAGGGGGCCAAGTGAAGCCAACAGGAAGGCTCACGCAACATCACGGCGAGGGGGCACGGTGGGGCAGGCTCGACCGAAAACGACTAGGCCGCAACCGCAGCTTTCCCGACCACGAGCACCGCGGTAACAAAGGGCCGGGTAAACCATACCTTCAGATCATTACCACTACACAGGTAATGATCTAGGCCACCGCGACCGAGCTGACACCGAAGACCGCCAACCAAACCCCAGCCGCAACAAAACTCGATGACCAGACCACCACCAGAATAACAAAACCCGAAGTTTTCCACTCTACAAGCTAAAGTACCCAACAAAGACTTTATTCCCTATTTTTAACTAAGGAAAGAAGGTACTTACCCAGACAAATCCACAACCGCGCCCTTACCGCATCAGCGGACTCCACCCAACTGAAGAACCTTCGCAGATTCTAAGACTGGGACCATGTGGCGACGGCAGGCCCCAAAGGACACAAAGAGCGAACCCCAAAACGAAACTGGCTTAACTGACAGGATTCGAACTGTCGAGAAACCCCTATTGGTGAGCATAATCCCTGGCCCCTTTTAGCACAATTTAGTTCGATATTGGGGGTGGGACAAGGGTAGGGGGATTGTTAATGTGATTTTTCCCTCATTGTGCCGTGTGTTCTCCATTCCTAATTAAGTGTACTCTTGAATGCCCGTAACCATTCCAGTAATCTAAGTGTATAATTTTATTGTAACTCTAATAAAACGCAGTTTACTTGCACCAAACCAGTTGTCTACTCCAATTTTGTATCGCCGCCTGTACCTAAGTCCGGAGTCTAGAACCTAAGGGGTGTGGGAGCGATTCGAACTGCTCAAAACAGTCAGGGGCAAAGCTGACTCCACACACCACCCCCTACAGTGGTATACCTAAATTGTGCTACTGATGGCCCACAGTGCCTCATGGATGCCCAACTTTGGGCTGCTAGTTTTTTTTAATTCATTCACAGGATGTGGGCATCGCTGGCAAGGCCAGCATTTATTGCCCATCCCTAATTGCCCTCGAGAAGGTGGTGGTGAGCCGACTTCTTGAACAGCTGCAGTCCGTGTGGTGAAGGTACTCCCACAGTGCTGTTAGGGCGGGAGTTCCAGGGTTTTGACCCAGCGACGATGAAGGAGCGGCGATATATTTCCAAGTCAGGATGGTGTGTGACTGGGAGGGGAATTTGGAGGTGGTGATGCTTCCATGCGCCTGCTGCCCTTGTCCTTCTAGGTGGTAGAGGTCGCGGGTTTGGGAAGTGCTGCCGAAGACGCCTTGGCGAGTTGGTGCAGTGCATCTTGTAGATGGTACACACTGCTGCCACAATGCACCAGTGGTGGAGGGAGTGAATGTTTAAGGTGGTGCCAATCAAGCGGGCTGCTTTGTCCTGGATGGTGTCGAGCTTCTTGAGTGTTGTTGGAGCTGCACTGATCCAGGCAAGTGGAGAGTGTTCCATCACACTCCTGACTTGTGCCCTGTAGATGGTGGAAAGGCTTTGGGGAGTCAGGAGGTGAGACACTCGTCGCAAAATACCCAGCCTCTGACCTGCTCTTGTAGCCACAGAATATATGGCTGGTCCAGTTATGTTTCTGGTCAATGATGACCCCCAGGATGTTGATGGTGGGGGATTCGACAATGGTAATGCCATTGAATGTCATGGGGAGGTGGTTAGATTCTGTCTTGTTGGAGATGGTCATTGTCTGGCACTTCTGTGGCGTGAATGTTACTTGCCACTTATCAGTCCAAGCCTGAATGTTGTCAAGGTCTTGCTGCATGCGGGCACGGACTGCTTCATTATCTGAGGAGTTGCAAATAGCACTGAACACTGTGCAATAATCAGTGAATATCCCACTTCTGACCTTATGATGGTGGTAAGGTCATTGATGAAGCAGCTGAGGTGGTTGGGCCTGAGGAACTCCTGTAGTGATGTCCTGGGGCTGAGTTGATTGGCCTCCAACAGCCACAACCATCTTCCTTTGTGCTAGGTATGACTCTAGCCAGTGGAGCATTTTCCCCCTGATTCCTATTGACTTCATTGATTTGACCTTAGTTTGTCCTACTTAACATGGTGGTAGTGCTATGCTACACAATGGACAATGTCTTCACTGTGGAGACTTTGTGATGTTCAACATGGAGGAGCACTGATTTGTCAGTTCAATGGGCACAGTTGGTGGTGATCAGCAGGAGGGTTCCTTGATGTTTGATTTGACAGCAGGAGACTACATGGGATCTGGAGTCAATGTTGAGGACCCCCAGGACCACTCTATCCTACTCTATTCCCACCTGTTGTAGGTCTGTCCTGCCAGTGGAATAGGGCATACCCAGGGATGGTGAGGGAAGAATCTGAGATGTTGGTTGTTAGATATGATTCGGTGATTACAATTACGTCCGGCTGTTGATTGAATAGTCCGTGGGATAGTTCTCCCAACTTGGGCACCAGTCCCCAGATGTTAGTGAGGAGGAATCTGCAGGGTTGATTGGCCTGGGATTGGCTAGTGCAATGCCTGAATCATTACTGATGGATCCTTCCAATTTTTTGCCCTTATTTGTAAACCTTTTAAACTGTGTGGCTTGCTTCAGAGGGCATTGATTTAATCACGCAGTGTAGGGATTAGGCCAATTTGTAGCTTATCTCGAGTCTTTCA
Organism: Somniosus microcephalus; assembly: GCF_052327205.1. Lineage (NCBI taxonomy): Eukaryota > Metazoa > Chordata > Chondrichthyes > Squaliformes > Somniosidae > Somniosus > Somniosus microcephalus. The sequence continues at coordinate 281,906,487 of NC_140989.1, read as the reverse complement.
AATAATCAGGATCAACTGCAAACCAATATGGTGGGTATATTGTGTTTAATCAGAGCTTAAGATGGAATATAACACACTAGTTATACAGCAAAAACATACGACCATGACAAGTAGCTGGTGCCGGTCCCGATCGGACAGACAGCTGGCGTGCGTGAACAGTTCTGTGGCTTGCAGCCTCTCTTCCTCTCATCTAGAACCTCCGAGTTGGTGAGCATGGGATCACTCTTGAAAGAGCGTTCGACCAGCCCAACGTCTGCTTGGCTCTTTCCTCCACCATCTGTGTGGGCACGTCCTCAGGGTGTTACTTTTATTCTCTTTTTAGGGGTGAGCCTGAGGCCAAATTATTGACAAGACCATTTAACCTATAGAGGTTCCCCTAAAACCTCAGTACCCAATGGGGTGTCGAGTTCTTTGTCTCAATTTTTGGATGAAAGCCCTCCCCTAAAGGGGTCTCATGATCTCAGCTAATTTGTCTTATTGTTTAATCTTTCTGAAGGTTCTTCCTTTGAAATTCATGCCTTACCTCTCTTGTCCCTATCCTCCCTGGTACAATTGGTACTAGGCCCGGCCTTGTCCCCTTTTAATCATGCGGCCCGAGCCAGAGCTGTCCCACTTCAGCCGGTCGCCATCTCACTTTCATATAACAAACTGTTCCATCCTGAGATGGATACCTTAACTCCCCTAAATTCTTTTTATTCTATGTCTTTCTATACTAATTAACTTTTAATTATCTTCACAAGCAGTTTTGTTAAGCTAACTCCAATTCCTACCTTAGCATTATATCATGGTTATTAGCAATAATAGAAGAAACGTAGGCATTGAGCCTTAGTTGATCCAATTAGAGATACATAAACAAAGTTGAAATCCTAAGTTGAAAACAGCAGATAGTTTGCTTGGAAAGAAGATTATATATGACCGTCACACTGCAGAATGCTATAACATCCGCAGAGAATCAAAACACAAGCAGATTCTAAGCATCTATCTAGTTATTCTAATACAAGTCTGAAGAGACTTTTTGACTCCAGTTCTAATACCATCATGTAAACACAGCATTATTTGCATCACAATTTTGTTCACATAACTACATACATTTTGGACACCCCTGATTTCTAACAGCAGTGTGGGACAGCAGGCCAGACCGGGTAGGGGTGTCAGGCTTCCTCCATGAAGGATATCAGTGAACTAGTTGGGTTTTTACAACCATCTGGAAGCTTTCATGGTCAATTTTCTGTATTAGCCCACAAATTACCAGAATTATTGAATTCAATTTCACAACTTGCCATGGTGGGATTTAACCTCACTAATTCTGGGTTGCTCGACCAGCACCATAACCACTAGGCTACATTACCCATTATATATCACTGACACTCTCATTCATGGCCTTTGTCACCTCCAGACTTAAATATTCCAATGCGCTCCTGGCTGGCCTCCCGTCCTCCACCCTCAGTAAACTTCAACTCATCCAAAAATCTGTTGCCCATATTCGATCCTGCATGGTCACGTCCATCCACCTTTCCTGTCCCTGTAACCACTGCCCGACCATTGCCCCACCATTGATAGTTGTTCCTTCAGTTACCTAGGCCCTACACTCTGGAATTTCCTACCCTCCACTTCCCGATCGTCCTTTAAAACCCTCCTTAAAAGCCAAGCTTCGATCAAGCTTTTGGTCACCTTCCCTCCTTTTTTGATTTGGCATCCATTTTTTCCCTTAAGCCTTTGTGAAGTGCCAAATTACCAGATTTATTGAATTCAATTTCACAACTTGTTTTTCTACATTAAATGCATCATATAATTGCAAGTTGTTGTTGTTATACATGACCTTACACTTGTGATAAGTGTAAAACATGGGGAAATTTCCAGCTATAAATTTAAACAATCTCATGCAAGTTAGATCCATGTCGATATGAGTGATAGTTTTCTAATCTGTTTACTCCATAGGGCTGATTCCCGATGTCATGCTTGGGCCCCCTCTTGCCTGGAGCATACAGCACCACAGAATGGAGCCAGTAGTTGCAAGCGCACTTGGCATTCAACTGATTCTGTGGAAAAGGAAGTTTTGTCATTCTGATGCAATAGTACCAGCAGGCCTCATTTCAGGCACTAAAATTATGCAAATTGATGTTAATGGGTCCCATAACAAATTTCCGGTTGTCTGGTTTGAAAGGAGGAGTAGAGAGCATGCAAGCAGTTTGAGAAGCCATAGCGAAGAGGGGAAAAACATGCAACTGCCCTGTGAGTGGGTGGAAGTCTGCCACCTGGCTGGAGCTGTAGCTTCACTGACATGGTGGTGAGAAAGCATCAGCTGCGAGGATTGAGGCCAGTACCTTGCAGACTGCATTGCTGATGTGGCACATACTGTGTGGGCTGAGTGCTTGGTAAAAGCAAAGTACAGACATTCCTTTCCTTACAGTGGGCATCCTTTATCCAAGCTTATCTTGGCAATCTTCCTCTGTCTTGAGAACATTTTGTCCATTTGCTTCCATGGATCTATAGATATGAGAAACTGCTCTGTTTGCCATCTCCTGCCATGCCTGATGGGAAATTGCTCTATTAGGAGAGATCCGCTCAGCCCCATAAATGGCCACTTTCCTCAGCGCCACCTTCCCCCACCAGAACTTCTGGGCTCTCTTCAGTGAAGGCAGCTCCTCCTGCCATTTTCCTAAACAGTAATCGGCCTACACCAATAAAGAGTTTGCTTTACTTTGAGTGCAGCAAACCTATTAAGCGTTGCTGCACTTAGAATCTCCACGCTGCTCCTCCCTCCTCCCCCCCCAACCCCCCACCCCCACAGGTGCTATAGTACTCCCCAGACACACAAAAAGTGCATAAGAAGCATATTCTACTGATGAAAATTAACTAACCCCAAGGAATCTGGGATGGTTGGGCTGCTACTCAGACAGCAGATATTCCCCCAGATTGGGGAATTGACCCTCATTAGTGTTCCTCGCTTAAATAAAACAGGCACTTTGGGAGTGCTAAAGATGAAAATTTACCCCAATGCATTATTCTTGAAGTGCGTTGACCTTTAAGATGATAAACATATTCGCTGTACTGCACCAGCAATGTCCCATAAGCAACGAGCTGAGTAACCAGGTCATTTGGGGGTTTTTTGGAGCTGTTTTTTGAAGGAGGAATGTTGGCTAGAACGATGGACGAACTCCCTGCTCTTGGTCGCATAGTGCCATGGGCTCTTTTACATCAATTGAAGAAGCAGGCAGAGCTTCAGTTCAATGTCTCATTGGAAGGATGGAGTAGAATGACAGATTTAGAGGGACAGAATCAGGATGCCTTCAGCATCACAGCAGAAGTCCATTTTTTTTGCTACATTTTACAGAGGTACTGGACTTTTATTTGCTTTAAACTGCATGAAACAGAATGTAGCTCGAGGTAACTCTACCACTCATGTCTTGTAAATTTGAACTCGGTGGTTAATGGGAGCACAAAAAGAGTTGGAGAAATTGTACAGGTATACCAGCGGACAAATTACAGATTTCTTGTCTTTTAATCCCAATGTACAATCCAACAACCATAATTTTGGAAGTGATGAGTAACTTTCCATTTGAACTTCTGCACGCAAGAGAAAGAATTCCAACTCATGACACTGTCGGGGAAGATTCTACAATGTAGGAAAAGCAGTGACAGAGATTTCACCACTGGTATTCTGCGTGGTTTTTTTGACTGTATACAGAGAAATGAGGAACAACTGCTGTGAAGGCTGTCACTTTTTCCAAAGCCAGACAGAAGGCAGGGCCAGGGATGATGGGATACATCATGGTTTGAGTTCTAGTGGTAGATTTCCACATCCCTCCTGCTTAATTTCAGGCAGCAGTGTGACAGTAAAGTTTGGGAGATGGCATGAGAAAGGGTTCCACCAGCTCCCCGGAATCCACCCCCACTTCTAGGATTTCCCACTGGAAGTGATGGCATGCATAAACTAGGCCTGCCCAAATATGGGTGGATGCATGTAAGTCATATTATAATGATGTGGAAATGTCATGAGACGTATTTCCTGTCAGTAACGTCTTATCAACGAGTGGCGCTAGGGGCGATGGTGCATTCCTGACGATAAGCATTGGCAAGGTGGTGGGGGGTGGCGGGGGGCGTGACGGTGGAGAGGTTTAACTTTAAGGAGCTGCCTGAAGATCATTGTAAGTTAATGGCCTGCTTGGGTGTGGACTGCTCTGAACTCAAAAACAATAGATGGATTATCTCAACAATCCCCCAATCAGGGGCAGAATACAGCTGGGAGATATAAGCTTTTTAGAACATTGATTTTGTCAATGGTAAACAAGTAAATTTAAGACCAGGAGGATTCCACCAGCTTTGCCACTTGCTTGTTTCAGCTTCATTTAGATGTAATTACACCACAGGAAGGTGAGAGTTTGTGAGGGACAGTCAGGTATCCTTATACAGTAGAAATCAGTAGACAAGATCATAGTCAATCTTTCTTGACAGAGTTTTTGCCTTGGTCTCCTCATTCTGACTGTATCTGCCTACACTGATTTAGTTTGGGGGTGGTGAAAGTTAACCTTTCTGCAAAGAATGAAATCATCAGCAACGAGGCTAGTTTCAATTTTGATAAGATCCATCATGCTATCGATGAAGGCAGTAATGGAGCCAGCTGTAATGATCAATAACCTGTCATTCTGGAATGGTACACTAGGTGGTGCTGTATGTATATAAGAGTGGGCTACCCACGATGCACTAGGCTACCCAAAAGGCAGCAGTCAAGATGGAGGCCTCTACAGATACTGTACCTAGTCAGCATGTGCTCAATAAAGTGTCTAGCAAAAGCTAGCTGTTCTTAATAAAAATGACTAGTTATTAATGAACATAACATGATACCAGGATTGGTAAGATCTGCTGATTATTGTGCAACACGACATGGAGAATTTGAAGCCACCAGAGCGTTTGAAACTCACAGGAAATGTTGACTACAATTGACAGACTTTTAAACAACAATTCGAACTCTACATTGCTGCCATCGGGCACAGTACAAAGCCAGACGCAAGGAAAATAGCGTTGCTGCTCACGGTTGCAGGCCCACAGGCGATAGAGGTATTTAATACATTTGTATTTAATCCAGAGGAGAACAGAGAAAAATTAGACGATGTGCTAAAGAAGTTTGATACACATTGCTCTCCCAAAAAGAATGAAACCTATGAGAGGTACATCTTCCATTCTCGGACACAGCAGCAAAATGAGACTTTTGATAGCTTTTTGACCTATCTGAAACTGAAAGCACAGACATGTAATTTCTCTGAGCTGAAAGCATCCATGATTCATGACCAGATTGTGTTTGGTATTCATGATAAAAAAGTCAGGGAACGTCTGTTGAGAGAAACCGAACTAAATTTGGAAATTGCTGTGAAAATATGCCAAGCTAGCGAGCTAGCTCAAAAGCATGCCAAGACTTTCAGTGAAATCAATGATGATGCGATTGCAGTAAGTGCTGCTGTCGGTGCTGTGTCCTACAAGGGGAAGAAACATGGGCAGAACAGAAGTGAAAAGCAATCGGAGGAAGGAATTTTTAATTGTAAACGCTGTGGTTACAAACACCAGTTAAAACAATGTCCAGTGTTTGGAAAAATGTGCACAAAATGTCATGGAAAGAATCACTTTGCCAAACAATGCTTTTCAAAAGTAAAAACTAAGAAAGGGCAACGAGTTAATGTAATTGAGGACACTGATTTAAATGAGACATGTTTTGTAGGAATGGTGTCATGTGACAATATAGAAAAGGATACAGAAAATGTGCAGCCCTCAGGAATTAACAATGCTGAACATAAAGTTAATGCAGTAAAAGAGGACAAATGGATGATCCCACTGCAGGTAAATGGAGCATTAGTTACATTGAAACTAGACACTGGGGCAAAAGCAAACTTAATCAGTATGAGTGACATTAACAATATGAAAGAAAAGCCCAAAATACAGAAAAAGTCAGTACTACTGAAGAACTATAATGGACAGAAAATAGATAGCTTAGGTGTATGCAGACTTAAAGTGACAGTCAAAGACAAAGTGCATCATCTCATGTTTTCTGTTGTGGCTGAAGGACTTGATTCACTACTGGGTGACAAAGCTTGTGAGGACTTAGAACTGGTCAAGAGAGTCTACCGTATAAACTGTGCCATAAGCAGACCAGATGACTCAGTGGATTCTGTAGTGAATAATTTCCAGGATGTGTTCAAAGGATTTGGAGTGCTACCATTCACTTACAAGATCCAGCTAAAGGAGGATGCTCAGCCAGTGGTACATGCTCCACGAAGAGTTCCAGCACCCCTGCGTGACTGGCTCAAGAAAGAACTGGACAGAATGACCACACTAGGAGTCATCAGGAAAGTCGAAGAGCCAACAGACTGGGTTAACTCCATGGTATGTGTAAAGAAAAAGAACAATGATCTAAGAATATGCATGGACCCAAAGGATTTAAATGCAAACATAAAACGTGAACACTACCAGATTCCCAAGCGAGAAGAAATCACCAGTGAAATGTCAGGTGCCAGATACTTTACAAAGCTCGGTGCCTCACAAGGATTTTGGCAACTAAAACTGGATGAAGAGAGTACCAAATACTGTACCTTCAACACGCCATTTGGCAGGTATTGTTTCCTCAGAATGCCTTGCGGGATAATATCTGCATCTGAAATCTTTCATAGAGCGATGGAACACATAATTGAAGGTCTGGAAGGAGTTCGGGTCTATGTTGATGACATCATCATCTGGGGCTCCACACTGAAAGAACACAATGAGAGACTGACTAAACTGCTACAGAGCATACGCCGGAATGGACTGAAGCTCAACAAAGCCAAGTGTCAGTTTGGCGTCCAGGAAGTCACTTTCCTAGGAGATAATCTATCTGGTAAAGGAATAGAGCCAGATATGGAAAAAGTAAACGCCATACTCAAAATGCCCCGACCCACTGACAAAAAAGGAGTGCTATGCATCATGGGGATGATAAACTTAATTGAAAAGTTCATTCCTAACTTGTCAGCCAAGACAGCCTGTCTGCGAGACCTGCTACATAAAACAAATGAGTTCGCGCGGACAGAAAGACATGAACAAGAGTGGATAAACCTCAAAACAGTGCTGACAACCACACCTGTACTCACCTTCTTTGACCCAACAAAGAGAATCAAAGTGTCAACGGATGCATCAAAAGATGGCCTAGGTGCGGTCTTGCTACAAGCAGAGGGTGAAGATTGGAAGCCTGTTGCCTATGCCTCCAGGTCTATGACTGATACTGAGTGTCGATACGCCCAGATTGAAAAGGAATGTCTAGGCTTGGTAGTTGGACTAGAAAAGTTTCATGGCTACATATATGGACTTCTCACCTTCACAGTTGAGACAGACCACAGCCCACTGGTTGCCATCATAAAAAAAGAACCTGAATGAGATGTCTCCAAGGATTCAACGACTCATTATGAAGCTGCAAAGATATGACTTTGAACTGATCTACACACCAGGCAAACACATAGTGTTAGCAGATGCACTATCCCGAGCACCCACAATGAGTCATGTCAGCTCTACTGAAGAAGACATGGATGTTCATGTGAGTATGGTCACTGCTGCGCTGCCCGTGTCAGACACAAAATCAAAGCAAATAGCAGAAGAAACAGTAAAAGATACAGTATTACAAACAGTAATAGAGAACATTCATCATGGTTGGCCAAAAGGTTCCTGTCCAAAATATTTTCACATAAGGTCAGAATTGAGTGTCGCAAGTGGACTATTACTAAAACAGAACAGAATAGTCATTCCACAGGCTCTACGTCAAGACATGCTCAAAAGGATTCATGAGGGACACCTCGGAATTGAAAAATGCAAAAGGAGAGCAAGAGACACTGTTTATTGGCCTGGCATAAATAAGGACATTGAGAACATGATAGGCAAATGTGAGACATGTCAGAAACACCAAAACAAACAAGCAAAGGAACCAATGAAAGTAGCTGACATACCAACAGCACCATGGCAAAAGGTTGGTATGGACCTTTTTCATTTAAATGGTAAAGACTATCTAATAGTGATTGACTACTATTCTAACTATCCTGAGATGGCACTGCTCTCAAGCACCACAGCAAGCAGTGTCATAATGCATGTGAAATCCATCTTCGCCAGACATGGAATTCCCAGGATTGCCGTTAGCGACAATGGTCCGTGCTTCAACTGTAAGGAGTGGCAACAGTTTGCAGCACATTATGACTTTCAACACATCACATCCAGTCCTTTGTATGCTCAGTCGAATGGTAAGGCAGAGAAAGGTGTTCAAGTTCTCAAGCAGCTACTGAAGAAAGCGACAGAAAGCAAGTCTGATCCTTATCTCGCCCTGCTGAGCTACCGAGCCTCACCTTTAGACTCTGGTTCTTCACCTGCTGAACTCCTAATGGGTCGCAAGTTGCGTACCACGCTACCCTGCTGTGCAAAAGAAAAGCAGAGTAAGGAACTGAGACAGAGACTTCAACTGTTAAAGCTGAAACAGAAATCATACTATGACAAGTCATCCAAAACTCTGAAACCATTGACAAGGGATGATGTTATTAGGATTGAGGATCCAGATGCATGGAACAGGAAAGCTACAGTTCTTGAGGAAGTAGGACCAAGGTCATACACTGTTAGAACTGAGGAAGGACAGATTCTCAGGAGGAACCGCCATTCCCTCCTAAAAACACAAGAGACTATCGAAGAGCAAATCGATGACAATGCCGCAACTGAATCTTGTCACTCACCACCAGAACAATCTAACACAAATACACATACAGGCTCTCATGAAAACACATCAGACTTACCTGTGCTGAGAAGATCCACACGTGAAGTAAAAAAGCCTGATAGACTTAATCTTTGAGTACAAAGAAAACTACATTGAAAATGTATTGACTGTTGAAGATGTTTATGTTGTTATTGATTGATATTGATTGATACTGATTTTGTTTAACCTCAAAGAAAGGGGGATGTAATGATCAGCAACCTGTCATTCTGGAATGGTACACTAGGTGGTGCTGTATGTATATAAGAGTGGGCTACCCACAATGCACTAGGCTACCCACAAGGCAGCAGTCAAGATGGAGGCCTCTACAGATACTGTACCTAGTCAGCATGTGCTCAATAAAGTGTCTAGCAAAAGCTAGCTGTTCTTAATAAAAACGACTAGTTATTAATGAACATAACACCAGCTACCCTTCCCTGAGAGATCCTGCAACTGTGTTACAATAAGATGAGCATCTGTTTATCAGGACTCAAAGTGGAAGCGCTTGTGGTTCATAAAGGCAGTTGTGTGAAGGAGCCTGCTGGGCAACATAGCTGCTGTCAATGACATCTCCCCAGGACTTGGGAAAATCCTCAAATCCTAGAGTTCTATCCTATGGCTATTGGATGTCCAAGGAAAAAGTGATGAAAGTGCTTGCTATTGCAAACAAGGCATCAGTCACCTATTTAATGCAAGCATGGACCGCAGATTGGTTGATGTTGCTGATATCCCCTGCGGCAGCTTAGAGGCCCGGAAGCAGTGAAAGGTCAGGGGTGCAGTGAGCTTGACTGCAACAAGCAATACTGTGTTAGCTGCAGCACTTGTCAGCAGGTCTTCTTGCAAGATATGAGACAACTAGAAAATAGAAGCCTTCTTGTGCAGTGCCCCTTAAAGAACTGCAGATATGCTGTTCTGGGACTATAAACTTGGTTAAAAAAAAAGACTTGCATTTATATAGTGTCTTTTGCAATCTCAGGCCATCACAAAGTGCTTTACAGCCAATGAAGAACTTTAGAAGTGTAGTCACTGTTGTAATGTAGGAAACGTGGCAGCCAAATTGCACATAGCAAAGTCCCACAGACAGCAATGTGATAATGACCAATCTGTTTTTAGTGATGTTGGTTGAGGGATAAATATTGGCTGGTCACCGGGGAGGAATCCCCTGCTTATCTTTGAAAAAGTGCCATCGGATCTTTTAAATCCACCTGAGAGGGTAGACAGGGCATTGGTTTAATGTCTTATCTGAAAGACAACAATGGGTATGGAGATCCAAGATACATCTTTCCCAGACAAGAGCGGCATTTGCCTTGAGGGACCCATGCAAAGGTTTGGTTTGGGGCCCTTATATTTTACTAGACAATGATAGTTAATCTGGTCCCAAATCCACACATGTACAATCATGAAAAGGTATGTTTGCAATAGGTAATATAAAAATATTTGACAAAATGATCAAGGTTCAGTTATTACCATTGCGTTGGTGTCATTTCACTGAATCCGCTCGTGACCCTTGACTGACTTAGAGCCTCGTGCGATTGCACAAGTTGCAAGGTCCTAACACCACCCCTGTTCCCTGGTCGATCAATATGAAGCCATTCTTCAACATCATTTGACTCTTGCACACTGCCATGATGGCCATCATCATCACCCAAAGGAAATTGGAGGGCGGAGCATAAGAGAATCACTAAAGGACTAACTATAGATTATGCTAGACCTAGGTCAAGACACTGGGATATTGAATCCAGTGGTACATTAGTTTTGTTTAGCATCATGCTGGATCCTTCTTTGAAAAGGAAGGTAGATCCTCTGCACAACATTGCCGTGTGGTCGCTTCTGAGAGGGAGTACCTTGATGTACAAGAGAACACAATAAATCAGGTAAATTGAAAGCTGGGGCAAATGGAAAATACCATCAAAGAAGGCATGTGGGAGATATGGAATAGTTGGTAGAACCTTAACTCATCCAGTTATCATCCAGTCTTACCAATTGCTGTTGTTTGATCCTGCAGATTTTACAGGGCATATGAAAAGTGAAACCCTAATATGAGATAACCTCCTCAATCATAAATTAGCAAAGCTTACTATTTCCCTGCTACAAGAACTTGGGGTCTGATTTCTATATCAAGTATATAAACTCTCAGGTATATGGTAGCTGAATGTGTAGATTCAAGGCACTGGGGAAGTGAACAACCTCAAAGATGCTGCTTTGATTATTTGATTTGATATTCGGTTTCTGCTGTGGGGATTTATGGAAGCTGATATTGGATGGGATGGGAGGGATAGACCCTTCTGAACAGTAATATTGGCCCAGAAATTCCGTTTGCAGCCCTCCCGCGGGGGGAGGGCTGCGATTTGGAAAAATCTCCGCCTGGGCCGGAGGGCTCCTGGGAGGCGCAGAATTCCGTTGCTGTGCCTCTTCAAACTGCCGGTGTGCAGGGCACGCGTATCCCAGGGGCGCAGGTAGTTCGCAGCGTCCCTGGGATCACGTGGGCCATGGGGAGCCAATCAGAGCAGGGAATCTCCATTCATAGATTTGACAGGAAGACCTGTCAAATCTATGAATAGAGATCAGCCCCAAAACATAAGTAAAACTTCAAATAATTTTTTTTTAATCACATTTATAAAATGGCTATAAATTACATAAATTAACTATTTTAAACAAAAATTTAAATTTTTGAAAAAAATAATTTAAGTTTTTAACGGGGCTAAAAATAAACTTGCCTTTCTTTAAAGTATTTTAAAATGATAAATCAGTAGAATTTTTTTTTTACTTTCTTCACCTCTTACCTTGTTAAAAGCAGGCCTTACGCCTGCTTTTCCAGGCACAGCTGTTTCAGACTTACCTGGACTGAAGCAACTGTGGAAAAAAATGGAAGTTGCAGCCGTACGCGCTGCCTATCCGGCGCAGGCATTTGACCTGTGAAGCCCTTTCTTTGAAGAACGGAAGTTCCGGTTTCCAGCGCATGTGCAGTGCATGCCTAAAACCGGCACTTCCGTTGGCCCTACGGGTGAGTACACAGCGCGTACACACCCGTAGGGAACGGAATTTATGGGCCATTAGTGACTCAGAGGAGAGAAAGGAACCATATTTTTACATTGTTGAGTAATCAACGCTTACATAGGAACAGGAGATGACCATTCAGCTCCTCGACCCTGCTCCACCATTCAATTAGATCATGGCTGGTCTGTATCTTATCTCCATTTACCCGCCTAGGTTCCATAACCCTTAATACCCTTACCTAACAAAAATCTATCAATTTCGGTTTTGAAATTTTCAGTTGACCCCTAGCCTCAACAGCTTTTTGAGGGAGAAAGTTCCAGATTTCCACTACACTTTGTGTGAAGAAGTGCTTCCTGATGTCACCCGTGAACAACCTAGCTCTAATTTTAAAGCTATACCCTCTTGTTCTGGATTCCCCCAGCAGAGAAAATAGTTTATCTCTACCCTATTAAATCCTTTAATCGTCTTAAACACCTCAGTTAGATCACCCCTTAATCTTCTATACTCAAGGGAATACAAGCCTAGTCTATGTAACCCGCCCTCATATATTTAACCCTTTTAGCCCCGGTACCTTTCTGCTGAATCTGCGCTGCACCCCCTCCAAAGCCAATATATCCTTCCTGAGGTGCCCAGAAATGAACACAGTACTCTAAATGGGGTCTAACCAGAGCTTTATAAAACTGCAACATAATTTCCACCCCTTTGCATTCCAGCCCCCTTGAGATAACGGCCAAAATTCCATTAGCCTTTTAAAAATCTTTTTGTACCTGGCACAGTTAGTCACACATGAAGAATGGCCACACAGCTGAGTTGCTGCAGAGTTCCTGACACCTGTGGAACTGTACCCTAGGAAGAGTCAGCATCTTCAGGCGAGGAAGAGAGAAAATTGGCAGAGAAAAAAACCCAACACTGCCCATGGATGCTGAAGGCGGTTTGAATTTTCAAAGTGCAGCCATAACACTGGCACAAGTAATGATTTCCATTCCTACAGCTGCCATCCTGCTGCTTGGATTGCTTTTTATACAGGATACTACTGATGATTGCCTCAATTTTCTCATAAAATAACAACTGCGGTCCAGTTACTCACATTCATGGCTCTTTCACTGTTGCATTGCACAACATACTGCAGCCCAAATAATGTTGTAAAGGTGCAAGCAATTAATCATGGTTCACATAGCAAAAATACATCATTTGGAATTTAGCCTAAAGTATTCCTTGTTTCTTTTTTCAATCATGCAATAATAGAACATGATGGGTTGTCTATAGGCTGAATGCCCAGACACAAAAGTATAGAATATCACAAAACCCAGGGAAATCTGCATGTGTAATTTCACAAGTGAAGAAGATCAAGTAACACGGAAATGCCAATGTTCTTCCTTCATGTGTGAAATAATCTGCAGATGTTGCTGCTTGCTGTGATGTGCCCTGTTAGTCTCATGCCAATGTTTATATTGTTGCACTTTATTAAAATAAAGACACGAATAGTTTGGCAAAATGCATTTTAGTAATTATAAAAAATGATTGCAGCGGTAAACAAAATATTTCACTTATCCATGTAATTAATTATTTTGACCACATTTGCAGTATGATTAAATAGCTTCTCCCTCCCTTCAGTTTAATTCTGAAGGTTCTCACAGCTCTTATGTACCTTGCTGAAGCTCTCTTATTTGTGAGCCGAGACAGTAAAGTGTTGGCAGGCTTCACAGCTAAGGAAGGTAGAAATCATATCATAGCCAGGCTTGACCTCGGGGTGGGAGTGGATTTTAACTGTTCCAACTGGGTGAGAAACGGGCGGCAGTGGGTCGGCCAACTTTTTAACACCCTGCTCAATTTTCCTTTCGATGACTTCAATAGAAAGGAAAATCAGGTACCGTGTATAATGGAGGGCTGACCTGCTACTGCTACGTTACAATCAACCCCTCATCTGTGAATTTTCACTTTCAAGCAGGGCCACTGTAAGCGATTAATAATGGGGTTCCCTAACCGATTTTTTATTTATCCATATGTCATGGACATTGAGGCCAACTGTACTGCCTGCACTTCTGCCTTGACTAAGATCAGCCAGAGGTTTGAACCTGAGCTGTCGCTTGTTTATATGCATGTCCTTCCTTCTTAAGCAGTCCCTCGGAACCGAGGATGACTTGCTTTCACACTAAAAATGAGTTCTCAGGTGACTGATGAGTCCAATGCGGGACCTACAGTCTCTGTCACAGATGGGGGAGCACTACGGCTGTCGCTGTTGGGGTTGTCCATGAGGGTCCTGACGTTCCAGGTCCAGAACTTTATTTTAAAGGGTGGAAGATGCCTGTGCGTGAATTCTTTTAACATGGGGTGGCCATTGCACACCAGCGACCACACGGGCTTGACAGAGCAAGGTTTTGGTCCAATGGCAAGGGGATCCAAGACAATTGGAGACCAGGCTCTGCTACATCGGCCTAGCACGCTCACACAAACATACTCCTACTGTTGTTACATTGATATAGTATCACATTGTTAAATGGAACTACTTTGGTATGGTGTAGTTATATTGCTATGTGGCACACTGTGCACGGGCAGTGCATAGTGCAGCATCGGACATCTTATATCACTCCGCACCATGCGGCAGCACTGTAACAAAAGCAAGAATACAGCATAGTAAAAGCACTAACTAAAATGAACTAAAAGTGTCTGTAATATATATAGTATAAGAACACAAGGAGACACAACATGGTGGCAGCGGTATAAGTGAGTACAAATTCTGCTATACGAACTACGAATAAGACGAAAAGTGATTTTATGAGCTGATTGTGAGTGCTGGTGTCTGCGGTGATTGAAAGTGAATCGTACGGGAAACTAAAATGACAGCTGCTGCTGCACTGACTGTGCAAATGCAACCCCTCATGAACTGGGAAGCTGACGATATAGTAGAAGCGTTCCGCAAGTTCAGACAGAAATGTGAGCTTACATTCCAAAGCTTCCTGAAGGGTACTACCAACGAGGAAAAGGTTAGTTACATTCTGTTGTGGACAGGAGAAAAAGGCCTAGGTTTGTATAATAGCTGGAGTTTGACTGAAGAGGAAAAGGAAAACCCAGCGACAATTTTTGATAAATTCAGCAACCATCTAGAGCCTATATCCAATCACCGTATACACAGATACAAATTCCAGAGTCTAAGACAGGAACCCGGTGAAACAGCTGACAATTTCCTGACAAGGCTGAGAAATGAAGCCAGCAAGTGTAAATTTAAGGAAATGGAGGAAAGGCTTGTGGACCAGCTAATATGGGGGTCAGCGCATGTAGAGGGACAAATAGCCGTGATAGGAAAAGAAAAGCTCGGAATAACAGAGGCTATAGATACTGCGAGAGCTCATGAAGCCATGAAGCAGCAAATGAAAACACTGATTTCTCAAACGGCTGACATGCGGACGGCTTCTGAGATGGAAAACAGTGGATGCAGTGAGAGAAAAGTACAACACACAAAGACATGCACATGACAACGGGGAAACATGTGCAGAAATTGTGGAAGACTGCACGATTACAGACAAGAGGAAATGTCCAGCATATGGAACAGGCTGCAATGCATGTGGCAAACTAAACCACTGGGAAAAGAGGTGTAGAACGAAGAAAGGAGGAACATACATCAAAAACAAAGGCGGACAGCAGAACCAGAGAAAGAAACACAATATCCATGACATGGATGAGCAGGATGATGATGATGATCACGACAATGCACTAAACATCGAAACCATAAAGATACAGCTTCACGAGATGTCCAGAGCGGAAAATACTCCGAGGAGAGAATTGCACACCATCATCCAAATTTAAAAAAAGGTCAAAGGTCGGCCCACAACCATCAACTTAAAGTTGAAGCTGGACACAGGGGCTCAGAGCAACATTCTCCCATTGAGACTGTAGCAGCAGATCTTTCCAGAAAACCTGAAAGAAGATGGCTACCCGAAAAGCGGTTGTTTAAAGGCAAGTAATGTCACGCTGACAGCATACGGGGGGAGTGAGATTAAACAACTCGGAGTAACCTTTATCAAAGGGACACATAAAAGAAAGAACATCAACTGCATGTTCTATGTCACCGACACTGAGGGGCCAGCGGTCCTGGGATTAAACAGCTGCGAGGAGTTGAGATTGATCTCAGTGCATCACGAGCTGATGGAAACGTCACTGAAGATAGACAGCAACACCCACTGGAGAACCGCCCACAAATCAAGAGTAAAAAAAGACTTGATAGACATGTATCCGGAATGTTTCGATGATACAGTGGGATGTTTCTGAGATTTCCAATACCACATCACCATCGACCCAGAGGTAAAGCCCGTTATCCATGCTCCACGAAAAGTACCCATCGAGCTGAAGACAAAGCTTGAAAGAGAGCTAAAGGAGATGGAAGAAAAGGGAGTGATCGTAAAGGTCACTGAACCCACAGACTGGGTAAACTCAATTGTGGTATGAGAAAAGCCAAATGGGCATCTCAGAATATGTTTGGACCCCAAAGATCTAAACCAGGCGATAAAGAGGGACCACTATCCCACCCCAACGCTAGAGGAGATTACGCCATCACTGGCAGGAGCCAAGGTTTTCTCAAAACTAGATGCCAGAAATGGATATTGGAACGTGAAGTTGGATGAGGAATCAACAACACTGACAACATTCAACACACCATTTGGGCATTACAAATTCCTGAGGCTACCATTCGGGTTGAAGGTCAGTCAAGATATCTTTCAACAGAAAGTAGACGAGACATACAGAGGCTGTGAAGGAGCTATAGGAATAGCTGATGATATTCAGATCTGTGGAGCAGATGAAAGAGACCATGACATGCACCTACATGAGGCCATGTAGCATACCAGGAAGGCTGGCATCAAGTTAAATGCAGATAAGTGCATAGTTAAAGTCAAGGAATGCCAATTCTTCGGTATGATTTATACACCAGAGGGAGTCAATCCAAGTCCAGAGAAGATTGCGGCGATTGCGGAAATGAAACCACCCAAAGACAAGAAAGAGCTGAGGAGTTACCTCGGCTTGGTCCAATACATGAGTTCTTTCATCCCACATATGTCGGAACATACAACAAATCTCAGAGAGCTATTAAAAGAAGACGCCGAATACCAATGGTCTGAATCACACGAAAGGAATTTCAAACAACTTCAAGAACTATTGTGCAAGGAAACAAGTCTGTCATATTATGACAGAAGAAAACCAGTCACTCTGCAAGTAGATGCTTCTACCAGAGGACTAGGGGCAGCTCTGCTGCAGGAAGGAAAGCCGATAGCTTTCGCATCAAAGGCCTTGACGTCAGCCGAGACGAGATACACCAACATAGAAAGAGAACTATTAGCAGTAGTGTACGGATGCGGGAAATTCCATACATACCTATATGGCAGGCGATTTACAATAGAGAGTGACCATCATCCACTAGAACAGATCTATAAGAAGAATCTGTGCAAAGCGCCTGCAAGACTGCAAAGACTACTTCTAAGGATCCAAAGCTATGACTTCACGCTTAAATATAAGCCAGGAAAGGAAATGGTGCTAGCAGATGCGTTGTCTCGATTGTCACCATATGAGAAACACGAGGTGGAGGGCCTAAGAGTAAAAATCCACCACCTAGTGAATGTTACCCCTACAAAGCTCAGTCAAATCAGAGATGAGACTAGCAAAGATGAGGAATTGCAACTACTCACACAACAAGTAATACAGGGGTGGCTGGAGAGAATCCAGCAGGTACAGGCGACAATTCGTCAATACTGGATGATTAAAGACGATATTGCAGTAGAAGACGGTATTCTCCTTGCTGGATCGAGGATCATCGTGCCAAAGACAATGCAGACACAACTTCTCCATCTCATACATGAAGGCCACATGGGAATGGAGAAATGCAAGCTGAGAGCCAGATCAGCTGTATACTGGATAGGCATGTACAAAAATATCGAACAGATGGTCTCTGCATGTGGTATATGCCAGAAATACAGAAATGCACAACAGAAAGAGGAGATGATACCTAGTGAAATACCGTCAAGACCATGGCACACTGTTGGGGTAGATCGCTTCATGTGTAATCAAGAATGGTATCTCATAGTGGCAGATTACTATTCCAAGTTTCCTTTTGTGAGAAGGATGAAAGACTTGAGAGCCACAACTACCACCAGGATTGCAAAGAGCTTGTTTGCTGAACAAGGAATCCCGGAAAAGGTAATCTGTGACAATGGAACCCAGTTCACATCGAGTGAATTCAGAGCTCTGGCAGAAAAGTATGGGTTCAAAATAGTAACCTCATCCCCACATTTCCCAAGGGGACATGGGGTCATCGAAAGACAGATCCAGACTGTCAAGAGAACTCTCATCAAAAGTAGTGAGATGGGGGAAGACCAAGACCTTGCCCTCCTATCACTCAGATCAACACCACTGAAAGCAGACATGAAATCACCTGCAGAATTGCTGAATGGGAGGAAGTTTAAGACTACACTACCAGCAAAAATACACCCTCCCCAGGACCAGGAGGACTTCAGACAAAAGCTGGCAGAAGCACAAATCGTAGGAAGCAAACATTACGATAAACATGCAAAGACGCTACCAGAATTGCTGAATGGACAATCAGTGCATGTGCAAGACCCGGTGTTGAAAACCTGGAATCCAGCCAAGGTCATTGGAAAAGCTGATACTCCAAGATCCTACTTCGTAGAGACTGAACCTGGTAACCAATACAGACAGAACAGACGCCACATCAGACCTTCACCTGAACTGGATAAGCACCAGACAACATCAGCAACATTGACAACACCAGCTACCACAAGCAGTACAACACCAGAAACAAGCGCTACAAATCAAACAACCACGAGCATGCACACTCCAACTCCAAAGGCGACAGCAACAACAACAACGAGAGCGGAACACACCAAAACACCGCAGAGAGGAATGGTCACCACCAAATCCACAAGATGGAGGGACAACATCCAACCATCTGAGCGATATCGCGAATAAAAAAAAAACTCACGATTCTTTGTAGTTGATAATAATAGTTTAGATATAATATTTGTTAATTTAAATCGTTAAATTTCATGTTTTAGTTTTTTTGAGAAAGAGGGATGTTACATTGTTATAGTATCACATCGTTAAATGGAACTACTTTGGTATGGAACTACTTTGGTATGGTGTAGTTATATTGCTATGTGGCACACTGTAGTGCAGCGTCGGACATCTTGTATCACTCCGCACCATGCGGCAGCACTGTAACAAAAGCAAGAATACAGCATAGTAAAAGCACTAACTAAAATGAACTAAAAGTGTCTGTAATATATATAGTATAATAAGAACACAAGGAGACACAACAACTGTCCTCCTCCCTCCTTCCCGCAGATCCTCTCTGCCTGGGTTTCATAGGCTGCAGTTTGGTCCTCCCGACCTCGCTGCTGGTCCATGCTGCGCCACTCCTGGGCCTCGACCTTGCTGCTGGGCTCGTCCTCGCTCCTGGGCCTCGACCTCGCTCCTGGGCCTCGTCCTCGCTCCTGGGCCCCGTCCTCGCCCTTGGGCCCTGTTCTCGCTCCTGGGACTCAACATCGCTCCTGGGTCTCGACCTCGTTCCTCGGCCTCAACCTCGTTCCTGGGCCCCGTCCTCACTCCTGGGCCTCGTCCTCACCCTCGCCCCTGGACCCCGTCCTCGGCCCTGGGCCCCATCCTCGCTCCTGGGCCTCGATCTCGCTCCTGGGCCTCACCCTCGCCCCTGGGCCCCGTCCTCGGCCCTGGGCCCCATCCTCGCTCCTGGGCCTCGATCTCGCTCCTGGGCCTCACCCTCGCCCCTGGGCCCCGTCCTCGCCCCTGGGCCTCGACTTCGCTCCTGGGCCTCGATCTCGTTCCTGGGCCTCGACCTCGCTCCTGGGCCTCGACCTCGCTCCTGGGCCCCGTCCTCGCTCCTGGGCCTCGACCTCGCTCCTGGGCCTCGACCTCATTCCTGGGCCTCGTCCTCACACTCGCCCCTGGGCCCCGTCCTCGCTCCTGGGCCTCGACCTCGCTCCTGGGCCTCGACCTCGCTCCTGGGCCTCGACCTCGCTCCTGGGCCCCGTCCTCGCTCCTGGGTCTCGACCTCGCTCCTGGGCCTCGACCTCGCTCCTGGGCCCCGTCCTCGCTCCTGGGTCTCGACCTCGCTCCTGGGCCTCGACCTCGTTCCTGGGTCCCGTCCTCGCTCCTGGGCCTCGACCTCATTCCTGGGCCTCGTCCTCACACTCGCCCCTGGGCCCCGTCCTCGCTCCTGGGCCTCAACCTCGCTCCTGGGCCTCGTCCTCACACTCGCCCCTGGGCCCTGTCCTCGCTCCTGGGTCCCGACCTCGTTCCTGGGCCTCGTCCTCGCTCCTGGGCCTCAACCTCACTCCTGGGCCTCGACCGTGTTCCTGGGTCCTGTCCTCGCTCCTGGGCCTCGTCCTCGCTCCTGGGTCCCGTCCTCGCTCCGGGGTCCCGTCCTCGCTCCTGGGTCTCAACCTCGCTCCTGTGCCTCATCCTCGTTCCTGGGCCTCATCCTCACTCCTGGGTCTCGACCTCGTTCCTGGGCCCCGTCTTCGCTCCTGGGCCTCGACCTCGCTCCTGGGCCTCGACCTCGCTCCTGGGCCTCGACCTCGCTCCTGGGCCCCGCCCTCGCTCCTGGGCCTCGACCTCATTCCTGGGCCTCGTCCTCACACTCACCCCTGGGCCCCGTCCTCGCTCCTGGGCCTCGACCTCGCTCCTGGGCCTCGACCTCGCTCCTGGGCCTCGACCTCGCTCCTGGGCCCCGTCCTCGCTCCTGGGTCTCGACCTCGCTCCTGGGCCTCGACCTCGCTCCTGGGCCCCGTCCTCGCTCCTGGGTCTCGACCTCGCTCCTGGGCCTCGACCTCGTTCCTGGGCCCCGTCCTCGCTCCTGGGTCTCGACCTCGTTCCTGGGCCCCGTCCTCGCTCCTGGGCCTCGACCTCATTCCTGGGCCTCGTCCTCACACTCGCCCCTGGGCCCCGTCCTCGATCCTGGGCCTCAACCTCGCTCCTGGGCCTCGTCCTCGCTCCTGGGCCTCAACCTCACTCCTGGGCCTCAGCCCCACTCCTGGGCCTCGACCTTGTTCCTGGGTCCTGTCCTCGCTCCTGGGCCTCGACCTCATTCCTGGGCCTCGTCCTCACACTCGCCCCTGGGCCTCGTCCTCGCTCCTGGGTCCCGTCCTCGCTCCGGGGTCCCGTCCTCGCTCCTGGGTCTCAACCTCGCTCCTGTGCCTCGTCCTCGTTCCTGGGCCTCATCCTCACTCCTGGGTCTCGACCTCGTTCCTGGGCCCCGTCTTCGCTCCTGGGCCTCGACCTCGCTCCTGGGCCTCGACCTCGCTCCTGGGCCTCGACCTCATTCCTGGGCCTCGTCCTCACCCTCGCCCCTGGGCCCCGTCCTCGCTCCTGGGCCTCGACCTTGCTCCTGGGCCTCGACCGTGTTCCTGGGTCCTGTCCTCGCTCCTGGGCCTCGTCCTCGCTCCTGGGCCTCGTCCTCGCTCCTGGGCCTCGTCCTCGCTCCTGGGTCTCAACCTCGCTCCTGGGCCTCAACCTCGCTCCTGTGCCTCGTCCTCGCTCCTGGGCCTCGTCCTTGCTTCTGGGTCTCAACCTCGCTCCTGGGTCTCAATCTCGCTCCTGTGCCTCGTCCTCGCTCCTGGGCCCCGTCCTTGCTCCTGGGTCTCAACCTCGCTCCTGTGCCTCGTCCTCGCTTCTGGGTCCCGTCCTCGCTCCTGGGCCTCGTCCTCGCTCCTGGGCCTCGTCCTTGCTCCTGGGTCTCAACCTCGCTCCTGTGCCTCGTCCTCGCTTCTGGGTCCCGTCCTCGCTCCTGGGCCTCATCCTCGCTCCTGGGTCTCAATCTCGCTCCTGGGCCTCAACCTCGCTCCTGGGCCTCGTTCTCGCTCCTGGGCCCCGTCCTCGCTCCTGGGTCTCAACCTCGCTCCTGGGCCCCGTCCTCGCTCCTGGGCCTCAACCTCGCTCCTGGGCCCCGCCCTCGCTCCTGGGTCTCAACCTCGCTCCTGTGCCTCGTCCTCGCTCCTGGGCCTCGTCCTCGCTCCTGGGTCCCGTCCTCGCTCCTGGGTCTCAACCTCGCTCCTGTGCCTCGTCCTCGCTCCTGGGCCTCGTCCTTGCTTCTGGGTCTCAACCTCGCTCCTGGGTCTCAATCTCGCTCCTGTGCCTCGTCCTCGCTTCTGGGTCCCGTCCTCGCTCCTGGGCCTCGTCCTCGCTCCTGGGCCCCGTCCTTGCTCCTGGGTCTCAACCTCGCTCCTGTGCCTCGTCCTCGCTTCTGGGTCCCGTCCTCGCTCCTGGGCCTCATCCTCGCTCCTGGGTCTCAATCTCGCTCCTGGGCCTCAACCTCGCTCCTGGGCCTCGTTCTCGCTCCTGGGCCCCGTCCTCGCTCCTGGGTCTCAACCTCGCTCCTGTGCCTCGTCCTCGCTCCTGGGCCTCGTCCTCGCTCCTGGGTCCCGTCCTCGCTCCTGGGTCTCAACCTCGCTCCTGTGCCTCGTCCTCGCTCCTGGGCCTCGTCCTCGCTTCTGGGTCCCGTCCTCGCTCCTGGGTCTCGACCTCGCTCCTGGGTCTCAACCTCGCTCCTGTGCCTCGTCCTCGCTCCTGGGCCTCGTCCTCGCTCCTGGGCCCCGTCCTTGCTCCTGGGTCTCAACCTCGCTCCTGGGCCCCGTCCTCGCTCCTGGGCCTCATCCTCGCTCCTGGGTCTCAACCTCGCTCCTGGGCCTCAACCTCACTCCTGGGCCTCGTTCTCGCTCCTGGGCCCCGTCCTCGCTCCTGGGCCTCAACCTCGCTCCTGGGCCCCGACCTCACTCCTGGGCCCCGTTCTCGCTCCTGGGCCCCGTCCTCGCTCCTGGGCCTCAACCTCGCTCCTGGGTCCCGTCCTCGCTCCTGGGCCCCGACCTCGCTCCTGGATCCCGACCTCGCTACTGGGCCTCGTCCTCGCTCCTGGGCCCTGTCCTCGCTCCTGGGTCCCGACCTCCTTACAGTGTGTCTCCTTCTAGTGAGTGTGTCCCGCGGTGTCTCCTTCCAGTGAGTGTGCATGTGTGGTTTGCAGAAACACACTATTGGCTGTATTTACCTACTGAGCCACAAGGGGAGCCTCCAAACTGTTCCTTAATAAAGGCTTGATCAAAAGCTGCCAAAGTTACTTTCTTACCTTCCAAAAGGACACATCAGGCTCCCAGGTAAGATTTGAATAGATTCAAGAAAGTTCCACACTGAATCAAGAAAGTTTGCGCTCTGGTAGATGTGACACTTTCTGGAAATCTAAAATAATTTTAGGTGATTAAAAACTATTATGTTAATTATCCATTTTCAAGCATAATGCCTTACCATGAGAAGAAAACAAGCCCGGAATCAGCCTGGAAGTCAGTTATTTCATTGTTTACCCAGCATCATTTTTGACATTTCGTTACCAGGAGAGTTTGGGAGTTTTGCTCCTGAAATGATTGTTCACAATAGTAGTGAACACACGCATGTTGTGGTTTTGTTATTACAAAACTCCTCAATTGTAGGGAAAACATACACTTAAAGACTTTCTGCTGCTAGAATTTCCCCTTAACCTTTCTGTAAAACTAAATATGGGAAGTCAAGAGCAGGCGTAATTACCATCAGGTCCACAGACCTGACCACATTAAGTGGCAATCGGCATGACAGGCTCTAATGGGACTGTAAGCTCACTGACCATTTAACATAGAAACATAGAAAAATAGGAGTAGGAGTAGGCCATTCGGCACTTCGAGCCTGCTCCGCCATTCAATATGGTCATGGCTGATCCTCTATCTCAATACCATATTCCCGCTCTCTCCCCATACCCCCTGATGCTTTTTGTGTCTAGAAATCTACCTATCTCCTTCTTAAATATATTCAGTGACTTGGCCTCCACAGCCTTCTGTGGTAGAGAATTCCACAGGTTCACCACCCTCTGAGTGAAGAAATGTCTCCTCATCTCAGTCCTAAATGTCCTATGCCATATCCTGAGACTGTGACCCCTCGTTCTAGACCCCCCAGCCAGGGGAAACATCCTCCCTGCATCCAGTCTGTCTAGCCCTGTCAGAATTTTATACGTTTCAATGAGATCCCCTCTCACTCTTCTAAACTCTAGTGAATACAGACCTAGTCGACCCAATCTCTCCTCATACGACAGTCCTGCCATTCCAGGAATCAGTCTGGTGAACCTTCGCTGCCCTCCCTCTATGGCAAGTATATCCTTTCTTAGGTAAGGAGACCAAAACTGCACACAGTACTCCAGGTGTGGTCTCACCAAGGCCCTGTATAACTGTAGTAAGACATCCTTGCTCCTGTACTCAAATCCGCTTGCAATGAAGGCCAACATACCATGTGCCTTCCTAACTGCTTGCTGCTGCATGTTTGCTTCCCTTTGTACATCAGCATTTCCCAATCTATCAACATTTAAATAATACTCTACCTTTCTATTTTCCCTACCGAAGTGGATAACTTCACATTTATCCACGTTATACTGCATCTGCCATGTATTTGCCCACTCACTCAACTTGTCTAAATCGCCTTGAAGCCTCTTTGCATTCTCCTCACAACTCACAATCCCAAATAACAACAGAAAATGCTGGAAAAACTCAGCAGGCCAGGCAACATCCATGGAGAGAAAATAGAGTCAACGTTTTGGGTCAAACCCTTTGTCAAGACTGGAAAAGCACAGGAAATGAAATAGATTGAAAGGCCGGTTTGGAGGCTGGGAGAGAACAAAAGAGAAGTGAAGAGACATTAAGAGGTATACAAAACGAGACGAGATGGTGATAGGACTAGAGGAGACAAAAGACGGCTCTAGATTAGGCGTGAAATGCGCTGGCAGAATGGGAGACAGCTGCCATGTGGCAGAGAAAAAAAGGCGGGGGGGAAGGGCCAAAACAAAGATGTGGATAAAAAATAAGTAAAAATGTAATAGGGGCCGAGGTTATGATCTGAAATTGTTGAACTCGATATTGAGTCCGGAAGACTGTAAAGTGCCTAATCGGAAGATGAGGTGCTGTTCCTCGAGCTTACGCTGAGCTTCCGTGGAACAATGCAAGAGCCCGAGTACAGTGAGGTCTGAGTGGGAATGGGGCGGTGAATTAAAATGACAGGTGACCGGAAGCTCGGGGTCATCCTTATGGACTGAACGGAGGTGTTCCGCAAAGCAGTCACCCAATCTGCATTTGGTCTCCCCAATGTAGAGGAGACCACATCGTGAGCAGCGAATACAGTATACTAGATTGCAAGAAGTACAAGTAAATCGCTGTTTCACCTGGAAGAGGTGTTTGGGGCCCTGGACGGTGGGAAGGGGGGAGGTATAATGGCAGGTGTTGCATCTCCTGCGCTTGCACGGGAAGGTGCCGGGTGAAGGGGAAGGGGTGCTGGGGGTGATAGAGGAGTGGACTAGGGTGTCTCGGAGGGAGCGGTCCCTACGGAATGCTGAAAGGGGAGGGGAGGGGAAGTTGCGTTTGGTGGTGGGATCACTTTGGAGGTGGTGGAAATGGCGGAGGATGATCCGCTGAATGTGGAGGCTGGTGGGGTGAAAGGTGAGGACAAGGGGAATCCTATCGTGGTTCCGGGAGGGAGGGGCAGGGGTGAGGGCAGAAGTGCGGGAGATAGAACGGACACGGTCGAGGGCCGTGTCAACCATGGTAGAGGGGAATCCTCGGTTGAGGAAAAAGGAAGACATGTCGGAAGCACTGGTGTGGAAGGTGGCATCGTCGGAGCAGATGCGGCGGAGATGGAGAAACTGGGAGAATGGAATAGAGTCCTTACAGGAGGCGGGGTGGGAGGAAGTGTAGTCCAGGTAGCTGTGGGAGTCAGTGGGCTTGTAGTGAATGTTGGTCAATAACCTATCCCCAGAGATGGAGATAGAGAAGTCAAGGAAGGGAAGGGAAGAGTCGGAGATGGACCATGTGAAGGTGAGGGAAGGGTGGAAATTGGAGGCAAAGTGAATGAAATTGTCTAGTTCAGGGCGAGAGCAGGAAATGGCACCGATACAGTCATCAATGTACCGGAAAAAGAGGTGAGGGAGGGGACCCGAGTAGGACTGGAACAACGAGTGTTCCACATATCCCACGAAAAGGCAGGCATAGCTAGGACCCATGCGGGTACCCATAGCAACACCTTTGATTTGGAGGAAATGAGTGGAGTCAAAGGAGAAGTTGTTCAATGTGAGAACAAATTCAGCCAGGCGGAGGAGGGTAGTGGTGGATGGCAACTGGTCGGGCCTCTGTTCAAGGAAGAAGCAGAGCGCCCACAGGCCATTCTGGTGGGGGATAGAGTTGTAGAGGGATTGTACGTCCATGGTGAAAAGGAGGCGGTTGGGGCCAGGAAACTGGAAACTGTTAAAGTGGCAGAGGGCCGCGAAAGTAGTTGGGAAGAGACTGGACAAGGGGAGAAAAGATAGAGTCGAGATAGGAAGAGATAAGTTCGGTGGGGTAAGAACAGGCTGAAACAATGGGTCTACCAGGGCAGTCCTGTTTGTGGATCTTGGGAAGGAGGTAAAAGCGGGCTGTGCGGGGTTGGGGAACTATAAGGTTGGTGGCCACGGGGGGAAGATCTCCAGAGGAGATGAGATCAGTGACAGTCTTGGAAACGGTGGTTTGATGTTCGGTAGTGGG
Source organism: Somniosus microcephalus (assembly GCF_052327205.1). Lineage (NCBI taxonomy): Eukaryota > Metazoa > Chordata > Chondrichthyes > Squaliformes > Somniosidae > Somniosus > Somniosus microcephalus. The sequence goes on along the minus strand of NC_140989.1, from coordinate 281,880,153 downwards.
GTCATGGTCCAGGTGGAGGTAGCAGGAGGTGTCGGAGAGTTGGCATTCAGCTTCTGCACGGTAGAGGTCGGTTCACCAAACAACAACAGCACCACCCTTGTCAGCAGGTTTAATGACAATGTCAGGGTTGGATCTAAGAGAATGGAGTGCTGCAAGTTCAGAGGGAGGTAGGTTGGAGTGAGTGAGGGGAGCAGAGAAATGGAGACGGCCGATGTCACGGCAGCAGTTAGCGATGAAAAGATCTAGAGAGGGAGCTCAGCGTAAGCTCGAGGAACAGCACCTCATCTTCCGATTAGGCACTTTACAGCCTTCCGGACTCAATATCGAGTTCAACAATTTCAGATCAGAACCTCGGCCCCTATTACATTTTTACTTATTTTTTATCCCCACCTTTGTTTTGGCCCTTTCCCCCCCCGCTCTTTTTTTCTCTCTCTCCCACATGGCAGCTGTCTCCCATTCTGCCAGCACATTTCACACCTAATCTAGAGCCGTCTTTTGTCTCCACTAGTCCTATCACCATCTCGTCTCGTTTTGAATACCTCTTAATGGCCTAGAAATTCACTTTGGCCCCGCCAGCTGGCGTGCGCCCAAAAGTTAGCGCTGAGCGCGGAGCCAGTTGCGACCGTCAGATATTCAGTTTTTGCGCCCCAAGTCGGAACCGGGCGCTATTCCAGGGTGTGCCCGCCCCCGCTTGGGGCGCTGAAACTGAATTTCAGCGCTCTAGGCGCCGCTGCGCCACCCGCTGCGGAGTGGCAGGCTGCGGTACTGCAGGCCTCCTCCTTCTCTTAAGGGGGAGGTGCCTGCAATGGGGAGATCGCCGCTGGATAGTGCCGGCAAATGAGCCCGGCACCACGGAGAAGTGCCGGGTTCGCGGAAAGCAGCCGGCAATGCCGTGGGGGGGGGTGGTGGAGGAGGCCGGGGAAAGAGGTCCGGGCAGGCGGCCGCCGAAAAAGCGGCCGGCCGCACCTCCACCTTAAAGTGCCCCACTAAGGCTACAGTACGGCCCCGTTTTCTGATCGCTGTTTGCGGCCGCTGCGGAAGAGGCGGCCGCAACTCAATATGGGGGTCGGGCCGGTAGCGGGGCGGTAGCGGGGCACTGCGCACGCCGATGATGTCATCGGTGCCGGCGCAGCGCTAACGGCTACCGCCGCCATTACCGCTGCGCTGAATATCAGCGCAAACTCCTCTATTGGCACAGAAGCCCTCTTTGGGCAGTAACTGGCCGCAAAGCTGGCAGCGCCTTACTGAATTTCTAGGCCAATGTCTCTTCACTTCTCTTTTGTTCTCTCCCAGCCTGGCCTTTCAATCTATTTCATTTCCTGTGCTTTTCCAGTCTTGACAAAGGGTTTGACCCGAAACGTTGACTCTATTTTCTCTCCACGGATGTTGCCTGGCCTGCTGAGTTTTTCCAGCATTTTCTGTTGTTATTTCGGATTTCCAGCAGCTGCAGTATTTTGCTATCGTCACAATCCCACCTAATTTCGTGTCGTCAGCAAACTTGGAAATATTACATTTGGTTCCCTCATCCAAATCATTGATATACATTGTGAATGGCTGGGGCCCAAGCACTGATCCCTGCAGTGCCCCACTAGTCACCGCCGGCCACCCCGAAAAAGACCCATTTATTCCTACTCTCTGTTTCCTGTCTGTTAACCAATTTTCAATCCATGCCAGTATATTACCCCCAATCCCATGTGCTTTAATTTTGCACACTAACCTCTTATGTGGGACTTTATCAAAGGCCTTCTGAAAATCCAAATACACCACATCCACTGGTTCTCCCTTATCTATTCTACCAGTTACATTCTCAAAAAACTCCAGTAGGTTTGTCAAACACGATTTCCATTTCATAAATCCATGTTGACTTTGTCGAATCCGGTTGATATTTTCTAAGTGTCCTGTTATCACATCCTTTATAATAGGCTCTAGCATTTGAAGACAAGACCCTACATTACTCTTAGTGCAGACATGACCAGTGATGCAATGACCTCAAGCAACGTTTGTCACGCTGTTTTAAACTTTGAACATTTGGTAAAATACAAAGAACTTGGGAAGAAGGTGGTGGCACCAGAATTTTGTCAATGGAAACACGTAAAATGGAGACCCTGGTCTTGAGTTCATCAACAATAAGAAGAGTGGCAAATAAAAAACAATGGTAGCATGGGGAAGAGAAATAATAGGGTAAATCTTCAATTTTTATGCCAGAAGCATGGGAGGCCTTTTTTCCTTCCCCTCTTGGCATTAGAGGACCTCCAGCCCCATTCGCGAAATGACACACGCCACAACTGCAGAAGTTGCCGTCAGAAATGTTATTTACAATAACCAACTGATGGCATTTTTAAAATAAACAGAACATTTCACCCAAGTGACTACCCTCGTGACTATTAGTGCTTTATTTTCCTCTTACGCATGCTCCTACGTTGTGGTTCCCCTGTGGCTTCAGCAGATGTGGAGGCCCCTTGCTCACTTTCCTGCTGCTCCTGTCTCGACACCTTTGGCGGGCGTCCTCTGGGATGGCGAGCCTGTGAGGGCTCGCCAGCAGTCTGCTGCTCCTGTGGCTGTGCAGGGGTTGAGACCTCTATCTCTGTTGGGTGTGTACTCCGACGGGGCTCTGACCGAGGGCTCTGCAGTGGCATGGAAGTGTGAGCACTTGGAGAGGAGCCCCCACTTCCTTGAGGTCTGCCACCAACCTCCCTCTCATGGGTCAGGTCCCCCTCAGTGCCTGCAAGTGGCTTGAGAGCAGCTTGCTGCACATCAGGGGGGCCATGGGGACCCGTTTCTACAATGGCAGTCCTACTCAGAGGGCCTGCCATGAAGGTCTGGTTTCTCTGTTCAATAGCTGACCATCGCTCCCCCAGAGATGTCAGTCTATTCTGAACACACACCATGTTTTCAACACTCTGGCGACTTAGCTCCTCCATGGCCGTAGCCATCCTCTCCTCTACTGTAACCATCCTTTCCACGGAGGTTGCCATCCTTTCCGTGTTGATGCGTTCATGCGCCAATGACTCCACAAAGGGTCTGCTCATGTTCGCTATGGACTCCTCCATTCGCTCCACAGTCGCAACAACCCTAGAGACAAAACCTGCCAGAGACTCCTGCACCTGTGCCTGGAGTTCCATCACCTCTGATCTTACAGATGGACCCGGAGGCAGGGGGTCAACATGCAGCTGAGCCGAGCTGGCAGAGTCCTGCGCCCTCCGACGAGGACTCTCCACTGCTGCCCCTGTCTCCACAATCTGCTGATGCTCACTTGTGAGCTGTGATACACCAGGTAACAACTCTACTCTATGTCCCGAAGGTCCCACCGAGGTGTGAGTGTCTGCGCTGGTGCTGGGTGCGCTTATTTCTGATGACGCTGCGCCCTCAGAGGTTGCAGATTCCTCTGAGGAGTCTGGCTTCTCAGGCTCTTCCTCCTGCACCGTGGGGACGGGGGCTCTCGGTGGTCCTGTGGGGGAGTCAAGGAAAAAGTTAGAGATGTGATGCCAAGGTTACATGCACAGTGCATTTTGCAGATGATCATAAGTCCATATGATGTAGCTTCAGAATCATTATCAGCGACTCATGCAATGCCAATGAGAGAGATGGAAAACGATTCTGTCACCAGCTTGCGGGGATGCCCCTGCCTGTCCTTCCCCAACGTCCACATCTCGGTCAGCCCCAGCAATGTCCAGGACACCTTCCTCCCAGGAGGTGAGCTGGCCTAATGAGGGCGGCCCTCCTCCTGTCCTGGCTCGCTCTCTCCTGTTGTGAGCTCTCTTTTCCTGCAATGAGGGAGACAAATGGAGGTTGAGTGAGAATGAAGGAGTGAGTGCAGAGATTGCATAGCATAGATACTTAGAAGGAGACAAAGATGGAGTGAGATTGCAATTCCAAGGGCCCTCCCTGTGTGTTGTCAGTTGTGTTCAAAGCATCAGAGTGAGAGGGAGTGTGAGGGCTACATGGTGGAATAGTTCTGTGAATGTGAGCATAGAGAGAGAGGGAATGGGTAAGGGTGCATGGATGTGAGTGTCTCGTGGGATGTGCAGGAAGAGACTGCTAAAGCTGAGTGCTGGTGAGGAAAGACAATGGGGATCAGATTGAGGGTGATGGAAACATCATACAGTACTTACAGGAAACTTTCGATTTACCGGCACCTAAATAACCGGAAATCTCGGTTAACCGGCAAAATTCAGGAGTAGGTTCAGGTAAGTTTTATTGCTTGCCTTCCTCGATCTGTTGCTGTGCAAGGGTGTGGCTGCAGCTGTTGCTAAGCTACAGAGACACTTGGAACTTGTGGCCATTGTTCTGAATGCAACAGGGTTTGTTGCTTTATACGGAGCTCTCAGCTCCGTATCTTTTACTATAGCTTTCGGTTATCCGGAATTTTTGATGAACCGGCACCACGTCGGTCCCGTCGGTGCCGGATAAAAAAAAGTTTCCTGTACTTTTCCAGTGCGAAGAAGGTCATGGAATCTTTTCCTGCACTGCAACCATGTTCTTTGTGTGAGCCCCAAGCAGTTGACTTGGCCTGCCACCTCTAGCCACACAGCCTTGGTCTGGCTGGGAGGCCTCTTCCTCCCTGAAGAAGGGAAGAGGACCGCCCTGTGGGCCCTAGCACCATCCAATAATGCCTGTAGTAAAGCCTCATCAAACTTGGGCGCAGCTATGGCCCTCCCGCTGGCCGTTCCTCCTGCAGGCTCCTGTGCCATCTTAATGTTGAAGGTTGGAAGCCTGCAGAGGAAGCAAGGCTTGCTGTGAACCTTAAGAGCAGCATCAATGATGATGTCATATTCTGCGACTTTCTGACTGGAAATACTCAATTGCCAAGGCTTCCCACACGCTGGAAATCAATTGGCCAATTGTGTTAAATTTGTATCAATCTCACAGACCCATTTACAATTGTGTCGGAATCACTAAATTCGGGGAAACCGCCTGTTACATAGTTATGTTGGGACTACATTGTACAAGTGTACTAACACTCAAATCAAGTGTAGCAGCACTACGATGCTGGGAAAGTAGTGTGCAGGTGCCGCACAGGCACTTGGAAATATCACCCCGCACCATGCGGCAGATAGCCATTACAACTCAAATAAAATAGTAGTTTATAATTACAAACTACTGAGTCCAGAGGCGTCTTTACAAAGCACTATGAGCGCTAGAAGACATAGCATGGTGGCAGCGGTATAAGTGAGTAAAACTTACGCACATAAAAACGATATCAGATTGAAGAAAGAAATTTACAAGTAAACTCTGCAGCGTTTTAACCGCGAATCGTACGGGCAGCTAAAATGGCGGCGTCCAATGCACTGACCGTGAATATGCGCCCCATCATGAACTGGGAAGCCGACGATATCGTGGAAACTTTCCGGAAATTTAAGCAAAAATGCGAGCTTACATTTAAAAGCTTCCTGAAAGTCTCCTCCGATGAGGAAAAAGTCAGCTACATTCTACTGTGGGCGGGAGAAAAAGGCTTAGATCTCTGTAACAGCTGGAGTTTATCCGAAGAGGATAAAACAAACCCTACGGAGATTTATAAAAAGTTCAGTAACCGTCTCGAGCCTAAATCAAACCACCGCATACACAGGTAAATCAAACCACCGCATACACAGGTATAAATTCCAAAGCTTAAGACAGGAACCTGGTGAAACGGCTGACAATTTCCTGACGAGATTAAAAAACGAAGCCAGCAAATGCAAGTTTACGGAACTAGAAGAAAGGCTGGTAGACCAATTAATATGGGGATCAGCACATACAGAAGTGCAAAAAGAACTAATAGGAAAAGAAAAGCTCGGAATATCAGAAGCCATAGATACAGCGAGGGCTCATGAAGCCACAAAACAACAGATGAAAACGCTGAATACTCATACGGCTGACGTGCGGACAACTCCCAAACCGGATCACAGAGTAGATGCAGTGCGCGAAAAGCACAGCACACAAAAACAAGTATATGACAGCGGGAAGAATACGTGTAGAAACTGCAGAAGACAACACGACTACACAGACAGAAGAAAATGCCCAGGGTATGGAACAAGCTGCAACACGTGTGGTAAAGCAAACCACTGGCAAAAGATGTGCAGAGCTAAAAGAGAGGGGCTACACACCAAAAGCAGAGGTGGACAGCAGAACCAACAAAAGAAAAATAAAATCCATACCATGGGTGAGCAAGATGACGAAGACTGCGGGTACGACAAAGCTCTGAACATTGAAACCATAAAGGTTCTCGTACACGAAATGTCCAGAGCGGAAAGCACCCCAAAGAAAGAATGGCACACTATCATCCAGATTAAAAAGAGGATCGAAGGACAGCCCACAACCGTCAATCTAAAAGTAAAGTTGGACACAGGAGCTCAGAGCAACATCCTTCCACTGAGGCTATACCAGAGGATCTTCCCCGAAAACTTGGGCGAAGATAGATACCCGAAAAGAGGATGTTTAAAAGCAAACAACATCACGCTGACAGCGTATGGGGGGAGCAAGATCAGTCAACTCGGAACAACCTATATAAAAGGAACAAACAAAAGCAGAAACATCAACTGCATGTTCTATGTGACCGACTCCGAGGGACCGGCGATCCTGGGACTAAACAGCTGCGAGAAGCTGGGGTTAATCTCGGTAAACCACGAACTAACAAAAGCATCACTGAAAGTCGACAGCAACACCCCACTGGAAAATCGTCCACAAGCCATGGACACGAAACATTTGATGGACATGTATCCAGAGTGTTTTGATGACACTGTAGGATGCTTCGGGGAGTTCAAGTACCATATAACAATAGATCCAGAGGTAAAACCCGTCATCCACGCTCCAAGAAAAATACCCATCGAGCTAAAAGAAAAATTGTACACCGAACTAAAAGAAATGGAAGAGAAAGAAATAATCGCAAAGGTCACTGAACCCACAGACTGGGTAAACTCGATTGTGGTACGGGAAAAGCCGAACGGGCAGCTCAGAATCTGTCTGGACCCCAAAGACTTAAACCAGGCAATAAAGTGGGACCACTACCCCACACCAACATTAGAAGAAATCACACCAGCACTGGCAGGAGCCAAAGTCTTCTCCAAACTGGATGCCAGAAACAGCTACTGGAACATAAAACTGGACAAAGAATCAACTAACCTGACGACTTTTAATACACCATTGGGGCGTTATAAATTCCTGCGGCTGCCATTCGGGTTGAAAGTCAGCCAAGACATCTTCCAACAAAAGATCGATGAAACATACAAAGGCTGTGAAGGAGCCATTGGAATCGCTGATGACACCCAAGTTTACGGAATAAATGAAAGGGACCACGATGTGCACTTGCACGAGGCCATGGAGCGCACCAGAACAGCTGGCATCAAGCTGAATGCTGAGAAGTGCATCGTTAAAAGTACGAAATGCAAATTTTTTGGCATGATCTACACACCGGAGGGTGTCAAGCCTAATCCCGAAAAGGTCGAGGTGATAGCAGAGATGAAACCTCCAAACGACAAGAAGGAGCTGAGAAGCTACCTCAGCTTGGTCCAGTATATGAGCTCTTTCATCCCGAACATGTCAGACTACACAGCGAACCTAAGAGAATTACTAAAAGAAGACACCGAATACCAATGGTCAGAATCCTATGAGGGGAACTTCAAACACCTAAAGGAATTATTATGTAAAGAAACCAGCCTGTCTTATTACGATAGAAAAAAACCTGTCACCCTACAGGTAGATGCCTCTACCAGGGGGCTAGGGGCAGCCCTCATGCAGGAAGGAAAACCAATAGCTTTCACATCGAAGGCATTGATATCAGCAGAGACAAGATACGCAAACATCGAAAGAGAGCTATTGGCAGTAGTATACGGATGCGAAAAGTTCCACACCTACTTATACGGAAGAAAATTCGAGGTAGAGAGTGACCATCGTCCACTCGAACAAATTTACAAGAAAAACCTAAGCAAGGCCCCAGCAAGACTGCAAAGGTTACTGTTAAGACTCCAAAGTTACGACTTCGAATTAATATACCAGCCAGGAAAAGAAATGGCACTGGCAGATGCATTGTCTCGATTGTCACCACACGAAAAACACGAGATGAAGGGCCTGACAGTAAAAATACACCACCTCGTAAATGTTACTCCCACAAAGCTTAGCCAAATTCAAGAGGAGACTGGTAAAGAAGAGGAGTTGCTACTACTCATGCAACAGGTAATACAGGGGTGGCCGGAGAAGATCCAGCAGGTCCAAAACCAAATCCGACAGTATTGGACGATCAGAGACAACATCTCGGTGGAGGACGGTGTTCTCCTTGTTGGCTCAAGAATCATAATACCAAAAACGATGCAAACGGAACTTCTCCGCATAATACACCAAGGCCATATGGGGATGGAGAAATGTAAACTAAGAGCCAGATCAGCTGTGTACTGGATAGGCATGTACAAAAGCATAGAACAAATGGTCTCCACATGCTGCATATGCCAGAAATACCGAAACACACAGCAGAAGGAGGAGATGATTCAAATGGAAGTACCCCCGAGACCATGGCACATGGTCGGAACAGATCTGTTCCTGTGCAACCAGGAGTGGTACATCATAGTAGCAGACTACTACTCAAAATTTCCTTTTGTCAGAAGGATAAACGACATGAAAAACTTATTCGCAGAACAGGGCATCCCAGAGAAGGTCATCTGCGACAATGGGACACAATTCACCTCCAGCAAATTCAGAGCACTGGCTGGAAAATACGGATTTAAAATAATTACCTCATCCCCACATTACCCAAGGGGACACGGATTTATTGAAAGGCAGATCCAAACAGTCAAAAGGGCTCTCATTAAAAGCAAGGAGATGGGAGAAGACCAAGACCTCGCCCTTTTGGCAATCAGATCGACACCTTTGAGAGCAGACTCGAAATCACCAGCAGAACTACTAAACGGTAGAAAATACAAAACAACTCTACCAGCAAAGATATATCCTCCCCAGGACCAAGAGGACGTTCGGCAGAAGCTGATGGAAACACAAGCTACGGGGAGCACACACTATAACAAGCATGCAAAACCACTACCGGAGCTGCTAAATGGGCAATCAGTGCATACACAAGATCCGTTGTTGAGAACATGGAGTCCAGCCAAAGTTATTGGAAAAGCTGATACTCCAAGATCTTATTTGTTAGAGACAGAACCTGGAAACCAATACAGGCGAAACAGGATACATATCAGACCCTCACCTGAAGCTGTCAAACAGCAGACAACATTAACAGCAGTTATGGTACCAGATACGGAAAACAATATAACGCCAGAAACAAACACCTCAAATACAACAACTGCAAACATGCACTCTCCAGAGCCAAACACGACAGCACCGGCAACAAGAAAAGAACACACCAAAACACCACAGAAAGGAATAGTTACAGCCAAGTCCACAAGATGGAGGAGTAACATACAACCACCTGAGCGGTATCGCGAATAATTATAAAGACAATTATAATTCGCACAGAACAGTAAAACAACATGGACAAATATCTGTATATAAATTGAGCAAAGAAAGCTCACGTTCTGTATTTTTGTTAACGTTATTCAACTGGAAACATTGTAAAATAGAAAATTTATGTAATTAGTTTTGTTGGGAAAGAGGGATGTTACATAGTTATGTTGGGACTACATTGTACAAGTGTACTAACACTCAAATCAAGTGTAGCAGCACTACGATGCTGGGAAAGTAGTGCGCAGGCACTGCACAGGCACTTGGAAATATCACCCCGCACCATGCGGCAGGCAGCCATTACAACTCAAATAAAATAGTAGTTTATAATTACAAACTACCAAGGCCAGAGGCGTCTTTACAAAGCACTACGATCGCCAATTCCCCGCACCTGAACTAAAATCGAGCCCTATGCTTCTATTTATAAAGCAAAGTATCCATATGCCTTTTTAACAGCCTTCTCAATTTGTCCTGCCACCTTCAAAGACTGGTGTGCGTACACTCCCAGGTCTTTCTGTTCCTGCACCCCCTTTAAAATTGTACCAATTAGTTTATATTGCCTCTCCTCATTCTTCCTACCAAAATGAATCACTTCACAGTTCAGATGAGACATTAAACCGAGGCCCTGTCTGCTCTCTCAGGTGCACGTAAAAGATCCCATGGCACTATTCCGAAGAAGGGCAGGGGAGTTATCCCGGTCCTGGCCAATATTTATCCTTCAATCAACATCACAAAAACAGATTATCTGGACATTGTCACATTGCTGTTTGTGGGGGCTTGCTGTGTGCAAATTGGCTGCTGTGTTTCCTATGTTCAAACAGTGACTGTACTTCATTGGCTGTAAAGTGCTTTGGTGGTCATGGTCAGGTGCTATATAAATACAAATCTTTCTTTTTTTCTTCTTTCTCTGCATTAACTCTCATCTGTCTGCCCATTTCACCAGTCTGTCTATGTCCTCCTGAAGTCTGTTATTATGCTCCTCACTGTTTACTACATTTCTGAGTTTCATGTCATCTGCAAACTTTGAAATTATACCCTGTATACACAAGTCCAGGTCATTTATACAAACAAAAAGAATAGTGGTCCAAACACCGACCCCTAGGAGACACCACTGCACACTTCTCTCCAGTCTGAAAAGTAACCGTTTGTCCTACTCTCTGCTTTCTGTCCCTTAAGCAATTTCTTATTGATGCAGTCACTGCCCCTTTGAACCCATGGGCTTCAATTTTGCTAAAAAGTCTATTATGTGGTACTTACCAAGTGTCTTTTGAAAGTCCATATACAGAACATCAACCACATTACCCTCATCAACCCTCTCCATTACTTCATCAAAGAACTCAATCAAGTTAGTCAAACACGATTTTCCTTAAACAAATCCATGCTGGCTTTAATTTATTAACCCATATTTTTCCATGGGCCAATTAATTTTGTCCCAGATTAGTGACTCTAAGGGGGCGATTTTAACTCAGGTGCGGGATGGTGTCGTGTTATCCGAATTTCGTGTTTCCCACACGAATATAAATGGATGTGGGAGATTGATGCAATTTTAATTTAAGTGGCCAATTGATTTCCAGCGTGTGGGAAGCCTTTGCAAATGGGTTTTTCATGACTGAAAGTCTCCTCTGATGACGTCATCATTGCTGCTGCATTTAAGGTCCACAGCAAGCCTTGCTTCTTCTGCAGACTGCCAAGCTTCTTGACTGTGCAGTGTGAGGGAGCTGCAGCAAAAAATGCGGGAGGGCAAGATCAGCTCCTCGCTTTGACTAGGTGGCACTGCAGGCATTAGTCGATGGGGCTAGGGCCAACAGGGAGGTGCTCTTCCCTTCATCAGGGAGGAAGAGGCCTCCCACTCAGACCAAGGTAGTGTGGATGCAGGTGGCTGAGGAGGTCAACTCCTTGGGAGTCACCCGCAGAACCTGGATACAGTGCAGGAAAAGATTTCATGACCTTCAGCGCACTGGAAAAGTGAGTATGAATTTCCCATCACCCTCAATCTGATCCCCATTGCCTTTCCTCACCAGCACTCAGCTTTAGCAATCTCTTCCTCCACATCCCACCTGACACTGACATCCATGCACCCTTACCCATTCCCTCTCTCTCTATGCTCACATTCACAGAACTATTCCACCATGCAGCCCTCACACTCCCCATCACTTTGATGCTTTGAACACAACTGACAACACACAGGGAGGGCCCTTGGTCTTGCAACCTCACTCCATCTTTGTCTCCTTCTAAGTATGTATGCTATGCAATCTCTACACTCACTCCTTCATTCTCACTCAACCTCCACTTGTCTCCCTCATTGCGGGAAAAGAGAGCTCACAACAAAAGAGAGCGAGCCATGACAGGAGAAGCAATAGCCTCAATAGCCCACCTGACCCCCTGGGAGGAGGCCGTCCTGGAAATTATGGGCATTGAGGATGATTCGCGCATGGGGGACGGACGGACGGGTGCAACACAGCAAGCTGGTGACAGAAAAGTTTCCCATCTCTCTCTTTGATATTGCATTAGTCGCTGATAATGATTGTGAAGCTGTAACAGATGCACTTATGAGCATCTGCAAAAAGCTATGTGCATGTAGCCTTTGCATCACATCTCTGACTCTTTCCTTTACACCCCCACAGGACCATCACAAGCATCCATCCCCCCAAGTCAGGAAGAAGAGGCTGAGCAGCCAGACTCCTCAGAGGAAGCTGCAACCTCTGAGGGCGCAACGTCACCAGAATTCAGCACACCCAGCACCAGCGCAGACACTCACACCTCGGTGGGACCTTCGGGACATAGAGTAGTGTTGCCACCTGGTGTATCACAGCTCACAGGTGAGCATCAGCAGATTGTGAAGACAGGGACAGCAGTGGAGAGTCCTAGTCGGAGGGAGCAGGACTCTGCCAGCTCAGCTCAGCAGCATGTCGACCCTCTGCCTCTGCATCCATCCATAAGATCAGAAGTGATGGAACTCCAGGCACAGGTGCAGGAGTCTCTGGCAGGTTATGTCTCTAGGGTCGCTGTGAGTGTGGAGCGAATGGAGGAGTCCATAGCGAACATGAGCAGAGCCTTTGTGGAGTCATTGGCGCATGAACGCATCACCACGGAAAGCATGGCAACCTCCATGGAAACGATTGCTACCTCCGTGGTAAGGCTGGCTACCATAGAGGAGAGGATGGTTACGGTAGAGGAGAGGATGGCTACGGCCATGGAGGAGCTTGGTCGCCAGGGTATGGAAAACATGGTCATTGTTCAGAATAGCATGACATCGCTTGAGGAGCGATGGGCATCTATTGAACAGAGAAACCAGACCTTCATGGAAGTCCTTCTGAGTAGGACTGCCATTGCAGGTACGGGTCCCCATGGCCCCCCTGATGTGCAGCAAGGTGCTCTCCAGCCACTTGCAGGCACTGAGGGGAACCTGACCCATGAGAGGGAGGTTGGTGGCAGACCTCAAAGAAGTGGGGGCTCCTCTCCAAGCGCTCACACTTCCATGCCACTGCAGAGCCGTCAGTCAGAGCCCCACCGGAGTCCACCCCCAAGTGAGATAGGCGTCTCAACCCCTGCTCAGCCGCAGGAGCAGCAGACTGTTGACAACCCCGCACAGGCTCGCCATCCCAGAGGACGCCTGCCAAAGGTGTCGAGACAGGAGCAGCAGCAAAGTGAGCAAGGGGCCGCCACATCTGCTGGAGCGACAGGGGAGGCACCACGTAGGAGCACGCGTAAGAGGAAAATTCTGCACAAATAGTCACAAGGGTAATCACTTGGGTGCAATTTTGTGTTTACTGCAAAAATGCCATCACTTCGTTAATGTACATAAAATTTCTGATGGCAAATGTTGCATTTGTATCGTCTGTCATTTCGCTAGTGGGACTTCCACATTGAGGGCTTAGGCATACTTGCAACTGTCAGTACGGTGGTCAGCGTGCTAGGAATCCTCTGGTTCTTGGCCATTGTCAATGCTCTGGTAAGAAGCTACGAGGCAAAACTGTTTGTTTGACTAGGCTAAGCAAATCTGGCCAGGATGAGTGCGTCCCTTGCATCCCGGGCAGCAATGTTGTCGCGCGCTGGCGCCTTCTGGCCTGTGCATCTTCAGGTGGGTGACTAGCAGCTTGCCGCTCCTGTTGATGCTCCTGCTGTTGATGCTGCTGTTGCTCATGGTTCTGCTGCTGCCGCGGCTGGTCTGCATCCAAATCTGATGTCTAGGAGGAAAGGAATTAAATGTTTGCCATGCTTCTGGAATATGCCTCAGTTGAAGAAGCACTTAGTCAAGGTGGCAAGAGGGGTTTCCCAGGAGGTCACACTGGAGATGGGTGTGAGGCTCCAACCTTCCACAGGTGTGGTTAAGCCTTCTAAAAGTTGCCCCAGACCTGAGACCACTAAGTCCTGCCACCTGCAAATCATGGCTGATCAAATCTCCTCTCTAATGGGTGACCTGCAGTTGATAGTCAGCAATCCAATAGTGCTCCCGCCAGGTTTCACATTCGTGTTTCCCACCAGACGTGTTTCATGTGGGAAAAGGGTTAAATTCGCAAGGGCCTTTCAAAATAGGATTATAGAGGCCATTTAGTGGTTGTTAAGAGCCTTAACGACCAGTCCCGCCTTTTGGATGCAGGACGGAGTCGGGACCATCAGACATGCCTGAGTTAAAATTGCTCGGAGTCGGGAACCAGGCAGGTGGGGGAGGCGGGAGGGGGGGTCCCGCCCACCAGTTTTTGCGATTTTAACCCCCTGCACACCTCCAAGCCCGACTCCATGGCTCAATGAAAATCAAGCCCCAAAAGTTTCCCTACTGCCGACATTGGGCTGACTGGCCTGTAGTTGCCAGGCTTATCCCTCTCGCCTTTTTTGAACAGGTGTGTAACATTTGCAGTCCTCCAGTCCTCTGGCATCGCTCTCATTCTAATGAGCAGCATAATGAGCCGTTGTGGAAAGCACATGTATTTCTGAGTTTTGTGCTAGAAATACTCTCATTGCAAGTGACAGCTATTGAAAATGGGCTTCCAACAATTGGTTGGAATGTATAAGGGGAGTGCAGGCATCTCTGAAAGATGCACTCCTCCATGTCTAAAGAGCTTAATTTTGAAAGTGGTTTTGTGCAAGTTGTTTTTCATTTGTTTGCCTTTCAGAAACTTTGTTAGGTGCTAGTATATAGTTTGCACCAATTCTTTGCCCTTACTTTGAAATTGCAAACATTGGCTTCCTTGTGGTAATTCCTTTTTATTTATATTTCCTCAAGGAAGAAGCGAACCATCAAATACTCTCCAAACTGAAAAATCAACTGAGGCAATCATATCTCAGTATATCAGAGTAAGAGTGCGTTAGGACTTTGCACTTCAGCACAGATGTTGTGACAGAGTTATGCCATATGCTTGAACCAAACATGCAGCCACCCTCCAGCACAGGCATAGCACTTCCAGTGGTGATGAAGAGGATCAGTTCCCTCAACACACCAGCATCCTTTCATGCACCCAAAGGAGATATCACTCACTTCTGCCAGTTTGCCACCCACATCAATTAACTGATGAACCTTTTGCAAGAGCCAGCCAAATAATTTCTGACCCCATGGATAAGCAGCAGCAGCATAACCACCCTGTGAATTTCTTTCACGTGACTAGATCCACTCAAGTCCAGAGGGTCATAGATGGAACTCGTGACCCTACCAGCACCTGCCCACAACTCCTATGCCTACATTAACTGTAAGGGGTATAACGCTTTCCAAGTGCAGTCGTCTCCATCGCAAATATTCCTGAAGTTGTTACATACTCCGCAGTGCCCTGAATACTGGGCCAGTAACATAACCACTACACTGCCACACACCTAAATTACTCCTAACAACATGAACTTCTTACTTCTGCTTCTCTCCTTCAGGAGAAGGTGGCACATCACCACAATGAACAGACCCATATAGGAGGAGGGTCGTGCAATTACTGGCCCTTCATATCCATACAGATGCAGCCTCTGCACCCATTCATAGTGGCTTTCAGCTCTTTCAAGGTTGATGAGCCGGTCCAGGGCAGTGGCTTGATCAAATTGCTCCTGTTCTACATCTAGAGAAAGGAAAGAAGATACATTACAATGGTTTCACCACATGCAAAATGAGTTCCCTGAGAATTTGCACACATTTTACTGGTTGAGTGCAATGAGTGGGTGAATGAGTAGAGAGAGTGAGAATAAAGAGGATTGTACAAGCTTTTAGCTTGTTCGGACCTCCAACCTCCCCAACTGCCCCCCAACCCCTCCTCAACCCCCCCAACCCCTCCCCAATGCCCCCCCAACCCCTGTACAACCCCCCCAACCTGTCTCTGTCCTTCATTTGTTCTACCCACATATATTACATTTTGGCAACGAGGATGGGATCCCAAAGCCATTTTTAAGGATCATGGAAGGACACAGTTTTCAACCTTCGAGTGGAAAAGTTTAAGGTTAATTTGTGACCTGAACTGAATTTTTACAATGTTTTACTGTTAATGCTCATGCAGAATCATTTGTGCTTCGCCTTCATGTGTATGTATACACAGCAACAGCGGTGCTAATTCTCACAGGTACACAGGTAGCGTGCTGAGTCACTGTTCGAATGGATCGGGACAATCATGGCCGCGCCTACGGAATTCATCGGAAGCCTCGGCATGTATGACCGAGCTCAAAAATCATTCAGTTCTTACATTGAACGGATGGAGATGTTTTTTACGGCCAATAACATTATTGAGACCAAAGAATGTTCAAGCTCAAAATTAAGTAATTCGTGAATGGAAAAAAGCAATTTTTCTAACGAAGATCGGGCCAGATGTCTGTGGAACATTGACAAACCTACTCATGCTAGGGAAAGCAAAGACACTGTCGAGAAACTCAAGGACCATTTCGACCCAAAGCCGTTAGAAATAGCAGAGAGCTACAGGTTTGGTACCAGAAACCAAAAACAAAGTGAAACCATCAGTGAGTACATTGCAGCTCTTAAGAACCTGTCTGCATTGTAACTTCAGCACATTGTTGGATCGTGCGTTGCGAGATAGGTTTGTGTGTGGACTGGTGGATGAGTGCACACAGTCCAAATTACTGAACACTCTGAGCCTAATGTTTGACAAAGCATGCAAAATTGTTCTATCTATGGAGATGGCGTCGAAGAATATTAGGGAGCTCCGTCCAACTCAAGTGACTAGTGCAACTGAGGTCTACAGTCACAAAGCTACCGCCAAACCTAAAGTTGTGAGACTGAGTCAAAAGCATGTCGGTGAGAGCAGTTCAGTGAATTGTTATCGCTGCAATGGAAATCACTCACCACAGTCCTGCCAGTACAGAAATGCGAAGTGTTTTCACTGCCAGAAGCAGGGCCATATTTTAACAGCTTGCAGAGCTAGATCGAAAGCAGGAAGTAAGAACCATTCTAGTGGCAATGCAAAGCAGCGACAACAAAAGGGAGGAGTTCATAATATTGAAGTGAACACACCTGATGTTGAAGAACTAGGCATCTACAGTATCTATGCCACTAGCAGCAATGCTAGCAGTCGTGAAAAAGACTTCCATACAAAACTTTAGATCAACAAGCAATATATTGATATGTGTATCGACATGGTGACGGACTGCTTTATCATGAGTAAGGACACATAGGAGTGTGAGTTTAATCAAATACAACTTACAAAGAATACTGTAGAGTTAAAACCCTACTCCGGTGAAATCCTAGAGACATGTGGAAAAATGGAATGTACAGTTCAACACAATGGCCAGTCAGTAAAGCTGCCTATTATTGTAGCGAGCTACAACAACAGGCCAACTCTCATGGGCAAAGACTGGTTGAGAAAGTAAAAACTAGACTGGAAAAACATCTTCAGTGTAGATGCTTCAAAGAAGCGACTCGGCACAATGCTGAACAAGTATGAAAGCATGTTCACAGACAGTTATGAGGGCATCACTGGGTATGATGCGCATATCCGCATCAAGTACAATGCGAAGCCTGTCTATTGTAAGGCAAGGCCGGTCCCCTATGCGTTGAAAAGTCAGGTGGAGGAAGAGCTAGCGAAGCTCTGAGATAACGGAGTGCTAGTAAAAACTGACAAAAGGCTACCCCGATTGTGGTAGTGCCCAAAGCAGACAAAACTGTACGCTTCTGTGGTCACTACAAAGTTACTATCAACCAAGCAGTTGACGATGAGCAGTACCCGTTACCTACATCGCAAGATTTGTATGCAGCACTCTCTGGGTCAAAGGTTTTCTCCAAGCTTGACCTGCTGCACACTTAACGCTCAGCTGAATGTTGACCAAGAGAGTCAACAGTATCTCACTATCAGTACACACAAGGGACTGTACCCATACACCAAGATGCTGTATGGTGTAAAGTCCTCCCCCAAAATCTTCCCAGCTATGATGGATAAGATTTTGCAAGGAGTTCCAAATTGCTTATGCAATCAAGACGATGTGCTGATCGCTACAAGCAGCGAAGATGAAAATCTAGAAATGTTAGATATAGTGCTTCAAAGGTTGAATGCCCACAATGTTAAATTGAAAAGGAGCAGATGTGCTTTTGTGCAGCCCGAGGTTGTGTACCTTGGTCTGAAATTTGATGCAAATAGCTTGCAACCAGTGAAGGGAAAGGTTGATGCTGTCATCAATGCTCCAAAGCCACAGAACGTGTCTGAGTTCAGAGCTTTCCTTGGAATGGTCCAGTACTACGCACGTTTCTTACCTGAGTTAGCAAGCATGTTAGCTCCATTGCACGAGCTCCTCAAGAAAGATGTCCATTGGAAGTGGACGAAAGCACAACAGGAAGCTTACGATGCTTGTAAGAGAAGTCTCTCCAGCGATGCTCTACTTGTGCACTACAACACAGAGCATGAGTTTAATTATGGTGTGGGAGCTGTCATAAGCCATGTAATGGATGACGGCCAAGAGAAACCCATCACGTTCGCATTGCAAACCCTCTCAAAAAGCGAAAGAATCTATGTGCAAATTGAAAAGGAAGCACTCGCCATAATGTTTGGAATCAAGAAATTCCAACAGTTCTTGATCGGCAGAAAGTTTACCCTGATAACCGATCACAAACCGCTCCTAGCAATATTGGGGCCCAAATCTGCCATCCCTGCAATGGCCGCATCAAGAATGCAACGTTGGGCAGTGATGTTGTCACAATATGACTACATGATTGAATATCGCACTTCAAAGCAAAACGCAATCGCAGATGCCTTCTCCAAGTTGCCACATGAGGACTCGTGTGTTGGGAGTGAAGGAGTGATTTTCAAGCTAGGTGTAGTTGACAAAGACTTTCCCGTGAATGCAACTGAGATTGCAGATGAGACTCAAAAGGACTCAATAATGAAAAGAGTGTATGAAAACACTTTGAATGGATGGACTGATAAGTGTCTGGACACAGAATTGAAACCATTCCATAACCATCGTACTGAATTGTCTTGTGAGCAAGGTTGTATCAAGTGGGGAAACAGAGTGGTGGTACCTACTTCTTTGAGGATCGAATTCTGACCAAATATTGAACATCCAGGGATCGTCAGTATGAAATCAATTGCAAGAAGCTTTGTTTACTGGCCTGGATTGGACAGTGATCTTGAATCACTTGTCAGCAAATGCTGCATTTGTCAAAATTGCAGAAACAAACCACCCAATACTCCGCTACAACCCTGGTCATGGTCAAGTAGACCTTTTCAGAGAGTACATCTGTGAGAAAGCAAATGATTATTTCCTGGTACTTGTAGATAGTCACTCAAAGTGGATTGAAGTGAAACATATAGGGGTAGATTTTGCCGAACCTGTCGGGAAGAAGGCGGGACTTCCCCTTTCAGGTTTTTGACCCGCCTACTTCGACGCCCGGCCAATCCGCGTGATTTTCCCTTGATTGACCTTGCAGGCCGATTAAGGGCCACCCGGCAACAGGTGACGTCACAGACTGAAATTTCATCTGTCAAGAGTTCTTGACAGATGAAATATCAGTGTCTCACAGCTGTTTGAAGCTGTGAAACACTGACACTCTGAGTTCTAAGCTGAGTCATTCTGCACAGACTCTCACTGGCACTCAAAGCTGAAGGATGTCACTTTAGACAGATCGCAGCCATTCAGCTTTCAGTTCCGGCTGAGTAATGCGCTCCTGACGGCTACAGGAAGAAAGGCTGCTAAGGTAAGTACAAGTAAGTAAAAGTTCTTTACACACTTTAGACACACCAAAAACACTTACCTTTGCACTCATGCACCCATCACTCACCTGAGCGCCGACATCGCGACCCCTCCAACTCCTTCAACCCGACGGCCCGCCTGCTCTACCTGGCATGGTTTGGAGCCGTCGGGAAACCCGCACGAAACCCCTCAAAATAGGGATTAGGCTAAAAACTGCCTGTTAACTACCTGTTAACAGGCAGTTAATTGGCACTAATCCCTTCCCGCCTGGTTTCGGCGGGTCCCAGTGCGGGGCGGGTACCCGCCGGCGCTGAAACTTACGTGGGGCGGGGTTTTGGGCGGGATGGTGTCGGGACCCCCAAATTCGGGATTTCCCCCCCCCCCCCACACGCCTGAAACCCCGCCTGACGGCTCCCCAAAAATCTAGCCCATCGGTTCAAACAAGTCTGAGATAGAAACAGGATCATCTTTGAATTCGGAACCAAAACAAAACAGCCCAAAAATTGGTTCAACACCAAAACCTTCTGTAAGGAGATCAGGAAGGCTCAGCAAACCTGTTATTAAACTGGATTTGTAGATTATTTAAAAGAAAAAAGCCAGGAGTTTTTGTTATGTGGTACATGTAATGTTGGGAAAGGTGGGACTGTAGTTTTGTTGTATTTGAGAGGGGAATACATACATTTTTTTAAGGGGGAAAACAGTGTAATGTATTATCACATGGTTTACTATGAGCATGCTCAGTTCGCTCTGGCCTAATGAAGCAAGCACATGGACCAGCAACTCATCGTGTCTCTGTCCTTCATTTGTTCTACCCAAGTATATTACAGTCGTGTACCAGGATGGCAAGAGGCACAATTCAGAGAATGGTTGAATATTTTTCTCTTGGTGGTGCCAGGCTGAATGTAAGTTTTCCTACTGAAATTGCAATACGTTTCCCCCAGAAATTGTCAAAAATGTTATTGATTTAAAGAACTGTAACTTTACAAGGACTGAATGATTCAAAAAGTATTTAAATTGTTGTAGATACAAAAAGTAGAAGAAAAACAAGTATCTTATTGTTTATAAATGAAGAAAATGACTTTGGGGTTGCTGGTAGTGGCAACACATCAGTCACATTCTTAGCTTTAATCAGTGCAGTGAATCGATGGGCCACCCAAATGAAAATACTTTGAAACCAAACAGTAAATGTGGTTGGCTTAAAAGTGGCCACTTAATTGATTTTGGAGCCAAAACTGGTACCTGCTTGGCTACAGTTACAATTCAGTCAGCCCATTGCAGTGTAAGAACTAATGACTTGAGTTCTAGAAATGATTCGGCTCCACAAAAAAAAGTCCTACAATGATCTGGCACCAGATTTGTTGGTCTCAGTATCAGAAAGCCAGGATTTAAGAGAGTGGGATTTTTTTTTAAAGCATCAAGGTGAAGCATAGTTGTTCTTTATGACTTGGGAGCAAGCTGTGTTGTGCCCAATGCTGTAACACTGCTGCTCTGGTTAAACTACATGCAAACCAAGCAGAGTTTTTAACGGGGCACCTGGCAAAGTGCTGAAAAATAGGAAATAGCATCCATCTGTGGCCATACTAAGGAGACCCAGCTGAAAGCTGTGGAACTGTTTGATTAGAATGGACCTACAGAGATTGGTCACGTGAGAAAGATTGGGACGAGTGGGGGGGATCATGGTTGCATTATTCCATACATTCTGCCGCTCACCAGGTATTCATATCTTATGGGCAGAAATCACTGATCACATATCAGACAGTAGACCCCTAATTTCAGATCATTCTGAATCAATTCAATGGAGCAATGGAAATCATGGCCCCGATATTAACTCAAAGGTGCGTTGGGAGCTTGGGGAACCCAGAAGAAAGTTCAGTGCATCTGCTAGTGACATTTTAACTCAGCCAGCTCATTATCATTTTACTTCCGGGTTTGCTGTCCAATGCGCGGCAGCGGGCGTGATGAGAACCTGTATGACGCGATCATGACTCCAGTATTTAAAGGGCCAATCCAAAGATGGAATTTGGAGGAGCTGGAGTTGGAAACAAGAGAAGACAATGGATTCAGGAAGCTCAAAGGCTGCGCCCCGCTTCAATGACGCCACCTTTGATGTACTGCTGGGGTCAGTGAGGAATCAGAGAGAGATATTATTCCCCA
Organism: Somniosus microcephalus; assembly: GCF_052327205.1. Taxonomy (NCBI): domain Eukaryota; kingdom Metazoa; phylum Chordata; class Chondrichthyes; order Squaliformes; family Somniosidae; genus Somniosus; species Somniosus microcephalus. Next base: position 281,858,478 of record NC_140989.1, on the reverse strand, counting down.
GCAATGGGAGGAAGAAACCTACTGCTGCCACAAAGAAGGCGTGGCTGGAGGTGGCCGAGGAGGTCAGCAGCAGGAGTATTGTGCCACACTCCTGGATTCAGTGCAGGAAGCGCTTTAATGACATAACCAGCTCAGGGAAGGTGAGTACAGTTGCACATTCTCCTACATCCTGCTGTGCACATCACTCCCACCTCACTCTGTCTTGTCAAGCCTATTCCATCACGCCCACTTACTTTGTAAGTACCCCCATCCTTCTCTTTCTATGCACTTCTTCACATCCCCATCTATCCATCCACCACTGCCAGTCACCCTCGTCCTTATGCAATTTCATGCCTCTCCCTGATAATCACCCTCACCAAATGTACTGCATCCATTGGTGAACACATGTCATTACAGTCACTCATAGGTCTGTTGTTTCGCCCGTTACAGCAGAAGAAAGTGAGCGAACCAGAGGTGGTCCTCCACAGATTTCCCAGCTAACAACTATTCAGAAGGAAGCTCTGGAGTTCAGTGGAGTTTCTGCTTCCCTGGCCATCGGAGATGAGGACATCCCAGCTACTTGGTGACACAATTAATTATCAGCGACCCACATGTCATACAACACTCAGTCATGTTGACTTGATTTCAACAGCGAGTGACATATGACCATCTTCATAATTTTACAACAAACTTACTAATTCATATCTTTTCTCTCCACCAGGCCTTTCATGTGTGCAGCAGAAGCCCATGGATCTCATGGACTACGAATCCTCACAGGAGCTCATGCTTACCATATACTGACACTTCAGTGGGACCAGTTAGACAGAGATAGTTGGGTTTTTACCTGGTGACTCACACTTCACAAGTGAGCAAGAGCAGATGGTGGGGGCAGAGACAGTAGTGGAGAGTCTTCATCGGAGGGCACAGCCCTGTCCAAGCTCTGCTCAGCTGGACACAGATGCTGTATCCGAGGGGCTGTCGATGAAGAGGAGAATCATTGAGGAGCAGCAGAGAATATGTGATGTACTGACAGGTCTTCCAAGCACACTGACTGTGATTGTTGATTGAATGGAGTGGGTTAATGTCGCAGGACATTGCGATAATGTGATCTTCCACGAGTAGAGTTGCCAACTCCGTGGAACATCAAATGCAGCAATCAAATGAGTCCATGCACGCTTTGCACACTCTGGATGCCAACATGTCTGCCACCTTAAATAGAATGACAAATACTTTAGCCTTGGCATTACAGCACTACACTGATCTGCACCAAGGTGCTCTCCGGCAGAGTGGTAGCAGTGAGGTGCAGCTGGCCCATGAGAGGGATGATAGCGAAAGGGGACATGGAAGTGGGAACTCCACTCAAAGCGCTCCCACTTCTGACCCACTGCCGCCTTCTCAGTCGGTATCCAACACGCTGCCTCATGTCCAGCTGCAGGAGGAGTAGTCTTAAGAACATAAAAAACAGGAGCAGGAGTAGGCCAATTGGCCCCTCGAGCCTGCTCTGCCATTCAGTAAGATCATGGCTGATCCAATCTTGTCCTCAACACCACTTTCCCGCTCTCTCCCCATACCCCTTGACTCCCTTGTAGTTCAAATGTCTGTCAATCTCCGCCTTGAATATATTCAATGACTCCGCCTCCACAGCTCTCTGGGGTAGAGAATTCCAAAGATTCACGACCCTCTGAGAAGAAATTCCTTCCCATCTCCGTCTTAAATGGGCAACCCCTTATTCTGAAACTATGCCCCCTAGTTCTAGATACCCCCACTAGGGGAAACATCCTCTCAGCATCCACCCTGTCAATCCCCCTCAGAATCTTATATGTTTCAATAAGATCACCTCTCATTCTTCTAAACTCCAATGAGTATAGGCCCAACCTGCTCAACCTTTCATCATACGTCAACCCCTTCATCCCAGGAATCAACCTAGTGAACCTTCTCTGCACTGCCTCCAATGCAAGCATATCCTTCCTTAAATATGGAGACGACAACTGTATGCAGGAGTCCAGGTGTGGTCTCACCAGCGCCCTGTAAAGTTGCATCAAAACTTCCCTACTTTTATACTCCATACCCCTTGCACTAAAGGCCAACATTCCATTAGTCTTCCTAATTACTTGCTGTACCTGCATGGTAAGTTTTTGTGTTTCATGTACTAGGGCCCCCAGATCTTTGTTGGGGCATTCAAAATCCAGAGGTCATTGGCATCTCAGCAGTCAGAGCAGGGATGTGAGCAGCCTGCCTCTACCTCTGCTGAAGCTATAGGGATTGCACCACATAGGAGCGGTAAGAAAAGGAAGAGGAAAGCTTTGTCATTGCACAAGGGTATGCACATGTGTGTATAAAAATGTTATGTTGTAAAGTTTCTGTTCTTTATTAGAATCACATAAATTCTATTATTTTGCACCACTTTCTCATCTTGCCCATTCTTAGTTGCTGGGTGGCAAGTTGCCTTTTAACTTGCTTGATGATGAATGGAAAGACATGAATTGACAGGGACCAATGTGGGTATGTGCAAGGAGTGGTTGGTAGTTTGCAGGACTGCTTTGTGTCAGTGGCATTGCGGGGTGCGTGGGAAGAGTGGCCATTGCATGTACTTCTGACATCGGTCCACTGGTGCAACCTAAGTGAACCATGCTTTAATAAGGGCATCCCAGGCAGCAATGTGAGCAGCTGATATTGCATTGCCCTCCTCACCTGCCTCCTCCTCATCTTCCTCATCCTCCTCCTCCTCGGAATTGTCTGCAGATGATGTGTGCTCTGCGCCCTGTTTCTCCTGCAGGTCCAAACCTTGCTGCTGCGCAATCTTGTACAGAGTGCAGTACACCACAGCCATTCTGGACACCCTGGCTAATGTGCCTCCTGATCTGTCTAGGCACCTGAAGCACATCTTCAGCATGCGGATGGCTTGTTTGATCACACATCTGGTGATCATATGGCATTCATTGTAGCACTGTTGGGCTTCATGGGTTGGTTTCTGACAGGTGTCATCGGCCAAGTTTGAAGTGGGTATCCTTTGATTCCTAGCAGCCACTCCTTAAGTCTGCTTGCAGGTCCAAAGATGTCAGGGAGCTTGGACTGCTGCAGGGTGAAAACATCATGGCAGAGTCCTGGGAATCTTGTGCACACCTGCAGAAATTTATTTTTGTGGTTGCACACCAGCTGCACATTGATGGAGTGGAAGCTCTTGCGGTTCACGAATGCTCCTGATTGATTTGGGGGTGCATGGATTGCCACATGTGTGCAGTTGAAAAGGCTTTGATTCTGACTTCAAGGGTTCTGGTCAGGCCACTTGCTCCCAGTCATGGGTGCTCTAGTTGTCATCCCCCTTGGCCTGCAGCATGACAGGGAGATGAAGCAGAGGCAGCAAAGTAGATGACAAGCTGCTCGCAGAAGAAGGAGGAAGAGGGGGAGGGAGGAGGGCTCTTAGTAGGAGGCCTTGCCCACCTAGTGTCTTCCAAGAGCAATTCTCTTACCTCAGCCTGAGCCAGGAGCAGTGTGTGAAGAATCTGCACTTTACAAAGGAGGTGCTCACAGAATTCTGCCACCTCTTGCAACCAGACCTGCAGTCTCACACCAGGGCAAGGACAGCACTGCTCGTGGTTGTGAAAGTAACCATGGCCCTGAATTTCCTTGTGTCAGGATCAATGTTCCCTGTTATTTTTTTGGGTGTGTAGCCCCTTTAAGGCCCCTTTATTCTGTGCCAGTCCACTGTTCTCTCAGTCTTTGAGCCACTACGACAAACCAGAGGGTAGCTACTGGGCGACAAGGGCTATCCGCTGACCACCTGGCTCATTACTCCACGGCACAACCCACACACATGTGGCCAGCATACCTATAACGAGAGCCATACTACTGTTGAGTCTGTGTGTCCCAGTTATGCTTAGGATCAATCACTGGACACAGACAACAAGAATAACTTTTAACAGGTCTTTACTATTCGGAGGTCAGGGCTGAACTGCCCAGCAAATCCCTACACAACACTTATATACCGGTGTGGTCACCACCGGTATTACAGTATACAGCAGCCAAGAGAAAGTAGTACATCTCTTAAGGTAGTTCTCTTAAGGTGGAACAGGTTACATACACCACAACTACCACACGGACTCTGATAGAGCAGGTCATTAGCATCCTTAAACAATTCTTCCACTGCCTGGGCCGCTCGGGAGGAGCCCTGCAGTACTCGGCAGAGCACGTCTCAAGATTCGTCATGGTCTCCTGCATGCACCACAATCTTGCCATCGTGAGGGCACAGCCCTTGCCACCAGGTACATGGCTGGGGAGGAGGAGGGAGAGGAGGAGAAGGAAGAGGAGGCGGAGGAAGCGGAAGAAGAGGAAGCGGAAGGGAGGAGGCCCGGGCTGTCCTTGATCAACTCATCTGACTGCGGTACCAGTGAACGCAACCCCAATTCCCGATTCAACAATAGTGCCACATATTACCTTCCCTCTGTTACTGACCATCACAGCATCCTCTTGGCCACAATGCTGAAGTAAAAGCCACCACAAAAGAAACATTCCAATCCAACTTTAAATATCAATCCATCCAATATTACGCAACAAAGTCAACTAATCACTCTTGAGCATTCCCTTAGTGTCTGTCTTACGTGTGTCTTTGCCTGTCCTAGTGCTCCTATGAAGTGCTACCCCAGTGGCTGCAGCATGGCTGGTGGAAGGCTGCTGACTTTCAGTGGTGGAGACTGCAGATGGCCTTGCAGGACGACCTTGAGCAGCTCTGGGCCTAGAAGGCCCGGCTTTAGACTGTACCACCTCAGCATGGGTGGCAGCAGTCTGGGCTGGCTGACTGACAGGCAACAACAAGGGCACTGGCGGAGTGGCAGTGGTGGGAGGACAAATGCTGTCATCCTAAGAGAGGACAACAGGTTCGTGCTCCACGGAGCCACTGCCTCTCCCCTGGGGAGGACAGATTGCTGGAATGCTGTGACACCCTGCAAGCCCCTTTCCACACTGGTAAACACAACCACAATGACAGCAGTCTGAGCTTGCGTGGCAGCAAGCTGAGCCTGCCTGAGAGCAGCCTGAGCTTGCACGACAGAAGTCTGAGCTTCCACTGCAGCACTCAGACGTTGGGTGGCTTCTGCTTGTGCTGCAATGGAAGCTGAGATATCAGCCATCAGATACTGTATGATGGTTAGGTCCACAAGTGCCCTAATGGAGTTGCCCATCACTTCCATGCTGGAAATCATGGGCTCCAAGCTCTGCGCATAGCCCTGTGCAAGGTTGGTGCCGAATTCTTCCGTGCTCCTTGACATTGCACTTCGGCTTTCTGGCAGGCCTGCCACTGCACTAAGCATTTAATTGTGCATACCCAACAGCATTCTTCTGTAGGCTACCCCATCGAAGTCCTCATCTAAGTCCTCTGCAGCAGAACTCGTGTGCAACCTTGCCCTCCGGGGAGCTGGCACCTGTGCTACACTTGCCCCTTGCCCTGGCTGCAGGCCACTTGTGCCCGGCATCTGAACTTCTGCAGATCCCGCCTCTAACTGACCCTCTAACCTACACAGAGTGTCAGTATCTGAGCTGGTGGCTGCGAGTGTGAAATCAAGTGACAGTACTGTGTCTTCATCATCAGTGCCTTGGTGCTCTTCTATTTCATGCTTCTCTACTCGTGTCTGGCGAGCCGTAGGTTCTTGGCTATCTGAAAGGAGAAAGGCACAAAGGTAAGGTTGTGGTGAGGGGAGGGGGGTGGAAAGCAAGAGGTGCATGCTTACACCGTGTGCAGCTTGTAAATCAGAAGAGATTGTGGAATGAAGGGGAAGTGGGATGTGAGAATGAGGATTACGTATGAGGATACAGGCATCTTGTATTCTTTCAGCCCCGTCGCTGGCCAGGGGCTTAGCGATGGCCCTCCCAATAATGGCCAGCATCGTCTCCTCCATCAGGATCAGGTTATGCAGGCACTCCTGTCCCCCGCTGGTTAGGTCCTTCTGGCATCATTTGTGAGCCACCTTGTCCTGCAAAAGAAAGGGAAGTGTGCCAGTGAGTGTGGTGCAATGTGTTTGGGTGATATGCCTGTCATGTTTAAATAGCTGACACTGTGCGCAAGCTGTGAAATGTGGGTGTGAGGTATGCAGCAGTGGTAAGTGTGTGATGATGAGATGTAGCTACGAATGTGAGGTATGAGTTGTGTTTGGTAGAGATTGTTGGTAGGTGAGTGATGGGGGTGTGGTGCATTGAGCAGTGTATAAGGCTCGTGGTGCAGATGATTGGATATGGCATTTGAAGATGAATTCACTGACCCTGACCACATGTGTGAGGTCATTAAACTTCTTCCTGCACTATGTCCAGGTCCTCAGGGCTATACTGGCTGGCATTCACCACGACAACTATCAGCTCCCATTGCATTTTATGTATTTGCCTGGTGGGCCTTCTGGCCCCCTGTGGAAACAGGACCTCTCTTTTCATGGTCACCTCCTGCACTGAGACCTCCAGTGCCACATCAGAGAACCTTGGAGCATGCTTTCTCCCCTGTTGTGACATCATTTTTTTTGAGAACCTTGGAGCATGCTGTGACATCATTGCTTTTTTTTGCTGCCCTGACTCTCTTTCCCAGTCAGTTGAATGACCTGCTGCTGGCAGAATGCACCTCCCCTTTAAGAGGTGCAGACTGTCTTTAAGAAATGCAGGCTCGTGTTAATTGGTGCTAGCCTTGCACAAACTTGGGCCCCCTACTGAGCGTACAGCCACTTAGCAGCGCATTCAGTGCTGGGCTGAATGCCACATTCATGTTAATCAGCAGGCAGCACAAACTTTGTTTGCTGCCTGCATTGCTTTGAACAGGCATGGGATGATTGTGCATCCGCCTGTTTTCGGGGGCAATGAATTTTTAGCCCAATATATTGGATTTACAAAAGATCTTCGATAAGGTACCACATAGTAGACTCATGACTAAGGTCAGAACGTGTGGAGTCAGGGGACAAGTAGCAGAATGAGTAGCAAAAGAAAAATACTGCAGATGCTGGAAATCTGAAATAAAACAGAAAATGCTGAAAATACTTAGCAGGTCAGGCAGCATCTGTGAAGAGAGAAACAGAATTAACATTTCAGGTTGATGACCTTTCGTCAGAACTGGAAAAAGTTAGCGATATAGCAGGTTTTAAGCAAATACAGAAGCAGGGAAAGGGTGGCGGGGAAAAAAGAACAAAAGGGAAGTTCTGTGATAGGGTGGAAGGCAGGAGAGATTAAAAGACACAAGGGATGATGGTATGAGGCAAAAGGAGATGGTAATGTGACAAGAAACAGTGCAGTTTTGGCCGCCTTATCTGAGGAAGGATGTTCTTGCCATGGAAGGAGTGCAGCGAAGATTCACCAGGCTGATACCTGGGATGGCAGGAATGACGTATGAGGAGAGATTGGGTCGATTGGGCTTATACTCGTTGGAGTTTAGAAGAATGAGAGGGGATGTCATTGAAACTTATAAAATTCTGACAGGACTGGACAGACTAGATGCAGGAAGGATGTCCCCGATGGTCAGGGAGTCCAGAACCAGGGGTCACAGTCTAAGGATAAGGGGTAAGCCATTTAGGACAGAGATGAGGAGGAATTTCTTCACCCAGAGAGTGGTGAACCTGTGGAATTCTCTACCACAGAAGGCAGTTGAGGCCAATTCATTAAATATATTCAAGAAGGAGTTGGATATATTTCTGAAGGCTAAAGGGATCAAGGGATATGGGGAGAAAGCAGGGACAGGGTACTGAGTTTGGATGATCAGCCATGATCTCATTGAATGGCAGAACAGGCTCGAGGGGCCGAATGGCCTACTCCTGCTCCTATCTTCTATGTTTCTATGTTTCTATGTCAAAGATGGGGCTAGAAGAAGTGTAAATGGGAATAGCAGTGTCATCAACAGCTGTCATCCGAAAAAAATGGGAGCAGAGGTTTTGATCTGAAATTGTTGAACTCAATGTTGAGTCCAAAATGCTGTAAAGTGCCTAACCGAAAGACGAGGTGCTGTTCCTCGAGCTTACATTGAGCTTCATTGGAACAGTGTAGGAGGCTGAGGACAGAGTGGTCAGAATGGGAGTGGAGCGGAGAATTAAACTGACAGGCAACCAGAAGCTCGGGGTCATGCTTGCTGACTGAACAGAGATGTTCCGCAAAGTGATCACCCAATCTGCATTTGGTCTCCCCAATGTGGAGGAGATGGCATTGTGAGCAGTGAATACAGTATATTAAATTGCAAGAAGTACAAGTAAATCGCTGTTTCACCCGGAAGGAGTGCTTGGGGCCCTGGACAGTGGGAAGGGAGGAAGTAAAAGGGCAGGTGTTGCATTTCCTGCGCTTGCACGAGAAGGTGCCATGGGAAGGTGATTGAGGAGTGGACCAGGGTGTCGCAAAGGTAACGGTCCCTCCAGAATGCTGAAAGACGAGGAGTGGGGAAGATGTGTTTGGTGGTGGGATCACGCTGGATGTGGCGAAAATGGTGGCGGATGATCCATTGAATGTAGAGGCTGGTGGGGTGGAAGGTGAGGACAAGGGCAACCCTATTGTGGCTCTGGGAGGGAGGGGAAGGGTTGAGGGCAGAAGTGTGGGAAATGGAACAGATACGGTCAAGGGCCCTGTAAACCATGGTGGAGGGGAATCCACGGTTGAGGAAAAAGGAAGACATATCGGAAGCACTGGTATGGAAGGTGGCATCGTCAGTGTAGATGTGACGGAGATGGAGAAACTGGGAGAATGGAATAGAGTCCTTACAGGAAGTGGGGTGGGAGGAAGTGTAGTCCAGGTAGCTGTGGGAGTCAGTGGGCTTATAGCGGATATTGGTCGATAGCCTATCCCCAGGAATGGAGTCAGAGAAGTCGAGGAAGTGAAGGGAAGAGTTGGAGATCGATCATGTGAAGGCGAGGGAAGGGTGAAAATTGGAAGCAAAGTGAATGAAATTTTTCCGTTCAGGGCGAGAGCAGAAAATGGCACCGATACAGGAGAAAGAGATAAGGGGACCCTGAGTAGCACTGGAACAAAGAATGTTCCACATATCCCATGAAAAGGCAGGCATAGCTAGGACCTATGCAGTTTCCCATAGCAACATCTTTTATTTGGAGGAAATGAGTGGAGTCAAAAGAGAATTGGGGAATGGTTGGGCCTCTGTTCAAGGAAGAAGCAGAGTGCCATCAGGCTGCCCTGGTGGGGGATGGAGGTGTAGAACGATTAGACGTCCATAGTGAAAAGGAAAAGGTTAGGGCCAGGATACTCGAAACTGTTAAAGTGGCAGAGGGTGTCGGAAGAGTCGTGGATGTAAGTGGGAAGAGACTATACAAGGAGAGAAAAATAGAGTCGAGATAGGAAGACATCAGTTCCGTGATGTTTCCACTTGCGAGTAAGACCAGAACTAGGGGCCATAAATATAAGATAGTTACTAATAAATCCAATAGGAAATTCAGGAGAAACTTCTTTACCCAGAGAATGGTTAGAATGTGGAACTCACTCCCACAAGGAGTGGTTGAGACGAATAGCATAGATGCATTTAAGGGGAAGCTAGATAAGCACATGAGGGAGAAAGGAATAGAAGGATATGTTGATGGGGTTAGATGAGGAAGGGCGGGAGGAAGCTCATGTGGAGCATAAACACCGACATTGACCTGTTGGGCTGAATGGCCTGTTTCTGTGCTGTAAATACTTTGTAATATTGAGTATTTATTGCAGTATTTCCATGAGATTTAATCATCCCCCTCAATTGCTGTTGTGTTCTCACCTTGCTTTCAATGGCCAGTTTCAGGAAGCCTGGCCAACCTGTGGATGCGATGTTAAATTTAAAACTGTGTTGAAATATTGCTCCAATTGAGCGATTACCATATATTAATAGGAAACCTGCCTCTCCTGAGCAGGCTGTGTGCAAGCAGCTTAACGCGCTCGAGTTAAATGTGGAAGGCCACAGGTTGGAGCCGGCTCCCTGCCACGCTCGCTTTCTTGCCAGTTTTAACCCCCCACCTGCATCCAAACCCACACGCTCCTCCAGTTTAAAATTCCCCCCACATGTTTCTTTCAATTCTTCCAAGATACAGTGAGATAAATTTTCTGCTCCATTCTGCCCAATAATGCAGTGAAAATGTGAGTAGAGAGCTGTAAAGGTCGATCTCTGCCAATAGTGCCTATGATCTGCACTTCACGTTGGATTTTCATCAGGCGCAGTGCCAGAAATTAAATAATTATAGTAATCCTACAATAGGTTTTAGGGTGGCCGCCGGTACCTGATGTAATTGTGTGTCCTATTAATCACAAGCTTCTCTTACATATGAGGCAAGGACCAAGATTCAGGGAGATAAAAATAAGACTGCAGAATGGAATTTGACTGCAGGGATCATGTTCAACTGATATGGAGGCATTTTTGTAAGTCTGAAGCCAAAGTAAGTTTCAAACCAAAAATTGGCTTTGTGGCTGAAGTATTTCCATTTCAAGTTAACACCCTTCAATGCGACTAAAGGTTTGTATCCTTTACTTGGACCAAACTTGGTCCTTGGTCTCCAGAGGCGGTCTGCACAGAGCAGGATTAAATGGAGTGGACTTGAACAGAGTGCTTTATTTGGGAATTTGGAGCAAGTGGGAATTCAGAGAAGAGGGGGAAGGGGTTGTTGATTTTTGCCTACACTACTGTACTTGTAGTGCTTTGTGCTACAGGTAGATATTTAGGGCTGGATTTTGTCATTATGGGTGGGCTGGGGTGTGTCAGGTGGAAATTGTGTCAGGATCCCGAATCCTAAGTGAAGTGTTGAAAAAGTGTGATTTTCCCCTAATTGGCCAATTGATTTCCTGCATGTGGGAACCACTGGCCCAATTAGTCTTTTCATACAGAATGTCGCCTCCGATGATGTCATCAATGCTGTTGGATTTAAGGCCTGCAAGCAGCCTTGATTCTTCTGGAGACTGCAAAGGCTCTGCAATTTATATGAAGGAGTTGAATTGTGGAAAATATCAACGATCAAGCAAAAGTGTGCTCCTCGATTTGATAAGCCCTCCATCCAAGCTCTGGGGCACGGAGCCAGCTGTAATAAGGAGGTGCTGTTCCCTTCCTCAGGGAGCAAAAAGCCACCCTAGCAGACCAAAGCTGTATGGCTACAAGTGGCCCAGGAGGTCAACTCCATTTCAATGAGCCGCAGAACCTGGCTGCAATGCACGAAGAGGTTTCATGACCTTCTCCGCACAGGAAAAGTGAGTATGACTTTCCCATCACCCTCAATATGATCCCCACTGCCTCTCCTCAGCAGCACTCTGCTTTGCCAACCTTTTCCTCCACATCCCACTTGACACTTACATCCCTGCACCCTTACCAATTCCCTCTCTCTCTATGCTCACATTCACTTACCTATTCGACCATGCAGCCCTCACACTCCCTATCACTGTGATGCCATGACTTTCAACACACAGGGAGGGTCCTTTGTATCCTTTTAAGCATCTATGCTATGGACTCTCTACACTCACTCCTTCATTCTCACTCAAACTCCACTTGTGTCCCTCATTGCAGGAAAAGAGAGCCCACAATAAGAGGGAAACAACGAGGACAGGAGGAGGGCCAGCCTCAATAGCCCAGCTCACCCGCTGCGAGGAGGCGACCATGGAAATTGTGGGATCGAGGAGGATACCCATGTGGGGGACAGACAGATGGGCGCATCACAGCAAGCTGGTGACAGAATAGTTTGGCATCTCTCTCATTGACATAGCATGAGTCACTGGTAATGATTCTGATGCTCTAACAGATTGACTTATGATCATCTGCAATATTCAATGTGCGTGTAGCCTTCGCCTCACATCTCTGACTCTTTCCTTTACTCCCCCACAGGACCATCGAAAGCCCCGTCCCCACTATCCAGGAGGAACAGCCTGAGCCTCCAGACTCCTCAGAGGAAGCTGCAACCTCTGAGGGTGCAGCGTCAGCAGAATTAAGCGCACACAGCACCAGCGGAGAGGGTGCCTACGTCCATGGAGGAGCTTAGTCGCCAGGGTATTGAAAATATGGTCATTGTTCAGAATAGAATTGAGGTAAGAAAACTCACTACGCACTTGGTTTGAGTATAAAGCAAGGCTTTAATCAACTTGTTTCAAAACATGGAGGTCTAGTTGTCCTTCATTAGTTCCTGTTTACAAAATGTCCCTGGGCAAGCTGGGCCCACGCCCGAGTATTTATACTCCTTGGACGGCGCCACCAGCTGGCCGTGCAGTGTTATTTCATGAGTCGTTTCTTCATGATGATGAGATTTATAACAGTCTTCGTGCCTAAAAGATTTGGAAGTCCGACGACTTCCTCCTAACGGATTAGGCGAACCACGAATAGCCGCAGTCTTTTACATAGAAACATAGAAACATAGAAGATAGGAGCAGGAGTAGGCCATTCGGCCCCTCGAGCCTGCTCCGCCATTCGATGAGATCATGGCTGATCATCCAAACTCAGTACCCCGTACCTGCCTTCTCCCCATATCCCTTGATACCTTTAGCTCTAAGAAATATATCTAACTCCTTCTTGAATATATTTAAAGACTTGGCCTCAACCGCCTTCTTGTGAGGGTGCCAGTCAGTTCCTTCTGTAACCTCTAGATGGCACCTTCACTTGTTTGTTTCCTGGTTAATTGTTTCTAGCCCTTTGTTAATTGTTCCTAGCCTCCTGTGTTAATTCTTAACGGCCTGTTTGCTGTTCATGGGTTTCACCTGGTTTTCTTGGTGTATAAGTTCTGTGGTTGCTTTCCTCTGGCTCAGTCCTAACCGGGGACTCGCCTTCGCTCTGTGGCTCCTGGCTTTGATTAGCTGGCTGCCATGGTTCTCGAGCTTTGTATTTAAGATGTATCTAAGTCTGTGTTCTTGTTGTTCTTAGTCTTGATAAGGTGCTGGGCTGGACTAGCGTGTTGCCATGCTGGCGCTTGTCTTGAGCTCTGTATTGATAAGCCTTTACCCCTGTGGTAGCCCCTTGTGATAGCTTGTCTCGAGTCTCGTCTCGGCAAGCTGGTTGCGCTTGTGGTAAGCTTATCCCAGCTCAGTATGGACAAGCAGGTTGCCTCATGGAAGCTGTCCTGAGTTCCTATCTTGACTAGCCATTTTGTAACTTGTCTCGAGTTCTATGTATATTGTTGTGTTCCTTGTATGAATCTAGTTATGTGTGAATCTAGTAAAGTACCTTAAAGATTGTATACCTGCCTCTAGCCTGGTTTCTGCACTTGGGTCCAGAACCTACCTTGCCCGGAGAGCACGGCCCCGTATCTACACGGCCCCGTGGCTCCCTCACCCCTGACACTTCTGTGGTAGAGAATTCCACAGGTTCACCACTCTCTGGATGAAGAAATTCTTCCTCATCTCTGTCCTAAATGGCTTACCCCTTATCCTTAGACTATGACCCCTGGTTCTGGACTCTCCGACCATCGGGAACATTCTACCTGCATCTAGTTTGTCCAGGCCTGTCAGAATTTTATAAGTTTCGATGATATCCCCTCTCATTCTTCTAAACTCCAGCGAGTATAAGCCTAATCGACCCAATCTCTCCTCATATGTCATTCCTGCCATCCCAGGGATCAGCCTTGTGAATCTTCGCTGAACTCCTTCCATGGCAAGGCACGTCTCCCTGGACCGTGTCTTGGTCCCTGGGTCGCTTGATCCATACTGGTAGATCGACAGGGCCCGTGTCACCTTGATTGGCCTGAGGGAGACTGGGGAGATCGTGACTCCGGGTACAGGTCCCCACAGGTGCAGAGCTGGCTTCATCTTGTTTGATAGTCGGGGATTGACCGGCATCCTGGCTTCAGGTGGCCATCCCATGAGGAGCGCTCGGCTCCCTGAGTTGATCCGGTGGGTTAGCCGGCAGATCTCTTGAAGTCCCAGTTAGGCCGCCATCTTCAAAGGAGCGCAGTGTGTCAGCATCATTACCGTGGGTCCCTCTATCAGTTGGGTCCGTGGGACCAGTTGGACAGGGAGCCAGATCTCGGAGTGAAACAGTGGACTCCCAGCCACCATGGTACCGCACGTGCGCGTACGTGGGATTAACGTCCATTAGTTCCACCTCGTCGACGAGGGGATCGGTTTTGGAAGATCGGACGAATCTTCAGAGCAGCACGGGGCCGAGAGCTGCTAACCATGATGGTAGGGACGTCCCATGAGTGGAGCGACGCTGGAACCTGAAGAATCACTCGTGAGGCGTGACATTGGTGGACGTAGAAAGAGACCTGATGGAATGCAACACGTCAGGGAGCACAGTTTCCCACTGCTGGTCTGGTAGGTTGCATGACCTCAGTGCAAGACGAACAGCGTTCCAAATGATAGCGTTGTATCTCTCAACCGGTCCGTTACCGATGGGATGCTACGGTGTTGTTTTACTTGTGGCGATTCCCCTTTGGGAAAGATAACTTTTGAGTTCGCTTGACATGAAGGAGGGACCCCGATCAGAGTGGATGAAATTGGCCGTACCGCATAGGGGAAAGACTTGATCAAGGCATTTGATTACTGTGGAAGTAAGCATATTGGGACAGGGGAAAGCAAAGGAAAGCGTGAATATTCGTCCACCATTGTAAGCAAGTAGGTGTTTCGTGTTGAAGAAGGCAATGGCCCTTTAAAGTCAATGCTGAGTCGCTGCATAGGCTGCATAGCGTGTATGAGCGAGCCATCCGATGGATGGAAGAATTGCGGTTTTAATTCCGCACAAATTCTACAGGAGGAGCATGTTCTTTTCACATCTTCCGTAGAAAATGGGAGATTTTTAGATTGCACAAAGTGCAACATACGGGTAACGCCAGGATGGCATAAGTCAGTATGAAGATCTGCAAGAGTCGAAGTTGTCATAGAAGAGCAGAATGCCCGTGTGAGGTTATCCGGGGCCACATTCTCTTTGCCAGGTCAATAATGTATAGGAAATCCAAAGGCAGCCAATTCCATCCTCCAGAGTTGTATTTTGTTATTCTTGATCTTAGAGCGTTTCCGGTTATCCACCATTAAGGCCACGGTGCGTTGATTGGTTATAAGTGTGAAATGGCGACGAGCGAGAAAATGAGTCCATTTACGTACAGCTTCGATGATGGCCGTAGCCTCCTTCTCGACAGGAGGATAATGGAGCTCGCTACCCTGCAAAGTTCTGGACAGAAATGCAATGGGTGGACCACCTTGATTCAAGGTAGCCGAGATCGCCACCTCCGATGCATCGCACTCAACCACGAAAGGAAGATTTTCATCAATGGAACAAAGCGTGGCTTTTTCCAGTTGTCGCTTAAGGAGGTTGAAAGCTGAAATAGCCGTTGCCTCCAAAGGAAATGACTTTGCGTGAAGCAGGGGCTGGATCTTGTCGGAGAAGTGGGGTATCCATTTCGCATAATAGGCGAACATGCCGAGTGCCCGACGAAGAGAGCCAAGATTCATAGGGGGAGGGAGCTCCTGAAGCGGATGAAGTCGCTCCGGATCCGGTTTGATGACACCATTGCCCACCCAGTAGCCAAGGATGTTGACTGATGGTACTGATTTCACAGATTTGGACTCATTTAAGGTTAAGTTGCGACGACTGAGAACGTCAAAAAATTTATAGAGATTGGCATCATGCTCCTTCTGGTCATGACCAACAATGGTGATATTATCTAGATATGGAAAAGTGTCCGTTAAGTTCTCCTGTTTGACTAGGCTATCCATTGCCCGTTGAAAGATGGCCACCCTATTGGTGACCCCAAATGGAAGGCAACAAAAGTGATAAAGTCGACCATTGGCCTCAAAGGCCGTATACTTTTTGTCAGAGTCCTTTAACGGCACTTGATGATATGCGCTCTTTAAATCAAAAGTTGAAAATACCTTGTAGTTGGCAAGGTTATTGACCATGTCATCGATGCGTGGTAGTGGGTAGGCATCTAGGTCGGTATACTGATTAATAGTTTGCGAGTAATCGATGCAAAGACATTTCTTGTGTTGCGTCAGAGGATTTTTAACAACGACGACTTGAGCCCGACAGGAAGATGAACATGGCTCAATTATACCATCAGCTAGAAGGCGAGAGATTTCTGCCTCGATAAAGGATCAATCATCTTGTCTGAAACGTCGCGATTTAGTGACTATGGGCTTACATCGGGGGGAAAGATTGGCAAACAAGGAGGGCTCATCAAGCGAAGCCGCCGAAAGTGCACAAAACGGTACTTTGGAAATAGTAAGCTTCGGCTTTGACCCTCCAAACTCGAAAGTGAGTCTTTTGTGTTGTTTCTGGAAATCCTGTCCCAGGAGCACATCACTGCATAGGTTTTTGAGCACCCCGAGCCGAGTGGAGAAATAAGTGCGGCCATTGAGAATAAGGTCGACAAGACAAAAGCCGGAAGAGTTGGGGGTCAGTGTCGTCAGAGCCATTGCAATTTCCCTGTCCGAGGGGTAAATACGCAGTTTTAACTTACTGACAGCCCGCTCACTAATGAAGCTGTCAGAGCTGCATGAGTCGATTAGTGTGCTGAAAATGTGTCCATTTACCGAAACCTTCGTGGCTGCATGGGACAGACTTTGGGGAAAAACAGCTGTGATGGGAGGAGGGGAAGTTTTACCCTTGAAAGCTGTAACCTTAGTAGTGGTTCTTGGGGGAGGAGCAGTTTCATAGATAGCAGCTGTAACCTTAGTAGTGGCTCTTGGGGGAGGAGCAGTTTTATAGATAGTAGCTGCAAAACTAACAGGAGTTCTCGACCGGTATACCTTAGATTAATGGCCTTTCTTACTAACAGCGGCTCGTGACTGGCATACCTTAGAAAAGTGACCTTTCTTGCTGCAATGATTGCAGGTTGCGTTACGAGCAGGACAACATTTCCTATAATAGAACGCACCTCCACAGAAGAAACACTTCCTTCCAGATTGCCAAGATGCGGCTGGGGCAGGGTCATCATCAGTGAAGGCTTCTAGGGTAGGGTTGTCATCAGCCAGGTTGGAGTCATCATCCGTGAGGGCTTCCGCCCGAGGCCTATCGAAGGAGTCACTAAAAGTGATAGCAGCAGCCCGTGCACATGGTGAAAGATAGGTATCTGCATTCCTCTTTGCTAAGTCCAGAGAACATGCCTGGTCATAGGCAGCCTGTAACTTGAGGGTTTTATTCTCCAACAGACGCTGAGGTATGAAGGGAGACACAATCCCATTAATGAAGGAATCACGAATTAACTCCTCCTGGTACTGCTCAGCTATGACAGCTTTAAGATTACAATCCTTGCTAAGCCTGCAAAGTTTCTGAAGGAATTCGTCAAGTGATTCCCCGGGTTGTTGTCGAGTTGTGGCCAGTAGATGCCGAGCAAAAATTTTGTTTGTGGACTTGACGTATAGTTGCTGTAGTATTTGGATAGCGGCATCATGGTCTACACAGTCTTCGATATAGTCAAACACATGAGGGTATACATAATTGGCAAGCATTCGTAACTTATTAGGAACATTCTCACCACACTCCTCAAGGAAGTTGCTGAAGGTACGATACCAGTGTTTCCATACCTTAGCAGTTGTAAGTGAAGTCGGGTCCAGGTCAAGACGGGTGGGTCTGAGTAGTTTCTCCATGATGGATCGATTACTTCGTCCGAGTTCCCTTCTATGGTTTGAGTCGTAGCTGGCTGTTCCCGAAATCACCCAGAACGTGGAGTCGATATCAAGTTGATTAAATTGACGTGAGAAAACCCACTACGCACTTGGTTTGAGTATAAAGCAAGGCTTTAATCAACTTGTTTCAGAACATGGAGGTCTAGTTGTCCTTCACTAGTTCCTATTTACAAAATGTCCCTGGGCAAGCTGGGCCCACGCCCGAGTATTTATACTCCTTGTACGGCGCCACCAGCTGGCCGTCCAGTGTTATTTCATGAGTCGTTTCTTCATGATGATGAGATTTATAACAAGAATGACATCTCTTGAGGAGCGATGATCAGCTATTGAGCAAACAAACCAGACCTTCATGCAAGTCCTCTGGAGTAGGACTTCCAGTGCAGAAATGGATCCTCATGGCCCCCCTGCAGTGCAGCAAGGTTCTGTCAAGCCACTTGCTAGCTCTGAAGTGGGGCTGACCCATGACAGGGATGTTGGTCGCAGACAACAAGAAAGTGAGGGCTCCTCTCCAAGCGCTCACACGACCATGCCACAGCAAAGCCCTCGGTCAGAGCCCCACTAGAGTCCTCACCCAACTGAGGTGGGCGTCTCAGCCCCTTCACAGCCACAGGAGCAGCAGACTGTTGGCGAGCCCGCACAGGTTTACCATCCCAGAGGACGCCTGCCAGAGGCATCAAGATAGGAGCAGCAAGCGAGTGAGCAAGGGGCCTCCACATCTGCTGAAGCCACAGGGGAAGCACCATGTAGAAGCATGTGTAAGAGGAAGATAAAGCACAAGTAGTCACAAGGGTAGTCACTTGGGTGCTGTGTTGTTTTGTTTTTGGACCAGCCATCATTGTGATTGTATTATAAAGTGTTTTGATGGGAAACTGTTGAAGTTGCGGCTTGTGTCATTTCGCAAATGGGACTTTCACATAGAGGGCTTAGGGCGCCTTGCGCTTATCAGAATGGTGGTCAGAGTGATAGGATTCCGCAGGTTCTTGTCCATTGTCGATGCTCTGGTAAGAAGGAGCAAGACTAAAGTGTTTGATTGTGCAGGCTAAGCAAATCTGGCCAGGATGAGTGCGTCCCTTGCCTCCCGGGCAGCAATGTTGTCGCGCGCTGGCGCCTTCTGACCTGTGCATCGTCAGGTGGGTGACTAGCAGCTTGCCGCTCCTGTTGATGCTCCTGCTGTTGCTGCTGCTGTTGTTCATGGTTCTGCTGCTGTTGCGGCTGGTCTGCATCCAAATCTGATGTCCAGGAGGAAAGGAATTGAATGTTCGCCATGCTTCTGGAATATGCCTTAGTTGAAGAAGCGCTTAGTCAAGGTGGGGAGAGGAGTTTCCCAGGAGGTCACACTGGAGATGGGTGTCAGGCTCCAAACTTCCACAACATGTATGCCTGCTAAAAGTTTCCCCAGACCTGAAACAACAAAGTTCTGCCACCTGAAAACGATCATTGGTGAAAACTCCTTTGTAATGGTGGAGCTGCAGCTGTGTGTAAGCAGTCCACTTGTGAAGCCACCAGCATTACCTGGCGTGTTCCAGAGGAGGCGTGAAGGATCGGGTGAATGTCTAAAAATTGGAAAGGCCTCTCAAAATGGGATTATAAAGGCTATTAATTGGTTGTTAAGGGCTTTAAGGGCCTATCCCGCCTCTTGGAGGCAGGATGGAAAAGGGGTCAGAAAACACACATTTGGGAAAATTGCTCAGAGACGGGATGGAGGCGGGATCAGGCCCGCCCGTCATTTTTGGCGAATTTAGCAACTCGCACGCCTCCAATCCCGCCTCCAATCCCGCCTCCTCGGGCCTGGCAAAATCGAGCCCTTAATTTCAGTACCCTTAACTTAAGCTAGATCAAGTAAGTAGTCAAGAAACGACACTGTAAACTAAGTTACCTAAATACAAATTTAATTAATTAAATAAAACAAGGTCATATAGGGATGGCAGTGCAGGGGGTATACCGCAACTGCAGCATGTGGGAGTTTGTGGAGAGCATTGTGATCCCGGACAACCATGTTTGCAGTAAGTGCCTGCATCTTGAGGAACTTCAGCTCAGAGATTTTGAGCTGGAGTCTGAGGTGCAGACATTGCGGGGCATCAGGAATGGGGAGAGTTACCTGAACACTTTGATCCAGGAGGCAGTCACTCCCCTTAGGTTAGGTAGTGGTACAGGTCTGGTTAGTGGTCAGGGACAGGAGGGTGTGACTGCAACTCAGGCAGGTAAGGGGACCCCAGGTGCAGTGCTGGAGGAGCCTCAGCCTTTGCCCTTGTCCAACAGGTATGAGGTTCTTGCTGCCTGTGTGGATGAGGGAAAAGCCTGCAGGATGGATGAGCAAGCTGACCTTGGTGCAGGAGGCCATTCAAGTGGGGGGAGTGAAAGGGAATGTAGTTGTGGTAGGGGACAGTATAGTCAGAGGGATTGATACTGTTCTCTACAGCCGCGACCAAGAGTTCTGAAGGTTGTGTTGCCTGCCCAGTGCCAGGGTTAAAGACATCTCCTTGCGGCTGGAGCAGAACTTGGAGTGGGAGGGGGAGGATCCAGTTATCATGGTCCATGTAGGAATCAACGACATAAGTAGAACTAGGAATGAGGTTCTGCTGAGGGAGTTTGAGGAGCTAGGATCCAAATTTAAAAGCAGAGTCTCAAAGGTAATACAGTAATTTGAAAGTGATTTAATTAAATCCGAAACTGGGGTCTTAAATCTAAACAAAGCAAACTATGTAGGTATGAGGGGCGAGTTGGCTCCGGTAGATTGGGAAACTACATTAAAAGGTATGATGGTAGACAGCAATGGCTAGCATTTAAAGAATTAATACATAATTTACAACAAATATACATTCCTTTAAGGTACAAAATCCCCACAGGAAAAGAGGTCCAACCGTGGCTAACAAGAGAAGTTAAAGATAGTATTAGATCAAAGGAAGAGGCTTATAATTTTGCCAAAAAGAGTAGTAAGCCTGAGGATTGGGAGGATTTTAGAATTCAGCAAAGGAGGACCAAGAAATTGATAAAAGGGAAAATAGAATATGAGAATAAAACTAGCCAGGGACATAAAAACAGACTGTAAAGGCTTCTATAGGTATATAAAAAGGAAAAGAGTAGCGAAAGTAAATGTGGGTCCCTTACAGGCTGAGACAGGAGAAATTATAATGGGGAATAAGGAAATGGCAGAGAAATTAAACAAATACTTTGGGCTGGATTTTGTGAATGGAGGCGAGTTGGAGGCGGGACAGCTGCTTGTCATGTCAATATCCCGCCTCCATCCTCGCCTGACCAACCAGAGGGATTTTCCCCTGATTGAGCTTGTTAAGCCCGCCCTGCGGGCTCAGCAGGCCAATTAGGGAATAAGTCACTGACAGAGCATGTCAATGTTAGATGTGCTATCTGTCAAGACTTCTTGAAAGAAGAAATGTCAGCATTTGACAGCTCTGTGAAGCTGTCAAACATTGATATTCCCTTTAGTTTGATGAGTCCTTGTGTTCAGGACTCATCAAACCTTTCAAATGTGTAAATTTCACATGGCTGTTGGTACGGAGGTTCCAACAGCCAGTATGTGAAATTGACAAGGAGGATGTCGGCTCTCCCAATCAACCGCGGCTGAAGGCTGTAGAAAGAAAACAAGGTAAGTGAACACTTTTTAAAACTTATCACTCACCTTGCATACTTACCACTCCACACTTGCACCCATCACTGACCTCTACACCTTACTTCCAGGTGCCTCCGACCGCCTCTGACCTCCTCCACATCTCCTCCAACCCGGCGGGGTTCCCCAAGGTTGGGAAGCCTTCACCTGTGAAGGTAAAATGGCGCTAATCCTTTTTTCTGCCTGTTAATTACCTGTTAACAGGCAGTTAAAAGGATTAAATGCCTTCCTGCCTCCAGGAGACGGGACCCGAAGCTGCACATCTTCCCGCCTCCTGACAAACGGGCACTGAATTTACCGGCTGTCCTGCCTCCATGCCCACCTCCTCGGGGCTTGGAAAATCCAGCCCTTTGTGTCTGTCTTCACGGAAGAAGATGCAAAAAAACTTCCCGGAAATAGTGGAGAACCAAGGCTCTAACTGAAAGAAATTAGTATTAGTATAAAAACAGCACTGGAGAAATTAATGGGACTGAAAGCCGATAAATCCCCTAGACCTGATGGCCTACATTCTAGGGTTTTAAAAGAGGTGGCTATAAAGATAGTGGATGCATTGGTTGTCATTTACCAAAATTCCATAGGTTCTATAATGGTCCCTGCAGATTGGAAGGTAGCAAATGTAACCCCACTATTTAAGAAAGGAGGGAGAGAGAAAACGGGGAACTACAGATAAGTTAGCCTGACATCAATAATAAGGAAAATGCTAGAATCTATTAAGGACGTGGTAACAGGGCACTTAGAAAATAATAATAGGATTGGGCAAAGTCAACACGGATTTATAAAAGAGAAATCATGTTTGACAAATCTGTTAGAATTTTTTGAGGTTGTAACTAGCAGAATAGATAAAGGGGATCCAGTGGATGTGGTGTATTTGGATTTTCAGAAGCCATTTGATAAAGTGCCACATAGGGGTTATTAAACAAAATTAGGGCTCATGGGATTGGGGGTAATAAAGTAGCATGGATTGAGAATTGGTTAACGGGCAGAAAACAGAGAGTAGGAATAAACGGGACATTTTTGGGTTGGCTGTGACTAGTGGGGTACTGCAAGGATCAGTGCTTGGGCCTCATCTATTCACAATCTACATCAATGATTTGGATGAGGGGACCAAATGTAATATATTCAAGTTTGCTGATGATACAAAGCTGGGTGGGAATGTAAGTTGTGAGGAGGATGCAAAGAGGTTTCAAGGGGATATAGACAGGCTAAGTGAGTGGGCAAGAACATGGCAAATGGAATATAATGTAGAGAAATGTGAAGTTATCCACTTTGGTAGGAAAAATGGAAAAGCGGAGTATTTTTTAAATGGTGAGAGATTGGGAAATGTTGGTGTTCAGAGGGACCTGGGTGTCCTTGTACACGAATCCCTGAAAGTTAACATGCAGGTACAGCAAGCAACTAGGAAAGCAATTGGTATATTGGCCTTTATTACAAGATGTAAGAAGTCACACAACACCAGGTTATAGTCCAACAGCTTTATTTGAAATCACAAGCTTTCGGAGCGCTGCTCCTTCTTCAGGTGAAGTGGAGAAATGCATAAAGACACAGCTTATATAGTCAGAGAATCATGTCAGATGTTTACAGGTAACCTTTCCAACTGCCATTTATCACACCTCGGCAGAGAGATAATCACAGCAGTCAAAGGTGTGAATGGTGTCCAAACAGGTCTTGTTCTCTCTACACAGATGCGGCCGGACCTGCTGTGATTTCCAGCCAAAAAAAATGTTTTTTGTCTTTTTTTGTTTTTCATACAGACCCCAGCATCTGCAATATTTGACCCCTTGTGACCCCACCTCATTGTTCTTTGATGTAATGTTTCCCTGACTGACCTGTTTGGACACCATTCACACCTTTGACTGCTGTGATTATCTCTCTGCCGAGGTGTGATAAATGGCAGTTGGAAAGGTT
Organism: Somniosus microcephalus; assembly: GCF_052327205.1. Lineage (NCBI taxonomy): Eukaryota > Metazoa > Chordata > Chondrichthyes > Squaliformes > Somniosidae > Somniosus > Somniosus microcephalus. The sequence continues at coordinate 281,835,461 of NC_140989.1, read as the reverse complement.
ACCTGTAAACATCTGACATGATTCTCTGACTATATAAGCTGTGTCTTTATGCATTTCTCCACTTCACCTGAAGAAGGAGCAGCGCTCCGAAAGCTTGTGATTTCAAATAAAGCTGTTGGACTATAACCTGGTGTTGTGTGACTTCTTACATTTGTCCACCCCAGTCCAACTCCGGCATCTCCACACCTTTATTACAAGAGGATTTGAATGTAAGAGTAAATACATCTTACTGCAATTATATAGGGCCCTGGTGAGACCACACCTGTAGTACTGTGTACAGTTATGGTCTCCTTACCTAAGGAAGAATATACTTGCCATAGAGGAAGTGCAACGAAGGTTCACCAGACTGGTTTGTGGGATGGGGGGATTGTCCTATGAAGAGAGATTGAGTAGACTAGGCCTATATTCTCTAGCATTTAGAAGAATGAGAGATGATCTCATTGAAACATACAAAATTCTTACAATGCTTGACAGGGTAGATGCAGGGAGGATATTTCCCCTGGCTGGGGCATCAAGAACCAGGGATCACAGTCTCAGAATAAGGGGTTGGCCGTTTAGGGCTGAGATGAGGAGACATTTCTTCACTCAGACGGTGGTGAATCTTTGGAATTCTCTACACCTGTGGAGGCTCAGTCATTGAGTATATTCAAGACAGAGATCGATAGATTTTTAAATACTAAGGGAATCAAGGGATATGGGGATAGTGCAGGAAAGTGGAGTTGAGGTAGAAGATCAGCCATTATCTTATTGAATGGCAGAGCAGGCTAGAAGGGCCAAATGACCTACTCCTGCTCCCATTTCTTATGTTCATGTTCTTATGTTTCATTGACTTCATACCAAGACATATATTGAACAGCATGGCATGGGTGCTGCCACCCAATGTTGCAGTAAGCACCATATCGTGTGGTGGTCAGAACCTGCACACTACCATCAATTCTACATGTAGTAGGTTCCAATCTTGGCAACACCATCCATGCAGAATGGTAAGCTTCCCCGCAGAGTGGAGGTGCTGTAGTGTATGTACTTTGCAGAAGGAACTATATTCTGCAGCCCCTGTATACTGCAGTACCAGTAGTGACCACCCCTGTATATAAGCCTGTGTAGTAACATTTGCATAGTAGTTCCAGGTTGCCTCCATTCAGTAAAGACCTGTTATAACGAACTCCTGCAGTCCGTGTCTCAATTATACACGGACATAATACTGGCGACGAGCAGATACGAACTTACCTACAGTCTGCACCACCTCATGGGGATCCATCCCTGAAGCGAAGTTATCAGAGGTCGAGGCCAGAAGGAAGAAAGAAACAGAAGAAACAGGCGTCGACCGTGGACATCCGCCTCTGAGTCAGCAGAGTTGAAGGTTTGCAGGAGAGGCTGTCGAGAGCGGGGCTTGGTTATCCTGTCGATGGTGCTTCAGCTAATTGGGCTGGAGGCAGGTAGTACACTGATCCTTCCTGGGCTGCGGCGGTCTAGAGCTCGAGCGGGTGGCTTTGCAACGGGGCCGAGCAGCGTTGTCGGGAAGAGGAGAGAGAGAGAAGGTGGAGCACACAGGGCGCGGCCGGTGCTACGAAGCCGGGCAGCGTACAGACCCGAGAAGAGGGAGGCAAGAGTCCCGCAGGGCTGTTCCGACGATGGGGAAATAATAAAAATTAAACACGCAGAAAGCCGCGAGGAGCTGCAGTTTGCCACGGGAACCGCGGAGAGCGGCGTTAGCAGCAGCGCGGGGGGAAGTGCGCGAAGACCATAGGGCGTCGCCATTAAGGCATAAAACGCCAGCAACAGCGCCATCTTGATCCAGCGGGGAAGAAGGCAAAGTGCGGGAGGCGCCATTTTGTTAAATCGGGGAAGCGCCATCTTAGATTTCCAAGATGCCGAAGACTGGCAATATCACTGCCTTCGATAATGTAATAGAAGACTGGACCACGTACGTGGAAAGAGTCGAGGTATATTGCGAGGCAAACGAAGTAGCCGATGAGAAAAAGGCATCGGTACTGCTAAACTTAATGGGTGCAAGAACGTACGGCCTATTGCGGGACCTGATTACTCCAGCCAAACCGAAGGCGAAGAGTTTTAACGAAATTGTTGCTATCCTACAGGAACATCTAAATCCTACACCGCTGCTGATAGCAGAAAGATTTAAATTCCACAGGAGAAATCAGCATAAAGATGAGAGCAATGCTGATTACCTTACGGAACTACACAAGCTATCAAAGAACTGCCAGTTCGGAGCAGGACTGGCAGATACCTTACGGGACAAATTTGTCTGTGGACTCCTGAGTGAAGGAACCCAGAAGAGGTTACTCTCAGAGAAAGAGCTGGCGCTAGATAAGGCTTTCAGCGTGGCAGTATCGTACAAAGCAGCAGCAAGGGGAGCTGCGGAAATACAGCAAAAGCCACAGGAATACGGCACCCACGAAATGACACGGGGATTTGCAAAATGTTATCGCTGCGGCAGAACAACCCATGACCAGAAGGACTGCTGGTCCAAGGACAAAATATGCAGGCAATGCGGAAAGATGGGACACATTGCACGAGTTTGCAGGTCTGGGAAGAAGACCAACGACAACAAAAAGGCTACTAAGGAACCGTACATGAAAGTACAAAAGATGACGGACAGTAGTTCCGAAGACCAGATGAGCAATAGTGAATCCGGGAACAAGAGACTAAGCTGTCTCAAACTTCACAACGTAATCGCAAAAGAGGATCACCGAACCATTTGGGTCACCCTCACGATAGTAGGGTCCCAAGTCAAAATGGAATTGGATACAGGATCAGCTCTAACCGTCATGAATCGAGGAGACTATGAGCGGTTATTCTCACACATACCCTTGAAAGAGACATCCATTGTCTTGAAGACGTATACGGGGCAAAAAGTATACACCAGAGGAAAAATAAGGGTGCCTGTCGAATACAACGGCAAGGAAATACAGAAATTGTATCTGTACATACTGCAAGATGGTGGACCACCGTTATTGGGACGTGAATGGATCAGAAAGATAAGTTTAGACTGGCACTCCATTCAGGCACTGACGGTGGCTGGTAAAAAGGATGACGATGTCACTCCTGGACGATTGTCAACAATCTTAGCTAACGCCAAAGAGGTATTTCAACAAGAACTGGGAACTCTTAAAGGCGTAACCGCCTCGATAAAAATAGAAGAGAATGCAATTCCCAAGTTTTTCAAAGCAAGACCGGTACCATATGCAATTCGCCCAGCCGTCGAGGCAGAGCTGGAGAATCTGGAGAATGCAGGCGTGTTATCTAAAGTAGACTGGAGCAAGTGGGCGACACCCATCGTTCCTGTCATGAAGAAAACGTTAAACAATAAGTCTGAGGAGCCAAGGAAGGTTCGCATCTGTGGGGACTTCAAGGTGATGGTGAACCCAGTCCTTCACACAGTACAATATCCTCTTCCAAGGATAGAAGATATCTTCACCTCACTATCTGGAGGGAAGCGTTTCACAAAAATTGACCTAGCATAAGCATATTTGCAGATGGAGGTTGAAGAATCCTCTAGGAAGTATCTCACGATAAACACTCACAAAGGTCTTTATCAGTATAATCGACTGGTATTCGGAGTAGCATCAGCTCCGGCGATATGGCAAAGAGCGATGGAACAAGTCCTGCAAGGAATTCCGGGGACTCAGTGTTACTTGGATGACATCCTAGTGACAGGTGAAGATGACAGTGAACACCTTGCCAACCTAGAGCAGGTGCTCACTAGACTACGTGAACATGGGCTACGGGCCAATCGCCCCAAGTGCGAGTTTTTTAAGAAGCAGATATCGTATTGTGGCCACGTGATTGATGAAGAGGGGTTACATAAGTCCCCTGACAAAATTGAAGCGGTAGTTAAGGCTCCAACGCCTAAAAATGTGTCGCAACTGAGGTCATTCCTCGGATTGGTGAATTACTACCATAAGTTTTTGCCGAATTTGTCCACAATTCTGCACCCACTGAACGCCCTACTACAAACGGGAGTAGCATGGAAATGGAGCGATGAATGTAAGCGGGCCTTTCAGAAGAGTAAGGACCTAATCACTTCAAGAGAAGTATTGGCTCACTACAACCCATCACTACCGATCAGACTGGCGTGTGATGCGTCTCCCTACGGTATTGGGGCGGTACTGTCACATAAATTCCTTGATGGTTCAGAGAGACCAATAGCTTTTGCGTCACGCTCGTTAACTTCAGCCGAGCGTAACTACGCCCAGATTGACAGAGAGGCCCTCAGCCTGGCGTGGGGGGTGAAGAAGTTCTATCACTACCTGCACGGTCAGAAATTTACTCTACTTACTGATCATCAACCCCTTGTCTCCATTTTCAACCCTCAGAAGGGCGTACCGATAATGACAGCACAACGGCTACAGAGGTGGTCCCTTTTCCTAGGGGCACACCAATATGACATCGAGTACAAAGGAACTAAACAGCATGGGAATGCTGATGGATTGTCGCCCCTACCGTTGCCGATGGCGGAAGAAGAACTTGCAGTGGATCCAGTGGAGATATTCCACTCGACCATAGTCAAATGTCTCCCTGTGACGAATGCAAACATAGAAAAGGAAACACGAAATGACCCGACGCTCTCCTGGGCCTATGATTTAATGGTGAAGGGATGGCCAGCACATGGCGAACCACTGGTGCCAGCATTCTCGCCGAGAAGAGAACAGCTGTCAGTGTGCAGAGGAACATTGATGTGTGGATCCAGAGTAGTAATTCCACCCAAATTGAAGGATAGAGTGCTCAATGAGCTTCATGAGGGTCATCTGGGAGGGGTAAAAATGAAGAACTTAGCCAGGGCGTTTGTGTGGTGGCCGGGAATCGATAGAGAAATCGAAGAGATGACCAAGAGCTGTACAGGATGCCAGAAAGTCCAAAACGCCCCATCACAAGCCCCTCTACATCCATGGGAGTGGCCCTCATCTCCATGGCAAAGGGTGCACATTGATTTTGCTGGTCCATTTATGGACTCGATGTTTTTAATTGCGATGGATGCACATTCAAAGTGGCCAGAGGTAATAAAAATGTCCTCAACCACCACAGAAAAAACTATCACAGTCTTACGAACCATATTCGCCAGGAATGGGCTGCCTGAACAGATTTGCTCCGACAATGGACCACAGTTTGTGTCTGAAGAGTTCCGGAGGTTTTTAAAGAACAATGGTGTTAAGCATTACACATCCGCCCCATATCATCCAGCCACTAATGGATTGGCCGAGAGGTTCGTTCAAACATTCAAGAAGGCTATCAAGGCAATGTGTAATGAAGATATACCCCTACAGCACAAGGTGGATAACTTCTTGTTTGCCTACCGGAATGCGACACATGCGGTTACCAACCAAACTCCAGCCATGATGTTCTTCAATCGAAGACTACGATGCCGCTTGGATTTGGTTAAGCCAAACATCAGAAGAGATGTGGAGAACAGGCAGTTTCAGAATATGAATGAAAGGCCGACCAGGAGTTTTAAGATAGGTCAACCAGTTTTGGCCCGGCACAGAGAAATGTCAGCCAGGAATGATCTGTACACGGCAAGGACCTCTAATGTATACCGTGGACGTTGGAGAGAGCATTGTAAGACGCCATGCTGACCGGATTCTAGAGTCACTGGGAAACGTCAAATCCACACCACGATCTGATACACCTGGCGATGAAACCGAAGTACCAATTGCATCTACCGCAGAATCGGTGATATTGGAAGCAGACGAACCAAACAACGACATTGATCCCGACTCAACTTTGCCAGAAGAACCTGATACCCCAAAGAGGCGTTATCCAGACAGAATCAGGAAGCCTCCTCAAAGACTGAACTTATAATTGCTTAACTTCAACTAATGTGTCTAGCATCTGTAATTGTAAATATGTTATTTCATTGTTAATCGAATGTTATGTACTGTTTAGCTAAAAGGGGAGGAATTGTAGTGTATGTACTTTGCAGAAGGAACTATGGCCTAGAAATTGGGTTGGGGCGCCAAAGTGTCGCAAAAGTCGGCAGAGCGCAGGATTTAGCGCAGCGATCAGAGTGATACCGATCGCCAGAAATTCAGTTTCAGTGCCCCTCGAGGGAGACGGGGTGAGGCTCGAGGCGCTCCGCGTCCCTCTTAGGGCGCTGAAACTGATTATTGCAGCGCAACGTGCCGCAGCGCCACATGCTGCGGCACGGCACGCTGCGGTACTGCAGGCCTTCCTCCCACTGTTAAGGGGGAGGTGCCTGCAACAGTGCGATCCCCGATCGCGAGTGCCGGCAAATGAGCCCTGCACCAAGGAGAAGTGCCGGGCTCTCGGGAAACAGCCGGCAATGCCGCAGGGGGTGGGGTTAGGAGGCCGGGAACGGAGGTGCTGGCAGGCGGCCGCCGAAAAAGCGGCCGCCCCGCACCTCCACCTTAACTTGCGCCGCTGCCGGCACAGTAAGGCCCCATGAACCGGGCGTGGGTAGCGAGCGGTGCAACTGCGGCGTTCGCTACCAAATATCGCGAATGGGGCGCTGCGCACACCGATGACGTCATCGGTGGTGGCGCAGCGCAAATGCCTAACGCCACCATTAGCGCCCCTACTGAATGTCGCCGGAGACGCAACCAGTGGCGCTACAGCCACTGACTGCCTCTTTAGGCGCTAACAGGTGGCGCGACTCACCCAATTTCTCCCCCTATATTCTGCAGCCCCTGTATACTGCAGTACCAGTAGTGACCACCCCTGTATATAAGCCTGTGTAGTAACATTTGCATAGTAGTTCCAGGTTGCCTCCATTCAGTAAAGACCTGTTATAACCAACTCCTGCAGTCCGTGTCTCAATTATACACGGACATAATAGGTGCAAACAGAGGACAAATCTTTTCAAAACAGCACTAATTTGCATTTATATAGCGCCTTTAACATAATAAAACATCCTAAGGTGCTTCACAGGAGCGTTATCAGACAAAATTTGACACCAAGCCACATAAGGAGATATTAGGACAGAGATAAGTTTTAAGGCGTGTCTTAAAGGAGAGAGAGGTAGAGAGGCGGAGAGGTTTAGGGAGGGAATTCCAGAGCCTAGGGCCCAGGCAGCTGATGGTGGAGTATTGAAAATCGGGGATGCGCAAGAGGCCAGAATTGGGGGAGCACCGAGATCTCAGAGGTTTGTGGGGCTGGAGGAGGTTACAGAGATAGGGAGGGGCGAGGCCATGGAGGGATTTGAAAACAAGGATGAGAATTTTAATATCAAAACGAATGGTACTCCAGTACTTCAAAGGAATCAGTTTTTGGCAAAAGCTTTGGATGCAAGAGTCTTATCTTCCCTATTTTCCATGAAATAGCATCTGGCCCAGAAGCAAACAAAGAGGAACGATAAACTTAAAGTAGGTTAAAAAAATGTGAATTGCATCAGTTTCTGAATTCTTTTAATTTTCCTATTATGGCTTAAGGTGTTCCAGAGTCGCTAAGATATTTAGTTGCTTGAATAATTATAACTTTTAATATCTGCATGCTTTCATTTAATTAACTAAAGCCACAGGACAGTGAAAGTGTTTCAATATATTTTGTGCCAGGGAAGATATTCCTTTGGCTAGACAATAATAGGTGAGGGGGAAGTCAGTCAACTTTTGGGAAGGTACCAGCAATTACCTGATTTAAATCTTGAAACCTAATTTTGCTACAAACTATGGAAGTGAAACTTTTTTTCCTTCAAGTGAAGTTGGCACAAAAATAGGAAAATAAACAATTGGCTTTTGCCCCAAAGCCTTGCTATATATTCTTTCCTGCAGAGAAAATGGATTTTTGAATGCACAGATCAAAAGACAGGAAATACCTGCCATTGAACTTTTCTTTTGGTTCAGTTGTTCTCTGGATTAATCTTCCCAGTACATTCACTTCACACCCACCAACACTGGAAACTTCCATTTTATAACTGTAACCAACGCTGCCAAAGATTCATGAGTCATCTGGAAAACTGCTAATAACAGAGTAAAATGTTGTTTTTGTGGGTAATGAATCAGAATTCAGACTATGTGAGTGAGACATCGTGACTCATTATTTTACCATCTTGAGGGATTATGAAAGCCAGCAGAGAGGGAAAGGTTCCCATTGTAAGTTTTAAGTTTTGTCCCAAATTGCCCACTAAAGATAAGTTTTAAAAAACATTCCAGTGCATGCATTTTTGTATGATTTTGCTGTGATTCCTTCTTCATGTTACACCCTTAATGTTGTTTCCACGAACAATAATCTTACATGCTATTCATGTGATTCAGTGTTTCTCTTGAAAGAAAAAACCTTAAATAAAATGTTTAACTCTTAATTGTCTTACACGTCAATGGGGAGGATAAAATGTTATCATTAATTAACCATTGCGAGCATAAAATGGACATGTGCATCAGGATGTATTAGTATGATGGATGACATTCATAAATTAGCATATCTGAAATTGCCTCAATTATTGTTGAACTGCTAAAAGTAGACATGGATGAGAAAAGTTTAGTGTGTGAGGAATACAGAGGTTAATGTGAGCAGATGGTTTTGTGAATTATTGAGCCTGGGACTGCTGAAAGAATCTGTTTGACTATATGTCTGTGGTAATTTGTGTTCAAATTTCCTCACCCTCATTCCTGTGTCACAAGAACCTGTTAATCAAATCACTGTGTGATTAAAGACTTCAGGGCTGCAAAAGAAGTCTTTAAAACTTCTAAACAGTTATCCATATGGATAGAGAGGGTATTCAACCTTGTGTTAAAATAGATATTAAAGCACCACCTTGGGGAGGACTTCATGGCCATCAATCTGAATGTGTTGTGATGCCTTCAGCACCAATGTACTCAGACTGGAGTGCAAAGCAGTAACACCCTTGATATGCAGACGTAATCTAATTCTCATTACAAGTTTTATGTCAGTGCAAAGTGGTTTTGGCTTTGGACCAACACTAAATCTGTGCACGTGACATTTCTGCAGGATTTCACCCAATCTCCCGCTGCAACTTTGGCAGAAAATTAGTGGTAACCCCGGGGAAATGGTCATCATTTCTCCAGGGTTTCCTCTGAACCTTCACTGAAGTTATAGCACTACATCGTGAAAACCCCCGTGGAAATTCTACCCCACGGGGTGTAAATTAGACATCAAGGCCCAAACTGACTCTGCAGCGAAATGGAGTGAGTCTACCTCTTCCGGGAAATATTATTCCTCTTCAGTCTGGGGTACAGTCAAGCTCTGACTCTGTATTCAGGCTGTATTTACTCTGTAGCTGCAGCATCAATGTGAAGGGAAACTGCTTCCACTGACACTACAGTTGCATTGATGCTGCACCGTTAAGTATGCTGTATTGGCCGGGCAGGGAGGAGGTGGTTGCAGCTTCTGGATTCGCTTTCACCCATTTTACTCTATCACACAAAGTCACAATTACCTCCATTAACTCCTTTGTTAAAATAGCAGCCAGAGGAATTTCATACGAATGCATCAATATTGTTGTTACTAATATCACACAATGCGACTTCAACCCATAAATCTGGAAGAGTCCACAGGATCACAAATTTTACACATTCTATAAAAGTGCAGGCTGCATGTGTCAAATCACCTTCTCTCTTTCTGTGTATGTTCTTATGTAAATTTAAATGTGTTTGTATTTTAGAGGTTGCGCCTGAAGAAACAGGAGTAAAGTTGCAGGTTTTAAAATACCACAGCAGGGTCTTTTTGTGTTAAGTGGTGCCTTTTTTGGGGGCTAATGAGTGATATTTGAAACCAGAGCTTTGAATTCCTAGCCATCAGCCACACTCTCAAAATGGTTTTGATATTCCTGATACCGTCAGTATACGGGAAGTTTTAATAATAACATAAAGCAGTGAATCATGTGGATTAATAGCATTTCATCTATTCTACCTCATTTTTTAACATCCAGCAGTTAAACTCAGAATTGCTAAGAGGCAATTAAAGCAATAATTACTGGACTGGGTAGCAGGGAAGGAAGTGAGGATCAGCAACATTTCAAACATAAATTAAATACTGGTGACACTAAGGTCAACCTGAATTTGCTAGTAATCTCATCAAATCTCTCCTGCAAGAGGAAGAAGCATCAACGTTCACCAGACCTGTCCAGACCCACTTATTTGCTGTGTAATTTGGAGAATATAAAAGGAGTGATGGCAGTGTGGGAAGGGGAAGGCTCCACCTGTCCCTGCAATGTTGCAGAGGGAAAGCTGCATAAAGCTCTATCCATTTCAGCAGCTTTACAATCTGTCTTCATGGTTTTCATGGAAACAAAGTAAAAATCACACTGATCGCAATGCTTTGACTCTGGCAAGGACCGTACTAACGGACTTGGCTCTAACTTGCAGGAAATGCCTGAAGCTTTTTAGTCTCTGTGGACTATCCATGAAAGAAATATTTTCACAAACGCAAACTGTAGGAGTATGTCTCAACCATTTCTCAGATGTTGCTCAATACCCTTAAAGTGACATCACCCATAAACTTGTTACGTGACTTGTTCTGCCAAAACACAATCTTAATGATGAATTAAGCAGCAGGAAGACCAATGTGTCTACAGTAGATGTGAAACTCTCACATGGACAACACCTCAAACATAACATAAAAGTTGAATTGAATGCAGAGCATTTCTCAACTCCATAACCCGACCCACAACAGAAATTTTAATTACAGAAGAGACGATTACAAACTTAAATGAAGAACATACAACTGAACAACACCATTTTATTTCCAAAATAAAAGAGATGGAAGTTGAGTGATTAATGTTGACTACTTGGACTAAAAGTGTAGGAGGAGGAATCAGTGCTTGTATCCAGCACAGGAACAGAGTACACTGGAATATCAGCCGCAAAGCAACCTTGGGGAAATCTTCCAAGCTATAACTCAGAAGTGCATGGAAAATATTGGCAACAGAAGAAAAATTGTGCCAGCATCTGGTTAGGCCTCAGCTGGAGTATTGTGTTCAATTCTGGACACCACACTTCAGGAAGGATGTCAAGGCCTTGGAGAGGGTGCAGAGGAGATTTACTGGAATGGTACCAGGGATGAGGGACTTCAGTTATGTGGAGAGACTGGAGAAGCTGGGGTTGTTCTCCTTAGAGCAGAGAAGGTTAAGAGGAGATTTGATAGAGGTGTTCAAATTCATGAACGGTTTTGATAGAGTAAATAAGGAGAAACTGTTTCCAATGGCAGAAGGGTCAGTAACCAGAGGACACCGATTTAAGGTGATTGGCAAAAGAACGAGAGGCGACACAAGGAAAAGAAAATACACAACAAGTTGTGATCTGGAATGCACTGCCTGAACGTGTGGTGGAAGCAGATTCAATGGTAACTTTCAAAAGGGAATTGGATAAATACTTGAAGGGGAACAGAAATACAGGGCTAGGGGGAAAGAGCAGGGGAGTGGGACTAATTGAATAGTTCTTTCAAAGAGTCGGCACAGGCGCAATGGGCCAAATGGCCTCCTTCTGTGCTGTATCATTCTATGATTCTATCTCTTATTTAGTCAGTACCCAGTCCACTTCAATAGCATTCCCAGGAAACTTATTCCACAAATCTAAAAAAGTTCCATCTGACCTCTTGTCTTGCTTCGAACTTAATTTTTAAAACTGTGCCTTCAGTATTTGAATCTTTCAGTGAAATAACTGATTTTCTGGATCAACTTTGTCAATTCACTTCATAACTGCAAACTATGATTAGTCACCCAGAATCTCCTCTTTTTCAATGAAAATATGTCCAACTTCCTTAACCTTTCCATTTGACTTATATTCTTGATACAAGGAATCCTTCTTGTTTCTTGCATCTATACTCTCTTAAAAGCAAAAATGTCCTTTCTATGATTAGGTGACAGATCTGCACACATATGGAGTTTGACCTACACCTTGTATGGTAACAATATGACCTTTTGATTTGTACTCTGTGCCTTTGATAATACAAAACACAATAGCAGTGATAGGTTAATGTACAGTACTTTGGGTTAAGCATTAGTAAAAATGCTGGAACTGAAGGCTGCAAGTGAGTGAAGCTAAAAGTATGTTAAATGTTTGAAAGATTCTGACAATGAATCACTGCTCCCCCCAGAGGAATAGAAGGTAACTCACAAGTGACAAATCTTTATTCATCAGTATATTTATCATGTTGCACCACCGCCCGTGTTTTGCATTACCAGGGATAGAGTGCAGATCAAAAGATTGTATTGTTACTATGCAAGGTGAAGATTGAGCTCCCTGTTTATCTTGTACATTTTTAAAGGGAGTACATTAATTTGTAAATCAATGGAAACCAAATTGTGACGCCATTCCTTAGCACTCGGTAGCACCCAATAACAGCAACTCAGCTTGACACCAGGAACACAGCATCTGGAGGAAATCAAATTGGTGTCCCACTGTTCTGTGGGACAGGGCATTAGCACTCCGGCATACTATGGCCAATTTTAACCCTGCCTGCCTGGCAGAAACTGGCCACGTGACATACCCGCTGTAATCTCATTGCCTTCCCACATGTTGGAATATTAACTTATTCTTTTGAGCAGGTGAATGGGGCACTCACCGGAAGGCAGCATGTTCCTGCTTTAAATTAAATATGCCCAGTTAAATAGGGCTCATCCCTTCTTATTTTATGAAGTGTGCCTTTTTCCAATCCAGCATCCTTTTATTCTTAATTACCCATTCCTATTTTCAGGTTGAATCTATTATGTGTTCATTATTTCCCAACTGTTCTTCTACTTTCACATCAGTTATTTGCCCTACTTCATTTCCCAGTGCGAAATCAGGTAATGCTTCTTTTGTTGTTGGTCAAGAAACGTACTGATGTCAGAAGCAGTCATTGATTGGTAGCTTTTCTTACCTGTCTAGGTAACTGGGTTTTGATTGGTTTGCATTTAGCCAATGTCATTTTGAACCAAACAGTATGGTCAAGTTAATAGATGGTGGTTATATAATCTAACAATGGGTTGCCTTTAAAGAGGAGGTGGTTTGGGTGCAGTCAAGGTACATTCCCATGAGATGGAAAGATAGGGCAACCAAAGCCAGAGCTCCCTGGATGATGAAAGAAATAGTGAGTAAGATGAAGGAGAAAAAGGGGGCGTATGACAGGTGTCAGATTGAGAATACGAGTGAGAACCAGGCTGAATATAGAAAGTTCAGAGGGGAAGTGAAAACGGAAATAAGAGGGGCAAAGAGAGAGTATGAGAATAGATTGGCAGCTAACATAAAAGGGAGTCCAAAAGTCTTCTATAGGCATATAAATAGTAAATGGGTAGTAAAGGGAGGGGTGAGGCTGATTAGGGACCAAAATTGAGACCTATGCATGGAAGCAGAGGGCATGGCTGAGGTACTAAACGAGTACTTTGCAGTGGTCTTTACCAAGGAAGAAGATGCTGCCAAAGTCTTAGTGAAAGAGGAGGTAGTGGAGATATTGGATGGGATAAAAATTGATAGAGGATGTGGTGTATGTGCCTTTAAGAGCCCCCCGTGTACTGTAATGCCAGTAATGGCCACTCGGGCTATATAAGCCTGTATAGTGTCTTGTATCTGTTAGTTCACCTCCAGACTTTGTTCAGTAAACACCTGTGAAACCAACTCCTGCATTCCGTGTCTCCATTAACACACGGATACAACAGTGGCGACGAATTAGAAACAGACTTACCTGCAATTCGGCAGCACCTCAAGGAGATCGATTCCTCAGACGAAAGTCAAAGAAAAACAAGAAAGAACAAAAAACTGTGGTTTCACCAGCTAGCTGAGCTGGTGGCAGGTACTGCAATAATCCTTCCTGGGCGGCGGGCTGGGGCTCCATTGGCTGGCTCTGCAGCGGGGCCGAGCAGCGAAGGCGGAGGCAAACAGAGACAGAGGGTGGAGCACTCGGGAGACGGCCGGCGCTGCAAAGCAGGTCGGCATTCGGACCAAGCAGAGGGAGGGAAAAGTCCCAGAGAGTCCGGCGGGAACGAGTCTCCACCTATTAAAAATACCTATGTAAATAAAAACCGCGGAGAACAGCGTTGTCAGCAGCGGCAGGAAAGCGCGGGAGGCGCCATTTTTTTTCTGCGGGGAAGAAAGGAAAGCGCGGGAGGCGTCATGTTTTTTTAAGGATGCCTAAGACTGGCAATATTACTGCTTTCGATAGCGATATAGAGGATTGGACCACATATGTGGAAAGAGTGGAGGTATATTGCACAGCAAATGAAATAGAGGATGATAAAAAGGCATCAGTACTTCTAAATCTAATGGGCGCAAGGACATACGGGCTGTTACGAAACTTAATCACTCCAGCCAAACCGAAGGACAAGAATTTTAAGGAGATTGTTGATACCCTACAGGAGCATTTAAACCCAACACCGCTGCTGATAGCGGAACGATTCAAATTCTTCAGGAGGAATCAGCACAAGAATGAAAGTAACGCTGATTACCTCACCAAATTAAGAAAGCTATCAAAGCACTGCCAATTCGGGGCAGGACTGGCAGATTCTCTTCGAGACAAATTCGTCTGCGGTCTCCTAAGTGAAGGAACACAGAAAAGGCTACTTTCTGAGAAAGATTTGACACTGGACAAGGCTTTCAGTGTGGCTGTATCATACGAAGCAGCCGCAAGAGGAGCTGCAGAGATACAGCAAAAGCCACAGGACTTCGGCACCCATGAAATGACACAGGGTTTCGAGAGATGTTATCGCTGCGGCAGATCCACCCATGACCAGAGGGACTGCTGGTTCAAGGACAAAGCATGCAGGCAATGCGGAAAGATTGGACACATTGCATGTGTATGCCGATCTGGAAACAAAAAATCCACGGACAGGAAAAAAATCAATAACGAAAAGTACAGAAAGCTACAAATGATGACGGACAGTAGCTCCGAAGACCAGAAGAGCGATAGCGACTCCGGAAACAAGAGACTAAGCTGTCTCAAATTACATAATGTAATTGCCAAAGAAGATTACCAGACCATTTGGGTTACCCTCACGATAGCAGGGTACCCAATTAAAATGGAGCTCGATACAGGATCGGCTCTGACCGTCATAAGTCGACGGGATTACGAGCGGCTATTTCCGCATATACCTTTGAAAGACACATCCATTATCTTGAAAACATATACGGGGCAGAAAGTATACCCCAAAGGGTAAATAAGGGTGCCTGTTGTATACAACGGCAAGGAAATACAGAAGTTGTATTTATACGTTCTGCAAGATGGTGGGACGTGAATGGATCAGGAAGATACGTTTAGACTGGCACTCCATTCAGGCACTGACGGTGACCAGTAAGAAAAAAAATGATGATGATGTCATACCTGAACGATTAAAAGACATCTTGGCCAACGCCAAGGAAGTGTTTCAACAGGAACAAGGAACCTTGAAAGGCGTCACCGCCTCAATAAAAGTGGAAAATGCGGCAATTCCCAAGTTTTTTAAGGCAAGGCCGGTGCCATACGCAATTCGTCCAGCAGTCGAGGCAGAGCTGGAGAATTTGGAAAAGGCAGGCGTATTATCCAAGATAGATTGGAGTGAGTGGGCAACACCCATCGTCCCGGTCATGAAGAAAATGTTGAATAATGATAAATCTGAAGAACAGAGAAAAATTTGCATCTGTGGGGACTTCAAGGTGACTGTAAACCCGGTCCTTCACACGGTACAGTATCCTCTTCCGAGGATAGAAGATATTTTCGCCTCACTATCCGGAGGGAAACGTTTCACCAAAATTGACTTGGCACAGGCATATCTACAGATGGAGGTTGAGGAGGCCTCTAAAAAGTATCTCACGATAAATACACACAAAGGCCTGTACCAGTACAATCGACTGGTTTTCGGAGTAGCATCAGCTCCAGCTATCTGGCAAAGAGCTATGGAGCAAGTCCTCCAAGGGATTCCGGGGACTCAATGCTACCTAGACGACATCCTTGTAACAGGAGAAAACGACAACGAGCACCTTGCCAATTTGAAGCAGGTGCTCACTAGACTGAGAGAACGGGGCCTACGAGCAAATCGCCCCAAGTGCGAATTTTTACAGAAACAAATATCATATTGTGGCCACATAATTAACGAGGAACGGTTGCATAAGTCACCTGAAAAAATTGAAGCGGTCATAAAAGCCCCAGCACCTGAAAATGTCTCACAATTAAGGTCGTTCCTGGGATTGATAAATTACTATCATAAATTTTTACCGAACTTGTCAACTCTTCTGCATCCTCTTAACGAACTGCTACAAACAGGAGTAATTTGGAAATGGAGCGAAGACTGTAAACGTGCCGTCCATAAATGCAAAGGCTTGATCACGTCCAAGGAAGTTTTGGCTCATTACAACCCATCACTGCCAATCAGACTGGCGTGCGATGCATCCCCTTACGGCGTAGGCGCGGTATTATCGCATAGATTCCCTGATGGCTCGGAGCGGCCGATAGCTTTTGCGTCACGCTCATTGAACTCAGCTGAGCGTAACTATGCCCAGATCGACAGGGAAGCACTCAGCCTGGTATGGGGAGTGAAGAAATTCAACCATTACCTACACGGACAAAAATTTACCTTGTTGACTGACCATCAACCCCTCGTCTCCATATTCAACCCTAAAAAGGGTGTTCCCATTATGACAGCGCAAAGGCTACAGAGGTGGTCCCTTTTCCTAGGGGCACACCAATATGACATAGAATACAAAGGATCAAAACAGCATGGGAATGCTGACGGTTTATCGCGCCTACCATTGCCAACGGTAGAAGAGGCACCTACAGTGGACCCAGTGGAGATGTTCCACTCAACCATAGCGGAATGTCTACCAGTAACAAATTCTGCCATTGAAAAGGAAACGAGAAATGACCCGACTCTCTCACGAGTCTACGATTTAACGGTGAAGGGATGGCCAGCACATGGCGAACCACTGTTGCCAGCATTCTCGCAAAGAAGAGAACAGCTGTCAGTGTGCCGAGGAACCTTGATGTGTGGATCCAGAGTGGTGATTCCACCCAAACTCCAGGATAAAGTGCTAAAGGAGCTTCACGAGGGGCATCTGGGTGGAGTGAAAATGAAGAACCTAGCCAGAGCGTTTGTGTGGTGGCCAGGTATCGATGGAGACATCGAAGAAATGACCAAGAGCTGCCTAGGATGCCAGAAGGTCCAAAACGCCACACCACAAGCCCCTCTACACCCAGGGAGTGGCCCTCATCTCCATGGCAAAGGGTACACATCGACTTTGCTGGTCCATTTATGGACTCAATGTTCTTAATCGCGGTTGATGCACACTCCAAGTGGCCGGAGGTAATAAAGATGTCCTCCACCACCACGGAAAAAACCATCACAATATTAAGGACCATATTTGCCAGGAATGGGCTGCCTGAACAGATCTGTTCTGATAATGGACCGCAATTTGTGTCCGAAGAATTCAGGAAGTTCTTAAAAAACAATGGGGTTAAGCACTACACGTCCGCCCCATACCATCCCGCCACCAATGGATTGGCTGAAAGGTTTGTCCAGACCTTCAAGAAGGCCATAAAGGCCATGGGTAATGAAGACATAAATCTACAGCATAAGGTAGATAACTTCTTGTTTGCATACAGGAATGCAACACATGTGGTTACAAACCAAACTCCCGCCATGATGTTCTTCAATAGAAGCCTAAGATGCCGGCTGGATTTGATCAAGCCAAACATCAGAAGGGACGTGGAGAACCGGCAATTTCAAGGCATGAATGAAAGGCCAACTAGAACCTTCCAGATAGGTCAACAAGTTTTGGCCCGGGACTACCGTACCGAGAAATGGCAGCCTGGAACTATTTGCACACGACTAGGACCGCTGATGTATACCGTGGACATTGGAGCAAGCATAATAAGGCGCCATGCTGACCAGATCATAGAGTCATCCGAAAAGGGACAACCTACACCACAACTCTATACGCCTAATAATGAAGCAGAGATACCCATAGTATCTACCTCCGATCCGGTGATACTGGAACCAGATGAACCCGACACTGGCATTCAAGCCAAATCGACCTTGCCAAAAGAACCTACTACACCACCAAAAACTACTACACCACCGAGGCGTTATCCGGACCGAGTCAGGCAGCCTCCAGAGAGACTGACTTATAATTGATTAACTGCAGCAAATGTGTAGATTATTGTTCTTGTAACATGTTAATTAATGATTACTTAAAATGTTATGTACTGGTTGTCTAAAAGGGGAGGAATTGTGGTGTATGTGCCTTTAAGAGCCCCCTGTGTACTGTAATGCCGGTAATGGCCACTCGGGCTAGATAAGCCTGTATAGTGTCTTGTATCTGTTAGTTCACCTCCAGACTTTGTTCAGTAAACACCTGTGAAACCAACTCCTGCATTCCGTGTCTCCATTAACACACGGATACAACAGAGGAGGTACTAGAAAGGCTGGTTGTACTTAAAGTAGATAAGTCACCAGGACCTTGGATGCTGAGGGAAGTAAAGGTGGAAATTGCAGAGGTACTGGCCATAATCTTCCAACCATCCTTGGATATGGGGATGGTGCCAGAGGACTGGAGAATTGCTTCTTTGTTCAATAAAAGGCGTAAGGATAAACCCAGCAACTACAGGCCAGTCAGTTTAACCTCGGTAGTGGGGAAGCTTTTAGAAGCGATAATCCGGGACAAAATTAACAGTCACTTGGATAAGTGTGGATTAATTAAGGAAAGCCAGCATGGATTTGTTAAAGACAAATCATGTTTAACGAACTTGATGGAGTTTTTTGATACAGTAACAGAGAGGGTTGATGAGGTCAATGCGGTTGATGTGGTGTACATGGACTTCCAAAAGGCGTTTGATAAAGTGCCACATAATAGGCTTGCCAGCAAAATTGAAGCCCATAGACTAGAAGGAACAGTGGCAGCATGGCTACGAAATTGGCTAAGTGACAGGAAACAGAGAGTAGTGGTGAATGGTTGTTTATCGGACTGGAGGAAGGTACACAGTGTGGTTCCCCAGGGATCGGTACTAGGACCACTGCTTTTCTTGATATATATTAATGACTTAGGCTTGGGTGTACAGGGCACTATTTCAAAATTTGTGAATGACACAAAACTTGGAAGTATAGTGAACAGTGAGGAGGATAGTGATAGACTTCAAGAGGACATAGACAGGCAGAATGGGCGGACATGTGGCAGATGAAATTTAACGCAGAAAAGTGCAAAGTGATACATTTTGGTAGGAAGAACGAGGAAAGGCAATATAAACTAAAGGGTACAATTCTAAAGGAGGTGCATGAACAGAGAGACCTGGGAGTATGTGTGCACAAATTGTTGAAGGTGGCAGGGCAGGTTGAGAAAATGATTCAAAAAGCATACGGGATCCTGGGCTTCATAAATAGAGGCATAGAGCTGGATTTTGTCAGTGTGGGCGGGCTGGGGCATGTCAGTTGGAAATCGTGTCAGGACCCCAACTCCTAAGTGAAGTGGTGAAAAAGTGCGAATTTCCCCTAATTGGGCAATTGATTTCCTGCGGGTGGGAACGCCTGGCCCATTGTGTCTTTTCATACAGAAAGTCGCCTCCGATGACATCATCAATGCTGCTGGATTTCAGACCTGCAAGCAGCCTTGCTTCTTCTGGAGGCTGCAAAGGCTCTGCAAATTGTATGAAGGGGGAGTTGATTTCCCGACAATGTCCACGATCAAGCAAAAGTGTGCTCCTCGATTTGATGAGCTCTCCCTCCAAGCTCTGGTGCATGGAGCCAGCTGCAATAAGGAGGTGCTGTTCCCTTCCTCAAGGAGAAAAAAGTCACCCCAGCAGACAAAAGCTGTGTGACTACAAGTGGCCCAGGAGGTCAACTCCATTTCGCTAAGCCGCAGAACCTGGCTACAATGCAGGAAGAGGTTTCATGATCTTCTCCGCACAGGAAAAGTGAGTATGACTTTCCCATCACCCTCAATCTGATCCCCATTGCCTATCCTCACCAGCACTCTGCTTTGCCAACCTCTTCCTCCACATCCCACTTGACACTTACATGCCTGCACCCTTACCCATTCCCTCTCTCTCTAAGATCACATTCACTTATCTATTCGACCATGCAGCCCTCGCACTCCCTATCACTGTGATGCCATGACAGCAACAACTTTTAACACACAGGGAGGGTCCTTTGTATCCTTCTAAATATCTATGCTATGGATTCTCTACACTCACTCCTTCATTCTCACTCAAACTACACTTGTGTCCCTCATTGCAGGAAAAGATAGCCCACAATAAGAGGGAAAGAGCCATGACAGGAGGAGGGCCACCCTTAGTAGCCCAGATAATGCACAAGTAGTCACAAGGGTAGTCACTTGGGTGTCATGTTATGTTTATTTTTGAAAAGCTATCAGTTGCTTGTTGTGATAAAAATTTCTGCTGGCAAACTGTTGAAGTTGTGGCCTGTGTCATTTTGTGAATGGGACTTCCACATTGAAGTATTGAAGACTTGTGCTCCAGAACTAGCTGCGCCCCTAGCCAAGCTGTTCCAGTACAGCTACAACACTGGCATCTACCCGGCAATGTGGAAAATTGCCCCAAGTATGTCCTGTCTACAAAAAGCAGGACAAATCCGACCCGGCCAATTACCGTCCCATCAGTCTACTCTCAATCATCA
Source organism: Somniosus microcephalus (assembly GCF_052327205.1). Lineage (NCBI taxonomy): Eukaryota > Metazoa > Chordata > Chondrichthyes > Squaliformes > Somniosidae > Somniosus > Somniosus microcephalus. The sequence continues at coordinate 281,814,961 of NC_140989.1, read as the reverse complement.
GCAAAGTGATGGAAGGTGTCGTCGACAGTGCTATCAAGCGGCACTTACTCAGCAATAACCTGCTAACTGACGTCCAGTTTGGGTTCCGCCAGGGCCACTCAGCTCCTGACCTCATTACAGCCTTGGTCCAAACATGGACAAAAGAGCTGAACTCAAGAGGTGAGGTGAGAGTGACTGCCCTTGACATCAAAGCAGCATTTGATCGAGTGTGGCATCAAGGAGCCCTAGCAAAACTGAAGTCAATGGGAATCAAGGGGAAAACTCTCCATTGTTTGGAATCATACCTAGCATAAAGGAAGTTGGCTGTGGTTGTTGGAGGTCATTCATCTCAATCACATGACATCACTGCAGGAGTTCCTCAGGGCAGTGTCCTAGGCCCAACCATCTTCAGCTGTTTCATCAATGACCTTCCCTCCATCATAAGGTCAGAAGTGGGGATGTTCGCTGATGATTGTTCAGCACCATTCGAGACTCGTCAGATACTGACGCAGTCCGTGTCCATATGCAGCAAGACCTGGACAACATTCAGACTTGGGCTGACAAGTGGCAAGTAACGTTCGCACCACACAAGTGCCAGGCAATGACCATCTCCAACAAGCGAGACTCTAACCATCTCCCCTTGACATTCAATGGCATTACCATCGCTGAATCCCCCACTATCAGCATCCTGGGGGTTACCATTGATCAGAAACTGAACTGGACCAGCCATATAAATACTGTGGCTACAAGAGCAGGCCAGAGGCTGGGAATTCTGCGGCGAGTGTCTCACCTCCTGACTCCCCAAAGCCTTTCCACCATCTACAAGGCACAAGTCAGGAGTGTGATGGAATACTCTCCACTTACCTGGATGAGTGCAGCTCCAACAACACTCAAGAAGCTCGACACCATTCAGGATAAAGCAGCCCGCTTGATTGGCACTCCATCCACCACCTTCAACATTCACTCCCTCCACCACCGGCGCACTGTGGCTGCAGTGTGTACCATCTACAAGATGCAGTGCAGCAACTCGCCAAAGCTCCTTCAACAGCACCTTCCAAACCCGCGACCTCTACCACTTAGGAGGACAAGGGCAGCAGACGCATGGGAACATCACCACCTACAAGTTCCCCTCCAAGCCACACACCATCCTGACTTGGACCTGTATCGCCGTTCCTTCACTGTCGCTGGGCCAAAATCCTGGAACTCCCTTCCTAACAGCATTGTGGGTGTACCTACACCATATGGACTGCAGCGGTTCAAGAAGGCGGCTCACCACCATCTTCTCAAGGGCAATTAGGGATGGGCACTAAATGCAGGCCTAGCCAGTGATGCCCACATCCCATCAATGAATTAAAAAATTTTTTTTTAAAGGCTTAGGGTGACTTGCAATTGTCATTATGGTGGTCATAGTGATAGGAATCCACAGGTTCTTGGCCATTGTTGATGCTCTGGTAAGAAGCTGCAAGGCAAAAGTGCTTGAATGTCTAGGCTAAGCAAATCTGGCCAAGATGAGTGCGTCCCTTGCATCCCGGGCAGCAATGTGCTCGCATGCTGCTGCTGCTGGTTGATGCGCCTCTGCAAGCTGTTCGTTGTCTCCTCCTCCTCCTCCTCCTCATCTGAGGAGGCTATGTGATGAGCCACTTGTTCCTCAGGCATCTGCAAGCCATGACGCTGTGCCATGTTGTGAAATGCACAGCAAACCACGACGATTCTGGAGACCCTGGCTGCTGACTACTGCAGGGCTCCACCTGGCCTATCAAGGCATCTGAAGCGCATCTTCAGCAAGCCGATGGTTTGCTCGATTATGGATCTGGTGGAAATGTGGCTGGAGTTGTAGCGCTCCTCAGCATCGTTGGATGGGTTCCTCAACGGCATCATTAGCCATGTCTTCAGGGGATAGCCCTTGTCTCCATGTAGCCATCCGAAAATTTGGTCTGGTGGACTGAAGAGCGGAGGCACACTAGACTGGCGCAGAATGAAGGAGTCATGGCAACTGCCAGGGTACTTGGCGCAAACATGCAAAATTTCCTTCTTGTGGTCACACATCAGCTGTACGTTGAGGGAGTGGAAACCCTTGAGGTTGACAAAAATACCTGGATTGTGATGGGGTGCCTTAAGGGCCACATGTGTGCAGTCTACGACGCCCTGCACTCTTGGAAAGTCTGCCAGATTGTCAAACCCAACCGCACGTGCAGTTACACTGGCTTGATCCTTGCAGAAATTGATGTAATTCTGCGCGATGGCAAAGAGGGCATCGGTTACCTGTGTGATGCAAGTGTGTGCGGCCGCCTGGGAGACGCCACTGATGTCTGCTGCTGATCCCTGGAAGGAGCCTGAAGCAAAAAAGTTGAGTGCAGTGGTGACTTTGATGGCCACTGGTAAGGGTTGTCCACCTGGTCCTCTGGGCTCCAGGTCTTGCTGCAGCATTGCACAGATGTCACCCACTACCTCTCGCGAAAGTCTGAGCCTCCTTCGGCACTGCTGCTCAGTCATGTTTAGGTAGCTCATCCTCTGTCTATAGACCCTGTTTTGGGGGTATCTCCTGCACCGACGTGCTTCCATGCGCTGGCGCCTTCTGGCCTGTGCAGCTTCAGGTGGGTGAGCAGCAGCTTGGAGCTCCTGCTGTTGTTGCTGCTGCTGTTGGTGCTGCTGTTGTTCAGGGTTCTGCTGCTGCCACGGCTGGTCTTCATCTGAATCTGATGTCCAGGAGGAAAGGAAATAAATGGTTCCCATTCTTCAGGTCTATACCTCAGTTGAGGAAGCACTCATTCAAGGTGCAGAGAGGGGTTTCCCAGGAGGTCACACTGGAGATGGGTGTTGTATTGATTTCTTTGTGGGTTCAATGACGAGACATTTATGAAAGAGAATGTCTTTTAATCTAAAGTCTGTTCAACTCTTTATACAGCATTTCAGGAGACACCATGCTAGTGATCCATCTAGAATGAAATCGAAACTAAACTAAACTGCCTTGCTTGTCTCTGTCACATGCCCTCTGCTGGTCAGGCACAAGCAATCAATACATGCAAACATGCTGGTAAGGCATCATAATCGAACAGGCAAATACCATCTCTATTTGCTGATATCATTACATCTCCTTTTCTTAAAACAAAAGTATTTTACTTTTAACTAACAACATGTTTTCTTTGTATTAATCTGCATTTTAACTATAACACTTAATGAACTTACATTATCATTATCATGATCAAGGTTTTTTAACCTTGCTTTGTGTGTTCACATGAAATATGTCAATACACTAGAACTTGAAGAAAGAATAAGATAACATTACTTCCTTCTATAACAATAGTCCTTAAATTTGCTCAATGAGTCTCTCAGGAGGCTTCACGTGTCTTGAGGATTTTCTGATTGATTGTCCTTGAATCTGAGTTGTTGCCTCAGATGATGGTTTCTCAGCTGTGTGATCAGGTTGTTCAACAGTATCAGTCTCTTGACCTGCTGTGGCTGGTCCCATGAGAAGATCTCGACGATTTCTTCTCAGAACAGCACCCTCATCTGTCTGAATGGTGTATGATCTTGGTTGAACTTCACTCAGGACAGTTCCCTTCTGAGTCCATGTGTTTGTTTTGTTTTTCAACCTTACTTGGTCACCAGTGTGGAGTTCAGGTAGGTTTTGTGTTCCTCTGTCATAGTAGTACTTTTGCTTTTCTTTCTGTTGTTCTTTGAACTTCCTCACTTTCTCCCCCTCTTTTGTTTTCAGGAGGTTCTCCGGGATGGGTAGGTTTGACCTTAGCCGACGTCCCATAAGGAGTTGGGCTGGTGACATACCACACTCGAGCGGCGTTGTGCGGTATACAAGCATGCTCTGGTAGAAGTCAGTTCCACTGTCGTTTGCCTTGTACATCAGTCTTTTCACTGTGTTTGCGGGCTCTCCTGGGTCAACAGCTCTGGACAACGTGTCTGCTGTATACATCAGCTTACCCGGTGTGTACGCAACATTCAGTTCATCATAGACTGTCTCTCCTTTGCTTTCCACAACGAGGACTCTCTTTACCAGGTTCAGTCTGTCACAGGCTTTTAAACCTAGTATGGCTTGCACATCCTTTGGCACCACGATTAATGCTCGCGTGTGCTCTCTGTCCTTGTGTGTCACTTTGACAATGCATCTTCCTTTCACTGGTATATCAGTACCTGAGAATCCTGTCACTTTCACTTTTATTCCATGTATCTTTGGTCTGGGTCTAATTTTCGTAAAATCAGTCTCTGATATCACATTAACTTGTGCTCCAGTATCCAATTTAAATGGAATGTGTATGTCATTCACTTTTAGTGTCAACATCCAGTCTCTTTCTTCTTTTTTGTTTTCAGACACAACATCCACATTGAACTCCTCTATCCCGCTTTCATCTACTGCATGGACCTTGGTTTGTTGCGCTTGGTTCTTACAGCAACGGGCATAATGGTTGTTCTTGTTGCAACTATTCCTTTTTTTACCATATGCTGGACACTTTCTTGGTGGATGCTGTGTACCGCATCGACTACATGACTTTCGATTGTCCCTTTCATTTTCGTTCGCTGGCCACGCCTCTTTTTTCACATTGGCGCTCTTTTTGTTAAACGGTTTGTATCCATTCATTCTCACTGCATCCACGTTGCAGCTATTGTCACTGAACAGCTCCTTTGCCTGCAACTTCACAGTCTCTGTAGCCCTACACAGTGCTATGGCTTTTCCCAGGTCTAGATCTTGCTCTCTTAGCAGTCTTTCCCTTAGACCATTATCTGGAATACCACACACCAGTCTGTCTTTTATCAGCGAGTCTGTCAGTCCCCCAAATTCACATGATTTGCTTCTGTTTCTCAGTTCAGTCACATACTGATCAATAGTCTCACCCATTTTCTGTACACATGTGAAAAATCTGTGCCTCTCAAATGTCACGTTACGTTTAGGTATGCAGTAGGCCTCAAACTGTTCCATTATTTTATCTAGCTTCATTTTGTCTCCATCATCAGCGAATGTGAAGTTATTATACACCTCCAGCGCTTCATCACCCACGACATGTAAGAACAGTGACGCTTTCATTTTATCACCTTTCTCGTCAGCTCCGATTGCTGATAAATACAACCCCAAACGTTGTTTGAACCTCCTCCAATTTTCAGCCACATTACCTGTCAACTGAAGCGTCGCCGGTGGGAGTAAACCTTCCATTTTTCACTTCGTTAGCTATTCTCTACTGGTAAGTAACGATGTTCTCTTTTGGCTTGCTAATTTGTGGAGAGCTGATTTAACTTCAGATTTTTTCTCTTCATCTCTTTCAATCACTTCTGACACCATATATTGATTTCTTTGTGGGTTCAATGACGAGACATTTATGAAAGAGAATGTCTTTTAATCTAAAGTCTGTTCAACTCTTTATACAGCATTTCAGGAGACACCATGCTAGTGATCCATCTAGAACGAAACCGAAACTAAACTAAACTGCCTTGCTTGTCTCTGTCACATGCCCTCTGCTGGTCAGGCACAAGCAATCAATACATGCAAACGTGCTGGTAAGGCATCATAATCGAACAGGCAAATACCATCTCTATTTGCTGATATCATTACAGGTGTCAGGCTCCAAACTTCCACAACAATGAGTAGGCCTGCTAAAAGTTCCCCCAGACCTGAGACAACAAAGTTCTGCCACCTGCAAATGAAGATTGCTGAAATCTCCTTTTTAATGGTGGAGCTGCAGCTGTTAGTAAGCAATCCACTTGTGATGCCGCCAGGATTCACTGGCGTGTTCCAGAGGAGATGTGCAGCTCATGGGAAAAGTGTTAAAATCAGAAAAGCTTCTCAAAATGGGATTATAGAGGCAATTCAGTGGTTGTTAAGGGCCTATCCCGCCTCTTGCAGGCAGGATGGAAAGCGGGTCAGAAAACACACATTTGGGAAAATTGCTCGGAGGTGGGATGGAGGCGGATCGGGCCCACCCGCCATTTTTTGCGATTTTTACCACCTCACACGCCTCCAATCCCGCTTCCTTGGGCCTGGCAAAATTGAGCCCATAGAGTACAAAAGCAAGGAAGTTATGATGAACGGTTATAAAACACTGGTTCGTCCTCAACTGGAGTACAGGAAACTTTTTTTTATCCGGCACCGACGGGACCGACGTGGTGCCGGTTCATCAAAAATTCCGGATAACCGAAAGCTATAGTAAAAGATACGGAGAGCTGAGAGCTCCGTATAAAGCAACAAACCCTGTTGAGTGCAGAACAATGGCCACAAGTTCCAAGCATCTCTGTAGCTTAGCAACAGCTGCAGCCACACCCTTGCACAGCAACAGATCGAGGAAGGCAAGTACAATATGAAGTAAAACTTACCTGAACCTACTCCTGAATTTTGCCGGTTAACCGAGATTTCCAGTTATTTAGGTGCCGGTAAATCGAAAGTTTCCTGTATTGTGTTCAATTCTGGGCACCACACTTTAGAAAGGATGTGAAGGCATTAGAGAGGGTGCAGAAAAGATTTACAAGAATGGTTCCAGGGATGAGGGACTTCAGTTACGTGGATAGACTGGAGAAGCTGGGGTTGTTCTCCTTAGAGTAGAGAAGGTTGAGAAGAGATTTGATAAAGGTGTTCAAAATCATGAGGGGTCTAGACAAAGTAGATAGAGAAAAACTATTCCCAATGGAGAAAGGGCCGAGGACCAGAGAACACAGATTTAAGGTGACTGGCAGAAGAACCAAAGGCAACATGAGGAAAAACTTTTTTACGCAGCGAGTGGTTATGATCTGGAATGCACTGCCTGAAAGGGTGGTGGAGGCAGATTCAATCGTGGCTTTTAAAAGGGAATTGGGAAAGTACCTGAAGGAAAAAAAATTGCAGGGCTATGGGGAAAGGGCGGGGTAGTGGGACTACCTGAAATGCTCTTGCAGAGAGTTGGCACGGGCTCGACGGGCTGATTGGCCTCCTTCTGTGCTGTAACCATTCTATGATTCTATCATTCTATGTGAGCCAGTCTCAAATCTTTTGCCCTACATACACTTCTGAGATGTGTCACTTTAAAATGTGACACCGCTGAGAGGTGTGATGCTGTGGATACTCATCGGATGCAAGACTTTTAAATAAATAGATCAATAAAACATGATCTACTTAATTTCCAGATAGACTCCTTTTGGCTGACCTTGCCAAATGCACAATGTCAAAACTGTACACTTGTGCTTTTGATGAACAAGCCAGTTGATGAGAGGAGGTGTTTATGTGTTAAATTGTGATACTGCAGGATATAAATACTTCCGCTAACTCATCTCCCTCGACCATAAACCCAGTCTACAATCAGATTGACTTACCTAACACATTTTTAATGCAATTTAATGTGGATCTGTGCCTGCTATTTTGTGTGCAATGAGTTCTGATCTTTGGTGCCAGGGAGTTGCTGAGTGGGGGCCAGGCACTTACCCAATGGGGGGGAATGAGAGAGAGTTAAAGGTTTAGGGGCCAGTTACATCAAGCCACTCTCATGTCTCCTAGCAACTAGATACAGATGCGAGGAGAAAGTTACTTCCTCATCCTGTTGGCAGACCTAGAAGATAGGAAGGGAAAAAACTGGATTGAATTTACAAAAATAAAATTTAACGCATAGCTCTGACATTGTGTGTGTCCCTTGTTCTCCTCCCTCCCTCCCAAGGTGCTGCATTTCCCATTTTACTCCTGTGCCCTTGTCCATTTTTTGTACATTGCCTGCTATTTCTAACTATAGGACATTACAAATGTCAATCAAATAAAACAGTGATATGTCTTGTTATTTATCTGTCTTTCACATTAGGTCTCCAGCCAATGAACTGGATTATATTTCAAGGATATAGCTAATTTGATTTTGATTTGATTTGAAAATAGCAACTGATTGCAAATAGAACTGGAAAGCAAACTCCTCCTGTATTTGATACAGGATTTCTGAGAGGCCCAATGCACACATCACCCTTTGAACCACTTTTCTGCCCTTTGCTTTGCTATATTAGTATTCAGATTAGTTTCAGGGTCATTCTAAACATCTAGGATAATGGAACTAAATTTCCATAGGGATTCTCCGCACATCCACCGTACCTTCGGTTGAAAAGCTATGGAAAACCAGGAAAACCGGTAAAGAGGGTTGCCTTGATTGACATTCCAGGGCATCCTCCCCAGAGGACAGCAGTGCAGCATACCTGGAAACAGATGCTTGCATGACCTGGAAACAAATGCAGAAGACAATGCCAAACCTTAAGGAAGCTGCCAAGATAATGAAAGACAATGGCACCATTTAACCAAATGCGTATGTTGCAAAATGTTGCCTGTCAACCTATTCCACATTAACTGCTGTCCCACGCCAAACCCTTACAGAACTTCACACTCTCTCATTATTAATCATACATTTCTCTATATTGCAGCACAACTCACATTCAAGCTGCAACTTGTGATTAAAGGCTATGCTACATTGAAATATTCAAAGGGTTCACAAGTCAAATCATTCCAACACAATGTAACCAAATGATGAGTCGATACACCAGATGGACTGAAGGTTGGCCAAGTGGCTGTCACTGTGCATGTGCTTCTTCAACTTGCAACATCTCAAGAGTACTCCTCTGCTCGCACAACAGGATGACACATGAAGTGGAGGAGGGCTCAGAAGTTACAAGCCCTAGACCCTAGATTCGCCTGGAGAAGACCACCCTGGACATCCTTACACATAACAGTATAAACGGATTAGGGCACGATAAAGCTTTAGGCCTACCTCAATCTGAGGGGCATCACTAACCAGATCTTGTGTTACACTCATTCCCACACACTTATATACATTACAACACACAGTTAGCATCTTGTAATGCGAGCTCAGTTTTAAGGAGTGTCCTGCAGCCAGTATTATAAAATGTGCTTCTTTTTTAATATTGTTAAGCAGTTTGTGGTGGTTCGAAACCAACTCCCATCATCAATTGACTTGCTGAGGGCACTGGCGTAAAGTCCACTCAGAAATTCATGTGCGGGGAGGCAGTGGGTGAGATCATGGACTATAATATTTCCTGGTTCCCACATATCTGACCAATGCAGGCAGGAATGGTCCCACAGATTGAAACTTCTAGCCTGTGTCAGAAACACTACCCATATCAAATATATGCTGGGATTTCCCTTTGGGGGGTGGGTGTTGTTGTATCTGTGTATAATAAGACACAGACTGCAGGAGAAACGGTACAACAGGTGTTTACTCAACGTGGCTCACACTGGAACTGATCTGTACAGATTACTACTCAGTGCTATATACAGGTGTGGTCACTGCCGGTACTGCAGTATACATGAGCTGTAAAAGATAGTTCCCCCCTTAAAGGTATATACATTACAATTCCTCCCCTTTTAGATTAACAGTACCATAACACTCATTTAACAATTAAATATCAAACTAATTACAATTAACACTTTTAACATGCAACATTAGCTGAAAATAGTCTATTTATATATTCAGTCTTTGGGGAGGCTTCCTGATCCTTTCTGGATAGCGCCTTTCCCGAGTGTCTTGCTCTTGGTGCGGAGGCGATTCTGGCCCCCTGTCGTCAGTTGGTTCATCAGCTTCCGATGCTACTGTTTCTGGGGTAGATGCGACCTGTACATCGGGTTCATCACCAGGTACGCATGGGCGAGGCATGGGGTTGACTTGTTCCTGTGACTCTAGGATCTGGTCAGCATGGCATCTCACGATGCTCTCCCCAACGTCCACTGTGTACATCAGTGGCCCCTGCCGTGTGCATATCGCTCCTGGCTGCCATTTTTCTGTTCGGTAGTCGTGGGCCAAGACTGGTTACCCTACATTGAAGCTCCTTGTTGGCTTCTCATGGATGTGCTGGAATTGCTTACTCTCAACATCTCTTCGTACGTTTGGTCTGAGCAAATCCAGGCGAGATCTTAACCTTCGGTTAAAGAACATCATGGCTGGGGTCTGGTTGGTGACTGCATGTGTCGCATTCCAGTAGGCGAACAGGAAATTGTCCACCTTGTGCTGCAGCAGAATGTTGTCATTGTACATAGCCTTTATTGCCTTCTTAAAGGTTTGTACGAACCTCTCAGCCAATCCATTTGTGGCTGGATGATACGGGGCGGATGTGTAATGCCTTACCCCATTCTTTTTCAAGAACTTCCGGAACTCTTCGGACACAAACTGTGGTCCATTGTCGGAGCAAATCTGTTCTGGCAAGCCATTCCTGGCAAAAATGGTCTGTAGGACTGCAATAGTTTTCTCCGTGGTGGTGGAGGACATTTTGATGACCTCAGGCCATTTCGAGTGCGCATCCACGGCTATTAAAAACATTGAGTCCATGAATGGACCAGCAAAATCAATATGCACCCGTTGCCATGGAGATGAGGGCCACTCCCATGGGTGTAGAGGGGCCTGTGGTGGTGCATTTTGGATTTTCTGGCATCCTGAGCAGCTCTTGGTCAGGTCCTCGATTTGTTTATCGATTCCCGGCCACCACACATAAGCCCTGGCTAGGCTTTTCATTTTTACCCCTCCCAGATGACCCTCATGAAGCTCATTGAGCACTCTATCCCTTAACTTGGGTGGAATTACCACTCGGGATCCACACATCAAGGTCCCCCGGTGTTACCGTCGAATTGGAGCCTGAACGGACCCAGTGATATATAGGGTCGACGTATACCCAACTTCGACTTATAGAGCAATAAACTCAGACTACTGCGGACCTTGCTGGAATGTGCGAGTACACTTTTATTTACAGAGCGCTCTGGGAGAAGTGCTATACACCCCCTTGGTGCAATCGCCAGCTTCTCAGCTTTACAATAGCAGTCGCGCTCCTTTTATACAATTTAAAAACAGGAAAGATACCATATTACATTAATTCCTTGGCCAATCTGGTACTTTAGCATCCTTTAACTTTGGCCAATCCGATACCTTAGCAACCCTTAATCACATTCTGTGAAAAACAAGTTGATTATATTATTATACTGTTAGCAAACAACTTAATTATATTACTGTTCTGTACAAGTGACATCACACGTTTGGTGTAAGCAGATCAAGTCAGCTGTCTGTTATGCCAGTGTCTGCAAAATGTCAATGAATGTCAAGTATTTCAGCAGGCACTACGGTGCCATTTTAAAATTTCCTCCAACAGCCCCTCCTTTTGGTCCTGGAGCATGATCCTCTTGCTCCCAGATGACCATCGTTCTTCGTTTCTTCACAGGGTTGGTTTACAACCACTGACTCATCTCGTGAGAACCGGCCGTTCCGGCCACGTCATCATACGTTTCTTCTTCTTCACCCATATTTCTGGGCAGGAGGTCGGTGTATTCTTCGACAGAAGCTATTGGCAGCACAGCTTTCACAGCAGTTTGACAGCACATTTTAGTGATACTCAATGCACAGCACAGCAGTATACATATCACAACCATGATCAATATCATTTGCACTAGCCAAGCACCCCAGCCTGATCCTCCCAGTAACCAATCAAACCATCCGCCTCCAATATTGGATTGATGGAGCAAAGCTACTTGTTTTTGAATATGGTCCGCTAGGTTGGTAATATTTTCAGAACTGTCTGGGATGTATGTACAGCATTCTGCTCCGATCATGGCACGTGTACCTCCCTGTGCAGCTAGTAGGTAATCTAGTGCCATTCTATTTTGTAGGGCGACAGTTCTTAGGGCTACCATTTCGGCACTCATCTCTCTCAGGGATTCAGCCGTGTCATTGGCTACTCCCTCAATTATGGTTGCCAATAACCATATTTCTTGAGAAGTAAACACTATTCCAGCCGTGGGGAACATAGCTCCTAGTACCACCTGCCAGGTGGGAAGTTCTCTTTTAGTACGACTATGCTTGTGGTGGTCTTTCAATTCCTTTATGTGGTGTATATATGGTACTACATACCCCAAATAGCATGATCCTGCCCAATTCTCTGGTAGCCAGGGGTATGCTCTATGACCGCATATGAAGTATGTCCCATTATAGGCTGTCATTATCTGTCCCGGTTGTTCGGGGTTTATGTTGGCGCGGAAGACGATAAAACCCATCTGGTTGTCAGTATTTGTTCACCTGGTCCCATTCCATGGTTTATTATTGGTCAAATTCATCAAATTGGTGGTATTGAACCAGCAGCTTTCCATGGAATTTCCTGCATTATATGTGGTAAAATTTTGTATACAATGACTTTTCCCCACAGCAATTCTGATCCCATCAGTCTGTTCTGTACCGCGCTCCCAACATATCTCCCCGATCGGCTGGCCCTTTCCTGACGTATTGGTAAGAACTAAAAAGGGGGGTTCTTTCGTATAATTATATGTTGGCTTATACCATTCTTTAAAATTTTCTAACGAATATCCTCCCCCCCGGAACTCATTCCTTAGGCTAGTCCATTTCTGTTCCCAGGTTTTTCCGAAGGTGGATAAAGTGGTATTTTTCTGTTTCGTATGATTTCTATTAATTATCCATTCTGCCATATCTGTGAGGTTCAAGGGTATTGGTCGCAAGGGTATCCCTCCTTTCGCATGAGTGGGAGTATGGCTACATACCCAACAGGCATCTATCCCACTCTGTTTGGCATACTTATATGACATATATAAAAACGTATTTACATGCAATCCCCGTTTTCTATGCGGTCCTGTCGCCGCATCTCCCGTGACAATACGTATCAACGCAACTATACACAGTAACTTATACATGTTTTTGATGCAATATTCTTCTTCCAGTTATTGCCGAAGGGGTCTCCCTTTTTTTTCTGTGGAACAGATTCAGAACAGTGGGGGTAATTATTCACGTTCATGTCCTTTATATAACTTCAACTGAGTCCAATGTTTCCATATGCCCTTTCCCCTTATGTCCAGACAGGCACAGGTGTCCCCACTGATTATGATCTCATAGGGTCCGCTCCATTTCGGCGCGGACCCCGGTTTGCCAGGTAGATTTCTTACCATGACCCGCGCTCTGGCGGGGGGAACGTCCGGGAGCGTGTTAAGTTCTAGCTCCTTGTCCCTTTCCCGCTGTTGATCACGGATATTTTTACGCATCTCCTTTAATTGAGTGCTGAGTTCCAAAACGTATCGTTTTAATTTATCTTTTAGAGGACCTACATCGGCCCCACCTGTTATGATGCCTTCGGGTAATTGCATCGCCCTTCCTGTCATTAGTTCATAAGGGGTAAGGTCAGTCGTTCGGTTTGTAGTGGCCCGAAGTTTCATCAGGATGATGGGCAGCACTTCAGTCCATGTTTTTCCCGATGTTTGCATCGCCTTGGCCAATGCATTTTTAAGGGTACGGTTCATCCGTTCCACCATTCCTGAACTTTGTGGGTGATAGGGGATGTGGAACTTCTGTTTTATACCCATTAATTGACATACGGTTTTTATGACACTACCAGTAAAGTGAGTGCCTTGATCGGAGTCGATTTGAAGGGGCACTCCCCATCGGGGAATTACTTCTTCTGCTAGGATTCTGGCAACCGTCAGGGCGGTGCAGTTCCGTGTTGGAAAAGCCTCCACCCATCGAGTGAATTGGTCTATGATTACCAGGCAGTATGTTTTACCGTGGGACGGGGGTAGAGGGCCGGTAAAATTGATTTGCAAATATTCCCATGGGCCTCGCAGCCTGGGTTGGTGTCCCATATTAACCTTTATTGGCCTGCCTGGATTGTACTGTGCACACGTAACACACCGGTGGCAGTGTTTAGCAGTATCTCTTCCCATCCCTTTCCACCACCATTCTGTACCAAGACTTCCTGTCATTGCCTCTCTTCCCGAGTGAGAGAGCCCGTGGTGAATTTCCAACAGAGTGTTTTGTATGCACTCTGGGGCCATTACCTTATCATCCTTTCGCCAGATATCGCTTCCTCGTATAGCGCCTTGTTTCTGCCACGTACCTTTCTCAACATCTGGTGTGTCCTCGTGCAGTTCTTCAATACTTATCTCATCTCCTGGGTTACTTATGCTAGCCACTGGTGTGTCGCTAATCTCCTCTTGTTCTAACGCGAATTGTGCAGCTTTGTCCGCTGCTTGGTTCCCCTGGTGGTTTAACCAATCTGGGCTAGTTCTGTCCGGCTCTCTCTGGTGTGCCTTGATTTTTATTACTGCAACTTGTTGGGGCTTATTACTAGCCTCAAGGAAAGCCTCTATCCTTCTCTGATGTTTTATAGGATTGCCTCCTGTCGTAATGAATCCTCTCCTACCCCAGGCGGTCATATAGTCATGGACTACCCCAAAGGCGTATCTACTATCTGTATAGATGTTTACTACTTTATTTTCCAACATCTCCAGTGCCTTAGTGAGTGCCACTAACTCGGCCACTTGGGCTGACAAACCCCCGTCGATTCGCCCTGACTCTACTGTTTCCAGTCGGTCATTAACTACGGCCCACCCTGTGCGGGGTAGTCCATCCATATATTTGCGCGACCCATCTACGTAAAGTGTTCCTTCGGCCGTCGCCAGAGGGGTATCCTTTATTCTATCTTCTTCTAAATTCATATCTACATCCCCACAATTATGAGGCTCTCCGGTTCCTAATATTCCTTCTGCCGGATTGTCCCCCATATCCCTAATGATGGTTACTGCTTTACTCGGAGGGAGGAGGACCGCTTCCCATTTTGCTCGTCTCATATTTGAGACGGATCTCAATTTTCCCGTGTTCAGCATTTCTACCAAGGTGTGTTTGGTGTGAAGGATAATGTTTCCTGTCATCACAATTGGCTCGCTGACCTTTATGGCCCAGGCAGCACAATCTAATGCGGCTATACACCGTGAAAGCCCAGTTACTACAGGTCCTTCTGCAGTGGAGTAGTATGCCACTGGCCTGCGCTTGTCCCCATGATCCTGTGTTACCACCGTGGTATAAAATCCCCCTTCATTATTGCAGTGTATGTGGAAGTCTTTGCACATGTCTGGTAATCTCAATCCTGGGGCTGATATTAATTCTGACTTCAGTTGGATATAAGCTTCCTCCTGCTCTGGGCCCCATTCTATTGAGTCCAGTGCTGGTTTGCCCCCTTTCACTAGCCGCTGTATGGGTTCTGCTATTTTAGCGAACCCTGGGATAAAATTTCTACTATAATTAAAGAGGCCTAATACCTTCCTTACTCCCCTCACTGTTACGGGCCTGGGCATACTCTGGACAGCGTCCTTTCTGTCCGGTGGCATTTCTTTAAGTCCCTGGGAGATAAGGTGTCCCAGGTACAATACCTGGGTTTTTCCTATCTGTGCCTTTTTGGGGCTCACCTTTAGGCCAGCCGTCTCCAATGTTTTTAATACTAGGTACAGGGTCGTCTGGTGCCCTTATTTCATTTCCGAAGCTATTAGTATGTCATCAACATACTGGAGAATCGTACTCCTGCTGGGCAGTTCTACCCTTTTTAAGATGTCGCTCATGACTCGGTGAAAGATAGCCGGGCTATTGTGAAACCCCTGTGGGAGCCGGGTCCAGGTATACTGTTTGTCCCCTACCGTAAACGCAAATTTTTCCTGTGATTCTGGGTCCAAGGGTAAGGCCCAGAATCCACTGGCTATGTCCAGGACCGTGAAGATTTGGTGTTCTGGGGCTAGACCATTTAAGATGGTTGAGGGGCTGGCGATGATAGGGTGTAACTTAGGGATGACCTTGTTGAGGGCAGTGTAATCTATAGTTAACCTATAGCTTCCGTCAGGTTTTCCTACTGGCCATGTAGGGGAATTGGTGGTACTTGTTGTTTCTCTCAGGATGCCTTTCTCTACAAGTCCTTTTACTATGTCTATGACTGCCTTTCTTGCCTTGGTTTTTATGGGGTACTGGCGGTGTGGCTTATGTTCTGGTCCGGGGATCTTGATAGGGTCAATACCAGCTTTTCCTGTGTCTAGTTTTGTTTCTGCCCAAACTCCGGGGACGGAGGCACAAATGGCCCCGTAATCACCTGTATCTAATTGCCAGTTTCTTTTGGTTACTGTGGCTACTCCAATCATGCCGGTATTATTTGCGAGTCGTCCTACCTTTGCTATGTGGCCGGCCGTTTTTGGCCACATTAGTTTTCCCTTGCCACAATCGATTAATATTTCGTATTCTTTCATAAGATCATTACCCATTATTGTGCCCTCATTATTTTTACATACGTAGAATCTCATCGGGATGTAAAGATTGTCTATTTCTACCATTTGGGTGGTACTTAGGAAGGGGGGTACCTTGGTGCCGCCGATCCCTGTTAAATATAACATCTTACTGGTTGTAGGGAGGGGAAGGTCGGTTACGGATATTGACGCTCCCGTGTCCACTAGCATTTCACACTGTCGGCCCCCTACTAGTGCAGACACATAAATCCTACCCTCCTTTTTGCTTTTTACGGGGGCCGCTGGACGTCACTTATTCTGTTGCTGTCGTTTATACTCCTGCCACTCCCTGTAGTCTTCGGCGGACATCGTATTTTGCCCGCTAGTTGGCCTGCCATGTTTGCTATAACAAGTGGCTTCCAAGTGTCCCCTTTTTCCACAATAGTTACATTGTCTCTCATTCTTTTTGCCCTTGCATTCTTTTGCAAAGTGACCCATCTTTCCACAATTATGGCATGCTCCCTTTTTGGGTCTTGCTCCAGTTTCCAATTGGCCGACTGCAGCTATTTTTTCTTGTTTAACTTTTGTCACTATCTCATCCTTCATCCCGTTTCCATCTATTTCACATGCCCATTCTACCAGGTCATCATAATTTCTTGCGGTCACTACTCCCATTTTTATGATTGTTTGGTGTGCCGGTGATAAGCCGTCCTTAAATGCTTGTATAAATGCCGGATCTGTCCTGACTGCGTTTGGTTGAACATAAGAACATAAGAACATAAGAACATAAGAAATAGGAGCAGGAGTAGGCCAATCGGCCCCTCGAGCCTGCTCCACCATTCAATAAGATCATGGCTGATCTGATCCTAACCTCAAATCTTCTATCACTCTGCATCCACCCGAACCCATGTGATCTCCCGGGAGAGGCGAAAAACCAGATAAAGACCCAATGGCCAATTTGGGAGAAAAAAATCTGGGAAATTCCTCTCCGACCCATCTAGGCGATCGAAATTCTTCCAGGAGATCACTCTGTCCCTATATTTTCTACAGTACTTACCTTCTGTAAAGGCGATCTCCACCCCAGCCAGGAACAGGAATAAAACCATCTCCTGAAATCTAACAGAATTAGAACACAGTAGGAGCAGAACAAGGCTACACGGCCCCTGGGCCCGCTCCACTACCCACAGGGCCATGACCATTCCGAACCCAGACTCATGTCCAATTTCCTGCCCGCTCCCCGTAACCCTTTATTCCCTTTACTTCTAGGAAACTATCTATTTCTGTTTTAAATTTATTTAATGATGTAGCTTCCACAGCTTTCTGGGGCAGCAAATTCCACAAACCTACCACCCTCTGAGTGAAGAAGTTTCTCCTCATCTCAGTTTTGAATGAGCAGCCCCTTATTTTAAGATTATGCCCCCTAGTTCTAGTTTCACCCATCATTGGGAACATCCTCACCGCATCCACCCGATCAAGCCCCTTCACAATCTTATATGTTTCAATAAGATCGCCTCTCATTCTTCTGAACTCCAATGAGTAGAGTCCCAATCTACTCAACCTCTCCTCATATGACCACCCCCTCATCCCCGGGATTAACCGAGTGAACCTTCTTTGTACTGACTCGAGAGCAAGTATGTCTTTTCTTAAGTATGGACACCAAAACTGTATGCAGTATTCCAGGTGCGGCCTCACCAATACCTTGTACAACTGCAGCAATACCTCCCTGTTTTTATATTCCAACCCCCTAGCAATAAAAGCCAACATTCCATTGGCCTTCTTGATCACTTGCTGCACCTGCATACTAACTTTTTGAGTTTCGTGCACCAGGACCCCCAGATCCCTTTGTACTACAGTACTTTCCAGTTTCTTGCCATTAAGATAATAACTTGCTCTATGATTTTTCCTGCCAAAGTGCATAACTTCACACTTTCCAGTATTGTATTCCATCTGCCAAATCTCTGCCCACTTACTTAGCCTGTCTATGTCCCTTTGCAGGTTTTTTATGTCCTCCTCACTCACTACTTTCCGTCCCATCTTTGTATCATCTGCAAACTTTGATATGTTACACTCGGTCCCCTCCTCCAAATCGTTAATATAGATTGTAAAGAGTTGGGGACCCAGCACTGACCCCTGCGGAACACCACTAGTTGGCCCGAACTTTCCTGGTAAATACTAAATAGTCGCTCGCCATATTCTGAGGCCCCTTCTCCCTTTTGTTGTTTAGTCGCTGTAATTTTACTCCAATTAGTGGGGGAGTCACCTAAAACCCGTTGGACTTCAGTTTTAAAGAGAACAAAGGGTGCCTGTTGGGCGTCTACTTCGGCAGTGAGGGCTACTGCATGTGTCCAGCGTCCCCCACTGTAATCCCTTGCGGCTGCGGCAGCGCCCGCACCGGGATCGCCCGCCACAAGTCGCCACCTGTCCGCCGGACAGGCTGCCCAAACTAACTGATGGATGTCTCTTAGATGTAACTGATGCCCCACCCAAACGGTGTTGAGTTCTGCCCAAAACTTTGCGTTCAGGCTACGGGTCTGGAGTTTTCCCAGGACTGTCATGATTTGTTGTCTCTCCCCGGGGGTAAAGGGTTTATAACTCGCTGTTGGTGCAGCGGCGGTTCCACCCCGGGTTACTGGGGCCATGTTGACACTTTTGACCTTTTCCTCAAACATGGGAGCCGTTGGATCTAGTGTTTCGTATGGGGGAAGGGAAGTAGTATCCGTCCAACCACTCATTCGTCCGCCCTCACATGTAGCCCTCTTTTCTAAATCCTTAATTACCTTATCTTGGCAAGTTATCTTTGTTTCGAGAGTTTTAATGTCCTGTGTTTTACCTTTAACAATTTTCTTAATTACATTTACTTGTTCTATCAGTCCTGACAATTGGTGTACTAGTAACACGCCCGCCTTTTTAGTTTTATCCTTTCTCTGTTTACTCAGCCAATTTCTCTGAAGTTCTAATGTCTGTGATACGTCCCATCCGTCCTTCTGCATTTTTTAAATTAGTGAATGCCTGTCTGTCATATAAGAATCGATGAGGGAGCCCGGGGGCCCCCTCTTAATCTCCTTACCTGACATCAGTAGTCCACCGACATTTCCTCTTTGTCTGGAGTCACGTTTTTGAAAGCCCCCCTATTCTTTTCTTCTAAGAATACCCGGGCGTTTTAACGTACTCGAAACGGCGTTCTCAGAGGTCTGGGTTTCTCTGTCTTTCAAGAATGCCCGGATGTGTAACGTTTTACCCCGCTCCACAAGTTGCTAACATCAGTCTGTTAGTCCCGAATAAGACCTGAGGATTAAAATTTTGTCAATACAGATACGAATATAAGTTCATCACAGACAAATGTCAAGTGTAGTCCCACACTCCACTAGTCCACTTACTTATTCTTTGATGACTCGGCGTCCTTATACTTGATCAGAGTACTAAAACACCGGTGACCCTGCTCGCAGCGCCAATTTGTTACCGCCGAATTGGAGACTGAACGGACCCAGTGATACAGGGTCGACGTATACCCAACTTCGACTTATAGAGCAATAAACTCAGACTACTGCGGAACTTGCTGGAATGTGCGAGTACACTTTTATTTACAGAGCGCTCTGGGAGAAGTGCTATACACCCCCTTGGTGCAATCGCCAGCTTCTCAGCTTTACAATAGCAGCTGCGCTCCTTTTATACAATTTAAAAACAGGAAAGATACCATATTACATTAATTCCTTGGCCAATCTGGTACTTTAGCATCCTTTAACTTTGGCCAATCCGATACCTTAACAACCCTTAATCACATTCTGTCAAAAACAAGTTGATTATATTATTATACCGTTAGCAAACAACTTAATTATATTACTGTTCTGTACAAGTGACATCACACGTTTGGTGTAAGCAGATCAAGTCAGCTGTCTGTTATGCCAGTGTCTGCAAAATGTCAATGAATGTCAAGTATTTCAGCAGGCACTACGGTGCCATTTTAAAATTTCCTCCAACACCCGGCACACTGACAGCTGTTCTCTCCTTGTCGAGAATGCTGGCAACAGTGAGTCGGCATGTGCTGGCCATCCCTTCACCGTCAAATCATATACCCGAGACAGTAGGGTGTTCAGTGGGTGTAGTATTGTAGACAAATTTGGCAAGATCTTATGGTAGTAGTTTACCAGCCCGAGGAACGACCTCAGTTGTGACACATTTTCCGGTGCTGGAGCCTTGACTACTGCCTCAATCTTCTCTGGGGACTTATGTAACCCCTCTTTATCGATAACGTGGCCACAATACGAGATCTGTTTTCTAAAAAACTCACATTTGGGGCGGTTAGCTCGGAGCCCATATTCCTGCAATCTAGTGAGCACCTGCTCCAGGTTGGCAAGGTGATCACTGTCATTTTCGCCCGTGACCAGGATGTCGTCCAAATAACACTGGG
Organism: Somniosus microcephalus; assembly: GCF_052327205.1. Taxonomy (NCBI): domain Eukaryota; kingdom Metazoa; phylum Chordata; class Chondrichthyes; order Squaliformes; family Somniosidae; genus Somniosus; species Somniosus microcephalus. The sequence goes on along the minus strand of NC_140989.1, from coordinate 281,794,601 downwards.
TCCCTGGGATCCCTTGCAGGACTTGTTCCATTGCCCTCTGCCAAATAGCCGGAGCTGATGCTACCCCGAATACCAGCCAGTTGTATTGGTAGAGACCTTTATGGGTGTTGATTGTGAGGTATTTTTTTGATGCTTCTTCTACCTCCATTTGCAGATACGCCTGGGCCAGATCAATTTTAGTGAACTGTTTCCCTCCAGATAGCGAGGCGAAAATATCTTCAATCCGCGGAAGTGGATATTGTACGGTGTGAAGGACCGGGCTCACTGTTACCTTAAAGTCCCCACAGATACGAACCTTCAATGGTTCCTCAGGCGTGCTGCTCAACGACTTTTTCATCACAGGGATGATGGGTGTAGCCCACTCGCTCCAATCTACTTTGGACAGTACACCTGAACGTTCCAGACTCTCCAGCTCTGCTTCGACGGCTGGGCGGATCGCATAAGGTACCGGTCTGGCCTTAAAAAATTGTGGGCTTGCGTTTTCTTCAATTTTAATCGTCGCTGTCATGCCTTTTAGTGTTCCGAGTCCTTGCTGGAACACTTCTTTCGCGTCAGTTAGGATCTTTGACAGTCGCCCAGTTGTGACGTCGTCATCCTTTTTGTCAGCCACAGTCAGTGCCTGTATGGAATGCCAATCCAGTTGTATTTTCCGGATCCATTCACGTCCCAGTAATGGTGGTCCTCCATCTTGCAATACATACAGGTCTAGTTTTGGTGTTTCCTTACCGTTATATATAACGGTCACCCTTATTTTTCCTTTGGGGTAGACTTTTTGCCCCGTGTACGTCTTCAAAATAATTTTTGTGTCTCTCAAGGGTATGTGTGAGAATAGCCGCTCGTAGTCCCGTCGGTTTATGACTGTTAGGGCTGATCCTGTTAGGGCTGATCCTGTGTCCAATTCCATCTTTACCTGGACCCCTGCTATCTTGAGAGTGACCCAAATGGTTCGGTGATCCTCCATTGTGATCACATTATGTAGTTTCAGACAACTCAGTTCCCTGCTTTCAGAGTCGTTATCACTCTTTTGTTCGTCTGAACTATTCTCCGTCATCTTATGTACCTTCTTGTACTTTTCTTTGGTAAGTTTCTTATTGCTGGTTTTCTTTCCCGAGCTGCAGACTCGTGCTATGTGTCCTACTTTTCCACACTGTCTGCACACTTTGTCTTTGAACCAGCAATCATTCTGGTCGTGTGTTGTTCTGCCGCAATGATCGCACTTCTCTGTTCCATATGACATTTCGTTTGTGCCATATTCTTGCGGTCTCTGTTGTATCTCTGCAGTGCCCCGTGCTGCTGCTTCATATGATACCGCAATGCTGAAAGCCTTTTCCAGCGTAAGGTCCTTTTCAGATAAAAGCCGTTTCTAGGTTCCTTCACTTTGAAGCCCACACACAAACTTGTCCCTTAAGGTATCTGCCAGTCCCGCTCCAAACTGGCAGTGTTTCGATAGTTTGTGCAGTTCTGTTAAATAATCAGCATTGCTTTCATCCTTATGCTGGTTCCGTTTGTGAAACTTGAATCTTTCTGCTATCAGCAGCGGTGTGGGGTTTAAATGTTCCTGTAGTATCGTTACTATGTCTTCAAAACTCTTTTCCATTGGCTTCGTTGGGGTTACTAGATTTCGTAATAAACCATACGTCTTTGCACCCATTAACTTTAAAAATACCGACGCTTTCTTGTCATCTGACACCTCATTTGCCTTGCAGTATACCTCTATTCGTTCAACATATGTAGTCCAATCTTCGACTTCATTGTCAAATGCGGTGATACTGCCACTCTTCGGCATTTTGGGTGTGGTTTAAAATGGCGTCTCCCAATGGCTTAAAATGGCATCTCCCGCGCTTTCCTTCCTCCCCCACTGCTGCCAACGCCGCTCCCGGCGGTTCTCGTGGCAATGGTGGCGCCCTGTAGGTTTCACGCGCTTCTCCTGCGCTGCTGCCAACGCCGCTCTCGGCAGTCCTCGTGGCAATGGCGGCGCCTCGCGGGTTTCTGCGCGTCTCTCTCTCCCTCTCTTCAACGCTGCTCGGCCCCTGAACACCGGCTGCACCCTGTGCGCTCTGCCCTCTCTCGCTCTCCCCCGTCGACGCTGCTCGGCCCTTTGCTGTGCTGCTCGGTCGGGGTCTAGCCCACCGCTGTCTGGGAAGGGTCTGCGCACTACCTGTTGCCAGCCCGTTTCGCTGGACCACCTCGACTGGAAAGCCAAGCCTGGCTCTCGACAGCCTCCCTCGCAATTCTCGAGTCTCTGCTGGATGACTGGGTGGTTGCCTGTGGTCGACGCCCGAGTCTCTGGCCTTGACCTCCAATCCACTGATCTCCAGGAACGAATCCCCGGGAGGTGATGCAGAGTTGCAGGTAGGTTCGAACTTGCCTTGTCGCCAATGTTGTGTCTGTGTATAATAAGACACAGACTGCAGGAGAACGGTACAACAGGTGTTTACTCAACGTGGCTCACACTGGAACTGATCTGTACAGATTACTACTCAGTGCTATATACAGGTGTGGTCACTGCCGGTACTGCAGTATACATGAGCTGTAAAAGATAGTTCCCCCCTTAAAGGTATATACATTAAAGATGTTCTCCCAATCAGCTGATGTATCTTTGGCAGAAGATTGAATATCCCATTTACACGGTTTATCCAGGGTTTTTGTCAAAGTCACGGCGGCCAATCAGAAGAACCCCAGCAGAAATTTGGAGTTAGTTGCTCCAAAATGTCATGCCGTTTTTGGCATTTCTCCAGTGTAAAATCAGGTATCTTTTTAAACTGGGCAGCTAACTGGACCGGAAGTCATTTCCACTAGTTTTCAGCCCCAAAATTGGTTTGTTGAGTTTCCAGATGATTTTTGGCCTTTCTCGCTATCCACCCATCGAGTCCCCTGCTGGTTTAAATGAGGGCCAGGGGTGCAGCAGCCCCCAATTTCCTGGTTTTACACTCGCAATGCACTCAGGGTAAGTTACAACGAGAAACATAAGACACAGCCATTGCCAGGGTAAGCCAGCAATGATGGAAGTGAAGAACTTCTGAGCCTGAGGAGTGTGGAGAGTTAGTGATTTCTGCAGCTGGGAACAACTTTTTTGGAGTGATTTTTTGGGGGGCATTTTGCCAACATCCTTTGATGTAGCTTCTGCTGCTTCTGGCACTGTGAGATCACCGGGAAATTTTGATTCCCCCCACCCTACCCACAGTGATGGCTTCTCAGGAGCAGGTACGGCATTCCCGACAGGCGTACCATTATCACAGAGGAGGAAGAGCAGTGGAAAGGAGAGTGTGTCAGTATTTAAGAAGGATGCATCCCACCAGATATTATTCTCCTCCCTCACCGCGGAGGTGGAGGCAGTGACTTCTTAGGTGGGAATCTGCTGCAGCTTTATGTGAAGCTGGTTACACACTCCATTGATGCCTGCAATGAAGTAAAAGTGACCCCTCGGTTGCTGCAAATGAGAGGCTTTGCAGACACATCTCTCAGTTGCCGCACATCCTCAGGCAGACCTCAGAGCCTGCACATAGGTGTGATTTTCCTTGAATAACCTTCTTTCCACGTGAGTAGTCATGAGTTCTGAGTCCCACAACTCCTGAGACATCCAGTCAGGTTAGCTGACAATGAACTCAGTGAGCCAAGTACTTTGCTACTTACCTGCTGCTCCCCCAGCGTGTTGCTACAATCTTCAGCCAGAATTATCTTTTTAAAGGCCAAGCACCCCAGGATATTCGTCCTGATTTACACAGGTTTTACACCAATGAAATGTCTAATGGAAAGTGCAAATGAGCTGACCCACAAAACTTTGGTGGAACCATCTCTGCAGACCATTGGAGGACACAACTCACCGTGTGGAAATTGAGGGCCAGTGCCTGTATCAGAGACAGTGCTTGAACCAGACATAGTAGTCTAAAAATTAGATTGTGCTGCCCCCATTTTACAGGGTCCAATATGACATGCGGTGTGAGTGTGCTCATTCCACGCTGGAGGAGTGCTACCTGCCATATTGGTAAAGGCTCCTTTGTAGGCGTCCTCTGCGCATTCCTGAAACAGGCAATAATCCCTTTGCATATGCAACGAGGGGGCCTCACACCTGTTTGAGGCCCCCTTTCCAAAATTTGAATACTCATGATGGCAGCAAGTGCCATGCATTATGCGGTCAGTTTCTTCAGTTGCTTTGCAGTCTAACCATCGGGACGGTAAGTTGAACTTTTTTACTTACTTTATTACGGAGCCCAGAGGAGCAGGAGTGCTCCTCCAGGCTCCACATTAAATGCACAGGCCACTGCCGGCCACCACTTGCCCTCTCCCAATTGCTTCACCCCATTCATGGTGCCTGTATCATGGTGCCTGTCTCAGATACAGTGCCTGTATCATGGTGCCTGTATCATGGTGCCTGTATCAGATACAGTGCCTGTATCATGGTGCCTGTATCATGGTGCCTGTATCATGGTGCCTGTATCAGATACAGTGCCTGTACCATGGTGCCTGTATCAGATACAGTGCCTGTATCATGGTGCCTGTATCATGGTGCCTGTTTCAGATACAGTGCCTGTATCATGGTGCCTGTATCAGATACAGTGCCTGTATCATGGTGCCTGTATCAGATACAGTACTGACTATGGTGCAGGTTTGCCGTAATGGCCAATAAGGCGTGGAGTTTTCAGAACAGGTTTTTCCAGGATGAAAATTTCTCGCTAGCAGCTCCCTTTAAATAATTACTATGAAAACTGCACGTAGAACAAAATATTTTTCTGGCTTTTGGACTTACGTAAAAGTATAATTTAATTTCTCTGCACAAAATACTGGAGTTATAGGCAGGTGTAGCAGCTGATGTGCCAGTGATCGAGTTAATGTGTGTGCATCTTTGTTGGTGACTTGACAGTATGCGAGACAGATTATTTTTGGCAAGCATCAAGACACTATTGAAGTCACATTTGAAAGATGGAGTTGCAGTGATATAGAGTTACAGAGAGAAAGCGGGAGTCATAACTGAAATAGGACCCACAGAGATAGATTGCCTGGACTGGCACTAGTTCAGTTAATTTTTTACTTGCAATTTAGTTTTATTTGATCTTGTTGTCAAAGATTTACAATCTTTTTTTGTAACATTATTTTTTTATTGCTCCATTATTTTCTGTGATGATATCATGTGGTAATTTGACACAGTTCACACATTGTGATCGACTAATAGCCATCAGTCAGTAATAGAATCTGATCGCTCTGCTATTCATCTGTGATTACATCATGTGGTGTCATTTGAAACCAAAACGCTCAACTTTTTTAACTCAATAAAGTTTACTGAAAATCTCCCTCCATTTCATTGTATTTCAGATCTGTTATTCATTTTTTTTTAAAGGAAATTCCATAAATTTTGTGCTCATTATGGTGAAGGTTGTCAGTGTTAGGAAAAGATGCCATTTCTACTTTAATTGATTAACACTGTCCTATATAATGACACAAAGTGGGAACTCTAATGGGAATGTGTATCCCGCAGTGTCAGTTCCTTTTATTTTAAGAACATAAGAACATAAGAAATAGGAGCAGGAGTAGGCCAATCGGCCCCTCGAGCCTGCTCCGCCATTCAATAAGATTATGGCTGATCTGATCCTAACTACCAATCCACTATCACAGAACCATCTCCTGCATCTAACAGAATTAGACACACGAAATAGGAGCAGGATCAGGCTACACGGCCCCTGGGCCCGCTCCGCTAACCACAGGGCCATGACCGATCCGAACCTAGACTCATGTCCAAATTCCTGCCCGCTCCCCGTAACCCTTAATTCTCTTTACTTCTAGGAAACTGTCTATTTCTGTTTTAAATTTATGTAATGATGTACCTTCTACAGTTTTTTGGGGCAGCATATTCCATGGACCTACCACCCTCTGAGTGAAGTAGTTCCTCCTCATCTCAGTTTTGAAAGAGCAGCCCCTTATTCTAAGACTATGCCCCCTAGTTCTAGTTTCACCCATCATCGGGAACATCTTCCCTGCATCCACCCGATCCAACCCCTTCACAATCTTATATGTTTCAATAAGATCGCCTCTCATTCTTCTGAACTCCAATGAGTAGAGTCCCAATCTACTCAACCTCTCCTCATACGTCCATCCCCTCACCCCCGGGATTAACCGAGTGAACCTTCTTTGTACTGACTCGAGAGCAAGTATGTCCTTTCTTAAGTATGGACACCAAAACTGTACGCAGTATTCCAGGTGCGGTCTCACCAATACCTTGTACAACTGAAGCAATACCTCCCTATTTTTATATTCTATCCCCCTAGCAATGAAAGCCAACATTCCATTGGCCTTCTTAATCACTTGCTGCACCTGCATACTAACATTTTGAGTTTCATGCACCAGGACCCCCAGATCCCTTTGTACTTCAGTACTTTCCAGTTTCTTGCCATTAAGATAATAACTTGCTCTACGATTTTTCCTGCCAAAGTGCATAACCTCACACTTTCCAGTATTGTATTCCATCTGCCAAATCTCTGCCCACTTACTTAGCCTGTCTATGTCCCCTTGAAGGTTTTTTATGTCCTCCTCACTCACTACTTTCCCCCCCATCTTAGTATCATCTGCAAACTTTGATATGTTACACTCGGTCCCCTCCTCCAAATCGTTAATATAGATTGTAAAGAGTTGGGGACCCAGCACTGACCCCTGCGGAACACCACTAGTTACTGATTGCCAGTCTGAGAATGAACCATTTATCCCAACTCTCTGCCTTCTGTTAGATAGCCAATCCTCTATCCATGCCAGAATATTACCCCCAATCCCGTGATTTTTTATCTTAAGCAATAATCTTTTGTGTGGCACCTTGTCAAATGCCTTTTGGAAGTCTAAATACACTACGTCCACTGGTTCCCCTTTATCCACCCTATATGTTACTTCCTCAAAGAACTCCAGCAAATTTGTCAAACATGACTTCCCCTTCATAAAACCATGCTGAGTTTCTCCTATTAAATTATGATTATCCAAATGTCCTGTTACTGTCTCCTTAATAATGGACTCCAAAATTTTACCTACCACAGATGTTAGGCTAACCGGTCTATAGTTTCCAGCCTTCTGTCTACTGCCCTTTTTAAATAAGGGTGTTACATTAGCAGTTTTCCAGTCTGCCGGGACCATTGCCGAGTCCAGGGAGTTTTGGAAAATTTTTACCAATGCATCCACAATCCCTACCGCCACTTCCCTCAAGACCCTAGGATGTAAGCCATCAGGTCCAGGTGATTTATCCGCCTTGAGTCCCATTATTTTACCGAGTACCACTTCCTTAGTGATTTTGATCGTGTTTAGCTCCTCCCCCCCCCTTTAGCCCCCTGTTTGTCCAGTGTTGGGATATTCTTAGTGTCTTCTACTGTAAAGACTGATGTAAAATATTCATTCAGTGTTTTTGCCATCTCCATATTTCCCACCATTAATTTCCCGGTCTCATCCTCTAAGGGACCAACATTTACTTTAGCCACCCTTTTTCTTTTTATATAACTATAAAAACTCTTACTATCTGTTTTTATATTTTTTGCTAATTTACTTTCATAATCTATCTTCCCTTTCTTAATCAATCTTTTTGTTATTTTATGCTGTCTTTTAAAGTTTTCCCAATCCTCTATCCTCCCACTAGTTTTGGCTACCTTATATGCCCTTGTTTTTAGTCGAACACTATCCTTAATTTCTTTACTTAGCCACGGATGGCTGTCTTTTCTTTTACACCCTTTTCTTCTCATTGGAATATATACTTTTTGGAAGTTGTAAAATAACTCCTTAAATGTACACCACTGATCATGTATCGTCTTACCCTTTAATCTATTTTCCCAGTCCACTCTACTCAATTCCACTCTCATACCTTCATAGTTTCCTTTATTCAAGCTTAGCACGCTTGTTTGAGATCCAACCTTCTCACCCTCTAATTGAATATGGAATTCAACTATGTTATGGTCACTCATTCCAAGGGGATCCTTTACTAGGACATTTTTAATTAATCCTGTCTCGTTACACAGGACCAGATCTAAGGTTGCCTGCCCCCTGGTCGGTTCAGTTACATACTGCTCAAGAAACCCATCCCTAATACACGCAATGAACAGGCAGCCCTGCCCAATTTGATTTGTCCAATTAATATGATAGTTAAAATCCCCCATAATTATAGATGTTCCCTTATTACAAGCCTCAACTATTTCCTGATTGATACTCCGTCCAACAGAGTTGCCACAGTTCGGAGGCCTATAGACTACGCCCACTAGTGTTTTTTTCCCCTTATTATTCCTTACCTCCACCCAAACTGTTTCATTGTCCTGATCTTTTGACCCAATATCATTTCTCTGTATTACAGTGATTCCTTCCTTTATTAACATAGCCACCCCACCTCCCCTTCCTTCCTGCCTGTCCTTCCTGATCGTTAAATAACCTGGTATGTTTAATTCCCAGGCATTGTCACCCTGCAGCCATGTTTCTGTAATGGCCACAAGATCATACCCATATGTAGTTATTTGTGCCATTAACTCATCTATTTTGTTACGAATGCTACGTGCATTCAGATAGAGAACTTTCAAAGATGTTTTGTGACACTTAGTTCCTGCTTTTGCCCTTTTTATTACTTTACCTTTTACTCCATACCTTCTGCTGCTTCCTGACATGTTCTGGTTTTGAATTTCCCCACTGCTACCTAAGTCTATGACCTTCTCTGTTGTCATTTGTATTATTTGCTCTCTAGGAACCTCCCTCCCACTAGTTAGTTTAAAGCCCTCTCTACAGCCCTAGTTATATGATCCGCCAGGACTCTAGTCCCAGCACTGGCCAAGTGAAGCCTGTCCCAATGGAACAGCTCCCTCCTGCCCCAGTACTGGTGCCAGTGTCCCAGGAAGCAAAACCCATTTCTCCCACACCAGTCTTTGAGCCACGCATTTAAATCTCTAATTTTATTTGTCCTAGCCAAATTCGCTCGTGGCTCAGGTATTGTGGTTCTGCTTTTTAATTTGGCCCCTAGCTGCTCAAACTCCCTCAGCAGAACCTGATTTTGTTCAGTCTATAATCAAATATGTGTGTTGTGTTGATTAAGGAAAATAGGGAGGTTTGATTTCTGGCCAGTTATCCGGATCCAATAGTATGAATATTTATGCTATAAAAACAGAAAATGCTGGAGAAACTCAGCAGGTCAGGCAGCATCTGTGAAGAGAGAAACAGAGTTAACGTTTCAGGTCAATGACCCTTCGTCAGAATATTTATCCTGTTAGTGATCCTTCATCAGTGCTGAAATTCTGCACAGCATTTCTATCACCTGAATACTATTTAATGAGAATTCCCATTATCAAAAAGTGTGGCACAAGTCATGAGAAAAAATACATTCCCATTTACGGGAGATGGTTGATGCTGTGCGTGACTGAATAACACCTTTAGGGCTGAATTTTATCAACCTCGACGAGTCCATGGCGTGCGACGTCTGTGGTGGGTTCCGAACCCGCAGCTGTGTCGATCCCAGCCTCTGAAATGATTTTACCTTGATGGGGCTTGTTAAGCCCACTCTGCGAGGTTCCCGGCCAATTAATAGGAAGCGGATCTGATGACATCATTTGATGACGCGTCAGCAGCCGGTTTCCTTAAAGGGGCCACGGCCACATATATTTGGACAGTTGTGCTGTCAGTGTTCTGCAGCATTGAGGTGTTGCAAACACTGACAAGCACTGCACAGAGGTGCATGGCTGCACCCAGACTCTCCCATGACCCCATCCATATGCTTATGGAGGGAGTCACAGCATGCAGGGAGGTTCTCTTCCCTTCCAATGGGCGGAAGAGACCTCCCCAGGACACCAACGCACCCCGGTTGCACATTGCACAGGAGGGCATAAGCAGGGATATCATCAGGAGGAACTGGCTGCAGTGGCGTAAACCTTTCAATGATCTCAGTAGATCACGAAACGTTACTGCAAAGCCACACTCAATCTCATCCAGCTGTGCCACTCATTACATCCCCATCACTCTGCCTTCCCTACCCTTCTCCTGCACATCCTTACTCACACCAACTTACCTTGCACCTCCACCCATCCCTCTCTATCTATCTACATTATCACATCCCCATCTCACTTTGCCTTCTTGGACAGATTTGTGTGCACTTTTGGAAGTGTCTTAGTGAGTTCCAGTGAATGGTAAGACATAACTTCCCCCCACCCCCGCACAATGATGATGAGTGTGAAAGGAATGGCTTGGACATTGTAGGGATGCTTTATGGTGCTGGTGTGGGGTCGTGTCAACCTGGCGCATCATGTGACAGCCAGGATGTACAGCATCAAGTGAAGTAAATCTGGCCACGGTGAGACCATCGCTAGCGTCCCGTGCAGCAATGTTGTCAGGTGCTGATGCACTCTGTCCTGTGCAGCATCAGGTGATTGCGGAGAAGGTTGGTGTTGTTGTTGGTGCTGCTGGTGTACCTGGTGATGTTGGTGTACCTGGTGATGTTGGTGTTGGAGCTGATCGTGGTGGGATTCAGAGGACCAAGGTAAGATTTTTTCAAGGGTACCGATGCTGCTGGAATAGATGGCAGCTGAAGTTGAGATGACAGAAGCAATTTGTCAATGGTGACAGAGGTTGCTCCAGGGAGGTGACAGTGGATAGAGAGTTTACTCCAAACACTTCCAAACTGCATACAGCTCAAAAGTGTCTTCCAAATCCTGAAGGTTCAAGCTTCTGACATTGGAAAGTGAACAGCTGTGAGATGATAGCTTTTATACCACTTTTGCAACTGTCACCTATTCACAGCAATGGAGAGTCATTGAGAACCAGACACACTTACCTGATATGATGCCCGAGTGATGGGAACCTCCTGAAAAAGTTGGAAAAATGGTAAGTACCTGGTAAAATCCTTTATAAATACCTTTAAACTGCCTCTTAATGATATTAATTGGCTTGCCCGCCGCTTGGTGTCAGGTCTGTGAAGTGAAGACAGACCCAACACTTCGGAAATTTACAAGGAGGCAGGTTCAGAGTGGGATACCGCCCCGCTGTCAATCTTTTAGATTTTGACAGCGGACCTGCCTCCGAAGCCACACTCTGAGCGCTGGCAAAATCTCGGCTTTAGTGTTTCATGCATTCTCACAAACTTACAAAGACTTATGAAAATGAGCGATCAGATTAATACTCTTTAGGTTGGACAGAATATTGTTTAGATACTTAGGCCCTGAAAGTCCTGCATCCCCAGTGTACGGTTGGGGTAGGGCTTCTGATGCCAATATTCAAGGACGCTGATCCCATCAGAAATCTGGGCAGGATAAGGCTATGAATTGAGAAAGGAGTGGAGCAAGGGTGCAACTTCCTCATTTAAAGAGGTGGAGAGGATCTGGTAAGCGGGAATGCAATGGCGGCTGGAAGAGGAGGAAAAGGGTGAGCATCACATTTTTCTTATGCTGGTGTTGAAGTTTTGCTGCCAGAAATCAGATGAAGGAAAGATGCAGTTGTTGGAATGACTGGGAAGATGCCATCAAATGCAGCAGCATAAGTCATATGGAAGGACATGGCTGTGACTTTGAGTGGCACTGTCAGAACCTCAAGGACCCCTTACATTATTAAAAGAAGTTTAAAGGCCTCATGAATTCAGCAATTCGGCTGAATAACTGGAAGCTTACTGAAACACGGAGAAGCAAATGGGTAGTCTCAGCCCTAATATTCAAGCAGTGTACTTTTGGAGTACTACATGGCACCTTGTTCCTTGTCCCACAAGCACTGTAACCTGGCATCACTCATGTCAACTACCTCACATCCTGTAATGCATGCTAGCGTCTTGAAATCTCAAATCTTAGTTGCCTTCCACCTATTATTATTAACATCTGTTCCACAAACTCTGACAGATTGACGACAGGATGTGGTGACTGTTGCAACCAATTAACATAAAGCATTCCTCCTGCAGAAGAAGACAGCTCATGCCAAGGAGCAGCAGGCCACTGGGAGAGGGAAGTGCAGACAACTGTACACTAAGTCAGGAAGAGGAGGCACTATCAATCATTGGAATCAACTCTGGTCTTGGCAGTTGGAAATGGAGATGTGGGAATCAATAAGCATGCAGTTGGTTTGTTATAACATATAATTGTCTCAAATGTTTCTATGTATTCTTCAATCTCTCCACCAGCCTTAGATTCCTCATAAGCGATCCAAAATGTAGCTGTACAAAATACTATGCTGGTCAAACAGATCCAAGTTAACAGTAGTCTTTTCTTCCTCCAGAGGTTGCAAGCCACAAAACAGCAGAGAAGAGTGATGACATTGCAGTTCCCCTCTACGTTTAGCAGGATTGCTGCCCACTCACCTGATCCATCATTCACCTTCTCCCTTGCAATCATTAGCCCAGTGATACCCACTCAAGGGAGTACAGATTGTGTAGATGAGGTGACATTTGGTGAGACACAGAACACAAAAAAGCCAGAGGATGGAGGTGCACAAGTGGATCCTGATGTAGCCGAGCGTAGGCTTAAAAACTGTCAGAGCATCTGAATGATGAGCTCAGAGGTCCTGCTGTGAAATGAAACATGCTAGCAGAGCATCAAACACATATGGCGTTCTGCACAGCCTTTCCCAGGATCTGCAGAAAATGATTGGGATAGCAGTGGAGTCCACTGTCTTGCTGTGCGCAAACATCCCAAAGGGTTTCTTATCATTACAGGGCATCATGGAGAAAGTGACAGCTGCCGAAACATCTGCAAATCTTTCCCTGCTTCATGAGAGATCCAGGAAAGTCAGCCAATTTAATGTGGAGGCACTTTTTTTTATTTGTTTATGGGATCAGGGCATCGCTGGCAAGGCCAGCATTTATTGCCCATCCATAATTGCCCTTGAGAAGGTGGTGGTGAGCTGCCTTCTTGAACCGCTGCAGTCCGTGTGGTGAAGGTACTCCCACAGTGCTGTTCGGGAGGGAGTTCCAGGGCTTTGTCCCAGCGACGATGAAGGAATGGCGATATACTTCTAAGTCAGGATGGTGTGTGACTTGGAGGGGAACTTGGAGGTGGTGGTGTTCCCATGTGCCTGCTGCCCTTATCCTTCTAGGTGGAAGAGGTCGCGGGTTTGGGAGGTGCTGCCGAATAAGCCTTGGTGAGTTGCTGCACTGCATCTTGTAATGAGGTCAGGAGCCGAGTGTTCTTGGTGGAACCCAAACTGGGCATCAGTGAGCAGGTTATTGGTGAGTAAGTGCCGCTTGATAGCACTTTCGATGACACCTTCCATCACTTTGCTGATGATTGAGAGTAGACTGATGGGGTGGTAATTGTCCTGCTTTTTGTGGACAGGACATACCTGGGCAGTTTTCCACATAGTCAGATAGATGCCAGTGTTGTAGCTGTACTGGAACAGCTTGGCTAGAAGTGCGGCTAGTTCTGGAGCACAAGTCTTCAGCACAATAGCCAGGATGTTGTCGGGGCCCATAGCCTTTGCTGTATCCAGTGCGCTCAGCTGTTTCTTGATATCACATGGAGTGAATCGAATTAGCTGAAGTCTGGCTTCTGTGATGGTGGGGACCTCAGGAGTAGGCCGATATGGATCATCCACTCGGCACTTCTGGCTGAGGATGGTTGCAAACGCTTCAGCCTTATCTTTTGCACTCATGTGCTGGGCTCTACCATTATTGAGGATGGGGATATTCATCCTCCTCCTCCCGTTAGTTGTTGAATGGTCCACCACCATTCATGACTGCATGTGGCAGGACTGCAGAGCTTTGATCTGATCCATTGATTGTGGGATCGCTTAGCCCTGTCTATAGCATGCTGCTTCTGCTTTTTAGCATGCATGTAGTCCTGTGTTGCAATTTCCCCAGGTTGTGACCTCATTTCTGGTGCTGCTCCTGGCATGCTCTTCTACACTCCTTATTGAAACATAGAAACATAGAAGATAGGAGCAGGAGTAGGCCATTCGGCCCCTCGAGCCTGCTCCACCATTCAATGAGATCATGGCTGATCATCCAAATTCAGTACCCGGTCCCTGCTTTCTCCCCATACCCCTTGATCCCTTTAGCCTTAAGAAATATATCCAACTCCTTCTTAAATATATTTAATGTATTGGCCTCTACTGCCTTCTGTGGTAGAGAATTCCACAGGTTCACCACTCTGGGTGAAGAAATTTCTCCTAATTTCTGTCCTAAATGGCCTACCCCTTATCCTTAGACTGTGATCCCTGGTTCTGGACTCCCCGACCATCAGGAACATCCTTCCTGCATCTAGTCTGTCCAGTCCTGTCAGAATTTTATAAGTTTCAATCAGATCCCCTCTCATTCTTCTAAACTCCAGTGAGTACAAGCCCAATCGACCAAATCCCTCCTCATACGTCATTCCTGCCATCCCAGGTATCAGCCTGGTGAATCCTCGCTGAACTCCTTCCATGTCAAGAACATCCTTCCTCAGATAAGGCGACCAAAACTGCACACAATACTCAAGATGTGGTCTCACCAAGGCCCTGTATAACTGCAGCAAGACATCCTTGTTCCTGTACTCAAACCCTCTCGCTACGAAGGCCAACATGCCATTTGCCTTCTTAACCACCTGCTGCACCTGCATGCTTACCTTCAGCGACTGGTGCACAAGGACACCCAGGTCTCGTTGCACTTCCCCTTCTCCCAATCTATTGCTATTCAGATAATAATCTGCCTTCCTGTTTTTGCCACCAAAGTGGATAACCTCGCATTTATCCATGTTATATTGCATCTGCCATGCTTTTGCCCAATCACCCAACCTGTCCAAATCATACTGGAGTTTCTTGGCATTCTCCTCACAGCACACACGCCCACTCAGCTTTGTGTCATCTGCAAACTTGGAGATATTACATCTAGTTCCCTTGTCTAGATCATTAATATATATTGTGAATAGCTGGGGCCCAAGGACCAATCCCTGCGGTACCCCACTAGTCACTGCCTGCCACTCGGAAAAAGACCCGTTTATTCCAACTCTTTGCTTTCTGTCTGCCAACCAGTTCTCTATCCAAGTCAATACCTTGCCCCCAATCCCATGTGCCTTAACTTTACATGCTAATCTCTTATGCGGGACCTTATTGAAAGCCTTCTGAAAGTCCAAATACACCACATCCACTGGTTCTCCCTTATCTATTTTACCAGTTACATCCTCAAAATTTTCCAGTAGATTAGTCAAGCATGATTTACCTTTTGTAAATCCATGTTGACTTTGTCCAATCCTGTCACTGTTTTCCAAGTGCTCTGCTATTACATCTTTTATAATGGACTCTAGCATTTTCCCCACTACCAATGTCAGGTTTACAGGTCTGTAATTCCCCGTTTTCTCTCTACCAGCTTTTTTGAATAGTGGGGTAACATTAGCTACCCTCCAATCCATGGGTACTGTTCCAGATTCCATCGAATGCTGGAAGATGATCAGCAAAGCATCAACTATTTCTAGGGCCACTTCCTTAAGTACCCTCGGATGTAGATTATCAGGCCCTGGGGATTTATCGGCCTTCAATCCCATCAATTTCCCTGACACCATTTTCCTACAAATACTGATTTCTTTCAGTGCCTCCGGATTGAACCAAGTTTGGTCCTCTGGCTTGATGGTGTTATGTTCATAAATAAATAGACGTTTTCATTATGAACAGCTAGCTTGAGCTAGTCATCTATTCAGCCATGTGGACTAGTGTACAGGCATCCATCTTGACTACTGCCTTGTGGGTAGCCCACTCTAAACATACAGCTCCACCTAGTGTACCATTCTAGAATGACATGTTACTGATCATTACATCCCCCTTCCTTAGAGGTTAAATAAAATCAATATCCATCAATCATAACGACATAAACATCTTCACAACAGTCAACACATTTTCAAAGCTTTACTTTATAAACTCTAAGCTTTTCATTCTTTTATTATAGTTTTCTTTCTGCTCAAAGATTAAGTCTATCAGGCTTTTTTACTTCATGTGTGGATCTTCTCAGCACAGGTAAGTCTGATGTGTTTGCATGAGAGCCTGTATGTGTGTTTGTGTTAGATTGTTCTGGTGGTGAATGACAAGATTCAGTTGCGGCATTGTCATCGATTTGCTCTTTGATAGTTTCTTGTGTTTTCAGGAGGGAACGGCGGTTCCTCCTGAGAATCTGTCCTTCCTCATTTCTAACAGTGTATGACCTTGGTCCTACTTCCTCAAGAACTGTAGCTTTCCTGTTCCATGCATCTGGATCCTCAATCCTGACAACATCATCCCTTGTCAATGGTTTCAAAGTTTTGGATGACTTGTCATAGTGTGATTTCTGTTTCAGCTTTAACAGTTGAAGTCTCTGTCTCAGTTCCTTACTCTGCTTTTCTTTTGCACAGCAGGGTAGCGTGGTGCACAACTTGCGACCCATTAGGAGTTCAGCAGGTGAAGAACCACAGTCTAAAGAGGAGGCTCGGTAGCTCAGCAGGGCGAGATAAGGATCAGACTTGCTTTCTGTTGCTTTCTTCAGTAGCTGTTTGAGAACTTGAACACCTTTCTCTGCCTTACCATTCGACTGAGCATACAGAGGACTGGATGTGATGTGTTGAAAGTCATAATGTGCTGCAAACTGTTGCCACTCCTTACAGTTGAAGCACGGACCATTGTCGCTAACGGCAATCCTGGGAGTTTCATGTCTGGCGAAGATGGATTTAACATGCATTATGACACTGCTTGCTGATGTGCTTGAGAGCAGCGCCATCTCAGGATAGTTAGAATAGTAGTCAATCACTATTAGATAGTCTTTACCATTCAAATGAAAAAGGTCCATACCAACCTTTTGCCATGGTGCTGTTGGTAAGTCAGCTACTATCATTGGTTCCTTTGCTTGTTTGTTTTGGTGTTTCTGACATGTCTCACATATGCCTATCATGTTCTCAATGTCCTTATTTATGCCAGGCCAATAAACAGTGTCTCTTGCTCTCCTTTTGCATTTTTCAATTCCGAGGTGTCCCTCATGAATCCTTTTGAGCATGTCTCAACGTAGAGCCTGTGGAATGACTATTCTGTTCTGTTTTAGTAATAGTTCACTTGCAACACTCAACTCTGACCTGATGTGATAGTACTTTGGACAGGAACTTTTGGCCAACCATGATGAATGTTCTCTATTACTGTTTGTAACACTGCACCTTTTACTGTTTCTTCTGCTATTTGCTTTGATTTTGTGTCTGACATGGGCAGCGCAGCAGTGACCATACTCACATGAACATCCACGTCTTCCTCAGTAGAGCTCACATGACTCATTGTGGGTGCTCGGGATAGTGCATCTGCTAACACTATGTGTTTGCCTGGTGTGTAGATCAGTTCAAAGTCATATCTTTGCAGCTTCATCATGAGTCGTTGAATCCTTGGAGACATCTCATTCAGATATTTTTTTATGATGGCAACCAGTGGGCAGTGGTCTGTCTCAACTGTGAAGGTGGGAAGTCCATATATGTAGCCATGGAACTTTTCTAGTCCAACTACCAAGCCTAGACATTCCTTTTCAATCTGGGCGTATCGACACTCAGAGTCAGTCATAGACCTGGAGGCATAGGCAACAGGCTTCTAATCTTCACCCTCTGCTTGTAGCAAGACCGCGCCTAGGCCATCTTTTGATGCATCCGTTGACACTTTGATTCTCTTTGTTGGGTCAAAGAAGGTGAGTACAGGTGTGGTTGTCAGCACTGTTTTGAGGTTCATCCACTCTTGTTCATGTCTTTCTGTCCATGCGAACTCATTTGTTTTATGTAGCAGGTCTCGCAGACAGGCTGTCTTGGCTGACAAGTTAGGAATGAACTTTCCAATGAAGTTTATCATCCCCATGATGCGTAGCACTCCTTTTTTGTCAGTGGGTCGGGGCATGTTGAGTATGGCGTTTACTTTTTCCATGTCTGGCTCTATTCCTTTGCCAGATAGATTATCTCCGAGGAAAGTGACTTCCTGGACGCCAAACTGACACTTGGCTTTGTTGAGCTTCAGTCCATTCCGGCGTATGCTCTGTAACACTTTAGTCAGTCTCTCATTGTGTTCTTTCAGTGTGGAGCCCCAGATGATGATGTCATCAAAATAGACCCGAACTCCTTCCAGACCTTCAATTATGTGTTCCATCACTCTATGAAAGATTTCAGATGCAGATATTATCCCGCAAGGCATTCTGAGGAAACAATACCTGCCAAATGGCGTGTTGAAGGTACAGTATTTGGTACTCTCTTCATCCAGTTTTAGTTGCCGAAATCCTTGTGAGGCATCGAGCTTTGTAAAGTATCTGGCACCTGACATTTCACTGGTGATTTCTTCTCGCTTGGGAACCTGGTAGTGTTCACGTTTTATGTTTGCATTTAAGTCCTTTGGATCCATGCATACTCTTAGATCATTGTTCTTTTTCTTTACACATACCATGGAGTTAACCCAGTCTGTTGGCTCTTTGACTTTCCTGATAACTCCTATTGTGGTCATTCTGTCCAGTTCTTTCTTGAGCCGGTCACGCAGGGGTGCTGGAACTCTCTGTGGAGCATGTACCACTGGCTGAGCATCCTCCTTTAGCTGGATCTTGTAAGTGAATGGTCGCACTCCAAATCCTTTGAACACATCCTGGAAATTACTCACTACAGAATCCACTGAGTCATCTG
Source organism: Somniosus microcephalus (assembly GCF_052327205.1). NCBI lineage: Eukaryota > Metazoa > Chordata > Chondrichthyes > Squaliformes > Somniosidae > Somniosus > Somniosus microcephalus. The sequence continues at coordinate 281,776,071 of NC_140989.1, read as the reverse complement.
GTCTGCTTATGGCACAGTTTATACGGTAGACTCTCTTGACCAGTTCTAAGTCCTCACAAGCTTTGTCACCTAGTAGTGAATCAAGTCCTTCAGCCACAACAGAAAACATGAGATGATGCACTTTGTCTTTGACTGTCACTTTAAGTCTGCATACACCTAAGCTATCTATTTTCTGTCCATTATAGTTCTTCAGTAGTACTGACTTTTTCTGTATTTTGGGCTTTTCTTTCATATTTTTAATGTCACTCATACTGATTAAGTTTGATTTTGCCCCAGTGTCTAGTTTCAATGTAACTAATGCTCCATTTACCTGCAGTGGCATCATACATTTGTCCTCTTTTACTGCATTAACTTTATGTTCAGCATTGTCCATTCCTGAGGGCTGCACATTTTCTGTATCCATTTCTATATTGTCACATGACACCATTCCTACAAAAAATGTCTCACTTAAATCAGTGTCCTCAATCACATTGACTTGTTGCCCTTTCTTTGTTTTTACTTTTGAAAAGCATTGTTTGGCAAAGTGATTCTTTCCATTACATTTTGTGCACATTTTCCCAAACACTGGGCATTGTCTTGACTGGTGCTGGTAACCACAGCGTTTACAATTAAAAATTCCATCCTCCGATTGCTTTGCATTTCTGTTCTGCCCACGTTTCTTCCCCTCGTAGGACACAGCACCGACAGCAGCACAGTCATTCACTATAGTCACATTGTTATTAATTTCACTGAAAGTCTTTGCGTGCTGTTGAGCTAGCTCACTGGCATGGCATATTTTCACAGCATCCTCCAATGTTAGTTCAGTTTCTCTCAACAAACGTTCCCTGACTTTTTTATCATGAATACCAAACACAATCTGGTCACGAATCATGGATGATTTCAATTCAGAGAAATTACTTGTCTGTGCTTTCAGTTTCAGATCGGTCACAAAGCTATCAAAAGTCTCATTTTGCTGCTGTGTCCATGAACGGAACACGTACCTCTCATAGGTCTCGTTCTTTTTGGGAGAACAATGTGTATCAAACTTCTTTAGCACATCGTCCATCTTTTCTCTGTCCTTCTCTTGATCAAATACAAACATATTAAATACCTCTATCGCCTGTGGGCCTGCAACTGTGAGCAGTAACACTATTTTCCTTGCGTCTGGCTTCGTACCGAACCCGATGGCGGCAATGTAGAGTTCGAATTGTTGTTTGAAAGTCCGCCAATTGCAGTCGACATTCCCCATGAGTTTCAAACCCTCCGGTGGCTTCAAATTCTCCATGTCGCGTTTCACAATATTCAGCAGATATTACCACTTCTGGTACCATGCTATGTTCATAAATAAATAGACGTTTTCATTATGAACAGCTAGCTTGAGCTAGTCATTTATTCAGCCATGTGGACTAGTGTACAGGCATCCATCTTGACTACTGCCTTGTGGGTAGCCTGCTCTAAACATACAGCTCCACCTAGTGTACCATTCTAGAATGATATGTTACTGATCATTACAGATGGTAATGGTAGAGTGAGGGATATGCCGGGCCATGAGGGTACAGATTGTGGTGGAATACAATTCTGCTGCTGCTGTTGGCCCACAGTGCCTCATGGATGCCCAGTTTTGAGCTGCTAGATCTGTTCTGAATCTATCCCATTTAGCACGGTGGTAGTGCCACACAACACGATGGAGGGTGATCTCAGTGTGAAGACGGGGCTTCATCTCTCCAATGACTATGCGGTGGTCACTGCTATCAATGTTGTCATGGACAGATGCACCTGCAACAGGTAGATTGGTGAGGATGAGGTCAAGTAGGTTTTTCCCTCGTGTTGGTTCTCTCACCACCTGTCGCAGGCCCAGACTGGCAGTTATGTCCTTCAGGACTCAGCCAGCTCGGTCAGTAGCCATGCTACTGAGCCACTCTTGGTGCTGGACATTGAAGTCCCCCACCTAGAGTACATTCTGTGCTTTTGCTACTCTCCGTGCTTCTTCCAAGTGGTGTTCAACATGGAGGAGTACTGATTCATCAGCTGAGGGAGGGTGGTAGATGGTAATCAGCAGGAGGATTCCTTGCCCATGCTTGACCTGAAGCCATGAGACTTCATGGGGTCCGGAGTCAATGTTGAGGACTCCCAGGGCCACTCCTTCCTGACTGTATACCACTGTGCCACCACCTCTGGTGGGTCTGTCCTGCCGGTGGGACAGGATATACCCAGCGATGGGGATGGAGGAGTTTGGGACATTGGCTAACTTAATGAAGGATTATAGGTCTTGGGGATCATTTGGATTGCAAAGTATATAGGGCAGCATCACGTTGGGATTAGAGGATACTTCGTTTGCTCTTTCTCATAGATTTAAGGGTCTTTCTGCTTCCATAAAGTCAGTTCTCCCATTGACCTCTGGTAACCAGCATCCTGTTCTCAGTATCAATGGTGAAGCTGGTGTGAGTGCCAACAAAGTTGCTTTCCCTCACAGTACCAAAACAGACTGCAGAAGCTTTCAACTGCTGTCACAAAGCCGCCTGTCCCATGTTCATTCCAAGACTCAAATGCCCTGAAGAAGGGCAACTTCCATCCCAAAAGGCTCATAGTAGTTTGGAGCATCCATCTATATCTCAGACCCCAGGCCCTCAGGTGGCCTGTAGAAGAAGTGGTAGAATAGGGCAGAGAAATGGTTGTGTGCTGATTCGGGGTGTGCACAGTGAAGAAACCAAGTAGGCTTCTGTAAATATTTGTAAGGTATCAGTGAAATTACAGTGACTAGTTGATTTTTGGTTCTCTTGTGGGACAATGGGAAATGCATAGTCTGTTGATGTTGAGGTCATGATTATGATGTGATGGTTAGCTGTGAGGAGCAAGGATTTAACTTAGCCCATAGACAGCAGGATGCTTTTTGATGCGCTGAGACTTCTGAACATTTTGCTCTATGTATCTGTAACCAATATCCCAAATGAATTTGGTTCTCAGTTGTCTAGTAGCAGTGTCCACTGCACCTGTTTCATGTTCTTCATTAGCCTGGTCTTTGGCATTAACAGTGCCATCATCAGCCTCTCTGGCATCCATTGGGACATCTACAGTTGGTCCCTTCTGAATAACAAAGTTATGAAGCACACAACACGGTACCATGATTTGCCAATCGGTGCTGGGCACGTACTGCAGGGCACCCTCAGACTTATCCAGAACCTTTCTTGAAGTTTCCCAATGGCTTGCTCAATTCTAATTCTTGTCGTACTGTGTGCTTAATTTTATTACTCCTTTGCAGGATTAGCAGTCCTACAAAGAGTAGTACAGGAGCAAGGATGTCTTACTACAGTTGTAAAAGGCCTTGGTGAGACCATACCTGGAGTACTGTGTGCAATTTTGGTCTCCTTACCTAAGAAAGGATATACTTGCCATAGAGGAAGTGCAGCGAAGGTTCACCAGACTGATGCCTGGGATGGCAGGACTGTCGTATGAGGAGAGATTGAGTCGACTAGGCCTGTATTCACTAGAGTTTAAAAGAATGAGAGGGGATCTCATTGAAATGTATAAAATTTTGACAGGGCTAGACAGACGATGCAGGGAGGATGTTTCCCCTGGCTGGGGAGTCTAGAACGAGGGGTCAGAGTCTCAGGATATGGGGTTGTGATGAAATATTCCATTCATCACTCATCAGTATTTCTTAGGGCTCCGCCCATACCTGGCTCCTATGTAAGCTGGCCCAGCCTGCAGCACATCCAGTATGGCAGACCTCTGGATGGAAGATACATTCTCCTCTGTGTGTTACCTTCTAAGTCAATAAAAGCCTTGTTTTGTTTCGCTAACATCGAGTCTCGGATTTATTGAGGCACATCAGGGGTAGGACATTTAGGACTAAGATGAGGAGAAATTTCTTCACTCAGAGGGTGGTGAACCTGTGGAATTCTCTACCACAAAAGGCTGTGGAGGCCAAGTCACTGAATATATTTAAGAAAGAGATAGATAGATTTCTAGAGACAAAAGGCATCAAGGGGTATGGGGAGAGAGCGGGAATATGGTATTGAGATAGAGGATCAGCCATGATCATATTGAATGGCAGAGCAGGCTCAAAGGGCTGAATGCCCTACTCCTGCTCCTATTTTTCTATGTTTCTATGTTAGTCATGAGCCATGGGAGTAGAGGGTATCCCTTGTTACTCAGCAGCCATCCTGGCCCTTGCCCCATTGTTGAAATAGAACTGGTACATTGGACTGAACAAGTGTTAAAGCACCATGAAGCTCCCAGCATATTGTGAATTCACGCAAGGGAAGCTGTGCCTATGGCCTGCACATTTAGGGAATGAAAGTCTTTGCAGTTGATGTAAGAATGGGGGTTTAAATTTGGGGCATGCCACATGGGTGCAATTAATAACCCCAATACCCTGGGGAATACAGGGATTCTGAAAAACATTATTGTCCTGTTAGTCATCTGTCTGGGACTACTGTTGAAATCTTAACTGCCTTGCAAAGAGAAAATTGATGATTTGCCTTACAGAGGAGTGTACATCAAATTGACTGGCAAAAGTTCCCTGTGTCTCTCTAGAATTAACCTGTAGTATAAATGTTCAGCGCTGTGGTTATTCTTTCTACAACAGTCAGAGCTGTCCATGCTGTGGACCTTGTTTGCATCCATAAAACAGATTATCTGGTTATTATCAGATTGCTGTTTGTGGGAGCTTGCTGAGCGCAAATTGGCTGCCGCTTTGCCTACAACAGTGACTACACTTCAAAATTATTTAATTGGCTGTAAAGCACTATGGGATGTCCTGAGGTCATGAAAGGCATGATATAAATGCAAGTCTTTCTTTCTTTTAGAACTGGCTGCAGCAACGACAGAGCTGTTTCAAAGCTTCATGACTGAAGTACAGCCTCCTGAGGTAGAGCTCACGATCTTGGAAATTCATCTGGGTTGATGCATCCTGCTGGATGGGTTCTGTCGGAAAGATCTGGCTCTCCTCTCATGCTGCCTGGTTCATTTTGCTTTGCGTACAGCTTCCTACTGCTCCTCTTCCTCCAACATTAAGCACAGGGCAGAGTCTGGGTACTTGCGACAAGTGGCTCACCTCCTGACCCCTTAAAGCCTATCCACAAGGGTCAAGTCAGATGGAATATACATCTCTCACCTGGATGGGTGTAGCCACAATCATACTCAAGCAGCTTGACACCATCCAGGATGGAGCAGTTCGCTTGCTTGACGGTCCTGTCACCAGGTTCAATACCCACCCCTTCTATTACCAGCATAATGTGGCTGCAGTATGTATGCACTGCAGCCACTCATTAAGGTTACTTGGGCAACACTTACCTCCCCTGCAACCACTACCTGAGTAGGACAAAAGCACGTCAAGTTCGTCTTCAAGCCACACACCACCTTTACTTGGTCATATATCATAAGTTTCATCATCATCTCTGGGTCAAAATCCAGGAATTCCCTACCCAATACCATCACCACAAGGACTGCAGTAGTTCCAGAAGAAGGCCCACCGCCACCTTCTCACTGGCATCGGTCCAGCTGAACTCCATGATATATACATGGCTGTCCTGAAATCTGCCATAGCATACAATGTGGCACTTTTAAAGTAGAAACCCAGTGGATCTAGGGTCCCATTGCAAATTCCTGTCCCCACTGATGCAAATGCTGACTTCTGCACTCCCCCAACTTATGAGTTTGTTTTGGTTTCTGCCTATGTGAGAAATAGTAAGTATAATATAGGGTCCTCATCATGACATTGTAATCAGACCAGTGAAATTCTTGCAGAGGTCTCCATGTAATTGTGTGCTGTCATTAATGCACAGCATAAGGTCAAAATGCCCAACTTTGTTTTTAAAGAAACGTGTTCTGTTAAGTATATGATAAGGCTAACGAGTTGAGTGTATTGGGGTAGAAATTGGTCTTTGTTGAATCTGTTTTACAGGCATAAAATGGACGAAAAAGAACCAATTTAGGGCGCAAAATTCTGCGCCCTAAGGGTACCTGAAAAACTTCTAAACCAAAATTGGGTCAGGCCATTGTTCAAGCGGCCAACTAAGAAAGCACTAAATCCTTGCATATGCTAATGGGTGTCCTAACGCCTGTTTAAGGACCCTTACCAAAAAATGGGCCTGCTCCGCTCAGGTTTTCAGGACATGCATGTGGCCGAGCCGGTGGCTGCCGTCAAAAAGGTAGATCAATTTTAAAACTTTTTTTGAAAAGCAGGAATGTTCTTCCCACCCCCATAGTACCTCCGACAGCCGCTGCCAGCCATGATCATCTCCCCTCCCAGGACTTACCTCAGGGCTGCTTCCAATGAGGCAGGCAACCTGCAATTGCATGCTTCTGTGAAACGAGCAGCATGTGGAGGTGCAACAGGCACTAGCAGCTCTCCCTGCATATATGAGGCCCAAGGACCAACTTCTTGTGATCTTCGGGCCTCCATTTGCAGGCGCAGGGATCATTCCCTTTGCCCACTGGAGCTTTAAATATGGCCTAAAGGAATTGCTAACCATTGTCTTGTAGTCCATATCCCATAATAATCACAATTACAACCACTAAACTCATATTGAGTGGTCAAGTTTGAGAAATGGACAGGCTATTAAATGTTACCTAACTTTGCATTCTGAAACACATAATTATGATCCTTATAGTTTAGATTTGGCAAAGAAGTCTGCTACTTTCCTCAAAGGGTTAATTTATGTAGTACTGCGTAACAGTTAAACTTTTGAGGTCTGAAGAACTTTTTGAACTTGCAAACTGCAGGATTTTTTAAATAATAAGACAGGATATTCTATACAACTGTTATGCCTGATACATTATGAAATCTAATTAATACAATATTGTGATGGCAAAGAAACATTCTTTTGAATAAGCTGAAGCATTTGAACCTTGTTCCATTTTCTCATTGACATTCAGCAATGCTGCTGTGTATTTCAAATGGTTGATTATGTTTTAGAGTTTGGGACATGGTAGCTTATGGAGTTCAGACTTTGACTCGCAGTCAGAAGGTCGTGAGGTTCAAGTTCCAGGGCAACCTCCAGCTCAAATATATTTGCTTCAGTTAGACAGGTCTCTACAGTTCTCAGCAAAGTCATTTGAAAGAGCTTTGTAGCATCCTTATTGCATTGGCAGGTGTAAAGAAATTCCTAGCACAGACTCACCTCTGCTCCTGACTGACTAGTATGCTGATGCTGAATCTTTTTAAATCTTTGTTATTTTTTGTCTATTTATGCTTGCTTCCTTCAAATTGAGACGAAGGGATGGGGGGGGGGGAGGGGAGGATTGAAATTTGCAGTGATTAGCTGGCAGAATATCCAGCATCTAGACCAGACAGGAAACAAGCACAGACAGACCTTCCAACCTTTCAAGAGTTCTGAAATTGGTGATATAGAGATAAACAAGCACCAGTTACGTAACTTGAATGCTAAACAAACATAAACTTATTAAATGGGGAATCAAGATTTACATATTGCAACTATGCATTATCTGCAATTGATTTCTTTTTTGCAAGCTATGTTTTCTTACAACTTTAAAGAATTTGATTTGCTGCTGGGCTAAGGAATGGCACATGGATGTTAATGTAAATAAATGTAAGGTAATACAGCTCGGTACAGGAAATAAGAAACATCCAGACAATGAATGAATGTCTATTAGTAAAAATAGATGTGGAAAAAGACTTGGGCCATTGGGTCATTTGCATATAGGCCTAGAGGGAGAAATGTTGAAATTTGATAATAAAATAGGAGTTGTCGTTAATTCTTTAGAAGACCAAAAGTACCTGCAAAGGGATAGTGATAAGATGACTTATCAACCACGCATTGAAAATATTAGGGACAAAATTCCTTGGGTGTCCTACCTTGCAGAGCGAATGATGGCAATGAGGTGGATCCAGACTTCCTACTCCAGGAGTTCCTGCTCATTAGGCTCAGTAGGGATCCAGTGTTGTTCTAGAAGCTGGTACTCCAAGTTACGTGAGATGTATCGAAGTCCGCAAGGCTGCTTGTGGGCCCCACCAGTGGGAACTCCTACTTACACCTTACTATAGCATTTTAAAAACTTAAATCATGTCCCTTCTCAATTTTCTTTTCTCTAATGAAAACAGGTTCAGTTTTACTCGTCATTTAGCTTTCTGGTTTACGTACCAACTGCTGGGAAGGTAAATCTGGCACTTGTCAACTACATTGACTGCATGCAAACAGGGCAAATTAATTATTTTGCATTTTGTTGACAAAGTGAATCTGACAAAAAAATCCACTTGATGTGAACCACTTGTTTATAGGTCGCTGATTAATGATAAAATTGTACAAAATGTCTCACCTCCAGTACAATACTTTATGGAGCTCCCAACAGAAGTGATTTAGTGAACAATTACTATGCTTAGGATAGGTATTTTATGGTGATCAAAGTTGAAAATCTGTATCACAGATTGACAAATTTTCTGTCAACATCTATTATGGAATGAGTCCAAATTCTGTCATTCCCTTCATAACTAATTAAGCACATATTAAGTGACAGCATGAAAGCACATGCAGCTGTGACTAACAGTTAAGGTTATTATTTGTGGAATAAACAAGACAGGAGAAAGATTTGTACATCTGAAAATCTGATGCCACATCTGGCAAGATTACCTTGTTTTTGTAGGTTCTTGAGGAACAAACTTCAAATTTATGCTTTAAGAGCATTATCTGACCTCCCACACGCTGTGCTCAAAGATCGAGATGTTTGTGCGATATCTTCATTATATGCTCCATTTTGGTTTGTCTATCTATTTTTAAACATTTCTTGTAAGATTATATTTCATCAGTGCGTTCCCCTACATAAGGTTTCCCCATGCCCCTGTGCAATATCTCAAAGTGAACTGCTCCCAGGATTCTGCTACTGTAACTGGCCACTAGGAGCCATGCAAGAGCAAGCCCTGGTAATTGTCCCTGTTTGCCTTCTCAGCAGTTCTCTGGGGCAGAGATTAGGAATTTACAATCTGGGGAATAGCAGACATGAGCCTGTAAGTTATCGCTTCCCTCTATTACGCTATGGCCTGAGGGATATATTTTAAAGAATTATGGTGTGGAGATTTTTTCTGCCAGTCTAAGTCACATCGAAAACGCCTTTAGCCAAACCTTCAGATATAAAGCTGATTTCCTGTCACAATTATTGTGCTGATATCATTGACACCATGGTGGGAAATTTCCTAAGTGTGCTGACCCTGACTAAAGAGTGAGTTTACATATAGCACACCAAGGATCTTCCCTCCCCACGTGATATTGTAGCTAACTCGTAAAAGAGAACCAGTAAATGATGTAGAATTGCATAATATTGGAGTAGAAATGTGAACTGATACAACCAAGCCAAACCCATCATAAATCCGTACTGCAATGAGCAAAAATGTAGCACATAACAGTCATGCAAAACAAGCTGAAGATGGTGGTTGTTGTGTATGTAACCTGTTCCACCTTAAGAGAGCTTAAGCCTGTTCCACCTTAAGAGATGTACTACTTTCTCAGGCTGCTGTAGACGTAATACCGGGGGTGAACACACCGGTATATAAGCACTGTGCAGTAATCTTGTATTCAGTGTAGTCCCTACCTCCAACCAGTAAAGACCTGTTTTATTGTTACTGATTAAGTCTGAGTATTAATTACTTGAACAACTCACAGACTTAACACTGGCGACGAGTCAGGTTCTTACCCTGCGGCTGTTATTCCACGGCGGCTTCGTCCACAGACAGGACGTTGAAGAGAGGTTTCAAATCTCACCACCCCACTGGAAGCGACAGGCATTAGGACCCTGAAGCCTCCATCAGCGACTGAAAACTGGAGGACAGAAGACATCCTGCAGCTTCCTTTTCAACCTCAGTGGTGGGTAAGCCAAGCAGCGTTGGCTGCAAAGACAGGGCTGGGGGAAGTCGGAGGTAGAAGGGCCATCGAACGCAATCCCTGATAAGGGCCGCACTCGGGCTGAAAGGCGCAGCGTCGGCAGACACTGAAGGCGCGAGAGCCGCGGTGAAAAGCGCGGGCCATCGACCGCGGCGGAGATAAGGGCCGCACTCGGGGCTGAAGGGAGAGACGGCGTCGGGGGACGGGTGAAGACCGCCAAGCGCGGGAAAACCGCCATTTTGTGGGCGGAGGACGACGGCAAGAGCGGGAAGCCGCCATCTTGGATAGCAGTAAAAAAAAAAAATCTGAGAAATTGCAAATCTGATAAAGTACTACAATGCCTAAACACGGGAATATTAGCAACTTTGATAGTGACATCGAAGATTGGGCCATATATGTTGAACGAGTTAAAAATTATTGTAAGGCCAATAAAATTCGTGAGGCTGATAAAGCACTAACATTATTAAATTTAATGGGTGCGAAGACATACGGGCAATTGAAACACCTGTTATCACCAGATGAACCGGCGGATAAGACGTTCGATGAGATTGTTACTGTCCTGAAAGATCATCTAAACCCCACGCCGCTGATGCTAGCGGAACGATTTAAATTTTACGACAGAAGGCAGCTACAGCATGAAAACAATGCTGAATATTTGCTGGAATTGCGTAAATTAGCGAAATATTGCCAGTTTGGAACGGGACTGACAGATGCACTACGAGACAAATTTGTGTGTGGTTTATTTAAACAGGATACACAAAAGCGACTGCTCGAGGAGAATGAGCTGACGCTTGAGAAGGCGGTCACTATGGCAGCAGCACACGAAGCCGCAGCGAGAGGCACGGCAGTAATGCAGCTACGGTCACCGGAGCTCAGTGCACACAAATTGGGTGTGAGTTCTGGCAAATGTTATCGTTGTGGAAAGACAACGCATGATCAGAACCAGTGTTGGTTTAAAAACCAAGAATGTAGAACTTGTGGTAGGCTTGGACATATAGCTAGAGTATGCAGGTCAGGGAAGAAGACCAGCAACAAGAAGTCACCGCAAGGAAAATACGCAAAAGTACACAAGGTGGCCGAACAGGAGTCCGATTCAGACGCTAGCAGTATTGAACTGGCTAGCTTAAGGGTACTCAACGTTGGTAAGGGTGCAGACCTCCAGACAATTTGGGTTACTCTTCAGATAGAAGGAGTCCAAGTAAAAATGGAATTGGACACTGGATCGGCATTGTCGGTCATGAATAAGAAAGATTACAGAAGGTTATTCCAACATATTCCCCTACAGGATACGGAGATTATATTGACAACCTACACGGGGCAGAGAGTGTACCCCATCGGGACAATAAAGGTTGCAGTGGCCAACAAGGGCGAAGGAAGTCAAATAATGGACTTATATGTGCTACCGGAGGGAGGTCCACCACTACTAGGCCGGGAGTGGTTTAGAAACATAAATATGGACTGGCATTCGCTAAAAGCCATAAAGAGTGAGAACTCGGTGCAGATAATCAGCCCAGACTCTAGAACTGATGATGGTAAGACCAACCCATGTGCAAAAGACAAAGTTTCAGCACAGAATTCCACTGAGCAACAACAACATAGTTTAACAGAGAATTCTGAGTCTGTCAAGTCTACTGATATGCACATTCTTGAGGGACACTGGGCTCGAACTCAACTCCATTTCAAACTACAACAGCAATTAGAACAAATGATTCGCCGTTTTGAGCAAGAGATGAATGAAATAAAAAAGTTCTTTGTTACAGAGTGGGAGAATCTGGAAAGGCAACAGAAGCAACTGATGGAGAAAATGGAGCAGGAGCACACCAACCATCTGCGCGAGGAGGCCGAACGAATCAAAGCTGATTCAGGTTCTGAAGGTGCGTGCCATAATCTGGTGTCAGAAGAGTTAACGGTCAGCCAACTCCTTCATATGCTGAGGGACAAGACTCTGAAATGGGAAAAACTTGAACACGAGCTGCGATCTTCAAAGGAAAAGGGTTCGGAGCTCTCAAAAGTCATTGAGATGGCTGATGTGACGACACAGACTGAAACGACTGCAACAGAGCAGCCATTGGATGCCAAAAGTACGCTGACTCACGTCAATGTAGAACAACAGACCGCTGAAACAGCTGCTCCGGTAGAGGGATTGCATAGTCCGATCAATCAATCTCCAAAGGAAGTTGAAGTATTAAAATCACAAATGAGGTCACTAGTAAACGACTTGCTGAAAGCCCAGAAAAAGCTGGATGCAGAGGTACACATGAAGAAGTCTCTTCAGGAAAGATGTCTGGATTTGGAACAAGAGCTGGCGAACGTCCAGCTGGGTATGGAGGAAATAGACGACCCTCTCGCTGACCTGTCGGACGACTCCGAATATTACTATCTCCTGTCCTGCCCAACTTGTAACTTCGACTCCCACCATACAGAAATCATGGAGGAGCACCGAAAGTCTACGGAACATCGGGAGAAGGTGGCTCTACTACGAAAAAAGGAGGAAGAGAAGGAGGAACTGCGCATGCAGCTGGCAGCTGTGGCAGCTGACAATGGAGCCCAGAGAGTCTCCAAGAAGCAGAAAAGGAAAAGTAAAAACAGAAGATGACCCATCTGAACCATTATCACCTCTACCAGATCACACACGTGGTCCCTCCGAACGGAGCCAAATCAGTTCGGAAGTTCAAGCTGTTAAATCCATGAAAGGACTATTGAATGAGTAACGTGAACCGACTACACCACAGAGATTGAATCTGTGAACTGTTTTCCGCAGAGACTGAATCTGTGATATGTTACGTTAAACATGAAGTTATATATGTATATATGTTATTACGTTATGTTAAATGGGGGGGATGACCATAAAGCTAAGAAGGGAGGAGTGTTGTGTATGTAACCTGTTCCACCTTAAGAGAGCTTAAGCCTGTTCCACCTTAAGAGATGTACTACTTTCTCAGGCTGCTGTAGACGTAATACCGGGGGTGAACACACCGGTATATAAGCACTGTGCAGTAATCTTGTATTCAGTGTAGTCCCTACCTCCAACCAGTAAAGACCTGTTTTATTGTTACTGATTAAGTCTGAGTATTAATTACTTGAACAACTCACAGACTTAACAGTGGTAACTATAAACACTGCACACCTTGCTGGATTGCAATATAATGAAGGAAGGTGGAGCTAAAAGAAAGGTACTGTTTTCTGATTGGAGAAAATGCAACCAACTACAGCAACAACTTACATTTATATAGCTCCTTTAACATAGTACAATGTTCTAAGGTGCTTCATAGCCATGGTATACATGGATTTCAGTAAGGCTTTCGATAAAGTCCCGCACAGGAGACTGGTCAAGAAGGTAAGAGCCCATGGGATCCAGGGTGCCTTGGCACATTGGATCCAAAACTGGCTTAGTGGCAGAAGGCAGAGGGTGATGGTCGAAGGTTGTTTTTGTGACTGGGAGCCTGTGTCCAGTGGGGTACCGCAAGGATCGGTGCTGGGTCCCTTGCTGTTTGTGGTCTACATTAATGATTTGGATGTGAATGTAAAAGGTATGGTCAGTAAGTTCGCAGATGACACGAAAATTGGTGGGGTGGTAAATAGCGAGGAGAGTAGCCTCAGTCTGCAGGACGATATAGATGGGTTGGTCAGATGGGCAGAACAGTGGCTAATGGAATTTAACCCTGAAAAGTGTGAGGTGATGCATTTTGGAGGGACTAACAAGGCAAGGGAATACACAATGAATGGTAAGACCCGAGGAAAGACAGAGGATCAGAGGGACCTTGGTGTGCATGTACATAGATCCCTGAAGGCAGCAGAACAGGTGGATAAGGTGGTTAAAAAGGCATATAGGATACTTGTCTTCATCAAATCAAAATCAAATCAAATCAACTTTTATTGTCATTGTTAGTGCACAAGTGCAGTACAACGAAATGTAGGCTTGCGGCTCCCGAGAGTGTACAATTTGGATTAGGACACTTAAACATTCAACATACATTTATACATTTGGCTTGCAGTATATTAGCATAAATATGACCATAATAAAGTGCATTGGCAGATGTGCAGGCTTTAGTGTTTATTTGTGGAGTTCAGTAGGATGACAGCCCTGGGAAAGAAGCTGTTCCTAAATCTGGTCGTACGGGTGCGAATGCATCTGTAGCGTCTTCCAGATGGTAGGAGGGCGAACAGACTGTGGCTGGGGTGGGTAGGGTCTTTGATGATGGACCGTGCCCTCCGTAGGCAGCGTTTCTGATATATATGCTCTATGGTCGGTAGCCGGGTGCCGGTAATGCGTTGGGCAGTTTTGACTACCCGCTGCAGGACTTTCCGGTCATGGGAGCTACAGCTGCCATACCATACCGTGATACAGTTTGTCAGGATGCTCTCTATAGTGCAGCGGTAGAAGTTAGAGAGGATCAGGGGTGACAGATTACATTCCTTCAGCCTCCTCAAGAAATATAGGCGCTGCTGGGCCTTCTTCACCAGAGAGGAGGTGTTGAGGGACCAGGAGAGGTCTTCCGTGATGTGGACTCCGAGGAACTTAAAGCTGGCCACCCTTTCCACCTCCGCCCCATTGATGTGGTTGGGGGTGTGACTTCCGCCTTTGGACTTCCTGAAGTCCACGATTATTTCCTTTGTTTTCTTGGTGTTAAGGGCCAGGTTGTTGTCGGCGCACCACTTCACGAGATGCTGGACCTCCTCCCTGTAGGCTGACTCATCGTTGTTGGTGATCTGGCCTACTACCGTGGTGTCATCTGCAAACTTGATGATGGTGTTGGAACCATTAACAGCCACACAGTCGTGGGTGAAGAGGGAGTAGAGGAGGGGGCTCAGCACACATCCTTGTGGGGCCCCCGTGTTCAGGGTCAGGGGGGGGGAGGTGTGGTTACCTAATTTGACAGACTGGGGTCTGTTTGTTAGGAAGTCCAGGGTCCAGTTGCAGAGGGAAGTGTTCAGGCCAAGAGTTTGGTGGCCAGCTTGTTGGGGACGATAGTGTTGAATGCTGAGCTGTAGTCTATAAACAACATTCTGATGTAGTTAGCCGAGGCATAGAATATAAGAGCAGGGGGGTTATGATGGAGCTGTACAATCATGAATTTACCATGTGTTAGCCAGAAGTGACGTACTTGTGTTTTTAGAAATCATTTAAGTGTGTTTAATATTGTGATTCAGGGCCAGCAGCCACTTTGCATACAGCAGGGTCCAACAAACAGCAATGAGATATATAATCAGTTCATCTGTTTCTGTTGAAGTTGGGTGTGGGTAGAATTTTGGCCAGGGCAGTGGGAGAGCTTCGCACTCTCCTTCAGATAGTGTCTTGGGATCTTTGATTTCCACTTCAGCTATTACAATAGGCAGGTGGGATCACAGTTTCATATCTCATCCAAAGGACGGCACCTCTGATAATACAGCACTCTCTTAGTACTGGACATGAATGTTAGCCTAGATTATGTGCGCCAGTCCTGGAGCAGGATTTAAATCTCAACCCTCTGATGTTGACATTGCTCATGGACAAATGAAGCACTCTTCCTATAACTTTCTCTGCTCCTTTCTCATTCTTTAATTCTTTCTGTATCTTTCTTTTTGTTTTGCAATCTTTTTCTCTCTATATGGCTTTCTGAATTGGAGGGCGAGCACACACATGTGCTTCTTTGCAGATCCCCAAGTACTCCTATTGCTTTTGATGTTCATAAATTCACCATGTGTGAGCCAGAAGTGATGTATTTTAAAAAATTATTTAAGTGTGTTTTACTTTGTGATTCAGTGTCAATGCCAGGCTAGGTCAATTTCTCATGATCATTGGAGATTGGGTGGGGTGGGGGGTGGTAATTCCCCGACATGTTTGCAAATGGAAACAATCTGCATTTCATCATGGGAATCAACCAACTACTGGATGCTTGCAAACAGCACCTTGTCCTTATTTACTGTCGGCTCAGGAGATTTCCTTATGGCTGGGGAAGGGGAGAGGAAAGAGAGATGTTCAAATGGTATTTTCACACCGTGTAAAAAGCAACTTAGGTCATCAGATATTTTTCACACCTCGTCAAATTGAAGTTTGCTCTGCAATATTCGGTGGTAATGTTATCAGTGTTTGGAGTTTGCTGATTACATCTGAAGCATGATTGTCTGCTTAACTGACATAAGAGAGTCTGAGATTCAGCAGTTGTGCAGCTGTTGAAACTTAAGAAGCTCCTTCTAAACCACATGCTGAATTAACTGAAGACTGTCTCAGCTGGAGCTTCTCATCCCCTTTTTATAAAATCTGATGCAGCTTTTGGTCAGATTGCTGCGGTGCTTTAAACTGGTTCTCTGGAAAAAGCCTATGATTGATGTAGTTCATTTTTTTTGAAGAGCAAAGCAATCTTTTCAGTTAACCCCAGGGAGTGTTGCTGTGTCACTTATTCTTCTTTTTAGGGAATGTGAGGGGGAATGAGGATGGATGGGGGGGAGGTTTCTTCTGGTTGCTTTACCTTTGCAACACTGTAAACACACTAGAAAGGTTTCCTCCATTCATTTTCTTGCAAAATTGTAAATAACAATGCTTTACAGTTTCACCAGAAATAGAGAACATGAGAAATCTTGTTATATTTACGATGTTGCTAGCACACCTTCCGCCCCCTCACCTCCCTCGAGAATTAAGATACCTCTGTGATTGTGCGCACATCTGTAATTTCACTTTTCTAATGTAGCACTGAAAAAACACAGTAAGTTCCTCCACATTCGCATTGGACACAACTACTCTGAAGCTGGACATTTGCAGCTTGCTGCATGTGCCCCTCACATCATCCGTAGGTCAAAGGTTGGCAGCAGAACAGTTCAACCTTGTGATAGTGATGAGTCTCGCACTAGACACAATCATTTTAATCAGTAAGCTCACAAGAAACTCCATAACAATCAGATCATTTGCATGACGTCATTGCTACTACACCTATTGATTCATGGGGCTTCATTTTCATTTTCGGTGTCTATCGGGCGGGTGGTGGGCAGGGCGATTGGACGGAACCTCCTGCAGATGTTGCCGGCGAGCGGTTTGATGAGTGGGCTTCATTTGCATTGAACTGTCGAGCTTCCCATGCATTTCCAATGCTAATAGGCAGCTTGGCATTTTGGCAGGGCAGGGAATCCGATGGGATCAAATGGAGAAAAAAACAAGTAGAGAAGAGTGTATCAAGCACCAGTAAGTGTTAATCCAAAACATAACCATAGCAGATGTTTCTGTATAATTCCATATAGTCATGTGACATTATGCACTTCATGATGCCATTGACACTGTAGTGATGGTGTAAAAAACATTTTTTTCATTCCATCAGTTGCCTTTGTTGTGGCTGTACATTGGGAATGGAGAGCTCCAATAAACCGACAAACATATTTTTTCCAATCTATTTCCTGCTGTGTGCACACAAGCCAGGCAAAATATCTAGTGTCTGCTTTACACAAAATCAAGCAAGCCCCCTGTTGGTAGTCCAGAGCACAAAGCTGGTGGTATTGGACAAATTGGCCCAGATATTCTGATCCCTACGGGTGGGTACGCGCTGTGTACTCACCCGTAGGGACATCGGAAATGCCAGTTTCAGGCATGCACAGCGCATGCGCTGAACACCGGTATTTCCGATCTGTTAAGAATGCTCTTGACAGATCGGGCGCCTGCCCTGGAGAAGGGCTTCTGCGGGCGGGTAGTTCCGCTTTCTGCAGCCCCTCTGCCCGCAGAAATTTTTTAGAATTCTTGCACCTGGTAAAAGCCGGCGTAAGGCCTGCTTTTACCAGGATAAGAGTTGAAACAAGGTAAAAAAAAAAATTCCAGTCATTTATCATTTAAAAATACTTTTAAAAAAGGTAAGTTTATTTCTAGCCCTGTGAAAAACTTTTAATTATTTTTTTCAAAAAATTACATTTTTGTTTAAAATATTTAATTTATTGTAATTTCAACTAATTTTAAAAATGTGATTTTTTTAAATTTAATGTTTTAAAGTGTTTTTGGGGTGATCTCCATTCATATATTTGACAAGTCTATCTGTCAAGTGTATGAAGGGAGATTCCCTTCTTTGATTGGCTCCCCATGGCCCACGTGATCCCAGGGATGCTTGCGAACCGCGTGCGCCCCTGGGATACATAGGCCCTGCACACTTGGAGTTCGAGAGGCCCAGCATTGGAACTATACGCACCTCGGGAGCCCTTAGGTAAGTGCGTAGATTTTTTCCAGACGCGGGAAGCCTCCGATCGGAAAATACGGCCCTTTGTGTATAGTTGAAGCGCGATTTTAAACACAAAATTTGTCCAAGCTTTTGGTTAGGATTTGGGGGAGCTTTTATTTCCCTCTTGATGCGCTATCAATTACTCATAAAAGACTGAGAGTTAGAAGAGTAACCAAAGGCTTTTATTAACAACAGAATGGAGGTCTGCCTCGAGTGGTCGACCGGTCCAGGATACAAGGGCTGGGGAGCAGTCACCTTTATACTAGGACCTGTGGGAGGAGTCAGCCGAGGCATGTCCAGGCATGTACACAGTGGAATACAAACAGGACAAACAGGAATACAAACAGTGGTTTACCACATTCACCCCTTGTTTAAAATTGAGTCCGGCGGGGTGAAGTGTATTAAAAGTTAGTGTATTGGAGTCTCTCCGGAGGTCTTGTCTGCCGCTGTGATCTGCGTGGCGACGGCAGGGGTAGTGAAGTTTCCGGCGTCGAGTCCAGCGTAGGCTGTGGCACAGGCGTGTCGTCCTCGTAGATGTCGAGCGGGTCGCGGGGCCCAGGCCTGCCGTCTGCTGGGGCTGGATATCGGATCGTGGGGGGGGGTGGTAGTGGGTAGTGGGTTACTGCGGCCCCCGAGGGTGCAAGGTCTCTTATGGAGACTGTGTCCTCCCGCCCGTCCGGGTATGCGATGTAAGCATACTGGGGGTTGGCGTGGAGGAGGTCGACCCTCTCGACCAGGGGGTCCGTTTTATGGGTCCTCACGTGTCTTCTCAGTAGGACCGGCCCTGGGGACGTCAGCCATGGCGGTAGCGATGTCCCCGATGTGGACTTCCTTGGGAAGACAAACATTTTCTCATGAGGGGTGGCGTCAGTGGCAGTGCAGAGCAGTGACCGAATAGAGTGGAGCGCATCGGGGAGCACATCCTGCCAGCGGGAGGTTGGAAGGCCCCTAGACTTTAAGGCTAGCAGGACGGCCTTCCAAACTGTCGCATTTTCTCTTTCCACCTGTCCGTTCCCCCGGGGGTTGTAACTGGTGGTCCTGCTTGTGGCAATACCCCTAGTTAGCAGGTACTGACGGAGTTCGTCGCTCATAAACGATGAGCCCCGGTCGCTATGGATATAGCTGGGGAAGCCGAACAGGGTGAAGAGGTTGTTCAGACATTTAATGACCGTGGCACTGGTCATGTCCGGGCAGGGGAAGGCGAACGGGAAACGGGAGTACTCATCAATAATATTGAGGAAGTACACATTGCGGTCAGAGGAGGGGAGAGGCCCTTTAAAATCGACGCTCAGGCGCTCGAAGGGGCGAGTGGCTTTTATCAGGTGGGCCCTGTCTGGTCTATAAAAGTGCGGTTTGCACTCAGCGCAGACTTGGCAGTTCCTGGTCATGGTCCTGACCTCCTCAATAGAGTAAGGCAGGTTGCGGGCCTTGATGAAGTGGAAGAACCTGGTGACCCCCGGGTGGCAGAGGTCATTGCGGAGGGCCCGCAGTCTATCGATCTGCGCGTTGGCGCAGGTGCCACGCGATAGCGCATCCGGGGGTTCATTTAGCTTCCCGGGCCGGTACAAGATCTCGTAGTTGTAGGTGGAAAGTTCGATTCTCCACCTCAAGATCTTGTCATTTTTGATTTTGCCCCTCTGCTTGTTGTTAAACATAAAAGCAACTGAACGCTGGTCAGTGAGCAGGGTAAATCGTTTTCCGGCCAGGTAGTGCCTCCAATGACGCACAGCCTCCACAATCGCCTGGGCCTCCTTCTCAACAGCGGAGTGTCTGGTCTCCGGGCCTTGGAGGGTTCGTGAAAAGAAGGCCACGGGTCTCCCCGCCTGATTGAGGGTAGCGGCCAGGGCAAAGTCGGACGCGTCGCTTTCCACCTGGAAGGGGATGGATTCGTCCACTGCGTGCATGGTGGCTTTGGCAATGTCCACCTTGATACGGTGGAAGGCTAAGCGGGCCTCTGCCGTCAAGGGAAAAGAGGTGGACTTGATCAGCGGATGGGCCTTGTCCGCATAGTAGGGGACCCACTGGGCGTAATAGGAGAAAAACCCTAGGCACCTCTTCAGGGCCTTGAGGCAGTGGGGCAGTGGAAGTTCCATAAGGGGACGCATCCGGTCGGGGTCGGGGCCGATGACTCCGTGTTCCACAACACAGCCAAGGATGGCGAGGCGGTTTGTGCGGAATATGCACTTCTCCTTGTTATATGTCAGGTTTAGGAGTTGGGCGGTGCGGAGGAATTTTTCGAGGTTTGCGTCATGGTCCTGCAAGTCACGGCCGCAGATGGTCACATTGTCCAGATATGGGAAAGTGGCCTGCAACGCATTTTGATCTACCATCCGGTCCATCTCCCTTTGGAAGACGGAGACCCCGTTGGTGACGCCAAAGGGAACCCTAAGGAAGTGATAGAGGCGGCCGTTTGCCTCAAAGGCAGTGTACTGGCGGTCCTCAGGGCGGATGGGGAGCTGGTGGTACGCTGATTTCAGGTCAATGGTCGAGAAGACGCGGTACTGCGCGATCTGGTTGACCATATCAGCTATACGTCAACCTGGGTAGGCGTCCAGCAGGGTGTAGCGATTTATTGTCTGGCTGTAGTCGATGACCAGGCGCTGCTTCTCGCCGGTCTTAACGACCACAACCTGGGCTCGCCAGGGGCTGGTGCTGCCCTCAATAATCCCTTCTTTCAGGAGCCGCTCCACTTCGGTTTTAATGAAAACCCTGTCCCCGGCACTGTATCGCCTGCTCTTTGTGGCGATGGGCTTACAGTCGGGGGTGAGGTTAGCAAACAGTTGGGGGGGGGTGACTCTGAGTGTGGAGAGGTTGCACCTGGTGCGCGGCGGGCAGTTTGGAAGCTGCTGGCTGCGGACTGTGAGTGGGGGTAGGGGTCCACCGTACGCCATCGTAACACTTTTAAGGTGGCACTGAAAATCTAACCCCAGCAGGACGGCAGCGCAGAGGTCAGGCAGGACCAGAAGTTTAAAATGATCGTACACGGTCCCGTCTACTACGAGTGTCACCACGCAGTAGCCGCCGATGTCCGCCGACTGGGACTCGGAGGCCATAGAAATCCGCTGTTGCGCAGGCAGGACTGGGAGAGAGCAACGCCGCACCGTGTCGGGGTGGATGAAGCTCTCCGTGTTCCCAGAGTCAAAAAGGCAGATTGTATCGTGACCATTTACCTTAATGTCCATTGTGGAACTGGCCAGTTGGTGCGGTCTCGCTTGGTCCAGTGTAACGGATGCCAGCGTAGGGGTCGGTGTGTCGCTGCGGGTATCAGATGAGGCGGTGTCGGGGGCCTGCTGCGTCCCGGCTGTCGTCCAAGATGGCGGCGTCCATGATCCCCATGTGGCTGGAGGCGTCCAAAATGGCTACTGTACCGGTGACTCGCACATGGCCGGGGAGGTCCAAGATGGCGGCCCGCATGGCCCACACGCGGCGCTGCTGGGGTTCGGGGTGGCTTTGGCCCTGCAGACGCTAGCGTAGTGTCCCTTCTTCCCGCAGCCCGAGCAGATCGCGTTTTTCGCCGGGCAGCGCGCTCTGGGGTGTTTTGCCTGGCCACAGAAGTAGCACTTCTGGCCTTGGGGCACTGCTGTCTGGCCTTGGGACACTGCTGCGGTAGTTGGGCCGTTGTTGGGGTGTGGCTGGGGTGGCACGGCGCTATGAGGCGGTCCTACCGTGTCCCAGGCTGTCATTCCCCGCGGCGTCCACGGTGCAGAGGAGTAGGCATCCATGCCCTGGTAGGCTGCATCCAACGATAGTGCGAGTTCAGAGGCCTTGTTGAGGTCGAGGTTACTGTGCTCCAACAGTCGCTGTCGGGTGTAATTGGATCTGTGGCCCGCTACAAAAGCGTCCCGGATAAGTTCCTCTGTGTACACGGCGGCCTTTACATCCTTACAACCACAGGCCCGGCCAAGCACAGACAGTGCCTGAAGGTATTCCACGGTCGATTCCCCAGGTTGTTGTTTACGACTCCCCAGGAGGTGCCTGGCGTACACTTCGTTCACTGGGCGCGTGTACTGGTCCTTGAGGAGCTTGATAGCGTCCGCGTACGAGGTCGCGTCTTGGATGACCGAGTACACTCGGTGGTTCACTTTGGAGGTCAGGACATCCAGTTTGTCCTCGTCCGATTTGATTGCTTCGGAGGCGGTCAGGAATTTTTCGAAACACTTAAGCCAGTGAGTAAACTTGGTGGATGAGTCCGCCTCCCGATGATCTAAGTCCAGGCATGCTGGTGTGAGGATCTTCTCCATTATAAAAATGTTGTTAATAAAATTGATGCGCTATCAATTACTCATAAAAGACTGAGAGTTAGAAGAGTAACCAAAGGCTTTTATTAACAACAGAATGGAGGTCTGCCTCGAGTGGTCGACCGGTCCAGGATACAAGGGCTGGGGAGCAGTCACCTTTATACTAGGACCTGTGGGAGGAGTCAGCCGAGGCATGTCCAGGCATGTACACAGTGGAATACAAACAGGACAAACAGGAATACAAACAGTGGTTTACCACACCTCTCAAAGTCTAAAAACTGCCACATGCTCTGATTTGACGGAACAGAGGGAACTGCAGCAAGGCACACAGCTGTGCTGGGCTGGCTGATGGTTCTGTAGACCCAGTCTGTTCCACTCTTCCAACTGATAAAGAATCCATTTAGGATGAAGCACCTTTACAAAAATCATTTTAAAGGTTTAAATTAAGGACATTTAAAATGTCCTCCATTAATTGTCTTATTCTGGAAACGGTTTAATCTATTTAATTGCACAAAACAACCAATGTTTAGATGACTTCACTGCTCTAGGCATGGTTGGACTGAACAATGTTGGTATAGACCTGACAGCCCATTTATCTGTCTTGACCATAATTGGTGTGTTGCATGGGAAGGAAAAGTAAAACATTTATACCTTTCAATCAAATTAAAAATAAATATAAAAAACAGAAAATCGGATAAGCATTTTATACTTGAATTATGTACAAAAGAAGTGAATGGGATATGGTTTATTACATTGGACTTTTATGGCTCAAGATATGTCTTTATCTAGTGTTAACTATTGGATATGATATGGATATTTCCCTCAAAAAAAATCGTGGCCTAACATACGTAGACTGATTGAAGTTAGTCAGAAGGAATTACTATTTCAAGGCCAGCATCCACACAGGTACAAACTGTTCAGGGATGTCCAGCTGTTTCTCCGCACAGATGATCTCCAGATCAGTTTTTGCTATGATGTTCCTCAGAATCTCAATATCCCGGATTATACTACTGTCCGTTTGGTCCAGGACGCATCCCTGTCGACCAACATTATCTTTAATGATGATAACTCCATCATCCTTCAGGCTGCACTTGCACTTTATTAGGAATCCCATCAGGTCCTTATCAGTTAAATGTCCTGAATTGGGAGAAAAATTGTACTTAAATCCTGACCTTTTCAGTTTATTTTTAATGCAATTACTGTTTTTCTGTTTTCCTCTCTGTTGGTCTTCTTGTACCATATACCACTCTCAGTCAAGAAAGTAAAAAGCCAAGTTTATTCCTGACTGCTGCAAATGCTATTCTATAACATATTGTCTTGAGGTGCACAAAGGTGGCCTGAGTGATCCTCCTTTCCCTCTCGATGGGGAAGAGCTTAGCCATTCTTTCGCACCTCTCCATAATGACATGGCCGAGCTTGATTACTATACATTTTTTAAAGGAGCCAAAGTTATCAACCCAATTGTTTTTTTGTTTTTTTTAAATCAATTTTGAATCTTGTTATCTGCTCCATCCAATTTTCAATTAGTTAATTTTTCAATATTTAGCAAATTTCAGCAAAACATGATGGGAAAGTATGACACGTCCAGGACGTATGCACTGTACACAGGACTGCCCATTGATTATAAATGGATGAAAAATCTAACAATAACTTTTAACTGGTAAAGGTATCAGCATAACAGCAGATTTATTACTTTTGCAATACTCTGCTGTACTCGAGTCGTGACTCACCTGTTACCCACTGAATCCAGATGACATCATATTTTTTGATGGGTGGAGTGAAGTCCTGTAAGGCAAAGCAGAAATAATCCTTCACTTTTGTCACATCTTTTCCTATGTAGGAAAGAGCCTCAAAGAGAAAGATATCCATCATGTCCACCACATCAAGAGAGGAGAAAACTGGCAGCAGGACATGTCTGGTGACTCTGCCAATGCCACAGCCACAGTCCAAGGCATATTCGGTATCAGCCTTTCCTGGGCCCTGTCAAGATTGAATGTACATTATTAGTTTATAATAGATTGCTATTGGACAGGTATATAATCAGAATGTTTATGCACAGATACTGCCTTCAAAGCACCTCTATTGTTGTAGAGGAGAGATGCATAACATATGACCTGTGTCAAAATCCAGCCTGAAAGATTATTTATGCCAGCTCTCTATTATCTACCAATCAAACATTGTTATTTTTTCATTCCCAGGACTGCTTCAGAATTTTAGTGTTGTCTTTTATCTTGAAGGTTTTCAGGCTAGATGTGTCTACGCAGGTCTGTCAGGGAGTGCAGGAAGGATCGCATGCGTGGTGGTGGTGGTGGGGCGGCGAAGCAGGGGGGGGTGCAGTGGTGTGGTTGTGGGGCTGGGGGGAGTTGATCACCTTGTGCTAGAGTCTTTGTGGAGGAAGAGGAATTCCTGAGGAAGGAGGAGAGACAAAGCAGACACCTGGCACTTGCCTGCAGGCAGCCTGGAAATGACATCATAGGACCCAGGCACAACAACTTAGGCATATTAGAAGAGACCTGCCTTCACCACCTTTGCTTCAGCACGGAGGCAGTCACCAAGCTGTGCTGTATACTGGAGCATGATCTGCAGACCACGTCCAATACAAGGACAATTCCACCCGCTGTGGTTAAAGTCTGGATTGCATTAAACTTTTATGTTACTAGCTCATTTTAAGACACTACTGGTGATAGTTAAGTCAATTGTCTATGTACCGCTGCAGCAAGCAGGTCTTGTTTGCTAGGGGGCAACACATTTGTCAGTTTCCCAATCGAAAGTACAATGAGGTTCATGCCATCACTCATAGAACATATACTATCGGAATGTTGAAGCAGCGCTTCTATACCTGATATCAGGTGGGACCCTATTCCACAGCCCTGAGAAAGTCTCCGAGATTATTTGCAAGGCCACTATGGTGCTTTGCAGCAGAGGGGCAGATGTAGCTGCCTGCTAGTCACTGAGTGGTAGGTGCTAGCAAGAAGTAGAATTTGAAGTGAACCCTTATCTTGTTGAGCTGGCACCCTAGTGAGCAGACTACATTTCAGTGGTGTGAAAGGATAAGCAGTGAACAGGCAAGTAGTTTTAGGAGCTATCTATTGAGTTGGTGAGAAAACATGGTGGAGTTATATAAGTGAAAGTTTGGTTTGCTGACTGTATTGTAGATGTGGCAGGATACGGTAAGCTTGGTTCATGCACCATGTGGGAATCCTCTTGCTTTGAATGGGCACCTACTGTGGCATTCTTCCTGAGTCCAGAATACTTTTTTCTCATTTGCTCCCAATAATGATGGGCTGATGAGACAACATTGACACAATTGGCTACCTCTTATCATACACCAGTTCTATTTGGAGGATTTTCCTCTTCCCTAAAAAGTTCCACTTTCCTCAGGACCATGTACTCCAGTAAGATCTCTAGACAATCTGGAAGTTCTAGGAGTTTCTCCGGCCATTTATATTGTGATCTCAATATAATTACAGATAAGGGGCTAGATTTTCAGTCGCTTGTGCCAGCAGTTAGCGCCTTAAGAGAAGTGATTTTCGGGCGCTATGCGTGTAGCGCCCGGGCGCAGCGCAGTTTGCGCCCCGCCCCAAATTAAGTTGCCCGTTAGCGCCGGCGCAAAGTTTAGCGCCCGCCCGGATGCGCGCGCAGAAAATGACGTCACATCCTCGTGCAACGCCCTTTGTGCGCCCCGATTCCAAACTTCAGTCGGACCGCCCCATTGTGCGGCTGGCGGCCGGAGCGTTTGGAAAAAGGAACGCAACACAACCAGCGCGGGCCCCGGGGGGCGCAAATTAAAGGGGACGTACTCTCCAGTATAAAGGCCAGCCTTTTTTCAGAAAACACTCTTGTGCAACGCATTTCTGGAGACACAACAAGGAGGGTAGCTAACTGGTTTCAAGCAGCAAGAGCCAGGTATTTTTGGACTCAGGCCAGAGCGCTGCAAGTGGCCTTTTGGAAATTAGAGTGTTTGCCAGGATTTGATGGGGGTTGCATGGGGTGCCAACGCGGAGCTGCAGCTCCATGTCCGTAGGGCTCGCAGACGCATTGTGAGAGGGGCAGCCCTGGCTAGAGGCAGAGGGGGCTACAGGCGTCGGCCACGTAGGCCTTACCCAGTCAGGCTATACCGCCAGCAGCGCTCCTACCTAAACATGAGTGCCGCGCGATGTGTTAAAAGGCTCCGATTCCGAAAGGAGGTGATTGCAGAGATCTGCCACCTGCTTCGCCGAGATCTGCGGCCAAAGCTCAGGTGCAGGACGTCTCTGTCAGTGGAAGTGAAGGTGACGGTGGCATTGAACTTCTATGCCACCGGCTCCTTCCAATACGCTGCTGGGGACATAGCAAACATCTCCCAGTACGGCGCGCATCGCTGCATCCGCCAGGTGACCGAAGCACTGTTCAGAAGGAGAAGCCAATTCATCTCCTTCCCCATGGCCCTGGAGAGCCAGCATCAGCGCGCATTGGGATTTTCCAGACTCGGGGAATTCCCCTTGGTGCAGGGCGCCATTGACTATACGCATGTGGCTTTGCGGGCCCCTCTGGAGCATGGCGAGCAGTATCGCAACAGGAAGGGCTACCATTCTCTGAATGTGCAGCTGGTCTGTGACCACAAGCAGCGCATCATGGCAGTCAATGCCAGCTTCCCACGCAGCAGCCACAATGCCTTTATCCTGCGGCAGAGTACTGTGCATGACATGTTCCAGGCACAGCCGCCCCCAAGAGGATGGCTACTCGGGGACAAAGGCTATCCTTTGTGCACCTGGCTCATGACCCCGCTCCGCGCGCCCAGGACCGCTGCTGAAGAGGCCTACAACGAGAGCCATCAAACCACCCGCAACATCATCGAGCTAACTATTGGGGTCCTCAAGCAGCGGTTCCGCTGCCTTGATCGCTCCGGAGGAGCTCTCCAGTATTCGCCGGATCGGGTCTCCCAATTTGTGGTGGTTTGCTGCATGCTACACAACCTGGCTATCCGCAGGACTCAGGCACTGCCACCTGACGTTGGACCAGCACCTCAGGAGGAGGAGCAGGAGGAGCATGAGGAGGAGGAGGAGGAGGAGCAGGAGTACGTTCCCAGGAGGGAGCGACCAGGGCCAAGGGCCGCACGACGCCACCTTATTACACGGTACTTCTAAGCCCCCTGTCAGGGAATGGCCAGGGGCCATGAGGGAAGATGAATGCAGCCGCTCCGCAAGCCCTCAGCCGGCGAAGCCAACAAACACTAAGAAGAACAACCATGGAGACTGCATGAATAAAGATAATTTTTTATTACACAAAAATGAAAAGCCCTTCCCACATGAATCCCCAAAAATAAACGGGCCCCACAAAAAGCCCAACAAACGACTCACTCCCACAAACTGGGGAGGAGTCACTCCACCTTTCTTCAAACCGGGCCTCAACGTCGGCCTAACGCAAAAAATAAGCCCTCCAACACAACCATGGGCAAAATAAAGATGGGCACCGCCATATAAAAGGAAAGCTGCCCACACCCTCTACTGAGTGGCCCGCGAGGGCGAGACCTTGCCCAGACTTTTGCCTCCCCTGCCCGGCCTGCTGCTCCTTCGCAAGCTCTGCCCAGTGGCTGCTGCGAGGCTGGGGGAAGGCGCCTGAGGCTCAGATGCCCTTCCGCCAGATGCCGCTGGGGGGCGGCCTGCACGGCGTTTGGGCCTCGAGGGGCCGTCTGCTGAGTGGCGCACCTGAGCCTGGCCACCATCAGCTGCAGCCGCTTGCCCTTGACGCCCCAGTGGGGGAATGGCGGCGACGGATGGCGCAATGTGGGCCAGCTGGCGTCTGGGATGCGCTGGCTGGTGCTGTGGCGCGGTGGCACTTGGCCGGGCCCGCACTGCAGGATCCGCAACAATCAGCCGAGGGGCGGCTTGCTGGGATGGTCCAGCGCGGCGGCTGCCCTGGCGATGCCTGCCTGAGACAGCGCGTGTGGCAGCAGTGAGTGCCCCTGTGGTCCTGGTGTGCGCGCGCATCACAGCCGCCAGGGTCTTGACGGCATCAGTCAGCATGCGGTCACTCGCGGCAGTTGCTGCCCCGAACTCGCGCACACTGGTCGCCAGCGACTCGATGGCCTCAGGCATGCGCCCCACCATGCTCATGAGCTCCGTGTGGCGCCGGTCCGAATCCTCGGCCATCTTATCCAGCTTCCGCACCTCCTCCGAGGTGAAGGTGTCCGGACTGGAGTCGCGACTCTCCCGCTGGGGAGGAGGGGGCCGAACTAGGGGACCCTTGCCGCGTTGGTGGCGGCGAGTGTGCCGATCAGCAGCACTCCCCTCTGATCCTTCCCCCCTTTGGGGGGAAGGCCGCGGGCCACGCGCACGGCTCCTGGGTGGCTGGACGCCACTGGTCCCAGAAGCTGCATTGCCCTGCGACAGTTCCTCCAGGCACTCGTCCAGTGAGGAGGTGTCAAGCATTTCCTCCTCTCCTGCGGGACGTGACTGTTCCCCCGAAGGTCCGGCTTGCTCCTCCTCCTCCTCCTGGTCGGAGGTGCTGTCACTGGCAGCTTCAGGGTCCTGGTCGTCACCAGCTGAAAGCAGGAATGCACAAGAGTAGCTTCAGAGTGAGGAGACGGCGTCAGCGAGGGAGTTAGGACTGGTGGCATTCAGCGCATTGGTGGGACAGTGGCAAAGGAGGTAGCTCGGATGGGCCAGTGCGACGCGAGAGGGCCAAAAGGCGAGGTCCTTACCATTGCCGGGCAGTGGAGGGTCGGATACTCCGCACGCTGTGGGGACAATCACACGGGCTCCCATGAGCACACACACGCGCTCCTCCAGCCGAGTGAGCTTCTGCAGCTTGGCGCGGCCACCCCTGGCACGCGCCTGGCGATTAACCGCTACTTTAGCCTGCAAGAGAAAGGACGGGCTGTAAGTGCGCAGTGAAGCCCTGATGTAGTGTGCACTGCCTCCCATGGTGGAATAGCATGGACAGAGTGAAGCCCTGATGTAGTGTGCACTGCCTCCCATGGTGGAATAGCGTGGACAGAGTGAAGCCCTGATGTAGTGTGCACTGCCTCCCATGGTGGAATAGCGTGGACAGAGTGAAGCCCTGATGTAGTGTGCACTGCCTCCCATGGTGGAATAGCGTGGACAGAGTGAAGCCCTGATGTAGTGTGCACTGCCTCCCATGGTGGAATAGCTTGGACAAAGTGTAGAGTGCCGAATGGCCATGTGATGCTCATGACTGTCCCAATGCTGCTGGCTGAGGGCTGGCCAATAGGACTTTCAGCTCCCTTTGCCCATCATGTCAGGTGTACATGCAAGAATGAGGAGGAGACTGGAAAGGCTACTCACCTTCACAATCCTGGTCAGATCGTTGTATTTTTTACGACATTGTTTGTGGGTCCTGGGGGCATCGCCGGTGAACGTCACCCTCTGGGCGATCTGCTTCCAGGCTTTGGTGTAGTCGTGGTGGGTTGGATTCCTCCCACTCTCTGGGAACAAGATCTTGCGCCTCACCTCCAGAGCTGTGACCATTATGTCCAGATCACCCTCTGAGAAGCGCAGGGCACGCTGACGGGCCTTCTCTGGCGTTGCCATGACTCCCTGGGGCTGAGCAGCAGTGTTGAGGCCTCTTTGCAAGGCTGCAGTGTGCAGGGCGTGGCAGCAGACCAATTCGTCCCTTCCCCCTTTAAGAGCTGGTCGGCGCCACGGGGTCTGCTGTCAGTCCAAAAATGACCGCACCCGCGCTGCGCCCCGCCTGGGCACTATCCCTCTGGACCGCCGGCTTAGCGCCTAAAGATAGGAGTGGAACGCCTCTTTTAGCGCTCCACCAATCTCTTAGGGCGAAGCCACTGAATTTCCGGCAACGGGGCGCTACTTTGGGGCGGGCACTAACTTCGGGCGGGCGCTAAGGTTAGCGCCCCAAAACTGTCTATACTGAAAATCTAGCCCTAGGTCTTTTGGACCATCTGAATTCATCCATCCAGAATGACCCTGAAATCCTCCCATTGCACCATTCAATTGGTTTTTAAATGATTCCAGAGTTTTGGCCTCCATTACTCTGTCCGGAAATCCATTTCATGTGTTAATCATTCTTTGTATGAAGAAGAACTTCCTGATATCAGTCCTAAATTTGCCTTAAATTAGTTTGAACATGTGGCACTTTTCCTACTCTTGCAATTTAATTGAAAGTATATTTCCATATTTACCTTTTCCATACTGTTGACTATCTTAAATACTTCTAAATGATCATCTCTCAGGCATTTTCTTTCAAAGCTGAAAGTCCAAGCTTCTCCAGTCTTTCCTAAGAACTGAGAACTTTTAAGGCTCAGTGTTAAACTAGTGGTTCTGCTCTAAACCACCTCCATATCACAGAAATCACAGAAACCCACACAGTGTAGATAGAGGCCATTTTGGCCCATCGAGCCTGCACCGACACATATCCCACCCGATCCCCGTAACCCCTACACCAACAAATATCCCACCCTATCCCTGTAACCCCACGTATTTAATCCCCCTAACACTAAGGGTCAATTTATCATAGCCAATCAACCTAACCCGCACATCTTTGGACTGTGGGAGGAAATCGGAGCACCCGGAGGAAACCCACGCAAACACGGGGAGAATGTGCAAACTCCACACAGACAATCACCCGAGGCCATAGCTTGTTTCTTAGTGACCAGAACTGAAAACAGCCTGACCATAGCATGAGACAGTTTGATCATGATTTCCCCTGACTTGTATTCCACTATTTTGGATACATAGTTCAACGCTCTATTGGCTTTGGCAATTGTTGCTTTGCATTGGTTGAACTTATTGTGCATTCAGTCTACTAAGCTTCCTAAGTTTTCAGGTTCATCCTCGGCTATTACAGCATCATTCATGGAGTAGGTGTATTGCCTATTTTACCTTCCTATATGCAGTGTGTAACATTTGTCTCTTTACATTTCATCTGCTATGGTTCAACCCACTTACGTAATTTGTCTGTAATTCCTGATCTTTTCCCTCCAATTCCAATATGTCTTCAAACCGTTCAGTCTGTGGCCTAGAAGTCTTGTGTTGTCGCTTACTTGTGCAGACATTTTGAAACCACAGTGTGTTGGTTTCAGACATTGGCCCAGAAATTCGGGTCCCAACGCGTGAATATGCACGGGGTACTCACGCGTAGGCCCAACGAAAGTGCCGGTTTCGTGCATGCACTGCGCATGCACGGGAAACCGGCACTTCCGTTCCCCTGAAAGAAGGGGTTCAGAGGTGGAACGCGTGCACCGGAGAGGCAGCGTGTGCGCATCGAACTCACAATTTTTTTGCAGGTTTCTCCGGGGGGGTGAGTCTCCAGCAGTTACACTTTTAAAAAGCAGGCACAAGGCCTGCTTTTAACAAGGTAAGTGGTGAATTAATTAAAATTAAAACATTTTTTCCACAGGTTTATTATTTTTAAATACTTTAAAGAAAGGTAAGTTTATTTTTAGCCCCGTTAGAAAATGTAATTAATTTTTTTCAAAAATTTAAATTATTGCTTAAAATAGTTATTTCATGTAATTTATAATTATTTTAAAAATGTGATTTAAAAAAAAAATTATTTGAAGTTTTAGTGATGCTTTGGGGCTTATAGTATTTATAGGTTTGACAGCTCTTCCTGTCAAACTTATGAATGAAGCATTCCCTGCTACCATTGGCTCTCCATGGCCCACGTGATCCCAGGGGACGCATCGAACGAACTGCGCCCCTGGGATACGCAAGAATTGCGCGCCGGCAGTTGGAGGAGGCCCAGGATCGGAATCCCACACGGGCCCACAGCTCAACAGCCGGCGCGCTAGGTAATGGCCCAGAAATTCAGGTCGGGGGCTTCCCGCGGGTGCAAGCCCCCGACCTGCACTTACCTCGTGTGCCGGCCGTTGAGCTGTGGGCCCGCATGGGATTCCGATCCTGGGCCTTCTCCAACTGCCGGCGCGCAGTGCTTGCGTATCTCAGGGGCGCAGTTAGTTCAATGCGTCCCCTGGGATCACGTGGGCCATGGAGAGCCAATGGTAGCAGGGAATGCTTCATTCATAAGTTTGACAGGAAGACCTGTTAAACCTATAAATACTATTAGCCCCAAAACATCACTAAAACTTCAAATAAATTTTTTTTTAAATCACATTTTTAAAATAACTATAAATTACATGAAATAGCTATTTTAAACAATAATTTAAATTTTTGAAAAAATTAATTACATTTTCTAACGGGGCTAAAAGCAGGCCTTGCGCCTACTTTTTAAAAGTGTAACTGCTGGAGACTTACCCTCCCGGAAAAAGCTGGGGAAAAAAACGTAAGTTCGATGCGCAAGCGCTGCCTCTCCGGCGCACGCGTTCCACTTCTCAACCCCTTCTTTCAGGGGAACGAAAGTGCCGGTTTCCCGCGCATGCACAGTGCATGCACGAAACCGGTACTTTCGTTGGGCTGACGCGCGAGTACCCAGTGGGTACTCACGCATTGGGACCCGAATTTCTGGGCCAATATTTATGAATGAGCAATGTAAACATGTTTTTGAAGCTGCCTTGTACTTTCAGTAGATGCTAGCCTATGATATACAATAGGTTGGAGGCTTTAAAATGCAATTTGACATGGGTACAAAAGGAAATAAAAAGGAAAGCAGTCACAGAAAGAGATATGACTCTAAGAAGGTAATTATAATGTGAAAAAAGTTATAAAAATGTTGAAAATTAAGTTCAGAAGGGGATTCATGTAAAACATTAATCGCCGCAGAGTACAATATGGTGGAATGGCGGGAATCCAATCACAGTCAGTAAAATCAGACTGAAGTTTGGTTTAAGGGCACTAATGTGCAAAGTGTATGATTTGGGGTTGTACTAGCTTGTGTGTGGATACAGAGAATATACTGCAAATGTTACAAAAATACCTCTCACTAATGCTTGGTGTCAGCTTATATATGCTTTCAATCATTCAACGTGGTTCGTTTTTAATCGTATACCGTGATTAGCTCTCCTTGCCAGTGAAAATCTCTTGTTATACAAAAGAAAAACAATTAAATAGCCAAGCTAGTTAAGCACAGTGATGTGTGAAATGCATAAAGATTCAACCCCAACCATTTGAATGGAAATGAAGAAATCCCAAAGCAAGAACCAAACAGCTTGCTCTTTGAAAAGATTTTTTGTTTTTTAATTCATCTAATCACATATCTGAATTTGATTCCACCCTGTCAACAATCTGTTAAATCACTTCTTTACCAAAATCTTCAACAAACAAACTGATGCTCTTATGTGAGTTGGTTATATGAATGATTTCTAATTTGGGAAATAAGGCCAAACCAATCCGAAGAGTAAGGGCTAGATTTTCACTATAGACAGTTTTGGGGCGCTAACCTTAGCGCCCGCCCGAAGTTAGCGCCCGCCCCAAAGTAGCGCCCCGTTGCCGGAAATTCAGTGGCTTCGCCCTAAGAGGTTGGTGGAGCGCTAAAAGAGGCGTTCCACTACTATCTTTAGGCGCTAAGCCGGCGGTGCAGAGCGCAACACCCGAGCTCGGGCGCAGCAGACACTCTGGTGCCAGTGAGCTCTTAAAGGGGAAGGGTGCATGTGTTTTTTTCAAAGGAGGAGGAGGATGAGGAGGAGGAGGAGGAGGAGGAGGTGGTGGTGGTGGTGGTGGTGGTCGGAAACATAAATACACCGTTCACAACAACACACTGGATCCTTCCACACAACACATGCAGACTGCCTTTTATAGTGCAGGAGGAGTGCCCTTTAATTTGCGCTCCCCAGGGTGTGTTGCGTTCCATTTTACAAACGGTCTGGACGCCAACCGCACAATGGGGCGGTCCAACTGAAGTTTGGATTCGGGGCGGCTGTTAAGTATGTGTATTGTATTGAACAATTAACACAAAGACTTAAACGTATAACTCAACAGGTCTTTACTGGTTGGAGGTAGGGACTATACTGAATACAAGATTACTGCACAGTGCTTATATACCGGTGTGTTCACCCCCGGTATTACGTCTACAGCAGCCTGAGAAAGTAGTACATCTCTTAAGGTGGAACAGGCTTAAGCTCTCTTAAGGTGGAACAGGTTACATACACAACACTCCTCCCTTCTTAGCTTTATAGTCATCCCCCCCATTTAACATAACGTAATAACATATATACATATATAACTTCATGTTTAACGTAACATATCACAGATTCAGTCTCTGCGGAAAACAGTTCACAGATTCAATCTCTACGAACAGTTGCAACATACTCTTAGTGGGAACAGTTTACAGGTTCAGTCTCTGTGGGAACAGTTCGTAAATTCAGTCTCTGATCTTAATTCGTTCCAGACAGCATCTTTTCGTAGTGTTCGGCCGGAGGTAGTAGAAGTAACAATATTTTAAACAATTATTATTTTCGGCCTCTTCTTTTTCTTTTCTGCCTTTTTACAACTCTTGTCGTTCCCATCTTCTCGGCGGACAGCTGTAATGCTACCAACTCTCTATGTTCTTTAGACCTTAAGGGCTAGATTTTCAGTATAGACAGTTTTGGGGCGCTAACCTTAGCGCCCGCCCGAAGTTAGCGCCCGCCCCAGAGTAGCGCCCCGTTGCCGGAAATTCAGTGGCTTCGCCCTAAGAGGTTGGTGGAGCGCTAAAAGAGGCGTTCCACTACTATCTTTAGGCGCTAAGCCGGCGGTGCAGAGCGCAGCGCCCGAGTTCGGGCGCAGCGCACAGCAGACACTCTGGTGCCAGTGAGCTCTTAAAGGGGAAGGGTGCATGTGTTGTTTTCAAAGGCAGAGTCTGGGGGGAAAAGATGAGGAGGAGGAGGAGGAGGAGGAGGAGGAGGAGGAGGAGGAGGTGTCCGGAAACATAAATACGCCATTCAGAACAACACACTGCATCCTTCCACACAACACATGCAGACTGCCGTGTATAGTGCAGGAGGAGTGCCCTTTAATTTGCGCTCCCCAGGGTGTGTTGCGTTCCATTTTACAAACGCTCTGGACGCCAGCCGCACAATGGGGCGGTCCGACTGAAGTTTGGATTCGGGGCGGCCAAAGGGCGTTGCACGAGGATGTGACGTCATTTTCTGCGTGCGCATCCGGGCGGCCGCTAAACTTTGCGCCGGCGCTAACGGGCAACTTAATTTGGGGCGGGGCGCAAACTGCGCTGCGCCCGGGCACTACACGCATAGCGCCCGAAAATCACTTCTCTTAAGGCGCTAACTGCTGGCGCAAGCAACTGAAAATCTAGCCCTAAGTGCTTCCTCCGGATTTCAGCACTTTGGGAGTTTCCATCACAATTTGGGCATACCACATCCTCGTAGTATTCACTATCACTCAACAGGTCGAGAGGCCCTTCTACTTCTTCCTTACCCAACTGGACGCTATCCGACTGCTGTTCCTTCTCTGTCTCTCTTACTTCCCGTAGTAGAGCCACCTTCTTCCGATGTTCCGTAGACTTTTGGTGCTCCTCCATGATTTCTGCACTTTGGGGGTCGAAGTTACAAGCTGGGCAGGACAGGACATCGTAATATTCGGAGTCGTCCGACAGGTCATGGTAATATTCGGTGTCATCCTGAGCTAGGCCAGCGAGAGGGTCGTCTATTTCCTCCATACCCAGCTGGACGTTAGCCAGCTCTTGTTCCAAATCCAGACATCTTTCCTGAAGAGACTTCTTCATGTGTACCTCTGCATCCAGCTTTTTCTGGGCTTTCAGCAAGTCGTTTACTAGTGACCTCATTTGTGATTTTAATACTTCAACTTCCTTTGGAGATTGATTGCTCGGACTATGCAGTCCCTCTACCGGAGCAGCTGTTTCAGCGGTCTGTTGTTCTACATTGACGTGAGTCAGCGTACTTTTGGCATCCAATGGCTGCTCTGTTGCAGTCGTTTCAGTCTGTGTCGTCACATCAGCCATCTCAATGACTTTTGAGAGCTCCGAACCCTTTTCCTTTGAAGATCGCAGCTCGTGTTCAAGTTTTTCCCATTTCAGAGTCTTGTCCCTCAGCATATGAAGGAGTTGGCTGACCGTTAACTCTTCTGACACCAGATTATGGCACGCACCTTCAGAACCTGAATCAGCTTTGATTCGTTCGGCCTCCTCGCGCAGATGGTTGGTGTGCTCCTGCTCCATTTTCTCCATCAGTTGCTTCTGTTGCCTTTCCAGATTCTCCCACTCTGTAACAAAGAACTTTTTTATTTCATTCATCTCTTGCTCAAAACGGCGAATCATTTGTTCTAATTGCTGTTGTAGTTTGAAATGGAGTTGAGTTCGAGCCCAGTGTCCCTCAAAAATGTGCATATCAGTAGACTTGACAGACTCAGAATTCTCTGTTAAACTATGTTGTTGTTGCTCAGTGGAATTCTGTGCTGAAACTTTGTCTTTTGCACATGGGTTGGTCTTACCATCATCAGTTCTAGAGTCTGGGCTGATTATCTGCACCGAGTTCTCACTCTTTATGGCTTTTAGCGAATGCCAGTCCATATTTATGTTTCTAAACCACTCCCGGCCTAGTAGTGGTGGACCTCCCTCCGGTAGCACATATAAGTCCATTATTTGACTTCCTTCGCCCTTGTTGGCCACTGCAACCTTTATTGTCCCGATGGGGTACACTCTCTGCCCCGTGTAGGTTGTCAATATAATCTCCGTATCCTGTAGGGGAATATGTTGGAATAACCTTCTGTAATCTTTCTTATTCATGACCGACAATGCCGATCCAGTGTCCAATTCCATTTTTACTTGGACTCCTTCTATCTGAAGAGTAACCCAAATTGTCTGGAGGTCTGCACCCTTACCAACGTTGAGTACCCTTAAGCTAGCCAGTTCAATACTGCTAGCGTCTGAATCGGACTCCTGTTCGGCCACCTTGTGTACCTTTGCGTATTTCCCTTGCGGTGACTTCTTGTTGCTGGTCTTCTTCCCTGACCTGCATACTCTAGCTATATGTCCAAGCCTACCACAAGTTCTACATTCTTGGTTTTTAAACCAACACTGGTTCTGATCATGCGTTGTCTTTCCACAACGATAACATTTAACAGAACTCACACCCAATTTGTGTGCACTGAGCTCCGGTGACCGTAGCTGCATTACTGCCGTGCCTCTCGCTGCGGCTTCGTGTGCTGCTGCCATAGTGACCGCCTTCTCAAGCGTCAGCTCATTCTCCTCGAGCAGTCGCTTTTGTGTATCCTGTTTAAATAAACCACACACAAATTTGTCTCGTAGTGCATCTGTCAGTCCCGTTCGAAACTGGCAATATTTCGCTAATTTACGCAATTCCAGCAAATATTCAGCATTGCTTTCATGCTGTAGCTGCCTTCTGTCGTAAAATTTAAATAGTTCCGCTAGCATCAGCGGCGTGGGGTTTAGATGATCTTTCAGGACAGTAACAATCTCATCGAACGTCTTATCCGCCGGTTCATCTGGTGATAACAGGTGTTTCAATTGCCCGTATGTCTTCGCACCCATTAAATTTAATAATGTTAGTGCTTTATCAGCCTCACGAATTTTATTGGCCTTACAATAATTTTTAACTCGTTCAACATATATGGCCCAATCTTCGATGTCACTATCAAAGTTGCTAATATTCCCGTGTTTAGGCATTGTAGTACTTTATCAGATTTGCAATTTCTCAGATTTTTTTAAATTTTTTTACTGCTATCCAAGATGGCGGCTTCCCGCTCTTGCCGTCGTCCTCCGCCCACAAAATGGCGGTTTTCCCGCGCTTGGCGGTCTTCACCCGTCCCCCGACGCCGTCTCCCTTCAGCCCCCGAGTGCCGCCCTTATCTTCGCCGCGATCGATAGCCCGCGCTGTGCACCGCGGCTCTCACACCTTGAGCTTCTGCAGCCGCCGCGC
Organism: Somniosus microcephalus; assembly: GCF_052327205.1. NCBI lineage: Eukaryota > Metazoa > Chordata > Chondrichthyes > Squaliformes > Somniosidae > Somniosus > Somniosus microcephalus. Next base: position 281,738,096 of record NC_140989.1, on the reverse strand, counting down.
CTTTCAGCCCGAGTGCGGCCCTTATCAGGGATTTCGATCGATGGCCCGGCTGCGCCTCGCACTTGAAAGCGGCCCGGCCCTTATCAGCGGATGCGATCGATGGCCCGGCTGCGCCCCTCACTTCAAAGCGGCCCGGCCCTTATCTGCCGATCGCTATCGCCCTGTACCTCTCTTCCCCAGTCCTGTCTTCTACTCCGGTTCACAACCTGATGGAGGCTTCAGGGTCCTAATGCCTGTCGCTTCCAGTGGGGTGGTGAGTGGTGAGGTTTGAAACCTCTCTTCAACCGCCGTGGAATAACTGCCGCAGGGTAAGAACCTGACTCGTCGCCAGTGTTAAGTATGTGTATTGTATTGAACAATTAACACAAAGACTTAAACGTATAACTCAACAGGTCTTTACTGGTTGGAGGTAGGGACTATACTGAATACAAGATTACTGCACAGTGCTTATATACCGGTGTGTTCACCCCCGGTATTACGTCTACAGCAGCCTGAGAAAGTAGTACATCTCTTAAGGTGGAACAGGCTTAAGCTCTCTTAAGGTGGAACAGGTTACATACACAACAGCGGCCAAAGGGCGTTGCACGAGGATGTGACGTCATTTTCTGCGCGCGCATCCGGGCGGCCGCTAAACTTTGCGCCGGCGCTAACGGGCAACTTAATTTGGGGCGGGGCGCAAACTGCGCTGCGCCCGGGCGCTACACGCATAGCGCCCGAAAATCACTTCTCTTAAGGTGCTAACTGCTGGCGCAAGCAACTGAAAATCTAGCCCTAAATCTAGCACACTCACATAGCTCTGGGTTCTCCACTTTGACAGAGGAAGGCAGCTGGCTGAGGGAGCTCCACATCAAGGACTGAAAATAGATTAGGCTCTGAGAGCACAAAAATTGTCAATTAGCCACTTTTAGCCTTTTGACCTTTGAGTGATGATTCAGCACAGCAGAGTTTACTATTATTTGCCGGGCAAAGTGTGGCTGCAGCTTTGTGTATGTGTGACTGGTGGAAGACTGGCCAGAAAGGAAGGAGCGTGATAGTTTCTGAATTTGAAAATACACAGGTCGTGCCATTGGTGTATAGGAGAGTAAATATAAAAGGACATTTTTGAATATTGGCAAACAATGCTTCTTATGAGGTGACAATGATGGATGCTGGGTCCATCATTGTCTTGGGAGAAGAGAGATAGGTTAACAGTTTGGGGGAAAAATTCGGTATCGCCCCATTTGGGGCGCCGTTATCGGCCGTGCGCAAAGTTTAGCGCCTGGCGCTAATTATCGCCTCCGACAGCAAACTTGGCTTTTATCGCCCCTGGAGGTGATTGGAGCGCTAAATCAGGCGCTTCACACCTGTCTTAAGGCGCAAAGGCCGAGGAGCGAGGCGCTACCTCAGAGCGCTGGCGAAGCAAGGAAGGGCAAATCAAAATAAACCTGCAAAGTGCTGCTCAGTACTCAAAACTCCTTCACACAGCGTTGAATCTCTCCAGAAGTCTCTCTCTCTCTCAGAATGCGTGGTGCAAAAATGTCACCGACAAAAAAAGGCAGGAAGCGGTCGCCTTTAAATAGTGCTCCCCAAGTCCCTTTCTGACAGCATAACGCTCCCCTCAACCTGTCGTTGCTAACGGCAGGCGGTAAGGCAGGGGGCGCCACTCAATATCCGGTCCGGGGTGCTAACGGGGCGTTGCGCACTCGACTGACATCACAATCTGCCGGCGCAGGAGATCGTGGCGGCAGTGTTTAGCGCCGCCGCAAAATGTCTAGTTAATTTCGTGAGCGGCGCAAACATCGCCGCGCCCGGGCGCTAGTTGCTTTGCACCCCATTAGCGCCCTCTTAAGGCGCTAACGGGAGGCGCAAACAACAGAATTTTTCCCCCTTTGCGTATAACCCATCATCTGAAAAGCAGAGGCATTGCACGATCTTTCTCTTTGGGACATTGATTGACCGGCTGCGGATTTGCAGCGGTTTGTTTTTATTTAACCTTTTTATTATACATTTCTATTTATCTCTACATTATCATCTTCTTTACGAGCATGGCACCCTTGTTTCCTAACCCGCTCCCCTGTATTTTCTACATTCTTCTGTAGACTCCATGCAGCCAAGAAGGCAGGTGAGCAATTATGTATAAGTTTTCTTTTGTTTATTTGAAGATCTGACACATTCAAAAACCATGCTTAAGAGACTCAAAACCAAACTACTGAGAAATTCACCAGAGGTAGAGTTTCAGTTTGCCCGATATGAATTGAGCACGCTCACCCGTAGGGACATACCTCACTTACCTAAGTCCAGAGAGCTTAAGTGTAACTTGATAAAGCCAAGGCTTAAAGTCCCCCAGGTGTGCACAGGCTTAGTACTAGAGTTTATAACTGTGCATACTACCAGTACAGGCCACTGGTAAGCTTCTGACTGTCCAGCCAGGACCATCTTATTTATTATGGCATTTGTTTTCAGGGTTATCTGGAGCTAGGTCCAAAAACTCCCAGCCTCTTGTGACAGATCTACTCTCCCAGGTTCCATTAGAAAGACAGATTCACTGTTCAAACATCAACAGTGTCCTTGTGTACTGTGACCCACCAAGCCTCAAATATTAGATTACTGAGTCTGCCACAGAGCACTGGTTTGGTTCCAAACTTCCATTGCCAGGCATGCCACCTTGGAGTCAGCTCATCTCCTGCCATCGCCAAGAATGATAGTTATTATGTGGTTTGTTAGACAACTAACAAGCCATCAATAGACAGCTACCAGGAACTCCTTACAGTTGGCATGATGAGCAGCAGAATTCACCAGTCATTGGTGTGTGTCCGTGTTATGGTTAGGATGATGGTGGCAACATACTCACACATGCTATGGTGAATTGTGCTGCTCACCATGCCACTCATTATCTGCTCCTGTTACCAGCTGCCCAAGACTGCGTTGGTCAAAGTCACCAGAGTCATCCTTTGTGACTACAACTGCGGTCGGCAATGTCTCCTTATTTTCCTTGATCTCTCTGTGGCATTTGACATCGGCGACCATTTAATCTCCATTGTGTCTCCTCTATGGCACTGCCCTAGCCTAGTTCTGCTTCTACCTGTTGCAACACAGTCAGCATGACTCTTGCAATGGCCTCTTTTTCCACCCCACATGGTCACATTGGGTGAGCCTTGTTGTGTCTGTGTATAATAAGACACAGACTGCAGGAGAACGGTACAACAGGTGTTTACTCAACGTGGCTCACACTGGAACTGATCTGTACAGATTACTACTCAGTACTATATACAGGTGTGGTCACTGCCGGTACTGCAGCATAAGAACATAAAAATAGGAGCAGGAGTAGGCCAATCGGCCCCTCGAGCCTGCTCCGCCATTCAATAAGATCATGGCTGATCTGATCCTAACCGCCAATCCACTATCACAGAACCATCTCCTGAATCTAACAGAATTAGACACACGAAATAGGAGCAGGATCAGGCTACACGGCCCCTGGGCCCGCTCCGCTACCCACAGGGCCACGACCGATCCGAACCTAGAATCATGTCCAAATTCCTGCCCGCTCCCCGTAACCCTTAATTCCCTTTACTTCTAGGAAACTGTCTATTTCTGTTTTAAATTTATGTAATGATGTAGCTTCTACAGCTTTTTGGGGCAGCATATTCCATGGACCTACCACCCTCTGAGTGAAGTAGTTCCTCCTCATCTCAGTTTTGAAAGAGCAGCCCCTTATTCTAAGACTATGCCCCCTAGTTCTAGTTTCACCCATCATTGGGAACATCTTCCCCGCATCCACCCGATCCAACCCCTTCACAATCTTATATGTTTCAATAAGATCGCCTCTCATTCTTCTGAACTCCAATGAGTAGAGTCCCAATCTACTCAACCTCTCCTCATATGTCCATCCCCTCATCCCCGGGATTAACCGAGTGAACCTTCTTTGTACTGACTCGAGAGCAAGTATGTCCTTTCTTAAGTATGGACACCAAAACTGTACGCAGTATTCCAGGTGCGGTCTCACCAATACCTTGTACAACTGAAGCAATACCTCCTTATTTTTATATTCTATCCCCCTAGCAATGAAAGCCAACATTCCATTGGCCTTCTTAATCACTTGCTGCACCTGCATACTAACCTTTTGAGTTTCGTGCACCAGGACCCCCAGATCCCTTTGTACTTCAGTACTTTACAGTTTCTTGCCATTAAGATAATAACTTGCTCTACGAGTTTTCCTGCCAAAGTGCATAACCTCACACTTTCCAGTATTGTATTCCATCTGCCAAATCTCTGCCCACTTACTTAGCCTGTCGATGTCCCCTTGCAGGTTTTTTATGTCCTCATCACTCACTACTTTCCCTCCCATCTTAGTATCATCTGCAAACTTTGATATGTTACACTCGGTCCCCTCCTCCAAATCGTTAATATAGATTGTAAAGAGTTGGGGACCCAGCACTGACCCCTGCGGAACACCACTAGTTACTGATTGCCAGTCTGAGAATGAACCATTTATCCCAACTCTCTGCCTTCTGTTAGATAGCCAATCCTCTATCCATGCCAGAATATTGCCCCCAATCCTGTGATTTTTTATCTTAAGCAATAATCTTTTGTGTGGCACCTTGTCAAATGCCTTTTGGAAGTCTAAATACACTACGTCCACTGGTTGCCCTTTATCCACCCTATACGTTACTTCCTCAAAGAACTCCAGCAAATTTGTCAAACATGACTTCCCCTTCATAAAACCATGCTGTCTTTGTCCTATTAAATTATGATTATCCAAATGTCCTGTTACTGTCTCCTTAATAATGGACTCCAAAATTTTATCTACCACAGATGTTAGGCTAACCGGTCTATAGTTTCCAGCCTTCTGTCTACTGCCCTTTTTAAATAAGGGTGTTACATTAGCAGTTTTCCAGTCTGCCGGGACCTTTGCCGAGTCCAGGGAGTTTTGGAAAATTATTACCAATGCATCCACAATCCCTACCGCCACTTCCCTCAAGACCCTAGGATGTAAGCCATCAGGTCCAGGTGATTTATCCGCCTTGAGTCCCATTATTTTACCGAGTACCACTTCCTTAGTGATTTTGATCGTGTTTAGCTCCTCCCCCCCTTTAGCCCCCTGTTTGTCCAGTGTTGGGATATTCTTAGTGTCTTCTACTGTAAAGACTGATGTAAAATATTCATTCAGTGTTTTTGCCATCTCCATATTTCCCACCATTAATTTCCCGGTCTCATCCTCTAAGGGACCAACATGAGCTGTAAAAGATAGTTCCCCCCTTAAAGGTATATACATTACAATTCCTCCCCTTTTAGATTAACAGTACCATAACACTCATTTAACAATTAAATATCAAACTAATTACAATTAACACTTTTAACATGCAACATTAGCTGAAAATAGTCTATTTATATATTCAGTCTTTGGGGAGTCTTCCTGATCCTTTCTGGATAGCGCCTTTCCCGAGTGTCTTGCTCTTGGTGCGGAGGCGATTCTGGCCCCCTGTCGTCGGTTGGTTCATCAGCTTCCGATGCTACTGTTTCTGGGGTAGATGCGACCTGTACGTCGGGTTCATCACCAGGTACGTATGGGCGAGGCATGGGGTTGACTTGTTCCTGTGACTCTAGGATCTGGTCAGCATGGCATCTCACGATGCTCTCCCCAACGTCCACTGTGTACATTAGTGGGCCCTGCCGTGTGCATATCGTTCCTGGCTGCCATTTTTCTGTTCGGTAGTCGCGGGCCAAGACTGGTTGCCCTACATTGAAGCTCCTTGTTGGCTTCTCATGGATGTGCTGGAATTGCTTACTCTCAACATCTCTTCGTACGTTTGGTCTGAGCAAATCCAGGCGAGATCTTAACCTTCGGTTAAAGAACATCATGGCTGGGGCCTGGTTGGTGACTGCATGTGTCGCATTCCGGTAGGCGAACAGGAAATTGTCCACCTTGTGCTGCAGCGGAATGTTGTCATTGTACATAGCCTTTATTGCCTTCTTAAAGGTTTGTACGAACCTCTCAGCCAATCCATTTGTGGCTGGATGATACGGGGCGGATGTGTAATGCCTTACCCCATTCTTTTTCAAGAACCTCCGGAACTCTTCGGACACAAACTGTGGTCCGTTGTCGGAGCAAATCTGTTCTGGCAAGCCATTCCTGGCAAAAATGGTCCGTAGGACTGCAATAGTTTTCTCCGTGGTGGTGGAGGACATTTTGATGACCTCAGGCCATTTTGAGTGCGCATCCACGGCTATTAAAAACATTGAGTCCATGAATGGACCAGCAAAATCAATATGCACCCGTTGCCATGGAGATGAGGGCCCCTCCCATGGGTGTAGAGGGGCCTGTGGTGGTGCATTTTGGACTTTCTGGCATCCTGAGCAGCTCTTGGTCAGGTCCTCGATTTGTTTATCGATTCCCGGCCACCACACATAAGCCCTGGCTAGGCTTTTCATTTTTACCCCTCCCAGATGACCCTCATGAAGCTCATTGAGCACTCTATCCCTTACCTTGGGTGGAATTACCACTCGGGATCCACACATCAAGGTCCCCCGGCACACTGACAGCTGTTCTCTCCTTGTCGAGAATGCTGGCAACAGTGAGTCGCCATGTGCTGGCCATCCCTTCACCGTCAAATCATATACCCGAGACAGTGTCGGGTCATTTCGGGTTTCCTTTTCGATACAAGCGTTAGTTACCGGTAGGTATTCAACGATAGTCGAATGGAATATTTCGACAGGATCCACTGCTGGTGCTTCCTCCGCAGTAGGCAGTGGCAGGCGTGATAGCCCATCAGCATTTCCATGCTGTTTCGTGCCCTTATATTCAATCTCATAGTGATGCGCCCCTAGAAAAAGTGACCATCTTTGTAGTCGTTGCACAGTCATCACCGGAACGCCCTTCTTCGGATTAAAAATGGAGACAAGAGGCTGGTGATCAGTGAGCAAGGTGAATTTCTGCCGGTGCAGATAGTGATTGAACTTTTTCACTCCCCACACTAGGCTGAGGGCCTCGCTGTCAATCTGGGCATAGTTACGCTCGGCTGAGGTTAGTAATCGTGACGCAAAGGCTATTGGCCTCTCTGAGCCGTCCTAGAATTTGTGCAACAGCACCGCTCCAATGCCGTAGGGTGACGCATCACATGCCAACCGAATTGGTAATGCCGGGTTGTAATGGGCCAATACCTCTTTCGATGTGATTAGTGTTTTGCTCTTCTGGAAAGCTCATCTACATTCGTCACTCCACTTCCATGGCACCCCAGTTTGCAGTAGGGTGTTCAGTGGGTGTAGTATTGTAGACAAATTTGGCAAGATCTTATGGTAGTAGTTTACCAGCCCGAGGAACGACCTCAGTTGTGACACATTTTCCGGTGCTGGAGCCTTGACTACTGCCTCAATCTTCTCTGGGGACTTATGTAACCCCTCTTTATCGATAACGTGGCCACAATACAAGATCTGTTTTCTAAAAAACTCGCATTTGGGGCGGTTAGCTCGGAGCCCATATTCCTGCAATCTAGTGAGCACCTGCTCCAGGTTGGCAAGGTGATCACTGTCATTTTCGCCCGTGACCAGGATGTCGTCCAAATAACACTGGGTCCCTGGGATCCCTTGCAGGACTTGTTCCATTGCCCTCTGCCAAATAGCCGGAGCTGATGCTACCCCGAATACCAGCCAGTTGTATTGGTAGAGACCTTTATGGGTGTTGATTGTGAGGTATTTTTTTGATGCTTCTTCTACCTCCATTTGCAGATACGCCTGGGCCAGATCAATCTTAGTGAAGCGTTTCCCTCCAGATAGCGAGGCGAAAATATCTTCAATCCGCGGAAGTGGATATTGTACGGTGTGAAGGACCGGGTTCACTGTTATCTTAAAGTCCCCACAGATGCGAACCTTCCTTGGTTCCCCAGGCGTGCTGCTCAATGACTTTTTCATCACAGGGACGATGGGTGTAGCCCACTCGCTCCAGTCTACCTTGGACAATACACCTGAACGTTCTAGACTCTCCAGCTCTGCTTCGACGGCTGGGTGGATCGCATAAGGTACCGGTCTGGCCTTAAAGAATTTTGGGCTTGCGTTTTCTTCAATTTTAATCGTCGCTGTCATGCCTTTTAGTGTTCCGAGTCCTTGCTGGAACACTTCTTTCGCGTCAGTTAGGATCTTTGACAGTCACCCAGGTGTGACGTCGTCATCCTTTTTGTCAGCCACAGTCAGTGCCTGTATGGAATGCCAATCCAGTTGTATTTTCCGGATCCATTCACGTCCCAATAATGGTGGTCCTCCATCTTGCAATACATACAGGTCTAGTTTTGGTGTTTCCTTACCGTTATATATAGCGGTCACCCTTATTTTTCCTTTGGGGTAGACTTTTTGCCCCGTGTACATCTTCAAAATAATTTTTGTGTCTCTCAAGGGTATGTGTGAGAATAGCCGCTCGTAGTCCCGTCGGTTTATGACTGTTAGGGCTGAACCTGTGTCCAATTCCATCTTTACCTGGACTCCTGCTATCTTGAGAGTGACCCAAATGGTTCGGTGATCCTCCGTTGTGATCACATTATGTAGTTTCAGACAACTCAGTTCCCTGCTTTCGGAGTCGTTATCACTCTTTTGTTCGTCTGAACTATTCTCCGTCATCTTATGTACCTTCTTGTACTTTTCTTTGGTAGGTTTCTTATTGCTGGTTTTCTTTCCCGACCTGCAGACTCGTGCTATGTGTCCTACTTTTCCACACTGTCTGCACACTTTGTCTTTGAACCAGCAATCATTCTGGTCGTGTGTTGTTCTGCCGCAGCGATAGCACTTCTCTGTTCTATATGACATTTTGTTTGTGCCATATTCTTGCGGTCTCTGTTGTATCTCTGCAGCGCCCCGTGCTGCTGCTTCATATGATACCGCAATGCTGAAAGCCTTTTCCAGCGTAAGGTCCTTTTCAGATAAAAGCCGTTTCTGTGTTGCTTCACTTTGAAGCCCACACACAAACCTGTCCCTTAAGGTATCTGCCAGTCCCGCTCCAAACTGGCAGTGTTTCGATAGTTTGCGCAGTTCTGTTAAATAATCAGCATTGCTTTCATCCTTATGCTGGTTCCGTTTGTGAAACTTGAACCTTTCTGCTATCAGCAGCGGTGTGGGGTTTAAATGTTCCTGTAGTATCGTTACTATGTCTTCAAAACTCTTTTCCAATGGCTTCGTTGGGGTTACTAGATTTCGTAATAAACCATACGTCTTTGCACCCATTAAATTTAACAATACCAACGCTTTCTTGTCATCTGACACCTCATTTGCCTTGCAGTAAACCTCTATTCGTTCGACATATGTAGTCCAATCTTCGACTTCATTGTCAAACGTGGTGATACTGCCACTCTTCGGCATTTTGGGTGTGGTTTAAAATGGCGTCTCCCAATGGCTTAAAATGGCATCTCCCGCGCTTTCCTTCCTCCCCCGCTGCTGCCAACGCCGCTCCCGGCGGTTCTCGTGGCAATGGTGGCGCCCTGTAGGTTTCGCGCGCTTCTCCTGCGCTGCTGCCAACGCCGCTCTCGGCGGTCCTCGTGGCAATGGCGGCGCCTCGCGGGTTTCTGCGCATCTCTCTCTCCCTCTCTTCGACGCTGCTCGGCCCCTGAACACCGGCTGCGCCCTGTGTGCTCTGCCCTCTCTCTCTCTCCCCCGTCGACGCTGCTCGGCCCTTTGCTGTGCCGCTCAGTCGGGCTCTAGCCCGCCGCTGTCCAGGAAGGGTCTGCGCACTACCTGTTGCCAGCCCGTTTCGCTGGACCACCTCGACTGGAAAGCCAAGCCTGGCTCTCGACAGCCTCCCCCGCAATTCTCGAGTCTCTGCTGGATGACTGGGCGGTTGCCCGTGGTCGACGCCCGAGTCTCTGGCCTTGACCTCCAATCCACTGATCTCCAGGAACGAATCCCCGGGAGGTGATGCAGAGTTGCAGGTAGGTTCGAACTTGCCTTGTCGCCAATGTTGTGTCTGTGTATAATAAGACACAGACTGCAGGAGAACGGTACAACAGGTGTTTACTCAACGTGGCTCACACTGGAACTGATCTGTACAGATTACTACTCAGTACTCTATACAGGTGTGGTAACTGCCGGTACTGCAGTATACATGAGCTGTAAAAGATAGTTCCCCCCTTAAAGGTATATACATTACAAGCCTCAACCCTCCATTCTTGCCATCTTCATTTCCTTGTCTACATACTGCCCCTTGGTGACTTAATTTGTTGGGATTGGGTCAGCTTTTATGTGTATATTGATGACACCCAGATCTGCCTCTCTACCACCATACCCTGCACTCCGCCGCCACCCCCGATTCCTTGACCACCGCTGTGCTGCCCAATTGATTAGCTGGCATCAATTCCTGTATGAGCAACAATTTCCTTTAACTCAACATCAGCAAGATTGAAGCTATCCTGTTTGGCTCCCACCAAAATCTCCAGACCTTAGCTTCTAAATCCATTTATCTCCTCCAATGCCCATTTTGGCTGAGCTTGATTAAAGCAACCACAGTTTAATCCTAAGCTACGCTTCAAATCCCACATTCTTGCTACTGCCAAGGCCATCTATTTTGATTTGTGCAACCTCATCCACTTGCATCCATACTTCACTCCCATTGCTACTGAAATGCTTATTTATGCCTTATCACATCAAGACTTGATTACTCCAATGTTCTCCTGAGTTCCACCCTTCACAAATTGCAACTTATCCAAAACTCCACTGCCCATATACAATTTCATATTAAGTTGTGCTGCCCTATTCTTACCAAGCTTCTTTGGCTCCCCATCCCAATGCAATTTCTAAGTCCTTTCCATATCTGCTCCATCCATGACCTAATCACGCCCTACCTCTTCAACCTCCCTGTGTTCCAGCATGCACTCTCTGCTTTCTGACTCTGGCTTCCTTTTCAGCTCCCACCTCTCTCCGTCTTCAGTGGTAGAACCTTCAGTCATTTCAGCACCTCTCTGGCACTCTCTCCCTAAACTCCCCACTTTGCGAGCTCTCACTGCTCCTTCAAATGCCTCCTTAAAACCTATCTCTACCTCTCTTGCCTTTGGTCACCAACCCCTAATCCTTTTCCAACCACTGCTTGGTGTCTGGTTAATTTGTTTCATCCCTAGAAAGTGTTTTGGGATATTTTATTTAATCAAAGATGCTATAAAAATGCACATTTCTTTGTTGTTGCTGCATGAGACCTGACAGTGATGGCAAGCTATTCAATCATGGGGGTATCACAGCTGAGTCTGATTCTGTTCTCACATACAAATATCCACACATACAAATAGGGTTTGATGGCTAGCAATGAGGAATGGAACCCCTGGCTGATTTAAGCTCCCCTACAACTAACTCAGTACAGACTGAGACTGAACCTGGGACCTTCCTGGCATGGCTCCAAACTTTTGTGCTCTATTCTCTAACTCTGGCATACCTCACTTTAAGGGATACAAAATTCACATTTTTTTAAAGAGTTAAGTAGTGTCACAGTAAGTGCCACTCCTGAATTATTCTTAAGTTAGCCTAGAAATTACTACCATATTGATTTAAGTATATAGAAGTGCTTTTATGTAACAATGCTCTTTTGACATACATTATTTACAGTGTGTGTTAACTATATGTAGCTGCAGCATTGAACTTACTCCTACAAACTTCCTCAGAAACATACTGGAGGCCTCCACATCTATGCTGTTCAGTTCCAAAAAGTCTCCCATCATACCCTCCTCTGTTGCTGGCACCTCTTCATAGAAGCGTTTAGCTCTGGCGTAGAACTGCATTTCACCATTAATAACTTCACTTGTCAAAGTGAACAGTTTCACTGAAAGAAAAAACAAAAATATAAATTATGCTTGTATGAAAAGAATTTAAGCTGTTTACCAAGCTTGTCATTTAACATTCTCTCTCTCTCTCATTCATTGTTTCACTTGTTCGTTTGTAAGCCTCAATTAGAGCGCCAGTAGAGGAAAAGGTTTGTAATATGCCACAATACTTGTCCAAATAGTTTGCAAATAAACTTTACAATGAGATGTTGCCAGACAAAAACTGAGTTAAGGTTATTTTTTGAGTGCTATTCATGAAATCACCCATTAGCTTGAAGTTGCCACGCCTGATATATATCATGTATTTTAAAAAATATAAGATTATTCAAAACTACTCATCACACTCCATCAACAAACCAAGCTTGTGTTTATTTAAAGTTTTTGCCGTGCAGCAAATATATTAGCACTTTACTTCCCAGTGAAAATGGCTGGGAAGTAGAATATTAGATAAATGAATTGGATTTTTGGACAAGAAGATATACGGTGTAGTTTCAAACAATTGAAAGCATTAATGTCCCCTTAGCTTCAATCAAAATTGGTGTTTAATGGTTAAGGACCAAAGACATTCAAAGTTTAGCATTTGGCAGTGATTTATCACCCTGTACCTCCATCTCCACATGTCTGTTTTTGTAAGGATGGTGCTTTTCTCAGCTCATTTTTGGAGCTTTTGTTTTTTTCTCCATGTGTGAGCAGGCAGACTCTGCCATCAAAATATAATCGCACCATTAATCCATACGGCAACGCCATGTGAAGACACCCAGCTGGAGTTAGGCAAGGGTGTTGCTGTTCTTACATGAATTTAAAAAAAAGTGAACCAAACAAACTCAGCTTTTCATACATATGTTATGTAGTGATAACAACAGAAAATGCTGGAAAAACTCAGCAGGCCAGGCAACATCCGTGGAGAGAGAAATAGAGTCAACGTTTCAGGTCGAAACCCTTCGTCAGGACTGAAAAAGCACAGGAAATGAAACAGATTAAAAGGCCAGTTTGGGGGCTGGGAAATGGGGATGAGAGAACAAAAGAGAAGTGAAGAGACATTAAGAGGTATTCAAAATGAGACGAGATGGCGTCTCTCAGCTTGTTCAGTAAATGCTTCATTGCCTGGCCAGAAAGACTAAAACACAGGGGAAGAAAATATATAAAAATGGAGGGCAGGGAACATCATGACAAAAAGAACAGACACAATTGTTAACATTGTCACTGCCTTGAGTCTGTTCAAAAGAATAGTGCATTTTAAGTCCAGTGTAACCTCTCTTACACTGCTATTATTTGAAGGGTTTCATAGATGAGAGTTTGAAGTAAAAGTTTCTGTATGGACAGTGCCTTTTTCAAATGTTTCAAAAACATCACTATTACTCAGAGGGGGATCAACGAAGGTTCACTAGATTGATTCCTGGGATGAAAGGGCTGTGCTATGAGGAGAGATTGAGTAGAATGGGCCTATATTCTCTGGAATCTAGAAGAATGAGAGGTGATTTCATTGAAATGTATAAAATTCTTAGAGGGCTTGATAGGGTTGATGCAGAGATGCTGTTTTCCCTGGCTGGAGAGTCTAGAACTAGGAGTCACAGTCTCAGGATAAGGGTCGGCCATTTAGGGCTGAGAGGAGGAGAAATTTCTTTAGTCAGAGGGTGGTGAATCTTTGGAATTCTCTACCCCAGAGGGCTGTGGATGCTCAGTCGTTGAGTATATTCAAGGCAAAGATTGATAGATTTTGGGGCACTAAGGGAATCAAGGGATTATGGGGATAGGGCGTGAAAGTGGAATTGATTTATTAGATCACCCATGATATTATTGAATGGCGGAGCAGGCTCAAGGGGCCGTATGGCCGACTCCTGCTCCTATTTCTTGTGTTCTTATGTTCTTATTACAATAACGGCAGGGGACCCAAATTCTGTCACCATATTGGAATGTGTAAATTTGACAGTCTGTTTTCTAAATGCAGCCTCTTAAAACACTTACACAAATATTCTCATTTATTCTAGAAATTCTATGAAGAAAGCACAAAGCCCCTGATCACATTTAATGGGCACTGTGTTCTCTGGATATTTCTACAATCTCTGGAATAGCCAACTTTGCTTCCCCATGGTTTTCAAACTGGGATCTGCGGGCAGTAAGAGACCTGCAAGAGGGATTATGAGGATCATCAGATTTATGTCCCTCCGTCATTAGGCTTACATAGAGCCTACAGCTCAGAAACAGGCCATTGAACCCAATTGGTGTATGCAGGTGGTTCTGCTCCATACAAGCCACCTCTCACCCCTTGATGTGCCTTCAATAACCACAAAACTAGAAGTTATAGACTTTAACAAGTTGGCTTTTAATCACTAAGATCAGAGCTAACATCTCAACACACTGACTGGTTCACAGGAATGAGTCATACAGATCCTGGGATCTTTAAGTAAGAGAGGTCAGGGGCGGAGCCAAGAGCCAAGACCTGGAACCTTCCAGGTTAGTCAGGGAAGAGGAAGTGAAACTATACACCGTGTGGGGGAGGGTAATATACATGAGTGCAAAACGAATACAGGCAAGACAAACCGATTTCATTACATTCACCCCTTCTTTAGATTTAGTCCATCGGGGTGATGTTTCTTAAAAGTTGGTATAAGTGAGTCTGTCAGGAGGTTTTGCGGTTCTCAGTGATCGGCGCAAAGCCGGTTGGGGTGCCTCTAGGGGAGTGGATTCTGGTTCCTCCGCTGTCCGGGCCTCCGCAGTGTCTTCCAGGTTATCTGCAGTGTCCTCCAGGTTAAAGTTGGGTATTGATACCTCTGGGCGTCCTGTCTCTTTTTGGTGTAGGTCTTCCTCGGGTAGTCTCTCATCGTTCTCTCCGCTCCCCGAGGGAGCGAGGTCTTTTATGGAAACAGTGTCCTCTCGCCCATCAGAGTATTCGATATAGGCGTACTGAGGGTTTGCATGGAGGAGCTGTACCTTTTCCACAAGGGGGTCCGTTTTATGGCCTCTCACGTGCTTCCGCAATAGTACTGTCCCCGGAGACGTCAGCCACGCGGGTAGAGATATGCCCGAGGTGGATTTCCGGGGGAAAATGAACATCTTTTCGTGAGGGGTAGCGTTAGTGGCTGTACATAACAGAGACCTTATGGAGTGGAGCACATCTGGGAGGACTTCCTGCCAGCGGGAGGCCGGAAGGCCTTTTGACTTTAAGGCTAACGTGACAGCCTTCCAAACAGTAGCATTCTCCCTTTCCACTTGCCCGTTACCCCGGGGATTGTAGCTAGTGGTTCTGCTAGTGGCTATCCCCTTTGAGAGCAAGAACTGGTGCAGTTCGTCACTCATAAATGACGTCCCCCTATCGCTGTGTATGTAGTTCGGCATGCCAAACATGCAGAATAGATTACAGAGACACTTGATGACCGTGGCACTGGTCATGTCTGGGCAGGGAATGGCGAAGGGGAAGCGGGAATATTCATCGATGATATTGAGGAAGTATACGTTATGGTCGGCAGAGGGAAGGGGTCCCTTGAAGTCCAGACTTAGGCGCTCGAATGGCCGTGTGGCTTTGATAAGGTATGCACGGTCAGGCCTGTAGAAACGAGGCTTGCATTCCGCACAGGTGCGGCAGGCTCTGGTCATTGCCCTGACCTCCTCGATGGAGTGGGGCAGATTGCGGGACTTTATAAAATGGTACAGTCGGGTGACCCCTGGGTGACAGAGGTCGTTGTGGAGACCCTGTAATTTGTCCGTATGAATGCTGGCACACATTCCCCGCGATAGGGCGTCTGGGGGTTCATTAAGGGCTCCCGGCCTGTACATAATATCATAGTCGAACGTGGATAGTTCGATCCTCCACCTGAGTATTTTGTCATTCTTGATTTTCCCCCTTTGTTTGTTATTAAACATGAAAGCCACCGACCGCTGGTCGGTGAGCAGGGTGAAACGTTTGCCGGCTAGGTAGTGTCTCCAGTGCCGCACTGCCTCCACTATAGCCTGTGCCTCCTTCTCGACAGAAGAGTGCCTGATTTCAGGTCCCTGAAGGGTTCGGGAGAAGAAGGCCACAGGTCTCCCAGCCTGATTGAGGGTCGCAGCTAAGGCAAAGTCTGACGCATCGCTTTCGACTTGAAAGGGAATGCTTTCGTCCACTGCACACAGTGTAGCCCTTTCAATGTCCTGTTTGATACTGGTGAAAGCCTCCCGAGCTTCAGCTGATAGTGGGAAGGACGTCGATTTAATGAGGGGTCGGGCCTTATCAGAGTAATTGGGCACCCATTGGGCATAATACGAAAAAAATCCCAGGCACCTTTTTAAAGCTTTGGGATTGTGTGGCAGGGGCAGTTCCTTAAGGGGGCGTAATCGGTCAGGGTCCGGTCCAATTACCCCATCTTCCACCACACAGCCGAGGATACAGAGACGGGTTGTGTTGAAGACACATTTGTCTTCGTTGTAGGTTAGATTCAGCTTTAGGGCAGTTTTTTTAAATCTCGCAAGATTTAGATCGTGGTCTTGCTGGTTGTGCCCGCAGATAGTGACATTGTCCAGATAGGGGTAGGTAGCTTGTAGTTTATTCTCGTCAACCATGCGGTCCATCTCACGTTGGAAGACCGAGACCCCATTTGTTACCCCGAAGGGCACTCTGAGAAAATGGTAGAGGCGTCCGTTCGCCTCAAAGGCGGTGTATGGGCGGTCCTCCGTTCTAATGGGGAGCTGGTGATACGCGGATTTGAGGCCGATAGTCGAGAAGACTCGGTATTGCGCAATCTGGTTGACCATTTCTGATATGCGGGGTAAAGGGTAGGCGTCCAGCTGGGTATAAATATTAACAGTCTGGCTGTAGTCAATTACCATCCGTTTCTTTTCGCTATTTTTAACTATGACTACTTGGGCACGCCACGGGCTGGTACTGCATTCAATAATGCCTTCCCGCAGGAGTCTGTCCACTTCCGCCTTGATAAAGTGTCTGTCTTCCAGACTGTACCGTCTACTTTTGGTTGCTATGGGCCTACAGTTCGGAGCGAGATTAGCGAATAAAGAGGGCGGGCTGATTTTTAAGGTTGATAGGCCACAGACTGTGAGTGGCGGCTGGGACCCGCCATATGCTAGCGTGACACTTTCGTGGTGGCACTGGAAGTCCAGGCCCAAGATTACATTAACACAGAGTTCTGGCATCACGAGGAGTTTAAAATCCTTGTAGTCCGTGCCTTTTACAGTCAGTGTTACCACACAGTAGCCCAAAATGTCCGAAGTGTGGGGCTTAGCAGCCATAGCAATTCTGCTCCGTGTAGGTGTTACCGTTAATGAGTGCCGCCGTACCAGGCTAGGGTGGATAAAACTCTCGGTACTCCCACAGTCAATTAAACATTTCGTTAAATTCCCGTTTACCTGTATGTCCATCATAGATTTTGTCAACGGGTGTGGCCTGGATTGATCCACTGTGATCAGAGCCACTGTTGGGCCCTGGGCGGCCGTTGAGTCGGGAAAAGATGGCGGATCCCAAGATGGCGGCCCACACGGCACGCACGAGGCGGTGACGGAGTTGGAAATCGGATTCCCCCTGCAGACTTTGCTAAAATGCCCCTTTTTCTTACATTTGAAGCATGTAGCGTCCTTCGCTGGGCATCGTTGTCTGGGGTGCTTGGCCTGGCCGCAGAAGTAGCATTTCGGGCCTCGAGACATTGCCGCTGTAGTAGGACTCCTGGGTGAACTTCTGTGTGGGGACTCCGGCGGTGTAGAGCTGGTCTGAGGCCTGGATGGGGAAGATGGCTGATTCCAAGATGGCGGCCCGCTCGGCACGCACGAGGCGGTGAGGGCCGCATGGCTGGAAAAATAAGAGTCAGAGTTTTTCTGGGCCACGTCCAGCGATCGCGCAGTGGCCACTGCCTTTTTAAAGTCCAGGACCTCCTTCTCCAGCAGTCTCTGCCGGATATAATTCAATTTGAGGCCCGTGATGAAGGAATTGCGGACCAATTCGTCAGAGCACACGTTGGCCGTCATGGCCTTGCAGTTACAGTCCCGGACCAAGTCCTTTAGGCCCTGTAAGAAATCGTCCATTGATTCCTCAGGTCGCTGCCTGCGTGTAGCCAGCAGATGTCTGGTGTACACTTTGTTTACTGGCCTCTGGTATTGGGCCTTCAGGATAGTGATGGCCTCCGTGTAAGAGGTGGCGTCCCGGATGAACTAATAAATCCGATGATTAACGCGAGTAGTCAGTAGACTCAGTTTATTTACCTCGCTAGCGGATGAGGCCCTCGCGAAGAGTTCGAAGCATTTGAGCCAGTGTCCAAATTGATTTGATGCTTCAGCAGAATGTGGATCCAAGTCCAGACGCTCTGGTTTTAGGAGTCGATCCAACCTAGTATTCTTTAGTGATTAAAATTGATGTGCCTTCAATAACCACAAAACTAGAAGTTATAGACTTTAACAAGTTGGCTTTTAATCACTAAGATCAGAGCTAACATCTCAACACACTGACTGGCTCACAGGAATGAGTCATACAGATCCTGGGATCTTTAAGTAAGAGAGGTCAGGGGCGGAGCCAAGAGCCAAGACCTAGAACCTTCCAGGTTAGTCAGGGAAGAGGAAGTGAAACTATACGCCGTGTGGGGGAGGGTAATATACATGAGTGCAAAACGAACACAGGCAAGACAAACCGATGTCATTACACCCCTCTTCATCTAACCCTATCAGTATATCCTTCTTCTCCTTCCTCATGTACTTATCTAGCTTCCCCTTGAATGCATCGATGCTATTCGGCTCAACTGCTTCTTGTGGTAGCGAGTTCCACATTCTTCCCACTCTGGGTAAAGAAGTTTTTCCTGAATTCCCTGTTGGATTTATTGGTGACTATCTTATATTTATGGCCACTAGTTTTGGTCTCCCACAAGTGGATACATCTTCTCTACATCTACCTTGTCAAACCCCTTCATAATTTTAAACACCTCCATTAGGTCACCCCTCAGCTTTCTTTTTTCTAGAGAAAAGAGCCCCAGCCTGTTCAGTCTTTCCTGATAAGTATATCCTCTCAGTTCTGATAACATCCTTGTGAATCTTTTTTGCACTTTCTCCAGTTTCTCTATATCCTTTTTACAATATGGAGACCAGAACTGTTCACAGTCCTCTCAGTGTGGTCTAAGCAGGGTTCGATACAACTTTAACATCACTTCTCTGCTTTTCAATTCTATCCATCCAGAAATGAACCCTAGTGCTTGGTTTGCTTTTTTAATGGCCTTATTAACCTGCGTCGCTACTTTTAGTGATTTGTGTATTGTACCCCAGATCCCTTTACTCCTCTACTCCATTTACACTCTTATTATCCAAGCAGTATGTGGCCTCCTTATTCTTATGACCAAAATGTAACACTTTACACATATCTGTATTGAAATTTATTTGCCTAATACATGCCCATTCTGCAAGTTTATTAATGTCTTCTTATATTTTGTTGCAGTCTTCCTCAGTATTTAACTATAATCCCACAATTTTGAAATTGTACTTCTGATTCCCCCGAGTCAAAATTGCTTATGTAAACTGTGAACGACAGTGGTCCCTGTAAAGTATGTGTCTATACTTAATCCAATAATGAAGAGACAGCTTGGAAGATTCAACGTAGGTCTTTACTTAATACCAACAGGCAGGAACTGAGGGGAGATCAGTACCCACAGTACTATTTATACCCCTATGGCCAGGAGTGGTACTATGGTATCACTACGCCCTACAAAGTAGTGCCGCCCTGGCCATAGGTTTAAAGTAACATACATATTACATACACAACATTCCTCCCCTTTTAATTAAAACGTACCCGTGCAATTAAGTCAACAGATGCACCATAACTAGGGCTAATAACATTTGGTAACACAATATACATAACATATTTACATCAGAGTTGTCTACCTATATATATATATAAAAAGAAACATGTTATAGATTCAGTCTCTGAGGAGGCCTCCTGTCTCGACTAGGATAACGTCTTTCTCTAGTCGGTCTCAGTGTAGGCGGCGGTACTTCCGTCACCACTTCATCGCTGGAGTCGTCGGTGTCTGATGGCACATCCTGTGCCGTGGAGATCACTGGAGTGCTGAACTCCTTGCAATCCTGAGACCTCTGTAACGACGAGCTGGGCCGTGATTCCGCTGTAGCAATGTGCTGAGACGTTTGAGGTAGTGAATCAGTTGGGTTTCTGGACTCCACAAGTTGATCAGCATGTCGTCTGATTATGCCGTCCCCTGTATCCACTGTGTACATCAAAGGTCCCTGGCGGGCCTTTATCGTACCAGACCGCCACTTTTCATTTCTATAATCACGGGCCAACACTTGCTGCCCCACCTCGAAGCTCCGTGTCTGTCTGCCAGGAGCCCTACGAAATACTCGGTTTTCCACATCTCTCCGGATGTTTGGTCTGAGCAATTCAAGGCGAGACCTTAACCTTCTATTAAAGAACATGACGGCGGGGGCCTGGTTGGTCACCGTATGTGCAGCATTACGGTACGCGAATAGAAAATTGTCCACCTTGTGTTGTAGTGGCAACCTTTCCTCCCCCATCGCCTTGATGGCCTTTTTAAAAGTCTGTACAAAGCGCTCTGCCAGCCCATTTGTAGACGGATGATATGGTGCGGACGTATAATGTCGCACTCCATTCCTTTTTAGGAATGCTTGAAATTCTTCTGCCACAAATTGTGGCCCATTGTCCGAACAGACTTGCTCGGGCACCCCGTTTCGGGCAAAAATGGTCCTTAAGACTGCGACCGTCTTTTCGGCTGTCGTTGATGACATCTTTATGACCTCCGGCGATTTTGAGTGGGCGTCCACTACAATAAGGAACATCGCATCCAGGAAGGGCCCAGCGAAGTCCACGTGGATCCTTTGCCACGGCGTTGAGGGCCACTCCCACGGATGTAGTGGGGCTTGGGGTGGTACGTTCTGTACCATCTGGCACCCTTGGCACGCTTTTGCTACTTCCTCGATATCCCTGTCAATGCCGGGCCACCAGACGTAGGCTCTGGCAAGGCATTTCATTTTGACACCCCCCAGATGACCTTCGTGTAAGTCCCGCAACACTTTATGTTGTAATTTTTGAGGGACCACCACCCTGGCTCCGCACATCAATGTGCCCCGGCAGACGGACAACTGGTCCTTCCTTGCCGAAAACGCCGGCAATGATGCGTCACCCTGCGCCGGCCAGCCTTTCACGGTCAATTCGTAAACCCTTGCCAGTGTCGGGTCGTTCTGTGTTTCCCGCTCGATACATTGGCTGGTGATGGGCAAGTGTTCCATAACAGCCGTATGATATATTTCCACGGGGTCCTGTACTATCTCTTCGATCTCGGCATGCAATGGTAGCCGCGACAGGCCATCCGTATTGCCATGCTGTTTGGTACCCTTATATTTGATAAGGTACTGGTGTGCGCCTAAGAACAGTGACCATCTCTGTAGCCTTTGGGCCGTCATCAGGGGCACCCCTTTTGTTGGATTAAATATCGACACCAACGGTTGATGATCCGTCAGTAGTGTGAAACGTTGCCCATGTAGGTAGTGGTGGAATTTTTTTACACCCCACACCAGACTGAGGGCCTCCCCGTCGATTTGCGCATAGTTTCTTTCGGCTGTAGTTAACGACCTTGAGGCAAATGCTATTGGCCTCTCCATCCCATTGGGAAATTTGTGTGACAACACTGCCCCTATACCATACGGGGAGGCGTCACATGCCAACCTCATTGGCATTTTTGGGTCAAAGTGTGCGAGCACTTCCTTTGATGTAATGAGTTGTTTACCCTTTTTAAAAGCAGCCTCAGACGCTTCGTCCCAATTCCAGGAGACTCCCCTTTGCAGCAATGAATTTAGTGGATGTAAAATGGACGATAAGTTCGGGAGGAACTTATGGTAATAGTTTATAAGGCCTAAGAATGATCGTAACTGAGATACATTCTCAGGGGGCGGGGCCTTCACTACTGCCTCGATCTTTTCCGGGGACTTATGCAGGCCTTCCTTGTCTATAATGTGACCACAGTATGAGATACGTTCCTGGAAAAACTCACATTTCTGCTTGCTCGCCCTGAGTCCGTATTGTTGTAACCGCAGAAGTACTCGCTCCAGGTTAGCGAGGTGGTCGTTATCCATTTGTCCTGTCACCAGGATGTCATCCAGGTAGCATTGCGTTCCTGGAATGCCCTGTAAGACCTGTTCCATGGTCCTCTGCCATATTGCCGGGGCGGACGCCACACCAAATACCAGGCGATTGTACTGGTACAATCCCTTGTGTGTGTTAATCGTTAGGAGCTTTTTCGAGTCCTGTTCCACCTCCATCTGTAAATAAGCTTGACAAAGGTCAATCTTCGTAAAGTGTCTACCCCCAGCTAACGATGCGAATATGTCCTCTATCCGCGGCAGCGGATACTGTACCGTGTGCAGGACTGGGTTAATAGTTATCTTAAAATCCCCGCAAATGCGAACCTTCTTTGGTTCCCCCGGCGTGTTATTTGCAGATTTCTTTATAACTGGGACGATGGGCGTGGCCCACTCGCTCCACTCAATCTTTGTAAGGACACCTGCACTCTCTAAGGCATCCAGTTCTGCTTCCACAGCTGGCCGAATGGCGTAAGGCACCGGTCTGGCCTTACAAAACTTGGGGTTTGCGTCTTGAGCAATAGTTATTTTTGCTCTAATGTCCTTTAAGGTCCCCAGCCCTTGTTGGAACACCTCTGGCGTTTTTGCCAATATTTTCGACAGCCTGCTTGTAATGGTTGTATCATCCTTGGTGGTCTCTACTTTTAACTCGTGTATCGACTTCCAGTCGAAATGGATTTTTCTTATCCATTCCCTACCCAAAAGTGGTGGTCCACCGTTTGGTAGGATGTATAAATAAAGTCCTGGCACTTTTCTGCCGTTGTATTTAACTGTTACTTGCATTTTTCCCTTCGGGTAAACTTTTTGTCCCGTATATGTTTTTAATTTAATTTCCGTATCCTTTAAGGGAATGCGTTTGAACAGCCTGTTATAATCTTGTTCATTAATTACTGATAGGGCTGAACCCGTGTCCAGCTCCATATTAACTTCGACGCCTGCTACCTTCATTTTAACCCACATTCACAGAATCACAGAATCACAGAAACCCCACAGTGCAGATAGAGGCCATTTCGGCCCATCGAGCCTGCACTGACACATATCCCACCCGATCCCCGTAACCCCTACACCAACACATATCCCACCCTATCCCTGTAACCCCACGTATTTAATCCCCCTAACACTAAGGGTCAATTTATCATAGCCAATCAACCTAACCCGCACATCTTTGGACTGTGGGAGGAAACCGGAGCACCCGGAGAAAACACACGCAAACACGGGGAGAATGTGCAAACTCCACACAGACAGTCGCCCGAGGCCGGATTCGAACCCGGGTCTCTGGCGCTGTGAGGCAACAGTGCTAACCACTATGCCACATTGTGCTGTGGTCCTCCGTTTTGTCTACACCATATAACTTGAGACATCCCAGACCTTTAGGCTCTGCTTTTGTGCCTTCCTGTGACTCGTCTGAGCTACTGTCAGACATCTTATGTATTTTTGTCCTTGCCTTGGTACTCCTTGGACTGCCCCCACTATTGGGTTTCGTACCCGACCGACAAACTTTCGCTATATGCCCCTTTTTCCCACACTGCCGGCATATTTTATCACGAAACCAACAATTACTTTGGTCGTGGGTGGTTTTGCCACAACAGTAGCATTTACCTTTGTGAAATGTCACCTCATGGGTGTCATAGCAGGTTGTGTTTTGTCGCATTTGAGCAGCATCCTGTGCTGCTGCTTCATGGACCGATGCTATTTCAATCGCCTGATCCTGGCTGAGCTGTTTCTTGGCTAGCAACCGTTTTCGTGTACTCTCATTTAACATGCCACAGACAAATCTGTCTCTGATCGCGTCCACCAAAAAGGCTCCAAACTGGCAATGTTTGGACAACCTTCTGAGCTCAGCTAAATAGGCTGCCTGCGACTCATCATTCCTTTGGTCGCATCTGTAGAAGCGGTACCTTTCCGCTATAAATGGTGGCTTAGGGTTTAAATGTTCCCTTAACGTATCAACAATTTGGGCATACGTTTTGTCTGCTGGCTTTTCTGGAGTAAGAAGATTCCTCAGCAGACCGTATGTTTTTGCCCCCATAAAATTTAATAAGGTTGCTGCCTTTTCGTCATCTTTCACCTTGTGTACTATGCAATAAAGTTCATGCCTTTCGACATAGGCATCCCACTCTTCTGTGTCCTCAACAAATTCTGACAACCAACCTTCTTTAGACATTTTAAACTGCTGAAGAGCTTTTCCCGCCTTTGTCCACTAGATGGCATTTTTTAAATTTTTTTATTTTAAACTGCTGAAGAGAAAAAACTTTTCCCCTTTGTCCACTAGATGGCGTTTTTCCCGCCTTTTCTCCTGCTGCTGCTAACGACCTCTCTCCAGCGTCGTTATTTTTGGCCCTTGCAGCTCCCGTTATTGCCACGGCCTTCCCCTCTCGTGGCTTGCTAGTCCTCGTGGCTCCGTTTGTTCCCCAGATCGCCTGCCCGTTCTGGCCCTTGCAGCTCCTGTTCCCCGGGAAGGATTTCAGTTTACCTGGCCCTGGGTGGACTTTTGCCCCGTGGCTGGAGCGCCCATTCAGCCTCTTCTCTCAGCTGCTGCAGCTTCTGTTGGAACCCTCTCTCTCTCTCTCTGTTGCTGCTGCTCCTCCCGAACCTGGAGTGCTGGGCGGTTTCCTTTGGTCGATGCTGGACTCTGCAGGCTGGCTGGTAAGAAGCCTCTCTCCTTCTCTCTCCGTACTGCTGCCGTTCCTTTGTTGCACCGTGTACTGGTGAGTTCGAACCTTACTCGTCGCCAGTGTAAAGTATGTGTT
The DNA here is from genome assembly GCF_052327205.1 of Somniosus microcephalus. NCBI lineage: Eukaryota > Metazoa > Chordata > Chondrichthyes > Squaliformes > Somniosidae > Somniosus > Somniosus microcephalus. Next base: position 281,713,516 of record NC_140989.1, on the reverse strand, counting down.
TATACATAATCCAATAATGAAGAGACAGCTTGGAAGATTCAACGTAGGTCTTTACTTAATACCAACAGGCGGGAACTGAGGGGAGATCAGTACCCACAGTACTATTTATACCCCTATGGCCAGGAGTGGTACTATGGTATCACTACGCCCTACAAAGTAGTGCCGCCCTGGCCATAGGTTTAAAGTAACATACATATTACATACACAACAGTACCAGCACCAATCCTTGTGGAACACCACTTCCCACCTTTTGCCAGTCTGTATTTGTTGATGCACCAACACATTGGCCGGAATTTAAATCTGATGGCGAGTCGGGACCTAGGGGATAAGAAAACAGTTGGGAAACCCAGAAGAACGGTTTTCCCATAGGCCCTATCAAAATTAACGGTAGGGCCTGATTTGCATTTCAAAGCACTGTTTCCCACCTGCAGCCAGCCAGATGGAGAGGCTGGCTAGCTGCGGGTGGGTAGGCCTGCAACACTAGGCTGCAGCGCAGAGGGAGGGAGGGGACCGGTGAGGGCCGGGCGTTGTTCGGGGGCCAGAGGAGGATTGTTGTGGGGGAGGGAGAAGCATCGGGGTCGACCGGAGGAGGATCGTTCAGAGGGGGAGGGAGGGGCGGGAAGAAGGATTGGGGCCGACCGGAGGAGGATCGGGCGGGGGGTGGGAGGGGGGGCGGGGAGAAGGATTGGGGCCGACCGGAGGAGGATTGGGCGGGGGAGGGGGGCGGCGGGGAGAAGGATTGGGGCCGACTGGAGGAGGATTGGGCGGGGTGGGGGGGCGGGGAGAAGGATTGGGGCCGACCGGAGGAGGATCAGGCGGGGGGTGGGAGAAGGATTGGGGCCGACTGGAGGAGGATCGAGCGGGGGGGCATGGGAGGGAGCAGGTGGGGGCGGGGAGAAGGATTGGGGCCGGCCGGAGGAGGATCGGGCGGGGGTGGGGGGGTTGCGGGGAGAAGGATTGGGGCCGACCGGAGGAGGATCAGGCGGGGTGGGGGGGGAGAAGGATTGGGGCCGACCGGAGGAGGATTGAGCAGGAGGGGGCAGGGGGCAGGTGGGGGCGGGGAGAAGGATTGGGGCCGGCTGGAGGAGGATCGGGCGGGGGGGGTTGTTGCGGGGAGAAGGATTGGGGCCGACCGGAGGAGGATCAGGCGGGGGGTGGGAGAAGGATTGGGGCCGACCGGAGGAGGATTGAGCAGGAGGGGGCAGGGGGCAGGTGGGGGCGGGGAGAAGGATTGGGGCCGGCTGGAGGAGGATCAGGGTGGGGGAAGGATCAGAGCTGGAACATCAGGCAGGGGGAAGGATCAAGGCCGGAGCATCGGGGTGTGGGGGGAATTGGGCCGGAGGAGCATCGGGGTTGGAGGTAAGGCGATCGGAAGCCTCGTGGTGGTGGGGGGGAGGGAAGATCAGAGGCCTTGTGGGCGGTTTCCAATCGCGGGTGGTGGATGAGGCAGGGATGCTGGATCCAGGAGGTAAGTGTAAAGGAACTTATCTTCTGGATCCAGCAGTCCTTGCCTTACTTTAGCTGGCGGGTTCCCCGAGGCCTGAGAAATCTGACCAGCCAGAGTTAAATTTGTAATGGTGGTTAAATCTGAGGCACGCCAGCCTCATTATAATACTTAAATTGGGCCTCACCTCCTGGGAGTGGGTTTGCTGCCCGCCCCACACTCCGCCTCCATTAAGACCAAAAGTGGGCAGGTTGGGGTCAGGATTCAGTTTTTTAACGCTTTAACCTCGCACCTGACTCCAACCTACCCATTTTTTGGGGTTAAAATTCTCCCCATTATTTCTCATAAGAAACATTTTCTGCCAGGATAGCACTCTTTTTTTTCTTTGTGTAACTAACATCGTCTTTTGGAATTAAGGACAGGGGTCCAGGGAGTGCGCAGGGACCCTCACACAGTAACGTTTCAAAATCTCTGTTGTATCCCAAAGCAACAACATTTGTATGACATTGACTATATTCTCAGATGTTTGGGCTCCTGAAAACTCATTTTGACATGCATGCAAGCTGGTTTTGTGGATGTAATGGTGCCATTGTGTTGCTATGTTTACAGATTTTCTTTCTTTAAGCAAAACAAACCAGTCGAAACACTGGACATCTTGTCTGTTTTCCAACAGGAACAAGCGGAGAAGTTGACCTTTATGACAGCATCATTACCACTTCCTCCTCTGCATTTGTGCACCGTGACCCACTTGGTGCTCCCTCTTCAAGCTCACCACCTGCATCCTCAGGGAATTGTGTAGCTGTGTTGGTGTTTATAAACACTAGTGAGAGTAATGCACTATGTTGTGAGGTGCTGCCTTGTTCTGGGCTACTGGAAGTACTGGCAAGCTGCTCTTCCAGGCCTACAATGACATAAAAGGAGTAAATTTTAGAATGTTGGCTGCACGACATGCCTTCAAACAGAGTTCACATTACAAGACACTAATTATGTATAATGGTTGTGTGCAAGTTTCTACAGGAGTGAGTAGGAGTAACCAGACACAAAAGCTGGATGGAACGTCCACTGTTTGAGAGAGGGCTGTGACCTAATTCACCTTCCTTTATTCCCTGCATGTTCTTATATGCAAGGATGTCCAAAGTGGTCTCCAACAAGGGAATCTAGGCTTGTGATTTCTGAGCCTTCTCTAGTTCATGTCTGGTCCCTTATATTATTGTTGTGCACACAGAGAAGTACTCTTGAGATGTTGTAAGTTGAAAGAGCACATACATAGTGACAGACATGTGACCAACCTTCAGCCCATTCTCTTTATCAATAATTGACCATGCATCACGCAGTTGGATTCTGTTACAATGATTTGATCTGTGAAAACTTTGAAGGTGTGAGTTTTGAATTGTAAGTGGGAGCTGGAATGTCTGTACTGCTGGAGTTTGAGTATATGCAATAAAAGAGCGATTAGATTATGTGAAGACTCCGCATCGGCCTGTAGTAAAGTGAAACAAGTTGACAGGCGACGCTTTGTGGCATACCTACTTGGTCCATCTACCTGGTAAATGGTGTTATTGGGTAGTTTTACCTTAGCAGCTTTCTTAAGGTTTTTCCACATCTGTTCCCAGATTGTGCAGGTAATATACTCAGCACTGTACCAGCTATCACCTCCTGTCAGGCATCTCATGTTGTCGTCTGGACATGGACAAAATAATAATCGAAGTCTTCAAAGTTTTGAAAGGGTTTGAGAGGTTAAATAAATATTATTTCTACTAATCAATGAATCAGTAACGAGAGGATGTAAATTAAGGATTGACACTAGAAGCATAAAGGGAGATGTTGGGGAAAATAAATACACCCAAAGGATTACTCAACTATGAGATGTACTACCACAAGTGGCTATTGAAGCCGGCTCAGTCGCAACATTGAGAGGGATTTAGATAAGCACTTGAAGAGGAAAAATATTAAAGTGTACAGGGAAAGATCAAGGAAATGGGAGTAGAGTAGATAGCTCCATTGTGGAGCTAGCACCTGCACAGGTATGATCAGCCGAATGGTCTCCTTTTGTGCTGAAATTTTTCAGATGCCATGAATTATTCAAAAGACACCAGTGATGTGTGAAGTGCAAATATCAGAACACAGTTATTTCATCACATTCACCCCCTGCTATAGATTCAGTCTGTCAGGTGGTCTGATAATCCTCTGGGAACGACGTAACTCTTGCTGAGGCTCCTCCCGGAGTACTAACTCCGGTTCATTCGAATTCCCAGAATCATCAGTATTTTCCACACTGAGGGTTTGTGTCTCTGAAGGTCCAATACCACGATTGAAAACTCTTCTCTCAGAGTCGAACTCTTTTCGAGCTCCAGCAGGTGCAAGATCTTTAATAGAGACCGTATCCTCTCGCCCATCCGAATATTGAATATACGCATACTGGGGATTAGCATGGAGGAGTTGTACTTCCTCCACCAGTGGATCAGTCTTGTGGCCTCTCACATGTCTGCGCAACAACACAGGGCCCGTGGTCGTCAACCATGTGGGTAACGATACTCCATTAGTAGCTTTTCTTGGAAAACTAAACATCCTTTCATGAGGGGTGGCATTCGTCGCTGTACACAAAAGAGACCTTATGGAATGCAGCACGTCTGGCAGGACATCCTGCCAGTGAGAGGTCGGCAGGCCTCGTGACTTCAGAGGCAGTACGATAGCCTTCCACACTGTCGCATTTTCTTTCTCGACCTGCCCATTACCACGAGGGTTATAGCTGGTAGTTCTACTCATTGCAGTCCCCTTCGATAGCAAAAACTGTCGTAATTCTTCGCTCATAAAGGAAGAACCCCTATCACTATGTATATAGTTAGGCATGCCGAACAAGGAAAACAGTTGGCAGAGGCATTTAATTACAACAGCACTAGTCACATCCGGACAGGGGATAACAAAAGGGAACCGAGAGTACTCGTCTATAATATTAAGAAAATAGACACTACGGTCGCTCGATGGAAGGGGACCTTTAAAATCGAGACTCAAACGCTCAAATGGTCGAGTTGCTTTAATAAGATGAGCTGGCTCGGACGGCTTATAGAAGCGGGGTTTGCATTCAGCACAAACATGACAGGTTCTGGTCATTGTCCGGACCTCCTCAATAGAGTAGGGTAGATTGTGGGACTTAATGAAGTGGTTCATTCTGGTAACCCCAGGGTGGCAGAGTGCGTCGTGGAGACTTTGAAGCTTATCTGTACCTAGACTAGCACATACTCCTCGTGATAAAGCATCCGATGGCTCATTAAATACTCCAGGCCTGTACTGAATATCATAGTCATATGTTGACAGTTCTATTCGCCATCTTAAAATCTTATCATTTTTGATCTTGCCCCTCTGTTTAGTGTTGAACATAAAGGCCACAGATCGCTGGTCAGTAATGAGCGTAAAACATTGGCCAGCGAGATAATGTCTCCAATACTTGACTGCTTCAATAATTGCCTGTGCCTCCTTTTCCACTGAAGAATGTCGAACTTCTGGTCCTTGCAATGTACGAGAGAAGAAGGCTACTGGTCTACCAGCTTGGTTAAGAGTTGCTGCCAACGCAAAATCAGATGCATCACTTTCCACTTGAAATGGGATCTTCTCATCCACGGCACATACCACTGCCTTCTCAATGTCCCGTTTGACATTAAGGAAAGCCCCCTGAGCTTCCGCCGACAGCAGAAAAGACATCGACTTAATAAGAGGTCGAACTTTATCTGAGTAGCTAGCCACCCACTGGGCATAGTACGAGAAGAATCCCAGACACCTTCTTAAAGCTTTTACAGTGTGAGGTAAAGGTAATTCCTTAAGTGGGCGTAATCTTTCAGGGTCTGGCCCGATTACCCCATTCTCCACAACGCAACCAAGAATACACAAACATGTAGTATTGAAGGTACACTTGTTTTCGTTGTAGGTCAGGTTTAACCTCTTTGCAGTCTCTAGGAACTTCGCGAGATTTTGATCATGCTCCCGTTGGTCACGCCCACAGATGGTAACATTGTCCAGGTACGGGAATGTTGCATCCACCATACGATCCATCTCCCGTTGGAAGACGGATACCCCATTCGTCACTCCAAAGGGCACCCGAAGGAATTGGAACAGGCGCCCATTAGCTTCGAAGGCCGTATAAGGTCGGTCTTCTATTTTGATGGGGAGTTGATGGTAGGCAGACTTTAAATCAATGGTGGAGAACACGCGGTACTGAGCTATCTGGTTCACCATCTCAGAAATACGAGGCAAAGGATAGGCGTCTAATTGGGTATACAAGTTTATAGTCTGGATATAATCGACCACAAGTCTTTTCTTCTCATTAGTTTTAACCACCACCACCTGGGCACGCCACGGGCTACCACTGTGTTCGATGATTCCCTCCCGTTGAAGCCTTTCCACTTCCTCTTTTATAAATGTTTTATCTTCTGAACTATACCATCGACTCTTAGTCGCTATAGGTCTACAATTAGGAGCAAGGTTCGCAAACAAAGAAGGCGGGCTTACGTTTAAAGTAGAAAGGCCGCAGGCTGTGAGCAGAGGCTGGGATCCACCATACTTAAGGGTAACGCTCTCATGCTGACACTGGAAGTCCAAGCCTAATATTAAGTTCACACACAACTGAGGTAATATGAGGAGTTTAAAATCCTTATAGTCCGTATCCTTAACGGTCAATGTGACTTTACAATATCCAGTTACCTCCGAAGTAAGGGATTTGGACGCCATCACAATTTCATTTCGAGTAGGATACACCTTTAATGAACAGGAGTTAACAAGGTTGGGGTGTATAAAACTTTCAGTACTGCCACAGTCTATCAAACACCCAGTAGGACGACCATTAATCTTAATGTCCATCATAGATTTTGACAAGAAACACGGTATGGTCTGGTCAACCGTAGCCGAGGCTAGAGTAAAACGATAGGCGGCAGCAGAGAAGACATCGGGTACAGGATTACCCTTACACACTTTACTAAAATGTCCCCGTTTCTTACATTTAAAACAGGTAGCCTCTCAGGCTGGGCAACTTTGCCTGGGGTGTTTAGATTGGCCACAAAAATAACACTTAGACCCATGGGGCACAGCCGCAACAATAGGATTAAGTGGGGGCTCCATTGGTGTTATGGATGCCTCCATACTCGGAACACACGAGGCTGAGAGAGATGCATGGGCTGATGCATACACTTCTGAATTCTTCTGGGCTACATCTAACGATCGAGCAGCAGCGACAACCGTTTTTAAAACTAACGAGTCGTTCTCGAGGAGTCTCTGTCTAATATAATTAGATCGGAGGCCAGATATGAAAGAATCACGGATGGCTTCTTCCTGATACACTATGGCAGAGACAGCCTTGTAGTTGCAACCCTTAGCCAAAGCCTTAAGGTCCTGCAGGAAATCGTCCAGAGATTCCTCGGGTAATTGCCTGCGAGTAGACAGGAGATACCTGGCGTATACTTTGTTAACCGACTTAAGGTACTGGGCTTTAAGAGCTGCGAGGGCCTCTTCATATGTAGTAATATCTTCAATTATAGAGTAAGTTTGATGACTTACCAAGTTGGTTAGAAGACCCAACTTGTTAACCGTCGGATCGGTCGATGATGCGATGAAGTATTCAAAACATCGGAGCCAATGCGTAAATTTCTTTGACGCATCTGCCGAATGGGGATCGATATCCAGACGCTCTGGTTTCAAAAATCGATCCATCTTCCAAAAGTAGTTATTTAATAAAATTGATGTGCCAAATAACTGCCCGAATCCAAAGTTAAAGCTTAAGACTGAAGCCTTTTATTAAATAAGAATCATGGCAGAGTTAACAGAGTCCATCATCGACCGAGCCCTTGGTAGAACATGCCAGAAGAGGGGCGGGGCCAGGGAGGAGCATTAGTGGTTCCCCCTAGTGGAACATTCCAGACATTACAAGTGCAAGTGCAAATATCAGAACACAGTTATTTCATCACAATGTGTTTTGGTTTATCAGGTGGTACAGCAACAATATGCAGCCAGAGGCAACTGCTAAAGAACTGGGGGCATTTTTTCTCTGCATTGCGTCCAAGGCGGAGACCCCTTACATCTGGTTACCATCCTGTTTGCTACATGCACATTTCCAATCGTAAGTCGGGCAGAGGCTGAGACATTGTACCTGGGACTGAGGTGGCTTTTGATCTCTGAGCATGGAATTGTTTCAAGCTGCTGCTCTTCTGCAGGGGCAGGGGAAGCCTGACTTGGCTCACTTCCTGGCACCTGTGTAGTAATTGGAGGGGAGTGGCAGACTGGGTGGATTTGTTGTCACCAGGAAAGATAGTAATGTCCTCCTTTGCTAGTACATGCCTTCCCTGTTCCTGGGCTCTGCTTAACCATACCTGCTGATCTGTGGGCAAGCACACCTCATGGTAGCAATCTGGAGGTTATTTGCTGCCAGAGCCCCTGCTATTCAACTAAAAGAAATAACTGGGGGAAGGGAAGAGCGAATCTTTCATTTCAAATGTGTCAAAAGAAGGTGCAAAGGTGCTTCCCTAAGTTAATGGAGATAACAATCAAGGGCTGAATCAAATCTTGTATCTCCAAGAGGACAGCTCAACTGCAGAACTGGCAAAGACAGTGGGAGCAGTTTGCAACACACAACCTTGGCCCATGGAATGGATTCCAGTGGGGGAGAGGGATACTGAAGAGGAGGAGGATATGTAATCCAGTTGCTATCTGGTAGAAGAAGAGCATTCCCTGGCACTAGGAATACATGATAAGACACAAGGGGAGAAATTCGGTATCGCCCCGTTTGGGGCGCAATTATCGGCCGGGTGCAAAGTTTTGCGCCTGGCACTAATTATCGCCTCCGACTGCAAACTTGACTTCTATTGCCCCGGAGGCGATTGGAGCTCTAAATCAGGCGCTACATACCTCTCTTAAGGCGCTAACGCCGAGGAGCGAGGCGCTACCTCAGAGCGCTGGCGAAGCTCATGTGATGTCATTCAGCAATGGAACACAGACACACTGGCGCCAGTCAGTTCTGAAAGGGGAGGGTCGATCTTGCTCTCCATTCGCACCATGCTCGTAGCAGCCTTGAATCTTGACCTGGAGAGACCTGTACATCAATCTGCTGGAAAGAACAATGAAGAGGTCCAGGGAAAGAGCTCAGAGTGCAGCCCCCATAGGCTCTTCTAAATCGATGCAAGGAAGGTCAAATCAAAATGAACCTGCAAAGTGCTGCTCAGTACCCAAAACTCCTTCACATAGCATTGAATCTCTCCAGAAGTCTCTCTCTCTCTCTCTCTCTCTCAGAATGCGTGGTGCAAAAATGTCGCCAACAAAAAAAGTCAGGAAGCGGCCGCCTTTAAATAGAGCTCCTTATAGTCCCTTCCCGACTGCAAAACGCTCCGCTCAACCTGTCGTTGCTAGCGGCAGGCGGTGCCACTCAATATTCGGTCTGTGGCGCTACCGAGGCATTGCACGCTCGACTGACGTCACGAACTGTGGGCGCAGGAGATCATGGCGGTAGTGTTTAGCGCCGCCGCAAAATGTCTGGTCAATTTCGCGAGCGGTGCAAACATCGCCGCGCACGTGCGCTAGTTGCTTTGTGCCCCATTAGCACCCTCTTAGCAAACAAATTAATGTGGGTTGCATGCTGATATCTCCTGTCAACTGGACAAGAGTAGGATCAGCAGATGCTTAGCAACAGGTCACTTATTGATCTCATTAAATGGCGGAGCAGGCTGGAGGGGCCAAATGGCCTACTCCTGCTCCTATTTATTATGTTCTTATGTTTGTGATGCAAGGAGACCTGAATAGGGGAGGATTAAAATATCTTGAGAACACATTCAAAAAATGTTGCACACTTTACTTGTAAGGTGTCATACCTCGGGAGCCTACTGTCAACAAGGGCAGATTTCGATGACGAAGTCCAACACCGCCTTCAGTGTGCCAGTGCAGCCTTCGGTCGCCTAAGGAAGAGTGTTTGAAGACCAGGACCTCAAACCCGGCACTAAGCTCATGGTCTACAGAGCAGCAGTGATACCCGCCCTGCTGTATGCCTCAGAGACATGGATCATATACAGCAGGCACCTCAAAGCACTGGAGAGGTACCACCAACACTGCCTCTGCAAGATCCTGCAAATCCATTGGCAGGATAGGCGCACCAATGTCAGTGTTCTCACTCAGGCCAACATTCACAGCATCGAAGCTTTGACCATGCTTGATCAGTTCCGATGGACGGGTCACATCGTACGTATGCCCAATACGAGACTCCCAAAACAAGCGCTCTACTCGGAGCTCCGACACGGCAAGAGAGCCCCAGGTGGGCAGAGGAAACGCTTCAAGGACACCTTCAAAGCCTCTTTGAAAAAGTGCAACATCCCCACTGACACCTGGGAATCCCTGGCCCAAGGCCGCACAAAGTGGAGGAGAAGCATCCGGGAAGGTGCCGAACACCTCAAGTCTCTTTGCCGGGAGCAAGCATAAACCAAGCGCAAGCAGCGCAAGGAGTGCACGTCAACCCAAGCACCCCACCCACCCGCCCCTTCAACCGCCGTCTGCCCCACCTGTGATAGAGACTGTAGGTCCCGCATTGGACTCATCAGTCACCTGAGAACTCATTTTTTAATGTGGCAGCAAGTCATCCTCGGTTTTGAGGGACTGCTTAAGAGAGAGAGGTGTCATATGCACTTAAAGGAACTAGGTGTTACATTTGGATTTATGGGTGTGCTTGTGAGAATTATGTTGCATGTAAAGGAACAGTTTGGTGGGAAGGATAATGAGAATCTGAAGAAGGAGGGGCAACTGGTCTTCCAGTTAATTAATTAGCATTAAAACAAATAGGACTCAGGCAAATGATATCATTTCAACATTGGTATTTATTTAAAAATACATTTTTAAACAGTTTTTTAAATCACTGAAATAAGGCACTGATACACAATGCCAAATGCAATAACTTGATTTGCACAAGGCAATAAATATTAGGTAATTTTCTGGGTCTCTGAATCATGTGCCCGAATAATTGAAAGTTGCAATCGTTCATCAGTATGTTGCATCGTTAGTTGAATATATGGATACTTTGGCCTTGATATTAACCAGGGCCACACCACCACCCCCGCCCCCACCCCCCCAGCCCCCACGAAGTGCAAGAGGAGGTCTGAGGGAGTTAAACCCTAAAAAACATAAAACACAACACAAAGCTGACAAGTACGCCATTTTTACGGCAGCGGGTAGCATGCCATGTGAGTGTCCCGCAAGCCTGCCCTGCGATCACGGCTGACCACGATCTGCAGCGTGCTCTGCGACCGATTGCCGAGGGCCAGGCTGCGGCCTCCTGCTGCTGCTATTCCCACCTGTCAATTTGGCTGGCAGCCGGATGGGAAATGGAAGAAAATGATGATAATGAGGTCGTGTCGTTAAATTTGTCAGGACCTATGCGTCCCTGGCCTCGCCAGGTTCTTCGGCCGTTTTCGATCTCCCACACTCCTTCCCCACTTCCCCGTAAATATTGGGGCCATTGTGACTATCAGAGTAATGCACAGAGGATGATTTACTCCTGATAGCTTACAATATTTATACCAAGAACAAACTGGACTGTAATAAAATGAACCACATAAATAGTGGGGTAGAAATTGCGGTCGGAGGCTTCTCGCGGGCGAACGCCTCCAAACTGCAAGAAAAGTACGCACCCACCTGAATGCTCCGGACCTTCGAAGACTCGCGCTCCTGGGCCTGCTGGCATACGCCTGCGTAAAGGCCCATGTTTCCCAGGGGCGGACACGGTTCGCAAGCGTCCCTGGGATCACGTGGGCTGGCCCAACCAATGACAAAGGGGGACTCCTATTATGCATATGGAATTCCATTTACGTACGGAATTCTCCATTATCATAATAGGAATCACCTAAAAAATACATTTCACAGCACAGACCGTGTTTTGATCCCTGGGTCGCTTAGTTCGTACCAGCGGGCTGGCAGAGTCCATGTCACCTTGATCGACCTGAGGGGGACTGGGGAGATCGTGGCTCCGGGTGCAGGCCCCCACAGGCGCAGAGCTGGCTTCACCCTGCCCAGTAGTTGGTGACTGACCGGCATCCTGGCTTCGGGTGGCCATCCCACAGGGAGCGCTCTGTTCCCCGGGTTGATCCGGCGGAATAGCTGGCAGATCCCTTGACGTCCCGGGTAGGGCGTCATCCTCAGAGGAGCGCAGGGTATCGGTGTCATTAATACGGATCCCAGCATCGATTGGGTCCGTGGGACGCGTTAGGCAGGGAGCCAGATCCCAAAGTGACACTGCGGATTCCCGGCCATCAGGGTACTGCACGTATGCGACATGGGATTGACATCCGTCAGTTCCACTTCGTCGATGAGGGGATCACTTTTAGCGGATCGGACGAATCTTCGGAGCAGCACGGGGCCAGGAGCTGCCAACCATGATGGTAGGGACGTCCCATGAGTGGAGCGACGCTGGAACCCGAAGAATCGTTCATGAGGAATAACGTTGGTGGATATAGAAAGAAGAGACCTGATGGAATGCAACACGTCAGGAGCATAGTTTCCCAGTGCTGGTCTGATAGGTTGTGTGACCTCAGTGCAAGATGAACAGCGTTCCAAATGATAGCGTTGTATCTCTCAACCTGTCCATTTCCAATAGGATGATATGGTGTCATTCTACTTGTGGCGATTCCCCGTTGGGAAAGATAACTTTTGAGTTCGCTTGACATGAAGGAGGGACCCCGATCAGAGTGGATGAAATTGGCCGTACCGCAAAGGGAAAAGACCTGATCGAGACATTTGATCACTGTGGAAGTAAGCATATTGGGACAGGGGAAAGCAAAGGGAAAGCGTGAATATTCATCCAACATAGTAAGCAAGTAGGTGTTTCGCGTTGAGGAAGGCAGTGGCCCTTTAAAGTCAATGCTGAGTCGCTGCATAGGCTGTGTAGCGTGTATGAGCGAGCCATCCGACGGATGGAAGAATTGCGGTTTTAATTCCGTGCAAATTCTACAAGTGGAGCACGTTCTTCTCACGTCTTCCGTAGAAAATGGGAGATTTTTAGATCGCACAAAGTGTAACATACGGGTAACGCCAGGATGGCATAAGTCAGTATGAAGATCTGCAAGAGTTGAAGTTGACATGGAAGAGCAAAATGCATGTGTGAGGGTATCCGGTGCCACATTCTCTTTGCCGGGTCGATAATGTATGTTGTAGCCAAAGGCGGCCAATTCCATCCTCCAGAGCTGTATTTTGTTATTCTTGATCTTAGTGCGTTTCTGGTTATCCAGCATAAAGGCCACGGAGCGCTGATTGGTTATAAGCGTGAAATGGTGACGAGCGAGAAAATGACTCTATTTACATACTGCTTCGATGATAGCCGTAGCCTCCTTCTCGACAGGAGGATAATGGAGCTCGCTAAAAGTTCTGGACAGAAATGCAACGGGTCGACCACCTTGATTCAAGGTAGCCGAGATCGCCACCTCCGATGCATCGCACTCGACCACGAAAGGGAGATTTTCATCGATGGAACGAAGCGTGGCTTTTTCCAGTTGTTGCTTGAGGAGGTCGAAAGCTGAAATAGTCGTTGCCTCCAACAGAAATGACTTCGCTTGAAGCAGGGGCTGGATCTTGTCGGAAAAGTGGGGTATCCACTTCGCATAATAGGCGAACATGCCGAGTGCCCGACGAAGAGAGCCGAGATTTGTAGGGGGAGGGAGCTCCTGAAGCAGACGAAGTCGCTCCGGATCCAGTTTGATGACACCGTTGCACACCCAGTAGTCAAGGATGTTGACTGATGGTACTGATTTCACAGATTTGGACTCATTTAAGGTTAAGTTGCGACGACGGAGAACATCAAGAAATTTCTGGAGGTTGGCATCATGCTCCTTCTGGTCATGACCAGCAATGGTGATATTATCCAGATATGGAAAAGTGTCCGTTAAGTTCTCCTGTTTGACTAGGCTATCCATTGCCCGTTGGAAGACAGCCACCCCACTGGTGACCCCAAATGGAAGGTGACAAAACTGGTAAAGCTGACCATTGGCTTCAAACGCCGTATACTTTTTGTCAGAGTCCTTTAACGGTACTTGATGGTATGCACTCTTTAAGTCAAAAGTTGAAAATACCTTGTAGTTGGCAAGGTTATTGACCACGTCATCGATGCGTGGTAGTGGGTAGGCATCCAGGTCAGTATACTGGTTAATAGTTTGCGACTAATCGATGCAAAGACGTTTCTTGTGTTGCTTCAGAGGATTTTTAACAACGACGACTTGAACCCGCCAGGAAGATGAACTTGGCTCAACGATACCATCAGCTAGAAGGCGAGAGATCTCTGCCTCGATAAAGGATAGATCATCTTGGCTGAAACGTCGTGATTTAGTGACTATGGGCTTACATCGGGGGGAAAGATTGGCAAACAAGGAGGGCTCGTCGAGCGAAGCCGCTGAAAGCGCAGAAAACGGTACTTTGGAAATAGTAAGCTCCGGCTTTGACCCTCCAAACTCAAAAGTGAGTCTTTTGTGTTGTTTCTGGAAATCCTATCCCAGGAGCACATCACTGCATAGGTTTTTGAGCACCCCGAGCCGGGTGGAGAAATAAGTGCGGCCATTGAGAATAAGGTCGACAAGACAAAAGCCAGAAGAGTTGGTGGTCAGTATCGTCAGAGTCATTGCAATTTCCCTGTCCGAGGGGTAAATACGCAGTTTTAACTTACTGACAGCCTGTTCACTGATGAAGCTGTCAGAGCTGCATCAGTCGATTAGTGCACTCAAAATGTGTCCATTTACCAAAACCTTCGTGGCTGCATGGGACAGGCTTTGGGGAAAGACAGCTGTGATGGGAGGAGGAGCAGTTTTACCCTTGACAGCTGTAACCTTAGTAGTGGCTCTTGGGGGAGGAGCGGTTTTATAGATAGCAGCTGCAAAACTAACGGGCTCTTGACTGGTATACCTTAGAAAAGTGACCTTTCTTACTAACAGAGGCTCTTGACTGGCATACCTTAGAAAAGTGACCTTTCTTACTGCAGTGATTGTTACGTTATGAGCAGGACAAAATTTCCTATAGTGGAATGCAACTCCACAGAAGAAACACTTCCTTCCAGATTGCCAAGATGCCACTAGGGCAGGGTTGTCATCAGCTGCGATAGAGTCGATATCAGTGAGGGCTTCCGCCCGAGGTCCATTGGAGGAGTCACCAAAAGTGATAGCAGCAGTCCGTGCACGTGGTAAAAGATAGGCATCTGCATTTTTTTTTGTTAAGTCCAGAGAACATGCCTCGTCATAGGCAGCTTGTAACTTGAGGGTTTTATTCTCCAACAGACGCTGGCGTATGAAGGGAGACGCAATTCCATTAATAAAGGAATCACGAATTAACTCCTCCTGGTACTGCTCAGCTGAGACAGCTTTGAGATTACAATCCTTGCTGAGCCTGCGAAGCTTTTGAAGGAATTTGTCAAGTGATACCCTGGGTTGTTGTCGAGTTGTGGTCAGTAGATGCCGAGCAAAAATTTCATTTGGGGCCTTAACATACAGTTGCAGTAGTATTTGGATAGCGGAGTCATAGTCTACACAGTCTTCAATATAGTCAAACACATGAGGGGATACATAATTGGCAAGTATCTCTAATTTATCAGGAACATTCTCACCACACACCCTGAGGAAGTTGCTGAAGATACGATACCAGTGTTTCCATACCTTAGCAGTTGTAGGTGAATTCGGGTCCAGGTCAAAACGGGTGGGTCGGAGTAGTTTCTCCATGATGGATTGATTACTACCTCTGGTTCCCTTCTACCGTTTGACTCGTAGCTGTCTGCGCCCAAAACCACTCAGAGCGTGGAGCAGCAAACAGCTGCTTAAATTGCCATAAGAAAACTACTAGGCACTTGGTCTGAATATTAAACAAGGCTTTAATCAACTGTTTCACAACATGGAGGTCCAGTTGTCCTTCACTAGTTCCTGTTTACAAAATGTCCTGAGCAAGCTGGGCCCGTGCCCGAGTATTTATACTCTCCCTGGACAACGCCACCAGCAGGCCGCCCAGTATTATTTCATAAGTCATTTCTACATGAATGGCAAGATTCATGTCACTAATTTTAAAGGTTTTGTATGTTTAAATCATTTAAATTTTTTATTTTAATATTTATTTAAACCCTTATGCTGGTAAAAGAAGGCCCTACATCTGCTTTTACCAGGCTTAAGAGTTTTGCTGGGCAGTAGTTTGGCAAATAGCCAGTGAATGTCCATTTCCAATGGATGCATATGATCTGTCAAGCAGAATCTTGACAGATTGCAAGTGTCGGGTTTTTGCGCATATGCATCGCATGCAGAAACCCAGAACTTGTGGGGCACTTACGATGGCATACGCCGTCATAGCCCCAGAAAATCTGGGCCAGTGTAAAGCACTGTTGGCTGAGTACATGATTTATGCTATGGGGCCGATAATACCATCCATGAGCAGCATGTGAATTGGGGGCAAGCAACTGGCCTTATACCAGAATACGAGGTCAGCTAACTTAAATATTTTTCTGACACTCGCAACACTTTGCACATGATATGCTGGGAGCATATTATGGGCTGCAACTTAGTGTTAGAGGGAAAATTTACTGAGATGTGGCCAATTAAAGGTAATTAGCTACATTGATGAAGAAAAGTCTTCCAGCTCTTAGAAAGACGGAATACTGCTTTAAAAAATTGTTAGCTTTTCAAAGGCTGCATGGGGTGGGAGAGAAAAGAAGGAAAAATAATGGCAGACTTACAGCAAGCCAATGTCAAGGCACAAAAAAAGAGACTATAGACAAGAGGATTGGTAGAGCAATGCAGCCTGATCTCCTGTTTGATGGTTAACAAAGTTGATTTTCTGCTGCATGATTTGCATGGAAGAAGTACTCTGTATACAGCATCTACAAGACCTGGGAAAGGATGTAGGAGAAGGTGGCATAATGTAAGGAACCTTGCAAACTAGGACTAGTTAACAGTACCATCTGCCAGATTGAGGTGAAATATTATATGCACAAAATATTGTCTTTCAACCTGTCCCACATGTACCACTTGCCAATGCCAAGCCCTTGCACAACCTACAGTTCTTTCATTGTGTCTCATACATACCCATACTTCAGAGCATGCATTCAAGCTGATGTAAAGTACAGTGATAGATTGGCTGAGGTAGGGGGAGAGGTCGGCAATGTTATGGAGGTGGAAGTAGGCAGTCTTTATGTTGGGGAGGAGGTAGGGTTGGAAGCTCAGCTCAGGATTAATGCAGAGTTGAACAGGACTCTGAAGTTGCAAACAGTCCAGTTCAGCCTGAGACAGTTGCTAGGAAGGGAATGAAGTTTGTGCCACGAGTACAGAGGTGTAGTGGAGCCCAAAGATGATGGGCTGGATTTTAATTCAGGGGCGGGTTGGGGTCGTGTAATCCGCATTTCGTGTTATCCACACGAATCTAAATCGATGTGGGAGATTGATGTGAAATTAACTTAATTGTCCAATTGAGTTCCAACGTGTGGGAACCCTTGGCAAATGAGTTTTTCCAGTCTGAAAGTCACCTCCGATGGAGCTAGAGAACATAAGGAGGTGCTCTTCCCTTCTACAGGAAGGAAGAAGCCTCCCCAGCAGACCAAGGCCATGTGGATACAGGTGGCAGAGGAGGTGAACTCCTTAGCAATGACCCGCAGAACCTGGATACAGTGTAGGAAAAGATTTCATGATCTTCAGCGCACTGGAAAAGTGAGTATGATTTTCCCATCACCCTCAATCTGATCCCCATTGCCTTTGCTCACCAGCACTCAGCTTTAGCAATCTCTTCCTCCACATCCCACTTGACACTGACATCCATGCATCCTTACCCATTCCCTTTCTCTCTATGGTCAAATTCACCTAACTATTCAACTATGCAGCCCTCACACTCCCTATCACTGTGATGCTATGCAAACAACTGACAATACACAGGGAGGGCCCTTGGTCTTGCCACCTCATTCCATCTTTGTCTCCTTCTAAGTATCTATGCTATGGAATCTCTACACACTCTTTCCTTCTCACTCAACCTCCACTTGTCTCCCTCATTGCAGGAAAAGAGAGCTCACAATAAAAGAGAAAGAGCGAGGACAGGAGGAGGGACACCCTCACTAGCCCACCTCACCCCCTGGGAGGAGGCGGTCCTGGAAATCGTTGGAGTTGAGGAAGATGCGCAAGTGGGGGACGGACAGAGGGGTGCAACACAGCAAGCTGGTGACAGAATAGTTTACCATCTCTCTCACTGACATTGCATGAGTTGCTGATAATGATTCTGAAGCTCTAACAGATGGACTTATGAGCATCTGCAATGTGAAATGTGCATGTAACCTTGGCATCACATCTCTGACTCTTTCCTTTACTCCCCCACAGGACCATCGCAAGCACCCGTCCCCACTACCCAGGAGGAACAGCCTGAGCAGCCAGACTCCACAGAGGAAGCTGCAACCTCTGAGGGCGCAGCGTCAGCAGAATTCAGCGCACCCAGACACTCACACCTCGGTAGGACCTTCGGGGCATAGAGTAGTGTTGTCACCTGGTGTATCACAGCTCACAAGTAAGTATCAGCAGATTGTGGAGACAGGGACAGCTGTGGAGAGTCCTAGTCGGAGGGCGCAGGACTCTGCCAGCTCGGCTCAGCTGCATGTCGACCCTCTGCCTCTGGGTCCATCCATAAGATCAGCGGTGCTGGAACTCCAGGAACAGATGCAGGAGTCTCTGGCAGGTTTTGTCTCCAGGGTCGCTGCGAGTGTGGAGCGAATGGAGGAGTCCATAGCGAACATGAGCAGAGCCTTTGTGGAGTCATTGGCGCATGAACGCATCACCATGGAAAGGATGGCAACCTCAGTGGAAATGATGGCAACCTCCGTCGAAAGGATGGCTACAGTAGACGAGAGAATGGCTGTGGCCACAGAGGAGATAAGTCGCCAGCGTGCAGAAAACATGATGAGTGTTCAGCATAGAATGACATCTCTGGAGGAGCGATGGGCATCTATTTAACAGAGAAACCAGACCTTCATGGAAGTCCTTATGAGTAGGACTGCCAGTGCAGATACGGGTCCCCATGGCCCCCCTGATGTGCAGCAAGGTGCTCTCAAGCCACTTGCAGGTGCTGAGGGGGACCTGACCCATGAGAGGGAAGTTGGTGGCAGACATCAAGGAAGTGGGGGCTACTCTCCAAGCGCTCACACTTCCATGCCACTGCAGAGCCCTCGGTCAGGGCCCCACCAGAGTCCACACCCAACTGAGATCGGCGTTTCAACCCCTGCACAGTCGCAGGAGCAGCAGACTGTTGACAAGCCCTCACAAGCTCGCAACCCCAGAGGACACCCGCCAAAGGTGTCGAGACAGGAGCAGCAGGAAAGTGAGCAAGGAGCCTCCACATCTGCTGAAGCCACAGGGGAAGCACCACGTAGGAGCACGCGTAAGCGAAAGATACTGCACAAATAGTCACAAGGGTAGTCACTTGGGTGAAATTTGATGTATTGTTAGACAAAGCCATCAGATTAATAATATTAGTAAAAAATCTGATGGCTACTGCTGTAGTTGTGGCGTGTGTCATTTCACAAATGGGACTTTCACATTGAGGGCTTAGGATTACTTGCAATTGTCAGTATGCTGGTCAAATAGCTAGGAATCCGCAGGGTCTTGGCCATTGTCGATGCTCAGGTAAGAAGCTGCAAGGCAAAAGTGCTTGATCGGCTAGGCTAAGCAAATCTGGCCAAGATGAGTGCGTTCCTTGCATCCCGAGCAACAATGTTCTCGCGTAATGCTGCCGCTGGTTGATGGGCCTCTGCAGGATGTTCGTTTTTGCTTACTTCCTCCTCCTCCTGCTCCTCCTCCTCCTCCACCTCCTCCTCCTCTGAGAAGGATATGTGAGGAGCCACTTGGTCCTCGGGAATCTGCAAGCCATGAAGCTGTGCCATGTTGTGAAGTGCACAGCAAACCATGATGATTCTGGAGACCCTGGCTGCTGAGTACTGCAGGGCTCCACCGGATCTATCCAGGCATCTGAAGCACATCTTCAGCAAACCGATGGTTTGCACGATTATGGCTCTGGTGGATATGTGGCTGGAGTTGTAGCTCTCCTCAGCTTTGTTGGATGGGCTCCTCGACGGCGTCATTAGCCACGTCCTCAGGGGATAGCCCTTGTCTCCAAGTAGCCATCCGAAAAGTTGGTCTGGCAGACTGAAGAGCAGAGGCACACTAGACTGGCACAGTATGAAGGAGTGATGGCAACTGCCAGGGTACTTGGCACAAACATGCAAAATTTCCTTCTTGTGGTCACACACCAGCTGAACGTTAAGGGAGTGGAAGCCCTTGCGGTTGACAAAAATATCTGGATTGCGATGGGGTGCCTTAAGGGCCACATGTGTGCAGTCAACGAAGCCCTGCACCCTTGGAAAGCCTGCCAGATTAGCTAATCCAACTGCTTGCGCCGTGACACTAGCTTGATCCTTGGTGAAATGGATGTGATTGTGCACGATGGCAAAGAGGGAATTGGTTACCTGCGTGATGCAAGTGTGTGCGGCCGCCTGGGAGTTGCTGCTGATGTCTGCTGCTGATCCCTGGAATGAGCCTGAGGCAAAAAGGTTGAGTGTGGTGGTGACTTTGACGGCCACTGGTAAGGCTTGTCCACCTGGTCCTCTGGGCTGCAGGTACAGTTGCAGCATTGCGCAGATGTCACTCACTACTTCTCGCGAAAGTCGGAGCCGCCTTTGGCACTGCTGCTCACTCATGTTGAGGTAGCTGACCCTGTGACTGTAGACCCTGTTTGGGGGGTATCTCCTGTGCGGACGGGCTTCCATGTGCTGGCCCCTTCTGGCCTGTGCAGCTTCAGGTAGGTGAGCAGCAGCCTGGCGCTCCTGTTGCTGCTGCTGCTGTATGTGCTGCTGTTGTTCCTAGTTCTGCTGGTGCCACAGCTGGTGCTCGAGCTCATCTAATGCCCAGAAGGGAAGGAAATAAATGGCTCCCATGCTTCTGGTATGTGCCTCAGTTGAGGAAGTGCTCAGTGAAGGTGGCGAGAGGGGTTTCCCAGGAGGTCACACTGGAGATGGGTGACAGGCTCCAAACTTCCACAGCTGTGGTTAAGCCTTCTAATAGTTCCCCCAGACCTGAGACTACAAAGTCCTGCCACCTGCAAATGATGGCTGATCAAATCTCCTCTTTAATGGTTGACCTGCAGCTGATAGTCAGCAATCCAATTGTGCTCCCGCCAGGTTTCACCGGCATGTTTCAGAACAGGCGTGTTTCACGTGGGAAAAGGGTTAAAATCGCAAAGGCCTTTCAAAATGGGATTAAACAGGCAATTTAGTGCTTGTTAAGGGCCTTAATGGCCTGTGGTAAACCACTTTTATCGTTCACTATCGTTACACTATAGTTATCACTGTTATATCGTTACTCTATGGTTATCACTGTTCACACTGTTGTATCACTATATGAGGTCGCCTCTTGTCACACTGTTATACCTGGGCTGACCACTGCTGACTCCGCCCATGGCTCCACCTACCTGCCCAGGTATAAAGGTGGTCGACTGGCTGGTATTCCTCCTTGTTGGATCCGATCACCCACGAGGGTGGGCTCTGTTATTTAGCCAATAAAAACCTATAGTTACTTTCTTAACTCGTCGCTTTTCATTGGATGAATTGATAGGTATATCAATTTTATTGGCTAAATTTTAAAATGTCGTTCCCTGAGCAGCAAAGCGAGCAGCAAAGCGAGCAGCCAAACGACCAGCCAGACGCCGAGCTACAACAGCCACAGCAGCCAGCTTGGCTGCGAGCCCTCAGACCACCGTACCTGGATCTAAACCCACTGGCTGCAAACTCAGCCCTCGACTTCGAACACTGGCTGAGCTGTTTCGAGTCCTACCTGGGAGAATCCGGCGTGCCTCAGAGATCCAAGCTAAGAGTTCTGACCGCCCAACTGAGCCCTAAAGTATTCGCACTCATCCGGGATCTTAAAACATACGAGGACGCCATCAACCGGCTGAAAAGACAGTACCAGAGCCCGGTAAATTCCATGTATGCCAGACACCTCCTAAGATCCCGCCCGCAACAGCCAGGAGAGCCCGTGGATGAATTTTTACGGGTGCTACAAGCACTCGGCAGAGACTGTAACTTTAGAGCGGTAACGGCGGCAGAAAATACTGAAGACAATGTCCGCGATGCCTTCGTGAAAGGCCTGCGGTCCGACTACTCACGGCAAAGACTACTGGAAGCAAAGGACCTCGACCTGGACAAAGCTGCAGCCCTCGCTCGCTCTCTAGAAGTGGCCCATCGGGACCTCGAGGCATACTCAAGGTACTGTAACTCGCGACCCTGGGACTTGGGACCGACCCCGACCGCAATACCCCCCGCAGCAACCCCCCTGGGACCTACCTCAGCGTCGGCGTCCCGGACCCGATCGAGACCGCCACCCCCGGTACCGGCTCCGACATCGGACCCCCGCGATCGGGCCGCCGGCTGCTTCTTCTGCGGCCAGGCGAAACACCCGAGATCGCGCTGCCCTGCCAAAAACGCGACCTGCTCGACCTGCTTGAAGAAAGGCCACTTTGCAAAGGCCTGCAGAGGGGGATCAACAGAGGCCAGCAGTGCCTCATGCGAGCTGTGGGGGCGGCCATCTTCCATCAAGGCCACAGAGGCCAGCATCCCCACATGTGAGTCATGGGGGCGGCCATCTTTAATCCAGGCAACCGACACCAGCAGTGCCTCATGTGAGTTATGGGGGCAGCCATCTTCTCCGCCATTTTGTCCGACCTCGTGGGAGACGCCATTTTACCCACCACGCTCGACCGCCACCGTGCCTCTAGACCCGACTACCGCCTCACCCGCAGACTACAACAACTCGCTCAGCTATACACTAGCCTCCGTCACACTGGACCAAGCCCGCCCGCATCACCTGTCCAAGTCCATGATGGACATCAAAGTAAACGGCCACGCCACGACCTGCCTGTTCGACAGCGGAAGCACGGAGAGTTTCATCCACCCAGACACGGTGAGCCACTACTCCCTCCCTGTCCAGCCAACGCGCAACCGGATCTCGATGGCATCGAGGTCCCACGCCACAGACATCAGCGGCTACTGTGTTGTGACCCTGTCGGTTAAGGGTACGGAGTATAAAAATTTTAAACTCCTCGTCCTGCCCCAGCTATGCGCTGCCGTCCTACTAGGGCTAGACTTCCAATCCCACCTCCAAAGCGTCACGCTAGCATACGGCGGACCCCTCCCCCCACTCACAGTCGACAACCAGCAGATTTTAAACCGCCCACCGCGTAACACCTGCAGCCTATCCACCCTCAAGGTCCCGCCACCTTCCCTGTTCGCTAACCTCACCCCCGACTGCAAACCCGTCGCTACCAAGAGCAGGCGGTACAGCACCGGGGACAGAGCTTTCATTAGCTCTGAGGTGCAGCGCCTCCTGAAGGAGGGCATCATCGAGGGGAGCACCAGCCCCTGGCGTGCCCAGGTCGTGGTCGTTAAGACCGGCAATAAAAACCGCCTGGTCATCGACTACAGCCAGAACATAAACAGGTACACCCAGCTGGACGCATACCCCCTTCCCCGCATATCTGATATGGTCAATCAGATCGCACAATACCGAGTATTCTCTACCATCGACCTTAAGTCGGCCTACCACCAACTCCCTATCCGCCCGGAGGACCGCCAGTATACCGCCTTCGAGGCGAATGGCCACCTCTACCACTTCCTTAGGGTTCCCTTCGGCGTCACCAACGGGGTTTCGGTCTTCCAAAGGGAGATGGACCGGATGGTTGACCAGAACGGGCTGCATGCCACGTTCCCTTATCTAGATAACGTCACCATCTGCGGCCGCGACCGGCAGGACCATGATGTTAATCTGGAGAGATTCCTCCGTACGGCCCAACGGCTGAACCTCACCTACAATAAGGAGAAATGTGTGTTTAACACCTCGCGCCTTGCCATCCTCGGCTGTGTAGTGGAGAACGGAGTCATCGGCCCCGACCCCGAAAGAATGCGCCCCCTCATGGAGCTACCCCTCCCCCGCTGCCCAAAGGCACTGAAGAGAACCCTGGGGCTCTTCGCCTACTATGCCCAATGGGTGCCCAATTATGCGGACAAAGCCAGACCCCTCATGAAGTCCACATCCTTCCCCCTTACCGAGGAAGCGTGCGCAGCCTTCTCCCTCATTAAGGGAGACATTGCCAAGGCCACAATGCACGCAGTGGATGAGTCCATCCCCTTCCAAGTGGAGAGCGATGCATCCGACTTCGCCCTAGCCGCTAGCCTTAACAAGGAGGGGAGACCAGTGGCCTTCTTCTCAAGGACCCTACAGGGCCCTGAGATCCGACACTCGTCGGTCGAGAAGGAGGCCCAGGCGATTGTGGAGGCGGTACGACGCTGGAGGCATTACCTGGCAGGCAAACGATTTACCCTCCTCACCGACCAGCGCTCGGTCGCTTTTATGTTTAATAACAAGCTGAGGGGCAAAATCAAGAATGACAAGATCTTGAGGTGGAGAATAGAGCTCTCCACCTATGATTATGATATCTTGTACCGGCCAGGTAAGCTGAACGAACCCCCTGATGCTCTGTCACGAATTACATGCGCCAGCGCGCAAAGTGATAGACTTCAGACCCTCCACAACGACCTCTGCCACCCCGGGGTCACCAGACTTTACCACTTCATTAAGGCCCGCAACCTGCCCTACTCCATCGAGGAGGTCAGGACCATGACCAGGAACTGCCAGACCTGTGCCGAGTGCAAACCGCACTTCTTTAGGCCGGACAGAGCAAGCCTGATCAAGGCCACCCGCCCCTTCGAGCGCCTGAGCATCGACTTTAAGGGGCCCCTCCCGTCCTCTGACCGTAATGTGTACTTCCTCAACATTGTTGATGAGTACTCCCGTTTCCCTTTTGCCTTCCCCTGCCCAGACATGACCAGTACCACGGTCATTAAATGCCTGAACGACCTCTTCGCCTTGTTCGGGTTCCCAAACTATATACATAGTGACCGGGGCTCCTCCTTCATGAGCGAGGAACTCCGTCAGTTCCTACTAGCGAGAGGTATTGCCGCAAGCAGGACCACCAGCTACAACCCCCGAGGGAACGGCCAGGTGGAAAGAGAGAACGCGATGGTATGGAAGGCCGTCCTCTTAGCCTTAAAGTCTAAGGGCCTCCCAACCTCCCGCTGGCAGGAAGTCCTCCCGGCAGCGCTGCATTCCATCCGGTCACTACTTTGCACTGCCATTAACGCCACCCCCCATGAACGAATGTTTGTTTTCCCCAGGAAGTCGACTACGGGAACCACTCTACCAACCTGGCTGACCTCTCCGGGGCCAGTCTTGCTGCGAAAGCACGTGAGGGCCCATAAAACGGACCCCCTGGTCGAGAGGGTGGACCTCCTGCACGCCAACCCCCAGTATGCCTATGTGGCATACCCAGACGGGCGGGAGGACACAGTCTCCTTACGAGACCTCGCACCCTCGGGCACTCCGGAGACACCACCTTCACCCCCCCCACCACCCCCCCAATTCCAGCCCAGGTAGACGGCATGACGGAACCCCACGAGCCTTCGCCGACCACGCAGACACCAGCATTAACACCGGATAGTGCAACACCGCCGCTGCGACGATCAGAAAGGCTTACGAGGCCTCCGGACAGACTGACATACCAGAACTGGTAGTACACGTCACCCCGCCGGACTCAAATCTAAACAAGGGGTGAATGTGGTAAACCACTTTTATCGTTCACTATCGTTACACTATAGTTATCACTGTTATATCGTTACTCTATGGTTATCACTGTTCACACTGTTGTATCACTATATGAGGTCACCTCTTGTCACACTGTTATACCTGGGCTGACCACTGCTGACTCCGCCCATGGCTCCACCTACCTGCCCAGGTATAAAGGTGGTCGACTGGCTGGTATTCCTCCTTGTTGGATCCGATCACCCACGAGGGTGGGCTCTGTTATTTAGCCAATAAAAACCTATAGTTACTTTCTTAACTCGTCGCTTTTCATTGGATGAATTGATAGGTATATCATGGCCGATCCCACCTCTTGGAGGCGGGACGGAGACAGGACCATTAGACACGAATGAATTAAAATTGCTCGGAGGCGGGATGGAGGCGGGGTTGGTCCCGCCCACCAGTTTTCGCAATTTTAACCCCCCACACGCCTCCAATCCCGCCTCCACGGCTCAATGAAAATCCTGCCGATGACTTTGGTCTTCCCAATGTTTAGCTGGACGAAATTACAATTCAACCAAGACTGGATGTTGGTCAAGCAGTCTGACCGCACAGAGGCAGTTGAAGGATCAAGAGAGGTGGTCAAGAGGTACAACTGGGTGTAATCAGTGTACATGTGGAAGCTGACCCCATATCTGCAGATGATGTCACCAAAGGGCAGCATGTAGGCGAGGAACAGGAGGGAGCCAAGGATGGATCCTTGAGGGATTCCCAAGGTAATAGTGCAAGAGTGTAAAGAGAAACCATTGTTAGAGATTCTCTGGCTACAATAGGATCGGTAAGAGTGAAATGAATCAAAGCCAGTCACACCAAAATGTAGGAGAGGCATTGCAGGCGGATGGCATGGTCAACCATGTTGCAGGCTGCAGAGAGGTTGAGGAGGACAGGGAGGGAAAATGTTCCCAGATCAGTGTCACAGTGATTAGTTATGACTATTTGAGTGCTGTGGAAGGGCTGGAATGCTGATTGGAGGGATTCAAAATGGGAGCTGTGTGAGGGAAGGGCACAAAACTGAGAGACAACAAAATGTTTAAGGACCTTGGAGAGGAACGGGAGGTTGGAGGTGGGACAGCAGTTAGTGAGAGTAGAGGGGTCAAGGATGGATTTTTTCAGAAGGACGTGATGACAGAAGTTTTGATGGAGAGGGGGTCAGTGACTGAGGAGGGGGAACTATTTACAATGTCAATTAGGATGGAAACTAAGAAGGGAAGTTGGGTGGTCAGGGATTTCATAGGAATGAGTTTGAGGGTGTAGGAGATAGGTCTCATGGATGAGAGGGTGATGGGGAGAAACAAAACAAAATTGAGATTTAGGGTTAGAGTAGAAGAGAAACTGGGGGAGATTTGGTTTGATAGGCAAAGGAAAGGGGTGGGGGGAAGCAGAGGCAGCTGAATGGATGGTCTCTATGTTGGTGAGGAAAAGATCCATGAGCTCCTCACACTTGTTTCTAAAGGGGAGAAGGCAGGGGAGAAAAGTTTAAGGAGGCTGTTGGTAGTGCAGAAAAGGAAGCTGGTATTATGTGTTCCATCGGGATGGGTGAGGTTTTGGATGAGGAAATCAAGGCCCAGCACAGTTTGATGTGGTCCAGCCAGAATTGATGATGGATGTCCAAGTTAGTTGTACACCAGATATACTCAAGGTTGTACCCCCTGGACTTGAGAGAGTGAAGGACATGATTTGTTGCCTTCTAGGGGACAAATGTAAGAAGTCACACAGCACCAAGTTATAGTCCAATAGTTTTATTTGAAATCACAAGCTTTTGGAGCGCTGCTCCTTCGTCAGGTGAAGTGGAGAGCTGCATAAAGACACAGCTTATATAGTCAGAGAATAATGCCAGATGATTACAGGTAATCTTTCTAACTGCCATTTATCACACCTCGGCAGAGAGATAATCACAGCAATCAAAGGTGTGAATGGTGTCCAAACAGGTTAGTCAGGAAAACATTACATCAAAGAACAACGAGGTGGGGTCACAAGGGGTCAAATGTTGCAGATGCTGGGGTCTGTATGAAAAACAAAAAACAGACAAAAAAACATTTTTTTTGCTGGAAATCACAGCAGGTCCGGCCGCATCTGTGTAGAGAGAACAAGCCAATGACGACTCAAGTCTGGGTGACCCTACGTCAGGTGGGGTTACATGTAGCGTGACATGAACACAAGATCCTGGTTGAGGCCGTCCTCATGAGTGCGGAACTTGGCTATCAGTTTCTGCTCTACGATTTTGCGTTGTCGTGTGTCTCGAAGGCCGCCTTGGAGAATGCTTACCCGAAGATCGGAGGCTGAATGTCCTTGACTGCTGAAGTGTTCCCCGACTGGGAGGGAACACTCCTGCCTGGCGATTGTTTTTTTGTCTGTTTTTTGTTTTTCATACAGACCCCAGCATCTGCAACATTTGACCCCTTGTGACCCCACCTCATTGTTCTTTGATGTAATGTTTTCCTGACTAACCTGTTTGGACACCATTCACACCTTTGATTGCTGTGATTATCCCTCTGCCGAGGTGTGATAAATGGCAGTTAGAAAGATTACCTGTAATCATCTGGCATTATTCTCTGACTATATAAGCTGTGTCTTTATGCATCTCTCCACTTCACCTGACGAAGGAGCAGCGCTCCGAAAGCTTGTGATTTCAAATAAAACTGTTGGACTATAACTTGGTGTTGTGTGACTTCTTACATTTGTCCACCCCAGTCCAACACTGGCATCGGAGCCCAGTATAAAACCCGGAGAGCAGCGAGGCCCGGGACCAGCGGGAGCAGTGAGTCGGAGCCCGGTATAAAACCTGGAGAGCAGCGAGGCCCACCAACTCAGCAGCGGGGAGAGAGGTAAAAAATAATCAGTGTGTGACGTCACCAAGGAGCAGGTAGGTGATTGGTTGTTTCTTTTCAGCAGGGCAGGAACCGGGAGGAGCGGGAAGTCGGCGTAGGACCAAGGGGACACAAGACCGGGAAGTCAGCGAAAGACCAGGGAGGTAAGACAAACTGGTAAGTACTTTCCTCAAACCTTCCTAGAAAGTAAAACCAAAACTAGTGGGATTTGGTTAGTTTAAAAAGGAATAAGAGGAGTACAGTATACATTGGTCTAAGTAAGCTTCGGGAAAACAAAAGTCGATAAATAAACTAAAACTAGAAAATTAAAAAGTAATATAAGGGTTAAGTCATGGCAGTAGAGCTCGGACCTGTGTCATGCTCCTCCTGTAACATGTGGGAAATCAGGGACGCTTCCTGTGTCCCTGACGACTATGTGTGCGGGAAGTGTGTCCAGCTGCAGCTCATGTGGGACCGCATGACGGCCCTTGAGCTGCAGATGGACTCACTTTGGAGCATCCACGATTCTGAGAGGGGTGTGGATAGCACATTTAGTGAGTTGGTCACACCGCAGGTTAAGGCCAGCGTAGACAGTACATGGGTGACCAAAAGGCAGAGCAAGGGCAGGAAGGTAGTGCAGAAATCCCCTGGGGTTGTCTCCCTTAGCAACAGGTTCACCGCCTTAGGTACTGTTGTCGGGGGGGGTGACACATCGGGGGAAGGCACCAGCAGCCAGGCTCATGGCACCATGACTGGCTCTGTTGCAAAGAAGGGAGGGAAAAAGAGTGGCAGGGCTATAGTAATAGGGGATTCGATTGTAAGGGGAATAGATAGGGGTTTCTGTGGTCGCGACCGAGACTCCAGGATGGTATGTTGCCTCCCTGGTGCAAGGGTCAAGGATGTCTCGGCGCGGGTGCAGAACATTCTGGAGGGGGAGGGGGAACAGCCAGTTGTCGTGATACATGTTGGTACCAACGACGTAGCTAAAAAAAGGGAAGAGGTCCTACAAGTAGAATTTAGGGAGTTAGGAGCCAAGCTAAAAAGTAGGACCTCGAAGGTAGTAATCTCTGGATTACTACCAGTGCCACGTGCTAGTAAGAGTACAGAGAACAGGATAGTTAGGCTAAATACGTGGCTTGAGCAGTGGTGTAAGAGGGAGGGTTTTAAATTTTTGAGGCATTGGAACCAGTTTTGTGGTAGGTGTGACCTATACAAAAGGGACGGTCTACACCTGTGCAGAGATGGAACTGATGTTCTCGGGGTAATTTTTGATAAAGCAGTTCGGGAGCATTTAAACTAGTATGGCAGGGGGCTAGAAACCTATGTAGTGAAATAGAGGAAAGTGAAAGGCAGACAGAAATAAATGGTAAAAGGGTGAGGAACAAAAAACAAAGGGCCAAACTAATTCATAAAAAATGTGAGCATAAAAAAAGCCTGAGGGTTTTATACCTTAATGCGAGAAGCATCAGGAACAAGGTAGATGAATTAGCTGTGGAAATAGAGGTTAATAATTATGATCTAATTGGGATTACGGAAACATGGTTGCAGGGTGAGCAGGGCTGGGAGCTTAACATACAGGGGTATTCAGTATTTAGGAAGGATCGACAAAAAAGAAAGGGAGGAGGGGTAGCATTGCTAGTAAAAAAGGGGATAAATGCAATTGAAAGGAAGGATATTAACTCAGTTAATACAGAATCTATATGGGTGGAGCTAAGAAATAGCGAGGGGCGAAAAACATTAATAGGAGTGGTATATAGGCCTCCAAATAGTAAAATAGAGGTTAGGGAGGGCATCACGAGGGAAATTAGAGAAGCGTGCAATAAGAGCACAGCTGTCATCATAGGTGACTTTAACTTACATATAGATTGGACTAGCCTAATCAGTAAAAATAATGAGGAGGAGGAATTCCTTGAGTGTTTAAGGGATGGTTATCTGGATCAATATGTCGAGGAACCAACTCGGGAACAGGCTATATTGGACTGGGTACTGTGCAATGAGAAGGGACTAATCAGTAATCTTGTTGTACGGGGACCCTTGGGTCAGAGCGATCATAACATGATCGATTTCTCACTCGAAATGGAGAGCGAAGAAATTGACTCAGAGACTAAGGTCCTGAATTTAAACAAGGGGAATTATGATGCCATGAGACGGGAACTGAGTAGGTCTGATTGGACAACGTTCCTGGGAGGACTGGAGGTAGATAAACAATGGCAAACATTTAAAGATAGAATGACAAAATTGCAAAAATTGTTTATACCAATCTGGCATAAAAGGAAATCTAAAAAGGTGACTCAACCGTGGATAACAGGGGAAATTAGAGACAGCATAAAATCCAAAGATAGGGCGTATAAAATAGCCAAAAAAAGCGCCAGAGCGGAAGATTGGGAACAGTTTAAGATAGAGCAAAGGAGGGCAAAGGGCATAATCAAGAGGGGCAAAATAGCTTACGAAAACAAGCTGGCGGAAAATATAAAAACTAACTCCAAAAGCTTTTATAAGTATATCAAAAGGAAAAGACTGGTGAAAACCAAAGTTGGTCCATTGCAGTCAGATACGGGGGAATATATAATGGGAAATAAGGAAATGGCAGATCAACTAAATGCATACTTTGGGTCAGTCTTTACGAAGGAAGACACAAAAAACCTCCCTGGGATATCGGGAAAAATAGGGACATTGGCAAAGGAGGAACTGACGCAAATCAATATCTCTAAGGATATGGTGTTAAGGAAGCTAAAGGGATTGAAGGTGGACAAATCCCCAGGGCCTGATAACATGCATCCTAGGGTACTGAAGGAGGTGGCCCTAGAGATAGCGGATGCACTAAGGATGATTTTTCAGAATTCATTAGACTCGGGAACAGTGCCCATGGATTGGAGGGTAGCTAACGTTACCCCACTATTCAAAAAGGGGGGTAGGGAAAAAGCAGGTAATTACAGACCTGTAAGCCTTACATCAGTTGTGGGCAAAATGCTGGAGTCCATCATTAAGGATGAAATAGCGGAGCACTTAGCAAATGGGGACAGGATAGGACAGAGTCAACATGGATTTACAAAGGGTAAATCGTGCTTGACTAATCTATTGGAATTTTTTGAGGGAGTAACTGGTAGAATAGATGGGGGAGAGCCAGTAGATGTGGTGTACCTGGACTTCCAAAAGGCCTTCGATAAGGTCCCACATAAAAGATTAGCATGGAAAATTGAGGCTCATGGGATAAAGGGGAAAGTATTGGCGTGGATAGGGAACTGGCTGTCAGATAGAAAACAGAGAGTTGGAATAAACGGCTCATTTTCTGAATGGCAGGCAGTAACAAGTGGGGTACCACAGGGATCTGTCCTGGGCCCCCAGCTGTTCACAATTTACATTAATGACCTGGATCAGGGAGTCGGATGCAGCATTTCCAAATTTGCAGACGACACTAAACTAGGAGGGGGGGTGGGCTCAGAGGAAGAGACCAGGAAGCTCCAGAGCGATTTGGACAGACTGGGCGATTGGGCGGATAAATGGCAGATGCACTATAATGTGGACAAGTGCGAAGTTATCCACCTTGGGTGCAGGAACGGGAGGGCAAATTATTATTTAAATGGCAATAGATTGGGAGAGGGGGAAGTACAGAGAGACCTGGGTGTTCTTGTACACCAGTCACTGAAGGCGAGCATGCAGGTGCAACAGGCGGTCAAGAAGGCAAACGGTATGCTGGCCTTCATAGCAAAAGGGTTAGAATACAGGAACAGGGATACCTTGCTGCAGCTGTACAGGGCACTGGTGAGACCACACCTCGAGTACTGTGTACAGTTTTGGTCGCCTCATCTGAGGAAGGATGTTCTTGCCATGGAGGGGGTGCAGCGGCGATTCACCAGGCTGATACCAGGAATGGCGGGAATGACCTATGAGGAGAGACTATGTAGTTTAGGGATGTACACACTGGAGTTTAGAAGATTGAGAGGGGACCTCATAGAAGTGTATAAAATTCTGACAGGTCTAGACAGACTGGATGCAGAAGGAATGTTTCCCTTGGCGGGTGAGAACAGAACTAGAGGACATAATTTAAGGATAAGGGCTAAACCATTTAGGACAGAGATGAGGGGGAATTTCTTCACTCAGAGAGTGGTGAACCTGTGGAACTCATTGCCACAGAGGGCAGTGTACGCCAGCTCATTAAATATATTTAAGAGGGAATTAGATATATTTCTACGGGCAAAAGGGGTTAAGGGTTACGGAGAGAAGGCGGGGACGGGATACTGAATTAAAGGATCAGCCATGATCTCATTGAATGGCGGAGCAGGCACGAAGGGCCGAATGGCCTACTCCTGCTCCTATCTTCTATGTATCTATGTATCTATGTATATCTCCACACCATGCCTTCTAGGGGGTTAAGCGAGGGAAGGAAATTGGAGAGAAGTTTATTTTTCCTCTTTCAATTAGGTTTATGATTTGATAAATGATGTGGTTACTGGAGCAGATTAGAGGCTGGATAAATTGTGGCGACTGGCTCATCTCCTGACTCCCCAAAGGCTTTTCAGCACCTACAAGGCACGTCAGGAGTGTGATGGAATACTTGCATGGATGGTTGAATCTGTGACAGCACTCATGAAGTTCAACACTATCCAGGACAAAGCATGCTGCTTGATCAGCACCCCATCCACCACGTTAAACATCTAATCCCTCCACCTTCGGTGTACTGTGGCTGCAGTGTGTACTATCTACAGGATGCACCGCAACAAGTCACTAAGGCTTCTTTGGCAGTACCTCCCAAACCCACAACCTCCATCACGTAGAAGGACAAGGGCAACAGGTGCCTGGGAACACCATCACCTCCAAGATCCCCTACAAGTCACATACCATCCTGACTTGGAAATATATTGCAGTTCCTTCATCATTGCTGGGTCAAAATCCTGAAACTCCCTAGCTAATAGCATTGTGCGAGCACCTTCACCACATGGACTGCAGCGGTTCAAAAAGGCCCTCCACCATGTTCTCAAGGGCAACTAAGGATGGGCAATAAAATGCCGACCTTGCCAGCAATGCCCATTTCCTGAAAATAAAAAAAGGTTCAATTTTTAAGTTTTACTTACTGTAAATAGGTTCATGTTTTTCTGCTGATATCATCATCGACACAAGAAAACACAGGTGATCTTCCTTCACCTTCAGTTTCCAGCCTCTCTCTATCTTTAATGTCTCCCTCTATTTGAATCAATATAATTATGGTCAGTACACCTATGTATTTCCTTCTCTTGTTCCTTCTAAGCTCCAAATACATATTCTCCCTTTTCCCTACACCAGTGTGTTGAAATCAAGACTCATTGCACCATCTCCTACTCTAACTCATTCTTTAAAAGAATTTTAACTTGCAACTCCTTATCTCCCTCAATTGTCCCTTTCTCCTATAATCTACAGACTATTAAAACACAAGTTTGGCCTAATCTAATCAATGTTCCTTGACTAACCTTGTCTTCTCTCCTACTCAATGTAAGCTTGTCAATTTTTATAAAATGCACAATGATGACTCTGCAAAGTATTATGGTTTCCATAGTTCCACAGGACACCTGAAATTTGGGAAACATGTAATGCCTCAATAGACCGAAAATCTTAAGATGACAGCAAATGTGACAAATCAAATGTTGTGGTTGGCAAGGGTTAAAAATTAAGACTCTGGGAAAAGAAATCTCAAAATATAGGGTGCTCAAAGTACTTTCCTTTGACAGAACAACCTGCCAAATGTACCCAACATCACAATTCACAGTGGAAAGTATGTCAAATGTATTTATATCTGCATCTGACTTTCCATTGTCCTCACTGTCCTTTGATTGTTATGTGATGAAAAAGTCAGCTATCCTGAGGGAACACTGTGGTAAACCACTTTTATCGTTCACTATCGTTACACTATAGTTATCACTGTTATATCATTACTCTATGGTTATCACTGTTCACACTGTTGTATCACTATATGAGGTCGCCTCTTGTCACACTGTTATACCTGGGCTGACCACTGCTGACTCCGCCCATGGCTCCACCTACCTGCCCAGGTATAAAGGTGGTCGACTGGCTGGTATTCCTCCTTGTTGGATCCGATCACCCACGAGGGTGGGCTCTGTTATTTAGCCAATAAAAACCTATAGTTACTTTCTTAACTCGTCGCTTTTCATTGGATGAATTGATAGGTATATCAATTTTATTGGCTAAATTTTAAAATGTCGTTCCCTGAGCAGCAAAGCGAGCAGCAAAACGACCAGCCAGACGCCGAGCTACAACAGCCACAGCAGCCAGCTTGGCTGCGAGCCCTCAGACCACCGTACCTGGATCTAAACCCACTGGCTGCAAACTCAGCCCTCGACTTCGAACACTGGCTGAGCTGTTTCGAGTCCTACCTGGGAGAATCCGGCGTGCCTCAGAGATCCAAGCTAAGAGTTCTGACCGCCCAAGTGAGCCCAAAAGTATTCGCACTCATCCGGGACTTTAAAACATACGAGGACGCCATCAACCGGCTGAAAAGACAGTACCAGAGCCCGGTAAATTCCATGTATGCCAGACACCTCCTAAGATCCCGCCCGCAACAGCCAGGAGAGCCCGTGGATGAATTTTTACGGGTGCTACAAGCACTCGGCAGAGACTGTAACTTTAAAGCGGTAACGGCGGCAGAAAATACTGAAGACAATGTCCGCGATGCCTTCGTGAAAGGCCTGCGGTCCGACTACTCACGGCAAAGACTACTGGAAGCAAAGGACCTCGACCTGGACAAAGCTGCAGCCCTCGCTCGCTCTCTAGAAGTGGCCCATCGGGACCTCGAGGCATACTCAAGGTACTGTAACTCGCGACCCTGGGACATGGGACCGACCCCGACTGCAATACCCCCCGCAGCAACCCCCCTGGGACCTACCCCAGCGTCGGCGTCCCGGACCCGATCGAGGCCGCCACCCCCGGTACCGGCTCCGACATCGGACCCCCGCGATCGGGCCACCGGCTGCTTCTTCTGCGGCCAGGCGAAACACCCGAGGTCGCGCTGCCCTGCCAAAACGCGACCTGCTCGACCTGCTTGAAGAAAGGCCACTTCGCAAAGGCCTGCAGAGGGGGATCGACAGAGGCCAGCAGTGCCTCATGCGAGCTGTGGGGGCGGCCATCTTGCATCAAGGCAACAGAGGCCAGCATCCCCACATGTGAGTCATGGGGGCGGCCATCTTTGATCCAGGCAACCGACACCAGCAGTGCCTCATGTGAGTTACGGGGGCAGCCATCTTCTCCGCCATTTTGTCCAACCTCATGGGAGACGCCATTTTACCCACCACGCTCGACCGCCACCGTGCCTCTAGACCCGACTACCGCCTCACCCGCAGACTACAGCAACTCGCTCAGCTATACACTAGCCTCCGTCACACTGGACCAAGCCCGCCCGCATCACCTGTCCAAGTCCATGATGGACATCAAAGTAAACGGCCACGCCACGACCTGCCTGTTCGACAGCGGAAGCACGGAGAGTTTCATCCACCCAGACACGGTGAGCCACTACTCCCTCCCTGTCCAGCCAACGCGCAACCGGATCTCGATGGCATCGAGGTCACACGCCACAGACATCAGCGGCTACTGTGTTGTGACCCTGTCGGTTAAGGGTACGGAGTATAAAAATTTTAAACTCCTCGTCCTGCCCCAGCTATGCGCTGCCGTCCTACAAGGGCTAGACTTCCAATCCCACCTCCAAAGCGTCACGCTAGCATACGGCGGACCCCTCCCCCCACTCACAGTCGACAACCAGCAGATTTTAAACCGCCCACCGCGTAACACCTGCGGCCTATCCACCCTCAAAGTCCTGCCACCTTCCCTGTTCGCTAACCTCACCCCCGACTACAAACCCATCGCTACCAAGAGCAGGCGGTACAGCGCCGGGGACAGAGCTTTCATTAGCTCTGAGGTGCAGCGTCTCCTGAAGGAGGGCATCATCGAAGGGAGCACCAGCCCCTGGCGTGCCCAGGTCGTGGTCGTTAAGACCGGCAATAAAAACCGCCTGGTCATCGACTACAGCCAGACCATAAACAGGTACACCCAGCTGGACGCATACCCCCTTCCCCGCATATCCGATATGGTCAATCAGATCGCACAATACCGAGTATTCTCTACCATCGACCTTAAGTCGGCCTACCACCAACTCCCTATCCGCCCTGAGGACCGCCAGCATACCGCCTTCGAGGCGAATGGCCGCCTCTACCACTTCCTTAGGGTTCCCTTCGGCGTCACCAACGGGGTTTCGGTCTTCCAAAGAGAGATGGACCGGATGGTTGACCAGAACGGGCTGCACGCCACGTTCCCCTACCTAGATAACGTCACCATCTGCAGCCGCGACCGGCAGGACCATGACGTTAATCTGGAGAGATTCCTCCGTACGGCCCAACGGCTGAACCTCACCTACAATAAGGAGAAATGTGTGTTTAACACCTCGCGCCTTGCCATCCTCGGCTGTGTAGTAGAGAACGCAGTCATCGGCCCCGACCCCGAAAGAATGCGTCCCCTCATGGAGCTACCCCTCCCCCACTGTCCAAAGTCTCTGAAGAGAACCCTGGGGCTCTTTGCCTACTATGCCCAATGGGTGCCCAATTATGCAGACAAAGCCAGACCCCTCATGAAGTCCACATCCTTCCCCCTTACGGAGGAAGCGTGACCAGCCTTCTCCCTCATTAAGGGAGACATTGCCAAGGCCACAATGCACGCAGTGGATGAGTCCATCCCTTTCCAAGTGGAGAGCGATGCATCCGACTTCGCCCTAGCCGCTACCCTTAACCAGGAGGGGAGACCAGTGGCCTTCTTCTCAAGGACCCTACAGGGCCCTGAGATCCGACACTCGTCGGTCGAGAAGGAGGCCCAGGCGATTGTGGAGGCGGTACGACGCTGGAGGCATTACCTGGCAGGCAAACGATTTACCCTCCTCACCGACCAGCGTTCGGTCGCTTTTATGTTTAATAACAAGCTGAGGGGCAAAATCAAGAATGACAAGATCTTGAGGTGGAGAATCGAGCTCTCCACCTATGATTATGATATCTTGTACCGGCCAGGTAAGCTGAACGAACCCCCTGATGCTCTGTCACGAATTACATGCGCCAGCGCGCAAAGTGATAGACTTCAGACCCTCCACAACGACCTCTGCCACCCCGGGGTCACCAGACTTTACCACTTCATTAAGGCCCGCAACCTGCCCTACTCCATCGAGGAGGTCAGGACCATGACCAGGAACTGCCAGACCTGTGCCGAGTACAAACCGCACTTCTTTAGGCCGGACAGAGCAAGCCTGATCAAGGCCACCCGCCCCTTCGAGCGCCTGAGCATCGACTTTAAGGGGCCCCTCCCGTCCTCTGACCGTAATGTGTACTTCCTCAACATTGTTGATGAGTACTCCCGTTTCCCTTTTGCCTTCCCCTGCCCAGACATGACCAGTACCACGGTCATTAAATGCCTGAACGACCTCTTCGCCTTGTTCGGGTTCCCAAACTATATACATAGTGACCGGGGCTCCTCCTTCATGAGCGAGGAACTCCGTCAGTTCCTACTAGCGAGAGGTATTGCCGCAAGCAGGACCACCAGCTACAACCCCCGAGGGAACGGCCAGGTGGAAAGAGAGAACGCGACGGTATGGAAGGCCGTCCTCTTAGCCTTAAAGTCTAAGGGCCTCCCAACCTCCCGCTGGCAGGAAGTCCTCCCGGCAGCGCTGCATTCCATCCGGTCACTACTTTGCACTGCCATTAACGCCACCCCCCATGAACGAATGTTTGTTTTCCCCAGGAAGTCGACTACGGGAACCACTCTACCAACCTGGCTGACCTCTCCGGGGCCAGTCTTGCTGCGAAAGCACGTGAGGGCCCATAAAACGGACCCCCTGGTCGAGAGGGTGGACCTCCTGCACGCCAACCCCCAGTACGCCTATGTGGCATACCCAGACGGGCGGGAGGACACAGTCTCCTTACGAGACCTCGCACCCTCGGGCACTCCGGAGACACCACCTTCACCCCCCCCCCACCACCCCCCCAATTCCAGCCCAGGTAGACGGCATGCTCCGGAACCCCACGAGCCTTCGCCGACCACGCAGACACCAGCATTAACACCGGATAATGCAACACCGCCGCTGCGACGATCAGAAAGGCTTACGAGGCCTCCGGACAGACTGACATACCAGAACTGGTAGTACACTTCACCCCGCCGGACTCAAATCTAAACAAGGGGTGAATGTGGTAAACCACTTTTATCGTTCACTATCGTTACACTATAGTTATCACTGTTATATCGTTACTCTATGGTTATCACTGTTCACACTGTTGTATCACTATATGAGGTCGCCTCCTGTCACACTGTTATACCTGGGCTGACCACTGCTGACTCTGCCCATGGCTCCACCTATCTGCCCAGGTATAAAGGTGGTCGACTGGCTGGTATTCCTCCTTGTTGGATCCGATCACCCACGAGGGTAGGCTCTGTTATTTAGCCAATAAAAACCTATAGTTACTTTCTTAACTCGTCGCTTTTCATTGGATGAATTGATAGGTATATCAAACACCATCATTGAAGAGATTTTCCTGATAAAGTTTAATTTGCAACCTGCAAAGTAGCCTACTTAGAAAGATTACTATAATATAGCTGTATTTTGTGGCGGCCGGGGGGGAGGGGGGAATCAAGTTCTCTTCTCTCTTGCAAAGCTGTATTAGTTGTCACAAGCAACCAAATAGGGTATGCAGGAACAAAAACAGGCAGAGTTAGAGAGATTACATGCAGAATTTAAATTAGTATATCGCTCCACATCACTTCAATGACTCATTGAATGACGATATAGATTACATTACAAGTCCTGGGTGATGGCCTTTTTTTAAACCCCAGCTAATGGTGCATTTTTTCTGATCAGCCCAGTGATTGACAGATGCAGAAATGCAGGGACATCCAAGTTTGT
Source organism: Somniosus microcephalus (assembly GCF_052327205.1). Lineage (NCBI taxonomy): Eukaryota > Metazoa > Chordata > Chondrichthyes > Squaliformes > Somniosidae > Somniosus > Somniosus microcephalus. Next base: position 281,674,666 of record NC_140989.1, on the reverse strand, counting down.
ACAGGCATACAGCTGGAGTTTAGTAGTTAAAACTACACGGTATATTAGCACAGAGCTCTGGCAATCTTCCTGCTTTTAAGACATTGGTGCAGAGGATTATCTGGAGCTGAGTGTTCTTCCCACATGAAGCCTATAATCAATATTTGAAGCCAAAGCTTTATAAAATATTTTATGTTTTTTGAGACAGGTTAAATAATGATTCTACATAACCTGCTATTACAGTTTTCTTAAAAAAGCTTGTTGCGTGAAGGATAATCCTTTCATCTCTACCCTCCGACCTCTCTCTGTCATACCATTTCTTGCCTTTCTCCATTTTATTCCGGGCACTATGTTCATTGCTCCTCTTGTTTCAGCTGACATGCCTTTCCCCTTTACCTTCTCTCTGTGTTGAAATAAAGATTTATCGCTCCATCTCTTACTCTAATTCTTCCTTTCCCAGGACTGCAAATCCTTATCTTCCTCAGTTTTCCTTTCCTCCTACTATCTACAGACTTGTAAAACCCAAGCTTGGTGTCTCCACTACTATTTATGGTTTTATCTAAGCTTCTTCCCGACTCTTTTCAAACTTGGTGGTGTCCTGTACACTTTTTTAAATATTTGTTTATGGGATGTGGGCGTCGCTGGCAAGGCCAGCATTTATTGCCCATCCCCAGCTGCCCTTGAGAAGGTGGTGGCAAGCCATCTTCTTGAACCGCTGCAGTCCATGTAATGATGGTACTCCCACAGTGTTGTTAGGGAGTTCCAGGATTTTGACCCAGCGATGATGAAGGAATGGCGATATACTTCCAAGTAAGGATGGTGTATGACTTGGAGGGGAAATTGGAGGTGGTGGTGTTCTCATGCGCCTGCTGCCCTTGTCCTTCTAGGTGGTAGAGAGGTTGCGGGTTTGGGAGGAGCTGCCGAACAAGACTTGGCAAGTTGTTGCAGTGCACCCTGTAGATGGTACACACTGCAGCCACGGTACGCCGGTGGTGGAGGGAGTGAATGTTTAAGGTGGTGGATGGGGTGCCAATCAAACGGGCTGCTTTGTCCTGGATGGTGTCGAGCTTCTTGAATGTTGTTGGAGCTGCGCTCATCCAGGCAAGTGGAGAGTATTCCATCACACTCCTGACTTGTGCCTTGTAGATGATGGAAAGGCTTTGGGGAGTCAGGAGGTGAGACACTCTCTGCAGAATACCCAGCCTCTGGCTTGATCTTGTTGCCACATTTATGTGGCTGGTCCAGTTAAGTTTCTGGTCAATGGTAACCCCCAGGATACTGATGGTGGGGAATTCAGTGATGGTAATGCTGTTGAATGTCAAGGGACGGTGATTAGACGCTCGCTTGTTGGAGATATGATGTGGAGATGCCGGTGTTGGACTGGGGTGGACAAATGCAGGAAGTCACACAACACCAGGTTATAGTCCAACAGCTTTATTTGAAATCACAAGCTTTCGGAGCGCTGCTCCTTCATCAGGTGAAGTGAAGAGAAGTATACAGGCACAGCATATATAGTCAGAGAAAACTGCCAGATGATTACCGGTAATCTTTCGAACTGCCCTTTATCACACCTCGGCAGAGAGATAATCACAGCATTCAAAGGTGTGAATGGTGTCCAAACAGGTCAGTCAGGAAAACATTACATCAAAGAACAATGAGGTGGGGTCACAAGGGGTCAAATGTTGCAGATGCTAGGGTCTGTATGAAAAACAGAAAAAACCCAAAAAACTTTGCTGGAAATCACAGCAGGTCCGGCCGCATCTGTGCAGAGAGAACAAGCCAACGACGACTCGAGTCTGGATGACCCTGCGTCAGGTGGGGTTACATGTAGCGTGACATGAACCCAAGATCCCGGTTGAGGCCATCCTCATGAATGCGGAACTTGGCTATCAGTTTCTGCTCGACGATTTTGCATTGTCGTGTGTCTCGAAGGCCGCCTTGGAGAATGCTTACCCGAAGATCGGAGGCTGAATGTCCTTGACTGCTGAAGTATTCCCCAACTGGGAGGGAACACTCCTGCCTGGCGATTGTTGTGCAGTGTCCGTTCATCTGTTGTCGCAGTGTCTACATGGTCTCGCCGATGTACCATGCTCCGGGGCATCCTTTCCTGCAACGTATGAGGTAGACAACGTTGGCCGAGTCACATGATTATGTACCATGTACCTGGTGGGTGGTGTCCTCACGTGTGATGATGGTATTTGTGTTGATGATCTGGCATGTCTTGCAGAAGTTGCCGTGGCAGGGTTGTGTGGTGTCGTGGTCGCTGTTCTCCTGAAAGCTGGGTAATTCTGTCGCGACACAACAGACTTCTTACAGAAACTCAGCATCCACGGACCAGTTGAACCAGGAACACTCCTCACCACGATGGACGTCTCAGCACTCTACACCAGTATCCCCCATGATAACGGCATCGCTGCGACAGCCTCAGTACGCAACACCAACAACAGCCAATCACCAGACGCCATCCTACAACTCATCCGCTTCATCCTTGACCACAATGTCTTCACCTTCGGCAACCAGTTCTTTACCCAAACACACGGAACAGCCATGGGGACCAAATTCGCACCCCAATACGCCAACATCTTCATGCACAAGTTCGAGCAAGACTTCTTCACTGCACAGGACCTCCAACCAATGCTATACACCAGATACATCGACGACATTTTCTTCCTATGGACCCACGGCGAAGAATCACTGAAAAGACTACACGATGACATCAACAACTTCCATCCCACCATCAAACTCACCATGTACTACTCCTCAGAATCGGTTTCATTCTTGGACACACGAATCTCCATCAAAGACGGACACCTCAGCACTTCACTCTACCGCAAGCCCACGGACAACCTCACGATGCTCCACTTCTCCAGCTTCCATCCTAACCACATTAAAGAAGCCATCCCCTATGGACAAGCCCTGCGAATACACAGGATCTGCTCAGACGAGGAGGAATGCGATGGACACCTACAGACGCTGAAAGATGCCCTCGTAAGTACAGGATATGACGCTCGACTTGTCGATCGACAGTTCCGACGGGCCACAGCGAAAAATCGCATAGATCTCCTCAGAAGACAAACACAGGACACAACCAACAGAGTACCCTTCATCGTCCAGTACTTCCCCGGAGCGGAGAAACGACGTCATGTTCTCCGCAGCCTTCAACATATCATCGACGATGACGAACACCTCGCTAAGGCCATCCCCACGCCTCCACTACTCGCCTTCAAACAGCCGCCTAACCTCAAACAGACCATCGTTCACAGCAAATTACCCAGCTTTCAGGAGAACAGCGACCACGACACCACACAACCCTGCCACAGCAACCTCTGCAAGACATGCCAGATCATCAACACAGTTGCCATCATCACACGTGAGGACATCACCCACCAGGTACATGGTACATAATCATGTGACTCGGCCAGCATTGTCTACCTCATACGTTGCAGGAAAGGATGCCCCGGAGCATGGTACATCGGCGAGACCATGCAGACACTGCGACAACGGGTGAACGGACACTGCACAACAATCGCCAGGCAGGAGTGTTCCCTCCCAGTCGGGGAACACTTCAGCAGTCAAGGACATTCAGCCTCCGATCTTCGGGTAAGCATTCTCCAAGGCGGCCTTCGAGACACACGACAACGCAAAATCGTCGAGCAGAAACTGATAGCCAAGCTCGGCATTCATGAGGACAGCCTCAACCGGGATCTTGGGTTCATGTCACACTACATGTAACCCCACCTGACGTAGGGTCATCCAGACTCGAGTCGTCGTTGGCTTGTTCTCTCTGCACAGATGCGGCCGGACCTGCTGTGATTTCCAGCAAAGTTTTTTCTTTTTTTCTTTTTTTCATACAGACCCCAGCATCTGCAACATTTGACCCCTTGTGACCCCACCTCATTGTTCTTTGATGTAATGTTTTCCTGACTGATCTGTTTGGACACCATTCACACCTTTGATTGCTGTGATTATCTCTCTGCCAAGGTGTGATAAAGGGCAGTTAGAAAGATTACCGGTAATCATCTGGCAGTTTTCTCTGACTATATATGCTGTGCCTGTATACTTCTCTTCACTTCACCTGACGAAGGAGCAGTGCTCCGAAAGCTTGTGATTTCAAATAAAGCTGTTGGACTATAACCTGGTGTTGTGTGACTTCCTACATTTGTTGGAGATAGTCATTGCCCGGCACTTGAGTGGCGCGAATGTTACCTGCCACTTATCAGCCCAAGCCTGAATATCATCCAAGTCTTGCTGCATGCGGGCATGGACTGCTTCATTATCTGAGGAGTTGCAAATGACACTGAACACTGTGCAATCATCAGTGAACATCCCCATTTCTGACCTTATGATGGAGGGAAGGTCATTGATGAAGCAGCTAAAGATGGTTGGGCCTATGACACTGCCCTGAGGAACTCCTGCAGTGATGTCCTGGGGCTGTGATGATTGACCTCCAACCACCACAACCATTTTCCTTTGTGCTAGGTATGACTCCAGCCAGTGGAGAGTTTTCCCCCTGATTCCTATTGACTTCAGTTTTATTAAGGCTGCTTGATGTCACACTCAGTCAAATGCTGCCTTGATGTCAAGGGCAGTCACTCTCACCTCACCTCTGGAATTCAGCACTTTTGTCCATGTTTGAACCAAGGCTGTAATGAAGTTGGGAGCCGAGTGGTCTTGGCGGAACCCAAACTGGGCATCAGTGAGCAGGTTATTGGTGAGTAAGTGCTGCTTGATAGCACTCTCAACGACACCTTCCATTACTTTGCTGATGATTGAGTGCAGACTGATGGGGCGGTAATTGGCCGGATTGGATTTTTCCTGCTTTTTGTGGACAGGACATACCTGGACGGTTTTCCACACTGCCGGATAGATGCCAGTGTTATAGCTGTGCTTGGCTAGAGGCACGGCTAGTTTTGCAGCACAAGTCTTCAGCACGACAGCCGGGATGTTATCGGGGCCCACAACCTTTGCTGTATCCAGTGCGCTCAGTCGTTTCTTGATATCATGTGGAGTGAATCGAATTGGCCGAAGACTGGCTTCTGTGGTGGTGGGGACCTCAAGAGGAGACCGATATGGATCATCCACTCGGAACTTCTGGCTGAAGATGGTTGCAAACGCTTCAGCTTTGTCTTTTGCACTCATGTGCTGGGCTCCACTATCATTGAGGATGGGGATATTCATGGAGCCTCCTCCCATTAGTTGTTTAATGGTCCACCACCATTCACGACTGGATGTGGCAGGACTGCAGAGCTTTGATCTGATCCATTGATTGTGGGATCGCTTAGCTCTGTCTATAGCATGATGCTTTTGCTTTTTAGCATGCATGTAGTCCTGTGTTGCAGCTTCCCCAGGTTGGCACCACATTTTTAGGTACACCTGGTGCTGTTGTACACTCCTTATTGAACCAGGGTTGGTCCCCTGGCTTGGTGGTAATGGTAGAGTGAGGGATATGCCGGGCCACGAGGTTACAGATTGTGGTGGAATACAATTCTGCTGCTGCTGATGGCCCACAGCGCCTCATGGATGCCCAGTTTTGAGCTGCTAGATCTGTTCTGAATCTATCCCATTTAGCACGGTGGTACTGCCACACAACACAATGGAGGGTGTTCTCAGTGTGAAGACTGGACTTCATCTCCACAATGACTGTGCAGTGGTCACTGCTACCAATACTGTCATGGACAGATGCATCTGCGATGTGTATAGGTGAGGACGAGGTCAAGTAGGTTTTTCCCTCGTGTTGGTTCTCTCACCACCTGTCTCAGGCCCAGACTGGCAGTTATGTCCTTCAGGACTCATCCAGCTCAGTCAGTGGTGGTGCTACTGAGCCACTCTTGGTGATGGACATTGAAGTCCCCCACCCAGAGTACATTCTGTGTCCTTGCTACTCTCAGTACTTCTTCCAAGTGGTGTTCAACATGGAGGAGTACTGATACATCAGCTGAGGGAGGGCGGTAGGTGGTAATCAGCAGGAGGTTTCCTTGCCCATGCTTGACCTGAAGCCATGAGACTTCATGGGGTCCGGTGTCAATGTTGAGGACTCCCAGTGCCACTCCTTCCCACTGTATGCCACTGTGCCGCCACCCCTAGGTGGGTCTGTCCTGCTGCTGGGACAGGACATACCCAGGGATAGTGATGGAGGAGTCTGGGACATTGGCTGAAAGGTATGATTCTGTGAGTATGACTATGTCAGGCTGTTTGCTTGACTAGTCTGTGGGACAGCTCTCCCAATTTTGGCACAAGTCCCCAGATGTTGGTGAGGAGGACTTTGCAGGGTTGACTGGGCTGGGTGTGCCATTGTTGTGTCCGTAGCCGGTGCCGAGGTTGATGCTGGGTGGTCCGTCCGGTTTTATTCATATTATTTTGTTTCGTAGTGGTTTTTTTACAACTGAGTGGCTTGCTGGGCCATTTCAGAGGGCAGTTAAGAGTCAACTGTGTGTCTGGAGTCACATATAGGCCAGACCATTTAAGCATGACAGATTTCCTTCCCTAAAGGACATTAGTGAACTAGATGGGTTTTCACAACAATCCGATAATTTCATGGTCACCATTACTGATACTAGCTTTTTATTCCAGATTTATTTAATTAACTGAATTTAAATTCCCCAGCTGCTATTGTGGGATTAGAACTTATGTCTCTGGATCATTAGTCCAGGCCTCTGGATTACTTGTCCAGTAACATAACCACTATGCTACCGTTCCTGTTGAGCCTTGGTCCCTCATCTGTGTTTGTTAAAAAGCTATCCTCATGCATAAACATTGGCAGGCAATGGAAAAAGTTGTAATTCAACAGAGATTGTTATGAATGTTTACAGAAACCACAGTCCTTAGCTCCCTCCAATGCATCTCCGATTATATATGCTGCATATGAACAGCAAGTTCAGATAATGACTGAAACAAGGGCATTCAGTGTGCCCTGAGGACGCCAGAAAGCTAAGGACATAATGTACATCAAGATTTTAGTCACCAAACATCGAATTTGCTCAGTGTTTTTAAAAAAATGTTCAACTGTAGCTTATACTTTATCTACCGTGCTCATTGATATTTTGATGCATAATACATTCTATTGCATCTTGCGACAATGTGATTTTTAAAAATTACATTCCGAATTTGTTTCTCTCAGTATCACATGTACTGTGGTTTGGACGTTTTAAAAGGTTTCATTAATCCCCGGTATTATAACAGCAAATATAGTACAGCTGTGGCTCAGTGGGTAGCATGCTTGCCTCTGAGTCAGAGGTTGTGGGTTCAAGTCCTACTCCAGGGACTTGAGCACAAAAAGCTAGGCTGACACTCCAGTGCAGTGCTGAGGGAGTGCTGCACTATTGGAGGTGCCATCTTTCAGATGAGAACGTTAAACCAAGTAGATGTAAAAGATCCCATGGTACTATTTCAAAGAAGAGCAAGGGAGCTATTCCTGGTATCCTGGCCAATATTTATCCCTCAACCAACATAACAAAAACAGATTATCAGATCATTATCACATTGCTGTTTGTGGGAGCTTGCTGTGCACAAATTGGCTGCTGCGTTTCCCACATTACAACAGTGACTCCACTTCAAAAGTACTTCATTGGCTGTACAGCTCTTTGAGATGTCTGGTGGTCGTGAAAGGCGCTATATAAATGCACGTCTTTCTTTTTACATGCCATGTGTCATAAAAATATAAACAGTGCTGCGTTGGTATTCACAAAAGGCTGTAACTGTACAATCCACAATGGGAAATAACTATAATATATAGAAGGCATGTTAATCCCCTATAATATGCAATGAAGGAAAATGACCTATCAATGCAGTGAGGTTCACATGGTATAATAGTGCTATAGTCCAGCCAAATGGTTCAATGGTTTGCGTCACTTGCTGCGGCTGCAGGGTCTGCCATCTCGAAACGTCGCACTCAATCCCGCTACCTAATTTGGTAAAACTGGTCCAAGTACTTTACATAAATAATAACATAGTGAGGCAGTAACATATTGAGGGGTTCAGGTGATGTTGCCACGAGCTTTGTTCTGCGGTTTATCTAACCCTTTGGAAGACTATTTCCGCTTGTTTGCGAGCGTGTGACATAATAATAGAATAATAAACTGTGTTTAAATAAATACCAACCGCGTCCGGTGTGCAGTCATCTGCACAAAAATGGCATGCTGGTCTGAGTTTTCTCCCTCCCCCACCTTGCTTTTTCATGGAGACATGACCCTTTAATGGGTTTTTAATCAATGCCACCCTTTTTATCAGAAGAAAAATTAAACTTTTCTAATGCGGGTTATTCGCTTCATACACACTCCTAACTAAATGTTGCCTTACCTAATCACATCATGACCAACACACAAAGCCTTTTTAACAATGTTTTACTGAGTTAATGATCACTTCTCTCAAAATACCTGATATCCTAAGTAATTAAGAAATCCTAGTCCAGGCATTATTCTGAATACATTCGATTTTTTTTTGGGGGGGGGGGAAGTGTTATAATTCGGGATATTCTTTAATAAATTCTAAATTTGCAAAACGTTCTTGTACGGTCGGACGGCATTTCAACCAAATATATAATGATATAAAACTCGGTCAATACATTCCAGGAATCCGAAATACGTTTAGCCCCATGATACGTTTAATATTAAAATTCAGCTGTTGCTAATATTCACTGGGATATTCCCACTCACGCAGCCTCGCCTAATCCTCTGCAGGCCAGAGCGCAGCGGTCTCTCCAACTCACCCAAAGGCAATCGCTCCAAGAGGAAGAGGTAACTCGAAAAAAAGTCACTCCTGATGGTTTTATGAAGGAAGAAAGACATGCTGTGGCGGCACATATCATCGTCGGTTCTGTCCCACCGCGATTTAAAAGCGTAGTGGGCTTTTTTCCATTCCATCTGTTCTGCCATTTTCTGTGAGAGTTCGTAAGTCACCGGATTTTCTCTCTCTCTCTCCCCCTGGGTAGCTATCGGCCGTTTCTCCATGTGATTCAGATCCTTCGGTGCGACTGTCCGGGGTCTCAGCTCCCAACTACTCGGCGCTGGCCCTGAAACTGATCAAGCTCTGTTCCACAAGCAGGTGCTGAAAACGCGCCTCGCTGTCTGAATTACAACTCTCCCCACCCACCAGATCTATGCACTGTCAGCTCTACGTACACTGATTCAATACAAGCACATTCTGTAAAGACTAAATCCTGGGGTAAAAAGATCTTAAAAATAACTTTATTGGATGTGAAAATGACACGCAGTGTTGCAATGCTGCTCGTATACGGTTCAAACGCCTACAGAGATTGAACAGGAAAATCGGTAAACAGTGTGAGACACCAGTGGCTGGCTGAAGTGTGGAGACTATTTCACATTACGTCAGCAATAACAACTTGCATTTATATAATATTTTAATGTATTAAGAAGTTCAAAGGCTTCACAAAAGCGTAATCAGACAAATATTGTCACTGAGCCAAAGAAGGGGATATTAGGAAGTGTGACTAAAAGCTTGATCAAAAAGACAGGTTTTAAGGAGGGTCTTAAAGGAGGTGAGAGAGGTGGAGTGGCAGAGAGGTTTAGGGACTGAATTTCAGAGCTTAGGGCCTAGACGTTTGAAGGCACCGTGATCAATGGTGGGGCAAAGAGAGTGGGGGATATGCAAGAGACCAGAGTTGGAAGAAAGCAGAATTCCTGGATGGCTGTAGAACTGGAGAACGTTACAGAGATGGGGATAGATGAGGCCATGGAGGGATTTGAACACGAGGATAAGAATTTAAAATTTGAGTTGTTGAGGGACCAGGAGAATGCAGGTCAGTGAACTAAGGTGTGATGGTTGAGTGGTTCCTTGGTGCGAGATATGATATAGGCAGCAAAGTTTTCGATTAACTGAAGTTTATGGATGGTGGAAGATGGGAGGCCGGCCAGAAGAACAGTGGAATAGTTGAGTCTGGAGCTGACAAAGTCATGGATGAGGGTTTAGGCAGCAGACTGGCTGAGGCAAGGGTAAAAACAAGTGTTGATTTTAGTCACCCTATTTAATATTTCCTTCTTTGGCTGGGTATCCACTTTTGTCTGATTATACCTCTGTGAAATGTCTTGGGACGTTTTTGCTATGTGAGAGGTGCTATCTAAATGCAAGTTGTTTTTGTCGCTGTTGGCTTATCTTGCACTGCAACATTGACCATTTTTTTTGGATATTAAGGGATTTTTTGGGATACTAAGGACATTTTTGGATACTAAGGGAATCAAGGGATATGGGGATGGTGCGGGGAAAGTGGAGATGAGGTAAGGGATCAGCCATGATCTTATTGAATGGCGGAGCAGGCTCGAAGGGGCCAAATGGCCGACTCCTGCTCCTAGTTCTTCTATTCTTGTTGACCTGGGTTTACAGTGCCTGGCCTACTGGGGGCGCTGCCGGCGGAGTCGCACCTCTGCTCTCCCCGCGGCTCCGCCCTCCGAGCCGGCGCTGCGCATTGTGGGCGTTTCACTTGTCCCTGGTAACCGGGGAGATGCTGTGAGGGTGGCCGCGGTGCTGGGTGAGAATAAGCAAACAAAGGAGCGGCTTCCAGGCGGAGCTGGAGCGGCGGCGGCTGGAGATGCAGCCGGACGATGCTCGCTATCTGAAGAGGTTGGTACGGCGGCAGTGGCAATAGTGACTGGCTGTTGCGAGCGGGCGGTGCCGGTTGTCTTGTCAACGGAACGGGCTGGGCCCCTGAGCCTGCAGCCGCCGTGACTGCACTTGGCTTTCTGGCCGCGACACCTTTTAATCCGGCCGTTACTGCCCTTTTCACGGCTGGTATCTACGGCGCGGGTTTTGCAGCCATGTTGTGTAAATGTGCGGATGGTTGCAAATCCCCCCTCCCCCGGTTCCCCCGATCCCCCGAAGATGCTGACACCATCCTGGGACACAGTTCCTCTGGTGCAAGGTGCTCTTGGATACATTTAGTGGCGTTATTCTTAAGTCGGCCTTGATGGTGAATATTGGTAGGTTCTTTAATAAATGGGGAGCCTCACAGCTAAACTGATCCTGCCCTTGATGTTGGCACTTTCAGCATGGGTTGCTGATCAGCAACACTGGCTGATGTCCTCCTCCATCTCGTTCGTTGAGGTCAGTTACAGTGCCCTTAATGCCACTATGGATGGCTGTGATGATTGGGGCTACTCACTGGATAAGCTTGTTGAGCCATAAGAAGAGCCAATGCTGGTTGTCATCAGGCTGCTACCAGGTACTAGCTGGCAAATTGGTTGAGGTCGGGAATTCGTGGCAAGATGTGTGGCATTTGGGAGTTCACATTAAGTTTGATATTGTTTATTGTGATCTTGGGGAAAAATGGGGAAACGCATCTTGTGAACTGATCCAGGATGGGGAGTACTTTCTGTACAAAGTATTCCATCTGCTTGATTGAAATAAAATATATCCTACCTGTTTGTATATCACAGAAAATCACAGAAACCCCACAGGGCCATTTCAGCCCATCGAGCCTGCACCGTAACCCCTACACCAACACATATCCCACCCTATCCCCGTAACCCCAGGTATTTAATCCCCCTAACACTAAGGGTCAATTTTTATCATAGCCAATCAACTTAACTGGACTGTGGGAGGAAACCGGAGCACCCGGAGGAAACCCACGCAAACACGGGGAGAATGTCTGTGTGGAGTTTGCACAGTCACCCAAGGCCGGATTCGAACCCGGGTCCCTGGCGCTGTGAGGCAACAGTGCTAACCACTATGCCACCGTGCATATATATATATGTTTTAATTTGTTTTAAACTTTACCTACAGAAATCCAAAACAAAACAATAGCAGGTTGGAAAACAAACAAGAGCAAACTACAAATTTGTTAACCAAATACTGTATATACAATTCAATATCTACAACAGCAAATGATAGGTTTACGTTATGTCAGACAAAGTAGCAGCAGATATTCCAATACTCATGAGTGAAGAACATTAAGAAATTAGAATAGGTTAGGAGATCATATTGGAGACATGTCCAGGCACCAGGCAATGTGAACAGACATTGAGGTTCATAATTAAGACATGCCAGTTCAAAGAAAAAGCTATGGGAAAAATTAACTGATGGTAAGAGAGAGCTGGGGCCAAACCAAATCCAGTGAGAAAGCAGATGCATTTAGATTGCAGTCGCTGGCCTGCAAGCTGCAGATTGGATTTCAACCAGGCAGAACCCCATTTACTCTCTGGCTGACAAATTCTATTGCCTAGGAGACAGTTCTGTCCAGGTGTGCAGAGCTCCTTTGAAAAATAAAGCAAAATGTTAGATGTCTAAAAACAACAACTTGCATTTATATAGCACCTTTAACGTAGTAAAATGTCACAAGGTGCTTCACAGGATCGTAATCGGACAAACAGCGACAGAACCAAAGAAGGAGACATCAGGACAGATGACTCAAAGCTCGGTCAAAGAAGTATATTTAAAGGAGCGTCTTAAAAGAGGAATCTTAAAATAGTGTGTTTTGAGTATCCCCATTGTCCAAACATCAAAATGAATTGAAGGGACATATAAAAGTTGTCCAGGGGTCCCCTGGGCTTTTTTTTTTATAGTTTGACATTACATTGGATTTACACTCCAGGAAGTGCAAACCAAAGTGGTGTGAGATTACCTCTTCCAGAAAGTCTCTCTGCTTTTCTGGAGTCAGCTCAGGCCCTGACTCCACATTTAAACTATAACTTTACTGTTGCTTTTAAACAAAAATTGCACTGAAGTATGCTAATGCAATCAAACCATGATACTGACTCACTACTCCTGTTGATCGCTGTGTGCAACAAAACCTAGTGAAGTCTTGGGCATAATCAAAAAAGATAACTTAAGATAACACATCATTCTGTGATATCTTAATTTTTGTTAGCATATTTTGATTGTTATGGAGATCCAGCATTTTATCGTTGATTTTATCGTGAGGATGGCTCGTGTGTCTGGAACACCTTGTGTGGGAGCTAGTGTTAGGAAACATGAGCATCTTCTGGCTTGCTTACTTCCAGTTTAAATGTCTCCTTCCATGCAAGAGCTTTTTTTTTAGTTTGTTTAACAGAAAATATTAATCCACACTCACCTTTCTTCCTTTTAACTTTGGCTACATAACAACAATCACTGAACTTCAAATGTAATTCCTTGTATGTGAAGTGCTTTGCAATGTTCTGATGTGATAAGGTGCCATATAAACCCAAATATATGTTAACTTAATGTGACCGCAGGCTACTGTGAAGCCAATTGAAGAATTGAACTATATCACTAATGTCTCAGTGATTGTTTTATTTTGCTGACCACAAATGACTCTGTGCCTCATTGTAGTAGAAGTCAGTTACAATGTTAATGTAGGGAAGGAGCAATACTGATTGAGAACATTTTTCATTTGTCATTGTTGTTTCAATGGTAGCACACTCGCCTGAGTCAGAAGTTTGTGGGTTCAAGCCATACTTTGGGGGATTAAATACGTGGGGTTACGGGGATAGGGTGGGATATGTGTTGATGTAGGGGTTACGGGGATCGGGTGGGATATGTGTCGGTGCAGGCTCGATGGGCCGAAATGGCCTCTATCTGCACTGTGGGGTTTCTGTGACTTGAGCACATAATCTAGGTTGGCACTTCAATGCAGCACCGAGGGAGTTCTACACTGTCAAAGACGCCATCTTTCAGATGAAACGTTAAATCAAGGCCCAATCTGCCCCCTCTGGTGGATGAACCTCCCTCCAGAATATCCTCTGCCTCTTCACTCTTCACCTTTAAAAGCCCATCTTTTCAACCAAGCTTTTGATCACCCTCTCTAATCTCTCCTTCCATGGGTTGGGATCCATTCACTATCTATATTTTATCTTCCCCCTCCCCCGCCACTTCCACCTAACCTCTAAAGTGCCGTGGGATGTTTTCTATTCTTTGAGGCGTGATATGAATGCAAATTGCTGCTGCTGTTCCTGTTTGATAGATTTCAGACTTGTCACATTTACGTAGAGTGAGAGTTCATTCTGATTTAAAATGTAATAATTGATTCTAATGTAGTTCACTCTGCAGAGTAAGCATTACTCCATATCTCTGGATAGATTTATAACAGGTCTCTTTGTTTTTAATTGTATAAATTCCACTCATAACATTTCCATGATGGTAGTTCTGGATATTGTGCATTAGAGATATATTACACAATGACAAAGAAGACTAAACTCTCTCCTGTGCTCCTTGGTCGTGTTAGTGCTGGACAGATGTTCAAGGTATTTGCTGTTTGGCAAGTAAGACTCTTGAATTAAGCTCATTTTTGACTTGTCAGAAACAGTTACTTGAACTTTAAACATTAGGACATAATCCTCGGAATTCAAATGAAAGACTGCTTTGGGAATAAATAAGAAGCTAAACGCGGGGTAGAGAAGGCCTGCAGCAGGTCACCAAGGACCAGGTGTAACAGATGGAAAGTAACTGGATAATTGAGTGGAATGTTCTGGTCCTGACCTTGATGCATGAAATTTATTTTCTTTTAATGTTTCTTGTAATAGGCAGAGCAGCATGGCGTTGAAGTACAAGACCTGGGATTGCCCATTCAATTCATCACACACTGAGTTCCTAATCTCTGTGTTGGGAGAGGAACATGGGCACCCAGAGGTGTTTGGATTAGGCTTCTTTGATAGCAGAGTAAGGAATAGCTCCAGTCTTTGAAGGTGTTGACATCGCAATTGTTTTTCTTTATTTAACACAGTAACAGGACTTGGATTTAATTGTGTAAGATGGGGGAATAACTGGTGAGGTTTCTGCTTCTGTACAGATATTTCTTCTTCTTTCCACCTCCCACACCAAGCCACGAGCAAAGTGTGGATGGGGTTGGCAGCTTGATGTTTCAACATTCTTTGAACCTGATCCTTATTTTATTTCTCTGGACATGCCCCTTGTATAAGAACCGAAATGAAGCACAATGATCAAAAGTTGCTCAGACCATCTAGTACAACCTGATGTTTTTAGGTTCATGTACATGATCTGCTCAGACTTTTTACTCCCTTGTGGCTTGACATTGAAGTCCAGAATGATTTTTCTTTATGGCTATAAATTAGAATTTGTTTGGAACTGTTCTAGCACTTAAAATCTGCATGGAGGTGCTTTTAGCATTGGGACAGGATTATTCATGCGTGAAAGAAATTAAAATAATCTGTAGGGCATAATCTGTGCAATGGAGCAGATTGGAGAGGAGGACTAGGTTGTATGATTTTTGGTTAAAGCCCTTGGTTTAGTTAGTTGGGAATAATAGTTTGGTAAGAGGATGGGTTAATGGTAAGAGCTGTGTGTGATGGGAAAGGCAGTAAGATGACTACACTGTCTTTACCACCCTTTCCCTCACCCCACCCTTCCCCCTGTCCCTCACCTCACCCCTCCCCCAAACAAGTTCTAATTCATCTCTTGCCCTGCCAGTACACTTTACACCTAATCTCAGCCTATTACCATCTCGTCTAGCTTCTAATCTCTTTTACTTCTTTTGTTTCTTTTATTCTTTTGTCCGATCACAGCCCTGCCTTCGATCTAGTTTCTTTTCTTTCCAGTTTTGAAGAAGGGTTCGACCCGAAACGTCAACTCAAATTTCTCTCCACGGATGTTGCCTGACCTGCTGAGTTTTTCCAGCATTTTCTGTTGTTATTTCTAATTCATGCTGTCTGTGGATCACCTGATCGGGGGAGGTGTATATTTGACCAAACTAGGGGAGGGTTGTAATAGTAGTTAACTCTTTCAAGAACTAGGATATGCTTTCCTGTTGCAGGATTTAGAATTGATAAACCACATGTAGGTAATGTCAGTCGGTGAATATTGGTCTAATAGCTGCACTGTATTTTAGAAAGAAAGACCAGTACTCTTTGTTCTCTTTATTTTCCTTGCTCATTGCTTTATGCCTTTTTCAGTGGCGATTCATGTTTGCACATGGCTGAGTATTCACGCTGCAGAGTAGCTGTTTCGCTTTACTAAGTGTTGATGGTCTGGTGTACAAGAGTGACAATGTTTTTCTGTCCCAGCACCCATCAATGATTCATATGACACTGAAACGAGCATTGCCAAAGCTATTTATGTTTAAATTAGCTTTTTTAGCAACAAAAAACAAGACATGGCACACACCTCTAAATTAGTCTTCAGATTGTTAAGTGATACTATTTTTACTTGGAGCCTGCCTGAGAATATGGAATTAGTTTATTGTTTTGTTTTCCTAAAATTTCAGATGCATTGGCTGCCCTTCACCCATCCCCCACAAAAAATATCTGTTGTTACTGACATGTCCAGTCAATTCCTTTGATACCTTGGTTCCTGTCTGGATTATCTTCACGTATTGCCTTTGTTCTTTCCATTTCCATGTCTTCCATTGTTACTGTTGGCAAAATCTTTTCCCAGATGCCCTTTTAATCATTTCTGGTCTCTGAATTCTTTTCTCCTGCTGTTTCCAATTATTTGAGCATCTGTGTCCCTTCTCCTTGCCTCCTATGATATTTTCCTAACTCGCCTTTACCTACCTTGTTGTCCCCAATACCAGTAGAGATATATTTAGAAATAAATAACTGGAATAGAATGCGCCAAAATATATAGTAATTTAAGAAAGAGGAAAACCTAGTTACGATTTCTTAAAGCTGTGTTTGAGATTCTGGAAATTGAGGATTAGTGGTTAGAAATAATTGCCATACCATTGGGATATAAAGTAATAAACTGGTTCTGAAATGTATTTTAATAAAAAAAATTCCTTCACATTTACAGCGTGGCCAAAGTCACTTTGTAATAAACTGTTCTTGAGAGCTGCCTTGCCAGATTTGTAAGCAAAATAATGTATTGGCAAAATTGTGCTGTAAAAAATGTAAGTTACATTGGCTTATTTCCTGACTGACTTCTAAGCAGGAATATAAGTGCAAGGAGAGTTATGGCAGACAAGCTATGAATTTGAGCCCGTATTCATGAAGTGCATGGACATGTTTTCCCTGCAGTAACACATCAAAAGTAACTTTAAATGCCCTAATAACATAATGTTAACAATGTTTTATATACCAGATGTGATGTTTCCACTCTAAGATTTAAGTAGAAGTTGATAATGCTGTAGTTTGAATCACTAGGCGCAATATTTTCAAAGTTGGAGCCACTTAGTACTCCGACATTTTTATCCATGATAATTGAGAAATTTGAGGACTTTGTGCTCAGCTGCATCCAAGTTTTTTCTAGATTAAAACGTGCTTAGGTGTGTGTTTCAAGGAGATAATTGAACTTATGGTTCATGCTGATGTAGTGTTCAAGGTATTTTTTATCCTAACCTTCTGTAGCTGTCTTAAAAATGTGCTCCTTGCTATTTTCCTATAATACATTCCAAGAAAAGTTTCCTGCAGATTGAATATGTAATGCTTTCCAGGTAGGGGTTAAATTGCACATGCCCTGGGAAAAGTATTAGAAAATAAACCAGTTCTGAAGAAGGGTTTCGACCTGAAACGTTAACTCTGTTTCTCTCTCCACGGATGTTGCCTGGCCTGCTGAGTTTTTCCAGCTTTTTCTGGTGTTATTTCAGAAAATAAACCAGTTATAGCTAAGTTCATATGCAGAATTATTTTTTTATTAAGGACTGATTTTGATCTGAGAAGATAGCAGTTTAATTTATGACAAAAATTAAATATTCTGTTGTATGCAAAGCAGAATAACAATGATTAATTCAAGGGAGAATTTGCTTGAAAATTTGATTTCTTGCTACTGGTTAATATTTGTGACTGGGATACTTTTTGTCAATTAAAAATGAAGATGATTTTGTGCAATATCTACAATAGTTTAAAGGAAATGATCAATGATTTATCTTGTATTTGGCAATTCAAAGGATGTTGTGAAGTGTAGTGCTTTTTTTTCTACATTCAAAGTCCTACAGAAAATGTATGTAAGTTGATCCTTATGTCATAGAGTCATAGAGTTTTACAGCACAGAAAGAGGCCCTTCGGCCCATCGTGTCTGCGCCGCCCATCCATCCCTGTCCAGTCTAATCCCATTTTCCAGCATTTGGTCCATAGCCTTGTATGCAATGGCATTTCAAGTGCTCATCCAAATGCTTCTTGAATGTTGTGAGGGTTCCTGCCTCTACCACCCTTTCAGGCATTGAGTTCCACATTCCAACCACCCTCTGGGTGAAAAAGTTCCTCCTCAAATCCCCTCTAAATCTCCTGCCCCTTACCCTGAATCTATGCCCCCTTGTTATTGACCCCCCTACTAAGGGGAAAAGTTCCTCTTTATCTACCCTATCTATGCCCCTCATCATTTTGTACACCTCAATCAGGTCCCCCCTCAGCCTTCTTTGCTCCAAGGAAAACAACCCCAGCCTGTCCAGCCTCTCTTCATAGCTGAGGCGCTCCATCCCAGGTAACATCCTGGTGAATCTTCTCTGCACCCTCTCCAAAGCAATCACATCCTTCCTATAGTGAGGCGACCAGAACTGCACACAGTACTCCAGCTGTGGCCTCACCAGCGTTTTGTACAGCTCCATCATAACCTCCCTGCTCTTATATTCTATGCCTCGGCTAATGAAGGCAAGTATCCCATATGCCTTTTTAACCACCTTATCTACCTGTTCCGCTGCCTTCAGGGATCTATGTACATGTACACCAAGGTCCCTCTGACCCTCTGTACTTCCTAGGGTCCTACCACTCAATGTGTATTCCCTTGCCTTATTTGTCCGTCCAAAATGCATCACCTCGCACTTTTCAGGGTTAAATTCCATTTGCCACTTTTCCGCCCATCTGACCAACCCGTTTATATCGTCCTGTAGCCTGAGGCTTTCCTCCTCACAATTTACCACCCCACCAATTTTCGTGTCATCTGCGAATTTACTGATCATACCTTTTACATTCTCATCCAAATCATTTATGTAGATCACAAACAACAAGGGACCCAGCACCGATCCCTGAGGTACCCCACTGGACACAGGCTTCCAGTCACAAAAGCAACCTTCGACCATCACCCTCTGCCTCCTGCCACTCAGCCAGTTTAGGATCCAACGCGCTAAGGCTGGATCCCATGGGCTCTTACCTTCTCTGGGACCTGATCTTCATGTGTGTACGGGGAGATGTTCTCTACCTCACTTATCTGGTTCTGCTTTAAGACATGTCAACTGGAAAGGAAGGTAAAATGGTCAGAATTCAACAAAGTAGATTTTGCATTCCATCAGATATCCCTTTTTATTTACTTGTTCATGTTATGATTTCAGTTCAATTGATGTATACTTGACTTTACGTTGACTGTTACTAATTTTAGGCCTGCACTAGATATTCTTTCAGGTTTAATGTTGCTGGTAGCCTCTGTAAGTAGATCTCATATCACCAACGGTCAGGAGTATACCTTTAGCGCCTGTTATCCAGTTATATGATGGTGTGACCTGGAACCGCAACAGTAAGACCCTTCACTGCGTACTGGATACATTGATCTCGCACATGCCTCGTGCATGTCTCCTTTCATCCGTAAATCAGACTAATGAGCTGTATAGTGAGATGAAGTCAATTGTAAACTGACAAGTTGGTTTATTTTATATGAAATACTTGACTGAACAGAATGTTCTTTTCACAGCATGGTTTACCTATTTTCTATTGCACCATTTTTTTTTATTAGTATATGGGATGTGGGCGTCGCTGGCAAGGCCAGCATTTATTGTCCATCCCTAGTTGCCCTTGAGAAGGTGGTGGTGAGCTGCCGCCTTGAACCGCTGCAGTCCGTGTGGTGAAGGTACTCCCACAGTGCTGTTAACATCAAAAATAATGAATTATGCAACTTTGGCCTTGATATGGGCTTGCCGTCACTCGCTCTCACTGACTGGCATTCACTTAGATAGAGAGTGATCTCCTTTCTGACTTTTTTGAAACTTATTGCAGACTTGGCCTCTCACTCTTCCCTCAGCCAACTTTGTCGAGGATTGGATCATCAGGTTGCCAGTCAAGCGGCATCCTTGGATCAGAAACCTCCCATTTGACTAGGCCTCCTGCTGTTGCCAGTGAATGAAACGTAGTTTGTGCAAACCTCTCTGGAATGTGCTAATGATCTCTATTGTCTCAAACGGATATGGTATGTGAGAAACACACTTCATGCCCCAGCTAGTGTATTTAATCCACAGGCTGAACAACTCGTGTGTTACTGAAAGTTAACTCCTTCTATCTTGAATTTAATTCATAGCAACATCATAATAGAAATTAACCCCAAATCCCTTCTAGGGCATTTCTATAAATATTGAACACTGATGAGTAGGGAATGTGATGTCAGTTTTCTGCTGTTGCAGTCCAAAATTGTGCGGGTTAGGTTGATTGGCCATGATAAAAATTGGCCCTTAGTGTTAGGGGGGATTAAATACGCGGGGTTACGGGGATAGGGCTTGGGTGGGATGGCTGTCGGTGTAGGGACAGGGTGCTAGGGTTTGGATGATCAGCCATGATCTCGTTGAATGGCGGAGCAGGCTCGAAGGGCTGAATGGCCTACTCCTGCTCCTGCTCCTATCTTCTATGTTTCTATGTATCCATTCATTCTTAGTTGTCACATAGCTTGAAATTGTGGATGTTTTGATGGAATACTTATGAACTTCTACAATTTGAAAGATGCCTGAGGCCATTGGGAAGATCCAGTAGCCATTTCTAAAGCCCTGTGACATTTCAGTTTCAATTTGGAAACCTGCTGCAGAGATACCAACCACCTGGTTATGGGATTTAAACTCTGCCGTACCACCTACTTGTGTTTTTACTTGGGGGATAAATATGACAATTCTCTACTGTATTTTAATATTGGATATATGTATAGTTGTGTTGAATGTTTTCTTTCTTTGTGTTTACAGTTTTTTTCTATACTGAAAAATCAGAATTGGCAAGTAGCATCATTTTCTGAAGCATAGCCTCAAATAGCCAATGAAGTTGGTTGGGCAAGTCCAATCATGCCATGTACCTTGTAGTGCTGATAGTGATTTTTTTCAGGGGAAGGCTACAAGTTACTGAGAGTTTTGACCTGCTTATTTGTGGGATGGAAGTTTTAGCCCATTGCTTTCCATGGTAATTTTGCCATAGTCAGTAGAACATTTTCAATTGATTTGCAGCCATTCTTAAGCTTTGTAAACGTGTGCTTCTGAAAAAGAAAATAAGGATGAGTGTGTGGGGGGAAAATACATAAACCAGAGTTTAACTCTGGGAAATCCTAAGTATAGTTTTCATAATTCAGTATTTTGACCCCTGTCAGAAACCTTGTATTGCTGATCCAGCAGTATGATTCAATGAATGTATCTCCAGATTCCTCGTAGGACAGGACACATTCCAAGCTGTTCATTTATAATGACTAGTTTATGCTGATTCCATGCTGACATGTTTAATTTTTGGGAAGGACCCTAAGATACTGAATAATAAATGTTTTGTGGCTGAATCCCCAAAACATTGGGAGATTACATGCACTCCAGTGATTGATCTCTGACCTTGTGTGTTTTTAAATGTTAACCAATTTTATAGCACGCAGGGTGATGCTACAGTGATTTCCCCCATACAGTTGATAAGACTAACAAAATACATATAACAGATGAATGATAAAAGATGCAGAATCTAAAAGGAGACAGGAAAAAGTTAATATTTTACATAATAAAAGTATATTTATGGTGGGTGTAATAAAATCTCTTTAGGTGGAGACATTATCACACATTAGGTCCTTTCGCAGATCAGTTCACCAAAGGACTGCAGAGTGCAGCTTGTTAACAAATTCTAATCCAATAAGAAATCTGCAGCAGAAATTATGCTGCAGCGATGACTGGGCATTCAGCCCAGGGCTTGCTCAGGACAGGATGTTGATTGTGTGCTAAGTACATAGTCATAGATAGATGCGATGGAGCGCAGTTTGAGGTATGTTTTGTTTAGGGCACTTTGCCGTGCAAACATTTTCACTAGGTTTGTTTATTTAAATATACATTTCTGCAGATAACAGGCAGGATGGGAAGGTTGAATTTTTGTCAATCTTTTATAAAGGAGCAAACTAAAAAATGGGATGATGTATTTTAAAATAAATGTGTTTCATCATGGGGAAATATGTGCTGTATTTGTAACAAACCCTCGTTCTCAAGCTTTTAAGGGTGGGGCTTACCATTTATAGTCCAGATTACAACAGAAAAATACTTTGTCATTCCAAACTAGTAGCTATTTCCAGTTAATATTAACCTCTCCTACATACATGAGTGCTTACAAATACACCACTATTTTCTGTTTATTCTATATTACTGCTTTTGTAAATTAGATATGACTAAAGCAATGTTGGATTACATTCAAAGCCATGCTGTGTGTATTTTTCTTTTGTTGTGGAAGCATATTAAAATACACAGCAAAAAATGTTTTTCTCTCCACAGTGCAAAACCATTATGATTAGTTTATCTGTTTTCCTACAATGATTTGA
This sequence comes from Somniosus microcephalus, assembly GCF_052327205.1. Lineage (NCBI taxonomy): Eukaryota > Metazoa > Chordata > Chondrichthyes > Squaliformes > Somniosidae > Somniosus > Somniosus microcephalus. The sequence goes on along the minus strand of NC_140989.1, from coordinate 281,652,355 downwards.
GGACTGAAGTACTCTGAGTTTAAAGCAGAATTAGACAAATAATTGAGTGAGTGCTGGTGCAGATGGGCCAAATGGCCTCCTTCTGTGCTGTACTATTCTATGATTCTATGAGTGAGTGTTTGGGAGGTATTCATTTTTGGGATGGTCCAGATGGTCTATTGTCTTTTCTGGTCCTGTAGAAGTTCCTATGTAAAAATTTGGTAATTGGGCAATTGCAAGAGGTACTTGAGCTAGTTTGGTTTACTTCTCATTCCTTTTAATATAGTAGATTAATTTGTTGTTTTATTAATGCCATAATGTGGAGCATAAACACGGGCATGGATCAGGATCAGTTGGGTCGAATATACATACTTTCTATGTAATCAACAAAATGATTAATTCTGACATATTACAATTGTCAAATGTGCCACTATTGGAGGTGTCTTTGGAGAAATTTCCCAAAACTGCTCTGCACATTACAGCTGTAGAACTTTTCTGGGTTTAAAAAATAAATAAAAACGCTTCCTATCTCTGCTTATTTTAGAAAATAAAACATTAGAGAAAAGATTAATGCAGTAAAACTAACATGGGTTCAGGAAAAATATCTTACTGAAATAATTACAGCCATCCAAATATCTTCTCAAGGATAGCAATGTACAATTTTGAAAAGGCCTGAGAGAGGAGCAGGTGGTGGGAGGGAAGAAACTGTATTCCAGCATCCCTTTCGTTACAAATTGATCCTTGCTGGATTGTAAAAATACATTCTGGTGACAAAATTCAGCTTTTGGTAAAATTCTTAACCTATTTTTGGAATGAAGTTAGTAAGAAAGAAATAACTTGCATTTATATAGTGCCTTTAACGACTTCAGGACGTCCCAAAGCACTTTATAGACGATGAAATACTCTTTGAAGTGTAGTCACTGGTGTGGGGAGGGGGGGTGGTGGTGGTTTGCTGGCAACACCGTGCACTAAGTGGTGATGGATGTTGATGCTGGGAAAATGGAATGCTTCCCATTTCAGGCATCCACTTTCAGCATTCAGCACTCCCAGGTCAGGAATAGCACAGTCAAAAGCAGAGTCCAGTTCCCTGTACTTTGCCCTAACTGTGCCTCAGTCCCATCCTTGGAAGCGGTTTTGCTTTGCACCAATACTAATGTTATAGTGTAAATCCAGAGTCAGGCCCCAACCATGCCAGACCTGCTTCATAGTGATGTTAAAGTTGTAGTGTAGATGCAGCCTAAGTTGCATGAGTTTGGGAATTGGGTGAGGCATTGCATTAACTTTTACATCTTTGAGACCTTTTGATCTATAAGCTGTAAGACTCCTAAGTGAACTGAATTTGAGGCAATCTCAATCTCAATCCATTGCACAGTTATGAACAAATTTGTGGCCTTAAGTGGAAAATTTCACAGTAGTGGAGTTAGGAATACTTTTCTAAAGTTGGGGCTAAAGCACATGATTGGGGCGGGATAGCTTTATTTTGCACCTCGCCTGCTCTCTACTTGACTACTGTCCTTACTGTTGACACAGGGTAGCCAGTCTGTAACAAAAAAAAGATTATTTTATTCTTGTGCTGACATGCTGCGCCTTAATGTGCGCAGGTGTTATTCTTGGCTCAGTGGTCGAGGTCATGGGTTCATGCTCCACTCCAGGGACTTGACCACATAATCTAGGCTGACACTTCAATTCGGTAGTGTAGGAATGCTGGGCCATCTTGGATAATAAATTAAACTGAGGCCACATTTGCCACCTCAAGGTGGATGTAAAAGATCCTATGGCACTATTCAGAGAAGAGCAGGGGAGTTCTCTTGGTGTCCTGGCCAATATTTATTCGTCAACCAACACCAGTAAAATAATGGTCTGGAAATTGCGGTCGGAGGCTTCCCACAGGCGAATGCCTCCGAACCGCAAGTAAACTCCGCACCTACCTGGTGCCTCTGTACCTTGGAAGACTCATGCTCCTGGGTCTGCAGGTGTATGCCTGCGTAAAGGCGCATGCGATTCTCAAGCGTTCCTGGGATCACATGGGCTGGCCCAACCAATCACAAAGGAGGATTCCCATTATGCTTATGGGGATTCCATTTACGTACGGAATCCCCATAAGCATGAATAGAAATCCCCCCAAAAAACACACTTTCACAACACTTATAAAAATAAATATCACATGGTCAAAATTAATTAAAATACAATTTAATTAAACATTTAAAACAAATTTTTTTTGAAAAATAAATAAACATTTTCAAGGGGCCAAAAGTACCCTAAATTAATTTTAAAGGTTTTTGTATGGTTAAATCATTAAAAAAAAATATTTTCATATTTATTTAAACCCTTTTACCAGGCGTAAGGGTTTTGTGGGCATTCCCTGTGCCAGCGAATGTCCATTTCCTGCGGATTCGTATGATCTGTCATGTGGAAAGCCAGAACTTGCGGGGCACTTACGACATGATATGCGGTCATAGGTCCCGGAGTAGCCGGGCCAATATATCTGGTCATTGATCTCATTGCTGTTTGTGGGATTTTGCTGTGCACAAATTGGCTGCTGCATTTCCTTGCATTACAACACTTACTACACTTCAAAGGTACTTCATTACCTGTGAAGTGTTTTGGGATGTCCTGAGGATGTGAAAGGTGCTATATAAACGGTAGTTTGTTCGTTCTTTCTTAACTAAAAATGTACTAGTTCCTGTGGGGCTGCAGAGTTCTTCCATCAGTGAAGAATATAACGATGGAATGCAATTATAGTTTAAGCAGTTGATGTTTAAACAATCTGCTATTGTTAATTGCTGTACATTCCTGTCTTTAGAAATTACGATTACATTACTAAATTAACATCTCCATGTTAGTCAGAACTCTACAGATTGAAACCATAATTTTCAAGTTGTTCAGTAAACAAAGTGAGGTACAAAACAAAAGTCTAACTCTTAAGATTCCTCTTTAAAATGATTAGTCAAAAAAAGATTTTCTTGAATCTTTTTGATGCCCAATTTAATGTTATTTTAAAACCCCAAGTGTGTAATTGGGTGTGCTTGGCTAAAAATGGTTCACATTCTGATCATTCCTCACACTGCTGGACTCCTTGAAAACAGTAAACTTCTTGCTTCTCTTACCCTCTGAAATCAAATACTAAAGGATATAAATCTTCAAATTTTATTTTTAAAGAGATCCTGAGACTTTAATCAGAAAAAACAGCAGTAGCTTACTATTAAACATTTTTAATGTACATGGGGAAGTTGGAATATTTTTCAAGTTGAATAAAATTCTCATTTGAGGATGATGCCATCATCCTCACCTGTGCAATTATTGTATTAATGTTTCCATTGTCCATCTCCTATATGTTGCCCATGTAATAAGCATTAAGATAAGAGAGTGTTTGAAGACCAGGACCTCAAACCTGGCGCTAAGCTCATGGTCTACAGAGCAGCAGTGATACCTGCCCTGCTGTATGCCTCAGAGACATGGACCATGTACAGCAGGCATCTCCAAAGCACTGGAGAGGTACCACCAACACTGCCTCCGCAAGATCCTGCAAATCCATTGGCAGGATAGGCGTCAGTGTTGTCGCTCAGGCCAACATCCCCAGCATCGAAGCTTTGACCACACTCGATCAGCTCCGATGGATGGGTCACATTGTCCGCATGCCCGATACAAGACTCCCAAAACAAGCGCTCTACTCGGAGCTCCGGCACGGCAAGAGAGCCCCAGGTGGGCAGAGGAAACGCTTCAAGGACACCCTCAAAGCCTTCTTGAAAAAGTGTAACATCCCCACCGACACCTGGGAATTCCTGGCCCAAGACTGCACAAAGTGGAGGAGAAGCATCCGGGAAGGCACCGAACACCTCGAGTCTCTTCGCCGGGAGCAAGCGGAAGCCAAGCGCAGGCAGCGGAAGGAGTGTACGTCAACCCAAGCACCCCACCCACCCGCCCCTTCAACCACCGTCTGCCCCACCTGTGACAGAGACTGTAGGTCCCGCATTGGACACATCAGCCACCCGAGAACTCATTTTTAATGTGGAAGCAAGTCATCCTCGGTTCCGAGGGACTGCCTAAGAAGATATGTTGCCCATATAAGCATTTAGATGAAGCTGTTATTGTAGGTATTTTGTGAATCAAAATTGCCCCTCAGTCAGGAGAGTGCGCTCTATAAAGGTGTGTGTTATTATTATGTATTATTCATGGCCTTGGTGACATCCTTGGCTCAGTGGTAAAAATCTCACCTCTGAGTAAGAAGGTCATGGATTGAAGCCCAACTCCTGAGCCTTGAGGCTCTATAGTGTTTTGAGACCGATGTAAAAGGCACTATATAAGTGCAATTCTTCCTTTCTTCATAGAATATCTAGTAATCCAACCGCAAGCTGTCAATAAGTCCCTCTATTAAGGAGGGCTGTTGTTTGTCTTCTATACTGAGATTACTGCTTTGTAGTCACTGCCAAGTTATTCCAATTGCTATATTTCCTAGTGATCAACTGCAATCACTGTGACTTTATTTTTGTTAACTTCATTGTTAATGGGGTCAGATGAGTGTGACACTGAGAACCAATGTCAGTGCATGGACAACAATTTGGGATAAAACCAGTCCATGTAGTTCAGTGATTTCAAGACGGCAATCTCATCTCAAAGTTCTAATCAGTTGCTTTACTTTTGTTTTTCTGGTTTATAATTTATGAATCCCTTGGTTAGTTTACTGCCATTTAATCACTTGCAGGTGTTATTTTATATTTCACTTCTGTAATGTGTGATGTAAGATCAAATCTGCTATGTAAGAGACATGGACTCTAATTATAGAGGTAACCATAATTGTTCAGTGATGTGTATGATGTGCACGATCTTTGTAAATTGATAATACACACAAGTTATGTTGCTTTTAACAAGCAGATAGAGACGTTGACATCTTTGTCTATTCCATTGCAATAGCACGCAAGAATCATCCATTGAGTCTGAGATACTGTCAAATAGTACAAATGCTGTTTTCACAAGAACAGCTCATAACTTAACCCTGGAAGTTAGATTTTTTACTCTCTCAATTTTACTGATATACTGTTGGTATGAAAAATTCCCCGTGACTGAGATTCAGTTTTGAATGTTGTCTGAAACATCTGGTTTTAAAATTAAGGCTGCGGATCACTACATTGACATGTTTGAGTTTTTTGTGTAGTTGTTCGTATTTTTTTCATATCAGTACGGATCTCTGATTTCTTTGTAGCCCTAATAACTATTTCTTTTTAGAAAAGTGAAAGGGGGTAACATAGATGTCCACCCAACAGAGAAGGCTTTGGTTGTTCACTATGAAGTGGAAGCTACAATTTTGGGCGAGATGGGCGATACCATGCTGGGAGAACGGAAGGAATGTCAGAAGATGTGAGTAATAGCCAACAAGTTGTGCTGTTCCAATGTCTTTCTTTATGATTAAATGAAAGAATGGGTATTATCCATCTTCTACACTGTACAACTACAGCAACTTGCATTTACATAGTGTCATTAATGAAGGAATGGCTAAGTGTGCAAAATATCAAGTGTGTAACAGAACAGAATTTCAATTAAAACTGAATAACAGGAGGAGCACTGAAGAACAGCTCCCCCCTGGAAAATGGGGCATTCTCCATTGTTCCCTCTAATTTTTTTTCTACTGAGTGGGCCACGAACTCCTTTGAGTGCGACCTTTTCCTTTGTGAGCAAATTTGAAAACAACAACAGCAGCAACCACTTAAAAGCATATATACAGTAATGCCATATTGCCACTCCACCGTCTCAAATCATGAGACACTCAGACAAGGTTCTATACAAGTTTAACATAGCTTCTCTGCTTTTGAATTCTATTCCTCTAGAAATGAGCCCCAGTGCTTTATTTGCACTTTTTTATGGCTTTCTTAACCTGCATCGCTACTTTTAATGATTTGTGAATCTATACCCCTCGATCCCTTTGCACCTCTACCCCATTTAGACTCTTATTTTCTAAGGAGTAGATCGCCTCCTTATTCCTCCTACCAAAATGCACCACCTCACACTTATCTATATTGAAATTCATTTTTCATTCACATGCCCATTCTGCAAGTTTGTTTACGGTAGAATTAATTAAAAGCTTTTAGTTCATCATGTATAAACTCTATTTAATAAAAAAATACTTGTCAGAAATGAGTGGGATATAAAAGAACTGCATAATAATGTATTAACACTTCAGAAACATCACTCAGTTACACAGGTTATGCATCGACAAACAATCCAAAAGCACAAGGTGAGCTGAAAGAGGCATATCTATTTGTGCAATTTGTCTTAATTTTAAAGTTTTCAACGTATTAGCCCATCCCTCATGCCACTATAGCAGTGGCTGCACAAGCAGCAGGAGCAGCGGCTTTCCTATGGTGCTGACGTACTGGACGTCCACCCACTACAACTAGACAACCAACAAATATAAAGTGCTGTAGTTCTTCAGTTCACAGTATTAATAAGAATTGAACAAAAATGGGTATCTATTTCCAACTTCAATCACTTCCACTAATAAATGTTGTTTTCTTGAACCAACACACCCCCATGTAACATGTCAGAAATGCAGCACTTATCCACAAGTGCAGAAAAACCACATACACAATTTGCGTCACTGAATTAAAAACAAAAGCAGGAAAAGCTTTGATTTAACAGAAATAAACATTCATCTTTCTTCCTGGACAGGAGAACCAATTAGACTGACTTGGAAATGTTTACTAATGTGTTGATGTAAAGATGTTAATTTACAAATTTTGCTTCTAATGTTTTTCTCTCAAACATTCTCCACAATATTAATCCCTGGTCTTATCACGAAAAGTGTTGAATTATTTTAGGTACTTCCCAATTAAATAGTGGGGAACAAACTTCATTGTACTCTCGATTTTAATCTCCTATTTCAAACATTTATACCAAACCAAAATTGTACATCATCAGTTTAATCAAAGTATTTTCTGTGTCTTTCTCAATCAACAAATTGTAGTTTCTTCTAAAGTACCTTCCTGCAATTTTTATGCATAATTACATAACTCGTATCTATTAACACTCCACTAAATGTTTAAGAGGAAATCTATATTTACATTATTCCTGGGACTTGTTAGGACTATAGAATGACAGACAAAATTTTTCCCCTTTTTTGGTCCTCTTCCTAAACGCCTTACTTTATTGACTTTCAAAAAAATATCATTTAATATGTAACTCCTACAAATTCTCCCCACCCTCCCCCTCCTCAACAGCATGGTTGCATGTTTGTGTAAAGCTACCCACGTCAGTCGATCGTTCAAATCAAATATTGAGAAATTTCAATTTTAAAATGTTTTAAGCATTTCAGAACCTCTTTACAAGTGTTTGGACTTCAAGACCTGGTTGAAACTTGTTTAGATGAGGGGAAAATTGATTTTTGTTTCTGTTTCTTCCAAAATCATATTCGAAACTTAGGGGGGAAAAACGTGTTTTTAACACTCATTTTTTGTGAAAGCTTCATTAAAAATCTTTAAATTCTTTCAAGTCTCGTTGCAGCTTTGACAGAAGTAGAAGTTGCTCCAAGTTTCTCTTTCCCTCTTCAACGCTGTCGTTAAACATACAACAAAAAAATAATAAAAATAAACTCTTAATACCAAATGGAGCTCAAATAAGAAGTGAATAAAATGGTCACACTTCCTAAGAAGGCGGTGAGGTTACCTATCCCCAGCCTTGGCGATGAGTTGGGATCAGTTTTGGAGAAGTTGTTTCCTCATTTTTTGCTGCTGTTCCCTTTGTTGCTCTCAGACTCCGAGGTACAAACAGGGGCACAAACGTTTTCCCCTCTCCCAACATGATTTAAAAAAAAACCCTGATAGACTCTTTCGAAAAGGGGTCACCACCTGGCAAAACTTAACTGGAACTTACCGCGGGACATTCAACATCAGTTTCCCGTGTTTTTTTCCAGCTTTAAAACGATTTTCTGAATTTTTAAAATGAAAATTCTCATTTTTGTTTCACTGGGGGCCTAAAACTTGTTTGCGGAGCTTCCTTCCAGTGGCCATTGTACATGTGCTGCGCTCTACCCGTGTTGTTTCAAAGTGCGGACACCGCTCAGTCCCCGGGAATGGACTACATGTGCCTGGACCCTCACCGCTCCCTCCCCCTCCATCTCATTCTCTCCCCCCGTTTTTCTCTCTCTCTCTCTCTCTCTCTCTCTCTCTCTCTCTCTCTCTCTCTCCCCCTCTCTCCCCCCCCTCCCTCCTCCCGCTCCCCCCCTCCCGCCGTTCCCTCGCCCCCCCCGCCGTTCCCTCGCCCCCCCCGCCGTTCCCTCGCCCTCCCCGCCGTTCCCTCGCCCTCCCCGCCGTTCCCTCGCCCCCCCCGCCGTTCCCTCGCCCCCCCCGCCGTTCCCTCGCCCCCCCCGCCGTTCCCTCGCCCCCCCCGCCGTTCCCTCGCCCCCCCCGCCGTTCCCTCGCCCCCCCCGCCGTTCCCTCGCCCCCCCCGCCGTTCCCTCGCCCCCCCCGCCGTTCCCTCGCCCCCCCCGCCGTTCCCTCGCCCCCCCCGCCGTTCCCTCGCCCCCCCCGCCGTTCCCTCGCCCCCCCCGCCGTTCCCTCGCCCCCCCCGCCGTTCCCTCGCCCCCCCCGCCGTTCCCTCGCCCCCCCCGCCGTTCCCTCGCCCCCCCCGCCGTTCCCTCGCCCCCCCCGCCGTTCCCTCGCCCCCCCCGCCGTTCCCTCGCCCCCCCCGCCGTTCCCTCGCCCCCCCCGCCGTTCCCTCGCCCCCCCCGCCGTTCCCTCGCCCCCCCCGCCGTTCCCTCGCCCCCCCCGCCGTTCCCTCGCCCCCCCCGCCGTTCCCTCGCCCCCCCCGCCGTTCCCTCGCCCCCCCCGCCGTTCCCTCGCCCCCCCCGCCGTTCCCTCGCCCCCCCCGCCGTTCCCTCGCCCCCCCCGCCGTTCCCTCGCCCCCCCCGCCGTTCCCTCGCCCCCCCCGCCGTTCCCTCGCCCCCCCCGCCGTTCCCTCGCCCCCCCCGCCGTTCCCTCGCCCCCCCCGCCGTTCCCTCGCCCCCCCCGCCGTTCCCTCGCCCCCCCCGCCGTTCCCTCGCCCCCCCCGCCGTTCCCTCGCCCCCCCCGCCGTTCCCTCGCCCCCCCCGCCGTTCCCTCGCCCCCCCGCCGTTCCCTCGCCCCCCCGCCGTTCCCTCGCCCCCCCGCCGTTCCCTCGCCCCCCCCGCCGTTCCCTCGCCCCCCCGCCGTTCCCTCGCCCCCCCCGCCGTTCCCTCGCCCCCCCCGCCGTTCCCTCGCCCCCCCCGCCGTTCCCTCGCCCCCCCCGCCGTTCCCTCGCCCCCCCCGCCGTTCCCTCGCCCCCCCCGCCGTTCCCTCGCCCCCCCCGCCGTTCCCTCGCCCCCCCCGCCGTTCCCTCGCCCCCCCCGCCGTTCCCTCGCCCCCCCCGCCGTTCCCTCGCCCCCCCCGCCGTTCCCTCGCCCCCCCCGCCGTTCCCTCGCCCCCCCCGCCGTTCCCTCGCCCCCCCCGCCGTTCCCTCGCCCCCCCCGCCGTTCCCTCGCCCCCCCCGCCGTTCCCTCGCCCCCCCCGCCGTTCCCTCGCCCCCCCCGCCGTTCCCTCGCCCCCCCCGCCGTTCCCTCGCCCCCCCCGCCGTTCCCTCGCCCCCCCCGCCGTTCCCTCGCCCCCCCCGCCGTTCCCTCGCCCCCCCCCGCCGTTCCCTCGCCCCCCCCCGCCGTTCCCTCGCCCCCCCCCGCCGTTCCCTCGCCCCCCCCCGCCGTTCCCTCGCCCCCCCCGCCGTTCCCTCGCCCCCCCCGCCGTTCCCTCGCCCCCCCCGCCGTTCCCTCGCCCCCCCCGCCGTTCCCTCGCCCCCCCCGCCGTTCCCTCGCCCCCCCCGCCGTTCCCTCGCCCCCCCCGCCGTTCCCTCGCCCCCCCCGCCGTTCCCTCGCCCCCCCCGCCGTTCCCTCGCCCCCCCCGCCGTTCCCTCGCCCCCCCCGCCGTTCCCTCGCCCCCCCCGCCGTTCCCTCGCCCCCCCCGCCGTTCCCTCGCCCCCCCCGCCGTTCCCTCGCCCCCCCCGCCGTTCCCTCGCCCCCCCCGCCGTTCCCTCGCCCCCCCCGCCGTTCCCTCGCCCCCCCCGCCGTTCCCTCGCCCCCCCCGCCGTTCCCTCGCCCCCCCCGCCGTTCCCTCGCCCCCCCCGCCGTTCCCTCGCCCCCCCCGCCGTTCCCTCGCCCCCCCCGCCGTTCCCTCGCCCCCCCCGCCGTTCCCTCGCCCCCCCCGCCGTTCCCTCGCCCCCCCCGCCGTTCCCTCGCCCCCCCCGCCGTTCCCTCGCCCCCCCCGCCGTTCCCTCGCCCCCCCCGCCGTTCCCTCGCCCCCCCCGCCGTTCCCTCGCCCCCCCCGCCGTTCCCTCGCCCCCCCCGCCGTTCCCTCGCCCCCCCGCCGTTCCCTCGCCCCCCCGCCGTTCCCTCGCCCCCCCCGCCGTTCCCTCGCCCCCCCCGCCGTTCCCTCGCCCCCCCCGCCGTTCCCTCGCCCCCCCCCGCCGTTCCCTCGCGCCCCCCCCCGCCGTTCCCTCGCGCCCCCCCCCGCCGTTCCCTCGCCCCCCCCGCCGTTCCCTCGCCCCCCCCGCCGTTCCCTCGCCCCCCCCGCCGTTCCCTCGCCCCCCCCCCCGCCGTTCCCTCGCCCCCCCCCCGCCGTTCCCTCGCCCCCCCCCCCGCCGTTCCCTCGCGCCCCCCCGCCGTTCCCTCGCCCCCCCCCGCCGTTCCCTCGCCCCCCCCGCCGTTCCCTCGCCCCCCCCCGCCGTTCCCTCGCCCCCCCCGCCGTTCCCTCGCCCCCCCCGCCGTTCCCTCGCCCCCCCCGCCGTTCCCTCGCCCCCCCCGCCGTTCCCTCGCCCCCCCCGCCGTTCCCTCGCCCCCCCCGCCGTTCCCTCGCCCCCCCCCGCCGTTCCCTCGCCCCCCCCCGCCGTTCCCTCGCCCCCCCCCGCCGTTCCCTCGCCCCCCCCCGCCGTTCCCTCGCCCCCCCCCGCCGTTCCCTCGCCCCCCCCCGCCGTTCCCTCGCCGTTCCCTCGCCCCCCCCCGCCCTGCACCATCTGCAAACCTCTTGGGGTAGAAAGAAAAACTCATTCAAAAATTCATGTCAAAATCTTCAGAGGCTCGGAAGGAAATGAACTTTTGACCAGCCACAGCGGCTTTTAAGTCAAAGCTAGCTGACTGCTGACAGATCAACGCAGGGAATTCTTTCACAGTTAGTCGTGATTTGCAAATATGTATTACTTATTTTGTTGAAACATTTTGTCTATATTACGGCAATTAATCTTAATACAAGTCCAATGGGGCTAATCTAACACCATTAATCTCCCATCATCTTTCAGCACCTAATCAAATAATTCAGGTAACATACACCCATAGCAATGATATCAAAACATCAGCAGGTCAGTGGTGTAATCTCTTGCCCTTAACCTTTTAAATTTGCATAGTTGAAGCATTTTAATGCAAAAAGTAAAACGTAGCAAGTTTGATTTCATTTTTCAGAAAAAAAACATGAAGCAGTACTTTATAGCTCTATGCAGTCTTGGGGATTAGCTTTTGAATGTGGAATGTTAAAAGTTTACCAGAGTGCTTTTCCAGATAGAAAATCTTACTGTAAAATTGAAGGATCTGCACTGATGGGAGAACTCTCATCGCATTGCACTGTAGTCCACTCTGGATCACAGTGCAATGCTATGCAGGTTTGACTATTGGACTGTCTGATCCTAACCTGTGAAACTCTTAATTTGCCCTATTAGAGTCAGAATCTAATGAAATTCCATTATCATGTCAGGGGGTCATTATCTCACCTTCCCCAACCATGGATTATTCCACAGCAGCTGCATCGACAGGGTTTGTTCTGTAATGAGCTTTAAATGTTACTGTTTAGATCTTTGCACCTGTCGTTGTCAAACTATCTTTGTCTAAACATGGCAGCAAAACAGCTCATTACTCCAGGCAACACCTGAATTGGCTGTGTTTTTAGTTTTTTTCCCCCTTAAAACATTGTGCAAGTGTGTTATTTTCAATATCCAAAACTTCCTTCATAAGTATTTTTGAATCCCTCAATTTTCTTCTGCGCCTCTTTTTAAAGTGCAAGCTCAAGAGTAAGATATGACTTTGTAGGCACCATCAACCCTCTAGTACCTTAAACAAGTGGGCAATCTTGTGTAAAACTTAGATGATAAATATAAGAGTGCTAATCCTAATTATAGCTTTCTTAACTGTTGTCCTAATTGAGATGAGAAAAGCTAACCTGTCAAAGATTTGGGATCAAATCAGGAATCATTTTAATGTACATGACTGAGTTCCACAGTAGGCAGTGCACATATTAGTTGAGCATTGACAAAGAAGTGTTACAATAGTGACTGATCTGCAGCTGCAAGTTGCACCTATTGTCATCTGTTGCTAAGTGATAGCACTCTTGCCTCTGAGTCAGAAGGTTGTGGGTTCAAGTCCCACTCCAGAGACTTGAGCACAAGATATAGACTGATACTCCAGTGCAGTACTGAGAGAGTGCTGCACCGTCGGAGGTGCCTTCTTTTGGATGAGACGTTAAAACAGAGGCCCCACCTGAGAGGACAGACGTAAAACATTCCATGTACTATTTGAAGAAGAACAGGAGAGTTCTCCTCGGTGTCCTGGCCAATATTTATCACTCAGCCAACATCAGTAAAACAGATTATCTGGTCATTATCACATTGCTGTTTGTGGGAGCTTGCTGTGTGCAAATTGGCTGCCGTGTTTCCTACATTACAACAGTGACTACACTTCAGAAGTACTTAATTGGCTGTAAAGCGCTTTGAGTCATCCTGAGGTTGTGAAAACGCTATATAAATGCAGGTCTTTCTTTACTATACTACAAAGTTGATGGCTACCTTGAGAACCATTCATGCAGTAGGCCAATCAAGTGAGTGGGTATAGATTGTGAAATTCATTCACCTATGTGGGCTGGCAATAAGTCCTTCGATTCCCACAACTGTCTTGGGTATAGCTCTAAAAACAGTTTATTCAATAGTTTGAAGTTCTAGCATGAAAGCTCATTTTGTGGACATTACATAATTGAAATGTGTTTCTAAATATCTGAGTCAAGTGACCTTGCATGTAATCAGCAATTGTGGAGAAGCACTATTGCTTCATTTTGGCACCTGGTATATTGGAGAAAATATGCTGGGTATGGAATTGAAGAGTGTTCTTCCCATCGTCTTCAGCTGTAAGGTTGCAATGTAAAAATGTTTTGCAAAAATAATGATGCATGCCAACAAGTTACAAAGCTTCCTATTTGACCTTGAGCTGAGTTTCTGACCCCATATCCTCTCCGTCACAAAGACTGCCTACTCCCACCTCTATCATTACCTCCGCCTATCTGCTGCTGAAACTCTCACTTGTGCCTTTGGCACCTCCAGACTCGACTAATCCAATGTTGTCCTGGCTGGCTTCCTATCCTCCACCCTCCATAAACTTCAGCTCATCCAAAACTCTGCTGCCTGTATCCTAACTCGCACCAGTTCCCAATTACTCATCACCCCTGTGCTCGCTGGCCTACATTAGCTCCTGAACCCTAACACTTCATTTTTAAAATTCTCATCCTTGTGTATAAATCCTTTAATTGTCTTATCACCCCCTATCTCTAACCTCCAAACTCTCATTCCACTGATTTTGGGTTGTTGCACATTTCCCTTTCCTTGTCCCACCATTGACAGCTGTGCTTTCAGCAGCCTAGGCCTTAAACTCTGGAACTCCCTACTGAGGGCTGGATACAGGAGCCCAGTCTGACCCTGACATTACTGGGGGCTGGATACAGGAGCCCAGTCTGACCCTGACATTACTGGGGGCTGGATACAGGAGCCCAGTCTGACCCTGACATTACTGGGGGCTGGATACAGGAGCCCAGTCTGACCCTGACATTACTGGGGGCTGGATACAGGAGCCCAGTCTGACCCTGACACATTACAGGAGCCCAGTCCGACCCTTCCCTAAGCCTCTCCACCTCTGTCATTTCCTTTACCGTCCTCCTTAAACCCACCTCTTCGATCATGCTTTCGGTCACCCTTCCTAATATCTCATTTGGCTCGGCGTCCATTTATGGCTGATTAAACCCTGTGACGTGTCTGTGACGGTTTCCTACATACGCCCCACACACAATGAAAATATGCTATGATGTTTTTTTGTTTGTTCAGCTATATGCATGATGATAGGCAACTCCTTTTTGGATTTAGCTGACAGTTAGTCAAATCCACAAAGCCCTGGTGACTGCTTTTTAGGATATTTAATAAGCTTGGTCTGTTTAATTCAAAAAGAGAGTTGATTTGGAGCTAAGAAGAGATTAGTCAGACCAGGTGGATTCTATAGCTGGTAAGGTTACATAAGAACATACATGAAGAAAAAAATAATGTAGACTCAGAAGTCAATTATAAAATTATAAATCAGCATAGCGATAGAAAGCACGTTGCTTTTATTATTCATTGTCAAGCATCTACTGTAAATATATACATTCTATAATGCTGTTATTTTCTTCATCTATTTAATAAATTAATTTGGCAGTTAAAGACTATAATGAGATCTGTTGTTGATGTTATTCTGCAGCTTTCAAAAATGAGGAGAATACTATGGTGACAGAATGGACCCAATAGCTAAAGAAAGGTTTTTCATTTATTATCATAGACATGTTCTAGAAAGTGAAGATGCTCTTAAGGCAGAGGGAACTAAGATTTGCCTGTGAGAGTAGTCTAAAATAAGTAACCTATAACAATATTATAAAGCAGCTTACAATTTATACCAAACTCTGCCTCATCTACACCTTTAGAGAGATTGAAGAAATACCAGCAAAAGACATAAATATCCAGTTCAGGTCACAAGGGGTTCTATTGTCACTCTCGGGTTATGATAACATGCAAGGAGATTTTGGGCAGTGGGAGTGAACTCCCACAAAAGTAGGATGCCCAGACTGCTTACGGGAGCGACTGGCGCTGCTGAACCCGAGTAGGTATCTATGATAAAACAATGGGGAATATTAAAGCTTGCAATAAAAACTTAATTAAAAAAATTTAATGTTTAGACCATGGTGGCCTGCATAGCTATTCTGTGAACAATACGCACTTGGAAATCGTGGAATTATTAGTTGATTCAACTCGTGAGGAAAACTCTTCTAACTCATTTGCAATTTGATCTAGTGACTAATCAGGGTTTCCTTCCTCGTGGGATAACTGGGTAGTCTGCTATTTCTCAACTCTTGCTCCATCACTTTTTATTAGGGTTGCAAAATTCTGGGAATTTTTAAAAGAGGAAACTTTCCATGGGAATTTTCGGGAATTTATGGGAATTTAGAGTTTTTTTGCACACTGATTGTTTTTGTCTCTGACCCTTATATTATCTTTGTCGTCAAAATAGACACACTGTTCCATACAAATAAAAACAGGCTTTCAAAACTTTATTTAGGTTATAATTTTGAACTTTATTGAACCCCCACAAAAAAGACCCATCTAAAATAAAATAAAAAGAGCGTCAGTTTATTTAGCCTGTAATTTGTCCTTATTTTGTCCCTTTGAGTCTTCTGAGTCTTCTACTCCTCATTGCTCCTCCTGATTCTCTGACTCTGGCACTGACGTGTCCATTTCCTCCACTGTGTCAGTGTCTAGCTGTGTGGTGGACACTTCTGTATCTGGCTCAATAAGTTGTAGGTTCGCCCGGATAGCCACCAGTTTCTCCACTCTCTTGTTAGTCAGCCTGTTGCGCACCTTTGTATGCGTATTCCCAAAAAGTGACCAGTTTCGTTCAGAGGCCGCTGATGAAGGTGGGATTTGGAGTATCACCGATGCAATAGGTGACACGGCCTCAGATGCACAAAGTCCCTTCCACCAGGTATGTGCACTGATATGCTTGCATGATTCCCATATCCCATCCCCATTCCAAAGACCTTGTTTGGTAGAGAACTTTGCCAGACTTCCCAGAACTTTGCCCACATCCAGATTGAGATGGTGTGAGAGGGTAGAAATCACACTGTAAGCGCTGTTGATCTGTTTTCCAGAAAGTATTGGTCTCCCAACATGCTTTGGGTCCAGCATGTATGCTGCAGCATGAATCGGCTTGACACAAAATTCTTGACGTGTCTGTATGAATTGAACAATTGCCTTCTCCTCTGCTTTGAGCAGCAGGGATGTGGGTAGGGCAATGCTGATTTGTTCTTTTAAATCAGTAAAAAGCCTGAACATCTGACAAGACAGCGTCATCTCCTTCAATCTGAGCAATTGCAGATGCTACTGGTGAGAGTAGTTTAAGGCTGCTAACCACTCTCTCCCAAAACACATCATCCAGCAGTATTTTCTTGATGGTGGTTTCCATATCCCCAGACTGGGATATTGCCATTTCTTGCAGCGACTCCTTGCCCTCCAGAAGGCTGTTGTACATTATGACAACACCACCCCATCTAGTGTTGTTGGGCAGCTTCAGTGTGGTGTTCTTGTTCTTTGTCATTTGCTTGGAGTTGTAGGTTGCTGCAACTACCTGTTTTCCCCTGACATACTTAACAATTTGCTTAGCTCTCTTGTACAGTGCTTCCATGGTTCTCAAACCCATGATGTCCTTGAGGAGCAGGTTAAGCCCATGAGCTGCGCACCCAATAGACGTAATATGAGGGTAGGCCTCCTCCACTTGAGCCCAAGCAGCCTTCATATTCGCAGCATTGTCAGTAACTACTGCAAAGACCTTTTGTGATCCAAGATCGTTGATGACCGCTTTCAGCTCATCAGCAATGTATGTGTCTGTTGTCCTTCGTGTCTTTGAGCTTTCCTTGGACTCTGTTATACTCAGCCTCCAGCAAATAAGTAGACAAAGCATGTCTGGTGGGAGGACAGTATGCAGGGTGAATAACATTGAAAAATCTCTTCCAGTACACATTGGCTGTGAGCATGAGGGGTGAGCCTGTTGCATATACAGCTCGAGCAAGGCACTCATCTGCATTCTTCTGGCTATGGTTATCCATTGTATCAAAGAACCTTCCAAGTGGGCCAGGAGTTGCTGATGATAAGGAGCCTGATGCTGAATGAGAACCATCATCTTCTTGAATGGAAGCAGAGGAACTCTGGGCTGACTGCTGTGAGCTTTGAGTGAAGTTGTTGCATTTGGATAAATGCTGCTGCATCTTTGTGGCATTCTTTACATATGGCTTTCTACAGTGTTTGCACATGTACACAGTCTTTCCATCTTTAATGCTTGGGGTAAAATGCTTCCACACATCCGACGGTAAACGTGGCATTGTTCTATGCAGAGAAATAAAGGGCATTCATCTCTGTGTCGAACTGCGGTCGATCAGCACGATTGCAACAGGGTGAGTACATTTTTGCTGATGCTCCATGTGATGGAAGCATGACCTGTACACACACGACGCTACATCACCAATAGTGTATTATTTTGTATATTTTAAATTGAAGGACAACAGAGTTCAACAAGTAACTGGTTTATTTGGTATAAAGTCTGATTTACTTACTGCATCATCACAACATCAGCAGAAAACAAAATGACTTCCTTCAGGACCCCTAACCTGGATCTTAAAAAAAACTATAGCACTCTTACAGATGCCTGCAGGCCAATCACAATTCAATATGCAAATATTACAAATAGAGGGAGCGAATCGCTCATCCACTCATCCAACCAATCAGGACACATTTGTTCACAGTCACACACACAACTTGTAATTATTAAAACAAGCCAAGTAAGAAGATAAACATATATTGATTAAGAAATTCCTTAATAATTAAGATTCCATCTCTGTTAGTAATTTTAAGAGCGGACCTGTGGGGGGAAAAAAAGAAAGAAATACAAAAAAACCAATTATGCTAGCATGTGCTTTTTTGGGCAAAATTCCCAAGCTAAACTTCCCGTGGAAAATTTCCGGAAATTTACCGGAAACTTTCCACCCCTTTGCAACCCTACTTTTTATTCATAATGACTTTTTTGCATGAAATAAAAAAAAGACAGGAATTTTGGGCCCTTTTTGTTTTATATAAAAAAAAAGCGCAAAAATTATTTGGTTTTCGTGCTCAACTGTAGATTACGTTAAATTCATGTTGGTGGAAATTCTGAATTTTCAGCTACTTCTAAATTACATGTATGTAGCAAGGAGATTATGCCATTTACAGTGAGATATAGTAAGTGGCCATAATAGCAGTAAGGAAAGCCTAGCTTTGAGGTCCTTTATCATCTCAATATGTTGCCAATCAAAGCTTTCAGTCTTACATTTATGTACACAGCACAGTAGCTGGTTGGGTGTTACTTTTGTTTTACTTGTAATTTTTGAAAGTCTCTAGGCCTGCAGGAAAGGTTCTGTGTATTTTAGGAAGGGTGGGGCAATTTCACAGTATAATTTACAAAATGTAATTGTAAATTTGAGTGTTAAAAAGCCATATGTGTAGCAGAAATGAATAGTTTTCTCTTGTAGAAACAAACTTTCTGTTACAGTAGTTCATTGTTTTACATTTGGCTTTACCCCATGCCTCCACTTGATCCTCCTTTTCTTCAAAGGCGGTAGTGTAACACTAGCCCTTGTTTTGGGTTTTAACTGCCACGCAAATTTATTAAACAGCAATAGAGCAAGCAGAGAATAGCTTTTTTATCGTCGTTATTACCCTTTGCTAGCTCTTTATATAGGAGGCAATGAGAAAATATTTACAACTTTAGTGGTAAAAATATGTCTGGTTCCTTTTTAAACTTTTCTTTAACCTTTTCCTCCCTAACTACGGATGTTGTCTGGCCTATCTTAATTCAGGAGTTCCATTCAAATAACCTTTCTTCGAAGGCTATAGATCAAAATTCAGTGCTTTGTAACTGGAGCTTCATGAATTTAAATAACTTGCCTGTTAAATTCAGAAAGCTGCCAGTCAGACATATTTTGGGGAAAAAAAAATCTCCTCATATTTCTATTTGAATTGTGTAGCTTGGTGTTGTGTATGTACCTTTAAGAAAGAACTGCTTTTATACTGTAGTACCGGCAGTGACCACACCTGTATATAAAGCCATAGCAGGCTTCTGTACTTTCAGTTCCAGCATACCCTCTGTTCAGTAAACACTTGTTATTACCGTTCTCCTGCAGTCCGTGTGATATTGATACGCGGACACTACAGTGGCGACGAGCAGGTTCGAACTCGCCTGCAGTACTGCATCACCTCACGGGGATCCATCCCTGAAAAGAAGCTTCTTGGAGGTCGAAGCCAGAGCAACGGGCGTCGACCGTGGGCAACCGCCCAGTGATCCATCGGAGTTCAGTGAATCGCACGGGAAGCTGTGGAGAGCTGGGCTTGGCTCCCCAGTCAAGGTGTTCCAGCAAATCGTGCTGGTAGCAGGTAGTACGCTGACCCTTCCGGACTGCGGCGGGCTTGAGCTTGATCGAGCGGCTCTGCAAGGGGGCCGTGCAGCGTCGTCGGGAAGGAAAAGAGAGAGAGAGAGAGAGGGTGGAGCGCACAGGGCGCGGTCGGTGCTCAAGAGCCGGGCAGCGTTAGAGAAAATAAAAAGAGGGGAAGGAAAAGAGACGCGCAGTGGACAGCGTCGAAGAAGAATAAAACTAAGGAATTTAACTAACAAAAGAGAGACGCGCTGAAGCCGCGGGGCGCCGCAATGACTATTTAGAACGCTAGGAGCAGCATTGGCAGCAAGGGGAAGAAGGAAAAGCGCGGGAGGCGCCATTTTAATCCATTGGGGAAGAAGGAAAAGTGCGGGAGGCGCCATTTTAAACCACCCAAGATGCCGAAGAATGGCAGTATCACTGCTTTTGACAACGAAATAGAAGACTGGACCACGCATGTGGAAAGAATTGAAGTGTACTGCAAGGCAAATGGGGTGGCCGATGAAAAGAAGGCGTCGGTATTATTAAATTTGATGGGCGCGAGAATGTACGGCCTATTGCGGAATTTAATTACCCCAGCTAAACCAATGGAGAAAAGCTTTGAAGAGATTGTCAATATCTTACAGGAACATCTAAACCCTACACCACTGCTGATAGCAGAAAGATTCAAGTTCCATAAAAGAAACCAGCACAAAGATGAGAGTAATGCTGACTATCTTACGGAACTACGCAAGTTATCGAAGCACTGCCAGTTCGGAGCAGGACTGGCAGATACATTAAGGGATAAGTTTGTCTGCGGGCTCCAGAGTGAAGGAACCCAGAAACGACTACTTTTGGAAAAGGACCTTACGCTAGAAAAGGCTTTCAGCGTGGCAGTATCCAACGAAGCAGCAGCACGGGGCGCTGCGGAAATACAACAGAAACCGCAAGAATATAGCACCAACAAAATGGCATATGGAGCAGAAAAGTGCTATTGCTGCGGCAGAACAACCCATGACCAGAAGGATTGCTGGTTTAAGGACAAAGTATGCAGGCAATGTGGAAAAGTGGGACACATAGCACGAGTCTGCAGGTCGGGAAAGAAAACCAACACTAAAAGAGCTACTATGGAAAAGTACAAGAAAGTAAAAAAAAATGACAGACAGTAGTTCAGAAGATCAGGAGAGTGATAATGACTCCGGGAGCAGGAGACTAAGTTGTCTAAAGTTACACAACGTGATCGCAAAGGAGGATCACCGAACCATTTGGGTCACCCTCATGATAGCAGGGTCCCAAGTAAAGATGGAATTGGACACAGGATCAGCCCTAACAGTCATGAATCGACGAGACTATGAGTGGCTATTCTCTCACATACCCTTGAAGGACACGTCCATTGTATTGAAGACCTATACGGGGCAAAAAGTCTACCCCAGAGGAAAAATAAGGGTGCCTGTTAAATACAACGGCAAGGTAACACAGAAACTGTATCTATATATACTACAAGATGGAGGACCACCATTATTGGGATGTGAATGGATCCGAAAAATACAATTGGATTGGCATTCCATTCAGGCGCTAACTGTGGCTGACAAAAAAGATGACGACGTCACACCTGGACGACTGTCAAAAATTCTAACTGACGCGAAAGAGGTGTTCCAGCAAGGACTTGGGACTCCAAAAGGAGTAACGGCAACGATAAAAATGGAAGATAACGCAAACCCAAAAATTTTTAAGGCCAGACCGGTACCGTACGTGATCCAGCCGTCGAAGCAGAGCTGGAGAGTCTGGAGCATTCGGGTGTGCTGTCCAAGGTGGACTGGAGCAAGTGGGCCACACCCATCGTTCCTGTAATGAAGAAATAATTGAGCAGCATGCCTGGGGAGCCGAAGAAGGTTCGCATCTGTGGGGACTTTTAAGGTAACTGTGAACCCAGTCCTGCACATAGTACAATATCCACTTCCGCGGATAGAAGATATTTTCGCCTCACTATCTGGAGGGAAACGCTTTACGAAGATTGATCTGGCCCAAGCGTATCTACAAATGGAGGTAGAAGAAGCATCTAGAAAATACCTCACGATAAACACTCACAAAGGTCTTTACCAGTACAACCGACTGGTATTCGGGGTAGCATCAGCTCCGGTTATTTGGCAGAGGGCGATGGAACAAGTCCTGCAAGGGATCCCGGGGACCCAGTGTTATTTGGACGACATCCTGGTTACGGGTGAAAATGACGGTGAACACCTTGCCAACCTGGAGCAGGTGCTCACTAGATTACAAGAATATGGGCTACGAGCCAACCGCCCCAAATGCGAGTTTTTCAGGAAACAAATCTCGTATTGTGTCCACATGATTGATGAAGAGGGGTTACATAAGTCCCCAGACAAGATTGAGGCAGTAGTCAAGGCTCCAGCACCGGAAAATGTGTCGCAACTGAGGTCGTTCCTCGGGTTGGTGAACTACTACCATAAGTTCTTGCCAAATTTATCTACAATTCTGCACCCACTGAATGCCCTGCTGCAAACTGGAGTAGCATGGAAATGGAGTGATGAGTGTAAGCGTGCCTTTCAGAAATGTAAATGCCTAATCACTTCAAAGGAAGTATTGGCCCACTACAATCCAACACTACCGATTCGGCTGGCATGTGATGCGTCTCCCTACGGCATTGGTGCGGTGCTGTCACACAAATTCCTTGACGGTTCAGAGAGGCCAATAGCCTTTGCGTCACGCTCGTTAACCTCAGCCGAGCGTAACTACGCCCAGATTGACGGGGAGGCCCTCAGCCTGGTGTGGGGGGTGAAGAAGTTCAATCACTATCTGCACGGGCAGAAATTCACCCTACTGACTGATCATCAGCCTCTTGTCTCCATTTTTAACCTAAAGAAGGGCGTTCCGGTGATGATGGCGCAACAGCTGCAAAGATGGTCCCTTTTTCTAGGGGCACATCAATACGACAGAGTACAAGGGTACGAAACAGCATGGAAACGCTGATAGGCTGTCGCGGCTGCCGTTGCCTACGGTAGAGGAAGCACCTGCAGTGGACCCTGTTGAGATATTCCATTCGACCATAGTCGAATGTCTACCTGTTACAAACTCAAGTATAGAGAAGGAAACCCGAAATGACCCGACACACATTCGGGTCTATGATTTGACGGTGAAGGGATGGCCAGCACATGGCGACTCACTGTTGCCAGCATTCTCGCCAAGGAGAGAACAGCTGTCAGTGTGCCGGGGGACCTTGATATGTGGATCCCGAGTGGTAATTCCACCCAAGTTGAGAGAGTGCTCAATGAGCTTCATGAGGGTCATCTGGGAGGAGTAAAAATGAAGAGCCTAGCCAGGGAGTTTGTGTGGTGGCCGGAAATCGATAAAGAAATCGAGGATATGACCAAGAGATGCACAGGATGCCAGAAAGTCCAAAACGCTCCACCACAGGCCCCGCTATACCCATGGGAGTGGCCCTCATCTCCATGGCAACGGGTACACATTGATTTTGCTGGTCCATTTATGGACTCAATGTTTTTAATCGCCGTGGATGCACATTCAAAATGGCCAGAGGTCATCAAAATGTCCTCCACCACCACAGAGAAAACTATTGCAGTCTTACGGACCATCTTCGTCAGGAATGGCTTGCCAGAACAGATGTGCTCCGACAATGGACCACAGTTTGTGTCCAAGGATTTCCGGAGGTTTTTGAGGAATAATGGTATAAAACATTACACATCTGCCCCATATCATCCAGCCACAAATGGATTGGCTGAGAGGTTTGTTCAGACCTTTAAAAAAGCAATGAAGACGATGTATAACGACAACATACCACTACAACACAAGGTGGATAATTTCTTGTTTGCTTACCGGATTGCGACACATGCAGTCACCAACCAAGCTCCAGCCATAATGTGCTTTAACTGAAGGTTAAGATGTCGCCTGGATTTGCTCAAACCAAACAAGACGAGATGTTGAGGATAAGCAATTCCAGCACATCAATGAGAAGCCAACCAGGAACTCCAAGATAGGGGAACCAGTCTTGGCCCGCGACTACCGAACAGAAAAATGGCAGCCAGGAACGATATGCACACAGCAGGGACCACTAATGTACACAGTGGACGTTGGAGAGAGCATCGTGAGATGCCATGCTGACCAGATTCTAGAGTCACAGGAACAAGTCAAACCCATACTACGAGCATGCGCACCTGGTGATGAACCTGAAGTACAGATTGCGTCTACCTCAGAATCCGTGGTATTGGAAGCTGACTAACCAACCAATGACAATGAGCCAGAATCGACTCTGCCGCAAGAACAGGATACTCGAGAAAGGCGCTATCCAGACAGGATCAGGAAGCCTCCTCAAAGACTGAATTTATAAATAACAACATAAGAAATAGGAGCAGGAGTAGGCCAATCGGCCCCTCGAGCCTGCTCCGCCATTCAATAAGATCATGGCTGATCTGATCCTAACCGCCAATCCACTATCACAGAACCATCTCCTGAATCTAACAGAATTAGACACACGAAATAGGAGCAGGATCAGGCTACACGGCCCCTGGGCCCGCTCCGCTGCCCACAGGGCCATGACCGATCCGAACCTAGACTCATGTCCAAATTCCTGCCCGCTCCCCGTAACCCTTAATTCCCTTTACTTCTAGGAAACTGTCTATTTCTGTTTTAAATTTATGTAATGATGTAGCTTCTACAGCTTTTTGGGGCAGCATATTCCATGGACCTACCACCCTCTGAGTGAAGTAGTTCCTCCTCATCTCAGTTTTGAAAGAGCAGCCCCTTATTCTAAGACTATGCCCCCTAGTTCTAGTTTCACCCATCATCGGGAACATCTTCCCCGCATTCACCCGATCCAACCCCTTCACAATCTTATATGTTTCAATAAGATCGCCTCTCATTCTTCTGAACTCCAATGAGTAGAGTCCCAATCTACTCAACCTCTCCTCATATGTCCATCCCCTCATCCCCGGGATTAACCGAGTGAACCTTCTTTGTACTGACTCGAGAGCAAGTATGTCCTTTCTTAAGTATGGACACCAAAACTGCACGCAGTATTCCAGGCGCGGTTTCACCAATACCTTGTACAACTGAAGCAATACCTCCCTATTTTTATATTCTATCCCCCTAGCAATGAAAGCCAACATTCCATTGGCCTTCTTAATCACTTGCTGCACCTGCATACTAACCTTTTGAGTTTCGTGCACCAGGACCCCCAGATCCCTTTGTACTTCAGTACTTTCCAGTTTCTTGCCATTAAGATAATAACTTGCTCTACGATTTTTCCTGCCAAAGTGCATAACCTCACACTTTCCAGTATTGTATTCCATCTGCCAAATCTCTGCCCACTTCCTTAGCCTGTCGATGTCCCCTTGCAGGTTTTTTATGTCCTCCTCACTCACTACTTTCCGTCCCATCTTTGTATCATCTGCAAACTTTGATATGTTACACTCGGTCCCCTCCTCCAAATCGTTAATATAGATTGTAAAGAGTTGGGGACCCAGCACTGACCCCTGCGGAACACCACTAGTTACTGATTGCTAGTCTGAGAATGAACCATTTATCCCAACTCTCTGCCTTCTGTTAGATAGCCAATCCTCTATCAATGCCAGAATATTACCCCCAATCCTGTGATTTTTTATCTTAAGCAATAATCTTTTGTGTGGCACCTTGTCAAATGCCTTTTGGAAGTCTAAATACACTACGTCCACTGGTTCCCCTTTATCCACCCTATACGTTACTTCCTCAACGAACTCCAGCAATTTGTCAAACATGACTTCCCCTTCATAAAACCATGCTGACTTTGTCCTATTAAATTATGATTATCCAAATGTCCTGTTACTGTCTCCTTAATAATGGACTCCAAAATTTTACCTACCACAGATGTTAGGCTAACCGGTCTATAGTTTCCAGCCTTCTGTCTACTGCCCTTTTTAAATAAGGGTGTTACATTAGCAGTTTTCCAGTCTGCCGGGACCTTTGCTGAGTCCAGGGAGTTTTGGAAAATTATTACCAATGCATCCACAATCCCTACCGCCACTTCCCTCAAGACCCTAGGATGTAAGCCATCAGGTCCAGGTGATTTATCCGCCTTGAGTCCCATTATTTTACCGAGTACCGCTTCCTTAGTGATTTTGATCGTGTTTAGCTCCTCCCCCCCTTTTAGCCCCCTGTTTGTCCAGTGTTGGGATATTCTTAGTGTCTTCTACTGTAAAGACTGATGTAAAATATTCATTCAGTGTTTTTGCCATCTCCATATTTCCCACCATTAATTTCCCGGTCTCATCCTCTAAGGGACCGACATTTACTTTAGCCACCCGTTTTCTTTTTATATAACTATAAAAACTCTTACTATCTGTTTTTATATTTTTTGCTAATTTACTTTCATAATCTATCTTCCCTTTCTTAATCAATCTTTTTGTTATTTTTTGCTGTCTTTTAAAGTTTTCCCAATCCTCTATCCTCCCACTAGATTTGGCTACCTTATATGCCCTTGTTTTTAGTCGAATACTATCCTTAATTTCTTTACTTAGCCACGGATGGCTGTCTTTTCTTTTACACCCTTTTCTTCTCGGTGGAATAAAATTTTTTTGGAAGTTGTAAAATAACTCCTTAAATGTACACCACTGATCATGTATCGTCTTACCCTTTAATCTATTTTCCCAATCCACTCTACTCAATTCCGCTCTCATACCTTCATAGCCTCCTTTATTCAAATGATTACTTCAGTTGATGTATATAGTACAGAGAAAATTGTAATTGTCATTAGTTATTATTTAATTGTTAAATGAATGTTATGTACTGTTTATCTAAAAGGGGAGGAATTGTTGTGTATGTACCTTTTAAGAGAGAACTGCTTTTATACTGTAATACCGGCAGTGACCCCACCTGTATATAAAGCCGTAGCCGGCTTCTGTACTTCCAGTTCCAGCATACCCTCTGTTCAGTAAACACCTGTTATTACCGTTCTCCTGCAGTCCGTGTGTTATTGATACGCGGACACTACACTTGGCTCCTCCCTGAAGCAAACTATTACATGACCAACTGGACCATCATTGCAACAAAGTACCACATTACGTTTGGGCATAATTTCTGTCAGTAAAGCGGGTTTTTAATTGGTTTTGTACTATGACAGAATTAAAGAAAGAATTTGCATTTATATTGCGCCAATCATGACCTCAGGATGTCCCAAAGTGAATTTTTCAATTTTCAAACCAACCAATTGAAGTGTAGTTGTAACTGTTGTAATGTTGGGAAATGCGGCAGCCATTTTGTGCACCGCAAGATCTCTCAAACAGCTACCCAAATCACAGTGAGATAAAGGACCAGATAATTCGATTTGGTGGTGTTGGTTGAAGAATGAATGTTGTCCAGGACACCGGGGCAACTCCTCAGCTCTTCTTCGAAAAGTGCCATGGGATCTTTTATGTTCACCTGAGAAGCCAGATGGGGTCTTGTTTAATGTCTCATCCAAAATGTCTCTGACAATACTGAAGTAAGAACTGCACTGCACTGAAGTGTCAACATTTAGAGATCAGTATTTAGTGGCATCTGGTTAGGTTCTAAAGTTGCTGCAGCATGCATATCATCAAATTTGCTTTCAAACTACAGGAAACTCTCTTTTATCCAGGACCGGCGTGGTGCCGGTTTATCAAAAAGTCCAAATTACAGAGAGGTATAGTAAAAGGTACGAGAGCCCCGTACACAGCAACAGATCCAGGCTTATGGTAATATGGTAGCAACAGGTGCAGGAACCCCGGCCACAAGATCCAGGCGTCCCTGTTGCTTAGCAACAGGTGCAGGAACCACAGTTATACAGCCACAGATCCAGGAACGACCACTAATATGAAGTAAAACTTACCTGAACCTACTCCTGAATTTTGCCGGTTAACAGATTTCAGGTTATTTAGGTGCCGGTAAATCGAGAGTTTCCTGTATTGACGGTCAGAGATATCAAAACAGCAAGCACTGAAAACTGCCTATCATACTATTATGAGGGTTGTATCATTCCAATTTATACTGGAAGCATAGTAAACTGTAAATGGGAAGCAATTTTTCTGGAGGGGGCATATTTTTGTAAATGGCACTTAAACATGATAATAGATAGGTTATACCCCTCTAATTTACTACCAGTGCTTTGCAATAATAGCTTGAAAAATTACACTTATTTTACTGCAGTATTTGCTATTTTTTCTTTCAATTATGGCTTAATTTTATTCAGAACTGTGACTGATTAAGTGCTGGAATAAAAATCTGTTTTAATTTTGTTTTTAAAAAGGCATAATAAAGAACCAGAGTGAACCGGCAGATTCTTGGCTTTACTGCACATGTTCATTTCCAATGTCAGCAAATGCCCTACATATAAGGACCCTTAAAGTCTGTTTTTATTGCCAATCTAAAAACCCAGGTCTTTTCAGGTGTTTGTCAAAATTATTTTTTGCACAAAAAACTGAATCCTGGCAGATGCACAGACACAAAGTATAGCAGACCAAAATGCACAATTACGTGCTGACATCATGACGTCTGCAGTCAGAACAGTGCGTCTCACAACATGAGACAGTACATGGGTGACCAAAAGGCAGAGCAAGGGCAGGAAGGTAGTGCAGAAATCCCCTGGGGTTGTCTCCCTTAGCAACAGGTTCACCGCCTTAGGTACTGTTGTCGGGGGGGGTGACACATCGGGGGAAGGCACCAGCAGCCAGGCTCATGGCACCATGACTGGCTCTGTTGCAAAGAAGGGAGGGAAAAAGAGTGGCAGGGCTATAGTAATAGGGGATTCGATTGTAAGGGGAATAGATAGGGGTTTCTGTGGTCGCGACCGAGACTCCAGGATGGTATGTTGCCTCCCTGGTGCAAGGGTCAAGGATGTCTCGGCGCGGGTGCAGAACATTCTGGAGGGGGAGGGGGAACAGCCAGTTGTCGTGATACATGTTGGTACCAACGACGTAGCTAAAAAAAGGGAAGAGGTCCTACAAGTAGAATTTTGGGAGTTAGGAGCCAAGCTAAAAAGTAGGACCTCGAAGGTAGTAATCTCTGGATTACTACCAGTGCCACGTGCTAGTAAGAGTACAGAGAACAGGATAGTTAGGCTAAATACGTGGCTTGAGCAGTGGTGTAAGAGGGAGGGTTTTAAATTTTTGAGGCATTGGAACCAGTTTTGTGGTAGGTGTGACCTATACAAAAGGGACGGTCTACACCTGTGCAGAGATGGAACTGATGTTCTCGGGGTAATTTTTGATAAAGCAGTTCGGGAGCATTTAAACTAGTATGGCAGGGGGCTAGAAACCTATGTAGTGAAATAGAGGAAAGTGAAAGGCAGACAGAAATAAATGATAAAAGGGTGAGGAACAAAAAACAAAGGGCCAAACTAATTCATAAAAAATGTGAGCATAAAAAAAGCCTGAGGGTTTTATACCTTAATGCGAGAAGCATCAGGAACAAGGTAGATGAATTAGCTGTGGAAATAGAGGTTAATAATTATGACCTAATTGGGATTACGGAAACATGGTTGCAGGGTGAGCCGGGCTGGGAGCTTAACATACAGGGGTATTCAGTATTTAGGAAGGATCGACAAAAAAGAAAGGGAGGAGGGGTAGCATTGCTAGTAAAAGAGGGGATAAATGCAATTGAAAGGAAGGATATTAACTCAGTTAATACAGAATCTATATGGGTGGAGCTAAGAAATAGCGAGGGGCGAAAAACATTAATAGGAGTGGTATATAGGCCTCCAAATAGTAAAATAGAGGTTAGGGAGGGCATCACGAGGGAAATTAGAGAAGCGTGCAATAAGAGCACAGCTGTCATCATAGGTGACTTTAACTTACATATAGATTGGACTAGCCTAATCAGTAAAAATAATGAGGAGGAGGAATTCCTTGAGTGTTTGAGGGATGGTTATCTGGATCAATATGTCGAGGAACCAACTCGGGAACAGGCTATATTGGACTGGGTACTGTGCAATGAGAAGGGACTAATCAGTAATCTTGTTGTACGGGGACCCTTGGGTCAGAGCGATCATAACATGATCGATTTCTCACTCGAAATGGAGAGCGAAGAAATTGACTCAGAGACTAAGGTCCTGAATTTAAACAAGGGGAATTATGATGCCATGAGACGGGAACTGAGTAGGTCTGATTGGACAACGTTCCTGGGAGGACTGGAGGTAGATAAACAATGGCAAACATTTAAAGATAGAATGACAAAATTGCAAAAATTGTTTATACCAATCTGGCATAAAAGGAAATCTAAAAAGGTGACTCAACCGTGGATAACAGGGGAAATTAGAGACAGCATAAAATCCAAAGATAGGGCGTATAAAATAGCCAAAAAAAGCGCCAGAGCGGAAGATTGGGAACAGTTTAAGATAGAGCAAAGGAGGGCAAAGGGCATAATCAAGAGGGGCAAAATAGCTTACGAAAACAAGCTGGCGGAAAATATAAAAACTAACTCCAAAAGCTTTTATAAGTATATCAAAAGGAAAAGACTGGTGAAAACCAAAGTTGGTCCATTGCAGTCAGATACGGGGGAATATATAATGGGAAATAAGGAAATGGCAGATCAACTAAATGCATACTTTGGGTCAGTCTTTACGAAGGAAGACACAAAAAACCTCCCTGGGATATCGGGAAAAATAGGGACATTGGCAAAGGAGGAACTGACGCAAATCAATATCTCTAAGGATATGGTGTTAAGGAAGCTAAAGGGATTGAAGGTGGACAAATCCCCAGGGCCTGATAACATGCATCCTAGGGTACTGAAGGAGGTGGCCCTAGAGATAGCGGATGCACTAAGGATGATTTTTCAGAATTCATTAGACTCGGGAACAGTACCGATGGATTGGAGGGTAGCTAACGTTACCCCACTATTCAAAAAGGGGGGTAGGGAAAAAGCAGGTAATTACAGACCTGTAAGCCTTACATCAGTTGTGGGCAAAATGCTGGAGTCCATCATTAAGGATGAAATAGCGGAGCACTTAGCAAATGGGGACAGGATAGGACAGAGTCAACATGGATTTACAAAGGGTAAATCGTGCTTGACTAATCTATTGGAATTTTTTGAGGGAGTAACTGGTAGAATAGATGGGGGAGAGCCAGTAGATGTGGTGTACCTGGACTTCCAAAAGGCCTTCGATAAGGTCCCACATAAAAGATTAGCATGGAAAATTGAGGCTCATGGGATAAAGGGGAAAGTTTTGGCGTGGATAGGGAACTGGCTGTCAGATAGAAAACAGAGAGTTGGAATAAACGGCTCATTTTCTGAATGGCAGGCAGTAACAAGTGGGGTACCACAGGGATCTGTCCTGGGCCCCCAGCTGTTCACAATTTACATTAATGACCTGGATCAGGGAGTCGGATGCAGCATTTCCAAATTTGCAGACGACACTAAACTAGGAGGGGGGGTGGGCTCAGAGGAAGAGACCAGGAAGCTCCAGAGCGATTTGGACAGACTGGGCGATTGGGCGGATAAATGGCAGATGCACTATAATGTGGACAAGTGCGAAGTTATCCACCTTGGGTGCAGGAACGGGAGGGCAAATTATTATTTAAATGGCAATAGATTGGGAGAGGGGGAAGTACAGAGAGACCTGGGTGTTCTTGTACACCAGTCACTGAAGGCGAGCATGCAGGTGCAACAGGCGGTCAAGAAGGCAAACGGTATGCTGGCCTTCATAGCAAAAGGGTTAGAATACAGGAACAGGGATACCTTGCTGCAGCTGTACAGGGCACTGGTGAGACCACACCTCGAGTACTGTGTACAGTTTTGGTCGCCTCATCTGAGGAAGGATGTTCTTGCCATGGAGGGGGTGCAGCGGCGATTCACCAGGCTGATACCAGGAATGGCGGGAATGACCTATGAGGAGAGACTATGTAGTTTAGGGATGTACACACTGGAGTTTAGAAGATTGAGAGGGGACCTCATAGAAGTGTATAAAATTCTGACAGGTCTAGACAGACTGGATGCAGAAGGAATGTTTCCCTTGGCGGGTGAGAACAGAACTAGAGGACATAATTTAAGGATAAGGGCTAAACCATTTAGGACAGAGATGAGGGGGAATTTCTTCACTCAGAGAGTGGTGAACCTGTGGAACTCATTGCCACAGAGGGCAGTGTACGCCAGCTCATTAAATATATTTAAGAGGGAATTAGATATATTTCTACGGGCAAAAGGGGTTAAGGGTTACGGAGAGAAGGCGGGGACGGGATACTGAATTAAAGGATCAGCCATGATCTCATCGAATGGCGGAGCAGGCACGAAGGGCCGAATGGCCTACTCCTGCTCCTATCTTCTATGTATCTATGATCATCTGGTTGTGAAGTTAGCTAAACACAGTACCACTTGGTTGGGAATTTAGTGCTTTATCCCTACTTAAGTATTAAAAAATTTACTCTGTGGTGTAGTGGGGACAGTTGGTAAATAAGCACCCTGGAGTATATCTTTAACTGGTGGTATTGAATTAATTTAAATTAATTAAAGGGGTAAGTCATGCCAGGAGAGCCCAGCCCCGTGTTATGCTCCTCTTGCTCTATGTGGGAATTCAGGGACGCTGCCAGTGTCCCTGACGACCACGTGTGCCGGAAATGCATCCAGCTGCAGTTACTAACGGGCCGTATTGAGGCGCTGGAGCTGCAGATGGATGGGTTGTGGAGCATTCACGATGCTGAGAGGGTCGTGGATTACACGTTTGATGAGTTGGTCACACCGCAGGGTAGGGCTGCACAGGCAGAAGGGAAATGGGTGACCACCAGGCGGAGCAATAGAAGCAGGCAGGTAGTGCAGGGGACCCCTGTGGCCATTCCCCTTTCAAACAGGTATACCAATTTGGATACTGTTGAGGGGGATGACTCCAGGGGAAGACAGCAGCAGCCAACTTCCTGGCACCAGGGGTGCTTCTGCTGCTCAGGAAGGGAGGAAAAAGAGTGGGAGAGCAATAGTGGTAGGGGAACAGAGAGGTGTTTCTGTGGCCGTAGACATGACTCCAGGATGGTTTGTTGCCTCCCTGGTGCCAGGGTCAAGGATGTCACTGAACGGCTGCAGGGCATTCTGAAGGGGGAGGGTGAACAGGCAGAGGTCGTGGTTCACATTGGGACCAACGACATAGGTAGGAAGAGGGATGAGGTCCTGCAGCAAGAATTTAGGGAGCTAGGTAGCAGATTAAAGAGTAGGACCTCAAAGGTTGTAATCTCTGGATTACTCCCGGTGCCACGTGCTAGTGAGTATAGGAATAGGAGGACAGAGCAGATGATTGCGTGGCTAAAGAGTTGGTGCAGGAAGGAGGGCTTTAGTTTCCTGGGGAAGGTGGGACTTGTACAAGTCGGACGGGTTGCACCTGAACCAGAGCGGGACAAATATCCTTGCGGGGAGGTTTGCTAGCACTGTTCGGGGGGGGTTAAACTAAAATGGCAGGGGGTTGGGAACCTGAGCATGGAGACACAGGAAAGGAAAACAGGGATAAAAGCAAAAGATAGGAAGGAGAAAAACAAAAGTGGCAGTCAGAGAAATCAACGGTTTAAATCAAACGTGGCCACAGTAAATAATAATTTGAATAGGTCTAAGAGCGTTAAAAAAACAAGCTTGAAGGCTTTGTGTCTTAATGCGAGGAGCATTTGTAATAAGGTGGATGAATTGGCTGCGCAAATAGAGGTAAACGAATATGATTTGGTTGGGATTACGGAAACGTGGCTCAAGGATGGCCAAGACTGGGAACTCAACATCCAGGGGTATTCGATATTCAGGAAAGATAGGCAAAAAGGAAAGGGAGGCGGGATAGCATTACTGGTTAAAGAAGGGATTAATACAATTGTAATGAAGGATATTAGCTCTGATGATGTGGAATCTGTATGGGTAGAATTGAGAAATACTAAGGGGAAAAAAACATTAGTGGGAGTGCTATATAGACCTCCAAACAGTAAGGTGGAGGTTGGGGATGGCATTAAAAGGGAAATTAAAGAAACGTGCAATAAGGGCACAGCAGTCATCATGGGTGACTTTAACCTACATATAGATTGGGCCAACCAAATTAGTAACAATACTGTGGAGGAGGAATTCCTGGAGTGTTTACGGGATGGTTTCCTGGACCAATATGTCGAGGAACCAACCAGAGATCAGGCCATCTTAGACTGGGTATTATGTAACGAGAAAGGATTAATTAGCAGTCTTGTTGTACGAGGCCCCTTGGGTCGGAGCGATCATAATATGATCGAATTCTTCATTAAGATGGAGAATGAAGTAGTTGACTCAGAGACAAGGGTCCTCAATTTAAATAAAGGAAACTACGATGGTCTGAGGAGCGAGTTGGGTAGGATTGATTGGGGAATGGCACTCAAAGGGTTGACGGTGGATAGGCGATGGCAAACATTCAAAGACCGAATGGATGAGCTACAGAATTTGTTCATCCCAGTTTGGCATAAAAATAAAACAAAAAAAGGTGACTCAACCGTGGCTAACGAGGGAAATTAGGGATAGCATAAGATCCAAGGAGAGGACATATAAATTGGCTAGAAAAAGCAATAATCCTGAGGATTGGGAGCAGTTTAGGATTCAACAAAGGAGGACAAAGGGATTAATTAAGAAAGGGAAAATAGAATATGAGAGTAAGCTAGCAGGGAACATAAAAACTGACTGTAAAAGCTTTTATACATATGTGAAGAGAAAAAGATTGGTGAAGTCAAGCGTAGGTCCCTTGCAGTCAGAATCAGGGGGATTTATAATGGGAAACAAGGAAATGGCAGACCAACTAAATACATACTTTGGTTCTGTCTTCACAAAGGAGGACACAAATAACCTCCCAGAGATGCCGGGGAACATAGGGTCTGATGAAAGGGAGGAACTGAAAGAAATCAGTATTTGCAGGGAAATGGTGTTAGGAAAATTGATGGGACTGAAGGCTGATCAATCCCCAGGGCCTGATGGTCTACATCCCAGGGTACTTAAGGAAGTGGCCCTAGAGATAGTAGATGCATTGCTGGTCATCTTCCAGAACTCGATAGACTCTGAAACGGTACCCATGGATTGGCGGGTAGCTAATGTTACCCCACTATTCAAAAAAGGTGGTAGAGAAAAAGTGGGGAATTATAGACCGGTAAGCCTGACATCGGTAGTGGGGAAAATGCTGGAGTCTATTATAAAAGATGTAATAGCAGAGCACTTGGAAAGCAGTGACAGGATCGGACAAAGTCAACATGGATTTACAAAAGGTAAATCATGCTTGACTAATCTACTGGAATTTTTTGAGGATGTAACTGGTAAAATAGATCAGGGAGAACCAGTGGATGTGGTGTAGTTGGACTTTCAGAAGGCTTTCGATAAGGTCCCACATAAGAGATTAGCGTGCAAAATTAAGGCACATGGGATTGGGGGCAAGGTATTGACTTGGATAGAGAACTGGTTGGCGGACAGAAAGCAAAGAGTTGGAATAAACGGGTCGCTTTCCGAGTGGCAGGCAGTGACTAGTGGGGTACCGCAAGGATCGGTCCTAGGACCCCAGCTGTTCACAATAAATATTAATGATCTGGAAGAGGGAATTGGATGTAATGCCTCCAAATTTGCAGACGACACAAAGCTGGGTGGGAGGGTAAGCTGTGAGGAGGATGTCGTGAAACTCCAGTACGATTTGGACAGGTTGGGTGATTGGGCAGAAACATGGCAAATGCACTATAATGTGGATAAATGTGAGGTTATCCACTTTGGTGGCAAAAACAGGAAGGCAGATTATTATTTGAATGGCAATAGATTGGGAGAAGGGGAAGTGCAAAGAGACCTGGGTGTCCTTGTGCACCAGTCGCTGAAGGTAAGCATGCAGGTGCAGCAGGCGGTTAAGAAGGCAAATGGTATGTTGGCCTTCCTAGCAAGAGGGTTCGAATACAGGAACAAGGATGTCTTGCTACAGTTGTACAGGGCCTTGGTAAGACCACACCTTGAGTATTGTGTGCAGTTTTGGTCACCTTACCTGAGGAAGGACGTTCTTGCCATGGAGGGAGTGCAGCGAAGGTTCACCAGGCTGATGCATGGGATGGCAGGAATGACGTATGAGGAGAGATTATGTCAATTGGGCTTATACTCACTGGAGTTTAGAAGATTGAGAGGGGATCTCATCGAAACCTATAAAATTCTGTCAGGTCTGGACAGACTAGATGCAGGAAGGATGTTTCTGATGGCCGGGGAGTCCAGAACCAGGGGTCATAGTCTAAGGATAAGGGGTAAGCCATTTAGGACTGAAATGAGGAGGAATTTCTTCACCCAGAGAGTGGTGAACCTGTGGAATTCTCTGCCACAGAGGGCGGTGGAGGCCAGTTCATTAAATATATTCAAGAAAGAGTTGGATATATTTCTTGAGGCTAAAGGGATCAAGGGATATGGGGAGAAGGCAGGGACAGGGTACTGAATTTGGATGATCAGCCATGATCTCATTGAATGGCGGAGCAGGCTCGAAGGGCCGAATGGCCTACTCCTGCTCCTATCTTCTATGTTTGAGCAAGATGCTGGAAGTGGACACAGAGGGTTATGCTATCCAGAAAGTATTTTCGGGTGAATTTGTCAAATCAGTCAAATAAAGAGAGGTTAAGAAAGATTGGATTAAGAGAGAGAGAGAGAGAAGAAAGAGACAGAAAGGAAAAGTAAGAAAAAATTGGCATTTCAAAAATAGCCCTGAGAAATACCAAACCTGAAGGAATGAGATGCTACACTTGTAATATTTAATGTTCGGTGCCAGGGAGGTTGATTGGCAGTCATTAACACTTAGCACATCATTAAAAGGGTACTTGCACTTGTAATGAACAGGTTTAAATTTCTGTGGCGAGTTTAATGGGCAAAGACAGGAAGTTCCTAAAAATAAAGGGTGCGATGCCGTTTGCGCAAAGCTAACGGTAGAACTCTGACAGCAACGTTTGGATATACATATTTAACTGTGCTATACCATTTACCCATAAATAACGGTGAATGCCATTAGCCTTGCCATATTTTGACATCAAGTTCTGGCCCATTAACTTTGTTGCAGTTGTTCAATAAATTCATTTTCTTGGAAGGTACCAACAAAATCTTCTCCTTTTCAGTATCCGTCTGAAAAGCCTGAATGCTAACACTGACATTGCATCTCTGGCACGGAAGGTGGTTGAAGAATGCAAGCTCATCCATCCAAGTAAACTAGCAGAGGTGGAGCAGCTGCTCTACTATCTTCAGAACCGCAGGGAAAGTCCTCCAGGAAGAGGTAGGAAGCCACTTGTGGAGCTGTTAGTGACTTGTCTAACCACTACTTTGAAGTAATTAGAAGGACTACGATCTGCATAGGTCTAATGTGGATATATTGTAGCTATGGTGAAGTATTTACATCTCTTTTGAAGTGATGCTGTATAAGCCAGTATATACATGTCCTATTCATAGAGACATTACATCTCCATTAGAGAGGGGATCTTAATATCAAGTACAGTTCCCTTCTTTGAAAAGTGGCTTAAAGCACTTTGATAAATATTAACACCCTCTTTGTCCTAGTCTAGTTCTGAAGTGTGATTATTTAATTGGCGAGTGCTGGTCACATTATCTTGGAAAGTAACGTGGAGGAGCAACTGAGCCTTATGTTTTCTTTAGCCCCCACATCAACAGCAAGGGGTTTCAGTGGATTGGTCATTTTAATGTCTGTGTTCTCACAACAATGTCTTCAGCACTTCCATTTTAAACAAAAGTGTTCAAAAAGCCAATAGAAATAGGCTGTGACCAAAGAAAACCCCACTAAGGTGCTGAAATTGACAAATCTGTTTTTAATCACTGACTATTCAAATAGCTGCTTTCACATGGTGGAAGAGGATAAGGATCTTTAATATGGCCTGGACTAAAGGTGGGTTAAAATGGCCTAGATGGACCTGGAACGGAGTGGGCTGGTAGCTGTTTTTTCCCAGCACAGCTAAACTGATCGATTGCTTGGGAGACATTTGGAGGAGGTGTTCCTGAACACTTGCCAGCTGTTTCCACCAAAAATACGGGTAGTGGCACAACTTTGTGGGGCAGATTGCAGCCCTAACTTGTCAAATGGAGATGTCAAATATTGCTGCCAAAGGCAGAACATTCTAGTTTGTCCTGTGACCATCTATCAGCAAGCGTTTGAAACTTTCTCATGGTCTAGCATTGTGCCAGCCATGCATCATCACAGTGGAGACACCGTATCATTAATGACAAATTGGTGCTGCTGCTAAGATGTTATGTTCTTACCAAGTAATCATAACATAAGAAATAGGAGTAGGAGTAGGCCAATCGGCCCCTCGAGCCTGCTCCACCATTCAATAAGATCATGGCTGATCTGATCCTAACCGCCAATCTACTATCACAGAACCATCTCCTGAATCCAACAGAATGAGACACACGAAATAGGAGCAGGATCACGCTACACGGCCCCTGGGCCCGCTTCGCTACCCACAGGGCCATGACCGATCCGAACCTAGACTCATGTCCAAATTCCTGCCCGCTCCCCGTAACCCTTAATTCCCTTTACTTCTAGGAAACTGTCTATTTCTGTTTTAAATTTATGTAATGATGTAGCTTCTACAGCTTTTTGGGGCAGCATATTCCATGGACCTACCACCCTCTGAGTGAAGTAGTTCCTCCTCATCTCAGTTTTGAAAGAGCAGCCCCTTATTCTAAGACTATGCCCCCTAGTTCTAGTTTCACCCATCATCGGGAACATCTTCCCCGCATCCACCCGATCCAACCCCTTCACAATCTTATATGTTTCAATAAGATCGCCTCTCATTCTTCTGAACTCAAATGAGTAGAGTCCCAATCTACTCAACCTCTCCTCATATATCCATCCCCTCATCCCCGGGATTAACCGAGTGAACCTTCTTTGTACTGACTCTCAAAGTATGTCTTTTCTTAAGTATGGACACCAAAACTGGATGCAGTATTCCAGGTGCGGTCTCACCAATACCTTATACAACTGAAGCAATACCTCCCTATTTTTATATTCCATCCCACTAGCAATGAAAGCCAACATTACATTGGCCTTCTTAATCACTTGCTGCACCTGCATACTAACCTTTTGAGTTTCGTGCACCAGGACCCCCAGATCCCTTTGTACTTCAGTACTTTCCAGTTTTTTGCCATTAAGATAATAACTTGCTCTACGATTTTTCCTGCCAAAGTGCATAACCTCACACTTTCCAGTATTGTATTCCATCTGCCAAATCTCTGCCCACTTACTTAGCCTGTCTATGTCCCCTTGCAGGTTTTTTATGTCCTCCTCACTCACTACTTTCCCTTCCATCTTAGTATCATCTGCAAACTTTGATATGTTACACTCGGTCCACTCCTCCAAATCGTTAATATAGATTGTAAAGAGTTGGGGACCCAGCACTGACCCCTGCGGAACACCACTAGTTACTGATTGCCAGTCTGAGAATGAACCATTTATCCCAACTCTCTGCCTTCTGTTAGATAGCCAATCCTCTACCACAGATGTTAGGCTAATAGTTAGGCTATAGTTTCCAGCCTTCTGTCTACTGCCCTTTTTAAATAAGGGTGTTACATTAGCAGTTTTCCAGTCTGCCGGGACCTTTGCTGAGTCCAGGGAGTTTTGGAAAATTATTACCAATGCATTCACAATCCCTACCGCCACTTCCCTCAAGACCCTAGGATGTAAGCCATCAGATCCAGGTGATTTATCCGCCTTGAGTCCCATTATTTTACCGAGTACCACTTCCTTAGTGATTTTGATCGTGTTTAGCTCCTGCCCCCCCCCCCTTTAGCCCCCTGTTTGTCCAGTGTTGGGATATTCTTCGTGTCTTCTACTGTAAAGACTGATGTAAAATATTCATTCAGTGTTTTTGCCATCTCCATATTTCCCACCATTAATTTCCCGGTCTCATCCTCTAAGGGACCAACATTTACTTTAGCCACCCTTTTTCTTTTTATATAACTATAAAAACTCTTACTATCTGTTTTTATATTTTTTGCTAATTTACTTTCATAATCTATCTTCCCTTTCTTAATCAATCTTTTTGTTATTTTATGCTGTCTTTTAAAGTTTTCCCAATCCTCTATCCTCCCACTAGATTTGGCTACCTTATATGCCCTTGTTTTTAGTCGAATACTATCCTTAATTTCTTTACTTAGCCACGGATGGCTGTCTTTTCTTTTACACCCTTTTCTTCTCAGTGGAATATATATTTTTTGGAAGTTGTAAAATAACTCCTTAAATGTATACCACTGATCATGTATCGTCTTACCCTTTAATCTATTTTCCCAATCCACTCTACTCAATTCCGCTCTCATACCTTCATAGTCTCCTTTATTCAAGCTTAGCACGCTTGTTTGAGATCCAACCTTCTCACCCTCTAATTGAATATGGAATTCAACCATGTTATGGTCATTCATTCCAAGGGGATCCTTTACTAGGACATTTTTAATTAATCCTGTCTCGTTACACAGGACCAGATCTAAGGTTGCTTGCCCCCTGGTCGGTTCAGTTACATACTGCTCAAGAAACCCATCCCTAATACACTCAATGAACTCATCCTCAAGGCAGCCCTGCCCAATTTGATTTGTCCAATTAATATGATAGTTAAAATCCCCCATAATTATAGATGTTCCCTTATTACAAGCCTCAACTATTTCCTGATTGATACTCCGTCCAACAGAGTTGCAACTGTTCGGAGGCCTATAGAATACGCCTACTAGTGGTTTTTTCCCCTTATTATTCCTTACCTCCACCCAAACTGTTTCATTATCCTGATCTTTTGACCCAATATTGATCTTTTGACCCAACCTTTGTTATTAACACCTTGTTGGGGGGGAGGGTAGTCATCAGAATAATTTGTGTAAGTTATTTATCTTGTACAGAGCTGGGTGACAAATTGAAAAGATGGAAAGGCACAATAAGATGGTTCATTTTTCATTTTTATGAAATATATGTAGTAGGCAATCTTTGTTTATGAAAATATATATTTTGTTTTAAGTGGGGAGAAGCACCAATTGGAACGTTAAAGAAATTGGAGGTCTGTACAATTTTTTTTAACAGTAGTTTCAATTTAAGACTGTAGATTACTTATGATTGAGCTGTTACATTTAATGTTTTTTTTTAAAAAACTATGAAGTATACCCTGGGCAGACTGACAAAATCTGATTTAATTTTAAATGTGTAGTTCCTGATTCACCAATACAACATGAAGTTGGCTTGAGCTGCTGTTGAAACCGGCTGTAATAGTAACTTGCTGATCCACAATTACAGGGCAGGCATAGGCAGCAGCATGGAAACTGATCTCTTTCACAATATGTAATGATGGCATGGATAACTTCAAATTTATACCAAGCTATTGAAATTTACCTGAAGGATGTACATAGCCGCAGTGTGCTGTCAATGTTTATTTCAATGTAGAATGAGGTTTATTTTTACATTTCTACATGGTAAATATTGCAGTATATTTAAAAGCAGGAAATCACTCAATCCGATTACAATTAAAAAAAGTGCATGAACCCCATGATGTGTCCTTTTCTATGGATGCTACAAGATTATGCATTTCCAGTGAAAGCTATTTTCTGATTCTACAACGGTCGTAGTGATGGATTAAAAATCCACATTTTGTAGTTGGTCTTTTATCTTGTTCCAATTTTTAGGAACTTGTGGATTAGTAATGCAGTCTGTAATAGTCTTGGACCAGTAACCCTGCAGAGTTATGTTTCTGGAACTCTTCCACTTCAGTTTTCCTCAATTGGCTGAGCAATGAATAGGATGGTAGTAGAAGAGAAATCTGTGCCACAGATTTATCTCCTTCCTCATATGAGAAGAATGGAACATGCCTTAGGGAGAAGTTAAATGTGCTGGTGTATGTTTAGATTTTAATATGTTGCTTGCCAGCAGAAAAGCCCAGTTTGAGTAATTTGTGGCATGGTTATACTGCCGATTCTAGTCTGAACTTGCATGCCCAGAGGCCCACTCAAGTGTTTGAACACCAGTTATTTTTTTAATGCTAGTGAAGAGATTACTTTTTGCTAATCTTACTAATTAAGGTTTGAAATAGTACTACCAGAGAACCTTTGAAAATTTGTCTTGCTCGACATGCAGTTGTTGCCCAGCCAGCCAATGAGAAGCCAAAGTGGAGAACCCTTGAATGCACCATTGCATCAGCATCTTTACCACCCCCTTCCAGTCATACTGTAAAAACTGTGTTGCATTGTTAAAAGCACTTATGTTATTGGACCTTTTAGAAATTGGGGAACACAGGAAATTTATAACTCGGTTTTATATTGTGATACTGTTTTAAGATCAGCAGTTAGTAGAAACCAAATGGATATTATTACATTTTGACTAATGTAATGAACGCTGGTTTTCACGTTCCCTTAAATTGCATGTCGAAATATGCTACCTCAAATATTGCCTGCTTATCTGAATTAGATTAGTCCTTAATTATTGGCTTCAGTATTTTAATTTAATTTTTAAAACACCATTTCAAATAATCTGACTGTTGTAAATGCAACCCTCATTGTAATGCTCCATTATATGATTGCAGTAACTTGAGTCCTGGCTTCAGTACTGTTGTTATTTATTTGTTTAAGTGCAATCTCTATATTATTAACTTCATCAAACACTATGCACTTGGTTTCCAAGGGCCATCGTATAATCAAGATGGTGTTTTTGTAGTTTGGGCCAGAACAAAATGTGTCTTTCTTGCACAAAGTAAGAACCATTGGCCTTGTCTTCTTTTCAGAAAAGCGAGAAAAGGTCAGCAAACCTAAGGACCCACCTCCTTTTGAAGGAATGGAAGTGAGTGACAAAAATAAATTGAACTTGAAACTGAAAGTGACATTATAGTGAGACTTGGATGCACTGTATGCTGCATAACTAAGTTGCAATGTAAGAGCAGCATGCAGAGTTGCTACTGTAATAAAATATTCAATAATTGTGATTGCTGCAGCTGGTCCTTTTTATATGGACAATTTGAAGCCAATTCTATATTGATATGTGATTGAAAACAGAAAATGCACAGTAGCTCAGCCAGCACCTGAAAGAGAAAATAAATTAACTTTTCTCAGAATGGAAATGGCCCCATGTAGTCATGAGTTGGATATGAAGACAGTAAAATAGTTTTCAGTTCAAATATCACTAGATGGCGTTCTTGTGTTAAATGCATGCAAAATACACTAGAATAAGAGACAAAAACCGGTGAGAAATTGAACCTTGCAAATTCTCTTAAATTGACCAATAGAATCAATTCTAATCAATTTACAAAGCTATCAAATTCAAATATTGGAATAAGTCTAAAATTTTACCTGGATTAAAGGCTGTTTCCTTTTAAATATATAGTTTAGTTATTTGTGTTAGCCTGTGTAAAATAAACTCCTAAAGGGGGTGAAATTCCACTTTTAATGAAAAGTGATGGCATGCTTCTTAATGACCCATTAACAAAATAGCACTTGTACAAAATTGTATTACAAAGTTATGCATTCCTGCAATTTTGTTAGTGGTATATTAATTATGGGGAAAAGCAGACTTTCTATCATTTTTGGTTGAGACATGTTACATTAGATGTGTTGCATAAGGAATACTGTATCTGGTTTCTGCTACATGTTCCTTATTACCCACAGATTGATGAAATAGCAAATATTAATGATATAGAAGATTACATAGAACTGCTGTATGAGGACATACCTGACAAAGTGCGAGGTTCAGCACTCATTCTTCAACTAGCTCGCAATCCTGATAATTTGGAAGAATTGCTACAAAATGGTAAGCTAACTTTATGATTAAAAGCACCGGTGCTCTGCTTCAGGTATCTGCTTTTTACTTTTTGCATGTCTCTCTTCCCCCCCTGCCCCCCGACCATTGTCACATAGGCTTCATTAGTCTCACTCCAGGTTTTCTCACTAATTACTTTCCTATATTCATTCTCCATCCACTTTATTCGGTAGCTTTGCATTTTCTTTGCTTCACATATTGGGTCATTTATCTTATAGTCTTCCACCCCTTATAAATAAATTAAATTTACTTCTTTTCCATTTCCACCAGTAGAAGGCCTCACAGCCAAAATATAGGAACTACAGTCGGCTATTCGAGCCTGTTCTGCCATTTAATTAGATCATGGCTAATTTGTACCTCAACTTTTATTTACCCGCCTTTGATCTAAGGCAGGTTCTAATGAGATTTCTTTACTGATCAGCACACATTTCCCATTTAACAAATATTTGCTCTTTTTGTTCCTTGCTTCCATTTTAATAATTTTATACTTATCCACATTGAATTGCACCTGCCACCTATTGGCCCAATTTTGTGAATGTTTTCTTTTAGGTAATATTGATGTTGGTTTCAGAATACAGTATTCGAGAGTTAATTCTGTATGTGAATTTTCCCCATTTTGATTTTTTTTAAATGCTTATATTTCTGTCTTCAGAGACTGCATTGAGAGCTTTGGCTCGAGTGTTGCGAGAGGACTGGAAGCAAAGTGTGGAGCTTGCAACCAACATTATTTACATATTTTTCTGTTTCTCTAGGTAAGACTATCTTTGAAATTGTAGCAGTATGTGTACCAGTTGAGAGTTGTTAAGAGTTTGAAATGTCTTTCTCTCCCTCTCTAAAAGTTGTTTACAACTGGACTTTCAAACTTCCATATGTAAATATATCAATAATGTAAACCATCAGGCAAATGACTTAAAACAAAGAAGCAGATTTAAAAACCCAAGAGAAATAGCTGGTGAGAATTAGCAGATGATTAAAGCAAAACTTTTTCCAACCTCATGCCTCAAGATGAATCTTTCGCTGTCCATTCACCACAATACCTCTGCAACCATCAATTTTCTCAACCATCTCCACCTTTGTTGCCCTTATCCCCAGCAAAACCTTTGCTGTCTCCCATCCCAGTTGCCCCCCCCCCTGCCATATGGCCCCATTTCTTTGCTCTCTCACGTTTAAGGGGTTCAGACTTGAGCGCATAGCTAGCTTAGCCATCCATTGCCAGATCTAGCAGTGGGTTCAATCTCCTGTGCCAAAACTGGCTAGTACTCTAAGCTCATCCTAGAAAGCAAATCTAAAACTCAACTACTTTACTCCACCACAAACCATCTCCTTAACCCACTCTCCCCTGCCTTTTAATCCTTACCTTTGCATCCACTCCCCCAAACTCTCCATTCCTGACTTTGGCTTTGTGTGCGTCCCTTCTTCACTCTGGCTGCTGTGTCTTAGGAAATCTAGGCCCCATGCTCTTGAATCACCACCCACCCCCCCCCCCCCCCCCCAACCCCTCTACCTCTCCCATCTCCCTCGGTTCCTTTAAGAACCTCCTTAAAATCCAACTCTTAGACCAGTGTTATAAGAACAT
Source organism: Somniosus microcephalus (assembly GCF_052327205.1). Lineage (NCBI taxonomy): Eukaryota > Metazoa > Chordata > Chondrichthyes > Squaliformes > Somniosidae > Somniosus > Somniosus microcephalus. Next base: position 281,607,834 of record NC_140989.1, on the reverse strand, counting down.
AAGAAATAGGAGCAGGAGTAGGCCAATCGGCCCCTCGAGCCTGCTCCGCCATTCAATAAGATCATGGCTGATCTGATCCTAACCGCCAATCCACTATCACAGAACCATCTCCTGAATCTAACAGAATTAGACACACGAAATAGGAGCAGGATCAGGCTACACGGCCCCTGGGCCCGCTCCGCTACCCACAGGGCCATGACCGATCCGAACCTAGACTCATGTCCAAATTCCTGCCCGCTCCCCGTAACCCTTAATTCCCTTTACTTCTAGGAAACTGTCTATTTCTGTTTTAAATTTATGTAATGATGTAGCTTCTACAGCTTTTTGGGGCAGCATATTCCATGGACCTACCACCCTCTGAGTGAAGTAGTTCCTCCTCATCTCAGTTTTGAAAGAGCAGCCCCTTATTCTAAGACTATGCCCCCTAGTTCTAGTTTCACCCATCATCGGGAACATCTTCCCCGCATCCACCCGATCCAACCCCTTCACAATCTTATATGTTTCAATAAGATCGCCTCTCATTCTTCTGAACTCCAATGAGTAGAGTCCCAATCTACTCAACCTCTCCTCATATGTCCATCCCCTCATCCCCGGGATTAACCGAGTGAACCTTCTTTGTACTGACTCGAGAGCAAGTATGTCCTTTCTTAAGTATGGACACCAAAACTGCACGCAGTATTCCAGGTGCGGTCTCACCAATACCTTGTACAACTGAAGCAACACCTCCTTACTTTTATATTCTATCCCCCTAGCAATGAAAGCCAACATTCCATTGGCCTTCTTAATCACTTGCTGCACCTGCATACTAACCTTTTGAGTTTCGTGCACCAGGACCCCCAGATCCCTTTGTACTTCAGTACTTTCCAGTTTCTTGCCATTAAGATAATAACTTGCTCTACGAGTTTTCCTGCCAAAGTGCATAACCTCACACTTTCCAGTATTGTATTCCATCTGCCAAATCTCTGCCCACTTACTTAGCCTGTCTATGTCCCCTTGCAGGTTTTTTATGTCCTCCTCACTCACTACTTTCCCTCCCATCTTAGTATCATCTGCAAACTTTGATATGTTACACTCGGTCCCCTCCTCCAAATCGTTAATATAGATTGTAAAGAGTTGGGGACCCAGCACTGACCCCTGCGGAACACCACTAGTTACTGATTGCCAGTCCGAGAATGAACCATTTATCCCAACTCTCTGCCTTCTGTTGGATAGCCAATCCTCTATCCATGCCAGAATATTACCCCCAATCCCGTGATTTTTTATCTTAAGCAATAATCTTTTGTGTGGCACCTTGTCAAATGCCTTTTGGAAGTCTAAATACACTATGTCCACTGGTTCCCCTTTATCCACCCTGTATGTTACTTCCTCAAAGAACTCCAGCAAATTTGTCAAACATGACTTCCCCTTCATAAAACCATGCTGACTTTGTCCTATTAAATTATGATTATCCAAATGTCCTGTTACTGTCTCCTTAATAATGGACTCCAAAATTTTACCTACCACAGATGTTAGGCTAACCGGTCTATAGTTTCCAGCCTTCTGTCTACTGCCCTTTTTAAATAAGGGTGTTACATTAGCAGTTTTCCAGTCTGCCGGGACCTTTGCTGAGTCCAGGGAGTTTTGGAAAATTATTACCAATGCATCCACAATCCCTACCGCCACTTCCCTCAAGACCCTAGGATGTAAGCCATCAGGTCCAGGTGATTTATCCGCCTTGAGTCCCATTATTTTACCGAGTACCGCTTCCTTAGTGATTTTGATCGTGTTTAGCTCCTCCCCCCCTTTTAGCCCCCTGTTTGTCCAGTGTTGGGATATTCTTAGTGTCTTCTACTGTAAAGACTGATGTAAAATATTCATTCAGTGTTTTTGCCATCTCCATATTTCCCACCATTAATTTCCCGGTCTCATCCTCTAAGGGACCGACATTTACTTTAGCCACCCGTTTTCTTTTTATATAACTATAAAAACTCTTACTATCTGTTTTTATATTTTTTGCTAATTTACTTTCATAATCTATCTTCCCTTTCTTAATCAATCTTTTTGTTATTTTTTGCTGTCTTTTAAAGTTTTCCCAATCCTCTATCCTCCCACTAGATTTGGCTACCTTATATGCCCTTGTTTTTAGTCGAATACTATCCTTAATTTCTTTACTTAGCCACGGATGGCTGTCTTTTCTTTTACACCCTTTTCTTCTCAGTGGAATATATATTTTTTGGAAGTTGTAAAATAACTCCTTAAATGTATACCACTGATCATGTATCGTCTTACCCTTTAATCTATTTTCCCAATCCACTCTACTCAATTCCGCTCTCATACCTTCATAGTCTCCTTTATTCAAGCTTAGCACGCTTGTTTGAGATCCAACCTTCTCACCCTCTAATTGAATATGGAATTCAACCATGTTATGGTCACTCATTCCAAGGGGATCCTTTACTAGGACATTTTTAATTAATCCTGCCTTGTTACACAGGACCAGATCTAAGGTTGCTTGCCCCCTGGTCGGTTCAGTTACATACTGCTCATGAAACCCATCCCTAATACACTCAATGAACTCATCCTCAAGGCTGCCCTGCCCAATTTGATTTGTCCAATTAATATGATAGTTAAAATCCCCCATAATTATAGATGTTCCCTTATTACAAGCCTCAACTATTTCCTGATTGATACTCCGTCCAACAGAGCAAAAGCATTATCCACTAGTCACGTGGTGAATTGGGAATCCAGATGTGGCAAATTGCATTTCTGATTAGTAATTTAAAAATGAATACTGGACATCATCGTTGGGAATGCAATCTCAATACTCATTTGGATGGCGTGTACATTTGTACTTAATCCTTTTTGTGCATTTGTTGGTAAAATGATAAGATGAAAAGCAGAGTGTGTGAGTGCTTTTTGATCACTGGTTTACTTCCTTGGTAGATGTTAAATAAATATATACATCAAGTATGTTTACCTGTGTCAGTGTATGTAAGGTTTTTTTTTACTACAATTAGTGCTTGTGGCTAAAAAATGTCACCATAGCCACACCTGTGGCTAGTCAGCGATTTCTATTTGACAACACTCTTGGATGAAGAGTTAGATCACTCCTGCTAATATCTCCTCCTTCTGCTCAACGTCTTTTGTTTTATTATGCCTACGTGAAGCACTTTCAGATGTTTCTTTATGTTTAAAAAGTACTATATCAATGCAAGTTCGTTTTTGTTTTAAAATGCATATATAATTTTGTCATTATCTACAAATAAACTGTAATGTTAACCTAAAAATGTGGGAGAATTGTTCAGTATAGTATTGCAGTAATATGTGTTCATTGTAATATGTTTATTAAAGAAATATTGCAGAAATATTTGTGAAATCTCCCTTGTGTGTATATATTTTTTTAAAGTGTTAATGAATCAGCAATTTTGAGCTTTAGGGTGTGGAAACCTGGTGATTATTTGCTTTACTTTGGCTCTCAGCACCTTGTACTGATTTACTGAAAGGAGTGAGTAGTGCAGAGTACTACTCAGTGAGGCTGAGCATAAAGAACGTTACATTTCTGAGCCATGTAAATGATGAATTATTGGCAGTTCCAAACTGCAGGAAAACACCATGTTATTTTTTAAAAATTTGTTGAAATAATTGTTTCAAAAGATTGGATGGGGGTGAGTATATGAAGCACTGATAACCCTTCAGGCCTCAGTGAATTTTTGAATTGAAGTGAAAAGGCAGAGAATGGCTATTTTGCACACTAATGTTTAAGATGTAGATTTACAACAGCAAACTTCTGAACACTGGGCTTTATTAGACTCATTAGCTGTCACCATTTTGAAATTAAACTGCTTCAGGATCCTTCTTACTTTCAGAATCCTGTAGAGCACATTTTATAGACACATTTTAGTTGTATTGGATGGAAATGCTTCATGGTATGGACATTACAAGGATCAGTTGGGGCTTGGAGTAATAAGAACAACAATGTTGCTGTGTGCCAAACTGATTTTATTTTATGTGTCTTGCAGTTTTTCCCAATTTCATGGACTAATCACTCACTATAAAATTGGTGCACTCTGTATGAACATTATCGAGCATGAACTGAAGAGACATGACCTATGGCAAGAAGAGCTTCATAAGAAGAAGAAAGTAGATATCCTTTCTTGTATGTAACAAAATCTAACAGCAACAACAAATTGCAACTTTGTTTCCATTTACCTCAAATAAAAGGTTTGAGAAATAATTGCCACAGCAGCACCACGCCACATTAATTTCACTTAGTTGTAAATGACCAATGTTCTCCTTCAGTGATGGAATAAGTAACCAACAGAAAACTGAACAGTCACTTTTTTTTAACTATTCAGGGATCAGCAAGTATCACAAAACCAATCAGTTAAAAGACTATTGATCAAATAATTGCATCACACTGTTGTCGATCACCATTTATAACATCAAAAATATGCAAAAAATTACATGACACAGGAAAACAATTAGTAAACATACCCATAATATTGGTTATTTAATGTTGGAATTGCCTGCAAGAAATTTCCCCCTAACATAAGCTTGCTTGCCTTTCTGTTTAAAAGGTAATCTCCAAGCCCCACATCTACTTCCCCTCATCTCTCTTCACTTAGCCTCCGCACTGAGTGATTTCAATTTTTCCCTAAACTCCTTTAGTGCTCTCTCCTCTCAATTACTCATGCTTCTGTTCTCCCTCACTCTCACCTTTCATATAAAATTCCTTACCCATATCCATGACCACCTCAAACTCACCAAAATTTATGGCCTCTCTTCACCTGTTGTCTCAATCTCTAACAAAGCTATCTCTGACCACTTTGATTTTTGCTCTTGTTCCCAGCACAGCTATCACTTTCCCCCCACCCTTGCCGTTTCAATAGTCCCTATCTTTACTCCCTCAAGTCTGAGAGTCTTAAACGCAACGATATCCAGTGCAACAACAACTTGAATTTATATAGCACCTTTAATGTAGTAAAACATCGCAAGGCACTTATCAAACAAAATTTGACACTAAGCCAGATAAGGGCCTATTAGGGAGATTTTAAGGATCGTCTAAGAGGGGAAGAGATGCGGTGAGGTTTAGGGAGGGAAGTTGAGAGCTTAAGGCATGGCAGCCAATGGTGGAGTGATTAAAATTGGGATGCGAAAGAGGCCAGAATTGGAGGAGCGCAGAGACCTCGGAAGCTTGTAGGGCTAGAAGAGGTTACAGACAATAGAGAGGGGCGAGGCCATGGAGGAATCTGAACACTAGGATGAGAATTTTAAAATCAAGGCGTTACCGGACTGGGAGCCAATGTAAGTCAGCAGGCACAGAAGTGATAGGTGAACAGGACTTGGTGTGAAGTTACGCCATGCAGAGTTTTGGATGACTTCAAGTTTATGGGGGTTGCAAGGTGGGAGGCCGGCCACAAGACCATTGGAATAGTCAAGGCTAGAGGTAACAAAGGCATGGATGAGGGTTTCTGCAGCAGATGAGCTGAGGCAGGGGTGGTGACGAGTGATATTACGGAGGTGGACGTAGGCAGTCGAGAGGGTTTGGGGCCGAAGCTCAGCTCACGGTCAAATAGGGTGCCATGGTTGTGAACTGGTTCAGCCTCGGCCAGAGGCCAGGGAGAGGGATGAAGTTGGTGGCTAGGGAGCGAAGTTGGTGGCTAGGGAGCAGAGTTTCTGGCGGAGACCGAAGACAATGGCTTCAGTCTTCACTCTGTTTAATTGGAGGAAATTTCTGCTCATCCAGTACTGGATGTCTGACAAGCAGCATAGAATTAACATCCAGATAGAAAAGTACCAGGGAGTTCTTGCTGCTGTGGAGAAATTGTGTGTGAATGATAAAACTGAGCCTTTGTAGTTTTCAACTGGTTCTGTGTAGCTACAATAATCAGAACATTTACCAATCACTGTGAGGAAAGAGTAGTCGAAAAATACATTTATAGAATTGAAGCAGTGAATAAAAATTCAGTTAAGTTATTTGGGATAAAAGGCTTTTTTGTGTAGAATCATAGAAAGATACAGCGCAGAAGGAGGCCATTCAGCCCACCGTGCTTGTGCTGGCTCTTTGAAAGAGCTATCCAATTAGTCCCCACTCCCCTGCTCTTTCCCTGTAGCCCAGTGAATTTTTCCTTTTCAAGTATTTATTCAATTCCCTTTTGAAAGTTGTAAGAAGCCACACAACACCAGGTTATAGTCCAACAGCTTTATTTGAAATCACAAGCTTTCGGAGCGCTGCTCCTTCTTCAGGTGAAGTGGAGAAATGCATAAAGACACAGCTTATATAGTCAGAGAATCATGTCAGACGTTTACAGGTAACCTTTCCAACTGCCATTTATCACACCTCGGCAGAGAGATAATCACAGCAGTCAAAGGTGTGAATGGTGTCCAAACAGGTCAGTCAGGGAAACATTACATCAAAGAACAATGAGGTGGGGTCACAAGGGGTCAAATATTGCAGATGCTGGGGTCTGTATGAAAAACAAAAAAACAGACAAAAAACATTTTTTTTGGCTGGAAGTCACAGCAGGTCCGGCCGCATCTGTGTAGAGAGAACAAGCCAATGTCGACTCGAGTCTGGATGACCCTGCGTCAGGGGGTTACATGTAGCGTGACATGAACCCAAGATCTCTGTTGAGGCCGTCCTCATGGGTGCGGAACTTGGCTATCAGTTTCTGCTCGACGATTTTGCGTTGTCGTGTGTCTCAAAGGCCGCCTTGGAGAATGCTTACCCGAAGATCGGAGGCTGAATGTCCTTGACTGCTGAAGTGTTCCCCGACTGGGAGGGAATACTCCTGCCTGGTGATTGTTGCGCGGTGTCCGTTCATCCGTTGTCGCAGTGTCTGCATGGTCTCGCCGATGTACCATGCTCCGGGGCATCCTTTCCTGCAACGTATGAGGTAGACAATGTTGGCCGAGTCACATGAGTATGTACCATGTACCTGGTGGGTGGTGTCCTCACGTGTGATGATGGTATCTGTGTTGATGATCTGGCATGTCTTGCAGAGGTTGCTGTGGCAGGGTTGTGTGGTGTCGTGGTCGCTGTTCTCCTGAAAGCTGGGTAATTTGCTGCGAACGATGGTCTGTTTGAGGTTAGGCGGCTGTTTGAAAGCGAGTAGTGGAGGCGTGGGGATGGCCTTAGCGAGGTGTTCATCGTCATCGATGACATGTTGAAGGCTGCGAAGAACATGGCATAGTTCCTCCGCTCCGGGGAAGTACTGGACGACGAAGGGTACTCTGTTGGTTGTGTCCCGTGTTTGTCTTCTGAGGAGGTCTATGCGATTTTTCGCTGTGGCCCGTCGGAACTGTCGATCGACGAGTCGAGCGTCATATCCCGTTCTTACAAGGGCGTCTTTCAGTGTCTGTAGGTGTCCATCGCGTTCCTCCTCGTCTGAGCAGACCCTGTGTATTCGCAGGGCTTGTCCATAGGGGATGGCTTCTTTAACGTGGTTAGGGTGGAAGCTGGAGAAGTGAAGCATCGTGAGGTTGTCCGTGGGCTTGCGGTAGAGTGAAGTGCTGAGGTGTCCGTCTTTGATGGAGATTCGTGTGTCCAGGAATGAGACCGATTCTGAGGAGTAGTCCATGGTGAGTTTGATGGTGGGATGGAACTTGTTGATGTTATCGTGTAGTCTTTTCAGTGATTCTTCGCCGTGGGTCCATAGGAAGAAAATGTCGTCGATGTATCTGGTGTATAGCGTTGGTTGGAGATCCTGTGCAGCGAAGAAGTCTTGCTCGAACTTGTGCATGAAGATGTTTGCGTATTGGGGTGTGAATTTGGTCCCCATGGCTGTTCCGTGTGTTTGGGTAAAGAACTGGTTGTCGAAGGTGAAGACATTGTGGTCAAGGATGAAGCGGATGAGTTGTAGGATGGCGTCTGGAGATTGGCTGTTGTTGGTGTTGAGTACTGAGGCTGTCGCAGCGATGCCGTCATCGTGGGGGATACTGGTGTAGAGTGCCGAGACGTCCATCGTGGCGAGGAGTGTTCCTGGTTCAACTGGTCCGTGGGTGCTGAGTTTCTGTAAGAAGTCTGTAGTGTCACGACAGAAGCTGGGGGTTCCCTGTACGATGGGTTTCAGGATGCCCTCGACATATCCAGAGAGGTTCTCACACAGGGTTCCGTTGCCTGATGCGAAAGGACGTCCAGGTGTGTTGGCTTTGTGTATCTTTGGGAGGCAGTAGAAGTCTCCCACGCGGGGAGTACGTGGGATGAGAGCATGTAGGATGCTTTGAAGGTCTGGATCGAAGGTTTTGATCAGTCTGTTGAGTTGGCGGGTGTGTTCTTTGGTCGGATCTGCGGGTAACTGTCTGTAGTGTTCCTGGTTGTCCAGTTGTCGGTATACTTCTTTGCAATAGTCCGTTCTGTTCTGTATGACGATGGCACCTCCTTTGTCTGCTGGTTTGATGACGATGTTGCGGTTGGTCTTGAGAGCGTGGATGGCGTTGCGTTGTGCTCGGGTGACATTCTGGACTGCCTTGTGAGTGCGGCTGATGAATCTGGCGTTGATGCACCTCCTGACAGCTTGAGCATACATGTCAAGCTTAGGGCAGCGACCCTCCGGAGGGGTCCAATTTGACTCTTTCTTCTTCGGTAGCTGCACTGCGGATCCCTCTGTCTGCTGTTCCGGATCATTGATTGTCTCATTGGGTTCGCTGCTGACATCTTGGGATTTGTGGAAGAATTCCCGGAGCCTCATTCTCCTGATGAATTCCTCTGTGTCTGCCGCGAGACCGATGTGGTCCATTTTGGTGGTGGGGCAGAAATTGAGCCCTCGGCTGAGAACTTCAATTTCGTCTGGTTGAAGGGTGTGGTCGGACAGGTTGACGATGGATTTCCCTGTGGTTTCAACCGTGGTACCGGGGGAGGCTTGGTTGCTGCTGCTGGTGATGCCAAGTTTCTCAAGCTTCCTGTTCTTGGTGTGCATGTAGGTAGCGTAGTTCCGTTGCCTTGTTTGTTTGGCGGTGTCTCGTAGCTGGTCTGCGTCCTGAGCACAGGCTGAGAACATGGACTCCATCTCGGTTTCGAGGTTGCGGCGTCTGCTGTAGAGCTGGTGTACGAGATGGTTGAGGAGTGTGCGAGAGGTACGACGGCAGAGTCTCTCAGCGTAGTCTGTGTTGTAGGTCGACTTGAGTGGGTTAGTGATCTGTAGTCCTTTCGGGATCTTGTCTGCTTTCTTGCATCTCTGTAGAAACTTGATGTCTGTGTCAATATGCGCGATCTTCTTGGAGATCCTCTCCACTTTGAGCTGGCAGTTTGTGGTGTCGATAGTAGTCATGGTGTGGAGATGCCGGAGTTGGACTGGGGTGGACAAATGTAAGAAGTCACACAACACCAGGTTATAGTCCAACCGCTTTATTTGAAATCACAAGCTTTTGGAGCGCTGCTCCTTCAGGTTAAGTGGAGAAATGCATAAAGACACAGCTTATATAGTCAGAGAATCATGTCAGATGTTTGTTTTGTCTGTTTTTTTGTTTTTCATACAGACCCCAGCATCTGCAATATTTGACCCCTTGTGACCCCACCTCATTGTTCTTTGATGTAATGTTTCCCTGACTGACCTGTTTGGACACCATTCACACCTTTGACTGCTGTGATTATCTCTCTGCCGAGGTGTGATAAATGGCAGTTGGAAAGGTTACCTGTAAACATCTGACATGATTCTCTGACTATATAAGCTGTGTCTTTATGCATTTCTCCACTTCACCTGAAGAAGGAGCAGCGCTCCGAAAGCTTGTGATTTCAAATAAAGCTGTTGGACTATAACCTGGTGTTGTGTGACTTCTTACATTTGTCCACCCCAGTCCAACTCCGGCATCTCCACACTTTTGAAAGTTACGATTGAATCTGCTCCCACCAACCGTTCAGGCAGTTCACTCCTTATCTGAGGAAGGACGTTCTTGCCATGGAAAGAGTGCAGCGAAGATTCACCAGGCTGATACCTGGGATGGCAGGAATGACGTATGAGGAGAGATTATGTCAATTGGGCTTATACTCACTGGAGTTTAGAAGATTGAGAGGGGATCTCATCGAAACCTATAAAATTCTGTCAGGTCTGGACAGACTAGATGCAGGAAGGATGTTTCCGATGGCCGAGGAGTCCAGAACCAGGGGTCATAGTCTAAGGATAAGGGGTAAGCCATTTAGGACTGAAATGAGGAGGAATTTCTTCACCCAGAGAGTGGTGAACCTGTGGAATTCTCTGCCACAGAGGGCGGTGGAGGCCAGTTCATTAAATATATTCAAGAAGGAGTTGAATATATTTCTTAAGGCTAAAGGGATCAAGGGATATGGGGAGAAGGCAGGGACAGGGTACTGAATTTGGATGATCAGCCATGATCTCATTGAATGGCAGAGCAGGCTCGAAGGGCCGAATGGCCTACACCTGCTCCTATCTTCTATGTTTCTATAACTTGCAGCGTCCTTTTTTTCCTTCCTATCGCCTCTGGTTCTTTTGCCAATTAGCTTAAATCTGTGTCCTCTGGTTACCAACCCTTCTGACACTGGAAACGGTTTCTCCTTATTTACTCTTATCAAAACCCTTCATGATTTTGAACACCTATTAAATCTCCCATTAACCGACTCTGCTTTAAAGAGAACAACCCCAGTTTCTCTATATAACTGAAGTCTCTCATCCCTGGTATTCTAGTAAACCTCCATTGCACCCTCTAAGACCTTGACATCCTTCCTAAAGTATGGTGCCTAAAATTGAACACAATACTGCAGCCGGGGTCTAACCTGTGTTGTAAAGGTTTAGCATAACTTCCTTGTTTTTGTACTCTATGCCTCTATTTATAAAGCCAAGGATTCTGTATGCCTTTTTAACAGCCTTCTCAACTTGTCTTGCCACCTTCAAAGACTCAAGTACATATAATCCCAGGTCGCTCTGTTCCTGCACCTCATTTAAAATTATATCATTTAGTTTATATTGCCTCTCCTCATTCTTCCTACCAAAATGAATCACTTCACACTTCTGTGTTAAATTTCAACTGCCATGTGTCTGCCCATTTCACAAATCTGTCTGTGCCCTCCTGAAGTATGTTACTATTCTCATTGTTTACTACATTTCCATGTTTTGTGTCATCTGCAAACTTTGAAATTATTCCTAGTATATCCAAGTTCAGGTCATTTAAGAGCATTGGTCCCAATATTGACACCTGGGAGACACCACTGCATATTTCATGCAGTCTAAAAATCAACCGATCACCACTACTCTATGCCTTCTATCCCATAGCCAATTTTGTATTCACGCAGCCACTACTCCTCTAATCCCATGGGCTTCAATTTTGGTAACAGGTCTATTATGTGGTAATTCATCAAACACCTATTGAAAGTCCATATACACAACATCAACCGCACTACCCTCTCCGTTACTTCATCAAAGAACTCAAATCAAGTTAGTCAAACATGATTTGCCTTTAAAAGATCCGTACTGGCTTTCATTTATTAACCCATGTTTTTCCAAGTGCCAATTAATTTTGTCCCGGTTAATGTCTCTAACAGTTTTCCCACAACCGACATTAGGCTGGTTGGCCTGTAATTGCCAGGTTTATCAGTCTCCTTTTTTGAACAGGGGTCTAACATTTGCAGTCCTCCAGTCCTCTGGCACCACTCTCGTATCTAAGGCGGATTAGAAGATTGTGGCCAGAGCCTCCGCAATTTCCACCCTTACTTCCCTCAGCAACCTAGGGTGCATCCCATCTGAATCTGGTGACTTTTCTACTTTGAGCGCTGCCAACCTTTTAAGTACCTCCTTTACCTATTTTTTTAAAAAAAATCAAATTCAATTTCTCTACTACCTCCTCCTTTACTGTGATATTGGCAGCATCCTCTTCAGTGAAGACAGATGCAAAGTGCTCATTTGGTACCTCAGCCATGCCCTCTGCCTCCATACGAAGATCTCCCTTTTGGTCCCTCATCGGCCCCACCCTCTCTTGACTACCCTTTTACTATTTATATGTTCATAAAAGACTTTTGAATTCCCTCTTGTGTTACCTGCTGATCTATTCTCATACACTCTCTTTGCCCCTCTTATTTCCTTTTTCAGTTCTCCCTTATACTTTTTGTATTCAGCTTAGTTCCCAACTGAATTATGAACACGACATTTATCGTAAGGTTTATTTTTCTGTTTCATTTTAATCTTTATCTCTATTCAGTCATCTAGGGAGCTCTAGCTTTGGATGCCCTTCCTTTCCCCCTCATGGGAATCTTTGAACTATTTTGAAGACATCCCATTGGTCATTTACTGTTTTACCTGCTAATCTTTGATTTCAATCCACCTGTGCCAGATCCCTTTTCAACTCACTGAAATTAGCCCACCTCCAGTTGAATATTTACATAAAACATAGAAGCTAGGAGCAGGAGTAGGCCATTCGGCCCCTCGAGCCTGCTCCGCCATTCAATGCGATCATGGCTGATCATCCAAATTCAGTACCCGGTCCCTGCTTTCTCCCCACACCCCTTGATCCCTTTAGCTTTAAGAAATATATCCAACTCCTTCTTGAATATATTTAATGAATTGGCCTCTACTGCTTTCTGTGGTCGAGAATTCCACAGGTTCACCACTCTGGGTGAAGAAATTCCTCCTCATTTCTGTCCTAAATGGCCTACCCCTTATCCTTAGACTGTGACCCCTGGTTCTGGACTCCCCGACAATCGGGAACATCATTCCTGCACCTAGTCTGTCCAGTCCTGTCAGAATTTTATAAGTTTCAATGAGATCCCCTCTCATTCTTCGAAACTCCAGCGAGTACAAGCCCAATCGACCTAATCTCTCCTCGTACGTCATTCCTGCCATCCCAGGTATCAGCCTGGTGAATCTTTGCTGAACTCCTTCCATGACGAGAACATCCTTCCTCAGATAAGGCGACCAAAACTGCACACAATACTCAAGGTGTGGTCTCACCAAGGCCCTGTACAACTGCAGCAAGACATCCTTGTTCCTGTACTCAAACCCTCTCGCTACGAAGGCCAACATACCATTTGCCGCCTTAACTGCCTGCTGCACCTGCATGCTTACCTTCAGCGACTGGTGCACAAGGACACCCAGGTCTCGTTGCACTCCCCCTTCTCCCAATCTATTGCCATTCAGATAATAATCTGCCTTCCTGTTTTTGCTACCAAAATGGATAACCTCACATTTATCCACGTTATATTGCATCTGCCATGCTTCTGCCCAATCACCCAACCTGTCCAAATCATCCTGGAGTTTCTCGGCATCCTCCTCACAGCACACACGCCCATCCAGCTTTGTGTCATCTGCAAATTTGGAGATATTACATCTAGTTCCCTTGTCTATATCATTATTAATATATATTGTGAATAGCTGGGGTCCAAGGACCGATCCTTGCGGTACCCCACTAGTCACTGCCTGCCACTCGGCAAAAGACCCGTTTATTCCAACTCTTTGCTTTCTGTCTGCCAACCAGTTCTCTATCCAAGTCAGTACCTTGCCCCCAATCCCATGTGCCTTAACTTTACACGCTAATCTCTTATGCGGGACCTTATCGAAAGCCTTCTGAAAGTCCAAATACACCACATCCACTGGTTGTCCCTTATCTATTTTACCAGTTACATCCTCAAAAAATTCCAGTAGATTAGTCGAGCACAATTTACCTTTTGTAAATCCATGTTGACTTTGTCCGATCCTGTAGCTGTTTTCCAAGTGCTCTGCTATTACATCTTTTATGATGGACTCTGGCATTTTCCCCACTACCGATGTCCGGCTTACCGGTCTGTAATTCCCCGTTTTCTCTCTACCACCTTTTTGGAATAGTGGGGTAACATTTGCTACCCTCCAATCCATGGGTACTGTTCCAGATTCCATCGAATGTTGGAAGATGATCAGCAATGCATCTACTATTTCTAGGGCCACTTCCTTAAGTACCCTAGGATGTAGATTATCAGGCCCTGGGGCTTTATCGGCCTTCAATCCCATCAATTTCCTTAACACCATTTCCCTATAAATACTGATTTCTTTTAGTTCTTCCCTTTCATCAGACCCTATGTTCCCCGACATCTCTGGGAGGTTATTTGTGTCCTCCTTTGTGAAGACAGAACCAAAATATGTATTTAATTGGTCTGCCATTTCTTTGTTCCCCATTATAAATTCCCTTGATTCTGACTGCAAGGGACCTACGCTTGACTTCACCAATCTTTTTCTCTTCACATATCTATAAAAGCTTTTACAGTCAGTTTTTATGTTCCTTACAAGCTTACTCTCATATTCTATTCTCCCCTTCTTAATTAATCCCTTTGTCCTCTGTTGAATCCTAAACTGCTCCCAACCCTCAAGTTTACTGCTTTTTCTGGCCAATTTATATGTCCTCTCCTTGGATCTTATGCTGTCCCTAATTTCCCTTGTTAGCCACGGTTGAGTCACCTTTTTTGTTTTATTTTTATGCCAAACTGGGATAAACAAATTCTGTAGTTCATCCATGCGGTCTTTGAATGTTTGCCATTGCCTATCCACCATCAACCCTTTGAATGACATTCCCCAATCAATCCTACCCAACTCGCGCCTCAGACCATCGTAGTTTCCTTTATTTAAATTCAGGACCCTAGTCTCTGAGTCAACAACTTCATTCTCCATCTTAATGAAGAATTCGATCATATTATGATCGCTCCGACCCAAGGGGCCTCGTTCAACAAGATTGTTAATTAATCCTTTCTCATTACATAATACCCAGTGTAAGATGGCCTGATCTTTGGTTGGTTCCTCGACATATTGGTCCAGGAAACCATCCCGTAAACACTCCAGGAATTCCTACTCCACAGTATTGTTACTAACTTGGTTAGCCCAATCTATATGTAGATTAAAGTCACCCATGATGACGGCTGTGCCCTTATTGCACGCTTCTCTAATTTCCCATTTAATGCCATCCCCAACGTCCGCATTACTGTTTGGCGGTCTATATACCACTCCCACTAACGTTTTCTGCCCCTTGGTATTTCTCAGGTCTACCCATACAGATTCCACATCATCAGAGCTAATATCCATACAATTGTGTTAATCCCTCTTTAACCAGTAATGCTGCCCCACCTCCCTTTCCTTTTTGCCTATCCTGAATATTGAATACCCCTGGATGTTGAGTTCCCAGCCTTGGCCACCCTGGAGCCATGTTTCCGTAATCCCAATCAAATCATAATCGTTTACCGCTATTTGCGCAGCTAATTCATCCACCTTATACGAATGCTCCTCGCATTAAGACACAAAGTCTTCAGGTTTGTTTTTTTAAAGCTCTTAGACCTATTAGAATTATTATTTACTGTGGCCATGTTTGATTTAAAGCGTTGATTTCTCTGACTGCCACTTTTGTTTTTCTCCTTGCTATCTTTTGCTTTTATCCTTGTTTCCCTTTCCTCTGTCCCCTTGCTCAGGTTCCCAACCCCCTGCCATTTTAGTTTAAACCCTCCCCCAGAGCACTAGCAAACACTCCCCCTAGGACATCAGTCATATTTTCATATTTCTTGTCCTTTTCTATAACTACTCTAAACCTAATATTGTGATGATTGTTTCCAAAATATGCTCTCATTGAAACATGCTCCACTTGCCCCACTTTATTTCCCAGAACTAAATCCAGCACTGTTTCCTTTCTCATTGGGATGGAAACATACTGATCAAGAAAGTTCTCTTGTACACCTTTTAGGAATTCCTCTGTCTCTTTGCTCTTTACACTGTTATTTTCCTAGTCTATATTAGGACAATTGAAGTCCCCTATTATCCCTACTCTAAAGTTCTTGCATCTCTCTGTAATTTGCCTGCAGATTTGCTCCTCTATCTCCTTCCCACGATTTGGTGGCCTGTCGTATACACCCAGTGGTGTAATAGCTCCTCAGTTCTAACCAAATAGATTCTGTCTTTGAACCCTCAAGTACATCATCCCTTTCTGGTGCTCTAACAGTATCTTTGATCAATACTGCTACCCTGACTCCTTTTTTCCCTTCCTATCTTTCCTGAATACAGGAATATTAAGTGCCAATTCCTCCCCTTGTTTGAACCAGGTCTTGGTTATTGCCACTATATCATCCCACATGGCTCCTTGTGCCTGCAGTTCACCAACCTTATTAATCGCATCCCGGGGATTTATGCACATGCGCTCTAAACCCATCATTGTCTCTTCGCAGTTCCTTCGTCTGATCTCTCCTATTTCTGAACTACTCCTTATTCTAACGCCGTTTGTCTCTCCCAGTCCTCCGTGCACCTTGTATTTCCTCTCTAATGCGTCATCCTGGTGTTCCTCCCCCCGCTAAATTAGTTTAAACCCTCCCCCATTATCACTGAGGGGGGGATTGATGTTTGATGTCTTTGATTTTAGCCTTTGATGTTAAGGCCAGATTTGGTCAATAGGCCAGACCTGAACCATAATGAATGGTCAATTATTAAGGTGCTGGTAAATGAGTACTTAATAGTGGGGGAAAAACACCCTGAACAGTGACTGCTTCAGAAAGAATTGCAAGTTCACTGTTGGAAGTTAGGAGGAAGAGAAAAAAAAACTTTATGATCATGTAAAGGAGGAAGAATAAAACATAAAATATTTACACCTTAAACAAATATTCCAAATGGACCATGGGTGGTAGACTATCTCCTAGTTTTCAGTCCTCCCTGCAATTCTGAACAGGAAAGAAGTTAACCCCAGCTAGCTGCCTGGTTACCTCAATGGTGGTTATGATCCTCCCTGTCTGCCCACTGCAAAAGTAACTGAACATAGTGGGCTGGATTTTGATACTGGAGGCGGGACTACAACTTTTGGGGTTGTAGTCCCGCCTCCATAGAGTTGTGGCTAACCCATGCGATTTTCACTAGATTGACCTTGTTGAGCCTGCCCAGTGGGCTCAGCAGGCCAATTAAGGGCCACCCGGCAACAGGTGATGTCACAGATTGACATTTCATCTGTCAAGAGCTTTTGACAGATGAAATATCAGCGTTTGACAGCTCTTTGAAGCTGTCGAACACTGACAATCTGTACTCCAAGTTAATTCCTTCCTCTCAAGCTGATTTAGAGATCTCTCCAGAACAGAAAGCTGAATGCTGCAACTTTTGACAGCTCGCGGCCATTCTGCTTTCTGTGCCGGTGAGATGAGGGACTCCCGAGACCTGAAGGAAGGAAGCTGTAAAGGTAAGTAAAACTTATTTAAACACTTTACACACACCAAACACACTTACCTCTGCACTCATGCACACATCACTCACCTGAACACCGGACATCTCGAACCCTTCAGCCCGACTGTCCGCCTCGCTAACTTGACGTGGTTTGGAGCCATCGGGAATCCCACACTTCAGGGATAAAAATAGGGATTAGGTTAAAAACTGCCTGTTAACTACCTGTTAACAGGCAGTTAATTGGCACTAATCAATCCCCTTCCCGCCTCGGGGAGGAGGGTCCCAGCACAGGTCGGGTATCCGCCTCCTTTGAAACTGGCATGGAGGCAGGATGGGTTCGTGCCCCCCGATTTCGCAATTTTAATCCCCCACACGCCTCCAATCCCGCCTCAAAGGCCCAATGAAAATCAAGCCCAGTGTGTTTAAAAGTACAGTGCAAAATTAGATGTGATTCAGCTTACTTTCTTTTTAAGATAAAGGGGTGTTTTATATTGAAAATTCTTCCTAATACAGTACCTTATTTAAATGAAGACTGCAATTTTCCTATTTTTTTGACTGATTAAATAATATATCATAAAGATGGTACATTTATATTTATGGTATATTTAATCACACTGAAATTAATTTAATGGAAATGTTGATGATTCCTTAACTTTAGCCTTCACTTGAAGATGATGCTGATAACCAAATACTGAAGAAAGATTATGAGAAAACGTACAAGAAATATCAAGGTTTAGTTATCAAGCAGGAGCAACTGTTGAGAGGTAGGTGGTGCTGGTTTAAAAAGAGTAAGTTGCTACAAGACATAGCAGTAGGATTAAGGAATTTCTGATACTCAGTCATGCTCACTTCTAGATGTTGGAGAAGATTTCCTGCATTAGTTTTTTTTAGTGAAATCGAACTTTTCTTCTGTACGGACATTTATGGTTTTGTTAGAAATAGAAATCTCCTCTATGTTCTGATGTAGCTCCAGAAGTTGATGTATAGTGAAAATCAATCTTTGTTTGTATTTGCATGAAAATTCTGAACAATTCTGATATGAATGATTGAAACAATTTTTCAGTTCCATTGAACAGTGTTACTATTATTTTAAAATAAATGATACCTAATGTGTAATTTTGTTTGAGTGAGACTTCAGTCATACTCCATGTTGCTGTATTTGGTTTAGTTTCATATATTTTCCTCTTTTTATCACAAGTGCTTGAGTGCAATTGTCATGCTTTATACCACTATTAATTATAGTCCAGAATTGTTTAATGGCAGCACAGAATCCTTGTTTTTTTTTCAAACTTCTTGTATGTTCTTTATTAGTTGCTTTCTATCTTCTGTTGAATCTGGCTGAAGACACGAGGACTGAACTGAAAATGAGGAACAAGAACATTGTCCACATGCTTGTGAAATCACTCGATCGAGAAAACTTTGAGTTGCTGATCCTAGTGATGTCCTTCCTAAAGAAACTCAGTGTATTTGTGGAGAACAAAAATGATATGGTAGGTAGACTGGAGCTCCTGGCACGTTTATTTACACTGACCGGATTATTAAGAAAAACTGCAGCCATCACAAAATAGTTTATCACATTGAAATTAGCATTTTCAAATGTCAAAATGAAGTTGAGAATATGCAAATCAACAAAGGGATAAAAAGTGACCCCCCGTTATCAGGGTAAAAAAAGAAAAAGTGCTGTCCCAAATTGCTTAACAGCCAATGAAGTACTTTTGAAGTGTAGTCGCTGTTGTAATGTAGGAAACGTGGCAGCATTTTTAGTGATGTCGATTGAGGGATAAATATTGCCAGGACACCGGGGGTAACTCCCCTACTCCTCTTCGAAATAGTGTTATGGGATCTTTTATGTCCACCTGAGAGTAGATGGGGCCTTGGTTTAATGCCTTAGTACTGCAGTGTCAGCCTAGATTTTTGTGCTCAAGTCTCTGGAGTGGGATTTGAACCCACAACTTCCTGACTCAGACAAGAGTGCTACCAACTGAGCCACGGCTGAACTTGGGT
Organism: Somniosus microcephalus; assembly: GCF_052327205.1. NCBI lineage: Eukaryota > Metazoa > Chordata > Chondrichthyes > Squaliformes > Somniosidae > Somniosus > Somniosus microcephalus. Next base: position 281,588,761 of record NC_140989.1, on the reverse strand, counting down.
AGCTAGTAATGGGAAATAAATGTCAGCCTTAGCAGCAACACCCATAGCTGAGAATAAATAGAAACAAAGTCTCGGTTGGTACTGAGTATGTCCAGCTACACCTGATACTAAAGCGTAGTCACTGAAATTCACTAATCTTCCGGTGACCAGGTCAAGATGGGGCTAACTGTTGTCCAAAAAAGACCAACTTTTGGGAAAAAAATTGGCCTGTTGAGGCGTTCAGCCAATATTTCTTGCCTTTTAGGCCAAACTGAATTAAATTTCTGAAATGCTATTTACTCTGCCAAATCCATAAAGAAACAAACCTGGCGTGGGCTACACTCTGGTGTGAACTTTACCAGCGCACTTAGTAAGCATAATTAATTTTAAGTTTTCAGCTGGGCAATGAGAATTAAACAATATTTTGAATAAATGAACTTTGCTTGGACTTAGAAGTACCTCTTCTGAGCTGGCTGTCAGCACTTCTAAGGAGATAGGTGTAAGGTGGATGGTACGGTGAAGGAGGAACAAAAGATCAAAGAATTTTGTTTTTCTTTTAATCATAGAATCTTGCAGCAGCATAGATGGAGGCCATTCAGCCCATCATGCCTGTGCCTGCTCATTGAAAGAACTATCTAATTTAATTCTACACCCCTACTTTTCCTCATATGAAATCTGCTTCCACCACCCTTTCAGGTAGTGCGTTCCAGATCTTAACAATGCCCTGTGAAAAAAAAATGCTCCTAATTTCCCCTCTAGTTCTTTTGCCAATTATTTTAAATCTATGACCTCTGATTACTGACCCACTTGTCAGAGGAAACAATTTCTTATCTCCTCCATCAAAACGCCTCCTTATTTTGAATACCTCTATTAAACCTCCCCTTAACTTTCTCTGCTCTAAGGAGAACAATCCTAGTTTCTCCAATCTCTCCACATAACTGAAGTCCCTCATCCCTGGTATCATCCTGGTAAACCTCCTCTGTACCCTCTCCAATGCCTTCCTAAAGTATGATGTCCAGAATAGTACACCGTATTCCAGCTGAGGCATAACCAGTGTTTTATAAAGGCATGATTTCTTGTTTTTGTATATAATCCTATTTATAAAGACAAATATCCCATATGCTTTCCTAACTGCCTTATAAACTTGCCCTGCCACCTTCAAAGATTTGTGAATATGTAGCCCCAGGTCCCTCTGCTGTTGCACCCCCCTCAAAGTAGTATCATTTAGATTGTAATTCAGATGAATATTTGAATTACTGTACAAAATAATACTGTCAGCGAACAGGATTATACAAAAGAATTTACAAATTTTAAAACCAAATAAATATTTACAAATAGCAGGCTTTATCAGATTTTTTTGAGTGCTCACAAGTCAAAATCAATTTGAGACCATGCAAAGTAGAAGAATATGAAGAAAGATTGGTAAGCAACATGAAGGGAAATACGTTTAATAAACAAAAAAAGGAAAAGAAAGAGAAGAAAATGTTTTTGCATTTGACCAGAGTATGCACAACCAATGCAAAACTAAAATTCAATCCAGTTTTATTTTTGAATTTTAGTTAAAGCTTTTGCCTTAAATATTTTTCCCTTGCTCTTTTTTCTATTTCAGGAGTTAGTTCTGTAGCTTAGTGTAGCTGACAGGTTGTGTAACTGCTGTTCTATATTCTGATGGAGCATAGTTTTTTTTTAATTAAGAAGCTAGCCTTCTCTATTCATTTTAATACATTTTATTTTGTTATATAGAGACTGATGAAGGGAAATTCATTTGTTGCCTCATTCATCTTTGCAAATGTTGGTAATTCATTGGCTGGCTAGATTAAGCGAACATTTACCTATTCAGTAATTATTCGATTCTAGACTATGTAATTACTCTTATCTAAACCATCTAATAGTCCATCACCTGCTGTATGTACTCATTAAGTATGAATGTGATTTGTGTAAAAAAAATTATGTCACCTGCTGTATGTACTCATTATTATTAAGTATGAATGTGATTTGTGTAAAAAAAATTATGTAGTCAGTTCTATATTTAAAGACCTACTCAAGCACATCACATCCTTCGAGATATTTGCACTCCTCCAGTTCTGACCTCTTGCACATCCCCAATTTGAATCGCTCCACCATTGGCGGCCGTGCCTTCAGTTGCCTAGGCCCTAAGCTCTGGAATTTCCTCCCTAAACTTCTCTGCCTCTCTACCGCTCTTTCCTCTTCTAAAGCACTCCTTAAAACCTACCTCTTTGACCAAGCATCTGCCCTAATATCTCCTTATGTGGCTCAGTGTCAAATTGTATTTGATATCGCTCTTGTGAAGCGCCTTGGGATGTTTTACTACGTTAAAGGTGCTATATAAATACAAGTTGTTGTAACAATGGTTTCATCCTGGAATATTTTTTTACCTAATTGCTAATATAGTTCTATGGCTGCTGGCAATCCTTCAGTATCTCATTGCATCCTTTACGTGATCTTAGACAGCAAGTGTTGGATGTGAGGTGTGCTATTCGATTGTGAACCGAGTCGAATCCTGTCTGCCACCTGCACCTGCAGACATTGGGGATGGTAATCATTGCTGATTTTGTCATCGCTACCCATTGAGATGCTGAAACCAATTGCAGCTCTTTTACCCACTCTGGCTTGAATCAGTTACTTAGCACAACTTGGGGATCAAGTCTAGGACGTTCCTGGCCTGTATATCACAATGCCTCAGTACCACACTAGACAGTGGATTACCCACTGAGCCTTCGAGCTAACACAACCTGAACTGTTCTAACAACATTGTTCTAGTTCTACATGCTTTTTTAGTGCCAGGGAACAGTTACATCTATAAGTCCACTCGGCCTTTTTCTATCTAAAGTACAGAGACTGTTTTTCTCTGTATTCTGTCACTTTTTTTAAATGTTAAATAAATGTGTATCGGAACTTTTATATTTTTGGGGGCGGGAGGAAAATACCATGTTAATGTAACTCCAAAATTTTCCAGGCTTTTCATACTTTTTAATCAGCTTTGGAAGTCTTTGAAAAGTCACACCTGGAAGTAATCCTATGTGAGTAACAGAGGCATTCATCAAAGCTGAAACATGAACAGTTGTTTCAAATCTTGCCACTTTTCCGAATGCAGGTTTGTTTAGTGTTGAATAATGGCGCACTTTTTAATGTGTTTACAACTGTAGAATTGTGTATTTCATTGTGTCCCAGAAAAGGAGCCATAGTTTTATTTTACTCATTTACTCTGGACATTTGGTAAAAATGAATAATTACTGGGGATATTAATAAGACGTTTGTCTGCCTGAAAGCTTGACTTTAATAACTGGGTAAATTGTTAATCTCCGGCAAAAAGTTTAAATTTTTTTTCTATTTCGTAGCATCAAGGAAAGCTTTCTTTGGTTGATTTTGTACTTTTTTTTAAACAAAAAGAAAATAGCCCATTTGTAGCTTGCTGTGTTTTTACTGAAAGCTAATTAATCACTTTAGAATTAGAATTAGTAATGGTCCCACTTGCGCTTGCCAAATGGAGCTTATACTGGGCACAAGTGCGGGATGAGAGATTTTAGTTTAATTTTATATCGAGCTAATTTCATACCATTGAGAACTGTGAAATAAATGGGGAGTTTTGATTATATCTTCTCATATGTTGCATAGTAACCAAAGGGCTTTAAATGCAGTTTACCTATTAAACATTAATAACCTTAATCATTAAAAGTACATTACATATAATTGCATGCTTTCTAACTTTTTTTCCTGGAGGTATTAAAAATGTGAAACTAGCATGGGTTACGTGTGACTGTCTGAAGACCTTAAATGTTTTGTAATGATGTGCTAAATCTTAACCATATTGTAATTAAAGCCAGCTTTTCTTCAATGTGTTTTGTCATTAGCCTAATGCTTTTGCATCAAGAAAAACCTATAAAGACATTAAGCACTGTTTAGTGCTGAAAATGAGTTACAGGAAAAGCGATTTGGACATGCAGATGTTTCAGGTTAAGACCCAGATGATCTGTACATGGACCCCCATATGTGCGGCATCCTCACAAGTTCTCAATTTCTTTTTCATCCCACCTGTGTACACGTGGTATGAATTTGTTGAAAGTGGGCAACTCACCAAAATTCTTTTAATTAGATCATATATAAAGTGTTCAATGAAGAGAGCTGAGTACCACGAATGTACTGTATGAAGACTGTAGCTTGTTGGTGGATAATGAGTGACTTGCTTTATTTTTAACTCTCGCTGGTCTGTATGTATATTAATTATTCCTTGCCTTCTCAGTTTCCCTTTAATGCATCAACAAACTATTCTGTATCTACAAAAAATTCAGCAATGGTTGTGTTCACGAATAGGTATCAGTATGACTAAGAAAATTCACTGTTCTCCAATGATGAACAATATTCGTACACCAGTTGTTTCCTTAATATTACATGTCCCTCCATTTCACATTTTGTATAACACAGTATTTATGAACTTCATTGCTGAATTCCAATGGATGAAACTTTGTATTTCAAAAATACAGAAATGTGATTTAAAGTAAGTGTTTTATCGGTGTTAGATAATTACAGTTCTGTGGTGTTCAACATAAGTATAGCTCCTGCATTTTAAACATATAAACAGAATTACAGTCTTTCCTTGCATTTCTTCCTGCAATTTGCCACATAATTGCCTCCCTAAATTGCAGAAAGGGAGGACTAAATGGACCTGAGGACTTCTGTGCAGAAAGGAATTGCATATTGTTGTAAAGCAATGCTGAGCTGATTCTGGGAGGAGGAATCGGCTTACCCTCCTGGAGTTATCCAAGGCATGGAAGGCTCGGGGGTACAATACTTGTCACTGATAGTTATTTGAGAATTGATGTTCAGAATGGCTCTCGTGGCTCAGCACAGTATAGTTTCTAGAAATAGGTTACATATCTGATTTTAGCCTGCTTTAACAATGGGTGATGTTAATGGAATGAAAGCGTTTTAAAGTTTATGCAAAATTCCATGAAACGTTTCATGGCAGACTGTAAAACAGAATTCAGTCTAAGTTGAAATATATCCACTGATGCTGCAGTTAGAGCTGACCAAGGTCAGCTGTCTAGTGCTGGTTTCCTTTCTGGTTGTGAGTAGACGTCTACATAGTGTATAATAATGCAGCAAATTAAAAATTACATCTGGTGTGAATTTTGTTCTAGCTACTGTAAACTGCGTCTGGCAGCAGTTTCTTGCTACAGGTCAAAGCTTTTCAGCTATAAAAGATTCTACACCCATGGTGCACATCAAAGTGGAATGACCAAACTGTTCTTTCATTCTGTTGGAATTGTAACTGGATGGATGGTAGTACTGTACTTCAAGGACAAACCTGTCTAATACTTAATGGACTTGCTAGTTTTGTGTCTCTTTACCTTCCACTGTAGTATAAATCACAATCTCAATTGAGCAGTTAAAAGGAAAATCTTGCATTGTGATGTTTTTAAGAGTGATGATTCAAATGTTTCATTCGTATTAAATATGGTGAAAGGAAATACAGATATTGTCAGTGTAGTTGAGCTTGTTAATTATATTTTTAAAAAGTAGGTAAGATTTATTAGATGTTGGCAGAAAGTTGCTGTATACCAAATCTGGCAAATACATTATGCTATCTGTTTCATGCTAATTAATCAACGTGAAAATATAGTGAACAGTGAGGAGGATAGTGATAGACTTCAAGAAGACATAGACAGGCTGGTAGAATGGGTGGATACGTGACAGATGAAATTTAATGCAGAAAAGTGTAAAGTGATATATTTTGGTAGGAAGAATGAAGAGAGGAAATATAAACTAAAGGGTACAATTCTAAAGGGGGTGCATGAACAGAGAGACTTGGGGGTGGGTATATGTGCACAAATCGTTGAAGGTGGCAGGGCAGGTTGAGAAAGCAGTTTAAAAAAAGCATACGGGATCCTGGGCTTCATAAATAGAGGTATAGAGTACAAAAGCATGGAAATTATGATGAACCTTTATAAAACAGTGGTTCGGCATCAACTGGAGTATTATGTCCAATTCTGGGCACCACACTTTAGGAAGGATGTGAAGACCTTAGAGAGGGTGCAGCAAAGATTTACAAGAATGATTTCAGGGATGAGGGACTTCAGTTACGTGGATAGACTGTCGAAGCTGGAGTTGTTCTCCTTAAAGCAGAGAAGGTTGAGAGGAAATTTGATAGAGGTGCTCAAAATCATGAGGGATCTAGACAGAGTAGATAGAGAAAAACTGTTCCCATTGGCAGAAGGGTCGAGAACCAGAGGACACAGATTTAAGGTGATTGGCAGAAGAACCAAAGGCAACATGAGGGAAAACTTTTTTATGCAGCGAGTGGTTAGGATCTGGAATGCACTGCCTGACAGGGTGGTGAAGGCAGATTCAATTGTGGCTTTCAAAAGGGAATTGGATAAGTACCTGAAGGGAAAAAATTGCAGGGCTACGGGGAAAGGGCAGGGGAGTGGGACTAGCTGAAATGCTCTTGCAGAGAACTGGCACGGGCTCGACGGGCCGAATGGCCTCCTATGTTGTAACCAGTCTATGATTCCCTGCTAGTCATTATAATAATGTTTAGACTTGGATTTCTTTGTGTCCGATAGCAGGTTTTCCAGAGACGCTACCATTTAAGATGTTCTACAACAAAAAGTGTTCCACTCATATTTTCAAAAACTTTTAAATAAATATAAAAACAAAGTGCAGTAGAGTTTATGGAATTCAGTGCAGTATTTATTAACCTGAGGATTGTAACAAGTTGATACTTGCAGTTGTTAGCATTGCACAAATCTTAGATAGGAAATTGTTAGCCAAAGGATTTAAACCTGTGGTGTTTACTCGCAGTAAAAGCATAAACATGGTTAAATGAGCAACTGTCGCATGAGCACCAGCAGATTGACAAGTGGGTTTTATTATATTTCTTATGTTTTCTCTCTCTCATTGTCTCTCTTCATAGCGCTGCCTGGCTGTGGGATTTGCAAGTTTTTTTCTGTTGCTTTTTTTCCTCCTCTAGCTGGAGGAGACCAGCCAAGAGATAGCTATGGAAGTAGATATAGTGATGGAGGTACAGTTAACCCAGCATTCATATTGATAGTAAAAGCACTCTTAAAACTTGTTTTAACAGAGAGCTTTCACTGTTGCCATGAATGCTGAATAGCCGAGCCTCTCTGGCTATTTCTTGCTCTCAGGACACTGTAATTCTGAAGTGGGAGGATGGAGGATCACAATCTTTCATGTAAGATTTCTGCTGAATATGTGAAAATTAGCAGGCCTAGGTACTGTGGGATGCTTTTTAATTATTTGTGCTATTTCTAGAGTTTTGCTCTGCAAAACAAATCCGTGTACTTTAGCTGTCCTTTAATGTTACCAAATCCTTGGATTTGTTTTACAAATACCACATAGGCGTGTTTTGCAATCACAAAGTGTTTGATGTTTCCCATATAAAGACTTGATTAAACTCCTGCTGTGAAATTATATATTTTTATGCCACCTTCACCCTCTCTTCAGAACATTTGCTGTTCAGGTGTCTGAATCATCATCATCAGCTACTTGTGTGGTGTTGAAACAGATGATGTGGCATTTCTTTTTAAAACCCCTTTGAAGGCTGGAGCTGCACTTCTGCAGTAAAATAAATCCAAAAATGTAGTAAATTAAGAAATGGTAAAAGGTTACATGTGTTTTCTTCACTCTAGTTTATCAACCATCTAAATTTGCAGAGAATAATTTTGTTGGAAGTTCTGTGGCATAAAATATTTAGAACACTGCAATTCATTGTTAAAAGAGATAGAAGATATGCTTTTATTCAGTAAATACTAAACTTTTCGTGACCAAATTCTAACCTTTTAATATGACCAAGGGAGTGGGGACATCCTTCGAACCTGAAAAAAAGCATTTGTTTCTTTTTCAGTAAAACAAGTGCTTTTTGAAAATCATTTTCAGTTGGCGAAATGGTATTGGTGAAAGATATATTGGTGGAACTGTGCCGAGAAAGGCTAGTTAGAAAATTTTGTGAAATTAATAATTTCTTGACTTCCCCATCTCGCCAGTCTCTCAACTGCAGTGGCCTTAACAACACGAGTTAAATGCATATAATTTGTGTACTATTTCCTTCTGTCTCTTCTCGTTGCCCATTGCTATTTATATTTGTGAAATCCAACCAAACAAATCACCTTTGTGATTTTACAAGCAGAAACTGCTTTTGAAACATTGAGCTTTCGTACTGTTAATGGGGAAAATGAAGTACAGTACCCTCAGTGTTGACAAAGTCCTGGAACTTTGAAGAGGAAAGAACTTTACATGCTAAGAGACCAATATTCAGCATTTTGTTCTGTTAAACTGCAGGTAGAGTTGAACATCATTGAGAAGCTGTCCAAGTTGGTGCCCTGTGAACATGAGGATCTCCTGAATATTACTCTGCGCTTGCTGCTGAACCTGTCCTTCGATACTGGGCTTCGGAATAAGATGGTCCAAGTGGGGCTGCTCCCAAAATTGACTGCCCTGATAGGTAATTTTTTTACTCACAAGCAACAGACGATAGTTTCTTCTTTCAAAATTTCCTCTGCTATATCGGACGCTGAACATGTGAATGCCAAAGCAAATAACCCCACTGATGTAATGTAATAATAAATACCAGGAGCATGGGTTTCTGAGACGAGTCATGATCCAAACGTGCAGGGATAGCCGTTGTCCCCAATCAGCCAACCTCTTGCTGTGCAGAGGCATAGACTGGTGGGATGGAGGATTGGCGTACGGTGAAAGTGTCATCGCAGCTGTGAGGAAAGCAGGCACAGACCTGCACGATGCACTGCTGGTGATCACACACCAGTTGCACATTAATGAAATTCAAATCTGCGTTTCATGAAGGCGGAGGGCCAGTCTGCAAGAGCCCTCATGGTGACGTTTGTGTTGTCAGTGATGCTTTTACTTGAGGAAGTCTGCAATCTGCATGAACTCTATAGCCTTATTCTGCTGTTTCCAGTTGTCCATGGGGAACTTGATTAGCCAACATGATTTAGGAACAGGAGTAGGCCATTCAGTTTCTCGAGCTCTTCCATTAGATCATGACTAATCTGCAACTCCTTTTTCTCACTTTTGCTCAATATCCCTTGATACCCTTGCCTAATAGAAATCTATCTCGGTCTTGAAAGCTCCAATTGTCCCAGCATCCACAATCTTTGGAGGAGAGAGAGCTCCAGATTTCTACTACCCTTTGTGTGGAAAAGTGCTTCCTGATTTCACTCCTGAACGGCCTAGCTCTAATTTTAAGATTATGACCCATTGTTCTTGATTCCCACACCAGAGGATATCATCTCACCGTATCTACCCTATCAAATCCTTGCAAGCACCTCGATCAGATCACCCCTCAATCTTCTACTCGAAGGAACACAAGCCAACATGGATGCAAAATTGGTTAAGTGACAGGAAATGGAGAGTAGTGGTTCTAGGACTACTGCTTTTCTTCATATATATCAATGACTTGGATGTGGATGTACAGGGCACAATTTCAAAATTTGCAGATGACACAAAACTTAGAAGTATAGTGAACAGTGAGGAGGATAGTGAGACTTCAAGGGGATATGGTGGAATGGGCGGACACGTGGCAAATGAAATTTAATGCAGAAAAGTGCGAAGTGATACATTCTGGTAGAAAGAATGAAGAGTGGAAATATAAACTAATGGGTACAATTCTAAAGGGGGTACATGAACAGAGAGACCTGGGGGTATATGTATACAAATTGTTGAAGGTGGCAGGGCAGGTTGAGAAAGCAGTTAAAAAAGCTTACAGGATCCTGGGCTTCACAAATAGAGGTATAGAGTACAGAAGTGTGGAAATTATGATGAACCTGTATAAAACACTGCTTCGGCCCCAACTGGAGTGTTGTGTCCTATTCTGGGCACCGCACTTTAGGAAGGATGTGAAGGCCTTAGAGAGGGTGCAGAAAAGATTTACGAGAATGAGTCCAGGGATGAGGGACTTCAGTTACGTGGATAGACTGGAGAAGCTGGGGTTGTTCTCCTTGGAGCAGAGAAGGTTGGGGGAGATTTGATAGAGGTGTTCAAAATCATGAGGGGTCTGGACAGAGTAGATAGAAAGAAACTGTTTCCATTGGCAGAAGGTTCGAGAACCAGAGGGGACAGATTTAAGGTGATTGGCAAAAGAACCAAAGGCGACATGAAGAAAAACGTTTTTACGCAGTGAGTGGTTATGATCTGGAGTGCACTGCCTGAAAGGGTGGTGGAGGCAGATTCAATCGTGCTTTCAAAAGGGAGTTGGATAAGTACCTGAAGGAAAACAATTTGCAGGGCTATGGGGAAAGGGCAGGGGTGTGGGACTAACTGAAATGTTCTTGCAGAGAGCTGGCATGGGCTTGATGGGCCGAATGGCCGCCTTCCATGCTGTAACCATTCTATGATATCAGTGACTTACTAAATCCAAGTATGAACTACAGACTAATACATAGAAGCTATGTACAGGCCATTTGGCCCAACCAATCCACGTCGCTGTTTATCTTCCATGATGATAAATAGTTCTTACCATGCTTACCTGCCCTGTTCACTTTCAACTCCTTTTCTTTCATCCACTTTCCAATCTAATCTTGAAAGTTCCTGTCTCAACCATGAACCCTGGAAGTGAATTCCACACCTTCAGAACTTTCTGTGCAAGGATATTTCTCCTCTCTTTCTGAATCTCTTGCATTTAATCTTGCATCGATGGCATCTCGTCCTCAACCCCTCAACTGCTGGAAATAGTCTGTTTCTACCTATTCTCTCCCATTCTTTCACAATTTTAAACAATTTTGTCATATCGCCCTGTAACCTACATTCTTGTAACAAAAAAAGACCCAATTTTTCAGGTCTGTCGTAATATTTGTATTTTCTCAAACCTGGCAGCATGCTAGTGAATTTGCACTTTAATACCTCAATATCCTTCCTCTAGTGTGAAGCCCGGTACGGCACACAGTATTCTAACTGAGGTCTTGGATAGATTTTATATAGGTTCATCATTAACTCTTGAATTTTATATTCTATACCTCTTGTGATAAAACCTAGAATTCCATTAGCTTTTTTTTTGCAACTTTATCAACCTGAGGTACTGCCTTTTAATGTCCAATGAATCTATACCCACAAATTCCTCTCCTCTTCCACAGACTGAGCTAACTTCCATGCAATATATAATTATTGCTGTGTTTTTTTTTGCCAAAGTGTATCACCTCACCTTTACTGACATTGAATTGTACCTGCCACATTTTAGTCCATACCCCTATATTATCAATATCCCATTGCAGTTTCCTTTCGTCTGCGTATGTACTGCTCCTCTGATTGCTAATGCCACCTATTTTGGTATCATTTTGATGTCACTTCTTTGAGGCCTATATCCAAATCATTGATGTACACTGAACAGAAGTGGCTCCAGAATTACTACACACTTCCAACCACTCTGGAAAAACTGCCCTTAACTCCTACTCTCTGTTTTCTCCCTTTGAACCAGTTTTTAATCCAGTCTGTTATTCTGCCCCTAGTTCCAATCTTCTCTAGTAATTATATGTGTGGTACCTTGTCAAAGGTTTTCCTAAAATCTATGTACTCCACATGCATGGCATTTCTTCTATTGACCATGTTTGTTCCCTCCTTTAAAGAGGTTTGTCAAGCATGGTCATTCCTTTTGAAATCTGTGCTGATAACTTCTAACTATTTTCTCTATCTATATACCTGGTAATTTCATCCTTAACTAAGGACTTTATCATTTTCCCTACCACAGATGTTAAGCTAGCTGACCTGGAATTACCCTGGTTTGCTCTGTCTAGCTTTGTAAAAATGTGTTCTACATTGGCCACTCTCCAGTCCTCCAGCACATAGCCACACTCAATAGAACACTGAAATATAATTTCTCGGACCTCTGCAATTTCCTCTCTCATTTACCTCGGGATCCTAGGAAAATCCTGTTTTTTGATCATCTACAAATTGACTATATTCTCTCTGGCCGCACCTCACATTTAAAAATTCTCTTTTTATTGATGTTGCTGATAACGGCTTGCAGCCTGGAAGGAGCTGGACACAAAGAAGTCGAGGGCCGTAGCAACTTTGGCAGAAACAAGCATTGCAGTGCCACCTGCAGTGGGTTGCAGGAGGTGACAAAGGTCTGTGACAGCCTTCCTGGAGAAGTGCAGCCTCCTTATGTGCTACTCCTCTGAGTCCAAATACTTAACTCTGGGCCTATACACCCTGTTGGGAGGGGAAGGATGTGAGCTCTCTCCTCTGTTTTCTCCCTGCAGCTGCAGCTCTATGTGCTCTTTCCACCCGTTGCTGCTGTTCTAGCTCCATGGAATTGAATGGTCAGAAGGATTCTCATTTTCAGTGAGAATGTTGCCAGTGCCCCCTTAATCTTCATGAATGTTGTCGAGCAACAACAAGCAAATAAGAAAGTGATTCTGCACCCAAACATGACTGAAAAATATAAGCAAGATGTCTTCCAAACCTTTACAGCGAGTTAACTTTGTAACAGACGCATGCCCCTTTAAATACCACTGGAACTGGTTGTTTCCCACCTTGTACCGCTCATGATTTGTGGGTGGGTTTAGGAAGAAGTGGTGGTGGCAGTGGTGCCTTACACAAAAATGGAGTCCAGGACCTAATCATATAATAGGACCCTCATTTTTATATATTTATTTGGTCAAAAATCACAATAGGTGGGCCTGTGGCAGAAACTCAACTTTTTTCCCCCTGATTTGCACCCCGCGTTCATGTTGAAAAGCAGGGTGTTGGGCACAAAAATATCGACCCCAAGATTCTGAAAAAGATTCAACAGTGACCTCTAGTGGGCAATATTTTTGGACCACATCATTCCTGTGGCTGTTCCCTCAATTGCTCAAGACTATCTGTCGCTACTTGCGTAATAAGTTAATTGGTAGGCTGTTGAGTGCATCATAACCACGAGCCCAGCTATTAATACCAGTATAGGTTTTGGCGTACAAAATAAAGCTAAAATTATAACCTTCTCGGTGATGGCACTGTGAACATTTCCAGACATATGGGTAAGCTAAGTGGTAGCTGTGGCAAATAGTTTTAGCTCAATACAGGTTCAAGCTATATTTTCGTCGAGTCTTCCAGTTTGCTGACTTGACAGTTGGTTGTAAAAAGTAACCTTGTGAAGATGACTAATTGGGCCTCGAGTTACAAAACAATGACTCATTTATTACAGTTAATCTGTTCGTAATACAAGAGCCACTAACCCCTCTTTAGCTCATTTCAGGGAAGAGGAATTTTCTTTCCAGTCCGTAACCAAACCCTCTAATTGGCATGATCACAGCCATTACTGGTGGCTCTAAATGGCTATAATTTTATTTTGTGAGTGATGTTTAAACTATGGTGCCACCCCCTGTGCTAGTGGTGCCTCTGTGATTTAGAAAGATTATTGAATTGGAATGTTGATACTTTTAAGAAATCATTGGGAGGCATTAGAATAAATCTGCAGCAACAATACTCTTGGAAGCCTTAAGTATGTAATCATAAAACACATCTGACTGGATTTGACGGTAGTTTCTCCTGCTCTATCTCCATCTGTACTTAAATAATAGCAGACCAGTCATCATCTGGAAAAAAATAAGTTCTGATGCTCAATATTAGGTTAACATTCTGGTGGGACCCTTCATTTGAGCCTCCTATCTTTCTCTTGAATGTCTATCACTCCTCTTGACCCCATGGCTGCCTATTTAACATTAAGCTGTGAATGAGGCAGAATTTCCCCCAGTTGAATATCAGGAAGACGGAACCCATTATTTTCAGCACCCAGTAAAAACTCTTGCACCCTTGCCAGCAACTCTGTTCCCCTTTCTGGTTGCTCAAGCTGAACAGGGCCTTGTGCAACTTTGCCATTTTGTTTGACTGAGCTGTACCTTAAACTGTAATTCCTCTCCATCACGAAGATTTTTTTACTCTTCAGCTTCACAAAGTTGTCCACTTCTGTCCCTTCCTTACACCCACTCCTGTGGAAACTCATTCCATATCATTGTCACTTCAAGCATGATTTTTCCAAAGTCCCCCTTGTCAGCCTCCCAACCTCCATGTTCCATAAATGCAAAATCAGTCAAAACACTGCCACCCCAATCTGTCTCGCACTAAGCCACTCTCACCTATTAGCCCCTTCCTTGCTCCCTGTTCCCTAGAATGTTGAATTTAAGATCTTCATACTCATCTACAAATCCATCCAAAGCCTTGCTCTGTCCTACCTCTTCAGCCTTCCCCAGGCTTACATTCCCCAGACTTTTCCTCCTCTGAGAAGCACCGTGGGATATTTTTCTATGTTAAAGGTGCTATATAAACGGAAGTTGTTGTCTGGATGCTTGGACTTATTTCTCTTATGCACTTTAACAGTCTGAAAGATCCCATTTATTTCAGTGGACCTGAACCCAGGTCACAGAGTGAAAGAACAGTGTTGGACCTAGCTGTGCCACCCTGTTTTCTATGACCTAATGCCTTTGTAAACACACAGGAGGAAAAAAATCAGACAAATCACATCTCATTCGTCTTAACTCCAATCATTCTTTTATGATTGGATGGCACTGCACTACACATCTCAATTACTGCATTTTTAACATCATAACATTCTGTTAACTTTTAAATTTCAGATTAAAAAACTGTGCTATATTGAGCCAGAGATAAAAAGGAAACATTGTGATTACTGAAAATTTGAATTAGGAATAGAAAATGTTAAAAATTCACAGCAAGTTGGTCAGCAGCTGAAAGAAAAAGCATTTTTCCCTCTCTCGAATGCTGATCTGACTTGCAGTGGATTTCCAGCATCTTCCATTTCGATTTCTATTACGCCCAGTTACATTTGGCGGCACATCTACATGATCTTTTGTGCTTCGCCTGACACAAATGTGTATCATCATTCTGCTGATTTCTGAGTTCCCAAGGTTTTGTGACTGCAATGAGACCACCTCAAAAAGGTGAAGTTTAACGAGCTTTGTTGTGCTGCTTTCTAAAATTGCCAATTGTGAGGAAGGAGATAACTCGCCTATCAACTCTTTGACTTTAAAAATGTCACCAGAGATCAGAGCATTTAAGTACAGAGGCACAAACTTCACTTTTCCTGACTTGACAGGTGCAATTGGACGGTATCATCCCAGCTGCTTGTTTGTAGCATTTTCTAGATACTGTACTGTATAACTGGAACTATCTGCACAACTGCAACTCAGTTTATGGGTTCTGAATTTGTTGTATCTAAATTTATCTCTAAATGGCAGTGAATACTAAATTCAACCAACATAATGACTGAACAATCTGTTTCTTGTCATGATTAGTTAATCTTTTAATCTATTTTGATCTCCACACATTTAATTAATAGATTTACAGCTAATTGGTTCCTGCTTTTCCTTATTTATTATTATGTGCTTGTCAACTGTTTTGTAGTATTCCTGTAAAACTGTCTTGGCTTTTTCTTTACTCCTTTGGGGTTTGTCTCAAAATTCTCACTCCAGCTTCAAACGCGCACAGTCTTTAATGTAGGTGCTGAGTACCTGCCCTGACTTAAATGAGGTTTGTGTGCTTTATTAAATATTACGTGTCTGTGCAATGTGAGCAAACTTCACATAAGGCAGTACGATACAATTTTCGTTATTCCTTTCCCGCCCACTCCCCCCCCCCCCCCCCCCCCCCCCCCCCCATTTCTGAGTGTTACTTTTACATGGAAACCTGTCATAATACAATGCTGAAGTATCTTACGAGTGGAGGCCCTATTTTTACCGAAAAACCGCAAACAAAAAAGAGATTGCATTACCTGCTACTTAAGTTAATGGTTTTTGTGCTAGAAGTTAGAACCTTGGAGCCAATCTTGCTTATTGCATTTCATCTGTGTTTCTCATTGCTTTGTTTTTTCTCTCTTTTATCTCGATTGTTTTCACAAGCCTGTTTAATGCTATGCATTTTATCTTAGAAATCTACTGTACTTAACTCTCATTACTTAAATCGGGCCTTTTTAACTTCAGAATTAGTTGGAAACAAAATTGCAATTTCTTGACCTAGAGTATGTGCACAATCCAGTATCAATTTCATAGAATCATAGAATGGTTACAGCAGAGAAGGAGGCCATTCGGCCGGTCGAGCTCGTGCCGGCTCTCTGCAAGAGCACTTCAGCTAGTCCCACTCCCCTGCCCTTTCTCTGTAGCCCTGCAATATTTTTTCCTTCAGGTACTTATCTAATTCCCTTTTGAAAGCACGATTGAATCTGCCTTCACCACCCTTTCAGGCAGTGCATTCCAGATCATAACCACTCGCTGAGTAAAAAAGTTTTTCCTCATGTCGCCTTTGGATCTTCTGCCAATCACCTTAAATCTGTGTCCTCTGGTTCTCGACCCTTCCGCCAATGGGAACAGTTTCTCTCTATCTACTCTGTCCAAACTGCTCATGATTTTGAACACCTCTATCAAATCTCCTCAATCTTCTCTGCTCTATGGAGAACAACCCCAGCCTTTCCAGTCTATCCACGTAACTGAAGTCCCTCATCCCTGGAATCATTCTCGTAAATCCTTTCTGTACCCTCTCTAAGGCCTTCACATCCTTCCTAAAATGCGGTGCCCAGAATTGGACACACTACTCCAGTTGTGGCTGAACCAGTGTTCATCATAACTTCCTTGCTTTTGTACTCTATGCCTGTTTATGAAGCCCAGGATCCCGTATGCTTTTTTAACCACTTTCTCAACTTGCCCTTCCACCTTCAATAATTTGTGCACATATATCCCCAGGTCTCTCTGTTGATGCACCCCCTTTAGGATTGTACCATTTCGTTTATGTTGCCTCTCCTCGTTCTTCCTACCAAAATGTATCATTTTGCACATTTCTGCGTTAAATTTCATCTGCCGTGTGTCCACCCATTCCACCAGCCTGTCTATGTCCTCTTGAAGCCTATCCCTATCCTCACTGTTCACTAAGTTTTGTGTCATCCAGTTCACGTTGCCAGGGTATAACGTGGTTGTTCTTTACACAGCTTATTCTTGGTAGATGGAAATTGTGTCACATTGACAAGATTTGCCTGCATCATGTATAGATACCAAATTTCTTGTCCACAAAGCAGTATTTTCTATCTGGTTACATTTTAGAAAAAATATGAAACTCATTCTTTTGAATGCTGAATGTTATTGAGAAAATCCTCAGTTTTGGGCTGGTGTAGTGACTTCAATGTTGCGGTCATGCCTTCTTTGAGAAAGTACCAATGATCTGCAATCCACCAATTTATATTGCGCACATGCAGTTATTTGAAAGACCCGGTTCCTAACTTTGTTTTCTTGCTGACAAACCTTCCCTAACACCTGGGGCAGGTCTGTACAGGCCAAAGGTTCTAAAGTGACATTGCTAGTATGTTTCAGTTCAGCACACGTGCAGCCAGAAAAACTGCCAACCATTCCCCTGTCTCTGACCTGCTGTCTCTTGAGGTACAAGCAAGAAACACCTTTTTAGATGGCCTCAGACAAGAGGCCATCATTGACTTTACTGTGAAATTGTAGCTGCCTTTGGCAGTAGCACTGTACAGTGAAAGTAGCTTTGAGGTTCCTTGATTTTGAACTGCGCTTCAAATTTCTTGAAATTTGTATTCCATCTGTAAGTAAGATTCACTGGTTCTCGAATAGGAGTTCTTGTAAGTAGTGGAGTGAGAGAAAGAGCCTAGCTGAGCACATCTCCTGAACCCTGTTATGGAATGACATTAATGATACTCATATCAAACTCTGAGACACAGGCCATCCTATCCTTCCAACTGAAGGGAGGCCTTAGGAAGATGTTGATGGAGGAATAAACTGGGTTAGTTTTTTTTCAAAACTGTTCTTGTATCTAAAAATGTGAAGCTATGATCGTGCCCTGTTTTGGATCACCATCACTGTCCCCTAAGAGTTAATATTGTGTGCATTATAATTCTGTTTGTGATACCCTTTGGCTGTCTACTTAGTTTACATAAGTGCTGCCAAAATGTATGTATTCAACTTAACTACCTCACCAGACTTAGGGGGACAATTAATCTTGCAGATTACTATAAAAGAGGCCCTTATTGCTACTGTAGTTCTTCTTTAGTTTTAATAGACCATTGCTTGTTATTTTTAGGGCCAATCTTTTACTATTCAGCTTATAAACAATCATACATTTTTCCTTCAAATGAAGTGAGGTAATAGCAGGGGTCAGATGTGGCAAAACCCCTAACTAAAACCATCTGCCACAGCCAGTGGGGGTGCAGTAAAGTTGTATCAGGATTGCTTGAAGTTATTGATGGCAGTAAAATTTATGCTTCCTCCTGTTTTCTCAATTAAGTGGAGATGCTTTTTTTTTCCCCCTGGTGTTGGACTGGGCACACATGGTTTTAATAGATCATGTGCAAATATTGCCCGAGTTTCTGTCTCTGTAGTGCAGACTTCTTAAAGAGGATATAGTTTACAAATAGGTTGTTAAATGTGAAGTGTGCATCACTCATGAAACCCAGTAAACCGGAGTATCTCTTTTACAATGATTCACTCAATCAATTCAAGTCAATTTTATACAATCTTTTCAATGTCAACTACCCGGTATAGTTAGTGTACCTGAGTTGGATTGGACCCCATGAACCATTAGTAAATTACTTGATTAAGCATTTATTTAAAGATGCGGTGCTGTATAATTTTTGAAATACTGTACATTTTATTTTAAAGTTACCACTCTGTATCTTAGCACAAAAGTTATTTTTTATTTTTTTGAACAAACACAAAAATAGAAGTATAAGCTTTTTTGAAATGCATTTCAAAAAAGCAAGGAAGTACGTGATATGCTCCATCTCCCAATCACCTTGTTCCACTTGTTGCTTTCTCCAGTTACATTACGCTACTGGTCTGACACTAGTAACTACAGAGTGCGAAGTGCAACTGGCAAGATTGGAGTTATGCTGTGACTGGCACTCTGCTGTGAGAAGAGAACTCTGCATAATAGACCTCAGCTCTACAGTGCCTTTTTTAAAGTTAGGGGGGTGTGGAGCGGGAGTATCTGGCTTCTCATTACATATATAAGACTCAGTGCTATGTTTATGAAGTGCTCAGGGGTCCAGTGGATGGTGTAAGCACTTTATAAACCCTGCTTCATGTTGGACTAGTTATACTGCACCCGCACTAAAGTTGAAAACGTGAAATGGTTTACTGGCAGGTATGTTTCACTGCTTGGCTTTAGTGTGCTTGGGAGTTGGGTTGGAATCTAGCTACTGAGTTATACTGCCTCATGCACACCCAAAATCATTTTGCATGAATGTGACAGTGGCGGTATAACTGTTGCTCTGAAGATACCATTTTGTAGTATATATTTGACCGAACTCTCATTCACAACAGCTTAGTAAACTGAAGATATTTTTACCTCCTGGATACCCCACTGTTCGACGTCAACTCACGTATTGAGTTTGAAGGCAGCTGTGTGAGCCCAGCCTGCCCATACTGGTCAGCAAACTGATTTTGCATTTACTTGCTTATATAAACCTTTTGAGCCATTGGCGAAGGGTTGAGGAGCAGAAACGAAGTTACAAGCAATTTTGCAGTTGATTTATGTTACAGCTGCTGTGTCACCTTGCAATATAAGTGCGATGATTTTTATAGCGCAATTTCCCTGATGCAGTATTATAGAAGGGGTTTTGTGTTATAAATGTGCTATTAGTGTCAGAGTGCACTTTCCAGTGGCTAGAGCCATACCTAGTACAAATATGAATGCTTGTGGTTGTTGCAAGCCAATTATCTCAGCCCCAGGACATAGCTGCAGGACCTCCTCAGGACAGCGTCCTAGGCCCAACTATCTTTAGCTGCTTCATCAATGACTTTCCCTTCATCACAAGGTCAGAAGTGGGGCTGTTTGTTGATGATTGCAGTGTTCAGCTGCATTCACCATTCTTCAGATAATGAAGCAGTCCATGTCTGCGTGCAGCAAGACCTGGACAACATTCAGGCTTCGGCTGATAATATTTGCACCACACAAGTGCCAGGCAACAGCCATGTCCAACAAGAAAGAGCCTAATCACCTTTCCTTGACACCCAATGGCATTACCATTGCTGTGTCCCCAACCATTAACATCTTGAGGGGTCACCATTGACCAGAAACTCAACTGTACCAGCCACATAAATGCTGTAGCTTCTCGAGTAGGTCAGAGACTGGGTATTCCGCAGCAAGTGGCTCACTTCCTGACTACCCAAAGCCTCTCCACCACCTAAAAGGCAGGAGTATGATGGAATACTCTCCACTTGCTTGGATAGGTGCAACTGCAACAACACTCAAAACTGAACACCATCCATGGGTGAGTACGGCCAGGTGAGTATTTATACTACTCTATAGTTTGACAGTTAAGATTAATAGTTTATAAAATTTAGAAGGTCTTAATTTTTGTGGTTATAGTTTCTAAGGTCTCTGTTGTGCATCGGGGAGTGCTAGTAACCAAGGGCCCTTGAGTATATAATTTAATTGTAGTGTAATTAGTGGTATTGATTTAATTTAATTTAAATTAATTAAAGGGTAAGTCATGGCAGGACAGCTTGGCCCCATGGCATGCTCCTCCTGCGCTATGTGGGAAATCAGGGACACTTCCTGTGTCCCTGACGACCATGTATGCGGGAAATGTATCCAGCTGCAGCTACTGACAGACCGCATTCCGGCGCTGGAGCTGCAAATGGATACATACTGGAGCATTCGCGATGCTGAGGACATCGTGGATAGCACGTTTAGGGAGTTGGTCACACCACATGTAAAGGCTGCACAGGCAGGAAGGGAATGGATGACCACCAGGCAGAGTAGTAGGCGCAGGCAGGTAGTGCAGGGGTCCCCTGTGGCCATCCCCCTCTCAAACAGATATAGCACTTTGGGTATTGTTGAGGGAGATGGCTTATCGGGGGAAGGCAGCAGCAGCCAACTTCCTGGCACCATGGGTGGTTCTGCTGCACAGGACGGGAGGAAAAAGAGTGGGAGAGCCATAGTGATAGGTGATTCTATTGTAAGGGGAATAGATAGGCATTTCTGTGGCCGCAAACGAGACTCCAGGATGGTATGTTGCCTCCCTGGTGCAAGGGTCAGAGATGTCTCGGGGCGGCTACAGGGCATTCTGGAGGGGGAGGGTGAACAACCAGTTGTCATGGTGCATATAGATACCAACGATATAGGTAAAAAACGGGATGAGGTCCTAAAAGCTGAATATAGGGAGTTAGGAGGTAAATTAAAAAATAGGGCCTCAAAGGTAGTAATCTCAGGATTGCTACCAGTGCCACGTGCTAGTCAGAGTAGAAATAGAAGGATATTTCAGGTGAATACGTGGCTAGAGGAATGGTGCAAGGGGGAGGGATTCAAATTCCTGGGACATTGGAACAGTTCTGGGGGAGGTGGGACCAGTACAAACTGGATGGTTTGCACCTGGGCGGGACCGGGACTGATGTCCTAGGGGGAGTGTTTGCTAGTGCTGTTGGGGAGGGTTTAAACTAAAATGGTAGGGGGTTGGGAACCTGTGCAGGGAGACAGAGGAAAGGGAAGCAAGGATAGAAACAAAAGACAGGAAGGAGAAAAGCAAACGTGGAAGGCAGAGAAATCAAGGGTGTAAATCAAACAGGGCTACAGTAGATAATAATAAGTGTTAAAAAAACAAGCCTGCAGGCTTTGTGTCTTAATGCGAGGAGCATTCATAATAAGGTGGATGAATTAGCTGTGCAAATAGGTGTAAACGGATATAATGTAATTGGAATTATGAAGACATGGCTCCAGGTTTACAAAGGCTGGGAATTCAACATCCAGGGGTATTCAATATTCAGGAAGGACAGGCAAAAAGGAAAAGGAAGTGGGGTAGCATTGCTGGTTAAAGAGGAGATTAACACAATAGTAAGGAAGGGTATTAGCTCTGATGATGTGGAATCTGTATGGGTAGAGCTGAGAAATACCAAGGGGCAGAAAACGTTAGTGGGAGTTGTATACAGACCGCCAAACAGTAATGCTGAGGTTGGGGATGGCATTAAACGGGAAATTAGAGACGCGTGCAATAAGTGCACAGCAGTTATCATGGGTGACTTTAATCTACATATAGATTGAGCAAACCAAATTAGTAACAATACTGTGGAGGAGGAATTCCTAGAGTGTATACCGGATGGTTTCCTGGACCAATATGTCGAGGAACCAACTAGAGATCAGGCCATCTTAGACTGGGTATTATGTAATGAGAAAGGATTAATTAGCAATGTTGTACGAGGCGCGATCATAATATGATCGAATTCTTCATTAAGATGGAGAGTGAAGTAGTTGAGTCAGAGACTAGGGTCCTGAATTTAAATAAAGGAAACTACGATGGTATGAGGTGCGAGTTGGGTAGGATTGATTGGGGAACGTTACTTAAAGGGTTGACGGCAATGGCAAACATTTAAAGATCACATGGATGAACTACAGAATTTGTTCATCCCTGTTTGGCATAAAAATAAAACAAAAAAGGTGACTCAACCGTGGCTAACAAGGGAAATCATAAAATCCAAGGAGAGGACATATAAATTGGCCAGAAAAAGCAGCAAACCTGAGAATTGGGAGCAGTTTGGGCTTCAGCAAAGGAGGACAAAGGGATGAATTAAGAGGGGGAAAATAGAATGAGAGTAAGCTTGCAGGGAACATAAAAACTGACTGTAAAAGCTTCTATAGATATGTGAAGAGAAAAAGATTGGTGAAGTCAAGTGTTGGTCCCTTGCAGTCAGAATCAGGGGAATTTATAACGGGGAACAAAGAAATGGCAGACCAATTAAATACATACTTTGGTTCTGCCTTCACAAAGGTGGACATAAATAACCTTCCAGAGATGTCGGGGAACATAGGGTCTAATGAGAGGGAGGAATTGAATGAAATCTGTATTTGTAGGGAAATGGTGTTAGGGAAATTGACGGGATTGAAGGCCGATAAATCCCCAGGGCCTGATAATCTACATCCTATGGTACTTAAGGAAGTGGCCCTAGAAATCGTAGATGCATTGCTGGTCATCTTCCAAAATTCTATAGACTCTGGAATAGTTCCCATGGATTGGAGGGTAGCTAATGTAACCCCACTATTTAAAAAATGTGCTAAAGAGAAAACGGGGAGTTATAGACCGGTAACCCTGACATTGGTAGTGGGGAAAATGCTAGAATCCATTATAAAAGATGTAATAGCAGAGCACTTGGAAAACAGTGACAGCATCGGACAAATTCGAGGAACAGCACCTCATCTTCCGATTAGGCACTTTACAGCCTTTCGGACTCGATATCGAGTTCAACAACTTCAGATCAGAACCTCGGCCCCCATTACATTTTTACTTTTTTTTATCCACACCTTTGTTTTGGCCCTCCTCCCGTCCCCTCTTTTTTTCTCTCTCTCCCACATGGCAGCTGTCTCCCACTCTGCCAGCACATTTCACACCTAATCGAGAGCCGTCTTTTGTCTCCACTAGTCCTATCACCATCTCGTCTCGTTTTGAATACCTCTTAATGTCTCTTCTCTTTTGTTCTCTCCCAGCCTGGCCTCTCAATCTATTTCATTTCCTGTGCCTTTCCAGTCTTGACAAAGAGTTTGACTCGAAATGTTGACTCTATTTCTCTCTCCACGGATGTTGCCTGGCCTGCTGAGTTTTTCTAGCATTTTCTGTTGTTTCGGATTTCCAGCATCCACAGTATTTTGCTATCGGACAAAGTCAGCATGGATTTACAAAAGGTAAATCGTGCTTGACTAATCTACTGGAATTTTTTGAGGATGTAACTGGTAGAATAGATAAGGGAGAACCAGTGGATGTGATGTATTTGGACTTTTAGAAGGCTTTCGATAAGGTCCCGCATAAGAGATTGGCGTGCAAAGTTAAAGCACATGGGATTGGGGGTAAGGTACTGACTTGGATAGAGAACTGGTTGGCAGACAAGAAGCAAAGAGTTGGAATAAACTGGTCTTTTTCCAAGTGGCAGGCAGTGACTAGTGGGGTACCGCAGGGATCGGTGCTAGGACCCCAGCTATTCGCAATATATATTAATGATCTAGACGAGGGAACTGGATGTAATATCTCCAAGTTTGCAGACGACACAAAGCTGGGTGGGCGTGTGTGCTGTGGGGAGGATGCCGAGAAACTCCAGTATGATTTGGACAGGTTGGGTGATTGGGCAGATGCAGTATAATGTGGAAAAATGCGAGGTTATCCACTTTGGTGGCAAAAAGAGGATGACAGATTATTATCTGAACGGCAATAGATTGGGAAAAGGGGAAGTGTAACGAGACCTGGGTGTCCTTGTGCACCAGTCGCTGAAGGTAAGCATGCAGGTGCAGCAGGCGGTTAAGAAGGCAAATGATATGTTGGCCTTCCTAGCGAGAGGATTCAAGTACAGGAGTAAGGATGTCTTGCTGCAGTTGTACAGGGCCTTGGTGAGACCACACCTTGAGTATTGTGTGCAGCTGTGGTTGCCTTATCTGAGGAAGGATGTTCTTGCCATGGAGGGAGTGCAGCGAAGATTCACCAGACTGATACCTGGGATGGCAGGAATGACGTATGAAGAGAGATTGGGTCGATTAGGCTTATATTCGCTGGAATTTAGAAGAATGAGAGGGGATCTCATTGAAACTTATAAAATTCTAACAGGACTAGACAGACTAGATGCAGGAAGGATGTTCCTGATGGCGGGGGAGTCCAGAAGCAGGGGTCACAGTCTAAGGAATAGGGGTAAGCCATTTATGACTGAGATGAGGAGGAATTTCTTCACCCAGAGAGTGGTGAACCTGTGGAATTCTCTACCACAGAAGGCAGTTGAGGCCAAATTATTAAATATATTCAAGAAGGAGTGAAGGGTAAAGGGATCAAGGGATATGGGGAGAAAGCAGGGACAGGGTACTGAATTTGGATCATCAGCCATGATATCATTAAATGGTGGAACAGGCTCGAGGGGCCGAATGGCCTACTCCTGCTCCTAACTTCTATGTTTCTATAAAGCAGTCTGCTTGAATGCCAGTTCATCCATCAGCCTAAAAATTCGCCACCGGCGTACAGTGACTACAGAGTTTACTGTCTAAAGGATGCACTGCAGCAACTCGCCAAGGCTTCTTCGACAGCACCTCCCAACGCCATTACCTCTACCACCTAGAAGGACAAGGGCAGCAGGTGCATTGGAACACCACCACCTCCAAGCTCTCCTCGAAGTCGCACACTATCCCAACTTGGACATATATCGCTGCTCCTTCATCATCGCTGGGTCAACATTTTTGAACTCCTTCCCTAACAGCATTGTGGGAGCACCTTCACCCCGCAGACTAGCAGTTCAAGAAGGCGGCGACCCATCATCATCGAGGGCAACTAGGAATGGGCAATATATGATGGCCTTGCCAGCGATGCCCACATCTCGAGAATGAATTAAAAAAAGAAAATACTTGTAATGTAATAGCACACTGTACATTTCAGAATGAATAAGAAAATATTCGGATGCTTGCAAAAATTCCAAGTACAGGAAAATATAATGTGCACTCTTTGGCAAATTTTTATTGGAACACTAATAGTTTAAAGAAATGCTTCAGATAAGTGGCCTTATTTTTAATTTATTTGTAGAAATAAATCCTTTTAAAATTATTCTCCAGTTAAAAATAGTCAGTTATATATTTCCACTGTCTTGTAGTTTCCAACACTAAGGTAAGGTTGTGTTTCCAATTGGGTGTTCAGTCTTTTCTCCCAACACACTCATGCTCATTACAGTACCTTCTTTGAAGCAAATGGTGAGGATTTTGATGGGAGCTGAAGTTGAAACATAGTTTGTGTGCCAAATCTTGATTATTACACTGTAGCTCATATTGGGAGATCAGCTGCTGTATAGTAACCATTTATGTTAATATTTTAAGAGATTTCCTCTTTCTTTCAAAAGCACTTAGGAGCATTATAGTTATTCAGCCAGATAGCGCTGCATTTTTAGGCATATTGTGAAGCAGCAAGCTTTGAAAAGAACAAAAAAAATGGTTTTGAGTGTTTAAAAGATTGTGTTTTATTTCTGGAATGATTAAAACTTGTTTTTACTAAGTGGAAGAAAGCAAACTTTAAATGAGGTGTATGGATAAGAGATTAAAAAACAGAAAATGCTGGAGAAACTCAGCAGGTTATGCAGCATCTGTGAAGAGAGAAACAGCGTTAACGTTTCAGGTCGATGACCTTTCGTCAGAACTGGAAAAAAGTAGGAAATGGAACAGATTTTTAAGCAAGTGAAGAGGCGGGGAAAGGGAGGAGGGGAATGAAAGAACAAAATGAATTTTGAGCTTGGCAAGATGCTGAGCTCTTTTTCCGCCGCCTTCGTCTCCATGCCCACTTCTTTGGCCAGGAGTCTTTCCCCCTGCACGGCTGACCCTTTCTCCCGCTTTCAGAATCCTCGTTCCACCTGGACCCCTCCCTCGATCTTTTCATTGCAAACTGCCGGCGTGTAATCGGCCGTTTCCATTTCTCTGCTCCCCTCACTCACTCCAACCTACCTCCCTCTGAACTTGCAGCACTCCATTCTCTCAGATCCAACCCCGACATTGTCATTAAACCCGCTGACAAGGGTGGTGCTGTTGTTTGGCGAACCGACCTCTACTTAGCAGAAGCTGAAAGCCAACTCTCCGACACCTCCTCCTACCTCCGCCTGGACCATGACCCCACCACCGAACATCAAACCACCGTTTCCAAGACGGTCACTGACCGCATCTCCTCTGGCGATCTTCTCCCCATGGCCACCAACCTCATAGTTCCCCAACCCCGCACAGCCCGCTTCTACCTCCTTCTCAAGATCCACAAACAGGACTGCCCTGGTAGACCCATCGTTTCAGCCTGTTCTTGCCCCACAGAACTTATCTCTTCCTATCTCGAATCTTTTTTTCTCCCCTTGTCCAGTCTCTTCCCACCTACATCCGCAACTCTTCGGATGCCCTCTGCCACTTTAACAGTTTCCAGTTTCCTGGCCCCAACCGCCTCTTTTTCACTATGGACATACAATCCCTCTACATCTCCATCTCCCACCAGGATGGCCTGAGGGTGCTCCGCTTCTTCCTTGAACAGAGGCCCAACCAGTCCCCATCCACCACCACCCTCCTCCGCCTGGCTGAACTTGTTCTCACATTGAACAACTTCTCCTTTGACTCCACTCACTTCCTCCAAATCAAAGGTCTGGCTATAGGAACCCACATGGGTCCTAGCTATGCCTGCCTTTTCGTGGGATATGTGGAACACTTTGTTCCAGTCCTACTCAGGTCCCCTCCCTCACCTCTTTTTCCGGTACATTGATGACTGTGTCGGTGCCGTTTCCTGCTCTCGCCCTGAACTAGATAATTTCATTCACTTTGCTTCCAATTTCCACCCTTCCTTCACCTTCACATGGTCCATCTCCGACTCTTCCCTTCCCCTCCTCGACTTCTCTATCTCCATCTCTGGGGATAGGTTATTGACAAACATTCACTACAAGCCCACTGACTCCCACAGCTACCTGGACTACACTTCCTCTCACCCTGCCTCCTGTAAGGACTCTATTCCATTCTCCCAGTTTCTCTGTCTCTGCCCTGACGATGCCACCTTCCATACCAGTGCTTCTGACATGCTTTCCTTTTTCCTCAACCGAGGATTCCCCTCTACCGTGGTTGATACGGCCCTTGACCGTGTCCGTTTTATCTCCCGCACTTCTGCGCTCACCCCTGCCCCTCCCTCCCTGAACCACGATAGAGTTCCCCTTGTCCTCACCTTTCACCCCACCAGCCTCCACATTCAATGGATCATTTTCCGCCACCTCCAGCGGGATCCCACCACCAAATGCATCTTCCCCTCGCCTCCCCTTTCAGCATTCCCTCCTCGACACCCTTGTCCACTCCGCTATCACCCCCAACACCTCTTCCCCCTTTGCCTGGCACCTTCCCATGCAAGCGCAGGAGATGCAATATGTGCCCTTATACCTCCCCCCTTCCCACTGTCCAGGGCCCAAAACACCCCTTCCAGGTGAAACAGCGATTTACTTTTACTTCTCGCAATTTAGTATACTGTATTCGCTGCTCACGATGTGGTCTCCTCTACATTGGGGAGACCAAACGCAGATTGGGTGACCGCTTTGCGGAACACCTCCACTCAGTCCGTAAGGGGGATCCCAAGCTTCCGGTTGCCTGTCATTTTAATTCACCGCTCCACTCCCACTCGGACCTCACTGTCCTCGGCCTCTTTCATTGTTCCACGGAAGCCGAGTGTAAGCTCGAGGAACAGCACCTCATCTTTCGATTAGGCACTTTACAGCCTTCTGGACTCAACATAGAGTTCAACAATTTCAGATCATAACCTCGGCCCCTACCACACATATATATATATATATAATCCACACTTTTTGTCTGTGTCTTTTTTTCTTCTCCCCCACATGGCAGCTGTCTTTCATTCTGCCAGCGCAATTTACACTTCGTCTAGAGCCATCCTTTGTTTCTTAACCTGTCCCATTACCATCTCCTTTTGCCTTGAATATCTCTTAATCTCTCCCGCCTTCAATCCTATCACAGACCTTCCCTTTTGTTCTTTCATCCCCTCCCCCCTTTCCCCACCTCTTCACTTGCTTAAAAATCTGTTCCATTTCCTGCTTTTTTCCAGTTCTGATGAAAGGTCATCGACCTGAAACTCTCTTTCTCTCTTCACAGATGCTGCCTGACCTGCTGAGTTTCTCCAGCATTTTCTGTTTTTATTTCAGATTTCCAGCATCTGCAGTATTTTCTTTGTGTATGGATAAGAGAGCTGATTAGCAGAGAAACTGCTCTTTTGAAAAGTACCCTTCAGCGCACAAACATAATCTCCTCACCATCTGAGTCGCGATGTAAAGTTGTGCTTTCTTGCATTCAATTTGTGGATTACAGAAATCAAACATTTCATTAGTTTTAAATCTGGCTATTTTGATACATGGCACTGAAATGAAGTACAAAATGTTGGGCTTATGTCGTGTTAAATGAGGAACAGAATAAAGTAAATTGAGAGGACAAGGAGAATTCTGTGTTTCCTCCTGCCTAAACTCCTGAGCGCTCAATGAGTGAATGAAGTTATGGAGTTCCGTATAATACACATGGAATCTTCCCTGTCCGTTTGTAAGATTGCAGTTTGTGGAAATCTGTATCTCTTCTGTTTTAGAACAGCAATCAAACAAATTAAACTCTTGATGAGCTTTATATTGGGAAGTTTAGTTACGCGCAAATCTATTTTTACAATGTACAAATGGTCTTGGGAATTAAGGAGTTTAAAAATGGCCTCGCTTAGGTTTTTTTTTCGTAGGGGGTGGATCCTCATTTGAATTGAGCAGCTTCACATAGCGAAATGACTTCACATAAATTAATACTAAAGATGTACACTTTAAATGATTTCCTGCAGTGAAAAATGGATTTACACGGAACAAAATCTATACCAAGATGATGTATTCATTTTTTGTATTCATACAGTACAAATGTCAAACATGTTTTGTGATGCATCCCAAAATCTGTTCCCATATTTCTCACATCTCTAATCGGGTTTCTGCCCTTGCCACAGCAATGAAATGGCCCGAATCAAAGCCACAAATGGCATCCTCTGTGAACTATATTATGCTGCCTCATTCTTCTCGATCTTGTTGCAGCCTTTGACACAGTTGACCACACCATCCTCCTGCTATGCCTCTCCTTTGATGTTTAGCTGAATGGGGCTGCCCTTGCCTGGATTCACTCTTAGCTATTCAGTTGCACCCAGAGAATCTCCTGCAATGGCTCCTCTTGCTGCCACCCCCACTGTTACCTCTAGAGCCTCCTAAGGATCTATCCTTGGCCCCTTCCTATTTCTCATCTGCAAGATGTCCTTTGGCAGCATCATCTGAAGACATGGTGCCAGCTTCTACATGTCCGCTGACAACACCAAGTTCTACTTCACCACCACCTCTGTACCTTGCCACTGCATCTGTGCTGTCAGAATGCTTGTCTGACACCCAGTCCTGGATGAGCTACAATTTCCTCCAATTAGTCATTGGGAAAACCAAAGCCATTGTCTTTGGCCATTGCCACAAACTCCGTTCCCTCCCCCTCTCTGGACTGGCCCCCTCTCCATCACAGAGACTACCTACTTCCACCTCCGTAATATCTCCCCTGCCTCAGCCCATCTGCTGCTGAAACCCTCATCCATGCTTTTGTTACCTCCAGACTCGACTATTCCAGTGCACTCCTGGCCGGCCTCCCATTTTCCACTTTCCATAAACTTGAGCTTATCCAAAACTCTACTGCCTGCGTCCTAACCCGCACCATGTCCGCTCACCCTTCACCCTTATGCTTGTTGACCTACACTGGCTCCCAGTCCACCAACGTCTTGATTTTAAAATTCTCATCCTCATGTTTAAATCCTTCCATGGCTTTGCCCCTCCCTATCTCTAACTCCTAGAGCTCTACAACCCTCCAAGAACTCTGCGTTCCTCCAACTCTGGCCTCTTGTGTAACCCCCACTCCCTTTGCCCCACCATTGAAGGCTGTGACTTCAGCTGTCTATGTCCTAAGCTCTAGAATTCTCTCTTCAAACTTCTTAGCATATCCACCTCTCTCGCCTTTAAGATCCTCTTTAAACCTACTTCATTAACCAAGCTTTTTGTCACCCATTGTAATATTTCCTCCTTGAGCTTGATGTCAGTTTTTGTCTAATTACACTTCTGTGAAGCACTTTGGGACATTTTCCTACATTAAAGGTGCTATATAAGTGCAAATTCTATGAATAATATGAGCAGCATTTACAGATGTAAATAGTGCACTGTATCTTGTGTACTGTATTAACAATCAGTGATTTAAATTTATAGTTATCTGCCTTACAATGGCCATTTGCTTAATTTCTAGGAGAACTAACCAGCTTTTGGATTGTTATTGGGAATTCTTCAGCTTTATCCATTTACTACAGAATACAACCTGTAGTGAATTTATCAAGGTGCAGGATGAAACCCAGTTGTGGATTACACTTGTATTAACAGGAAGTGGTGTAGTGCTGATGTGAGACCAAATATTAAACTTCAATCCTGTTATGAAGGAGACATGGAAAGTTAATAAATGGTGTTGCCTTTGCAGCATTTTATCAGTATTTATACTTAATTGTGCCTGAGTCAGTGCTGAAAAAGTATTGAAAATTTGTACAGCATTCGACCATTGGAACATTTCTGATTGGTTAAATTAACACTTCACTTGCCAAAAAGAATTGGACTGAAAAAGAATTTCATGAATACTCCATGCCACAGCATGTTTTTCCACAGTGTAGATAATGTTTATCCACAGTGTAGAGCCCCTAGTCCTAACCTGCAAACTGAAGTTTTACCTGTGTGGTATATTTCTTGTCAGCCCTTCATCTCATCAATGTTTGAGTTCAATTGCAAGACTATAATAGCACTTTAGCTGGGACTGGGGAAAGCTGCTGTTAACAGGAAATGTGATGAGTTTGACACAAATTCTGCTTGTTTCATACATTCTGCACTTTTCTATTGTCAATTGAAAACTTTTTTTTCCAGTATTTTCTTTCTTTCAGTTCTTCGGGTTGCAATCATGGCACTGGTATTTATCACAAACATAATGTATTGGTATGAAATTTCCCTGCCTGCTATGTATCGTAATATGGAATGCATTCCAGCTTGCTTTATCTTAAGGAGAAGGTGGCTTGCTAATGACATGAGGCTGAATTGAAACAAGTACATTTTTGATGCCATTTTGAGATGACAAGTTCCGAAGGGTATCGCACTCAACATTACATTGGCATTTGCACTGCATGACATCTGAATAAAGTTCATTAGTGTTTATCAGGGGTTTATCTCATTGGGGCCTTGGCTCTTATATAGATTTTTAATAGCTCTTTAGATGGGACAAGGCAAAACTCATTACAGTTAGCTGTAAACACAATAAATACTTGCTACACATTATTTACCCACCTTTGTAATCAGTAAACTTCTAATAATTATTTGTGTAAAGTATAATTTTAGGAGGCAGCACCTGACTTCTTTTGGAGAAAAAAACTTAACTTCTCGAAAGTGTTAAATATGACCAAATGTTAGCATATTATGATTTAATGTAGCAATTATTTATAAAACGAAATGACTGTAGGAAGAGATCAAGTGAATCTGAAATTGCGAGTAATTTACTTCCATGTTACCAACCCTTAATACACTTTCAGAGGAAAAGTGTTAAATTTGGTAATGTAACTTAGAGGCTACAAAAAGAACTAGAAAAATAAACAAATAGACATTCTCTAATGAAGGGTTGTATACATGCATCCTAATCCTAACCCTAATAGGATCATAGGAACAGGAGTAGGCCATTTAGCCCCTTGAGCCTGTTCCGCCATTCAATTAGATCATGGCTGATCTGTCTAACTCCATTTACCTGCCTTGGTTCCATATCCCTTAATAGCCTTGCCTAACAAAAATCTACCAATCTCCGTTCTGAAATTTTCAATTGTCCTAGCCTCAACAGCTTTTTGAGGGAGAAAGTTCCAGATTTCCACAACTTTTTGTGTGAGGAAGTGCTTCCTAACATCACCCCTGAACAGTTAGCTCTAATTTTAAGGCTATGGGCCCTTGTTCTGGACTCCCCCACCAGAGGATACAGTTTTTCTCTATCTACCCTCTGAAATCCTTTAATCATCTTAAACACCTCAATTTTAGATCACTCCTTGATATGCTATACTCAAGGGAATACAAGCCTAGTCTATGCAACCTTGCCTCATAATTTAACCCTTTTAGCCCCGGTATCATTCTGTTGAATCTGCGCTGCACCCTCTCCAAGACCAATATATCCTTCCTGAGGTGCAGTGCCCAGAACTGAATGCAGTACTCCATATGCGACTACTGGGGCATAACACTCCCGTTTACACTACACAAGCATTGGCAGAGTGCATTATTCCTCTTAATATACTGCAGGTTAAATCCGATGTGCAGTGATTATACACAGATATGATCTTTTAATGAGGATGTCACTCATCAACCAAATGTCAGCCAGGAAATCCTTCTGGGGTGCCCAGAACAGAACACAGTACTCCAGTACTATAAGTAAACAGCAATCAAAGTTTTGTTAAGAACACACCATTTACAATGGACACTTTAACAAAATAATTTTTTGAATTCTTTTACTATGCTTATCTTAGAAAGTGTTTGGAAAAGGAAAAAGCCTGAGATTTTGATGAAAGTGACAGCATTATCATTTTATTTCATCTTTTCTATTTCAGGAATTGAAAACCATAGACAAATAGTGATGTGTATTCTGTACCATGTCACCATGGATGATCGCTTCAAATCCATGTTTGCATACACTGATTGCATCCCACAGGTAAAAATATCTGCATGACCAACTAAATGAGTCTCTAATTTGGCACTTTCACGAATGGATAACGGAGAACAATACTGTTAAAATATACATCTGTTTCATTTAGAAAATACGACTATAGATAGATATATCCATACTTTGCGAGAGTGATTTATGTGTATTTCCTCCAAACTACTGCTTATGGTGCACTCTTATCTAACACTGGTTGGGTGACACAATTGCTGAACACTTGTGTTCTGTATGGAAGTGTGTCTTGGAGCTCCTTGTGGCTCGCCACTTTAACTCCCTCGCTTTGGCCTCCGACTCAAGGTTCAAGAGCAGTGTCTTATCTTTTGTCTAGATGCTTTGGAGCTCTTTGGTTCAGTCCTGACTTTATTAACTTCAGACCTTATTTTATCCTCCATTTTCTTTACAACAGAATGTGATGGTAATGTGGGCAGATCTGTCGGCATTTGGGAGGAAGGTAGGCAGGTTGATCGGGGTTAGACTGTTCATCAGAGCACCATGTTAGCGGCTGGGTCTGTGCCTGTTTCTTTTCTATCTGTACTACTTGACCCACTGTGGCATTTTAATTTCAGACCTCTGCATTTGCAGCGGTATACACACCCGAAACATTAACTTGTTCGTTCTTTTTACAGACGCTGACTAACTTGGTCTGTATTTATAGTATTTTTGTTTTTATTCCACTCTTTACACTGTACAAAGTTCTTGAATATCCCAGTTTTTATGAAACTTTCCTTATTAAGTACAGGTTATTTTCATGTCATTTTATCCTTTTGATTATTGTCTTGGTGTCTAGCCCTGAACTCTCATCTTTCTCCAGTTTCTCACCAATCCCTCCTCATGACCTCTCTGCATCTTGTCCATGAGACCTGCTTCCTCGACCCTATGCCCACCAAACTGCTGACCACCCAGCTTCCTTTTCTGGCTTCCATGTTAGCTGACATTGGTAACGGTTCTCTCTCCTCAGGTACTGTCCACCTCTCCCTCAGATTTGCCGTCATCACCCTCGCCTCAAAAAAAACCCTTGACCCCTTCGTCCTTGCAAACTACTGCCCCATCTCCAACCTCTCCTCTTCAAAGCATTTGAATGTGTTGTTGCCTCCCAAATCCGTGCCCATCTTTCACACAACTCCATGTTTGAATCCCTCCAATCAGGTTTCCGCCC
Source organism: Somniosus microcephalus (assembly GCF_052327205.1). Taxonomy (NCBI): domain Eukaryota; kingdom Metazoa; phylum Chordata; class Chondrichthyes; order Squaliformes; family Somniosidae; genus Somniosus; species Somniosus microcephalus. The sequence goes on along the minus strand of NC_140989.1, from coordinate 281,554,359 downwards.
TGCCACAGTACCAAAACGGCTCTCCTGTGACGAAGGTAAACTATCCCTCCTCGTCCTTCTTGACTTGTCTGCAGCCTTTGACACTGTCGACCACTCCATCCTTCTTCAACGCCTCTCCACCGTCGTCCAGCTGGGTGGGACTGCACTCGCCTGGTTCCATTCTTATCTAATCGTAGCCAGAGAATCACCTGCAATGGCTTCTCTTCCCGCTCCCGCATCGTTACCTCTAGTGTTCCCCAAGGATCTATCCTTGGCCCCCTCCCATTTCTCACCTACATGCTGTCCCTTGGCAACATCATCTGAAAACACAGCGTCAGTTTCCACATGTACGCTGACGACACCCAGCTCTATCTCACCACCACTTCTCTTGACCCCGCCACGGTCTCTAAATTGTCAGACTGCTTGTCCGACATCCAGTTCTGGTTGAGCAAATATTTTCTCCAATCAACTATTGGGAAGACTAAAGCCATTGTTTTCAGTCCCCGCCACAAACTCCGTTCCCTAGCCACTGACTCCATCCCTCTCCCTAACATCTGTCTGTGGCTGAACCACACTGTTCGCAACCTTGGTATCATATTTGACCCTGAAATGAGCTTCCGAACACATATCCACAGCATAACTAAGACTGCCTATTTCCACTTCCGAAACATCGCCCACCTCCGCCCTTGCCTCAGCTCATCTGCTGCAGAAACCTTCATCCATGCCTTTGTTACCTCTAGACTTGACTATTCCAATGCACTCCTGGCTGGCCTCCCAGATTCTACCCTATGTAAACTTGAGGCCCTCCAAAACTTGGCTGCCCATGTCGTAACTCGAATCAAGTCCCGTTCACCCATCACCCCTGTGCTCGCTGACCTACATTGGCTCCCGGTTAAGCAACGCCTCGATTTCAAAATTCTCATCCTTGTTTTCAAATCCCTCCGTGGCCTCTCCCCTCCCTATCTCTGTAATCTCCTCCAGCCCCTTCAGGTGATTTAGTAATATTGCAGAAACATCTCCACCTTCACTTTGGGCTCCTTCATGATTGAACTGCCAGTAAATATTTGTCTTAGTGAGCATTAAAAAAAAAAAAATTCTAAATTTCTCTTACTCAAGTGAAAAATTCTAATTTTCATCAATGAGGAAGCAAACTTGGGTACCAACTAGGTTAGACGTTCTTGCTGGAAAAAAACGGCTTGGGTGACTTGGGTGATGCTGTGTGTTCATCTTCGGGCAGTTCTCACTGCGCTCTCTATCAGGATGACCACTTTGTCATGAGCAATGAAGCAGTCTTCAGCAGTGCTGCAAAATCTGTATTCCACTGAGGCCTGTCATGCATATTAACATTAATTGGATTTTGGGCCTAAATCTTCCAGGATGATGAAGGATTCACTGCAAGCAGTAACGACAACTTGTACCTCTGTAGTGCCTTTAATGAAGTAAAACGTCCCAAGGTGCTTCACAGGACCGTTATCAAACGTAATTTGACACTGAGCCACCTAAAGAGATATTAGAGCAGATGAGAGGTAGGTTTTAAGGAGTGTCTTAAAGGAGGAAAGAGAGGTGGAGAGGTTTAGGGCGGGGATTCCAGAGCTTGGGCCATTGCAGGTGTTTCTGTGGGAGATGGAGAAGCAATCAGTCGGACCCAATCCTGTCCTCGCCCAGTGCATGTACATGCACATTTACTTTGGGGAATTAATTGGATAGCAGTCGGGAGTGATTTTTCCTCTCGTTTAGAGGCACTGAAGCTGACAGTAGAACACTTACTGCCACTCCACCTGTTATCAGTTAATTTACGCATAGAAGTTGCAATGCGGAAACAGGCCGTTTGGCCCAACTAGTCCGTATCAGTGGACCTAGCACAGATAGGGAATCAAATTTGTTGTACGTCATTTACATATGTGTAAAAAGGAGAAATTAGTTGGTGTTATGTACACTATAATAGACAACACCTTGTATTTATATAGCGACTTTAATGTAGTAAACATCCCAAAGCGCTTCACAGGAGCGTTATCAAACAAAATTTGACACCGAGCCATATAAGATGATATTGGGACAAATGACCAAAAACTTGGTCAAGAGGTAGGTTTTAAGGAGAGTCTTAAAGGAGGAGAGAGGGGTTTAGGGAGGGAATTCCAGAGCTTGGGGCATAGGCAGCTGAAAGCACAGCTGCCAATGGTGGAACGAATAGAATCGGGGATGCGCAAGAGGCCAGAATTGGAGGAGTGCGGAGGGCTGGAGGAGGTTATTGAGATAGGGAGGGGCGAGGCCAGGGAGGGATTTGAAAACAAGGATGAGAATTTTAAAATGGAGGCGTTACTGGAGCGGGAGCCAATGTAGGTCAGCAAGTGCAGGGGTGGGTAATGGGTGAATGGGACTTGGTGCGAGTTAGGATATGGGCAGCAGAGTTTTGGATGAGCTCAAGTTTATGTAAGGTGGAGGATGGGAGGTCGGCCAGGAGAGTCCAGTCTAGAGGTAACAAAGGCATGAATGTGGGTTTCGGCAGCAGGAAGCAAAGCTCCAGAAATTGCCCAAAAAAGTGGCTTAACTCTCATTGCAAGTGATCCACAGAATTACAGGCATTTATTTATCAGAACCAATGAAAATAGATGCTTATATAATGATGCAGTTTAAAACCAGTTTTGCCATGGAGCAACACACTACTGTCTTGGCTTTCCAGACTTTCTAAAACCATTGTTTTGATGGTCCCCTTTGATCTCTCCTTTCTCTCCCGCTAATGGAATGCTGCTAAAGGTCCCTTCATACAGCGCCCTTTGCTCTTTGAAGTCATTATCTGCCGAAGTTCATAAGCTGGTTGATCAGATCAAACGGTGAGCTCGGGAGTCATTGGTCAGGATAGCGATTCTAGAGGAAAGCAAGTTTTTTGCTGTAATCATTCAAAGATGTTGGAGGGGAAGGTGTGTGGATGTGGGGAGTGCAGAGTAGGCCTCTGGTTGCTGGTAAATAAGTGAAGTCAGGTGCCAGAGAGTCTAGACACAGTGATTTCAGCCCGGGTCTGTGGTATCTGATACTCAATATGGGAATTGTCTGAAGGAATACCACTGCTTCTTCACTATAGATTCAACATCTAAATACCTTCCTGTTAAATCAGTGACGGGTGACAATAAGCACATTTAAGCAAGGCATACTTTGGACTATAATTTATTGTTAGTGTAGTGACTAGGCTTCCGTTAATAATATATGAATAATCAGTAACATTTTGAAGCCATATTTACACTTCAGCTGCAGACTTGGATTTGCAGCTGATTTGCAGCAATTATTGAAGTATAAATAATACATTATCATATTTGACCTCAGTTGTAGATTGAAGTAACAGTACCCACCACTTGATGTTGGAACGGGCATATATTATAAAGCAGGTGATCAGGCTTCTGTATCAAAAAGAACTTGTTTGGAAAATACTGTGGATTAAGCTTTATTAAATTACTCAAAATCTATCTGTTCTTAGCAGAAACATTTAAAAAAATTAATTTACTCTACCTTTTTTAAAATCTTTTTTTGAAGAAAATGAGTGTGCCATTTTCTTAATTCTCCCCCAGCTTGTTTTTCTTATTCTCTTCTCAAAGCACAGACCCGTGTTGGGGTGTGACTCTTCTGGCACTGGCAGTGCTCTAGTATCGTGCGCAGTTTTTCATATGAGCCTAGGCATTGTGTATTGCAAAGCTGTTTGACAGTGAAGAGCTTCACAGCCGTGCCTCATCATGCCTCACTCAACTTCCATACATGTACACTTTTGCAGCAGGGGTCACTGGACATCAATTAGCAATGGGAATTCTGGTTGATTTTTTTCTCCTCTCCTTAATGCAAAGATGCTAAAGCTCCATTTTCAGCATTCTAACTGTTGTGGCTGAGATCCTTTGACTCAGCATAGATCTGGTATTGAACATGGAACCTTCTGGTCTGTGTGACTCATCATACCAAGCTTTTCCACTGGGCCTGTAGGAAGTGATTCAGGCAGGTGAGCTGGCCAATGTTTCTTATCTAAGACTCCCAACACCACCATCGTTCTATACCTCTTTAAAATATGGATCTTCCTGCTTCCATATGGCTTTCTTTCTCGCAGCCTACTTGAAACTGGATGCAGCTAATGCTAGCAAGTTTGAGCAATGGTTTTATTAGGAGTGAAACTTTATTACCTTTTTCTCATTTAAATGTTCAACTACTTGCAACTTCTTGGAGGAAATTTTAACTAAACCCGTCTGGCGGGAAACTGACTGGATTGGCTGTCCGTTTTGCACCCCGCCCAATTTTACTTTCCATTGAAGTCAATGGAATGTAATATCAGGCATGTTAAAAATTCTGGCCCCTCCAATCCAGTCAGTTTCCTCATTGGGTGGGTTAGGTAAAAATTACCTGTCAAACCACATGTAAAATATTTTTACAGTTCAAGTGCGGGTTAGATAATTACAGTTTCATTTCAAAAGAAAAAGTGTAAATCATGTTACTTTATTTGAACAGCTGTGAATATATTGTAGAGGAAGGGTGCAGTAATATTTGAACATTGAAGATCAATTGCAGGAACTGATGCATTTGTGTGCTAATCTGTTGACAGTTAATGAAGATGTTGTTTGAATGTGCAGAGGAGCACATTGACATGGAATTAATATCCTTTTGTATTAACCTAGCTTCTAACAAGAGAAATGCGCAATTGATTTGCGAAGGTAAGAATTTATCTGATATCTGAAATGTAGCAGAATCTTAACTTTTATATCAAAATCGGAGGGACTGTAACCTTAGATTTAGTTTTCACTTCTTCTATTTATAATTGTGATTTTTAAAAAGTATGTAATAATAGATACAAGTAGATTGAGGGTGCAGTTATACTTATGCTTTTGTGTCACTGTGAAGATGTTTACAATATCCAATGCAGAAATGACAATGTTCAGGCCCCAGGCCAATTCTTGGCATGCAATGATTTGAGGCTTCCTAAGCAGGCTGCCTCACACCACCACATCACATGAGTATAACTCTAGTATGGTGTCAAGGCAGACTTACTAAGTGCTCAGAAGGTCCATTAGCATTCATAAGCACTTTTCACACTCAAGCAGAGTTATTTTTAATGTTTTGAAAGTGTGAACGCTCCCACCTGTGCCATCAAAATACTGAACATTTACGGACAAGGAGCGGAGTAGCTTTCCCTGTGACTCTCAACCTGCAGAATCACTTGGGTGTTTTTGGCTGCAGTGCTCAGTCTAAAACCACATTCTAGTGTTGTCCTTTTCAGTAGCGTGCTATGTATTATGGCATTTCATTGATTTAGCTGTCACTTGAGTATAAGTTGTTTTGTGCCTTTTAATTGCTTAGATTTTTTTTAAAATTTGTGATACAGAAGGCCTGACTTATTGTAAGATAACTTGAGGAAAACCCTTCTAGTCAGTTTAGTTGATAAAATATAGGTTAACAGATTTTACACTTACTAGCAACTTGCAAACCCTTTCAATCTACTTTCTTAAATGTTTGAAGTTCCGAGAGAGCCACTTATGCTTGATTGACCACACATTTTGGATTCCAGTAAGACCGTTGAATGTTTACAGTTCTTTTGTCCTGGTTGTCACAAGTGATCATCTGTTTTTGTGAGAAAGCTACAGACACACTTTTTCATGTACTGCTACTAATTTATGTGTGTAACATACTTGTGTGCACACTGATTCAGAAAGGGGTTACAGATTATATTTTTTGTTTTAATATGTTGTGAGCAGTATTGTAAATTAAGATTTAAAAAAATTTAAACTGCAAATATTTGTGAAGAATATTCTTAAGGAATTACTTCTAATTTGTAAGTAATTCATTTTCGCTGATTTATTTGACAACTGAGAAACTGAAATCTTGCATCTCCAGCTGTAGGTAGCATTACTTGTGATTTGTGGTGTTTTTTTTCTTTGTAATTAAATATCTTCTGGAGCTATTTAATTTAGGATGTTACACAAGGTTATTTCACCTATGACTTAAATACAGCAATCTCTCAAATGAGAGAAAGTGGACTGAGGTTACAAGATGAAACTAATATTTGAATTTGTGGCTGTTCAACAGTGTAAGCAGAGATTAGTGGGACTAAAGCCTCTGCAAATTCAGTTTTTTCCTACTGAAAATATTTGACTGCTCAGCTGCCTTGTTAGTTGGTCCTTTGCTGTCGGATATCTGTGGTCTTCAGCAGGACAGCACCTGGACAACAAGATGAACTGCATGTTCAGTATTGTACTACGCAGATCCCAGCTAATCTGATGAGACTTCCTTTTTATGTCAAAAGTATTCTGAAATATAAGTACATTATATTTAATATTTAAACTGATCTCATTTAAAGCAATAACAAATTGGACTCCCCCCCCCCCCCCCCCCCCACCCACGGTCTTGATTTGTTTTGTAGCCTTAATTGTGCCAAATTCAGCTTGTTTTCAGCCACGTGCAAAACTGTACTAAGTACTTGCATCTGCTGTTACAGATTTTCAGTTTGCTGTTGTAGCTGAATGTGATATGTATTGATTGTGTTCTGCAAAGTGATGCAGAGTTTTCCATGTCAATTGGGATAACTGAAAACTGCAGTTTAAAAATTGCAAACCAGCTGACAAAATCAGCTGTGTCGGTCATTGACAGCTGCTGTAAAATCTAATGCCATTGTGATTTTTTAAAAAATGAAAATATTAGGATATCGTGTGACTACTGATGTAATATGCTTATCCAAGTGGGCCCACTGTAACAAGTTCATGGCTTTGGTGCTGGTGTTGTGCAGTCGGGCCCACTCTGTAATTATTGCACCTTTGTGCAAAATTTATATTTTTTAATAAATTTTCACTCTGGGGATACACTTCTGCAGAAGGAGAGCAGTGCCTTGTATTCTAGCCATGTGGTCTCCACACCCTTGCTAAGATTATTTGTGGCTTGCAATGCTTGTACTGATTGTGGTCTCTTTCATTCTATGAACTGCTAGTGTCTCTTGTTTTGAGTTAAATTTGCAGCACACCGAAACACTTGCTATCATGGAACTGCATGAGTATACAGGCATCAGTAATAGACTCCTTTTGAGCAAGTAACCTGTGGATAACTTGAACATTACCTTGTTACTATTTCTTTAATAAAGCTGGAGTCCCATGTATTCTTCCACAATATACTTTCTGTGTTTGTAATCTTTGCTGATTTGATACTGTTAGACCGAATCAGTATGAAATTTCATTTAGAAACAAATGTGATATCCCATTGCAAGAAACTTCATATTTTTAAATAGTTTCTATGTTAGCTTCTATTTTTTCTAACATTCATTTTTAAATCAATGGAATTAATGTTTGTAATCCCTTGATTTGCGATGTAGTTATTCCTGTTTACTTACAATACTAAATAATTGACATGGAACATAGTTAATCAGGAAATTGCTGAAGTGGGTATATGTCTAATCATATCATTTTGCTGAGAAAATTGACTCAAGATGGCTGACTTTGAACATTATACATTTTAGGAAATGGCCTGAAAATGCTAATGAAAAGAGCCTTCAAATTCAAGGATTCACTACTGATGAAAATGATCAGGAACATTTCTCAGCATGAAGGTCAAACCAAAAAATTATTTATTGTAAGTACCGTAGAGCGATTTACCTGTAAGTAATTAGGGCAGTGCTTGTGGGGTGTTTTTTTGAGTACACGCAAATGTGGTTAATTCAGATTTACTTGATGATTGGCTGCCTTGACCTACCCTCCCTCTGTTGATTGCACCAGAGATTTATTTTACAAAAGCACAAATGTAGCAGTGCTTCCTGTTGTTTTGCACCCACTATCTAAGCATGAGGGTTCAAACTCTTAATTGCCAGATACTATGTATAGTTTGAGAGAGTGGTCCCTTTGGGTAAGTGGAGTGGTCCCTCAGTGTAAGGGGGTGGGGAGACGGGGGGAGCAGCTTCTCTGGATTGCTGTTCACTCGACTGGAATTGAATCCTGTGGCTCACTGTTGATTCCATGAACCTTGATCATAGGTTTTTCTTTCCCTCCCATAAAATGTCGTCTGGATTGTCCTCAATACAGAGCACACTGTAACACAAAGGATGTTCCCATTGCCTCAACGCCTACCAGCCTCACAAAAATTCTCCACTGCATACGAGAGGGAGGCCTGTGATGCTTTATAGTTAATCTGAACCAAAATTGTTTGCTGTGCTTTTTTAAAAAAAAATAAAGTTGGCAAGCGCAGCATAGTTCCAGAAATATGGATTGGTTATATTGTGCTGTTTTAGAAATGAAGGTGGCAAAAAGCCAGTGTATAATTATATTTGCCCATCTTTGGGTCACGATAAACAGGTATAATGAGCCTTTTTACAAAAAGAAATCTCTACAATGTTAAGCTTTTAACTTCAAAATGATTTTACGGTTAATAGAAGGAACAAAGATTTTTTTACATGTGTCCTGCAACAGTTTGGGAAAAATCAGACTCTGGTCAATCTGTAATGTAGCAAAACATGCCAGTCTTGTTCTCTCGATACATTAGTTTGTACAGGAAACTTTGGTTTATCCGGAGGTTAACTGTCTGGAATGCTCGAGCCACCGGCAAAAATCAGGAGCCGTTTTGTTAGGTTTTTCTTCTTTTCGTTGCTTTTTTTTCACCAGTCAGGCTCTGCAAGGTCTCGCTGAAGCTGTTGCTAAGCTACAGAGATGCTTGCAAGGTACGGCCGACTGTTTAGAAGATGGGTTTGTTGCCAGATACGGAGCTCAAAATCTCCGTATGTTTCAACATTAGCGCTGGTTTGTCCGGCAGTTTTGATGGAACGGCAACAGCTCGGTCCCGTCGCTGCCGGATAGCACAAAGTTTCCTGTACACATTTTGAGGAAGGTGGTGGGTGTTTTATAGCCTATTTAAGTATGGGAATGATAATTACTGTTTTCCTATGTCCGGTGATGCAGAAGGTAATTATACTTGCAAATAGCACAACTTATTATCCTGAGTTTTGCTATGTTCAGGTTTTTTTGATATGAGTTGTGATTAACAAATATTAGGAATCCAATACTGAGAAAAGGCTTTTCAGCACAGCTTATCCCATTGATCTGTAATCTAGACCATGGAATCAATTGTCCATAACAAAGAATATTACCCTATTATCTATCTCTGTATTGTTGCCTGCCATTCCCATTTTAATTTCCTTTAAAACCTCCATCTATTAATCTTTAGATCCATATCCTGTGCAGTACTTATATATCCTCCAGGAACATAAACATGTCAACTCCATTAAAAAAAGAGTCGATTGCTATTGTATCATCATATTAATCAATAGTTTATTCCATATATGGACTGTTCCCTTAAAGGAGGAATTATGGCTACTTAATATTTTAATCTTTATTTTCCAAATCCTGCTTTCCTGCACTGTTGTCCCATGCTTAAATACTATTTTTAATGCTCTCCTTCAATTTATCTTTGTAGTGTCTCTGGCCCAGCTGATGGTCAGTATTTTAGTCTTAAATGGCTCAATTAATAGTCCTCACCAAGCTAGAATAAAAGGAGCTACCCATTGCTTGTTTATCCATGGTTGATAACTACCATAGTCATCTGATCTATTTCATATTTTACATTGTTGGGGACACTGTTGATAAATATCAAGAACTCGGTGGGTCCCCGATACACTGGGTTGCAGATCGGTACCATTGATGCTGTTTCATTTTGAATTCTATAGTGTTCTCTTACTGAAATTAAATTAAGAATGGCATTTTTCCAGTTTAGCAACTTGTCATTGATGACACAAGTGACTAGTTTGTAAATGCAAAATCTAATACAGTATTTTTCAAGCATCTGGTTTATATCAAGGGACATCAGGGAGATTCCCCAGATTGGTGCATTGCATCAGTATATCATTTCATTGGGCCGATCTTGCTGGAAAATAACAGTGTGTTAACGACGCATGCAATTATTAATGAGCAAATCGGCCAGCAAGTTCAGGGGATTAAGAGATACGCCATGAGTTGTGAATTTACAGAATTGCTGGTCAATTTATACCACTTTGCTGTTAGCTTCACACAAACGGCCTCGCGCCAATAGCCGTCCTGTAATTTTTAAGAATTTGCTGGTTTTGCACATTAATTGCCCATTAAACTTGCCACAGAAAGTTAACTCTGGTAATTAACAGCGTAAGTACCTTTTTAACGACATAAGTGTTAATGCCGTGCCAAGCAGCCTCTCTGACCCAGAAAGGGAACAATTTAAACTGTGGCATCTAATTCTTTCAGGTGGTAAATTGTTCTTAGAGATTTTAAAAATGTTAAATTTTAAAATGTTTTTCTTACTTTTCCTTTGTCTCTCTCTTTCTTTCTCTCTCTCTCTCTCTCTCTCTCTCTCTCTCTCTCTCTCTCTATCAAATCTTTCTTTCCCTCTCTATTTATCTTTCTGTACCTGATTTGACATTAAATTCACCCACTCTAATTCACCCTCCTTCTCAGTCACTCCTCTGTTTCTTTCTCAGTCCTTAAATCTCATTTCTTAAGGAGATACATTGTTGGTCCCACCATTTACTGAGGTCAAAAGCCTTCTCAGAACCTATTTTTTCAACCATGCCTCAGTCATTTCCTCTAATTTTCCTCAAACTCCTGTTTGTTATTGTTATCATTGTAAGTAATTTGAGACAGTGAGATTTGACTGATGGTCTGGTCAGATCTGTACCCAGGGTGAGCAATTGGGATCACTTGGCCAGCTTCCATGCCTTAGATTATAATGTTTTCATCAAAAATGATACAGTATAAGGGAGACAGCAGGGCTGAGTATTATCTAAGTTAGGGGTTCCCAATCTTTCTCCCCCGCCCCCCTCCCGTTTTACAAATATTCCACGGACCCCTGTAACACAATACAAGTATCTTTTCCGTGTAAAAAATTTGTTGTACAGTTAAACATATTTTGTTTTACTTAATGTGAAACTTGTTGCTGGTGCTGAGCAGCATTTCTGTCAAGACGTGGAGGTATCTTTGACAAGCACAGGCATATGTAATAGTCAATATTCATCCTGGCTCGATACTTTGTTTTGTACTCATAGAATCATAGAGTAGTACAGCACAGAAGAAGGCCATTCGGCCCATTGAGTCTGCGGCGAGCCTTCACTGTCTCCGATACCCAGAGCCCTCCCCTGCGCCGATATTGTTGGCAGTTTAGTTTTAATGTTGAACTTTGTAAATGAATTGCTGGCCCATGAGAGAGAGTTGAGAAGAGGTCAGGCGGACCCCTGGTTGAAAACTCCTGCTCAAACTCACTACAGTGGCGTTAAAGGCAATTTGTTACTTCCCCATTCCATACAGTCTTTCCAAGTCATTTGTGTTTTATTTTTAGTAATTATCCTTCACTTAAGACCATTAAGGAAAGCTTTATGAATATTTGAGAACGCAGTACTGATTCAACTAGTTGCCTGTTGCAGTAGAGTTCTATCACACATCAATTTAGTTAATGGAAAACAAATTATGTAGACATCAGTTCTAAAAAGAAATCCCCATAGGGTTTCCCCATCAGGGAATGTTTAATATTAATCCCTAGACTGAATCAAACTGAACTTGATATAGACCATAACAATTAATGCTGTTATTAGAACCGTAAAGGTGTTTTTAAAACTTGCAACTTTTAAGTTTCAATAGCAGCAGACTTACAAACTAGGTGCTGCTTCAGTTTCCGAATAGAATACCAGCTACACCAAGCACAGAGTGGCAATTTCTCCAAAATTATCGAGTGTCACACATCCCTGTCTCTTCCTTTTCCTCCTTTTGGGAGAATTCTACTTTTTGCATCCATGCAAGAATTTCATAAGTACTAATGAACCAATATTGAAATGTTATCTATTAATTTTTAGGTCATAAATTACAGAAAAATTACTTAAGTGTTATGAAGAGTTGGGCAGAATAACAAACTGTCAGTTGAAGCAATATGGTTCACACTGGTCCAAGGGTCAGCAAACGATAGTTACCTATTTTGGAAATTTCCATTGCATATAAAATGAAAATGGGTAGTTGAGAAGAGAAAAGACATTACTTCTGTAGCACGTGACCAAGAATATACTAGAGTCTATATATCCTGATTGAGTCAGGCAGGCACTGTGAAGAGTGTGCTTATAGATGTTGCGATTAAGTTACTGTAATGCTACAATTTAATAATATTTACTAGTAATGGTGTCATTTTTTTAAAAAAATTGTGAAATCACAGGTTTTTAACACCATTAAATTTATGGTCCTTCAATATGACTGTAAAGCTGGCTTTTGAATATTGAGCATGGTGTCCATTACTACTCCAGCTTTAAAAAAAATAGTTTTGTACAACGCACTGAATTGCAAGGTGATTGTAAATTAAATTTTCTGGGAGTTCATGAATTTTAAACAGTGTGCTCTGATACTCAGTAGGGTTCCTCATGTGGTATTAAGTTTTAATTTTTTAGAAGAATTGCTTTTGTATAGCTCCAGGTTCTACAGAGTGAAAACAAAACACAATTTGAATATTGTATTGTCTTTCAGGATTACATTGGGGACCTGGCAGCTCAGATCAATAGTAATGAAGGTGAAGAATTTGTTATCGAGTGTCTTGGAACACTTGCTAATCTTACAGTTCCGGATCTAGACTGGGAGCTTGTACTGAAGGAGTATAACTTGGTTCCATTCCTCAAGGACAAATTGAAACCAGGTTTGTTGGAGGGGTGGATTATACTGACTAATGGGTAATGAAAACATGGTTGTAAAATTTAGTTAAGGAGTTTATAAATTGTGAAACGCATTTTTGATAAGCATATTATAATTTTGTAACCACCTAAAAAGCAGAAAAAGGCAAATATATTTATAATTTCCTTTGTTGATAAAACAAAAAAGTAATTCCTTCCTTCCTCTTGTCCACCAAACCAAACCTCCTCCAAGACTCCCCTCTGCCCTAGCCCTGAACCTGTGTATTTCTCCAGCTTCTCTCTCATTTCCCATTGTGCCCTCTCTAAGTTCATCTTGTCTGAGACCTAGCTCCTGTTCTCTTCATCTCATTTCCACTAAACTGCTGTCTATCCAACTTCTCTTCCTTGACCCCCTCCTTTTCCTTATCTACATGCTGCTCCAAGGTGACATCATCCACATGGGGCCAGGTCTCATGTGTACATTGATGACACCTAGTTCTACCTCTCCACGAACTCTCTCAACCCCTCCACCGCCTTTGTTGTCACACTGCTCAATCTGAGAAGGAAGTGGAGCGCTAAATCGAGCGTTTCACTTCCTTCTTGGAGCGCAATTGGCAGCAGATGGGGCGGAGACTTCAGCAGCGCTGCAGCGTTCAAAGGCTCCTTCCCTCCCTTAAAGGGAAGGGCCATCGCTGCAGGCTCTGCAATATGAAAAGTACCTACCTGGACCACCAAGGCAGCCGCGATCCCGCGCGATCAGCCCGGCACTCGAGCAGAGTGCAGGGCTGATAGATCGTGAGCAGGAATCTGTGCAAAAAATGGGAACAAGAAAGGTAAGTTTTTTTTAAAATTTACCTCTGCCACCTCGTCTTTAATCATCGCCCCGAAGCGGCCGGCCGGCCGGCCGCCCGATGCACGCCTCCTGCAGCTGTCGGTGTTTTCGACCGGAGCTGCTGCAGGGGGCGGAAGTCAATTTCGGGTCTGGGGCGATGCACACAGCGATGACGTCACGATCTCCGGGCGAAGGAGATCGGGGCACAATGCCGTAAAACCCCCACCGAATATGATGGGAGTCGATTTCCCTGCTAACGGAAGTTGCAGAGGCACCCAATTTCGGCCCCCATAGTCTTTGGCCCCTGTCACAAACTCTCTACCCTTGCCAATGATTCCATCCCCCTCCCTGGCCACTGTCTCAAGCTGAACTGGATTGTTTGTAACGTCAGCATCCTCTTCGACCTCGAGCTGAATCTGACCCTATATCCTCTCCATCACAAGGATTGTCTACTTCCATGTCCATAACATCATCTTGCCCCTACCTCAACCCATCTGTTGCTGAAACCCTCATCCATGCCTTTGTCACCTCTGGACTTTACAATGCTGTCCTGGCCAGCCTTCCAACCTCCACTCTCATTAACCTTCAGCTCATCCAAAACTCTGCTGCCTGTATCCTATCTCGCACTAAGTCTCAGTCACCTATCACCCCTGTACTTGATGAATTACTGCACGATCAGAAATACCCTCCAGTGTATAGTAGCTTCCGAGTTCCTAGAACAGCAGCGCCATCAAGTAGGGGCTGTAGCAAGGGGTGATTTTTTGGGGGATGGGGAAGCGATTCTTGTGATTAAAAACATGGCCATAATTTTTTAGTGGCCCTGCTTATGATGTATGGTCAGAATTATTAAAGTAGTGTACTTCACAAAGTTTTTAAAAAGAGTTTCTAAGGTATTCGGAAGGAATAAAGAAACCTCTACTAATGTGCTTGTTAACATACTTTTTTTTAATGAAGAGGTCATGACAAATTGAATTGTTTCCCAAACTCTTGTCAATCTTTCCCCATTTTTTTTCCTTAGTGGTTCCCAAGGGTCATAATCAAGGCCACTAATTTACAGTTTCCATGACAAAAAGGACAAAAATCACAGAATTTCATTCTCAAAGCACAAGTTGGAATCCCATGCAAAAAAAACCCCCAGAATTTGATTTATTCAATTTCTGTAAACTACTGTCCCTGGTCACAATGCAGCTTCCGCGTCTAAGGGGCTTGACGAGCAGTCTGCTCCTAGGCCACATTATCCACTAGAAGGAGTCTAAGAGCTGTACTGCGCATCATTGCTTAACCAGCCTGCCTTAATCAGTTAATACAATCGCATGGTAAGGCTTCCCTCACCCCTTTCCTATGTTGATGTTAGTAATTTGCTCTTTAATTTGGCATTCCTTCCCTAATGTATTACTTTCCAAACTTAATTTTTGTGGTTTATAGTTTCTAGGGTCTCTGTTGTGTAGCGGGGAGTGCTAGTAAACAAGGGCCCTTGAGTATATCATTTAATTGTAGTGTAATTAGTGGTATTGATTTGATTTCATTTAATTTGAATTAATTAAAGGGTAAGTCATGGCAGCACAGCTCGGCCCCATGGCATGCTCCTCCTGCACTATGTGGGAAATCAGGGACACTTCCTGTGTCCCTGACGACCATGTGTGCGGGAAGTATATCCAGCTGCAGCTACTGGCAGACTGCATTGTGGCGCTGGAGCTGCGAATTAATACATACTGGAGCATTCGCGATGCTGAGGACATCGTGGATAGCACGTTTAGGGAGTTGGTCACACCGCAGGTAAAGGCTGCACAGGCAGGAAGGGAATGGGTGACCGCCAGGCAGAGTTGTAGGCGCAGGCAGCTAGTGCAGGAGTCCCCTATGGCCATCCCCCTCTCAAACAGATATACCACTTTGGATATTGTTGGGGGAGATGGCTTATCGGGGGAAGGCAGCAGTAGCCAACTTCCTGGCACCTTGGGTGGTTCTGCTGCACAGGACTGGAGGAAAAAGAGCGGGAGAGCTATAGTGATAGGGGATTCTATTGTAAGGGGAATAGATGGGCATTTCTGCGGCCGCAAACGAGACTCCAGGATGGTATGTTGCCTCCCTCGTTCAAGGGTCAAGGATGTCTCGGAGCGGCTGCAGGGCATTCTGGAGGGGGAGGGTGAACAGCCAGTTGTCGTGGTGCATGTAGGTATCAACAATATAGGTAAAAAAACGGGATGAGGTCCTAAAAGCTGAATATAGGGAGTTAGGAGGTAAATTAAAAACTAGGACCTCAAAGGTAGTAATCTCAGGATTGCTACCAGTGCCACGTGCTAGTCAGAGTAGAAATAGAAGGATATTCCAGATGAATACGTGGCTAGAGGAATGGTGCAAGGGAGAGGGATTCAAATTCTTGGGACATTGGAACCGGTTCTGGGGGAGGTGGGACCAGTACAGAGTGGACGGTTTGCACCTGGGCAGGACTGGGACCGATGTCCTAGGGGGAGTGTTTGCTAGTGCTGTTGGGGAGGGTTTAAACTAAAATGGCAAGGGGTTGGGAACCTGTGCAGGGAGGCAGGAAAGGGAAGCAAGGATAGAAGCAAAAGACAGGAAGGAGAAAAGCAAAAGTGGAAGGCAGAGAAATCAAGGGTGTAAATCAAACAGGGCCATAGTAAATAATAATTCTAAAAGGACCAAGAGTGTTAAAAAAAACAAGCCTGAAGGCTTTGTGTCTTAATGCGAGGAGCATTCGTAATAAGGTGGATGAATTAGCTGCGCAAATAGGTGTAAACGGATATGATATAATTGGGATTACGGAGACATGGCTCCAGGGTGACCACGGCTGGGAATTCAACATCCAGGGGTATTCAATATTCAGGAAGGACAGGCGAAAAGGAGGTGGGGTAGCATTGCTGGTTAAAGAGGAGATTAGCACAATAGTAAGGAAGGATATTAGCTCTGATGATGTGGAATCTGTATGGTTAGAGCTGAGAAATACCATGGGGCAGAAAACATTAGTGGGAGTTGCATACAGACCCCCAACAGTAATGCTGGGGATGGCATTTAACAGGAAATTAGAGACGCGTGCAATAAGGGCACAGCAGTTATCATGGGTGACTTTAATCTACATATAGATTGTGCTAACCAAATTAGTAACAATACTGTGGAGGAGGAATTCCTAGAGTGTATACGGGATGATTTCCTGGACCAATATGTTGAGGAACCAACTAGAGATCAGGCCATCTTAGACTGGGTATTATGTAATGAGAAAGGATTGATTAGCAATCTTGTTGTGTGAGGCCCCTTGGGGAGGAGCGATCACAATATGATAGAATTCTTCATTAAGATGGAGAGTGAAGTAGTTGACTCGGACACTAGGGTCCTGAATTTAAATAAAGGAAACTATGATAGTATGGGGCACGAGTTGGCTAGGATGGATTGGGGAACGTTACTTAAAGGGTTGATGGTGGATAGGCAATGGCAAACATTTAAAGATCGCATCGATGAACGACAGAATTTGTTCATCCCTGTCTGGCATAAAAATAAAACAAAAAAGGTGGCACAACTATGGCTAACAAGGGAAATTAGGGATAGCATAAGATCCAAGGAGAGGACATATAAATTGGCCAGAAAAAGCAGCAAACCTGAGGGTTGGGAGCAGTTTAGGATTCAGCAAAGGAGGACAAAAGGATTAATTAAGAGGGGGAAAATAGAATATGAGAGTAAGCTTTCAGGGAACATAAAAACTGACTGTAAAAGCTTCTATAGATATGTGAAGAGAAAAAGATTGGTGAAGTCAAGCGTAGGTCCCTTGCAGTCAGAATCAGGGGAATTTATAATGGGGAACAAAGAAATGGCTGACCAATGAAATACATACTTTGGTTCTGTCTTCACAAATGAGGACACAAATAACCTCTCAGATGTCGGGGAACATAGGGTCTAATGAGAGGGAGGAACTGAATGAAATCAGTATTTGTAGGGAAATGGTGTTAGGGAAATTGATGGGATTGAAGGCCGATAAATCCCCAGGGCCTGATAATCTACATCCTAGGATACTTATGGAAGTAGCCCTAGAAATAGTAGATGCATTGCTGGTCATCTTCCAAAATTCTATAGACTCTGGCACAGTTCCCATGGATTGGAGGGTAGCTAATGTAACCCCACTATTTAAAGAAGGTGGTAGAGAGAAAACGGGGAATTATAGACCAGTAAGCCTGACATCGGTAGTGGGGAAAATGCTAGAGTCCATTATAAAAGATGTACTAGCAGAGCACTTGGAAAACAGTGACAGGATCGGACAAAGTCAACATGGATTTACAAAAGGTAAATCGTGCTTGACTAATCTACTGGAATTTTTTGAGGATGTAACGGGTAGAATAGATAAGGGAGAACCAGTGGATGTGGTGTATTTGGACTTTCAGAAGGCTTTCGATAAGGTCCCGCACAAGAGATTAGCGTGTAAAGCTAAAGCACATGGGATTGGGGGTAAGGTACTGACTTGGATAGAGAACTGGTTGGCAGACAGGAAGCAAGGAGTTGGAATAAACGGGTCTTTTTCCAAGTGGCAGGCAGTGACTGGTGGGGTACCGCAGCGATCTGTGCTAGGACTCCAGCTACTCTCTATATGTTAATGATCTAGACGAGGGAA
This sequence comes from Somniosus microcephalus, assembly GCF_052327205.1. Lineage (NCBI taxonomy): Eukaryota > Metazoa > Chordata > Chondrichthyes > Squaliformes > Somniosidae > Somniosus > Somniosus microcephalus. The sequence continues at coordinate 281,536,332 of NC_140989.1, read as the reverse complement.
CTAGATGTAATATCTCCAAGTTTGCAGATGACACAAAGCTGGGTGTGTGTGTGTGCTGTGAGGAGGATGCCGAGAAACTTCAGTATGATTTGGACAGGTTGGGTGATTGGGCAGATGCATGGCAGATGCAGTATAATGTGGATAAATGCCAGCTTATCTACTTTAGTGGCACAAATAGGAAGGCAGATTATTATCTGAACGGCAATAGATTGGGAGAAGGGGAAGTGCAACGAGACCTGGGTGTCCTTGTGCACCAGTCGCTGAAGGTAAGCATGCAGGTGCAGCAGGCGGTTAAGAAGGCAAATGGTATGCTGGCCTTCATAGCGAGAGGATTCGAGTACAGGAGCAAGGATGTATTGCTGCAGTTGTACAGGGCTTTGGTGAGACCACACCTTGAGTAGTGTGTGCAGTTTTGGTCGCCTTATCTGAGGAAGGATTTTCTTGCCATGGAGGGAGTGCAGCGAAGATTCACCAGACTGATATCTGGGATGGCAGGAATGACGTATGAGGAGAGATTGGGTCGATTGGGCTTATATTCACTGGAGTTTAGAAGAATGAGAGGGGATCTCATTGAAATTTCTAAAATTCTTACAGGACTAGACAGACTAGATGCAGGTAGGATGTTCCTGATGGCGGGGGAGTCCAGAACCAGTGGTCACAGTCTAAAGATAAGGGGTAAGCCATTTAGGACAGAGATGAGGAGGTATTTCTTCACCCAGAGAGTGGCGAACCTGTGGAATTCTCTACCACAAAAGGCAGTTGAGGCCAATTCATTAAATATATTCAAGAAGGAGTGAAGGGTAAAGGGATCAAGGGATATGGGGAGAAAGCAGGGACAGGGTACTGAATTTGGATGATCAGCCATGATCTCATTAAATGGCAGAGCAGGCTCGAGGGGCCGAATGACCTACTCCTGCTCCTATCTTCTATGTTTCTATGTTTTATCATAATATCGTGCTTCAGTTTATAAAACTATTTTTGTATTATGCTCAGTCTATTTGGGTTTGCAGTTGGCACCTCATCTATATTGACGAACAGACAATTCTTGGAAATGGGGACATTTGCATCTGACACCATGACATCTTTGATGCTTGTTACGTTACTCTCCAAGGACAACTGGATTTTTTTTTCTAGTCATAAATTTAATCAGAAATTGGCCTTAATGAAGTTTATCAGGCATCCCATTAATCACAGTGATGCTCGAGTACAATATACCTCTTTCAGCAAGTGGAAATAAATTCAGCCATTTAACATGTAGTACAGGTTATTTCACTTCAAGCAATTTTTGTTGAAAAAAGCTTTCATATTCCAGCATGAAAGCTTTTTGGTTCTGGTTATATTTTCTGTTGACCATTAATAATTCACGGTTCTTATGTAATTTGCATGGTGGGATTTCCCTCCCCAAAGTGGTCATAATCTCAAAACTTCCTGTCGTACTTAATTCCTGTCGCGAGCAACTGCTTCATTTATAATAAGTTTTTGTTTAATTCGGAGACTATGCCTTGGAGGTTAGTTCTGGATATCCACACATGGCACAATAATTTTTCAGAGAATTTCTAGAAATGTGGTGCAGCCCAATTTGTGGAAAATGGTGCAAATGTACACAAAGATAGGATTAGCAGTAGGCCATTCAGCCCCTTGAGCCTGTTCCACCATTCAATTAGTTCATGGTAGATCTGTACTCCAACTCTATTAACCCATCTTTGCTCCATAATCCCTTGATACCCTTACCTAACAAAAATTTATCAATCTCAGTTTTGAAAATGTCAGTTGACTCAGTACTGTTACTATGACTTGACGACCTCTCCTCTCTCTCTTGTAGATCTCAGCAGACCATTGTGATTGTTTTCCTCCTGTTCCCAGCCTGCTTTTTTATGGAATGTTGCTGGGGCAGGAGGAGGAACATGCATATTTATTATATAAATATATCCTTATCATGTCCTTCAAATGTCAAAAAACACTTTTACATTTCAGACACCGTTGTTATTTAGGAATACTTGGCAGCCAATTTGTGCACGTTAAAATGACAGAAATAGCAAAAATAGGCAAAAGACCAGTTAATATGTTTGTGGTGGAGGTAGAAAGAGGACGATGGAAAATTCCCTGCTGTCCGTCGAATAGTGCCATGGGAACTTTTATATTTATCTGATTAGACATATGCTTTAACATCTTGTGCATAAGGCAGTACCTCCACTAATGTAACACTCAGTAATGCATTGAAATATCAGGCTGCATTGTGTGCTCAAGTCCCTGAAATGGAGCTTGAATCCTCAGCTTTCTGACTTAGAGATGAGAACGCTGCTACTGAGACAAGCTGTGATACTTGGATTCCGCAGTACTCTCCCTTTCTCACACTATAGAGATGTTTCAGTTCTGCTATGGATGCTGGGATATTTGTGTTTCCTACTCGTGTTCTATTTCTTTCTTTTGCTGGAGAGCAAATTAAGGAAAGAAAATAGAGCTGCCATCAAACACTGGCAGTAGTTCACAGGCAGGTGGGTCATGCATAGAGACAGAACAAATCAAGAGGTAGAAACAGAATTTTACTCCCCAAGTCAGCTCAGTAATTTCTTTTTCTTTTTTTCTTCCGCCACTCAGCTTCTATGTTCTAGACCTCCACCAATACCCTTTATAACCCAGCCACTCCACAGTGTGCACCAATGGCCCAGCATGACTTTGGCGTTTGATTTCTTCTCTCTTTCCCCCTTCCACCCCTTGTTGGAATGTGTCTGGCTTTCATTCAGCTAATCTTCACAGCAGAGCAGTTGAGAGTGGAAGCCTTATCTTCATTTTAGGATGGAGCATTCATGCGAGTGAGCCTTGAGTAATGTATTACTTGGAATTGCGGCCCTCAGCAAAGTAACAGACTAAGTGGAAGCTTCAAACTAAGAGTAACTAGTTTCTGTCAGTAGGTGAGTGTGTTGCAGTAACACATTTGTATGTCTGATTTATCAGGTTCAACAGAAGATGACCTGGTTCTGGAAGTGGTAATAATGATTGGCACGGTGTCCATGGACGATTCCTGTGCTGCAATGCTCGCAAAATCGGGAATTATTCCAGCTCTCATTGAACTTCTAAATGGTAAGGGATCACAGAATATATTTTTTTATTTTTTATTTTGTGCTTGTCCAGATGGGGGATGTGATGGGAAATGGAACTTTTGCCAATTCAGGCATCCAGTGTCAGCATCAAACATAATGCACTGCACAGTAAAGCTTCCTGTACTTGGCCCCAACCTCAAGGGCACTCCCTAGTACAGTATGCCGATTTTTTTTTTTTTTTTTTTTTTCCCATTGCCAACCAGCGTCATGAGGCCTTTGTGAGTGAGATTGCTAGTTAATGCAATATAAGGAGTAGACTGGGTTAAGAGTACCCAAACTCAATAGGGCCCTTACAGCCAAAAGACAGGGGAGACTTTCATTTCATCAGTCTGGGCAGGATTTAAACTCAGATCGCAGAGGTGAAAGGTTAATGCTTGACCTATTGTACCACGCAATTTCCCATACATTATTACTAAGTCTACAGTGCCATTCAACATTGTTTTTTCTTTAATTGAAACTAAACTCTAGTATTGGTATGAATGCTAAATTGAGTGGAACTGACATAGAAACATAGAAGATAGGAGCAGGAGTAGGCCATTCGGCCCCTCGAGCCTGCTCCGCCATTCAATGAGATCATGGCTGATCATCCAAATTCAGTACCCTGTCCCTGCCTTCTCCCCATATCCCTTGATCCCTTTAGCCTTAAGAAAAATATATCCAACTCCTTCTTGAATATATTTAATGAATTGGCCTCCACTGCCTTCTGTGGTAGAGAATTCCACAGGTTTACCACTCTCTGGGTGAAGAAATTCCTCCTTATCTCTGTCCTAAATGGCTTACCCCTTATCCTTCGACTGTGACCCCTGGTTCTGGACTCCCCGGCCATCGGGAACATCCTTCCTGCATCCAGTCTGTCCAGTCCTGTTAGAATTTTATAAGTTTCAATGAGATCCCCTCTCATTCTTCTAAACTCCAGCGAGTATAAGCCCAATCGACCCAATCTCTCCTCATACGTCATTCCTGCCATCCCAGGTATCAGTCTGGTGAATCTTCGCTGCACTCCCTCCATGGCAAGAACATCCTTCCTCAGATAAGGCGACCAAAACTGCACACAATACTCAAGGTGTGGTCTCACCAAGGCCCTGTACAACTGCAGCAAGACATCCTTGCTCTTGTTCTCGAACCCTCTCGCTATGAAGGCCAACATACCATATGCCTTTTTAACCGCCTGCTGCACCTGCATGCTTACCTTCAGCGACTGGTGCACAAGGACACCCAGGTCTCGTTGCACTTCCCCTTCTCCCAATCTATTGCCGTTCAGATAATAATCTGCCTTCCTGTTTTTGCCACCAAAGTGGAAAACCTCGCATTTATCCACATTATACTGCATCTGCCATGCTTCTGCCCAATCACCCAACCTGTCCAAATCATACTGGAGTTTCTCGGCATCCTCCTCACAGCACACACGCCCACCCAGCTTTGTGTCATCTGCAAACGTGGAGATATTGCATCTAGTTCCCTCGTCTAGATCATTTATTATATATATTGTGACTAGCTGGGGTCCTAGGACCGATCCCTGCGGTACCCCACTAGTCACTGCCTGCCACTCGGAAAAAGAGCCGTTTATTCCAACTCTTTGCTTCCTGTCTGCCAACCAGTTCTCTGTCCAAGTCAGTACCTTGCCCCCAATCCCATGTGCCTTAACTTTACACGCTAATCCCTTATGCGGGACCTTATCGAAAGCCTTCTGAAAGTCCAAATACACCACATCCACTGGTTCTCCCTTATCTATTCTACCAGTTACATCCTCAAAAAATTCCAGTAGATTAGTGAAGCACGATTTACCTTTTGTAAATCCATGTTGACTTTGTCCGACCCTGTCACTGTTTTCCAAGTGCTCTGCTATTACATCTTTTATAATGGACTCCAGCATTTTCCCCACTACCAATGTCAGGCCATAATTCCCCGTTTTCTCTCTACCACCTTTTTTGAATAGTGGTCATTAGATAAGGCTTCATATCCAGATTTGCAACTAGGGATGGGCAATAAATGCGACCTTGCCAGCGTCGCCCACATCCAGGGAACAAATATTTTTAAATATTGCACCTTTTGAGTTCAGACAATTTCCAACAAAAACAAACAAAAGTATTGGCTTTCCATCAGAAATTTCTGGCACAAAGTAAGATGCAGCAATGCTGTACATATTTGTTCATTGGCTTTCTGACAATACTGTAATTGATACACTAAAATCCTTGTAGTACAAGGTCATATCGTGACCTATTCCATTTATTTTAAGCACTGGTCATAATTTACAGCTAAATTACTAGTGACAATTAGAATAGAGGAACAACAGACAAAGCCAACCAGAAGTACTAATGCACAATTTTAAGCTGCCAGTTGGGTATAAATTTATGGACATAAAGGTGTAAATATGCCATACATAGGCAGAGGAAAATCCTGAAAGCTACCTAGAGGAAGTATATTTGTACAAACAAAAACAGAATGAACTTTGCACTTCAAATTTTTGAGTTGGTACCTATTTGCTGCTTCATCAAAATACAACTTTAGGTCCTGGTGCAAGTTCATAACTTAGATATTTCGAAGTATTCTGCACCAGCATTCCAACACAAGCCTATTAAAGAAATTTAATGCATTAACGTGAATTAACGTGTCTGCCGTGACTCCGTTGGAAGCGCTCTCGCCTCTGAGTCAGAGGTTGTGGGATCAAGTCCCACTGCAGAGTCTTGAGCACAAAAATCTAGGCTGACGCTCCAGTACAGTACTGAGGGAGTGCTGCTTCAATCAACACCACTTAATTTTTTTTTTTTTTTTAAATCTGGTTATTATCACATTGCTGTTTGTGGGAGCTTGTTGTGCACAATTGGCTGCCGCATTTCCTGCATTACAACAGTGACTACACTTCAAAAAGTACTTCATTGGCTCTAAAGCGCTTTGAGGTCGTGAAAGGCACAATATAAATGCAAGTCTTTCTTTATCTTTATATTTTTTTAATTAGTTTATGGGATCAGGGTGTCACTGGCAATGCCAGCATTTATTGCCCATCCCTAGTTGTCCTTGAGGAGGTGGTGGTGAGCCGCCGCCTTGAACCGCTGCAGTCCGTGTGGTGAAGGTACTCCCACAGTGCTGTTAGGTAGGGAGTTCCAGGATTTTGACCCAGCGACGATGAAGGAATGGCGATATACTTCTAAGTCAGGATGGTGTGTGACTTGGAGGTGGTGGTGTTCCCATGCACCTGCTGCCCTTGTCCTTCTAGGTGGAAGAGGTTGCGGGTTTGGGAGGTGCTGCCGAAGAAGCCTTGGCGAGTTGCTGCAGTGCATCTTGTAGATGGTACACACTGCAGCCACGGTACGCCGGTGGTGGAGGGAGTGAATGTTTAAGGTGGTGGATGGGGTGCCAATCAAGCGGGCTGCTTTGTCCTGGATGGTGTCGAGCTTCTTGAGTGTTGTTGGAGCTGCACTCATCCAGGCAAGTGGAGAGTATTCCATCACACTCCTTACTTGTGCCTTGTAGATGGTGGAAAGGCTTTGGGGAGTCAGGAGGTGAGACACTCACCACAGAATACCTAGCCTCTGACCTGCTCCTGTTGCCACAGTATTTATGTGGCTAGTCCAGTTAAGTTTCTGGTTAATGGTGACCCCCGGGTTGTTGATAGTGGGGGATTTGGCGATTGTAATGCCATTGAATGTCAAGGGGAGGTGGTTAGACTCTCGATTGTTGGAGATAGTCATTGCCTGGCACTTCTGTGGCGCGAATGTTACCTGCCACTTATCAGCCCAAGCCTGAACGTCGTCCGGGTCTTGTTGCATGCGGGCATGGACTGCTTCATTATCTGAGGAGTTGTGAATGGCGCTGAACACTGCAGTCATCAGCGAACATCCCCATTTCTGACCTTATGTTGGAGGGAAGGTCATTGATGAAGCAGCTGAAGATGGTTGGGCCTAGGACACTGCCCTGAGGAACCCTGCAGCGATGTCTTGGGGCTGTGATGATTGACCTTCAACCCCCACAACCATCTTCCTTTGTGCTAGGTATGACTCCAGCCAGTGGAGCGTTTTCCCCCTTATTCCCATTGACTTCAGTTTTACTAGGGCTCCTTGATGCCAGACTTGGTCAAATGCTGCCTTGATGTCAAGGGCAGTCACTCTCACCTCACCTCTGGAATTCAGCTCCTTTGCCAATGTTTGGACCAAGGCTGTAATGAGGTCGGGAGCAACGTGGTCTTGGTGGAACCCAAACTGGGCATCAGTGAGCAGGTTATTAGTGAGCAAGTGCCGCTTGATAGCACTGTCGATGACACCTTCCATCACTTTGCTGATGATTGAGAGTAGACTGATGGGGCGGTAATTGGCTGGGTTGGATTTGTCCTGCTTTTTGTGGACAGGACATACGTGGGCAGTTTTCCACATTGTCGGATAGATACCAGTGTTGTAGCTGTACTGGAACAGCTTGGCTAGAGGTGCGGCTAGTTCTGAAGCACAAGTCTTCAGCACGATAGCCGGGATGTTGTCGGGGCCCATAGCCTTTGCTGTATCCAGTGCGCTCAGCTGTTTCTTGATATCCCGTGGAGTGAATTGAATTGGCTGAAGACTGGCTTCTGTGATGGTGGGGACCTCGGGAGTAGGCCGATAGGGATCATCCACTTGGCACTTCTGACTGAAGTTGGTTGCAAACGCTTCAGCCTTGTCTTTTGTACTCACGTGCTGGGCTCCACCATCCTTGAGAATGGGGATATTCATGGAGCCTCCTCCTCCCGTTAGTTGTTTAATGGTCCACCACCATTCACGATTATTGAATTGTATTGTTTCTTTCCTTACCTGCAGTACGCAATGTTACTGTTAGTCCAAATACAGCACAATCTTTTCATAGCACTTTTATTTTGTATTGAGATTTATTTTGCTTTGAGTGAGACTCCCTTTTAAAGTACAGTGAACACATTCTACATCTAAAAGGGCAAGTGGGCAACCACGTTTTATTTAATAATGTCATCTGCATTTTTCTGTACTCCAAAAATAGTGCTCTAGCCTTAAAATTGAAAAATTGGCTGTTCCTTCAATTCCTTCCTCCCCTCTCTTTCCCCCCCCCCCCCCCCCCCCGTCTCTGCACCTGCTTAATATCTGTTACATCTCCAGCTTTTTCCAGTTCTGATGAAGGGTCCCAGACCTGAAACCTTAACTCTGTTTCTCTCTTCATGGATGCTGCCTGGCCTGCTGAGTTTTTCCAGCGTTTTCTGTTGTTATTTCAGATTTCCAGCATCGCAATATTTTGCTATTGTACTAGAAAAAGGGGACTCGGCTTGCTTGAATAATGTAATTATAAGTACTTTGATGAGAACAAATCATTTCACTTGCAACCAAGTATAACAAAGGAATATTTTACCTTTTTCAGAGATATAGTACAATAATAGCGATTATTTTGTTGCATGTTATGTGACTAAATTGTGTGCCGGCAGACTCGTTTGTATATTCTGCCAAAATGCCCTGATTGGATCAAGTGAAGCCACATCTTCTTTCCTTTTTAGTAGGTATTTGATTGGCATATGATTTGCATATTGGCAAGGATTTGTAAACTAACACAACATTTAGCATAAATTTTCATGACTAATCTGAAATTGCTATTCACTATTGGATCTGGTCATGACTGAAGATCCTTATTTAAAGCAAGCACAGATCAATACAATTTCTCAGCGAGTGTAGAATGATCATTGTCACAATACTTACAAGCAACAGGAAGTGCCTCACTATGAAAGCATGTTTTTATAGAGTACAGCTGTAGTGCCTGCGGTAGTATTCAGTGAATGGAGCTACCAGAGCAATAGAAGAATAACTTGGTTGGGTGTGCTGCAGTATATGTTTATATTGAGGATCAGCGCTGTAATCTGGATGCAGTATTTCAACAAGCTTTTAATGAGATTGGAGTAGCTGTAGTATTTACTGTTGAGCAGCTCAGCTCATAGAATCATAGAATGATTCAGCACAGAAGGAGGCCATTCAGCCCATCGTGCCTGTGCCGGCTCTTTGACAGAGCTATTCAATTAGTCCCACTCTCCTGCTCTATTCCCATAGCCCTGCAAAGTTTTCCCCTTCCAGTATTTATCCAATTCTCTTTTGAAAGGTATTATTGAATCTGCTTCCATCACACTTTCAGTCAGTATTTTTTCCTTGAATCGTCTCTGGTTCTTTTGTCAATTACCTTAAATCTATCTCTTCTGGTTACCGACTCTTCTGCCGCTGGAAACAGTTTACTCCTTATTTACTTTATTAAAACCCATCATGATTTCGAATACCTTTCCCCTTAACCTTCTCTGCTCTTTGGAGAACAATCCCAGTTTCTCAGTGAGTGGAAGATCTGGGGTGCTGCACAGATTACGCCTGTGTTTATCATAGAAGTACATATTTTCCCACAGAATCGTAGTATGATTTTTCTCCCTGTTTGAGATTGGTACCTCCGGCTGAGTACAGTTTCATGGCAGCTCTCGTCCAAGTGACCATTCTGTACATGGGAAGCTAGACAATGAGTGAACACAGACCATTCGAACTTGGGAGGCATCGCAGCTGAGCCCAATCTCATCGTCTTCTGGCATTCAAATGAACGGTTTTCATAGATGCTTGCTGTTTATTTTTCCTTTCTTCCTTCCCCTAGCCCAGGGATGCAAAGGACAATTTTAGTGTCTTTCCCCTGCCCCCTCTCCCCCCTCCCCCCCACCCCCCTCTCTCTTGGCTGATATTGCAGAATTCAGCACAGGTAAGAAATCAAAAATGCATTCTTCTCAGTTGCTATGGCTAGATGCCACATCATGTGGTGTATTTAGTCACTGAACTGGTGTAAAAGCCAGAATTTAATTTAAAACAGTTTTTTAAAAAAGAAGTGGCAAAGTAATTATGATTTCATGAAAACGTTTCTGTAACATGAGTAGTTACATGATGTGAAGATGGAGATACATTTTTGCTTGCACACAGATGGCTGTCTGATCAAAATAAATTGCGATTTTTAACCTTCGCACGTGTAAAAATGCAACTTGTGAAAACTGATGGTGTGGATTGCTAGTAGTTTTTATAACGTCCCTAATATGTTACAGCCCGTAAGAAAATTTTGGGGTAGATTTTCAACTTCCCGCCCCTGCGTAAAACTTGTGTTACTGATCGGCCACCAGTTATAGAAAAGGCATAATTTTCATTTCTGTTGATTTCAATCACAATGAAAATCGGTCGGTTTCTATAATGGGCAGCCAATCTGCAACACCAATTTTATGCCCTGACAGCAAGTTGAAAACCTGCCCCCTTAAGCCTTAAAATCAGACAGTGATGATAGGTTACAAGATTGAATTATTTTTTTCTTTAAGATTTAGTTAAATTCTTTTGGTGATTTTTGAGTACTGTTATAAATCTCATCATCATAAAGAAACTACTCAGGAAGTAACGCTGGACGGCCAGCTGGTGGCGCTGTCCAAGGAGTATAAATACTCTGGCGTGGGCCCAGCTTGCCCAGGGACATTTTGTAAGACAGGAACTAGTGAAGTACAACTAGACCTCCATGTTCTGAAACAAGTTGATTAAAGCCTTGCTTTCTACTCAAACCAAGTGCGTAGTGAGTTTTATTACGTCAATTTAATCAACTTGATATCGACTCCACGCTCTGAGTGATTTCGGGAACAGCTAGCTATGACTTCAACAGCAGAAGGGAACTCCGGCATAATAATCAATCCATCATGGACAAACTACTCAGACCCGCCTGTCTTGACCTGGACCCGAATTCACCTACAACTGCTAAGGTATGGAAACACTGGTATCGTACTTTCAGCAACTTCCTCAGGGTGTGTGGTGAGAATGTTCCTGATAAATTAGAGGTACTTGCCAATTATGTATCTCCTCATGTGTTTGACTATATCAAAAACTGTGTAGACTACGACGCCGCTATCCTAATATTACAGCGACTATATGTTAAGGCCCCAAACAAAATCTTTGCTCGGCATCTACTGGCCACAACTCGACAACAGCCCGGGGAATCACTTGATGAATTCCTTCAGAAACTTCGCAGGCTCAGCAAAGATTGGAATCTTAAAGCTGTCACAGCTGAGCAGTACCAGGAGGAGTTAATTAGTGATTCCTTTATTAATGGGATTGTGTCTCCCTTCATACGCCAGCGTCTTTTGGAGAATAAAACCCTCGAGTTACAGGCTGCCTATGACCAGGCATGTTCCCGGGACTTAGCAAAGAGGAATGTAGATACCTATCTTTTACCTCGTGCACGGGCTGCTGCTATCACTTTGAATGACTCCTTCGATAGGTCTCGGGCGGAAGCCCTCACTGATGATGACTCTAACCTAGCGGATGACAACCCTACCCTAGAAGCCTTCACTGATGACGACCCTGCCCTAGCGGCACCTTGGCAATCTGGAAGGAAGTGTTTCTTCTTTGGAGGTGTGTTCCATTATAGGAAATTTTGCCCTGCTCATAACGCAACCTGCAATCATTGCCATAAGAAAGGTCACTTTTCTAAGGTATACCGGTCAAGAGCTCCTGTTAGTTTTGCAGCTACTATCTATAAAACTGCTCCTCCCCCAAGAGCCACTACTAAGGTTACAGCTGCTATCTATGAAACTGCTCCTCCCCCAAGAACCACTACTAAGGTTACAGCCGTCAAGGGTAAAACTGCCCCTCCTCTCTTCACAACTGTTTTTCCCCAAAGTCTGTCCCATGCAACCACGAAGGTTTCGGTAAATGGACACATTTTGAGCGCACTAATCAACTCATGCAGCTCTGACAGCTTCATTAGTGAGCGGGCTATCAGTAAGTTAAAACTGTGTATTTACCCCTCGGACAGGGAAATTGCAATGGCTCTGACGACACTGACCACCAATTCTTCCGGCTTTTGTCTTGTCGACCATATTCTCAATGGCCGCACTTATTTTTCCACCTGGCTCGGAGTGCTCAAAAACCTATGCAGTGATGTGCTCCTGGGACAGGATTTCCAGAAACAACACAAAAGACTCACTTTCGAGTTTGGAGGGTCAAAGCCGGAGATTACTATTACCAAAGTACCGTTTTGTGCGCTTTCGGCGGCTTCGCTCGATGAGCCCTCCTTGTTTGCCAATCTTTCTCCCCAATGTAAGCCCATAGTCACTAAATCACGACTTTTCAGCCGAGATGATCGATCCTTTATCGAGGCAGAAATCTCTCGCCTTCTAGCTGATGGTATCATTGAGCCATGTTCATCTTCCTGGCGGGCTCAAGTCGTCGTTGTTAAAAATCCTCTGAAGCAACACAAGAAACGTCTTTGCATCGATTACTCGCAAACTATTAACCAGTATACTGACCTGGATGCCTACCCACTACCACGCATCGATGACATGGTTAATAACCTTGCCAACTACAAGGTATTTTCAACTTTTGATTTAAAGAGCGCATATCATCAAGTACCGTTAAAGGACTCTGACAAAAAGTATATGTCCTTTGAGGCCAATGGTCAGCTTTACCAGTTTTGTCACCTTCCATTTGGGGTCACCAATGGGGTGGCTGTCTTTCAACGGGCAATGGATAGCCTAGTCAAACAGGAGAACTTAACGGACACTTTTCCATATCTGGATAATATCACCATTGCTGGTCATGACCAGAAGGAGCACGATGCCAATCTCCAGAAATTTTTTGACGTTCTCAGTCGTCGCAACTTAACCTTAAATGAGTCCAAATCTGTGAAATCAGTACCATCAGTCAACATCCTTGGCTACTGGGTGGGCAATGGTGTCATCAAACCGGATCCGGAGCGACTTTGTCCGCTTCAGGAGCTCCCTCCCCCTATGAATCTCGGCTTTCTTCGTTGGGCACTCGGCATGTTCGCCTATTATGCGAAATGGATACCCCACTTCTCCGACACGATCCAGCCCCTGCTTCACGCAAAGTCATTTCCATTGGAGGCAACGGCTATTTCAGCTATCAACCTCCTCAAGCGACAACTGGAAAAAGCCATGCTTCGTTCCATTGATGAAAATCTTCCTTTCGTGGTCGAGTGCGATGCATCGGATGTGGCGATCTCTGCTACCTTGAATCAAGGTGGTCGACCCGTTGCATTTCTGTCCAGAACTTTGCAGGGTAGCGAGCTCCATTATCCTCCTGTCGAGAAGGAGGCTACGGCCATCATCGAAGCTGTATGCAAATGGAGTCATTTTCTCGCTCGTCGCTATTTCACACTTCTAACCGATCAGCGCTCCGTGGCCTTTATGCTGGATAACCGGAAACGCACTAAGATCAAGAATAACAAAATACAACTCTGGAGGATGGAATTGGCCGCCTTTGAATACACCATACATTATCGACCCAGCAAAGAGAATGTGGCCCCGGATACCCTCACACGGGCATTTTGCTCTTCTATGTCAACTTCGACTCTTGCGGATCTTCATACTGACTTATGCCATCCTGGCGTTACCCGCATGCTGCACTTTGTGCGATCTAAAAATCTCCCATTTTCTACGGAAGATGTGAAAAGAACATGCTCCTCCTGTAGAATTTGTGCGGAATTAAAACCGCAATTCTTCCGTCCATCGGCTGGCTCGCTCATACACGCTATGCAGCGACTCAGCATTGACTTTAAAGGGCCATTGCCTTCCTCAATGCGAAACAGCTACTTGCTTACAATGGTGGACGAATATTCACGCTTTCCTCTGTCCCAATCTGCTTACTTTCACAGTGATCAAATGCCTTGATCAAGTCTTTTCCCTTTGCGGTACGGCCAATTTCATCCACTCTGATCGGGGTCCCTCCTTCATGTCAAGCGAACTCAAAAGTTATCTCTCCCAACGGGGAATCGCCACAAGTAAAACGACACCATACCATCCCATCGGTAACTGACAGGTTGAGAGATACAACGCTATCATCTGGAACGCTGTTTGTCTTGCGCTGAGGTCACCAGTGGGAAACTATGCTCCCTGATGTGTTGCATTCCATCAGGTCACTTTCTACGTCCACCAATGTCAACCTCACGAGCGATTCTTCAGCTTCCAGTGTTGCTCCACCCATGGGACGTCCCTACCGTCATGGTTGGCAGCTCTCGTCGACGAGGTAGAACTCACGGACATCAATCCCACGTACGTGCACGTGCGGTACCCTGATGGCCGGGAGTCCACTGTTTCGCTCTGGGACCTGGCTCCCTGTCCAGCCGGTTCCACGGACCCAACTGATAGAGGGACCCACGGTGATGATGCCGACACTCTGCGCTCCCGCGAGGATGATGCCCTACCTGGGATATCGAGATCTGCCGGCTGCCCTACCGGATCCACTCAGGGAGCCGAGTGCTTCCTGTGGGATGGCCACCCGAGGCCAGAATGCCGGTCAATCCCCGCCTATCAAACAGGATGAATCTAGCTCTGCGCCTGTGGGGACCTGCACCCAGAGTCACGATCTCCCCAGCCTCCCTCGGGTCGATCAGGGCAACACGGGCCCTGTCGATCCACCGGTACGGATCAAGCGGCCCAGGGACCAAGACACAGTCCGGGGAGACGTGCCTTCTAGCCATAAACAAAGATCTAAAAGACTGCGGCTATTCGTGGTCCGCCTAATCCGTTAAGAGGAAGTCGTCGGACTTCCAAATCTTTTAGGCAGGAAGAATGTTATAAATCTCATCAAGAAACTACTCATGAATTAACGCTGGAGAGCCAGCTGGTGGCGCCGTCCAAGGTGTATAAATACTCGGGCGTGGGCCCAGCTTGCCCAGGGACATTTTGTATGACAGGAACTAGTGAAGTACAACTAGACCTCCATGTTCTGAAACAAGTTGATTAAAGCCTTGCTTTATAGTCAAACCAAGTGCGTAGTGAGTTTTATTACATCAAGTACACTTTAATTGACTGTATTAGAGGGAATTGTATTTTGTGAAATAAAATTTGCATTGAAAATTAAATATAATTGAACAATTTAATGAAACGATACCTTTTTGCTTTTAAGATTCAATTTTTGGACATAAAACTCATAAATGCTGGAAACCTGAAATAAGAACAAAATACAGTAATTACACTAAGTCAGTTAGCAGCTGAAAGGAAAAAAAACAAGTTTCAGCTGTGACCCTTCGTTGCAATGGAAATGCATCTTTTTCGGATGCTGACTGACCTGCTGTGTGCTTATAGCATTTTTGTTCTGCAAGGTAGAGGCAGCTAGTTAATGATGTATTGTTGCGCTTAAAAATTGGATTACTGATGGGCACTTCAACTTTAAAAACTTAATATTTGAGCTTAGTTTGTCAGAATATAATTTACTAATGTTTCATAATTCTAAACATTAAGAATATGCATATTTATTTTGCATTTTAAAATGATTTTGCTTTTTACAAATGGAAAAAAATATTAAGTACTTATGAGGTTAATGGAACCTCTTCCTCATTCTGGTCTACCCTCCCCCTCCTGTGCACACCATCTGCTTTATTGCGCATGAGCAGCATTTTGGAATTAGCCATTTGATGCACCCTGGGATGTGTAAAGTTTGTGGTTGCTTGGTAGCATCTGTGCTAAAATAATTGCTATATTTATAGCAACTCTTTTGGCTTTTTGCAGGCCTGTATTAAAATCGTCTCTCTTTTGTCATTTTGCAGCTTATAATGAAGATTTATGATAGATTGGTTTGGCACTTATGAAATTGCTGTTGAATGGATTAACATTAGGATTTATTGAAACTGGAACTGTTTTGATGTCTCATCGTATTTATTAATAGCGTTCTTGCCTTTTGAAACTGTACCTTGGTTGAGATGAACAGAATTGAGTACAAAAATATTGGGCATTTTGGGAAGCGGGCATTTCTCTTCAGTGAGATCATAATATAACTATGATTGAAGATGTTAAGTAATGTGATTGTTTCCACCTCTTTATGCTTCATCCTGTTCAACTGACTGACAGTATTCTGCCCTTGCAGCGCGTTCCTATGCAGAGCTAGACAGGTAGCTAACAAATTGATATCTTCCCATAAAAATCACAAGGCTTGACTTTTCTTGTAAACTTTACTGAAAGATTCTTATTGTGAAACTGAAATACAATACAGAAATGGAAGCACACATTAGTATACAAGCACATAACTGATACGCATACACAAATTTAGGTACGTCTGAGCAACACAGTACATTTGGCATGTAACTTACCAAACACGTGGAAACACAGCTTACTGTGAATATACATTTAGCAAACTGGAAGGCATTCTCTTTAAATTAGCCCTGTACATAGTGCATCAAAATACAGCTACAAGTTAACCAGCTAGACAGGGAGCAAGCACTTCACGGCTAGCTGTGTAAGTTTGCTTACAAAGAAAAGTTACAAACTAAACATTTTCTGCAAAATATAGTGTACACTAATCATCTATAAGATTCTCAAGTACTTACAGACAAATAGTGTCCAAGGCTGGAGCGTGACAACAATATAACTTCCCAGATCATGTGTGGCTGCAGGTCTGTGAAATACAGTAGTTTACTGTGCTTTACTGCAGTTGCTAGGTACCAAATATCCACTAGGTGGCGGCACACAATGGAAATCGACCCAAATTACTCAAACCCCTGAATTAACTGGAAAACTAACATAAATTCCTAAAGAAAGGCAGCACACTCCCCGCTTGGTACAATTCCATTGTACCACTACAGATACAAAATAAACCTAAAGAAAACGTTCTTTGGCTGCAAACATACTCCGAATCTTTTCTCTAGGTTTCTTCAGAAAGGAGGACTACGATCTCTGAGACTGGCCTCAGAAACACTTTGACAGCACCCTCCTTGACAATCTTCACTTCCACCTTGCGGACCCTCTTGTCCCTGCTCGGCAGAGTTTTGACAACCAGTCCCACTGGCCATTCATTTCTGTGTGCTTGGCTGTCTTTCAGCAAGACAACATCTCCCACTTTGACATTTGGCTTGTCTTCTGTCCATTTCCTACGGCTCTGTAGGGTGGACAAATACTCTCCTCTCCATCTCTTCCAAAAAGTGTCTGCAAGACACTGGACTTGCTTCCACTGCTTCCCGTGCAGCTCAGCCATGTTGAAGTTTCCAGAGGGGGCTGAAATAGCACTCACCTTTTGAGTCAGGAGCATCGCTGGGGTGAGGACTGCAGGCATGTCTGGATCAGTGGACACTGGCACCAGGGGTCTTGCGTTCATGATCGCCATGACTTCAGCCATGAGAGTGCTCAAGACATCATGTGTGAGACGAGTGGGTCCCGTCCGAAGCAGCATAGCATCCAGAATATGCCTGGCAACACCGATGAGCCTCTCCCATGAACCACCCATGTGGGATGAATGCGGGGGGTTAAACACCCACGTGCATCCTTTCTTTTGGAGGTAGCTTCTTACCGCTGCATCGTCCGTGTGGCTGTCCAACTCCTTACAGGCACCCACGAAGTTAGTCCCTCTGTCGGAGCGGAGAAGCTTGGCTGGACCACAGATTGAGAAAAACCTCCTCAGGGCACTGATGGTTAGGAAAGCTTTGTCATCCATGGGTAGTGTTGGTTTGTCATCATCCTTGGACCCTTCAAACACTGAGCATCCTAGGCTGTCAATGCTCACAGTGAGGCCTGCCTCTTCCTCACAGGCAGAGGAGGTTGACCTATGTTGCTGCGTCATGCCATCGTAGTCTTCCTTTAGCTGGATCCTGTTTGGGCATGGGCTGAGAAAGGATGTACGACCGTTGTGCAACACGTTTGCTTTATATACGTTGACATCCGCTGGTTTGTGGACTGTTCCCAGGCAAACTCCACCCACGAGGACCCATCCCAGGTCAAGCCGCTGCGCATAAGGAGCATTGTGGGGCCCGTTGATTTGCTCACGCACCTTGTGCACCCTTAAGATGTCTCTTCCCAAGAGCAGGAGGATTGGAGCGTCCGGGTCCACAGCTGGAATCTTGTTGGCAACTGGCTGTAGGTGGGGCTGATGGCGTGCGACCTCAGGACGGAAATTCCTTCCCAATCATCTGGCATCATGTCACACTCCATTAAGGTGGGGAGGGGAAGCTGTAGTTTCCCATCCATGGACTCGATCATGAAGTTGCCAACTCTCCTACCCGTAGTCTCTGTTGTCCCTGAACAGGTTTTTAGCATGTACGGAGCTGCGCTGGCCTTGACTTCAAAGAGATTGAAGAATTCTGTCTTCGCTAGAGACTTGTTACTTTGCTCATCAAGCACTGCGTACATCTTGATTGCCTTCTCCTTTCTCCCTGCAGGATATGCTTTAACCTAGCAGATTTTGGAGCATGAGCGTGGGCTGCTTGCATTTCCACAAACCTCTGTACACTTGGAGGTGACGGAAGAAGATGCGCTTTCGCTTTGCTCCCCGCTATCCTCTTTGTCAACCGCAGCACTCTCTGTGGTCGAAGGAGGAGGACCTGGATGCAGGGCTGCGATGTGTTTTTCACTGTTGCACTCGAAGCACTTGATTGTCGCCTTGCAGTCTTTTGCCATGTGCATAGTCGACCCACAACACCTGAAGCAGATGCGATTCTCCTTCAAGTATGATTTGCGCTCATCAATAGGCTTGCCTCTAAAGCTTCGACACTTTGAGTGGGTGGGGCTTCTTGTGTATTGGACACTGACGATCTGGGTCAACCACTTTATTCCCAGCAGAACTGGATTGGTTGACTGAGGGTTTGGCTGGAACATCTGTTTTGTGCACGCTCACAGAGGCTTTGTTGTTGTACTTTGTGGGTTTCTCTGTTCTCGAAGGAGCGTAACTGCTGGAGGTGGAGAAAGTGAAACTTGGATCATTCCTCACCTTTGCCTGTTGTTGGACGAACCTGGAGAAGAGAGAGAAGGGGGGAAATGCCACTCCGTAATCCTCCTTGTACTTGGATCCCTTAGCTATCCATTTCTCTTGAAGGTTGTAGGGGAGCTTTTCCACTATTGGGTTTACCCCACGAGCTGTATCCAAATACGAGAGGCCTGTCAGGTAACCTTCTTCCTTAGCACACTCCAGTTCGAGGAGAATGTCACCCAGTTGTCGAAGCTCGACATTACCTTTGTTGGTTAGCTTTGGAAAGTCCTCAGTCTTCTTGAGCAGTGCGTGTTCAATGACTTCTGGTGTCCCATAACAGTCTTCGAGACGTTGCCAAACCAGGTTGAGGCCTGCTGTGGGATTGCGGACGTGCGCTGAGCGAATTCTCTTCGCCTGTTCTGACGACTCGGCTCCGAGCCACTTTGTCATCAAATCTAGTTCTTCTCTGGCTGACAGATTCAAGTCCTTGGTGGTACTCAGGAAGGACGCTTTCCATGACCAATAATTTTCAGGACGGTCATCAAATTCTAGAAGACCTGAACTTAACAATTCTCGGCGGATGAGGTACCTAGCGAGGTCTTGTGCACCTTGTGGCTCGGGCGAGGACTGCTTGGCTGGATTGGCCTCTGCAGGTAAGTCTTACTTGTTTCTTCTCTTTTAAGCTCAGTGTCTCCGAAAACAGGCTGTTTGTTACTGTGGTGAGTAGCTGGTTCTGCGTCGAGATACCTGGATGTTTCCTTGAAGAACAATTTGTAGTGTTGTTGGACATACTCACTTGTACGTTGCACTGGACTGAGGGGCTGTTCTGGAACATATGGTTCATGGCTGTGCTCCCCGCCTTCGTTCTCCTCACCTTCATAAGCCTCAGCTTCAGCGGCAGCGGCAGCTCTCTGGCTTTGGAGAATGTGGAGACTGGCGTCGAGGTCAGCTCTCTGCTTCATCACACTAGCGTCGAGGTCAGCTCTCTGCTTCATCACAATAGCTTTTTCAGCGAAGGACAATTGAGCCTGGGCAGCTTTTGCCTTGGCATGTGCTTTGGCGGCTGCAGAAGTTGTCGATGACGACGGTCTGCTGGACCGCCGAGATGATCTAGAGGATGCTTTAGAGGACTGTGACTTGGCATCATTTGCTCGAAGAGGCTCATGCTTCTCGGTTGGCTGGTCGACATCCTCTGTGGTATATTGTCTTCCTGAGCGTAGACTCATGGTAGCTGGGTGGTATCTTCTTGTGCTTGAGCCCGCTGTGCTGTTGTCTTTTCATTATTCTGCCCTTGCAGCGCGTTCCTATGCAGAGCTAGACAGGTAGCTAACAAATTGATACCTTCCCATAAAAATCACAAGGCTTGACTTTTCTTGTAAACTTTACTGAAAGATTCTTATTGTGAAACTGAAATACAATACAGAAATGGAAGCACATATTAGTATACAAACACATAACTGATATGCATACACAAATTTAGGTACGCCTGAGCAACACAGTACATTTGGCATGTAACTTACCAAACATGTGGAAACACAGCTTACTGCGAATATACATTTAGCAAACTGGAAGGCATTCTCTTTAAATTCTCTGTACATAGTGCATCAAAATACAGCTACAAGTTAACCAGCGAGACAGGGAGCGAGCACTTCACGGCTAGCTGTGTAAGTTTGCTTACAAAGAAAAGTTACAAACTAAACATTTTCTGCAAAATATAGTGTACACTAATCATCTATAACATTCTCAAGTACTTACAGACAAATAGTGTCCAAGGCTGGAGCGTGACAACAATATAACTTCCCACGATAGCAAAATACTGCAGATGTTGGAAATCCGAAATAACAACAGAAAATGCTGGAAAAACTCAGCAGGTCAGGCAACATATGTGGAGAGAAATTTGAGTTGACGTTTCGGGTTGGACCCTTCTTCAAAACTGGAAAGGAAAGAAACTAGATCGAAGGCAGGGCTGCGATCAGACAAAAGAATAAAAGAACCAAAAGAAGTAAAAGAGATTAGAAGCTGGACGAGATGGTAATAGGCTGGGATTAGGTGTAAAGTGTGCTGGCAGGGCAAAAGATAGCTGCCAGGTGTGAGAGAGAAACAAAAGGAAAGGAGGGGGGGGGAAAGGAGTGGAACAATTACAAGAGAAAATGAAATGGGGGCCGAGCTTATGATCTGAAATTGTTGAACTCGATATTGAGTCCGGAAGGCTGCAGACTGCCTAATCGGAAGATGAGGTGCTGTTCCTCGAGTTTACGTTGCGCTTCCGTGGAACAATACAAGAGGCCAAGGACGGTGAGGTCCGAGTGGGAATGGAGCGGTGAATTAAAATGACAGGCGACCGGAAGCTCGGGGTCACCCTTACGGACTGAGCGGAGGTGTTCCGCAAAGCGGTCACCCAATCTGCGTTTGGTCTCCCCAATGTAGAGGAGACCGCATCGTGAGCAGCGAATACAGTATACTAGATTGCGAGAAGTACAAGTAAATCGCTGTTTCACCTGGAAGGGGTGTTTGGGGCCCTGGACAGTGGGAAGGGGGGAGGTATAGGGGCAGGTGTTACATCTCCTCCGCTTGCACGGGAAGGTGCCAGGCGAAGGGGAAGGGCTGTTTGGGGTGATAGAGGAGTGGACTAGGGTGTCTCGGAGGGAGCGGTCCCTGCGGAATGCTGAAAGGGGAGGGGAGGGGAAGATGCGTTTGGTGGTGGGATCACTTTGGAGGTAGCGGAAATGCCGGAGGATGATCCGTTGAATGTGGAGGCTGGTGGGGTGAAAGGTGAGGACAAGGGGAACCCTATCGTGGTTCCGGGAGGGAGGGGCAGGGGTGAGGGCAGAAGTGCGGGAGATAGAACTGACACGGTCGAGGGCAGCGTCAACCACGGTAGAGGGGAATCCTCGGTTGCGGAAAAAGGAAGACATGTCTGAAGCACTGGTGTGGAAGGTGGCGTCGTCGGAGCAGAAATATAACTTCCCAGACCATGTGTGGCTGCAGGTCTGTGATATACAGTAGTTTACTGTGCTTTACTGCAGTTGCTAGGTACCAAATATCCACTAGGTGGCGGCACACAATGGAAATCGACCCAAATTACTCAAACCCCTGAATTAACTGGAAAACTAACATAAATTCCTAAAGAAAGGCAGCACAGACAGCCAAAAGAAACTTCTTGCAGTCACCTAGCTGCTTTGAAGTTTTCTAGCATTTATTTAAGTTTTATTAAAATGTTGGATAACTAAAGTCTCAAAGTCCAATTCTATCATGAGTACTGTGTTTCCAAAATGATATTCAGACATTTCAGTGATTTTGAGTAAGATAATCTAAACCGTGGCACATTCACTGCTGGAGAAACCATATAAAGTTCCAAGTCTATTGGCATATTAAAAGACTGATCAGCTTATTACTGATGTGATCGCAGCTTTAGCAGTGATTCTAAGACCTTATCCAACCGTGCCCTTCTGAGTTGGCATAGTAGAATTAGTTGCCTTGCCTTCTGGAATGCTTGTCATCTCCTGGGATGTCAGAAGAGTGGACCGCCATCTGTAGATGTGATGTCTGTTCGCTCTTGAATCGTCCATCTCAAGGATAGGTCCACTTTCCATTTTGATAGCTATATTTGGACTACAACTGGTTCAAGTTTTGTTTCCCTTTCTCATATATCAAAACCTTTGCCTGTACTTTGATTTGGGAAGTCTATAAATCTTAAAAATATATATAAAATGTAAATAAAATAGAGAAAAAAATGTTGCTTTTTAGCAGAGAGCTGGGATGACGTTTTGGCCCCTTTTCACCCCACATGCATGCATACCTACTTTTTTGAGTCAAAAACACCATCTTTAATACTTTTGATTCTCAAATAAACCTTGTGGTGTTATTAACTATTGTGAGATGTATTGAAAGGTTCACCTCTTTTGGTGTCCGATATGTAAAGAAATTATAATGACCTTAGACTAGCTATTTAAAAAAAAACAGACATTTCAATTGGTGGTTTTACTCTCCTATCTTCTCAGCTTTCTATAACAAAGGGACCACTGAAGTAAATTGTTTTTAGCCGTCTGACATGCCATCTCAAAGTTGTGACCTTGACAAACTCGGGCCATTAAATTCTAGTGAAAGTCAGATTTTTGGGTTTGGCTCTTTCTTTTTTCCAGGGTTCAGTATGATTGTTGATAAAACCATTTTGAGGATACATTTAGGACATTTTAACTACAGTAATCAGTTGGGATTCAGGTGCCTTTCCTGCAATGTAATCTCCTTTGACTGTATATTTCTGCTCTTTCCCATAGCCAAACAAGAGGATGATGAATTTGTTTGCCAGATTGTATATGTCTTCTACCAGATGGTTTTCCACCAAGCTACCAGAGATGTGATTATAAAGGAAACACGTATCCTTTCTGAATGACAGAGATTTTTTCTCCCCTTTCTATTTAGTGCTTCTGTCAACTTGATCCAGAAAGCAAGGGTACAAGACTGAAAAATTTAAGTTGTTCAAATACTGGTACTGTACAATATCTTGGCATTTTAGGTCAACGGGTCAAAAACCTCAGTTGATTTCAATGTCCTGTTAATGTTTAAAGACAAAAATCTGTAAAAGTTAATAGCATATATTTTAAAGTTAATTTCTTACAGATGAATATACAATAAAGATGAAAAGGCTGCATGTGCAATTCATTAATACACAGGCTAAATACTACATTTAGAGAGTGACTGAACATGATTATTTTGTGAAATTGTTCATTATGGACTTCAGACTATATTATGGCAATTGAACTCACTGAACAGTGTGTTAAAGTCATGAATGAGATGGCTGGTGGTGAGATAAATGGCTTGGTTCCACCCATTTTACTTACTCGACACCTTTTATGCCTAAGAATGCCAGAGATTTCCTTTTTTTAAAATGAACTGATTGTTATTCACTCCTGATTTGTACCGTGGATATTAATACTGGCAGCTTGGGTTTTAATGTGATGTATCCTTTAGAATCTTTAAAATTAGGACGGGGTGGCATTTGTGTGAGGATTTGGTGAATGATCATTACATGAGCAGTATGCCACTCAGTCCCCTATGGTTGTTAATGACATCTGTAACCTGATGGTATGATACATTCCTAACTCCTCGATCGCAGTCAGGCCAGGAGACCAATCTTGGTTCACTGCAGAGTGCAGAAGCAGCAACAGCCATACTTTAAAATGAGGTACTAACCTAGTGAAGCCACAAAGAGGGCTACCAGCATACTAAACGGTCTCAGTAGGTTATAAACAGCTGAGTAGTCCCATCAACTGATGGATCAGAGCAAGTCTCTCCTTGGCTTATGACATTCAGTACTTTAACCAACTTCCTATTTATACTGCCGTATTCCAATTAATACCTGTGCCAAAATTTTATCTACAAATCTCCTATTCAACTCCTTATCAACTTTTTATTCTGTATTCTGGGCCAGTTGTGTGTAGGCAGTAATACAACTCAAATGCTTTTCTTCCATAGACCTTTTATTATAATAAAGTATACTTGACTTGGATGTTGCTTTTCCTTAATGTGCTGCTCATAGAGGCTCCAGCATACTTGATTGACTTGATGCATGATAAAAATGCAGAGATACGGAAAGTCTGTGACAATACATTAGACATCATTGCGGTAAGGAAGAAATTATGCCCTATTAAGCCCTCATTTATCTTGCAGCTTCTCTTTTTGACTCCTGTTAAATGGGAAGCAATTAAAGAAGGGAGGGAAATAACAACAGAAGACGCTGGAAAAACTCAGCAGGCCAGGCAACATCCCTGGAGAGAGAAATAGCATCAACGTTTCAGGTCGAAACCCTTCAGAACTGAGGAAAAAGGCAGGAAATGAAACTGATTAAAAGGCAGTTTGGGGGCTGGGAAATGGGGGAGGGGATGAAAGGAGACATTAAGAGATATTCAAGGTGAGACGAGATGGTAATAGGACAAGTAAAGAAACAAAAAATGGCTTTAGATGAAGTGTGAAATGTGCTGGCAGAGTGAAAGACAGCTGCCATGTGGGAGAGAGAAAAAAAGGAAAAGGCACAAAACAAAAGTGTGGATAAAAAGTATGAAAATATAATAGGGGCCGAGGTTATGATCTGAAATTGTTGAACTCGTTATTGAGTCCAGAATGTTGTAAAGTGCCTAATCGGAAGATGAGGTGCTGCTCCTCGAGCTTACGCTGAGCTGCATTGGAACTATGCAAGAGGCCGCAGAGGGCGAGGTCTGAGTGGGAATGGGGCGGTGAATTGAAATGACAGGCGACCGGAAGCTCGGGGTCACCCGTACGACTGAACGGAGGTGTTCCGCAAAGCGGTCACCCAGTCTGCGTTTGGTCTCCTCAATGTAGAGGAGACCACATCGTGAGCAGCAAAGAAGGGAGGGAAATGTGCAAAGTAGAGCAAAAAGAATGGGCCGTATTTTGCGACCCCTATGGGTGTGTACGAGATGCACACGTGCCCTTGGGGACCGCGCAAGTTCCTGGTTTAGGCATGGGAAGCGCATGCGCTAAAACCCCGAACTTGTGACCTGTCAAGGACAGATCCTCCGCATCCCCGGGAGAAGGGCCTCCGCGGGTTTGCCCAACTTCCGCCCGCTGAATGCCCGTGAAATTCTTATGCCTGGTAAAAGCAGGCGTAAGGCCTGCTTTTACCAGTATGAGTTTTTAAAAAATAGAAAAAAAAAATTTACATTTACATTTATACATTAAAAACCCTGTCCAATAAGGTAAGTTTATTTTTAGCCCTGTGAAAACATACTAAAAAATGTTTTTAAACAATTAAATTTGTTTATAATATTTAATTAAATGGTATTTAAATTAATTTAAAATATGTAATTTAAAAATGTTTTATTTCGTGTGTTCGTGTATTTTTTAAGTGATTCCCCATTCATACTTATGGGAGTTCCGTACGTACTTCCACCTCTGTAACATCGCCCGACTCCTGCCCTGCCTCAGTTCATCTGCTGCTGAAACCCTCATCCATGCCTTTGTTACCTCTAGACTTAACTATTCCAGAGCCCTCCCGTTCGGCCTCCCATCTTCCACCCTACCTAAACTTGACCTCATCCAAAACTCTGCTGCTCATATCCTAACTCGCACCAAGTCCTGTTCACTCATCACCCCTGTGCTCGCTGACCGACATTGGCTCCCGGTCTGGCAACGCCTCAATCCTCAGACTGTGCTGGTGCATCACAGCTGATCCTCATCCCATTTAATGCCCTCACATTTACACTTCCATCAGGAGTCAATCAGAAGTGGTAACACTGGGCACATTCCACCCCCCCCCCCCCCCCACTCTTTCATTTAGGATGCTGAGGCCAATTGTGGCATCCATATTACTGCCTCAGCTCAGATCAGTTAATTCAGCACTAACTGGGACCCTCTTAGTACCACAGCACATGATGCATTTATCCACTGAGCACCCAGGTCTGTAAGTGATATTTTTATAACCCATTCTACTCGATATTTTGTTCAAGAAAATATGTGAAAATTGTGATTTTTTTTTATTTTTTATATAAACACCAGCACCCTCTGGTAGCCCTACGCAAGTGACTATTTTTAATGTATGACCCTTCACATTACCCTGTTCTCTGCCATTCATACACAAACACTATCCAGTAGAACATAAATAAAAAGCTGAGATTAGTCTGTAAATGGCATGTTCACACAAAGCAAGTTCCATATTGTCATCTCTGGAAAAGAACCCCCTCGCCTGACATCATCCCTGTGTGCTACTCCATTAAATGAGACATATGCAGGGTTTCATCAGCTAGACTATAATTATTATAGTTTTATAAACAAATTAATAGAAAAAGCAGAGGACTGGTATAGGGATAAATACACTGGATGTTGTACACTGAAGTTCTCTTTAGGTAATTAGATTGTAGAGTGATGCATTTATAAAGGAGTTTTGAGAGTATTTTATGAGTTTGATGGAGGTATAATGGAATGTGTAGTCAGTAAGGATTGGCAACTGCAGTGGGGAAAAAAAGAGACTGGAAGAAGGCTTCTAGCATTTATGAGAAAACTTGGATTGTGCCAATGTGATCTGATTCACAGGGAGGTGTATTGACTGATTTTTAACAGGAAGATCATTTCTAGAGTAGGATAGTTTTGTATGTTTATTGCATGTGATGCTTTGTAGTGCACATGCAATGTCATCTTTGATGATGCCTTTGTGTATTAAGTCAGTCCATTAGGTGCAAATGAAGAACTTAAATCTACATTGACTGAGTTGTCATTTGTTCCATGAATTGGATTATTTCATTTCAAACATTAATTCAGAATGGATATGCTTAGGAAAGAGCTGGAAGAAAGGCAAAAGATAAATGACCAGAATTAGATTGCTACTTTGGATAATAAGACTATGGTTTGTATGTAATGTTGGATTACTATCAAAATCTAAATAGATGGCTCAGTTTAGTTGGTCATTATTGGTACTTTAGTCACAAACAAGACACCTCTGCTCAGTGCTTAGGTTTGCAACTTAATGCCTTAGTGTTTTAAAATTCTGTTTTAATTGTCATTGTCAGCTTGGCTCAGTTAATCGGATATCCTCCTAAGTCAAAGTTCTGGACTCAAATCCTGCTACAGAATCTAGGATGATGCTTCAGTGCAATGCAGAGGGAGTGTTGTCTTAGAGGTGCAGTCTTTGGATGTAACGTTAAACTTGCTTAGGGGGGTACTAAAGACCTCATAGCACTTTTCCAAGAAGAGCAGTGAATTCATCTGGCTAACTTTCTTCCCTCAGCCAGTGAGACCAAAGCAGATTATCTGCTCATTCAACAATGACAACATAGAAACATAGAAGATAGGAGCAGGAGTAGGCCATTCGGCCCCTCGAGCCTGCTCCGCCATTCAATGAGATCATGGCTGATCATCCAAATTCAGTACCCTGTCCCTGCCTTCTCCCCATATCCCTTGATCCCTTTAGCCTTAAGAAATATATCCAACTCCTTCTTGAATATATTTAATGAACTGGCCTCCACTGCCCCCTGTGGCAGAGAATTCCACAGGTTCACCACTCTCTGGGTGAAGAAATTCCTCCTCATTTCAGTCCTAAATGGCTTACCCCTTATCCTTAGACTATGACCCCTGGTTCTGGACTCCCCGGCCATCGGAAACATCCTTCCTGCATCTAGTCTGTCCAGGCCTGACAGAATTTTATAGGTTTCGATGAGATCTCCTCTCAATCTTCTAAACTCCAGTGAGTATAAGCCCAATTGACACAATCTCTCCTCGTACGTCATTCCTGCCATCCCAGGTATCAGCCTGGTGAATCTTCGCTGCACTCCTTCCATGGCAAGAACGCCCTTCCTCAGATAAGGCGACCAAAACTGCACACAATACTCAAGGTGCGGTCTCACCAAGGCCCTGTACAACTGCAGCAAGACATCCTTGTTCTTGTACTCGAACCCTCTTGCTACGAAAGCCAACATAACCATTTGCCTTCTTAACCGCCTGCTGCACCTGCATGCTTACCTTCAGCGACTGGTGCACAAGAACACCCAGGTCTCTTTGCACTTTCCCTTCTCCCAATCTATTGCCATTCAAATAATAGTCTGCCTTCCTGTTTTTGCCACCAAAGTGGATAACCTCACATTTATCCACATTATAGTGCATTTGCCATGTTTCTGCCCAATCACCCAACCTGTCCAAATCGTACTGGAGTTTCACGACATCCTCCTCACAGCATACCCTCCCACCCAGCTTTGTGTCGTCTGCAAATTTGGAGATATTGCATCCAATTCCCTCGTCCAGATCATTAATACATATTGTGAACAGCTGGGGTCCTAGGACCGATCCTTGAGGTATCCCACTAGTCACTGCCTGCCACTCGGAAAACGACCCGTTTATTCCAACTCTTTGCTTTCTAACCGCCAACCAGTTCTCTATCCAAGTCAATACCTTGCCCCCAATCCCATGTGCCTTAATTTTGCACGCTAATCTCTTATGTGGGACCTTATCGAAAGCCTTCTGAAAGTCCAAATACACCACATCCACCGGTTCTCCCTTATCTATTTTACCAGTTACATCCTCAAAAAATTCCAGTAGTTTAGTGAAGCACGATTTACCTTTTGTAAATCCATGTTGACTTTGTCCGATCCTGTCACTGCTTTCCAATGCTATTACATCTTTTATAATGGACTCTAGCATTTGCCCCACTACCGATGTCAGGCTTACCGGTCTATAATTCCCTGCTTTTTCTCTACCACCTTTTTTGAACAGTGGGGTAACATTAGCTACCCTCCAATCCATGGGTACTGTTCCAGAGTCTATCGAGTTCTGGAAGATGACCAGCAATGCATCTACTATTTCTAGGGCCACTTCCTTAAGTACCCTAGGATGTAGATTATCAGTCCCTGGGGATTTATCGGCCTTCAATCCCATCAATTTTCCTAACACCATTTCCCTACAAATACTGATTTCTTTCAGTTCCTCCCTTTCATCAGACCCTATGTTCCCCGGCATCTCTGGGAGGTTATTTGTGTCCTCCTTTGTGAAGACAGAACCAAAATATGTATTTAGTTGGTCTGCCATTTTTTTGTTCCCAATTGTAAATTCCCCTGATTCTGACTGCAAGGGACCTACGCTTGACTTCACCAATCTTTTTCTCTTCACATATCTATAAAAGCTTTTGCAGTCAGTTTTTATGTTCCCTGAAAGCTTACTCTCATATTCTATTTTCCCCTTCTTAATTAATCCCTTTGTCCTCCTTGTTGAACCCTAAACTGCTCCCAATCCTCAGGATTATTGCTTTTTCTGGCCAATTTATATGTCCTCTCCTTGGATCTTATGCTATCCCTAATTTCCCTTGTTAGCCACGGTTGAGTCACCTTTTTTGTTTTATTTTTATGTCAAACTGGGA
Organism: Somniosus microcephalus; assembly: GCF_052327205.1. Classification (NCBI taxonomy): domain Eukaryota; kingdom Metazoa; phylum Chordata; class Chondrichthyes; order Squaliformes; family Somniosidae; genus Somniosus; species Somniosus microcephalus. The sequence continues at coordinate 281,506,714 of NC_140989.1, read as the reverse complement.
TGAACAAATTCTGTAGTTCATCCATTCGGTCTTTGAATGTTTGCCATTGCCTATCCACCGTCAACCCTTTGAGTGACATCAACTTGCACCTTTAACATACAAAATTTCCCAAGGCACTATACAGAGTAGTAGCAAGGCGAATGTAACACTGAACTGGAGAGAGAATTAAGGAGGCGTGATTGAAGGAATGGGTGGAAAGATGAGTTTTTAAAAGGTTTTATAGGGGTAGAGAGGCATAAGGATCTCCAGAGGGATCCTAGGTGGCTGAAAGCAGTGGTGGGGTGGAGGGAAAGAAACAAAGATTGCATTTATATAGTGCCTTTCGATGTCCCAAACTGCTTTACAGCCAATGAAGTATTTTTTGAAGTGTAGTCACTGTTGTATTGTAGGAAATGCGGCAGCCAGTTGTGCACAGCAAGCTCCCACAAACAGCAATGACCAGTTAATCTGTTTTTGTTATGTTGATTGAGGGATAAATATTGGCCAGGACACCGGGGATAACTCCCCTGCTCTTCTTCAAAATAGTGCCATGGGATCTTTTACGTCCACCTGAGAGAGCAGACGGAGCCTTGGTTTAACGTCTCATCTGAAAGACGGCACCTCTAACAGTGCAGCACTCCCTCAGCACTGCATTGGAGTGTCAGCCTAGTTTTTTTTTTTTTTTTTTTGGGTGCTCTAGTCTCTGGAGTGGGACTTGAACCCACCACCTTCTGATTCAGAGGTGAGAGTGCTACCCACTGAACCACAGCTAACACTGAGGTTGGGATGCGTAGGAGGCCAACAGCAGAGGACTGAAGAGTGCAGGAGGTAAACTAAGTCTGGAGGAGATTACTGTGATAGGGTGAAGTGAGGCCATGTAGGGATCTGAAAACAAGGGGTAAGGATTTTAAACTTACTGCGGTGGAGAACAGGAATGATGGACGTGGCCAGCTACATTTTGAACAAGTTGGAATTTAAGGAACATGGACAAAGGAAGGCCATTGAGGAGAGCACTAGCGCAATTGATTCGAGCTGAAAAAAACATGGATAAAGGTTTCAATGGCGGAAGGGCTGAAGTAGGAGCAGAGACAGGCAATGTTGTGGAGATGCAAATAAGTAGTCTTGGTGATGGAGGGAAAATGCAATTTGAAGTTCAGCTCAGTGAACAGGATGCCAAATGTGCACATGGTCTTTCTTTGCCTAATTAAAAGGCCAGGGATGGGGATGGAGTCCGCATTAAGGGAACTGAATTTGTGAGCACCAAAAACCATGGCTTTCATCTTTCTGATATTCAGTTGAAGTAAGTTAATTAATTTGCTGTTTGTTCAGCCTTGCTGTTGTCACATTGGCTGCCACATTTGTCTACGCAACAACAGTGCTTTGGCGTGTCCTGAGGACTTCGAAACATAGAAAAATAGGAGCAGAAGTAGGCCATTCGGCCCTTCGAGCCTGCTCCGCCATTCAGTATGATCATGGCTGATCCTCTATCTCAATACCATATTCCCGCTCTCTCTCCATACCCATTGATGCCTTTTGTGTCTAGAAATCTATCTCCTTCTTAAATATGTGATACCTATATGCACCACGACAACTGGCTGTTCACCCTCCCCCAAGCATTCTGGAGGGGGAGGGTGAACAGCCAGTTGTTGTGGTGCATATAGGTACCAACGATATAGGTAAAAAACAGGATGAGGTCCTAAAAGCTGAATATAGGGAGTTAGGAGGTAATTTAAAAACTAGGACCTCAAAGGTAGTAATCTCAAGATTGCTACCAGTGCCACGTGCTAGTCAGAGTAGAAATAGAAGGATATTTCAGATAAATATGTGGCTAGAGGAATGGTGCAAGGGGGAGGGATTCAAATTCCTGGGACATTGGAACCGGTTCTGGGGAGGTGGGACCAGTACAAAGTGGACGGTTTGCACCTGGGCAGGACTGGGACCAATGTCCTAGGGGGAGTGTTTGCTAGTGCTGTTGGGGAGAGTTTAAACTAAAATGGCAGGGGGTTGGCAACCTGTGCAGGGAGACAGAGGAAAGGGAAGCAAGGATAGAAGCAAAAGACAGGAAGGAGAAAAGCAAAAGTGGAAGGCAGAGAAATCAAGGGTGTAAATCAAACATGGCCGCAGTAAACAATAATTCTAAAAGGTCTAAGAATGTTTAAAAAAAAAAATAAAAAAAACAAGCCTGAAGGCTTTGTGTCTTAATGCGAGGAGCATTCGTAATAAGGTGGATGAATTAGCTGCGCAAATAGATGTAAACGGATATGACATAATTGGGATTACGGAGACATGGCTCCAGGGTGACCAAGGCTGGGAATTCAACATCCAGGGATATTCAATATTCAGGAAGGACAGGCAAAAAGGAAAAGGCAGTGGGGTAGCATTGCTGGTTAAAGAGGAAATTAACACAATAGTAAGGAAGGATATTAGCTCTGATGTGGAATCTGTATGGGTAGAGCTGAGAAATACCAAGGGGCAGAAAACGTTAGTGGGAGTTGTATACAGACCACCAAACAGTAATGCTGAGGTTGGGGATGGCATTAAACGGGAAATTAGAGACGCGTGCAATAAGAGCACAGCAGTTATCATGGGTGACTTTTAATCTACATAGAGATTAGTCTAACCAAATTAGTAACAGTACTGTGGAAGAGGAATTCCTAGAGTGTCTACGGGATGGTTTCCTGGACCAATATGTTGAGGAACCAACTAGAGATCAGGCCATCTTAGACTGGGTATTATGTAATGAGAAAGGATTCATTAACAATCTTGTTGTGCGAGGCCCCTTGGGGAGGGGTGATCATAATGGCCCAGTAATTCCGTTCCAAACGCGTGAGTACGGTCGGGGTACTCACGCGTCTGGCCGGAGGAAATGCCGGTTTTCAGCATGCACAGCGCATGCGGGGAAAACCGGCATTTCCTGTCCTCTGAACGAAGGGGTTCAGAGGCAGAACGCGTGCGACTGCACAGGCAGCGCGTGCGCAGTAAAATTTGCCGGTTTCATTCATGCTTTCAGTGAGGTTAAGTCCTTACAACTTACACATGAAAAAAGCATGTGTAAAGTTGCTCCAGAGGCTGCGGAGGAAGATATATTTTATCGTGGAGCTTCTGAAAGGCAATATTTTTGTTTGGGAAAGGGAGGAAAGTTATTTTAAGAAATGCTGAGGTAAGTTTTAAAGTTTAATTTTTTTTTTAAACGGGTTTTCAGTACTGTAGGCAGAAGGAGCAATTGTGGCTGTGTGAATTGAATTTGCTGTGTTTATTAAATGTGAAAATGACTTCTAAAATGAGTAATGTAACATTTCCAACATTTTTAAGAGAAACTTTTCATCAGTAATATATTCTTTTAAGTAATTATGTATGTACGTCCGTATATATTCCTTTACGTATATGTATGTATGTATATATTCCTTTACTTATGTGTATGAATGTATGTATTTAATTATGATTTTCCAATAAGTTACTTTCTCTGAAAGTCATAATTAAATACATACATTCATACACATAAGTAAAGGAATATATACATACATACATATACGCAAAGGAATATATACAGACATACATACATAATTACTTAAAAGAATATATTATTGATGAAAAGTTTCTTTCTTAAAAATGTTGGAGTCATTTTCACATTTAATAAACACAGCAAATTCAATTCACATAGCCACAATTGCTCCTTCTACCTACAGTACTGAAAACCCGTTTTAAAAAACAAAAATAAACTTTAAAACTTACCTCAGCATTTCTTAAAATAACTTTCCTCCCTTTCCCAAACAAAAATATTGCCTTTCAGAAGCTCCACGATAAAATATATCTTCCTCCGCAGCCTCTGGAGCAACTGTACTCATGCTTTTTTCATGTGTAAGTTGTAAGGACTTAACCTCACTGAAAGCATGAATGAAACCGGCGAATTTTACTGCGCGCGCGCTGCCTGTGCAGTCGCACGCGTTCTGCCTCTGAACCCCTTCGTTCAGAGGACAGGAAATGCCGGTTTTCCCGGCATGCGCTGTGCATGCTGAAAACCGGCATTTCCTCTGGCCAGACGCGTGAGTACCCCGACCGTACTCACGCGTTTGGAACGGAATTACTGGGCCAACATTTTACATGTCAATAAAATGAAAAATTTAACAATTGCATGATTTGCCCCCTCGCATCTGCGACTGAGGGTCCAAGGAGGTGCATTGCGCAAGAGGTCATCGTCGTACGTATCCTCACACTGTTCCCTTTCGGGAACTGTATGAAGTGGTGGAAGGATTTCTGGCCACGTTAACGCTCCTTCCGTGACCATAACCATCTTCATACCAGCCATTAGGGTGGTTAGTCCTATGGCGTGAGGGTTTTACGGGCTCCCACAACCCATCTGAGGTGGGGGGGGGCCACCCACACCCGCGGACGCAAGTATCCCGCTGGATGTCCACCCAGAATTTATAGTTGGAGCTCCGACTCCACTTGCCGGGACTGTCTGGAGCGGGGTTCGAAACCCTACTCCTTCTGGCCCAGCGGCGGGGATGCTTACCGCTACGCATAAGGCCCACTCCGCGCAAAAGGTGACACCCATACGTTTCCTGCGCCTTTTCCCTCCCCGTGACTGGAGCCCTATGCTGCCACTTGAAAGACCAAGCTATCATCTGTCCTTTTTGCGGCGCCTTGGACTTCTCATTACCAATGATGAGCAGGCGCTGTGCCTCCACCTCGTTGAGGAGATTGCTGAGGTCATCATCAGTTCAATTGTGAGTTCTTTTAATGCCGTGAATTGTGCTCATTCCAGCCATTTCACGTTGCTAATCGGAGCGGGCCTTTGGCGTAGCGGTAGGATCCCCGCCGCTGGGCCAGACGGGGTAGGGTTTCGAACCCCGCTCCAGACAGTCCCGGCAAGTGGAGTCGGAGCTCCGGCTCTAAATTCTGGGTTGACATCCAGTGGGATATTTGCGTCCGTGGGTGTGGGTGGCCCCCCCTCCTCGTATAGCTTGTGGGAGCCCGTAAAACCCTCCCGCCATAGGACTAACCACCCTAATGGCTGGTACAAAGATGGTTACGATCACGGAAGGAGCATTAATCACGGCCATAAATCCTTCCACCACTTCATACAGTTCCTCAAAGGGAACAATGTGAAGACACGTATGACGACGACGTTGCTAAATAAATAAATGGAATGAAAAAAATTCTTTCAGGGCTTTTAAAAGTCTTTAAATTGCTTTAATTCTGTTTAAAACTACTTCAGATTCTTCAAAATAATGTAAATGTTTTTAAAAGTTTATAAAAGTTACCAAAAGCTTCATAAAAATACCAAAAACCTATTTGAAATGCTGCTCTGCATGTAAAAATGCTTTGCAGCTTGTGAGAAACATTGGGGGCGTGTCCTATTAAACTGAGACCTCGAGGGGCGTGTCTCAGTTGCACAGCGCGCTCCAGGCTTCGCGCTGGCTGCACTCCTGGGCAGCGTGACGTCAGACGCTGCCCGGGATTCTTCTCTTTCAAAAAGGAATTCCAGGCGTCCCTGGAGGTGAACGGCAGGCGCGTCGGGTAAGTGCAGATCGGGGGCTTGCACGCGCGGCAAGCCCCCGATCCGAATTTCTGCCCCAATATGATAGAATTCTTCATTAAGATGGAGAGTGAAGTAGTTGATTCAGAGACTTGGGTCCTGAATTTAAATAAAGGAAACTACGATGGTATGAGGCGCGAGTTGGCTAGGATGGATTGGGGAATGTTACTTAAAGGGTTGACGGTGAATAGGCAATGGCAAACATTTAAAGATCGCATGAATGAACTACAGAATTTGTTCATCCCTGTTTGCCATAAAAAAAAACAAAAAAGGTGACTCAACCGTGGCTAACAAGCGAAATTAGGGATAGCATAAGATCCAAGGAGAGGACATATAAATTGGCCAGAAAAAGCAGCAATCCTGAGGATTGGGAGCAGTTTAGGATTTAGCAAAGGAGGACAAAGGGATTAATTAAGAGGGGGGAAATAGAGTATGAGAGTAAGCTTTCAGGGAACATAAAAACTGACTGTAAAAGCTTCTATAGATATGTGAAGAGAAAAAGATTGGTACGGTCAAGCGTAGGTCCCTTGCAGTCAGAATCAGGGGAATTTATAATGGGGAACAAAGACATAGCTGACGAATTAAATACATACTTTGGTTCTGTCTTCACAAAGGAGGACACAAATAAACTTCCAGAGATGCCGGGGAACATAGGGTCTGATGAGAGGGAGGAACTGAATAAAATCAGTATTTGTAGGAAAATGGTGTTGGGGAAATTGATGGGATTGAAGGCCGATACATCCCCAGGGCCTGATAATCTACATCCTACTTAAGGAAGTGGCCCTAGAAATAGTAGATGCATTGCTGGTCATCTTCCAAAATTCTATAGACTCTGGAACAGTTCCCATGGATTGGAGGGTAGCTAATGTAACCCTACTATTTAAAAAAGGTGGTAGAGAGAAAACGGGGAATTATAGACCGGTAAGCCTGACATCGGTAGTGGGGAAAATGCTAGAGTCCATTATAAAAGATGTCATAGCAGAGCACTTGGAAAACAGTGACAGGATCGGACAAAGTCAACATGGATTTACAGAAGGTAAATCGTGCTCGACTAATCTACTGGAATTTTTTGAGGATGTAACTGGTAGAATAGATGAGAGAGAACCAGTGGATGTGGTGTATTTAGACTTTCAGAAGGCTTTCGATAAGGTCCCGCATAAGAGACTGGCGTGCAAAGTTAAAGCACATGGGATTGGGGGTAAGGTACTGACTTGGATAGAAAACTGTTTGGCAGACAGGAAGCAAAGAGTTGGAATAAACGGGTCTTTTTGCGAGTGGAAGGCAGTGACTAGTGGGGTACCGCAGAGATCGGTGCTAGGACCCCAGTTATTTACAATATATATTAATGACCTAGACGAGGGAACTAGATGTAATATCTCCAAGTTTGCAGACGATACAAAGCTGTGTGGGCATGTGTGCTGTGAGGAGGATGCAGAGAAACTCCAGTACGATTTGGACAGGTTGGGCGATTGGGCAGATGCATGGCAGCTGCAGTATAATGTGGATAAATGCGAGGTTATCCACTTTGGTGGCAAAAACAGGAAGGCAGATTATTATCTGAACGGCAATAGATTGGGAAAAGGGGAAGTGCAACAAGACCTGGGTGTCCTTGTACACCAGTCACTGAAAGCAAACATGCAGGTGCAGCAAGCAGTTAGGAAGGCAAATGGTATGTTGGCCTTCATTGCAAGAGGATTAGAGTACAGGAACAAGGATATCTTACTACAATTATACAGAGCCTTGGTGAGACCACACCTGGAGTACTGTGTGCAGTTTTGGTCTCCTTATCTGAGGAAGGATGTTCTTGCCATGGAGGGAGTGCAGTGAAGCTTCACCAGACTGATACCTGGGATGGCATGAATGACGTATGAAGAGAGATTGGGCCGATTAGGCTTATATTCGCTAGAGTTTAGAAGAATGAGAGGGGATCTCATTGAAACTTATAAAATTCTAACAGGACTAGACAGAATAGATGCAGGAAGACTGTTCCCGATGGCGGGGGAGTCCAGAACCAGGGGTCACACTCTGAGGATAAGGGGTAAGCCATTTAGGACTGAGATGAGGAGGAATTTCTTCACCCAGAGAGTGGTGAACCTGTGGAATTCTGTACCACAGAAGACAGTTGAGGCCAATTCATTAAATATATTCAAGAAGGAGTTGGATATATTTCTTAAGGCTAAGGAGATTAAGGGATATGGGGAGAAGGCAGGGACCAGGTACTGAATTTGGATGATCAGCTATGATCGCATTGAATGGCGGAGCAGGCTCGAGGGGCCAAATGGCCTACCCCTGCTCCTATCTTCTGTGTTTCTATGTTTCTATTCAGTGTATTTAACATTTCCTAATCTATCACCATTTAAATAATACTCTGCCTTTCTGTTGTTCCTACCGAAGTGGATAACTTCACATTTATCCACATTATACTGCATCTGCCATGTATTTGCCCACTTACTCAACTTGTCTAAATCGTCTTGAAGCCTCTTTGCATCCACCTCACAACTCACAATCCCACCTAGTTTTGTGTCGTCAGCAAACTTGGAAATATTACATTTGGTTCCCTCATCCATATCATTGATATATATTGTGAATAGCTGGGGCCCAAGCACTGATCCCTGCAGTACCCCACTAGTCACTGCCTGCCACCCCGAAAAAGACCCATTTATTCCTACACTTTGTTTCCTGTCTGTTAACCAATTTTCAATCCATGCCAGTATATTACCCCCAACCCCATGTGCTTTAATTTTGCACACTAATCTCTTATGTGGGACTTTGAAAGGCCTTCTGAAAATCCAAATACACCACATCCACTGGTTCTCCCTTATCTATTCTACCAGTTACATCCTCAAAGAACTCGAGTAGGTTTGCCAAACACGATTTCCCTTTCATAAATCCATGTTGACTTTGTCTAATCCTGTTGATATTTTCTAAGTGTCCTGTTATCACATCCTTTATAATAGACTCTAGCATTTTCCCTACTACTGATGTTAGGCTAATTGGTCTGTAGTTCCCTGTTTTCTCACTCCCTCCTTTTTTAAATAGTGGGGTTACATTTGCCACCCTCCAATCTGCAGGAACTGTTCCAAAATTCTATAGAATATGGAAGATGACAACCAATGCATCCACTATTTCCATGGCTACCTCTTTTAGTACTCTGGGATGCAGATTATCAGGCTCTGGGGATTTATCAGCTTTCAGTCCCATTAATTTCTCCAGCACTATTTTTTTTACTAATACCAATTTCCTTTAATTGCTCTTTCTCACTAGATCCTTGGTTCCCTAGCATTTCTGGGAAGTTATTTGTGTCCTCTTCCGTGAAGACAGAACCAAAATATTAGTTTAATTGCTCTGCGATTTCCTTGTTCCCCATTGGGGCATTATATGAATGCAGATTTGTTCTTTCCTGTCTTTCTTTCATTTCTTTCTTTCCTGTTTTATCATTTATAATGTTTTTATCAATTTGTTTTATTAGTGGGGAAGCCAGCAATTGTAAAGCCTTTAGACAAGTTATGGCGTCTCTTGCATTCAGACCTTGAATAGAATGAATTTATTTTGCCAAAGAAAATCTTTGAGGTAATGGAGATTTGATCTCCAAGGAATGGAACAGTTATAAATAAAAAATAAAATTGAAACACTTGAGATTTGACCATGGATTCCTCTAATTGTGCACTCTTCTGTAATTTTCCTACAAAATTGGATGAGTCATAGTGATCCTTGTTCAAAAGATCATGGACTGTTCATAGTCTGTGGATAATGATGTGAATGTGAAATATACAGGTTAAAATGTACTTGGGTTTTTAACAGTAAAGACTAATGGTGAGTGAATGATAAACATTTACAAATTCAAAGATTTAACTTCTAATGTAATGGCTGGTAGCGATTGCGTGGGGGAGGGGTGGGGGTCCAAATCCCCCTCTGTAGTTTATTTTCCTTGGCCTGTTTGTGCTGAAAGCAGCTTCACTCACCTATACTGCTGTTGGCCATTTGCTAGAAGGTGCTGGAGAGCAGCCCAAAGGTGACTTTTATTTTCTTCTGCTCAAAGTGATGGCAAAAATTAGAAGAAAAAGGACTAGGGAAATATATTAATGGGAACTATAGTTTAAGCATTTGATTTACTTGGAGACTTGTTTGCTTATCCAATGTAACAAGATAATGAGGGAAATTTTGCACCTCTAGCTATGATTGAAAATCTGCATATTTGGGAGTACCATAGTGATTCCCATGGAGTTATACCTTTGATCAATGAGAGATTACTGTTTCTCAAAGCTGTTGAAAACTGCCGAACTATAAGTGGAAAAAATACATAGTTTGATGTCCGGATTAATTGGGCCTTTATATTCCTATATAAGGGAGTAAGTGGTGGCTAACCCAAAGGTGTAAACTTTTCCCACCCAAAGCGACCAAAGCTAACTGTGAACATCCAGTGAAAATAATGGGAAATTTCTGATTTTTTTTTTGAGTAGGACAGGGTTAGTTCTACAAGCAAAATTAAGTGCAGTATTTTTTCAAATTCATTCTTAACCTCGTCCAAACTAGCCTTATGCTTAAATCATGCACATTAGTTAAATGGGCTGAATTTTTTGCTCTATATTACACAATTTCTAGAAATATAATATGCAGATCATGTTTTTCTTTAAATGGCTGAGTGGATAAATGTGCTTGCTACATGATGTGGTATTTAGCCATGCAGCCAGGAAGGTCCCATAGTTGATCCCTGGTCTGTGCTCAGTTAGCTGCAACAGAAGACGTCGTACATTTGGCTGCAGTTTTCCTGGGCTGTTGAGGTAGAAAGTCTGCCAGAATTCCTGCTCCTGATTGCTATTATGGGTCCATAAATAGTGTATCTGTGGATTTTGCCTGAGGACAGGAGAGGTTGACTGTAATTACAACCCCTCCGCCCCCCAACACCCCACGTTCAAATATTAAGTGTTGACAGACTGTATAGGCTCACGTGAAGAATGCTCACTTGGTTAACGTACCAGAGAGCTGTTAGCACTCATGGAACCGTACCCAGCAGTAGTTTTTGCCTTCTGGAGAGCAAGGGAGAAAGTATGGATACTGTTGGTTCTTTCTCAACAACAAGCTGTAGAAGGACTGCCAGAATATCTTTGTGATTGTGCCATTAAAATGAATGGAAACAAATCTAAAGCACAGTCAGTCTTGCGCTCTGGAGGAGAAGGCCATAAAAGGAAAGAGCACATATTACTATTAAGGCAAAAACCTTTCACCGACCTTTTATTACAGATTAATATTTGTAATTCACTTTTTGTCAGCAGTGCTGTATAATATATTTTACATTGTCGTTGATGCAGGCCAGTTCAGAGTGTGGCTCCTCCCCGAAGTAAATGCTGGAAGTTATATATTTTTGTTGGCATTTTGACTACTTAAAATACATTTGATTAATATACTTTGGTCGGAATCTCTGCAATTTCACCCCAATCCTCAACAACTTGCCAGCCCTTTATATCATTTGTAAGTGACATCATTTCTCATGTTTTCATTTGAGAACCGTTTACCACTTGCACTTTTAGGTGTAAAGATTAAGAAATGTACTAAAAGAGCACTGAGTTTTGCTTTTCTTTAATAACAAACATTGAGGTTGAAGTTAAATAGTATTACAGGTAGACTATCCTTTATCCGCACTTCCAAAAACCTCTAAAAACCAAAGGTTTTTTCGTGGAGCGTAAGTCGTGCGCACGACATGACCCGAGTGGCGCCAAACATGACAGGAGTGGTCCGGGAGCTCTGCCTTTCCCTGTGAGCAGGGCAGAGGGTCACAGAGTTCCCTCCTGGGTAGGAGATTGCAGGCCGAGCCAGGCAGTGTGAAGGCGGTACCGGGAGAGTGAACCCAACAATACAGCGGCCCATCCGATAGCTGCAGCAGCCCGTCCGATAGTCTTTTCTTTCCCCCCCCCCCCCCCCCCGACCTGATTTGCGGGCCAGCTTAGTGTAGGAGTCAGCCGATATCCGGCTTTCCCACAGCTGGCGGCAGCAGTCGAGCCCCAGACCCCCGCTAAGTCAAGGAATTCAGATACGGAGCAGGGGGAGCCGAAAACCTCACTCTAGCAGCCGTTTTGTTAGTTTTTTTTTCTTCCCCTAGCTTTTTTAAACAGTCATGCTGTGGAAAGAGTCTCTGTAGCTTAGCAACAGCTTCAGAGACGCTTCCAAGGCAGGGCCCGAGTGTTTACAAGCTGTTGCTAAGCAACAGTGTTTGTTGTCAGATACAGAGATGAAAACCTTCTGAAATCCGAAAACCGAAACACAGCTGGTCCCAAGGTTTTCGGATAAAGGATAGTCTACCTGTACTGACGAAACTGATGATTCAGAAATTTGGAAATAATGTCTGTCAGCATCTGTAAAGAGAAAAGGGAGATTAGTAACAACAGAGAATGCTGGAAAAACTCAGCAGGTCAGGCAACATCCGTGGAGAGAAATTTGAGTTGACGTTTCGGGTTGAAACCCTTCTTCAAAACTGGAAAGAAAATAAAAAGATCGAAGGCAAAGCTGCGATCGAACAAAAGAAGAAAAGGAGACAATAAAAGGTATTAGAAGCCAGATGAGATGGTAATGGACCCATGGAGACAAATAAATACTGGTCAGGGCTCTACACCCAAAATGTGAACTAGTCTTTTCTCTTTACAGGTGCTAATGACTCTGCTGTATACTTTCAACATTTCTGTTTTTGTTTCAAATTATTGGCATAATACCTCTTGTATAAAATTGAATATATGAAGAAACTGTGTTGATTGGCACTCATTACATTTGTTTGGTGTTTGTCCTCACATGTAATTGAACTATTTGCCTGGGCAAATAGTCCTGTGTGTGCTTTTCAGCTTACTGACACTCTAAAACTATATAGAAGTTACAGGTTTTTCAGTGCTGGTAAGCATGTTGACTTGATGAAGTGGATAGCAGTTGCTAAGTACATTGGAACCCTGTCTGTCATAATAGCTTTCGATAGACAAACGTGTAATCAGGCATGTACACGGTGGGAATTACTAAGTTAGGAACAAGCTAGGACTTATTAAGAATGCAACCCTTTTCTTAATTCCTCAATTAAACTGGCTCATAACCATTTGCAGCCAAACATCAGGCTTTGTGTTATTTTTTCTAGTTGTCAAATCCTGTTCACTTAAATTAATACCATACATGACTGTTTATTTCTCTCTCCTTCTCGAGAATGTAAACTTTAGTTGCCAGTATTCAACCAACAGGGCAACCAGCTGAAAATTCCAGCTTTAGTTTCACCCACTTGATTGCTAACATTCAGTTTAGTCTTTTCCAAGTTAGATTTAGATTGACCTTGCTTGATGAAAATTTGCTGAGAATATCATATTGTTACCATGTGGAGTTAGTGACTGACTTGTTAATTTTGAGAAGTTACTAATGTTTCCAGTCAAAACCAATGTTTCCCCTTTATTCTTTAAAATTACACCATTAGATAGGTAAGGAACATGAAACCCCTTGATATATTTTGTTAGTTACAAGATTCTAGCCCTTATGCTAATTATGTGCCCACTGAGTCTATGGACATTAGCACTAACTATCCAGAGCTAAGATTATCAATAGTGAAATATTGTATAATGCAGGTGCCTTAAATGCTTAAATATTCAACCTAATAATAAATTTGGAATGTTTCTGGATGCAGGAGCAAGTTTCTTTCTTTTCCCCTAAATCTACTCCATCTGGTATTGCAGACAACTGTCTCAACAATTTTTGTACAAATCACCAATAGTAAGACAATGTTAGAGAACTCTTACTAGATTTTATAGACTTGTGGCTGTCTCTCTCTTTCTTTTAGTGGCCAGTTTGTGTCCCGTCCCTTTGTGTTTCATTACACCATCATGTATTGATATACAAATGATGGGTGGGGGGAGGGGGCGGGCGGGTGTTAGAGAGAAGTTTCTGTAAATGTACTCCCCCTTATATGGAAGAAAGTAATATACATGTGAGAATTTTTTTTTCCAGATTTTAGGAGAAACATCAATTTTCTTGGCAGCATAGACACTCAGGAATAATGTAAGAAGTCACACAACACCAGGTTATAGTCCAACAGCTTTATTTGAAATCACAAGCTTTCGGAGCGCTGCTCCTTCGTCAACTCCGAAAGCTTGTGATTTCAAATAAAGCTGTTGGACTATAACCTGGTGTTGTGTGACTTCTTACATTTGTCCACCCCAGTCCAACTCCGGCATCTCCACACTCAGGAATAAGTTCACTCCATGCTAGGATCCTCAATTAATGGGGTGTGTTCTGTGCACCGAGTGGCTCCACTGGAAACAGAAGAGGCACAACTACAAACCGGCCTGAGAAGCACTCTGGGGCTGCCCAACTACAAAGAAAACCACACTGCTGGCTGGAGAATGTGCATTCCCAGCCAGCAGCATTGTTTCCCAGGGTTCCGTTGCTCTCCGGCCTCTTAAAGTCATGGCTCCTGCTCTTGTCTACGGAGCTGCTCCAAGGTGCATGGAGGTGCTCATTTTACCTTCACTGAAACAATGTAGAAGGGAGGGAGACCTACTTTACGATGTCTATTTTGTCAATTAAATTGACAATTTTACTAAACTGTCAAGAAAATTATATTACGTAGCTTTTTTCTTTTATAAAAATGTGGAGTACTTTGATCAAAAAAATCACCCCCTAACTTTTCCTTCCCCTCTAATAATATTTTATATCTATATTTGCAGTATTTTATTATATGTATTTAGTACATAGGAAGGAACTTGTTTTCATGTTTGGTTCAGTAAGCCCAACTAAATTCCTGACTCAGCTCATTCTCTGGCTTCTTTCACTGCTGCTTATTGTTTATCCAGCAATCTTTATGGCCATGCACATTTTACACAACATTTGCTCTTTTGATATGAATGTGTTGCCAAACATTAATGAGGTTAGATGTTTGAATTATGATTATGTATATTTTTTTTTATCAGTTGCTGAAATTGATTTGGGGTTAAGTGTATATACTGCAGTGTTTATGTTGCTGTGGGAATGTAATTCTCCTTACCTCGAGCGCATCAAACTCCAGATGTATGAAAGTGAAAGAAGACCTGTTTTTCATCAGTTGATATGGAGGAGAGGCAGAAGGGAGTAGTTTGTTTGTCCTACAAGATTGTTAATCAGATAGATATGGTTCAAACGAGTGACATGAACACTGAGGTGTTGAAGAGAGGAAACAGACAAAAAAAATATAGAAAGTTTGCAATTATCATAACAGATGTGGTAAAGTTTTAGTGCATGCCTCGTGTTTCATTTATGGTTTGCCCTAATTGTGCTGATGAGTGATGATTTCTGTGTAACTGCAAACAGATTCCCAAATGTCTATTCTCTGATAATGCGGAAGAATGTGTTACCAGCATCTGTTAAAACGTTGCTTCAACTTTACTTGTGATGCCTTATTTGCTACTGGATAATTCTCCTTTTATGTTGTAAGTGAAATATACTACTTCTCCTTCAACCCCCGCCCCTGCTTCATGAAAGTCTTCCTTCAGGCTTGCTTTCTAAAAGTGCCAAAATGCATAATGTAATTTTTTTTCTACTCACTTTATTGCAAGATTTGTGACTATTTTTAATGTTGCAAGTGGTCATGGTGCTTCCTTCCTCCAGTGATTGATTGTTGCCGCTGTCAAGTTGGCAATCTATGGTCAACATCTGCTTATCGAAGTCAAAGTATAATTCAATTGAGAGTCTTGACTTTCTTTGAGGAAAATCAGATTGTATCTTAGGTATTTAAAGAGCCAAACAACTGCCAAGAATGTTCGTTTACAAGGTGTGTGTCCCCTGTAGCCTAATGAGGCTTTAAACAGACTACACAAAGTGCTACTTCACCAGTACCTTTCAAAATAAGATACAGACCCTGGCCATAAAGAAGTTGGAGCCACCCCATCACATTGCCTTGATGTGAGGAGCACTAACTCCATTACCTCCTTTTTTTTGTTCTTGTGCTTCCCTTTCTATTATTTAATTTCCAGAATTCTTCTAGAAACGATTTAGCTAGAGAAGAGAATTCGTTTTCATTTTGGTATTTCCCTAGGGAAAGGGGGGACAGAATCCAGAGAAAAGGTGGAAGAAATTAAAAACAAAACGTGGAGGAAGGCAGGTCATACAGCTTAAACAATCAGGTTGACTCTTGCCTGTTTGATACTTTGGAAATCCATGTTTCTGTATTGTATAAGGACACCGCATGCTGCACCAATGTGCTATGCAATGAAATGATAGTACAGAAGTTAGTGACTGCGTTTTCCTGATATGTGGTATTTTATTTATATCGAAGATATAGATTCCATTTCAACACAGCCTAGGGTGTATTGCTATCTTTATTTATTATAATAGAAATGGCACCATGCTGAGCTTTATCTGCTTATGGGAACAAAAGTAGAAATTTGGTGAACCAAAGATGTCTGCTGTTTTGATCGATATGGTAGCTGTTACCTTTTGAATCCTGGTTTCTTGCCTTTTATCCATAACTTGATACTTTTACTCCTTTTTAAACACCTGTAGAACTCTCTTCCACATTCTTACTCACCCTTCTCTATCTATCTATGTAACCGCCTCCAGCCCTACAACCCTCCAAAAACTTTGCGTTCCTCCAATTCCGGCCTCTTGCGCATCCGCCCCACCATTGGCGGCCATGCCTCCAGCTGTCTGGGCCCTAAGCTCTGGAATTCACTCTCTAAACCTCTCTGCCTCTCCTCTTTAAAACCTACCTCTTTGACCAAGCTTTTGGTCACCTGTCCTAATGCCTCCTTCTTTGACTCAATGTCAGTTTTTTTTTGTCTGATTACCATGCTGTGAAGTGCCTTGGGATGTTTTACTATGTTAAAAGCGCTATATAAATGCAAGTTGTTTGTGTGAAAACAAGTTTTCTGGTTGCACGTTTAACTGGCTTAACTCGAATTCTAATGTTTAGTCCCCTTGTTCTGAATACCACTATTAGAGGGAAGAGTCGATCCTTATGTACCCTAAAAAATACAGCTAAAGTTAGTTGGTACAGCTGTGAATTATTGGTTACTCAATAGAATTTGCAAATGTAGAAAATTACTTCTTTTCAGCAAGAACGTAAGAAATAGGAGCAGGAATAGGTCATACAGCCCTTCGAGCCCGCTCCGCCAGTCAATAAGATCATGGCTAATCTTCTATCTCAACTCCATCTTCCTGCACTATCCCCATATCCCTTGATTCACTTAGTATCCAAAAATCTATCTCTCTGTCTTGAATTAAACTCGATGACTAAGCATCCACAGCTGTCCGGGGTAGAGAATTCCAAAGATTCACGACCATTTGAGTGAAGAAATTTCTCCTCATTTCAGTCCTAAATGGCCAACCTCTTATTCTGAGACTGTGACCCCTAGTTCTATACTCAACCAGGGGAAACATCCTCCCAACATCTACCTGTCAAGCCCCTTAAGACTTATATGTTTCAATGAGATCACCTCTCATTCTTCTAAACTCTAGAGAATATAGGCCTAGTCCACTCAATCTCTCCTCATTGAACAATCCCCATATCCTTGGAATCAGTCTAGTAAACTTATGTTGCACTCAGCCTAAGGCAAGTATATCCTTCCTTGGATAAGGAGACCAAAACTGTACACAGTACTCCAGGTGTGGTCTCACCAAGGCCCTATATAATTGCAGTAAGACTTCTTTACTCTTATACTCAAATCCTCTTGTAATAAAGGCCAACATACCATTTGCTTTCCTAATTGCTTGTTGTACATGTATGTTAACTTTCTGTGATTTGTGTACAAGGACACCCAGGTCCCCCTGAATACCAAAATTTCCCAGTCTCTCTCCTTTTTAAAAAATATTCTGCTTTTCTATTTTTCCTACCAAGTGGATAATTTCACACTTCTCCACATTATATTCCATCTGCCACGTGTATATTCTATCTGCCACATTCTTGCCCAATCACTTAACCTGCCTAAATCCTTACACTAAATGGTGTGCTTTTTAACCTAAACACAGATATTAAGTGTACAGTATAAATTTTTTGCAGTGTTTTTGATAAATGATCTAAAACTTGTGGAAATTTTAAACCATGTGTGTTTCATATTAGATCACTTTATGCAAAGAGACCTGGGTGTCCTTGTGCACCAGTCGCTGAAGGTAAGCATGCAGGTGCAGCAGGCGGTTAAGAAGGCAAATGCTATGTTGGCCTTCGTAGCAAGAGGGTTCGAATACAGGAACAAGGATGTCTTGCTACAGTTGTACAGGGCCTTGGTGAGACCGCACCTTGAGTATTGTGTGCAGTTTTGGTCACCTTACCTGAGGAAGGACGTTCTTGCCATGGAGGGAGTGCAGCGAAGATTCACCAGGCTGATACCTGGGATGGCAGGAATGACGTATGAGGAGAGATTGTGTCGATTGGGCTTATACTCACTGGAGTTTAGAAGATTGAGAGGGGATCTCATCGAAACCTATAAAATTCTGTCAGGTCTGGACAGACTAGATGCAGGAAGGATGTTTCTGATGGCCGGGGAGTCCAGAACCAGAGGTCATAGTCTAAGGATAAGGGGTAAGCCATTTAGGACTGAAATGAAGAGGAATTTCTTCACCCAGAGAGTGGTGAACCTGTGGAATTCTCTGCCACAGAGGGCGGTGGAGGCCAGTTCATTAAATATATTCAAGAAAGAGTTGGATATATTTCTTGAGGCTAAAGGGATCAAGGGATATGGGGAAAAGGCAGGGACAGGGTACTGAATTTGGATGATCAGCCGTGATCACATTGAATGGCGGAGCAGGCTCGAAGGGCCGAATGGCCTACTCCTGCTCCTATCTTCTATGTTTCTATAGCAGTGGCATGGCTAATAGAGCTGAACAGGGATAATTGGGAGAAAGATAACTTGCATTTAGGGTAGCAGAGAGGAGCAAGTGAATCCTCCAGAGCACTGGCCTTCAGACCCTCTTAGTTTGATTTATTTTATCAAAATAAAGCCAGAAAGGACACAGATCACGTTTTCCATTTTTTAATATGTTGAGGAAATGAAACAATATTTTTTAATACCAAGAGTTATACGAGCTCATTGTATTCCTGAAAAGTTCAAGAGGTTAAGTGGTGTTTATGTTTACATAGACAGTCTGTTGGAAGGAACCCCCCCTCCAGGATATGTGGTATGTCCATAAATATGTCTGAGGATTCCCACCTCATCACTCAGATGGTATAACATGTCTAAAATGTTGACAGGAATATGATGAAGAATGGGCCAAAAAAATTCAAAGTGAGAAGTTTCGCTGGCACAACTCTCAGTGGCTGGAAATGGTAGAGAACCGCCAGATGGATGAAAGTGAGCCCTACATATATGGTGATGATGGGATAGAGACGTTTATCCATGAAGGAGACATTCTTGAAAGACCTGACCTCTTCTACAATGCAGGTGAGAAAACAGTATATGACAAAGAGAAGAGAATGAAAGTAAGCACTAACTAATGGAATTAATGTTTAGGTTTAAACCATTAAGAACACCAGTTCTGAGTTTTCATTTTGAAACTTTTAAAATGTACTTCAAAATTACTAAGCCATGATAGATAAACCCAGTGAATGTGCCATTTGAACTCCGTGTCTGTGCGCATGTGTGAAATTTCAGCCTCCTTACACTACCTGGCTCAGTAATCTTTTGTAACCATATTTCCAAGCATTTTAAAATGTGTTGATAAATTTGCTGGAATTTTTTTTTTGTAGCTACAAGGGGTGACTTAATTGACATTAAAAAAATGCCATTGCATGACTGAGGTATGAACTGAGTACTTTGCATCTGTATTCACTAAAGAACAGGATGCTGCCAATGTCACAGTAAAGGAGGAGGTAGTAGAGAAATTGGATTGGATGAAAATAAAGAGGTGGTACTTAAAAGGTTGGTAACGCTCAAAGTAGAAAAGTCACCCAGTACAGAAGGGATGCATCCTAGGTTGCTGAGGGAAGTAAGGTTGGAAATAGCAGAGGCTCTGGCCACAATCTTCCAATCCTCCTTAGTTATGGGAGTGGTGCCAGAAGACTGGAGGATTACAAATATTACACCCCTGTTCAAAAAAGGGGAGAGGGATAAACCCGGCAACTACAGGCCAGTCAGCCTAACGTCTGTGGTGGGGAAACTTTGAGCCCATAATCTGGGAAAAAATTCATTGTCACTTGGATAAATATTGCTTAATAAATGACAGTCAGCACAGATTTATTAAAGGGCAAATCATGTTTGACTAACTTGATTGAGTGCATTGATGAAGTAACGGAGAGGGTTGATGAAGGTATTGTGGTTGATGTGTATATGTACTTTCAAAAGGTGTTTGATAAAGTAGGCACATAAACTTGTCAGCAAAATTGAAGCCCATGTGATTAAAGGGGCAGTGGCTGCGTGGATACAAAACTGGCTAAGGGGCAGAAAGCAGAGTAGTGGTGAACAGTTGTTTTTTCAGACTGGAGGGAAGTATACAGTGGTGTTCCTTGGGTGTGAAGGGATGCATTTTGGTAGGAAGGATGAGAGGCAATATAAACCTAATGGTACAATTTTAAAGGGGGTACAGGAACAGAGACAGCTGGGGTGTATATACACAGATCTTTGACAAGTTCAGAAGGTTGTTAAAAAAGCATATTGGATCCTTGGCTTTTCCAATAGAGGCATGGAGTAAAAAAGCAAGGAAGTTATGCTAAACCTTTATAAATCACTGGTTCGGCCCCAGCTGGAGTATTGTGCCCAATTCTGGGCATCAAACTTTAAGAAGGGTGTCAAGGCCTTAGAGAGGGTGCAGAGGAGATTTACTAGAATGGTACCAGGGATGCGGGACTTCAGTTGTGTAGACAGACTAGAGAAACTTAGGTTGTTCTTCGAGCAGAGAAGGTTAAGGAGAGATTTAATGGAGCTGTTCAAAATTATAAAGGGTTTTGAAACTGTTTCCAGTGGTACAAGGGTCGGTAACCAGAGGACATAGATTTAAAGTAATTGACAAAAGAACCAGAGGTGTGATGCCATTTTTTTTACACAGCGAGTTATGATGATCTGGAATGCAATGTCAAAAAAGAATTGGATAAATACTTGAAGGGGCAATCTTTGCAGGGCTATGGGGGAAGAACAGGGGAGTATTGGATACTTTTTCACAATGGGCCGAATTGCCTCCTTTTGTGCTGTATCATTTTATGATTCTATTATGCATGTTGTTGTCATGACACAGTGCAGTTCACCCTCTCCCAAAAGAAAGTGGTAACAGTGTTGCTTTAAGGACAGATTTTATTTTGATAGCTCCGTGAAGTACAATACCTAAGCAATTTGCAAATCCTGCCAAACAAAATATGAAACCTGCTTAACTTTTTCAAATAAAAGTTGCAGTGCATATTATGAGAGGTATAAGGTAATTAAATTTAAGTAAAATATGCAGGATCCAAAAAGCAGTAAAGTGCATGCAGTCCAGGAAAGCCCCAGGGCCTGACTGGTGCTCAGCTGAAATCAGCAACATTCTACTTCTGAAACTGACACCAGCACTATACAACATACAACAGCTGGGCATCTTCCCCAATACTTTGAAGACAGCAACAGTTTTGGCCTCTTGACTGGATGCAGTGGCCCGCAGGCTAGTGTATCTGGACCAAACAGGCTTTAATGTAGTAATGTTATTTGGCAGATAACATAAGACAACTAATGGGCCAGTAATTCCGGTCCCAATGCGTGAGTACGGACGGGGTACTCACGCGTGGGCCCGTTGGAAGTGCCGGATTTCAGCATGCACAGCGCAAGCGCGGGAAACCGGCATTTCCTCCAAGGGGTTCAGAGGTCCAACGCGTGCGCGCAGGACTCTGCGCGCACGCGTTGAACTTCCTTTTTGACAGGTTTGCGCGTGTGCAAGGGCCTGAACTTTTTACACATATAAAAAGGAGGCGTAAGGAGTGGATTCTTGAAGGTAAGTGGTCTATTATTTAAAATTATTACATTTTTTCCACAGCTTCATTGTTTTTAAGGACTTTACAGTAAGGTAAGTTTATTTTTAGACCTGATTTCGTAAAAAATTATTTTTTTCAAAAATTTTATTAATTGTTTAAAATAGTTTTTTTAAGTTATTTATAGTTTATTTAATTATTGGGATGTTTTTTAAATTTTTATTTAAAGTTAAACTAGTCTTTTGGGCGCCCGTACTTTTCATGAGTTTGACAGTCTTTACTATCAAACTCATGAATGAAGTTTCCCCTCCCCTGATTGGCTGCAGAGTGCTCACCTGATCCCAGCCGGCACATCGCACTAACTACGCCGCTGGATCAGGCAAGCACATCGCGCCGACATCTGAACCGGGCCAGTGACAGGAATTCCAAGCAGGCCCAGGCTTCAGATGTCGGCGCGCCGGGTGAGTGCACATCGGGGGCTTGCACGCGCGGCAAGCACCCGATCCTAATTTCTGGCCCATTGTTTTGTTTGGCAGAATGTGGTGCGCAACTTTAGTAGCACCAATGCTCCTGCCCTCGTACTGTTCCTGGATATGGAAAGGTAATTCAACTACCTGTAGATGAAGTAGGATTTTCTTCTGCCAGAGTTTAAGTAAACAGCCTTTGGAGGCATGTTCAGGAACTGGATCAAAATCCTTTACTTGAACTCCAGGACCACAGTGTGCCCTGATCCCTCACTGCATTTGCACTTGTCTATCAGAGATGCAGGCAGCAGCTATAAAAGCAAACCCTGATATGTATAGAGTGCATGCTGGAGAGCACAATACAGAAACATCACTATTTAATGATACAAAGTTATATATGACCATCTTATCACCAGTGTCTTCCAAAACAGCACAACATTTAGCCAACTATGAAGATGCAGGCTCCAATACTCCACAATGGAAGGCATATCCATTACATGAGAGATTCCTTGGCATATATGCAAATTCATCACCATGACTGATCATTACCGCTGAAACCAGAAAAGTGTTCTCAACACCATCTTTACTAGCCTCCTAAGTTCCAACCTACACAAACTCCAGTTCATCCAAAACTCCGCTGCCTGCATCCCGCTTGCCCTTCACTCCTGTCATTACCAACCTTCCCTGAATTCAGAATTCACTTTGACCTTGTTTAAAAATATTATCTATATCTATATATATAAAACAGTATGTCTCTCTCTCTGTCTGTCTGTCTGTCCGGCTGTACAATCAAAAGTTATAGAGCGTACCTACACGTATGTTATATGAAAAGAAAGCTCATCATTAGGGGACTCTTGTAGGCATATTTACTTTTTGGTTGGACAAAAATTGTGCCGACGGTATCCAAAAAAGTTCAAAATTCCGCTCATTATCCGCTCATTTGCATCGAGTGGGGGCGGGCCATCCTACAGTCGAGTGACCGGACCATTGACCAATCCTACACTTCAGTGACCTGACGGTTGACCATCGTGTGTGGGCGGGCCTTATCATTCTGAACTGAGGTGAGTATCAGCCATCTTGATTCCTAACAACTAACTATTGATTTATTTTTCCCACTTTCTGTGTGTGTGGAGGGGATTTTATCCAGCACAAATTTGGTACTTAGGAGCCCAACTAACTCATTATATAATTTGCATGTAATAAATGAGTCCAGTATGTGATTTATTTCTCAGGGCCATGTCAGTGCGGGGGTCCGGGGCCTAGGCTTCTCCAACCGCCAGCAGCGCAACTCCAGTCCCAGGCTCCCGGCCTAGACAGGGACCAACACTGGTAGAGGGGAGAGGGTCTGCTGCCTCCGCTCCATTCCCGGGGTCGGTAGGTGGGGAGGCTTCATAAGCAACGGGGGTAGGTCGCAAGCCCCGAATAATTATCTGAAGGTCCCGTGTTTGCAGCTGAGGGGATTTCTTCTGCTGACAGCCCCAGGTTAACGGCAGCCATCTTTGTCAAGGAGGGCGAAAAGTTTCAGTGCGATGCCATTTTGATTCAGTGTGTAACAGTGTATGCGCGGCCATCTTAGTACAGGAACATAGAGTGGGTGGGGCTTCAGTGCTCCCAATCGGGTCCTGGAGAGACAATCGAGTGTGTGGGCGGGGCCTAATCTTTCCAACTGAACAGCAAGCGGCGGTGTTTGTGATACAACACACTGATAGGTGAGGACCCCCTTTTTTATTAAAAAGATTGGTGAGGTTGTAAAGTGTATGTTATAGAAAGATTTACCAAAAATGTTTTATAAGTACTTTAAGTTTCATGTTTCAAGGTATTAAAAGGTAGGCTGGGCCATGTCAGTGCAGGGGCCTGAGGCCTAGGCTTCTCCAACGGCCGGCAGCGCAACTCCAGTCCCAGGCTTCCGGCCCAGACAGGGACCAACACTGGCAGAGGGGAGAGGGTCTGCTGGCTCCCCCTCTCCCTTCCCCCCCCCCCTTCCCTCCCACACACCCCCTTCCCCCCCCTCCCTCCCACACACCACCTTCCCCCCCCTTCCCACAAACACCCTTTCCCCCCCCCACAAACACCCTTTCCCCCCCCCACAAACACCCTTTCCCCCCCCCCACAAACACCCTTTCCCCCCCCCCACAAACACCCTTTCCCCCCCCCCACAAACACCCTTTCCCCCCCCCACAAACACCCTTTCCCCCCCCCCACAAACACCCTTTCCCCCCCCCACAAACACCCTTTCCCCCCCCCACAAACACCCTTTCCCCCCCCCACAAACACCCTTTCCCCCCCCACAAACACCCTTCCCCCCCCACAAACACCCTTCTCCCCCCCCACAAACACCCTCCCCGCCCCACGCCCCCCCTTTCCCCCCTTCCACACACACCCTTTCCCCCCCTTCCACACACCCCCCTCCCCCCCTTCCACACCCCCCTCCCCCCTTCCCACACCCCCCTCCCACCCCCCCTCCCCCCCCTTTCCCCCCCACCCCCTTTCCCCCTTCACCCCCCCTTCCCTCCCCCACCCCCCTTCCCTCCCCCACCCACCCTTTCCCCCACCCCCCCTTTACCCCTCTCTCACACTCCCAGTCTCTCTCTCTCTCTCTCTCTCTCTCTCTCTCTCTCTCTCTCACACTCCCAGTCTCTCTCTCTCTCTCACTCCCAGTCTCTCTCTCTCTCTCACTCCCACTCTCTCTCTCCCCCACTCTCTCTCTCTCCCCCACACTCTCTCTCTCCCCCACTCTCTCTCTCTCCCCCAGTCTCTCTCTTTCTCTCTCTTTCCCCCAGTCTCTCTCTTTCTCTCTCTTTCCCCCAGTCTCTCTCTTTCTCTCTCTTTCCCCCAGTCTCTCTCTTTCTCTCTCTTTCCCCCAGTCTCTCTCTTTCTCTCTCTTTCCCCCAGTCTCTCTCTTTCTCTCTCTTTCCCCCAGTCTCTCTCTTTCTCTCTCTCTTTCCCCCAGTCTCTCTCTTTCTCTCTCTCTTTCCCCCAGTCTCTCTCTTTCTCTCTCTTTCCCCCAGTCTCTCTCTTTCCCCCAGTCTCTCTCTCTCTCTCTCTTAGAACAACAACATGCCCTCAAAAAACCCTCGGCACCGCTGGGCACTTCAGCTAGTATATATATATATTTTAAGGCCTTGACTAACCACCTTCAGCCCTACATCCCAGCCTGTGATCTTTGGTCCTCTCAATTTGGCTTCTATGCATCCTCCCACCTCTCTGCTTCACTATTGGTGGCAGAGCCTTTAGCCGTCTTGTCCCTGCTTTTTGGATTTTTTATCCTAAAGTCCGCTGTACCTTACTACTTCTTGTCCCACCTTTAAAACCTTCTTCTAAACTATCTTCCTGACATTTCTCCTAACTCTCATACTATGGACCAGAATTACTTTCTGTGAAGCCCCCTGGGATGTTTTCTGTGTTCAATGAATGGAAATACTCTTTTTTTTCACACTTATTTTCAAATTAACCTTCAATCCTACCCCCATCCTTCCATAAACATACACCAGGATATAGATCATTTGTTCATAAAGGCTAGATAACAACTTTTGAGCAACTACTTGACAAATTCCACAGTTTAACCTATTCTGACACTTCTGAATCAACCTCTGCAAGATTTTTTTTTAATTCATTCACGCAAGGTGGACGCTGCTGACAAGGCCAGCATTTATTGTGCATCCCTACTTGCCCTTGAGAAGGTGCTGGTGAGCCTCCTTCTTGGACTTCTGCAGTCCCAGTGGTGAAGGTACTCCCAACAGTGCTTTTAGGTAGGGAATTCCAGGATTTTGTCCCAGCGACTATGAAGGAACGGCGATATATTTCCAAGTCGGGATGGTGTGTGATTTAGAGGCGAACTTGCAGGTGGTGGTGTTCCTATGTGTCTGCTGCCCTTGTCCTTCTAGGTTGTAGAGGTCGTGGGTTTTGGGAGGTGCTGTTGAAGAAGCCTTGGCAAGTTGCTGCAATGCATCTTGTAGATGGTACACACACTGCAGTCACGGTGCGCCGGTGGTGGAGGGAATGAATGTTTAAGGTGGTGGATGGGGTGCCGATCAAGCAGGCTGCTTTGTCCTAAATGGTGTCGAGCTTCTTGAGTGTTGTTGGAGCTGCACTTATCCATGCAAGCGAA
The DNA here is from genome assembly GCF_052327205.1 of Somniosus microcephalus. Taxonomy (NCBI): domain Eukaryota; kingdom Metazoa; phylum Chordata; class Chondrichthyes; order Squaliformes; family Somniosidae; genus Somniosus; species Somniosus microcephalus. Next base: position 281,480,771 of record NC_140989.1, on the reverse strand, counting down.
GAGTACTCCATCACATTCCTGACTTGTGCTTTGTAGATGGTGGAACGGCCTTGGGGCATCAGGAGGTGAGTCACTTGCTGCAGAATACCCAGTCCCTGACCTGTTCTTGTAGCCACAGTATTTATGTGGCTGGGCCAGTTAAGTTTCTGGTCAATGGTGACACCTAGAATGTTGATGGTGGGGGATTTGACGATGCTAATGCCATTGAATGTCAAGGGGAGCTGGTTAGACTCTCTCTTGTTGATGTTCATTGCCTGGTACTTGTGTGGTGGGAATCTTACTTGCCACTCATCAGCACAAGCCTGGAGGTTGTCCAGGTCTTTCTGCATGTGGTCATGGACTGCTTAATTATCTGAGGAATTACAAACATCTCTGCTTCTGACCTTATGGAGGGAGGGTCTTTGGTGAAGCAGCAGAAGATGGTTGTGCCTAGGACACTGCCATGAGGAAATCCTGCAGCGATGTCCTGGGTCTGAGATGATTGGCCTCCAACCACCACAACCATCTTCCTTTGTGCTCGGTATGACTCCAGCCAGTGGAGAGTTTTTCCCCCGATTCCCATTGACTTCAATTTTTCTAGGTCTTCTAGGGACCACACAATTGTCAATTGCTGCTTTGATGTAAAATCAGTTACTATCACCTCGGCTCTGGAATTAAGCTCTTTTATCCATGTTTGCACCAAGGCTGTAATGAAGTCTGGAGCCAAGTGGTCCTGTTGCAACCCAAACTGAGCATCGATGAGCAGGTTATTTTGTTTTTATTTGTTCATGGGATGTGGGCATCGCTGACGAGGCCAGCATTTCTTGCACATCCCTAATTGCTCTTGAGAAGGTGGTGATGAGCCGCCTTCTTGAACCGCTACAGTCCATTTGGTGAAGGTCCTCCCACAGTGCTGTGAGGGATTGAGTTCCAGGATTTAGACCCAGCGACTGAAGGAACACCGATATATATAGGATGGTGTGTGACTTGGAGGGGAATTTGCAGGTGGTGGTGTTCCCAGGCGCCTGCTGCCCTTGTTCTTCTAGGTGGTAGAGATCGCGGGTTTGGAAGGTGCTGCCAAAGAAGCCTTGATGAGTTGCTGCAGTGCGTCTTGTAGATGGTACACACTGCAGACACGGTATGCCAGTGGTGGAGGGAGTGAATGTTTAAGGTGGTGGATGGGGTGCCAATCAAGTGGGCTGCTTTGTCCTGGATGGTGTCGAGCTTCTTCAGTTTTGTTGGAGCTGCACTCATCCAGGCAAGTGGAGAGTATTCCATCACACTCCTTACTTGTGCCTTGTAGATGGTGTAAATGCTTTGGGAAGTCAGGAGGTGAGACATTTGCCGCAGAATAACCAGCCTTTGACCTGCTGTTGTAGCCATAGTATATATGTGGCTGGTCCAGTTAAGTTTCTGGTCAATCATGACCCCCAGGATGTTGATGGTGGGAGATTCGGCAATGGTAACGCCATTGAATGACAAGGGGTGGTAGTTAGACTGGCTCTTGTTGGAGATGGTCAATGCCTGGCACTTGTGTAGCGCGTATTTTACTTGCCACTTATCAGCCCAAGCCTGAATGTCATCCAGGCACGGCATGTAGGCGTGGAATGCTTTGTTATCTGAGGAGTTGCAAATGGAACTGAACACTGTGCAATCATAAGCGAACATCCCCACTTATAACCTTATGATGGAGGGAAGTTCATTGATGAAGCAGCTGAAGATAGTTGGACCAAGGACACTGCTCTGAGGAATGCCTGCAACAATATCTTGGGGCTGAGATGATTGGCCTCCAACAACCACAACCATCTTCCTTTGTGCTAGGTATGACTCCAGCCAGTGGAGAGTTTTCCCCCTGATTCCCATTGACTTCAATTTTACTAGGGCTCATTGATGCCACACTCGGTCAAATGCTACCTTGGTGTCAAGGGCAGTCACTCTTCCCTCATCTCTGGAATTCAGCTCTTTTGTCCATGTTTGGACCAAGGTCATAATGAGGTCTGGAGCCGAGTGCTCCTGGCGGAACCCAAACTGGACAGCGGTGAGCAGGTTATTGGTGATTATGTGCCACTTGATAACACTGCCGACGACACCTTCCATCGCTTTCATAGAATCATAGAATGGTTACAGCACGGAAGAAGGCCATTGAGCCCATGCCGACTCTCAGCAAGTCCCACGCCTCTGCCCTTTCCCCGTAGCCCTGCAAACTTTTTTCCTTCAGATACTTATCCAACTCCCTTTTGAAAGATAAGATTGAGTCTGCCTCCACCACACTTTCAGGCAGTGCATTCCAGATCTTAACCACTTGCTGCGTAAAAAAGTTTTTTCTTACGTCACCTTTGGTTCTTTTGCCAATCACCTTAAATCTGTGTCCTCTGGTTCTTGACCCTCCTGCCAATGGGAACAGTTTCTCTCTAACTACTCTGTCCAGACCCCTCATGATATTGAACACCTCTATCAAATCTCCTCTCAATCTTCTCTGCTCCAAGGAGAACAACCCCAGCTTCTCCAGTGTATCAATGTAACTGAAGTCCCTCATTCCTGGAATCATTCTCGTAAATCTTTTCTGCACCCTCTCTAAAGCCTTTACATCCTTCCTAAAGTGTGGTGCCCAGAATTGGACACAATACTCCAGTTGAGGCTGAACCAGTGTTTTATACAGGTTCATCATAATTTCCACACTTTTGTACTCTATACCTCTATTTATGAAGCTCATGATCCCATAAGCCTTTTTAACTGCTTTCTCAACCTGCCCTATCGCCTTCAATGATTTGTGCACACATACCCCTAGGTCTCTCTGTTCGTACACCCCCTTTAGGATTGCACCATTTAGTTTATATGTCCTCTCCTCATTCTTTCTACCAAAATGTATCACTTCGCACTTTTCTGCGTTAAATTTCGTCTGCCACGTGTCCGCCCATTTCACCCACCTGTCTATGTTTTCCTGAAATCTATCACTCTCCTCACTGTAAACTATACTTCCAAGTTTTGTGTCACCTGCAAATTTTGAAATTGTGCCCTGTGCACCCAAGTCCAAGTCATTAATATATATCAAGGTATAGCAGTGGTCCTAGAACCGACCCCTGGGGAACACCACTGTATACGTTCCTCCAGTCCGAAAAACAACCGTTCACCACTACTCTCTTTCCTGTCACTTAGCCAATTTTGTATCCATGCTGCCACTGTCCCTTTTATTCCATGGGCTTTAACTTTGCTGGCAAGCCTGTTGCGTGACACTTTGTCGATTGCCTTTTGGAAATCCATGTACACCACGTCAACCACATTGCCCTCATCAACCCTCTCTGTTACCTCATCAAAAAACTCGATCAAGTTGGTTAAACACAATTTGCTTTTAACAGATCCGTGCTGGCTTTCCTTAATTAATCCACACTTGTCCAAGTGACAATTTTGTCCCTGATTACTGTTTCTAAAAGCTTCCACATTCCCGAGGTTAACCTGACTGGCCTATAGTTACTGGGTTTATCTTTGCACCCTTTTTTGAACAATGGTGTAACATTTGCAATTCTCCAGTCCTCTGGCACTACCCCTGTATCTATGGAGGATTAGAATCACTTTACTGATGATTGAAAGCAGGCTGATGTGGTGGGAATTGGCCGGATTTGAATTTGTCCTGCTTTTTGTGAACATACCTGGGCAATTTTCCACTTTGTCTGGTAGATTCCAGCGTTGTTGCTGTACTGGAACAGCTGCTAGAGGCGTGACTAGTTCTGGTGCACAAGTCTTCAGCACTACATCCGGGTTGTTGTCTGGGCCCATAGCCTTTGCTGTATGCAGTGCACTCAATCACTTCTTGATACCAATTGGAGTGAATCGAAATGGCTGAAGACTGGCTTCTGTGTTGGTGGGGACCTCGGGAGGAGGCCGAGATGAATCATCCACTTGGTACTTCTGGCTGAAGATGGTTGCGAACGCTTCAGCCTTGTCTTTTGGGCTCTGCCATCATTGAGGATGGGGATGTTCATGGAGCTTCTCCTCCCATTTGTTGTTTAATTGTCCACCACCATTCACAACTGGATGTGGCGATTCTGCAGAGCTTTGCTCTGATCTCTTGGTTTTGGGATCACTTAGCTCTGTCTATAGCATGCTACTTCCGCTGTTTAGCATGCATGTAGTCCTGTGTTTTATTTTCACCAGGTTGGCACCTCAGTTTCAGGTATGTGTGGTGCTGCTCCTGGCATGCTCTTCTACATTCCTCATTGAACCAGGGTTGATCGCCTGGCTTGATGGTAATGGTAGAGCGAAGGATATGCCGGGCCATGAGGGTACAGATTGTGGTGGAATACAATTCTGCTGCTGCTGATGGCCCACACTGCCTCATGGATGCCCAATTTTGAGCTGTTAGATCTGTTCTGAATCCATCCCATTTACCACGGTGATAGTGCCACACAACACAATGAAGGGTGTCCTCAGTGTGAAGATGGGGCTTTGTCTCCACAAGAACTGTGTGGTGGTCACTCTTGCAGATCCATCTGTCCATGGCAGTATTAGTGACAGGTAGATTGGTGAGGACGAGGTTAAGTAGGTTTTTCCCTCGTGTTGGTTTTCTCACCACCTGCTGCAACCCCAGTCTGGCAGCTATGTCCTTGAGGTTGTGCTATTGAGTCATTCTTGGTGATAGACATTGAAGTCCCCCACCCAGAGTACATTCTGTGCCCTTCCAACCCCTTGGTGCTTATTCCAAGTGGTATTCAACATGGAGGAGTACTGATTCATCAGCTGAGGGAGGTTGGTAGGTAGTAATCAGCGGGAGGTTTCTTTGCCCATGTTTGACCTGATACTCTTCAAATTAGGGGAACTATCTCACCACAATTTTAAAAGTCTCTGGATGCTTCTCAGCCTAAAGTTCAAAGGAGTCTTAGAAATAAGACCAATGCTGTAAGGAAACCGCAGGAATGAAATGAAGTATGGAGGTAATTATTAATGGCTTCCATATGCAGAGGAACACAAACATACCACATCCCAAATAAAACATGCAGACTCTACAAGTTCTTCAAGATTTTTCCCTCACTGACAGATAAATGAAGCACACTACTACACATATTTTGTTCCTGTCCCAACATCCGGTCACTATTGATAGCGGTTTGGGATGTCATGAAAGTTATAACTAGCCTCTTTATTGCATTGGACACAACCCCAAAACTGTTGGGCTGGTTCTACTCCAGGGAATTAAGATGTCATATAATAAGCAGGGTAACAGCAAAAAGGTGCAGAACACCTTCCCAAATTCAAAAAAAAAACCTTGGGTAAAGTACCTATGGGAAATTAGAGTGAATGATATGTTACCTCTGACTAATGCTAGACGAGTGCCTGGCAGTCTGCTCCTGTTCCTGGAGCTCTATCGGGCATGACTCCCATTGCTGTTTCCAGATAAATAGCCCAGGGCACTCTACTGAAAGAGTCTCCGGTGGTGTGCAAGGATGGGGAAATGATGCGAGGACACTCAAGGCCCCACAAAGAGTGGTGACCCAACCCTGAAAACAATGTAGGAAAGGCCATGATGCCTTTTTGCCTGATTATTTCCTCCTGCCCTTGTCATTACCCGCAAGATATTTTGACCTATAAATCATGTAATTATTGCAGTATGTATGACCATATCGGCAAAGGTAATGTATCAATGCATGTTCCTGCAGATTGTCACAGCAACAATATGTATGACTTGACCAAATTATCAGCCTGTGAAGATTTAAAATAAAATTCAACAATGAGCATTGTTAAATTTTTGTTAACTCTGTTTGCAGATGGACTTTTACCCCCTGATGGAGTTATTAGTCCAGATTTCTTAAGTGACTACCAATTTCAAAATGGTGACCTTGTTGGACAACATCCTTTTAGCAGGTATGCTTAGCTGATGTGAGTACAAACCGCAGCATCATGAGAAGTGAAGTTGATGTAATTTAATTTTTACGATAAGATACAAATTTTGGCTAAAACTTCACATTTCTAAAGTATTGTCAGAAAATCACCTCAATGAAATTAATTTAAAAAAATCTAAAGCCTTATGTTAAAAATACATGTGCTGAAAAGACATTGTCCAGTGAATTAAGATAAATAACTGCTACAAAAAGTGATGTCTCTAAAACATTAGCTTGTTCAGATAGATTACTGCCAGTATATGAAAAGATGTATTGTAAATGGTTTCCCTCCATCTTCCAATTAACTAACTGCTGTCAGCCCTTGTTGACTCAAAGTTATGATCCTTCCACTGCTAAAACTGAGTTTAAACCTTGATTTTGTGGTTATGGTCTTCATTGTAGTGGAACCAATAATTTTTCAGTGAGCAATGAGACATTTAGTGTTCTTTCTACCTGTTGGTGGTGGTGTGCTCTTAAAAGGGGCATTTGATTGCTGTTACTCTTCCTACCACTCTGAAACACCACATTCTTCCAGTTTGTGCAGTTTTATTTCTTAGTTAGCTTCTGGGAAGTTCATTTCTGAGGGTGGGATATAGTGCAGATTCACCAGAATGATAACAGGGCTAAAAGGTTTAAATTATGAGGGCAGATTGCATAAACTTGATTTGCATTCCTTGCATTTAGAAGGTTGAAAGGTGATTGATGTGTTTAAAATGATAAGTGGACTCAATGGAGTAGATACAGAGAAACCATTTCCTCTAGTGGGGGAAATCCAGAAACGGGGGTATAATCTTAAAATTATAGCTAGGCCTTTTAGGAGTAAAATCGGGAAGCATTTATTCACACGACGTGCAGTGGAAATCTGTAGTATTTCCCACCCCCACCCCCGTCGCCCCTCCCTGCTTCCAAAAAGGCTCTGGCTGCTGAATCAATTGAAATTTTTAAAACTGATTGGATAGATTTTTGTTCGGTATGGGTATCAAGGGATATGGATCAATGACGGGTAAATGGAGTTGAGCTGCAGATCAGCCATGATCTAATAAAATGGTGAGACAGGCTCAAGGGGCTGAATGGCCTTATTTTTCCTGACATCTATAGGAGACAGTTGTCTGACTAGAGATGGTGTATATTAAAAAGCCTATACCATTTTCTTTCAAGTTAATCTTAATTCTTTGTGTACTGTGCCCCAAGAAAAAGGAATAAAATAATACTTCATAGATAAGAATGCTTTATTTTTATTTTTGTCATACCTTATGGGTTTCATTTTGATGATTGAGAGTTTACAATTTAAAATTGAAACATCCAGGAAGATCAGTAGATTTTTACATAGCTACTGCAGGCAAAGATACTACAAGGTGTTCTGTAAATGTGGTTAATTGAATCTGTATTTCCTGGCTGAATTAGATTTAAAACCTAAAATTAGTTTCTAGTTGCACTGTTCAGTTGTAGTGTTTCTCTGGTATTGGAGACGTTTAGGTGTTGGTAATGAAAGGCCTGACAGTTGGATGGGTTGCAGAAAATAACATCATGGATTACAAAAACTGTGAAATTCAGCTTGGGCAAAGCTATCAATTAACAGCATGATAGTGTAAATAGGAAACTATCCAGTTGAGTTTCTTGAAGACATTATGAGCAACCTTTATCCTAGGCAAAGCAAAGTTGTTTGCACACAGAAAAAACTATTAACTTGAAAGCATCTTTTTCTTTTCAGAATAGTCACAAAATATGAACTAACATAAAATTTATTGTTAACAGTCAGCAGCTTTCTCATGACAAGAAAACCACTGTACAATAATTTCAGCATCTTTATGTGGTATAATCAGGATATACAGTTAGAAACAAAACGAATGGATTCCATTCATGAGTAAGAATTTCTATTCATAGATGACTTTGGTCAAACACAAGACTTTCTTACTAGTGGGATATAGTTTGTCTATTTTGACAGATAGAAAGGCACAAATAGCCACAAATAATCCATAGATTTTGGAGTTGTTTGAAAGTGGTAACTGTGGACCAGTACAGATGAGAAGCAATTAAATGATGGTTGAAACATAAGTAAATAGTTTTAAGACATTCTCTGGAAATGTCCGGTGAGAATGGGTTGGTTAGAAGTAACAGCATCAGAAATAGAGCAGGTCCTTGTTTGAGCAATTGGTGTTAAATTTCCATCAATACCAATTGGTTTTTTAAATGATTAATTCTCTGGATTTTGTTGTCACTGGCATAACCGGCACTTATTGCCCATCATTGGTTGCTCTGAGAAGGTGGGGATGGGCCGCCGCCTTGAACCGCTGGTAACCGTTTGATGCAACCAAGTGGCTTGCTAGGCCACTTCAGAAGGCAGTTAAGAGTCGACCATGTTGGCGTGGAACTGGAGTTGCATATAGACAAGACCAGGTAAGGATGGCAGGTTTCCTTCTCTAAAAGATGTTCATAAACCAGTTTTTAATGACAATCTGATAGCTTCATGGTTACTTTTACTGATGCCAGCTTTTTTTTCCAGATTATTTTTAAACTGAATTCAAATTCACAAACTGTCATGGTGGGATTTGAGCTTGCGTTCTCTGAATTATTAGTCCAGGCCTCTGGCTTACTAATCTAGAACATAACCACTACACTATCGTACTATAATTCTTTTGAATTCTAATTTGCCAAATTTTTCAAGTTAATACATTTCAGATACTTGAACCTTTAACAACTGCAAATCCTGGTCATTCTTTAATATGAAACCATATACATGGTTAGGTAATGTAACATAGAGAAAGGTTGATGTTTCCACTTACAATGAGGCACCATTGGAAATAAAAGTTGTGAACAAAATTGGACTGTGTAACTTGAATGTAATGTTTTGCAGATTTAACTTGGGTGTAATGTCACTTTTTGCAGCAGCCAATAGCATAGGCAAAACATCACTGCCCAATTAGATAGTTCCTGAAACCTGAAGGCATCTGAACCTATTAGCTTCCTTTTTCTAGACTGGCTTATTTCATTAAACTGTACTCTATATTTGAGCTGGTAAAATCTCCAAGTTTAAAAAAAAAAAAACAGTCCAAACTAAATGTGCAAAGGTTGTCATTTTTCCACTACTCAATGCCTGACTCTAGTTTCTTTAAAATACATCTTTGGAATATGAACAATTATGAATCTCATAGTATGGACACCCAGAATGTCTCTGATCATGGAACCAAGTGACTGCATCCATGCTAAACATTGCTGCTAGTTTACTTTTAATAGGATTATGAAATAAGGAAAATGTAAAGGGGATATCAAATTTTAAGAGAATGTTAATAAATTAAAAACAAAATTATTTTTTTATGAAACAAAAACTTGTCTGCGTAATTTAAGAAAAAAATATCTAAGTGTATCAAACTTAGGATCAGTACAGTGGTCAGGGCACCATTGTGTAGTGCCACAGCGTGGTCAGTGTTGGTTCAGTTCCCATATCACCGAGTTCCCAATCTCTGACGTTCTGCTGTGGGGAAAGTAAATCAGGAGGAGTGTCGTCTCTGAGCTCTTGCTAGCTTGCATCTTAGTAGCTGGCTCAGATTGGCATTGTTAGATGCCTGGACTTTGGTTATCAACTCTGCTTCCCAGTTGCAATTCGTGGAAAGCTTAGGAAGACTATACCAGGAAAGTACAAAAACGAAATATCACTTTTGAGCAAATTGGTTGTAAATCAATTCCTTAGGTGTTGGTCATTTGATGACATTTCTGTTTACTTAAGAGGATGAATGTTAAAAACCACATCCGTTGCTATGATCAGGAAATCCTAATGATGAATAACTATGTGAAAAACAATTTTGATTTTGGACCATATCACCTTTATCTTGCTTGCCAACTTATTGCAATAACAAATCTATTCTTCTAAGCCCAAGTCTACTAATTTCAGTCTTTCACTTGTTCTGTTTGTACAACTAACCTGTTGGTTACTTGAAAATAGTGTAGTTTAAAACTATATTACCATGTTACTGCAACGAAAAGTTAAACTTTCACACAGTTACAATATGCTCAGTGACCTTATATAGAAAACAAAGCATTGGCAGTATTACACTAGCAAGCCTTTCTTTTCTGGTTTATTACATTCATCCAAAGTTATTATCCAGAATATATCTATTGTTTGTAGGACCTTGCTGTGTGCAAGTTGGCTGCCGTGTTTACTTAATGCCATGTTGCCTACATTATAACAGTGATTAGACTTCACTTAATTGGCTGTGAAGTGCTTTGGGACATCTTGAGGATGTGAAAGGCACTATATAAATGCAAGTTTTTCTTGTGCTGCTTCACATGTTTTTAGATGGTTTACAACGTCTTGACACAAAAAAATACTTTAAACTCATACATGATCTAACACTTTGTACGGTTTCATGTCAATTGAACTGTTTTGATTCATGTACTACTTGAGCTCTTTACAACTATATCCTACAGTGATAACTGGAAAATATGCGGCAGCAGTAGGCTCCTTCATTTTTTTAATATAAGTTGTCTGTTTCACATCAATGTAGGTGTTTTTTAGATTTGCATTTTTCTCTTCTATCTATATTGGCAAACTTCATTCTAAATGGTCAACTCAATAAGTATTATCAAACTGTTTATTACTAAAATTTAGATAATATTTGTTAGTTTTATCTACTTTCTTTGGTTTCATGCAACATCTCTTGGAGATCTTGCCATTTAATGAGGTTCTGGCAGCTCCATTTAGTCACATCATCATTGCATTATAATTTAAAGGGTAAAGCTTTGGTTCAGTTCTTTAGTCAGTTTTGGCTGCTTTTGCCAAATGTGCAGAGTAAAGTGAATAATGCTTAATTTCAGTTATCAGACTGGCATATTTTTATAAATGGCATAATGAATTGCTATTTGTTTAATTATTTAAAAACATTACTCAAATCTTGGCTACCACAAAGAAATGTAATGTATTGCCTTTTGTTATGAGTCTGGGCAGCACTGGGATTTTTATAGCATTTAATATAATTATTGTACTTCTCTAAAGGCCTCCATGGGCATGGCCATTTTGTTCAAATTGAAATTATTGTAGCACAGTAAATCAATAGTGGAAATAGAGAAATAAAGAACAGGCATGATAAAGCAAGTTTGACATCGGTAATTATAGAAGTATAGACAATGGGTCCTTATTTGTGCTTGTTCATGCAATGTTAATAGGTCCGTATATTTGCAAATCATATTTGATTTTTTAAAATACATTTTATATTTTTTCCCAAGCTCTTCACCTAATCTTGTTAAATAGCAATGTACAGAAAAGCAGAGTGAGCAATAACAACAAAATCTAGTGTTCATCAAGAAGGTAAACTGCCTATTAGTGTTGATTATCTGATCTATTGTATTTCTGATTTATAAACGCCGTATATGTAAAATGTTTTAAAAGAAATGTTGTTTGTGCTGAGTTAACTGATCTTGGCGGTGGGGTGGGGGCAGCAGTAGCAGGTGGGTTGGGAGTCACAATTGGGCTGCAAAGCAGAAAAATCAGCCAGGATTCCTGGCTGCACTACCGGTTAGTGATCGCTCATGGAAAGTGTGCCTGCTGACATTAGGCGAAAACAGGATGACATACACAGTTGAAAAGTTTGCCGACATTCATAATCTAGGCTCAGACATAAAGAATGGTAATCTGAACAGCTTTTGAAGGCTGCCAATGCCTGTGGGACTCGTTTGCAATAAGAATCAACACCATCAGGAGAGGAGAGAAACCCGGAGGGAAATAAATACTCTTGGTTGTCTCAGTGCCTAGAACTTCAACAAAAGTCTTTGTACCTACTGGATGGTTATGTTACTGATTAAATGACCAGATCAGATAAGTTTCTGAGGCTAACACTATTTTGGGGAGCAACATTGTCAAGAGAGAGAGTCATAAACTGAAGTGAGTTTTAGCAATAACCATAATTGTTAATTTAACTCCTTCCAACTGGTAAGTTCAGCACTCTTCAAAGCCAGAAACTGTGATGACATCAGTATTAAATATTGATAGTAATGCTATTTGCACACAATGTAAATGGGTGATCGATTGTTATGTGCAAGCATCAAGATCATAGAGCTACAGTGGATTCAAATTGGATCATGTCAAATATTGTTTTTTAAATGTTTGTTAATATCAGTGTATGTGCTATTTTGAATATGAGGGGCCAACGACTGCGACTGATTCCTGAGATGTTTAACTGACTGCAGCTACTTTTATTATCTAAGCAGTCATGTATCCAATCATTTTTTAATCAATAACAACAATTTGTATTTATATAGCACCTTTAACATAGTAAAACGTCCCAAGGCGCTTCACAGGAGTATTCTAAGACAACAATTTGACACCGAGCCACATAAGGGCCGATGATCTAAAGCTTGGTCAAAGAGGTAGATTTTAAGGAGCGTCTTAAAGGAGGAAAGAGAGATAGAGAGGTGGAAAGGTTTAGGGAAGGAATTCCAGAGCTTGGTTCCCAGGCAGCTGAAGGTACAGCCACCAATGGTTCAGCGATTATAATCAGGGATGCTCAAGAGGGCAGAATTAGAGGAGCGCATATATCTTGGTGGGGCAGAGGGGTGGGTTGTGGGGCTGGAGGAGATTAGAGATAGGGAAGGGCGAGGCCATGGAGCGACTTTAAAACGAGGATGAGAATTTTGAAATTGAGGCGTTGCTTAACCGGGAGCCAATTAGGTCAGCGAGCACAGGGGTGATGGGTGAACGGGACTTGGTGCGAGTTAGGACACGGGCAACCGAATTTTGGACGACCTCAAGTTTACGTAGGGTAGATCGTGGGAGACCAGCCAGGAGTGCATTGGAATAGTCAAGTCTAGCAGTAACAAAGGCATGGATGAGGGTTTCAGAAGCGGATGAGCTGAGGCAGGGGCAGAGACAGGTGATGTTACGGATGTGGAAATAGGCGATCTTAGTTATGCTGCGGATATGTGGTCGGAAGCTCATTTCAGGGTCAAATATGACTCCAGAGTTGCGAACAGTGTGTTTCGGCCTCAGGCTGATGTTAGGAAGACGGATGGAGTCAGTGGCTAGGGCACGGAGTTTGTGGTGGGGACCGAAAACAATGGCTTAGGTCTTCCCAATATTTAATTGGAGAAAATTTCTGCTCCTCCAGAACAGGATGTCAGACAAGCAGTCTGACAATTTAGAGACCGTGGAGGGGTTGAGAGAAATGGTGGTGAGGTAGAGCTGGGTGTCGTCAGCATATATGTGGAAACTGACGCTATGTTTTCGATGATGTCGCCAAGGGACAACATGTAGATGAGAAATAGGACGGGCCATGGATAAATCCTTGGAGGACACCAGAGGTAATGATGCGGAAGGGAGAAGAGAATTCATTGCAGGTGATTCTCTGGCTACGATTAGCTAGATAAGAATGGAACCAGGCGCGTGCAGTCCCACCCAGCTGGACAATGGTGGAGAGGCGTTGGAGGAGGATGGACTGGTCAACCATGACAAAGGCTGCAGACAAGTCGAGAAGGATGAGGAGGGATAGTTTACCTTAGTCACAGTCACAAAGGATGTCATTTGTGACTTTGAGAGCCATTTCGGTACTGTGGAAAGGGCAGAAACCTGACTGGAAGGATTCAAACATGGAATTGCGGGAAAGATGGGTATGGATTTGTGAGGTGACAACATGTTCAAGGAGAGGAAAGGGAGGTTGGAGATGGGGCGGTAGTTTGCAAGGACTGGAGGAGTCAAGGGTTGGTTTTTTGAGAGGGGTGATGACGGCAGATTTGAGGTAGAGGGGGACAGTACCTGAGGAGAGAGAACCGTTAACAATGTCAACTAACACAGGAGCCAGAAAAGGAAGTTGGGTGGTCAGCAGTTTGGTGGGAATAGGGTCGAGGAAGCAGGAAGTGGGTCTCATGACCAAGATGAGCGCGGAGACGGAATGAGGGAAGATCAGAGAATCTGGGAAACAAAATGCCAGCTCAGGGCTAGGGCAGGGGGGAACCTTAGAGGAAGTTTGGCCCGGTGGGCTAGGGCAAGGAAGGGAAGTGGCAGAGGCAGCTGAATGGATGCTCTCAATTTTCGTGACAAGTCCATGAGCCCCTCACTTATTGTCGGAGGTGAGGGTGGAGGAGACAGGGAAGAGGGGTTTAAGAAGATGGCTAGCAATAGAGAAAAGAAGCTGGGGTTTATCTTTACATTCTAGAATGATTCTGGAATAGTGAGCAGTTTTGGCAGATGAGAGCAGGACCCGATAATGCTTTATGTGGTCTAGCCAGATCTGGCAGTGAATGGTTAAACCAGTTGTCCGCCATATCCGTTCAAGTCCGAAAAAAAAAGAAAGACTTGCAAATTTATAGCACCTTTCTACAGCCAATGAAACACTTTTTGAAGTGTAGTCACTATTGTAATGTAGGAACCGCAGCAGCCAATTGGCACAGAGCTAGTTCCCACAAACAGCAATGTGATAATGACCAGATAATCTGTTTTTGTTATGTTGATTGAGGGATAAATATTGGCCAGGACACTGGGGATAACTCTCCTGCTCTTCTTCAAAATAGTGCCGTGGGATCTTTTACATCCACCTGAGAGAGCAGATGGGACCTTGGTTTAATGTCTCATCCAAAAGACGGCACCTCCGACAGTGCAGCCCTCCCTCACTACTGCATCGGAGTGTCAGCCTAGACTTTTTTTGATGCTCAAGTCTCTGGAGTGGGACTTGAACCCACAACCTTCTGACTCAGGCGAGGGTGCTACCAACTGAGCCACAGCTGACACTAGGGAGCGAAGATGAGGGCTGTACCAAGGTGAACGGCCAGGATGAGAGAGAGTAATTGTTTTAATAGGGACTAGGGCGTCAAAGGTGGTGGTCAGGGTGTGGTTGAGTAGATTGGTAGCTGCAGAAATGTTGTGGTGAATGAAGGGCCAAAGGCTGGACAGTTGGGATTTCGTAAGTGCAGTTGGGAGAGAGTTTTTGAACACAGAAGGAAGTAGAAAAATCTCACTTTGGACAATCCTTTTTGGGGGATCTTAAGCAATGTTTTCTGAGAATGTCCCCCCTGCTCTGCTAAACTGCATTGGCTCTTGGTCCCTCAGCACCTCCAATATAAAATTCTCATTCTCGCCTTTAAATCCCTTCATGACCTAGGCCCTCCCAGTCTCTGTAACCTCTTCCAGCCCTATAAAACGCCTGCTCTCCTTCCCCCCCCCCCCCCGCCATAACTTCTTCCAACTCTGTCCTCTAGTGCTTTTGCCCTCCCTTCGCATGGCAGATGAAATTCAATGCTAAAAAAGTGTGAGGTCATACATTTTGATAGGAAGAATGAGGGGAGACAATACATGCTAAATGATACCATTTTAAAGGGGGGGGTGCAAGAACAGAGAGACCTGGGGTGCTTCTGCACAAATCTTTGATGGTGGCAGGACAGGTTAATAAAGCAGTTCATAAAGCATATGGGATTCTGGGCTTTATAAATAGAGGCATAGAGTACAAATGCCAGTAAGTTATGCTCAACCTATATAAAACTCTAGTTTGGCCCCAGCTGGAGTATTGTGTCCAATTCTTGGCACCACACTTTAGGAAGGACGTGAAGGCTTTGGAGAGGGTACAGAAGAGATTTACTAGAATTGTTCCATGGATGAGGGATTACAGTTACGTGGAGAAGCTGGGGTTGTTCTCCTTAGAGCAGGGAAGACTAAGAGGAGATTTGATAGAGGTGTTTAAAATCATGAAGATAGAGTAAATAAAGAGAAACTGCTTCCAATGGGTGAAGGGCCAGTAAACAGAGCACACAGATTTAAGGTGATTGGCCAGAGAACCAGAAGCAACATGAGGAAAAAGTTTTTTATGCAACGAGTGGCTAGGATTTGGTTTGCACTGCCTGATAGGCTGGTGGATGCAGATTCAATAGTAGCCTTCAAAAGAGAATTGGTTAAATAGTTGAAGGAGAAAAGAATTGCAGGGATATGGGGAAAGAACGGATGGGACTAATTGGATTACTTTTCGAAAGAGCCACCACAGACTCGATGGGCCGAATGGCCTCCTCCTGTGTTGTACTATTCTATGATTCAAGTTGACAGAACAAAAAGATGTTGGAGTTTAATTAAATTACAGCAGTATGATTTTTAAAAAGGGACCTGGCGGTGTGAAGTTTATTAGGCTATTTTGCAAATATTATTTCTTTTTGGAAACTTTGCCATGTGATTTTATAAGCCTTATGGTGTCATGCATCTTGCACTGGACTTTTGAATCCATTTCAGCATCACCTGTAATTACTTGAAATGGATTTAGTTGTATGTTTAGTGTACTATATTCAAACAGCTTCTTAACTTTACCATGTCTGTTGGAAGATGGGTGTTTCCTTCTATTTCCGTTTTAAAGTAAGCTTAATCAGAGTTGGTGCCTTGCAGCATTGCTAGTTTTATGGCAGTGCATTGTCAAACCAGTGGAAATGTGTACTTGATTGCAATTATGCTTCAAAAAGAATTTTTCTTAAATATATGTGAATAATTAAAACTTTTTTACTAATACTAATTTCTTTCAGTTCCTCATTCTCGTTAGACCCTTGGTTCTCCACTATTTCCAGGAAGTTTTTTGTGTCTTCTTCCTGAAGACAGACAGAGTATTTGTTTAATTTCTCTGCCATTTCCTTATTCCCCAGTATAATTTCTCCTGTCTCAGCCTGTAAGGCACCAACATTTACTTTCATTAGTCTTTTCCTTTTTACATACCTATAGAAGCTTTTACAGTCTGTTTTTATGTCTCTCGCTAGTTTACTCTCATATTCTATTTTCCCTTTCTTTATCAAGTTCTTGGTCCTCCTTTGCTGAATTCTAAAATCCTCCCAATCCTCAGGCTTATTACTCTTTTTAGCAACATTATAAGCCTCTTCCTTTAATCTAATACTATCTTTAATTTATCTTGTTAGATAAGGTTGGACCAATTTTCCCGTGGTGTTTCTATTCCTTAAGGGAATGTATATTCGTTGCGAATTATGAATTATTTCTTTAAATATTTGCTTTAAATTATGTAGCTGGATGTTGGGTACATCTATCATATTTCCACATAAGGTCAGCTGATGAATATTATACAACGAATTAGTTAACTTTTTACAAGCTGCAGACTTCAATTTTGCCTATTTTAGTCTTATAACTCTAGCATATTGCAGTGGAATGTGGTGGTGGGGAGGGGGGTGGGGGGAGAGAGAGAGACACACAAATTCATAGGACTTTGATTTAATATAAATATAAGCTCCAGAAAATTTATTATCAACCAGAGTTGACTGAAAAGTTCTTTAACCACTTTTAAAGTCAACTTTTGCTTTTAGTATGATTTTTTTTTTTAAATGTTTGGTTCACCTGTGAAACTGCAAGCCTATGACAGAATGATGGCTGAAATCATTACCATAATTCAATTGAGCCCTTGTTTTGAAACCTTAGCAGCTACCTTCAGAAGACTAACACCAAACTTCATATTATACTGATCTCTTATCTGAATTTGAGCAGCAATCCTATCTGACAGCTCAAGTTAACAAATATCAGTGGAAATGGATCAAATTCAGCAGTCAGGTTGATTTTGATGAAGGTGCAGGTTAAGTTCAGATGTCAGTTCAATATGACTTAATTTGACCAAGTTGTGGAGGTTGCGCAGGTGAGCAATGAAGTATATTGTTTTATTTTTTTTCTTCCCTGTAAGTGTGTCACATAGTCATAGAATTAGGTATGGACACAAATGCACTAATTGGCAGCACGTGGCGCTCAACTGGCAGTGCCATGGAGTGATGGAACTTGTTCTTGTACTTGCAGTTCACCCCGCCTAAGCTTGCAAACTTGTTGAGGTCGTACCAGATAGAGGCTAAGAGGGAACACAGGATGGTCTAAGATAGGTTTACAGTGTATGTATGTGAACGCATGAAGCACGGCCACCAAAGGTTGAGCGATTATAATCAGGGATGCTCAAGAGGGCAGTATTAGAGGAGTGCAGATATCTTGGGGGGGGGGGGGGGGGGTTGTGGGGCTGAAGGTGATTACAGAGATAGAAAGAGGCGAGGCCATGGATGGATTTGAAAACCAGGATGAGTATTTTGAAATCGAGGCGTTGCTTAACCGGGAGCCAATGTAGGTCAGCGAGCACAGGGGTGATGGGCGAAAGGGACTTGGTGCGAGTTAGGACACGGGCAGCCGAGTTTTGGATAACCTCCAGTTTATGTAGGGTGGAATGTGGGAGGCCAGCCAGGAGTGCGTTGGAATAGTCAAGTTTAGAGTTAATGGATGAGGGTTTCAGCAGCGGATGAGCCGAGGCAAGGGCGGAGACGGGCGATGTTACGGAGGTGGAAGTAGGCGGTTTTTGTTATGCTGCGGATATGTGGATGAAGCAGAAAAAGGGGGCGTATGGCAAATGTCAGGTCGAGAATACATCCGAGAATCAGACTAAATATAGAAAGTTCAGAGGAGAAGTCGAAAAGCAAATAAGAGGGTAAAAGAGAGGGTATGAGAATAGAACGGCAGCTAACATAAAAGGTAATCCAAAAGTCTTCTATAGGCATATAAATAGTAAACGGGTAGTAAGAGGAGGGGTGGGGCCGATTAGGGACCAAAAAGGAGACCTACGCATGGAGGCAGAGGGTATGGCTGAGTACTAAATGACTACTTTGCATCTGTCTTGACCAAGGAAGAAGATGCTGCCATAGACATAGTGAAGGAAGAGGTAGAGGAGATACTGGATGGAATAAGAATTGAAAAAGACAAGGTACTAGAAAGGCTGGCTGTACTTAAAGTAGATAAGCCACCAGGACCGGTATAAAGCATCCGAGGATGCTGAGGGAAGTGAAGGAAGAAATCACTGAGGTACTGGCCGGCCATAATCTTCCAATCCTCCTTAGAAATGGGGGTAGGACTGGAGAATTGCAAATATTTACACCCTTGTTCAAAAAAGGGTGTAAAGATAAACCCAGCAACTGTAGGTCAGTCAGTTCAACCTTGGTAGTGGGGAAGCTTTTAGAAACAATAATCCGGGACAAAATTAACAGTCACTTGGACAAGTGCGGATTAGTTAAGGAAAGCCAGCACGGATTTGTTAAAGGCAAATCGTGTTTAACCAACTTGATCGAGTTTTTTGATGAGGTAACAGAGGGTTGATGGGGGTAATGGGGTTGACGTGGTGTACATGGATTTCCAAAAGGCGTTCGACAAAGTGCCACATAATAGGCTTGCCAGCAAAGTTGAAGCCCATGGAATAAAAGGGACAGTGGCACAATGGATACGAAATTGGCTAAGTGACAGGAAAGAGAGAGTAGTGGTGAACGGTTGTTTTTCGGACTGGAGGAAGGTATACAGTGGTGTTCCCCAGGGGTCGGTTCTAGGACCACTGCTTTTCTTGATATATATTAATGACTTGGATGTGGGTGTACAGGGCACAATTTCAAAATTTGCAGATGACACAAAACTTGGAAGTATAGTGAACAATGAGGAGGAGAGTGATAGACTTCAAGAGGACAGACAGGCTGATGGAATGGGCGGACACGTGGCAGATGAAATTTAACACACAAAACTGCGAAGTGATACATTTTGGTAGAAAGAATGAGGAGAGGACATATAAACTAAAGGGGGTGCATGAACAGAGACCATGGGGTATATGCATAAATTGTTGAAGGTAGCAGGGCAGGTTGAGAAAGCAGTTAAAAAAGCTTACGGGATCCTGGGCTTCATTAATAGATAAACATTTTTTTAAAACTTTCCAAAGGAGCATGCACTTGAATCCTACATAAAAATACACTATTAATTTGGCAGGGGGTGGGGACAAGTATGAAACAGGTATGTTCAATTCTAAATTTGTTTCCTGTGGCCCTGACTGGAATAATCCTCATCAACAAAACAGAACCAGGTTCCAATCCCCTGTGATACTGGGCAATTTTAAAAAATGATTAATTTAGAACCTTTTCTTTGAGTAGTAGATTGTCTGCTGTTACTGAGAAAAGTTTGAAAATATTTTTAAATTCCCAAATGGCAAATAGAAGTAGATTTCAGTATCAGTACAATTGAGCAAATGTCCCTATTAGATTAAAAAAATGAAATCTCTATGCTCTGGACTCAAATACTGGATGATTAATCAAGTAGTGTCAAAAATCAAAGCTTTCTAGGTGCTGGGGAACAGGGCCCCAGATCATGCTTAAAAAAAATAAAGATCTGTGTCTTTTTCACTTTTATCCCTCCATATATTAAGGCTTATTTTCTCTAATACAAGTAAAGGAATGTTGGGTATCCCTACAACTTAAGTTACAAGCTCATGTCCCATTGCACTTTGTGTAATTACTTGTTTCCACACATCATGGGTTTATGAGGTGTTAGCATTCTATATCAACGTTTTTGAAATTGCTGGTCAGCTTTTGCTAGTTTTCGAGGTTGCTGTATATAATGGGCCAGAAATTCGGGTCAGAGGCTTCCCGCGGGTGCAAGCCCCCGACCTGCACTTACATAGCGCGCCTGCCGTTGTGCAGTGGGGCCTCGTGGGATTCCGATCCTGGGCCGCCTCCAGCTGCCGGTGTGCAGTGCTTGCGTATCCCAGCGGCGAAGTTAGTTCGCAGCGTCCCCTGGGATCACATGGGCCATGGGGAGCCAATTGGAGCAAGGAATCTCCATTCATAGATTTGACAGGAAGACCTGTCAAATCTAAGTAAAACTTCAAATACATTTTTTAAAAAACATCACATTTTTAAAATAACTATAAATTGCATAAATTAACTATTTTAAACAAAAATTTAAATTTTTGAAAAAATTAATTAAAGTTTTTAACGGGGCTAAAAAAAAACTTATGTTTCTTTAAAGTATTTTAAAATGATAAACCTGTGGGAAAAAATGTTTTAATTTTACTTAATTAACCTCTTACCTTGATAAAAGCAGGTCTTGCGACTGCTTTTTTCACACGCAGCTGCAAGGGACTTGGCCGCACGGAGAAACCTGTTTTTAATTTTTTTTTTAATCGGAAGTTCCAGGCGTATGCGCTGCCTCTCTGGCACACACGTTTGACCTGTGAACCCCTTCCTTCAAGGGAACGGAAGTTCCGGTTTCCAGCGCATGCGCCATGCATGCATGAAACCGGCACTTTCGTTGGCCCTACGCGTGTACTCACCCGTGAGGACCCGAATTTCTGGCCCAATGAACTGCAAGATAATTTTGTGAACTCTGAAATAAGCAGACATTATTCTACATTTCACATTCTCTGCATGCTGTAGAAGGATAGCCTAGCTTGATAGATTCTGGGGAAACCATGTACATGAAAGCATCCTCATTATGTTGCAGGTAGACAGTGCCACACATTGGCCCAGAAATTCGGGTCCCAACGCGTGAGTACGGACGGAGTACCCACGCGTGGACCTGATGGAAGTGCCGGTTTCTTGCATGCACAGCGCATGTGC
Source organism: Somniosus microcephalus (assembly GCF_052327205.1). Classification (NCBI taxonomy): domain Eukaryota; kingdom Metazoa; phylum Chordata; class Chondrichthyes; order Squaliformes; family Somniosidae; genus Somniosus; species Somniosus microcephalus. The sequence continues at coordinate 281,459,574 of NC_140989.1, read as the reverse complement.
GGGAAAATGGCACTTCCGGTCCCCTGAATGAAGGAGTTTTTTTACAGTTATTAATAGTTCATTTAATTAGTGGGATTTTTTTTAACTTTTATTTGAAGTTTAAGTACTGCTTTGGGCACCCGGAGTTTTCATGAGTTTGACAGTTCTTACTATCAAACTCATGAATGAACTTTTGCAACCTCCGATTGGTTGCCCAGTGCTCACGTGATCCCAGCCGGCTCATCGCACTAACTACGCCGCTGGATCACGCAAGCACAGCGCGCCGGGGGCTGCAGCGGGCCACAGACTGGAAATGCACGCAGGCCCAGGCCTCGACGGCCGGCGCGCTAGGTAAGTGCAGGTTGGGGGCTTGCACCCACGGGAAGCCCCCAACCCGAATTTCTGGGCCATGGTCTCCTACTCCTGCTTTCCATAAATCTGCACAACCTGTGCCTTTGCGCAACAAAATTTTCACTAGTTAAAGGTTTTTGGCTTTCCCTGCAAATGTTTAGGACCGAATCTCCAGCTGCTCTATCACTGTAGGTCAGATTAGACAGACACTTGCATATTAAACATTCTGTTAATTAATACAGCCTGTCTGAGGTTTTATTGACTTTTTTCAGGCTTTACAGGAACCTATAGTGTTTGCACCTGGTGACAACCCTCCAGACCAGATTGGGTGACCGCTTTGCGGAACACCTCCGTTCAGTCCGTAAGGGTGACCCCGAGCTTCCGGTCGCCTGTCATTTCAATTCACCGCTCCATTCCCACTCGGACCTCACCGTCCTTGGCCTCTTGTACTGTTCCACGGAAGCTCAACGTAAACTCGAGGAACAGCACCTCATCTTCCGATTAGGCACTCTGCAGCCTTCCGGTCTCAATATCGAGTTCAACAATTTCAGATCATAACCTCGGCCCCTATTTCATTTTTACTTATATTTTTCCACTCCTTTCCTCCCTCCCCCCCCCTTTCCTTTTGTTTCTCTCTCACACCTGGCAGCTATCTTTTGCCCTGCCAGTACACTTTACACCTAATCCCAGCCTATTACCATCTCGTCTAGCTTCTAATCTCTTTTACTTCTTTTGGTTCTTTTATTCTTTTGTCCGATCGCAGCCCTGCCTTCGATCTAGTTCCTTTTCTCTCCAGTTTTGAAGAAGGGTCAAACCCGAAACGTCAACTCAAATTTCTCTCCACGGATGTTGCCTGACCTGCTGAGTTTTTCCAGCATTTTCTGTTGTTATTTCGGATTTCCAACATCTGCAGTATTTTGCTAATATACAAGGCTGTCCTTTTCAGGACAAAGGAAAGAAAAGCTATGCTTTTTGGCTCATATTGGCCCGTATTTTCCGATCGCAGGCCTCCCGCGGGCGGAGGCCTGCGATCTGGAAAAATCTGTGCCCTTACCTGAGTGCTCCCGGGACGCGCACAGTTCCGATGCTGGACCTCCCCAAACTCCAAGTGCGCAGGGCCCACGTATCCCAGGGGCGCATGCAGTTCGCAGCGTCCCTGGGATCACGTGGGCCATGGGGAGCCAATCACAGAAGGGAATCTCCCTTCATACATTTGACAGGAAGACCTGTCAAATATATGAATGGAGATCAATGAAAAAACATAGTAAAACTTTAAATACATTTTTTTTTAAATCACTTTTTTAAAATGACTTGAAATTACAATAAATTAAGTATTTTAAACAAAAAATTAATTTTTTGAAAAAAGTAATTTAAAGTATTTTACGGGGCTAAAAATAAACGTACCTTTTTTTTAAAGTATTTTTAAATGATAAATCAGTGAAAAAAAAATTTTAAACTTTTTTCTACTCTTATCCTGGTAAAAGCAGGCCTTTTACCAGGCGTAAGAATTGTAAGGGTTTTCTACGGGCGGAGGGTCTCCAAAAAGCGGAACTATCCGCCCGCAGAGGCCCTTCTCTAGGGCAGCCGGAGGATCTATCGAGGATTCTTGACAGATCGGAAATGCCGGTTTTCAGTGAATGCGCTGTGCATGCCTGAAACCAGCATCTCTGATGTCCCTACGGTTGGGTGCACAGCGCGGACCCACCCGTAGGGATCGGAATATCCGGCCCATAGTAACACCAGCAACCAATCTAGTGATTCCTAAATGGCTATATAAAGAGCAAATAAAACAGGCAAAACAAACAACAGCATTAACAAACAAGATTGAGGCATTAACTGGAATTTTGCACTGAGCAGATGGTGAGCCCCAGCTGGGCTGTGGTTTGTATAGTACATCCTTTGCGCTGACTCATGCAATTCTTCTCTTCCATTTAAAAACAAATGTAGCACCACAATAGTACTTAAGAGTTTCTGCACTAACATCTGCCAAAGGTTTTACTGCGCAATGGTCAATTCATCAATAATGTTTACAATCGTTGGACAAAATGCTTGTTGCCCAAACATGGTACTGCGACTTCCCAAATTCGTGCACAAAAATAATTTGTAAGGAACACCTTTGCAATGTTTTCCAATTCTTCAGAAAAGATAGACAGGCATAATGGCCCAGAAATTTGGGTCGGAGGCTTCCCGCGGGTGCAAGCCTCCGACCTGCACTTACCTAGCACGCTGGCCGTTGTGCTGTGGGCCCGCGTGGGATTCCGATCCTGGGCCTGCTCCAACTGCCGGCATGCAGTGCTTGCGTATCCCAGGGGCGCAGTTAGTTCGAAGCATCCCCTGGGATCACGTGTGTAGTGTATGTACTTTGAAGAAGGAACTATATTCTGCAGCCCCTGTATACTGCAGTACCAGTAGTGACCACCCCGGTATATAAACCTGTGTAGTAACTTTGTATAGTAGTTCCAGTTTTGTCTCCATTCAGTAAACACCTGTTATAACCAACTCCTGCAGTCCGTGTCTCAATTACACACGGACGTTACACTGGCGACGAACAGATCCGAACTTACCTACAGTTCTGCACCACCTCACGGGGATCCATCCCTGAAGCGAAGTTGTTAGAGGTCGAGGCCAGAAGGAAGAAATCCAAAAAGAAAAAAAAACAAACAGAAGAAACGGGCATCGACCGTGGGCAACCGCCCTCTGATTCATCGAATTCGAAGATTTGCAGGAGAGGCTGTCGAGAGCTGGGCTTGGTTATCCAGTCTATGGTGTTCCAGCTAATCGGGCTGGTGGCAGGTAGTACACTGATCCTTCCTGGGCTGCGGCGGGCTAGAGCTCGATCGGGTGGCTTTTCAACGGGGCCCAGCAGCGTTGTCGGGAAGAGGAGAGAGAGAGGGTGGAGCACACAGGGCGCGGCCGGTGCTACGAAGCCGGGCAGCGTACAGACCCGAGAAGAGGGAGGAAAGTGTCCCATAGGGTCTGCTCTGACGACGGGAACAGTAATTAAAATAAAAGAAATTAGAAGCGCAGAAAGCCGCGAGGAGCTGCAGTTTGCCACGGGGAGAGCGGCATTGGCAGCAGCGTGGGGGGGGGGGGGGAAGTGCGCGAAGACCACAGGGCGTCGCCATCAAGGCATAAAAACGCCAGCAACAGCGCCAGCAGCAGCGGAAAAGACAGAGCGCGGGAGGCGCCATCTTAATCCAGCGGGGAAGAAGGCAAAGCGCGGGAGGCGCCATTTTGTTCAATCGGGGAAGAAGGCAAAGCGTGGGAGGCGCCATCTTAGATCTCCAAGATGCCGAAGACTGGCAATATCACTGCCTTCGATAATGCAATAGAAGACTGGACCACGTATGTGGAAAGAGTCGAAGTATATTGCAAGGCAAATGAAGTAGCCGATGAGAAAAAGGCATCGGTACAACTAAACTTAATGGGTGCAAGAACGTACGGCCTATTGCGGAACCTGATCACTCCAGTCAAAGCGATGGCGAAGAGTTTTAACGAAATTGTTGATATCCTACAGGAACACCTAAATCCTACCCGCTGCTGATAGCAGAAAGATTTAAATTCCACAAGAGAAATCAGCATAAAGATGAGAGCAATGCTGATTACCTTACGGAACTACGCAAGCTATCAAAGCACTGCCAGTTCGGAGCAGGACTGGCAGCTACCCTACGGGACAAATTTGTCTGTGGACTCCTGAGTGAAGGAACCCAGAAGAGGTTACTCTCAGAGAAAGAGCTGACGCTAGATAAGGCTTTCAGCGTGGCAGTATCGTACGAAGCAGCAGCAAGGGGAGCTGCGGAAATACAGCAAAAGCCACAGGAATACGGCACCCATGAAATGACACGGGGATTTGAACAATGTTTTCGCTGCGGCAGAACAACCCATGACCAGAAGGACTGCTGGTCCAAGGACAAAACATGCAGGCAATGCGGAAAGATGGGACACATTGCACGAGTTTGCAGGTCCGGGAAGAAGACTAACGACAACAAAAAGACTACTAAGGAAAAGTACAGGAAAGTACAAAAGATGACGGACAGTAGTTCCGAAGACCAGAAGAGCGATAGTGAATCTGGGAACAAGAGACTAAGCTGTCTCAAACTACACAACGTAATCACAAAAGAGGATCACCGAACCATTTGGGTCACCCTCATGATAGCAGGGTCCCAAGTCAAAATGGAATTGGATACAGGATCAGCCCTGACCGTCATGAATCGAGGAGACTTCGAGCGGCTATTCTCTCACGTACCCTTGAAAGACACATCCATTGTCTTGAAGACATATACGGGGCAGAAAGTATACCCCAGAGGGAAAATAAGGGTGCCTGTCGAATACAACGGCAAGGAAATACAGAAATTGTATCTGTACATACTGCAAGATGGTGGACCACCGTTATTGGGACGTGAATGGATCAGAAAGATAAGTTTAGACTGGCACTCCATTCAGGCACTGACGGTGGCTGGTAAAAAGGATGACGACGTCACACCTGGACGATTGTCAAAAATCTTGGCTAACGCTAAAGAGGTATTTCAACAAGGACTGGGAACTCTTAAAGGCGTAACCGCCTCGATAAAAATAGATGAGAATGCAATTCCCAAGTTTTTCAAAGCAAGACCGGTACCGTATGCAATTCGCCCAGCCGTCGAGGCAGAGCTGGAGAATCTGGAGAATGCAGGCGTGCTAACTAAGGTAGACTGGAGCGAGTGGGCGACACCCATCGTTCCTGTCATGAAGAAAACGTTAAACAATAAGTCTGAGGAGCCAAGGAAGGTTCGCATCTGTGGAGACTTCAAGGTGACGGTGAACCCAGCCCTTCACACAGTATGGTATCCTCTTCCGAGGATAGAAGATATTTTCGCCTCACTATCTGGAGGGAAACGTTTTACAAAAATTGACCTAGCGCAAGCATATTTGCAGATGGAGGTTGAAGAATCCTCTAGGAAATATCTCACGATAAACACTCACAAAGGTCTTTACCAGTATAATCGACTGGTATTCGGAGTTGCATCAGCTCCGGCTATATGGCAAAGAGCGATGGAACAAGTCCTGCAAGGGATTCTGGGGACTCAGTGTTACTTGGACGACATCCTAGTGACAGGTGAAAATGACAGTGAACCCCTTGCCAACCTAGAGCAGGTGCTCACTAGACTAAGAGAAATGGGCTGCCTGAACAGATTTGCTCCGACAATGGACCACAGTTTGTGTCTGAAGAGTTCCGGAGGTTCTTAAAGAACAATGGTGTTAAGCATTACACATCCGCCCCATATCATCCAGCCACCAATGGATTGGCCAAGAGGTTCGTTCAAACATTCAAGAAGGCTATTAAGGCAATGTGTAATGAAGATATACCCCTACAACCCCTACCGGAATGCGACACATGCGGTTACCAACCAAACTCCAGCCATGATGTTCTTCAATCGAAGACTAAGATGCCGCTTGGATTTGGTTAAGCCAAACATCAGAAGAGATGTGGAGAACAGGCAGTTTCAGAATATGAATGATAGGTCAACCAGTTTTGGCCCGGGACTACCGCACAGAGAAATGGCAGCCAGGAACGATCTCCACACGGCAAGGACCTCTAATGTATACCGTGGACGTTGGAGAGAGCATTGTAAGACGCCATGCTGACCAGATTCTAGAGTCACTGGAAAACGTCAAATCCACACCACAATCCGATACACCTGGTGATGAAACCGAAGTACCAATTGCATCTACCTCAGAATCGGTGATATTGGAAGCAGACGAACCAAACAACGACGTTGATCCCGAATCAACTTTGCCAGAAGAACCTGATACCCCAAAGAGGCGTTATCCGGACAGAATCAGGAAGCCTCCTCAAAGACTGAATTTATAATTGCTTAACTTCAGCTAATATATATAGCAACTGTAATTGTAAATATGTTATTTAATTATTAATCGAATGTTATGTACTGTTTAGCTAAAAGGGGAGGAATTGTGGTGTATGTACTTTGAAGAAGGAACTATATTCTGCAGCCCCTGTATACTGCAGTACCAGTAGTGACCACCCCGGTATATAAGCCTGTGCAGTAACTTTGTATAGTAGTTCCAGTTTTGTCTCCATTCAGTAAACACCTGTTATAACCAACTCCTGCAGTCCGTGTCTCAATTACACACGGACGTTACAACGTGGGCCATGGAGAGCCAATGGTAGCAGGGAATCTGTATTCATAGATTTGACAGGAAGACAATTCAGCCCTAAAACATAACTAAAACCTCAAATACATTTTTTAAAAATCACATTTTTAAATAACTAAATTACATAAAATAACTTTTAAACAATAATTAAAATTTTTGAAAAACTTAATTACAGTTTCTAACAGGGCTAAAAATAAACTTGCCTTTCTTTAAAGTATTTAAAAATAATAAACCTGTGGAAAAAATGTTTTAATTTTACTTAATTCACCACTTACCTTGTTAAAAGCAGGCTTTGCGACTGCTTTTTAAAAGCGTAGCTCCTGGAGACTTACCCTCCCGGAGGAACCTGCAAAAAAAACCAGAAGTTCCAGGCGTACACGCTGCCTCTCCGGCGCACACGTTCGCCCTGTGAACCCCTTCCTTTAAGGGAACAGAAGTTCCGGTTTCCCGCGCATGCACAGTGCATGCACAAAACTGGCACTTTAATTGGGCCTCCGTGTGAGTACCCAGTGCGTACTCACCTGTGGGGACCCGAATTTCTGGCCTAAAGTCTAAGAAATCCAACGGCTGAGTATTATTGAACACAAAATGGCGTTGATCAGCCTTGAAGACTTAATTTAGTACCAAGAGACCAGAGGTTGGGTGATACTTGCACCAGCTGGCACAGTCGATCCTTTAGCCCCTTAAATGCTGAGATTTAATTGACACAAGTGACCTCCCCCACCCAAAACAATGCCAGTACTGAAAGAAAGTTAACACTAACTACATTCAAAAGAATTTTGTCTCCGACGTTGGCACTGACCCGCATTGAATTCTATGTAAATCAAGAGCAGATTACCTCCATCCATCAGCAACTTAGTGGAATCAAGAGCAATGATTTTCTGGCTATAAACGAGACAGGTCCAAACTCCTAATCAGAGGAGACACAAGAGCCCACTTTAGAGAATTCCCCTCTATCTGCACTTGAATGAGGACAGGATTTCCTGAGGGGGAGGTGGAAGAGGAGGAAGCTAGTGATGAATTGCTTGGAATTAAATTGTTAGAGTAAAGTTCCAAATAAATAGAGGTTTTTAATGGGAGAGTTGTCCAAAGCTTGGGGGTTATTTTGGTGAAAGGGTAAAAACAGGTGCTAAATGGGTGCTGTGCTAATAAGACATGCCTGTTTGAAAGTCTGGTTTCAGCACGCAATTTTGGACATAACTGCTGATTACCATAATTTAAACTTTCCTGGAGGTACTAAATCAGACACCTGCAGGTTTAGCACTCAAGCGCTGATTAGACACAATTTTCGTGGAGCAGTGTATGTGGGCTTCCACTGAAGGTGCGGAGTGGGCTGGCTGACGCAGAACGGCAGGTTTCAGCATGGCTCAGGGACCGAGTGACAGGGCGCACATGTTCTCTGACGTGGCACTGGAGGTCCTGGTGGAGGACGTATGTCCTGTACCTGCAGGCAGGAAGGAGTCCACCTCGCCCTCCTGGCCCCCTCTCCTGGTGCTGCTCTGCCTGGCCTCATTTCCTTCTCCCATTCTTCCTGCAGACCAAACTAAAGTTACAGCCTCCTGTCCCATTGGTGAGAATGCTACCAACTGAGTGTAGCTCCACTTGATCTTACAAATCAGATGATATTTTCTTGTGCATGCTCGGGTTCTGGGGAAATTATGTATTGCCAGTATGTGCAGGATACATATACTTTGAAAATGAAAATGACCCTATTGAGTAGATCTTTTTTATTTTATAAAAAAAATAAAATATGTAGGTTTCCTTTGCTCTCACATCCCCTACCACAATACAAATGAGGTATCAGACCAGAAAAAGTGAAATACTTGTACATATGTTGGGGTCTGTCTGTGGTGACAATGAATTATGACTATTACTGTGCTGTGATTTTAATTAAAACATTCCCAAAGCAAAATTATATCTTTAATCATATTTCATGTCTTTCAAATATGCAGCACTGACTGTAGTCACTTCCTGAAAATATTCTCTTAGTACCAGTGGCAACTCCTCCTCCAGGCAAAGTTGCATTGCTGGGCCATGTACACTGAAGTAAAAGGATAAGCAACTCGTGATCCTGAAGATCACCAAGTACTGTCCCGCTGAAAGAAATTTTTGAAATGATTTTTCTTCTACAATATTTTTAGATTTAAATGTTTAGTGTCCTGTATTAAAACTCAACTCCAGGCACAACATATTTCACAATATCTACTGCTGATTATAGTTTTCTTAGAAACAACGTTTTTCTTTACTGTTCTTGACTTTGAAACCCAGTAAATTGTACTATTTCCTTGCTGTTTTTTTTAAAAATAGTCAGTAGAGACTATGGTTAAAGCCTGAAGCTGTCACGAGTTTCTTCTTGTCGTAGATCTCTGCAGCTACACGCACGCGCGCACGCGCGCGCACACGCGCACACACGCACACACACACACACACACAGACACAGACACACACATTATTCAGAGAATATTATTAATTAAATCGCCAAGACTTTTGTGGATATACATTACAGGAGATGAGGATTTTTAGGACTGCATGTTTTAAAATTAATCAGTACGCTGGTTTCTGAACATTCCTTTAGATTTAAATGCAGTGATATTCTCTTTAACCCTTTGCTGCTCTCAGTGCTGCTCTATTTCCTGGTGGGAAGCAGATTGTCAACCAGTGCTGCACTAAAGCTCTGTTAGGATGGAGCCTTTCATTCCTGGGTAAGCACCATTATGCTGAGGTATTCTCAACATGTGCTGGAATTATAGTGTTCAGCTAAAAGGAGGCTGCACTCTTAAAACATAATAGAGTCCTAGAGCTGCCTCAAGATAGCAAATTTTTTGCTGCATTTTTCTGCAAATTAAAGAAAACTGGTGATACTGTAACCAAGAAATAAAAACTCTGGCTTAATTTATAATGTGACCTTTACAAGAACACACCAGAAAAAAAATGGAGGAAATTCTAATACAGGAAACTTTTTTTTATCCGGCACCGACGTGGTGCCGGTTCATCAAAAATTCCGGATAACCGAAAGCTATAGTAAAAGATATGGAGTAAAGCAACAAACCCTGTTGCTTAGCAACAGGTTCAGAACAATGGCCACAAGTTCCAAGCGTCTCTGTAGCTTAGCAACAGCTGCAGCCGCACCCTTGCACAGCAACAGATCGAGGAAGGCAAGTAATAAAACTTACCTGAACCTACTCCTGAATTTTGCCGGTTAACCGAGATTTCCGGTTATTTAGGTGCCGGTAAATCGAAAGTTTCCTGTATGAACATGCAAAATAGAAGAGTTTTTATCTTTTTTTCCCCCCAAGACAACCCAGAATTTATACCTTGCATGTTTTATGCTCTGTGGAGTTGTACTGAATTTCTGATATCTCAGTAGACGGAGATGGCTGAGGTTTGGTTTTGAATAATATGATTACAAATGATGCACTTTGCTTGTTACTAAAATTATGCCCATTTCATTCATTGCACAATTAAACGCCATCTTTGTGCACAAATCTACTGAAATTATTTTCTGCTTTTGAATTTAACTTTCTTCAGTGCCATAGAATTTTTTTAATATGATCCAAGTCTAACAAGTACATTACACAGTTTTTTTTATATAGTTTTGATTTATAGTCCAGGAAGGCATACAGAAAAGAACACAAGCTCTTAAAACTTTTGGCATTTCTCCTTTGTTCAAGAGTTGCATAGAAATTGAAAATGACTATTAAGCACTCTAGAGGGAGAAAAGGATATGAGCTAGTTTAATATTTTAAGAAAAGCCAAGTGTTGCCAAGATTTTATTGGCAAATCAGAGATTTTGAACCTATGATGATGATTAATTGTTGCAACCTTTTTGCTTGGTATTTTGGATAACATCCTTTTGTGATGGGCACGTAAAATTAAGATATCTCGATGTTTATAAAAATCAATTTTGATATATTGAAATGCATTACTATTAAGCAACTTCCCTTTTTCCCCCCTCAAAAAATCCATTAGATATCACTTATTATATGGTGTTTCAAAGCAAAAATTATTTGATCTCAAAAATGTACCTAGCAAGCTGAGCCACCACCTAGGAGGACAAGGGCAGCAGGTGCATGGGAACACTATTACCTCCTTGTCACACACTATCTTGACTTGGACATATATTGCTGTTCCTTCATCATTGCTGGGTCAAAATCCTGAACACTTTTGGGATAACCTTAACCACATAGATTGCAACAGTTCAGGAAGAAGGCCCAACCCACCTTCGCCTACAGCCTGAGAATGAATTAAATAAAAAGTCAAGTGTACTGTAAATTGTGTGATTAGGACTGTCAATTAGCTGAAGTCCTAGATGCTGTCTTTTACCACTGAATATCTATGCATAAACAATCCAAAAATACCTGATGGAAGTTACCTCAAGCTTAATGGCCATTGTGGGTTAATTAAAGCATCTGAAAACTTTTAAGGATTTTTTTCTTTTGACAGGGCTGCTGGTTCTAAACTGGAATAAGTACAAGTTGAGAAAGTGATTTGATTTTTAATTACTGAAAGGAAAGGTGTGTTCCAGCATCTTGTAGCCTGTGCGTGAGGTGCCAAAAGAGCTGCCCCAATTATGCGAGTAACAAAAAGTTAAAGTAAAATGAGGGTTGTGTGGAGAAGCTTGGATTCTTACTCAAAGGAACGTTTCATGCCAAAGCTCCATAACAGCCATGTTTTATCATATTTTTGATAATGTTGTACTTGTTAGTTTTAATTGACCTGTTTTTGGTTTGGTGCATATTGGAACACGAAATTGAAAGCTTGGTAACACAATGAAATGCCTTTCTTTAGCAAAGGAAGAGAAGGAAAAAGATTTGGTGTAAATATTGATCACTGGAAATGTCAATTAATGTAACGAATCAAATATTAGATCGTAGCTTGCGTACAGAGTGATATTTGACACTTTTGGAAGTGTTGGAGATGGTTCAGAATAGAGAAGGGAGCTGATCCCAAAATTTAGTGCTATAAGTATGAGACTTGCAGGGTTGAACTTATTTTCAATGGAGTAAAGAATATTGAGGGTCTCCAAAATGCTGCAGGGTATAAATGATGCAGATGTCACCTGGTTATTTGGTTTGGACTGTAATAGACACAGCCAAATTGAACAAGTCTCAAGCAAGGTTAGAAATTCAAGAGTGGCGGATGTGTGAAACAGATTCCGAGCAAAAGTGTCAAGACTGAGTCAGAGGTTGGTTTCTGACAAAAATTAAGCATTTTTTCTGTCGTGTTACATATAGTAAACATGGATCCCTTACCGGCAGAGACAGGAGACATTATAACGGGGACTAAGGAAATGGCAGAAACATTAAACGAATACTTAATTTATGGTAAAGACACACAAAGCATTCTGGAAATAATAGTGAGAATGAGGAACTTAAAGAAATTAGTATTGGTAAATAAATAGAACTGGAGAAATTAATGGGGCTAAAAGCTGACAAATCCCCTGGACCGGATGGCCTACATCCCAGGATTTATAAAAAGGTGGCTACAGAGATAGTGGATGCATTGGTTTTGATCTTCCAAAATTTCCTAGATTCTAGAATGGCTCCCTGTGGATTGGAACCTAGTAAATGTAACCCTGCTATTCAAGAAAGGAGGGAGAGCGAATACAGGGAACTATAGACCAGTTAGCCTGACATCAGTAGTAGGGAAAATGCTAGAATCTATTATCAGGTATGTGGTAACAGGGCACTTAAAAAATCATAATAGGATTGGGCGGTCAACACAGATTTATGAAAGGGAAATCATATTTGACAAATCTGTTAGTTTTTTGAGGTTGTAACTAGCAGGGTAGTTAAGGGAGAACCAGTGGATGTAGTGTATTTGGATTTTCAGAAAGCATTTGATAATGTGCTACATGAGATAATTAGACAAATGGGATTGGGGGTAATATATTAGCATGGATTAAGGATTGGTTAACGGACAGAAAACAGAGTAGGGATAAATGGGTCATTTTCGGGTTGGCAGGCTGTAACTAGTGGGGTACTGCAAGGATCAGTGCTTGGGCCTCAGCTATTTACAATCTATATCAATGATTTAGATAAGGAGGCCAAATGTATTGTATCCAAGTTTGCTGACGATATAAAGCTAGGTGGGAAAGGAAACTGAGGAGGACACAGAGGCTGCAAAGGGATATATACAGGTTGACTGAGTGGGCAAGAACATGGCAAATGGAGTATAATGTGGGGAAGTGTGAAGTTATCCACTTTGATAGGAAAAACAAAAGAGCAGAATATTTTTTGAATGGTGAGAGATTGGGAAATGATTGCATTCAGAGGGACCTGGGTGTCCTTGTACATGAATCACAAAGTTAACATGCAGGTACAGCAAGCAATTAGAAAAGCAAATGGTATGTTGGCCTTTATTATAAAAGGATTGGAGTACAAGAGTGACAAAGTCTTACTATTATATAGGGCCTTGGGGGGTGGGGGGGAGCGGGCATTGTCCTATGAGGAGCGATTGAGCAGACTAGGCCTATATTCCCTAGAGTTTAGAGGAATGAGAATTGATCTCATTGAAACATATAAGATTCTGAGGTGGTTTGACAGGGTAGATGCTGAGAGAATGTTTCCCCTGGCTGGGGTTTCTAGAACTAAGGATCACAGTCTCAGAATAAGGAATTGGTCATTTAGGACGGAGATGAGGAGAAATTTCTTCACTCAAAGTTTTGTGAATCTTTGGAATTCTTTACCCCAGAGGGCTATGGATGCTCAGCCGTTGAGTTTATTCAAGACAGAGATCGATAGATTTTTGGATACTAAGTGAATCAAGGGATATGGGGATAGTACGAGAAGGTGGAGTTGAGGTAGAAGATTGCCATGATCTTACTGAATAGCAGAGGGGCCTCGAAGGGCCGAATGGCTTACTCCTGCTTCTATTTCTTACGTTCTTATGTTTTTGTATAGAGTTTAAAAAAAATAAAAAAAAATCAGGTTCAGACATGAAATTGGTCCTGATTGTTTTAATGCACAAAGCCACAAAATATTGACATTATGACTGGTTAGGAATCTGAGGAAGTGGCCAAGCCATTAAATTCAAATACAATCATCTTGTGACTGGCAGCTCTCTTTGAATTAGAGACACATATTTAAATGTCCTTTGTCGCTGTCAAATTTAGAAAAATATTCCTAGCCTGTCTTGTCCAAATTGGGAAGTCCATCAGAGGCAGGGCGATATGGATAGTCAGTAGCAAACTACTATGCAATGAGGTTAATATTCAGGCTTGGATAAAAACAGAAAATGGTGGAAATAATCGGCACGTCAGGAGAGAGAAACAGAGTTAATGTTTCGGGTCAATGAGCTTTCGTCAGAACGTCATCGACCTGAAATGTTAACTCTGTTTCTCTCCACAGATGCTGCCTGACCTGAGTATTTCCAGCATTTTCTGTTTTTATTTCAGATTTCCAGCACCCACAGTATTTTGCTTTCGTAATATTCAGGCTTCTTGTGTCTGTTCTCATTTACATTGCAGTTTAGCACAGCAGACAGCAGGAGGGATAGTTAAGTCTGTAGCTACTGAAAATCTACCGTGTGCCATTGCTATTCTTAACTTATCTGTTTATGGTTCAATTAGTTTGTTTGGCAATTTATAGTTTAAGCCACAGTCTAACATCTCTTATAGTTGAGGAATCTCACATGAGTACATCTGATGCAGCCAGGCTAAAATGCAGCAACAAGAGTTTGCTGTTTAATCTCAAGGCTCACTCCAAATTGCTTAGTTATTAGTCACATAAAGGCATACAAAGGGCCATAGATGTGAGGGCATGCCTATTGAAGTGGTCTCAGATACTGTTCCAGTACAGCTATAACACTGGTATTTATCCAACAATGTGGAAAACTACCCAGGAATGTCCTGGCTACAAAAAGCAGGACAAATCCAATCCTGCCAATTAATGCCCCATCAGTCTTCTCTTAATCATCAGCAAAGTGATGGAAGATGTCAGCAACAGTGCTAACAAACAGCACTTACTCACCAATAACCTGTTCACTGATGCCCAGTTTGGGTTCCGCCAGGACTACATGGTTCCAGACCTCACTATAGCCTTGGTCCAAACATGGACAAAAGAGCTGAATTCCAGAGGTGAGGTGAGAGTGACTGCCCTTGACATCAAGGCAGCATTTGACCAAGTGTGGCATCAAGGAGCCCTAGTAAAACTGAAGTCAATGGAAATCTGGGGGGAAACTCTCCACTGGCTGGAGTCATACCTAGCACAAAGGAAGATGGTTGTGGTGGTTGGAGGACATTCATCACAGCCCCAGGACATCGCTGCAGGAGTTCCTCTGGGCATTGTCCTAGGCCCAACCATCTTCAGCTGCTTCATCAATGACCTTCCCTCCATCATAAGGTCAGAAGTGGAGATGTTTGCTGATGACTGCACAGTGTTCAGTGCCATTCGCAACTCCCGCAGATAATGAAGCAGTCCAGGCCCGCATGCAGCAAGACCTGGACAACATTCAGGCTTGGGCTGATAATTTCGCGGTAACATTCGCGCCACACAAGTGCCAGGCAATGACTATCTCCAACAAGCGAACGTCTACCCACTGCCCCATGACATTCAACAGCATTACCATCGCTGAATCCCCCACCATCAATATCCTGGGGGTCACCATTGACTTGAAACTTAACTGGACCAGCCACATAAATACTGTGGCAACAAGAGCAGGTCAGAGGCGAGTGTCTCACCTCCTGACTCCCCAAAGCCTTTCCACCATCTACAAGGCACAAGTCAGGAGTTTGATGGAATACTCTCCACTTGTCTGGATGAGTGTAGCTCCAACAACACTCAAGAAGCTCGACACCATCCAGGACAAAGCAGCCCGCTTGATTGGCACCCCAACCACCACCTTAAACATTCACTCCCTCCACCACCGGCGTACCGTGGCTGCAGTGTGTACCATCTACAAGATGCACTGCAGCAACTCGCCAAGGCTTCTTCGGCAGCACCTCCCAAATACGCGACCTCGACCACCTAGAAGGACAAGGGTAGCAGGCGCATGGGGACACCACCACCTCCAACTTTCCCTCCAAGTCACACAGCATCCTGACTTGGAGGTATAGCGGCACTCCTTCATTGTCGCTGGGTCAAAATCCTGGAACCCACTCACTAACAGCACTGTGGGAGTACCTTCACTACATGGACTGCAGCCGTTCAAGAAGGCAGCTCACCACCACCTTCTCGAGGGCAACTAGGGATGGGCAATAAATGCTGGCCTTGCCAGCGACGCCCACATCCCATGAACAAATATTTTAAAAAATGCTGATCCAGAGAAAAATATCTAAAAACTATAGAGTCTACTTTAGACGCACATATTCTAACTTTGTGTGCGGGATGGATCCCTGCTTGTTTTGCTAACCAACCAGGAATTTCCAAAGGAAGGGTCTGCAGCAGTTTGGCATGCACTGAACGCAACCTTCAGTTCTCTTCCCAGACCTAAGATATTAATTTCAACCACCATGGAAGGATTAAAGACTAAGGGGGAGAAATTCTGTATCGCCCGTTTGGGGCGCAATTATCGGCCGGGCGCAACTTTTAGCGCCTGACGCTAATTATCGCCTCCAACTGCAAACTTGGCTTCTATTGCCCCTGGAGGTGATTGGAGTGCTAAATCTGACGCTACACACCTCTCTTAAGGCGCTAATGCCGAGAAGCGAGGCGCTACCTCGGCACTGGCGAAGCTCATGATGTCAGTCAGCAATGGAACATACACACTGATGCCGACCAGTTCTTAAAGGGGAGAGTCGATCTTGCTCTCCATTCGCACCCTGATCATTGCAGCCTTGAATCTCAGCTTAGAGAAACCTGTACATCAAATCTGCTGGAAAGAACAATGGAGAGGCCTAGGGAAAGAGCTCAGAGTGCAGCCCCCATAGTCTCTTCTAAATCGATGCAAGAAAGGTCAAATCAAAATGAACATGCAAACTGCTGCTCAGTACCCAAAACTCCTTCACACAGCATTGAATCTCTCCAGAGGTCTCTCAGAATGCGTGGAGCAAAAATGTCACCCTCAAAAAAAGGCAGGAAGCGGTCGCCTTTAAATAGCACTCCCCCAGTCCCTTCCCAACTGCAAAACGCTCCCCTCAACCTGTCGTTGCTAGCGGCAGGTGGTAAGGCAGGGGGCGCCACTCAGTATCCAGACCGGGGCGTTGCACGCTCAACTGACGTCACAATCTGCGGGCACAGGAAATCGTGGCGGTAGCGTTTAGCGCCGCTGCAAAATGTTTGGTCAATTTCGCGAGTGGCGCAAACATCACCGCGCCCGGGCGCTAGTTGCTTAGCGCCCTCTTAGGGCGTTAACGGGAGGCGCAAAGCAACCGAATTTTTCTCCAAGTGACTTCCCCTAGCATTTGAGCATGGGACCTTTCAACCTTCAACTGACTGAACTACCTGACCATAACTCCTTCAAAAACAATTGAGATAAATATATGTTGGGAAAGGGATTGGATTAGTTCTGGAGTAAGATGACTAAATTTACCACAGGACATGATGGTTCTTGTGGATAGGGAAGTGTCAGCCATTAAACATTGAAGAGAACTGGGGAGAATTGTCTGTGTGGAACAAATCGGGGCTAAATTATGGAGATGTTTTTGGGCATCCCAAGGACGCAAACAATTGTGAGCATGTAGCATAGATTCACTGGGATGATGCTAGGAAGGGAAGACTATAGTTATTAGAAGAGACTTGAGATTCTTCCTGCATGGAAAGTTGACCTTGTTCAAAAAATGTTAAAATGTGATTAGACGAGTAAAGAAATCCCCAGGTTGCACATTCAATCTGTGTAAATTTTAAATAAATCACTCAAAACTTTTTAAGTGTGTTGGAAACATATTGTTGAAGATGAAGTCCATTGTGGCTCCCTTTGTGAGGCAAGCTACATAGAAGAGACAGTGATTTTAATACAATTCATTTTCCAAAAAAATGAAATCAATAGGGCATTAATAACCTTACCATTGACATTTCTTGAAGATAAGCTTTTCTTTTGTAAAAGTGACTCAAAGTCCTCTATTTGTAATAATTGAAGTGGAACCATTTTCTATACTTTGATCATGAGAAACCTCATGTATAATGCTACCACATTCCTCTTGAATCAACAGTTCCCCAGGTGGGAGTCCAGTGCTGTGCTGTTCAGCTACCAAGTTGTCCTATGTTTGGTGTACTGTAACTGCTCATCACTAGCTAATTAAACTGATGTGCACATGCCTTTGTAAATTAGTTTTTTTTGCCATCTTAAAGCAGACCAGAGTGCTCTAATAAGGTTGCAAGCTAAACTAAATATTGCTTCAAAAATTGTAGCTGCATTTCAAAAGGAAATAGGAAATATACAGCTGGCAGTTGTTGTGCCCTTAAACAGCATGCGATCATTTGAAAGGAATTTTTTTTTTTAATTGAATAGAATTACCAACTAACCACTTGATATTTACTGCATTTTGAAAGGACTGTGTAACCTGAGAAGTGACAGGCGAGAGAGATCAAAAGCATGGTTTAGTGAATGAGTAAAGGGCCAGAAACTTCCTGCAAGGAAAACCTAGCTTACTATGGCAAAACCCAGTTTTGTTTAAAGTCTTATTTTATATGCAGTCATTAGTCCAATTGTGGTTCAGAACTGACCTAATTGGTCACACAGGGTTCCTTTGTAATTTTTCATTTGAAGAGTTTTAAAAGAGACAGCTTATACAAGCTGTAATTTTCAATTTGTAAAAACAAAATTTAATTGTGCTGTGTGTATTTTATTCCTCAGATGCCTTAAACTATCAGTACAATTTGAAAATGAAGTATTACTGTTGGACATGGGATTAAGCTTTTCATTTAAACTTCTAAATGTTTAGAAGAATTCAGAGAGGAGGATGTATAAAAGAAATGTATACCGTTTATAAAAAAAAAAAGTTAATGTTCCCTGTCTATGTGATACTTAACGGGGCAAGGCAAGGTAAAACTTGTGTTTAGGAGTCCCGATGGCTCCGCTGGTTAAGGCAATGAGAGGGTGAGCCGTACAGGCCAGGAAAGTTCAAGGTTTGACTTTTGCTGAGTTAGCTGATCTTAGTTGGGCAGCAGTTAGGAAAAAAGAAAGACTTGCATTTATATAGCGCCTTTCACGAACATGTGACATCCCAAAACGCTTTATAGCCAATGAAGTACTTTTTGAAGTATAGTCACTGTTGTAATGTAGGAAATGCAGCAGCCAATTTGTGCACAGCAAGCTCCCACAAGCAACAATGTAATAATGACCAGATAATTTGTTTGTGATATTGATTGAGGGATAAATATCGCCCAGGACATGTGGAATATCTCCCCTGCTCTTCTTCGAAATAGTGCCGTAGGATCTTTTACATCCACCTGAGAGAGCAGATGGGGCCTTGGTTTAATGTCTCTTCCAAAACTACAATGATCTCGGGGAACCGAATATCAGCCAAGGTCTTGTTTTATTGCTATCAGTGACCCGTGCTAGAACTATACATGTATGAAGGCAGGACATCAGGTAAGACAGGATCAGGGTTGGTTCTGATGCCCTTGTTGACTTACTTTATGGCAGTGTGCACTGATGATGACCAATTGAATGAACATCTAGCCAAAGAGGAACCATATTCCAGCAAGGAGTCCACACCCTTAGCAGAGATGGGGAGATAACAGGCAAAAAAGAGAAAAATAATAAAAACAAAGTTATACAGATATTTAGGAACAAAATTTGGATTTTACACAGTCAGTTCTAAGCCTCTGAAAACAAAAAGTTGCTGAAAACAAACAAGTGCTGGATAAAGATCAGTTTTATTCTACAGTGACGAAGCTGAGCTTCAAGAGACCACATTTCACTTTTAAATAGTCAGTGGTGAGAGGACTTGTTTAGCCACTCTTTGCGGGCTCTAATTAAATAATTGGCCCCGAAATGAAGAGCAGTGACCGCCTAATATATTTAGCCATTTTATTTTTACCCCGGAGCTGAGAATTAACACTGGTTGCAAACCTGTAGTAAAGTTACTGCTGTAAACTGTGCAGTTATTCACTTCAGTCTGGACAGAATGCCTCCCCTCCATGTTTGCAAGTGGGTTAGAGTTATAGGCAGTCATGGAACTAGAACGAGCAGCCATCTGTTTGGGAATAGAGCGCCCCTGCTGTTTTAAGCTACTCGACGCCCCACAGCTCACCACTGATGATTTAATTATGCCTGAGGCATCAACTGAAACATGACGTCGAATAGTGTGAACACTACAGAAGTTCTAGTGGTGTAAAGTGGAGTATTTGTCGGTATAGTTGGCATTATCTACTGTTACAATATTGTTTGAAACTTTAGCGGATTCATTCAAAAAAAACTTTTGTACAATTACTTTGTCCTCACTGGGAGGCCCTCTTCCACCAACAAGCCATTCAGTTTAATGATTTTTTTTCTCTCTACCTCACTAAAGGAAAAGGGTTAATAGTTTTGACCTAAAACTATAAAAACCATAAAAGAGCTGCCGCCGATTTTAAATGGAGTCTTGAAGATTTTGAGTTTGAAAAAGCGCAAAAAATGGCTATATAATGTTTCAGGAACTGGGACTTGATCGATGATAGTAACTTAGGCAAAATCTTAAAATAAAATGAATAAATATGATTTTTAACAAAGGACCTGATCTGAAATCTGACATTTCTGAGCAATTTCTAAGTATTACAGGCCAATTTTAAGAAAAGCTGTCAACTTTGATGGGCTAAGGATCAAGCTCTTGAGCCACTGGTATAGCCCAAAGGGCTTTCGTTTTTGCCGAATGGAATTCATAATGACAGGATTGGCAAGCCAGTTGGAAAAATTAGAATTCTGTGCACTGAAAAAAGCCACAGTTATAAATGATGACTGGAAATTATTTAATCAGTTGAGCAACTGCCTAGTAGTCAACACTTCATATCCTGAATGGTTTCTGGTTTAAAATATATTTCAAATCAGATTGGACTTTGGTTATTGGGAGGCTGGTTAGAATTTAACTCTTCACTCTCAACAACCTACACATTCAACAGAGAAAACAATGATATATTAGTCAAGATGGAATAAAAATGCTTTATATAGTTCACTATAAATGCATTGATTTGTATATGTATTTAGAAATAATATCCTTATTTACTACTTTTTTAAACGCATTTTATCATTGGTTTTGTCCTGTATGAGGGACCTTGGCTCTTCACCTTAGTTTTGAATCTTCTGTTAATTTTTCCATTCTCTGTTGAGGGTGGTTGTTAACTTGCATGTGTTGTCAGTTTTATAAATCTGAACGTTTAAGTGCTTGCAAGAAAAAAAACATGTTTTATGAAAAAAAATCCCATCATAATATCAAATCCTGTAACCTTAGCATTGAGTTTCCCCTTCCGCATCTTGGCCCAGAAATTCGGGTCGGGGGCTTCCCGCGGGTGCAAGCCCCCGACCTGCACTTACCTTGTGCGCCGGCCGTTGTGCTGTGGGCCCGCGTGGGATTCCGATCCGGGGCCTGGTCCAGCTGCCGGCGCGCAGTGCTTGCGTATCCCAGGGGCGCAGTTAGTTCGATGCGTCCCCTGGGATCACATGGGCAGCCAATCGGAGCAGGGAATGCTCCATTCATAAGTCTGACAGGAAGTGCTGTCAAGACTTATAAATACTACGGCCCCAAAATAGCACTAAACCTTCAAATAATTTTTTTTTTAAATCACATTTTTAAAATAAATATAAATTACATGAAATAACTATTTTAAATAATTTAAATTTTTGAAAAAAATAATTTTATATTCTAACAGGGCTAAAAATAAACTTACCTTGCTTTAAAGCATTTAAAAATAATAAACCTGTGGAAAAAATGTTTTACTTTTAATTCATTCACCACTTACCTTGTAAAAAGCAGGCCTTACGCCTGCTTTTTACATTTCTAAATTCTGCAGGCTTACGTTCCCAGGAAAACCTGTATTTAAAAAAAACAAACAAACTAAGTTTGATGCGCACGCGCAGCCTCCCCCGCGCACGCGTTCGACCTCTGAACCCCTTCGTTCAGGGGAACGGAAGTGCCGGTTTCCCGCGCATGCGCAGTGCATGCAGGAAACCGGCACTTCCATCGGGCCTACGGGTGAGTACCCCGTGCGTACTCACCCGTGGAGACCCGAAGTTCTGGGCTTATTTTAAGAAACTAGATATTACACACAGGTTACAAGTTGAAGCAGAAAATTTGGCAAACAATTAATGACCTAGGTATAAACATTTTTGTAAATTGTAATTTTTCATAAACTTTTTTTGGAAATGAGAAAACTCATACACTTTTTTATGCTGATACAGTATTGGTCTGTATTCTCAACATAGCATTTACAGGCGGGTACATTGACAGCCTACTTGTGCATATTTGTACAGTAATTTAGCATGCACATTTTTTTAACATAAAAGAGGCTGACTTTTTACTGTCTGTCTATTCTAGAGTCTCTGAGTTTGTCTTGCATGTTGACAAACAAAATGTATTTTGTCAGGTACTTGTGAAGGCTTCCCATTTTTGCTCAATGGAGTGATAAAAGCACGATTGTGACAATGAAGAATGAGATGTATGAAACTTAATTCAGGTACCCCAGCGATGTAGCAACATGCTGCTCAAAAGAGATGTAGCAAAAGACAATGCTGAAGCATTTGCAACCATCTTCAGCCAGAAGTGCCGAGTGGATGATCAATGTCGACATTCTCCTAAGGTTCCCACCATCACAGAAGCCAATCTTTAACCAATTTGATTCACTCCACGTGATATCAAGAAATGGCTGAGCGCACTGGATACAGCAAGGGCTGTGGGCCCTGACAACATCCCGGCTGTAGTGCTGAAGACTTGTGCTCCAGAACTAGCCGCACGTCTAACCAAGCTGTTCCAGTACAGCTACAGCACTGGTATTTTGCCTGGATGAGTGCAGCTCCAACAACACTCAAGAAACTCGACACCATCCAAGACAAAGCAGCCTGCTTGATTAACACCCCATGCACCACCTTAAACATTCACTCCTTCCACCACCGGCGCACCATGGCTGCAGTGTGTACCATGTACAAGGATGCACTGTAGCAACCCGCCAAGGCTTCTTCGACAGCACCTCCCAAACCTGCGACCTCTACCACCTAGAAGGACAAGGGCAGCAGGCGCATGGGAACACCACCACCTCCAAGTTCTCCTCCAAGTTCCAATCGAGCCTGACTTGGAAATATATCGTTGTTCCTTCATCGTCACTGGGTCAAAACCCCTCCCCAACAGCACTATGGGAGTACCTTCACCACACAGACTGCAGTGGTTCAAGAAGGTGGCTCACCACCACCTTCTCAAGGGATGGGTAATTGGGCAATAAATGCTGGCCTTGCCAGTGATGCCAACATCCCATGAACGAGTAAAAAAAAATCTACCTGACCAAAGTGGAAAATTGCCCAGGGATGTCCTGTCCACGAAAAGCAGGACAAATCCAATCCGGCCAATTACCATCCCCTCAGCCTACTCCCAATCAGCAGCAGAGTGATGGAAGATGTCGGCGACAGTGCAATCAAGCGCACTTGCTCACCAATAACCTGCTCTCTGATGCTCAGTTTGGGTTCCGCCAGGACCATTCGGCTCCAGACCTCATTGCAGCCTTGGTCCAAACATGAACAAAAATGCTGAATTCCAGAGGTGAGGTGAAGGTGACTACCCTTGACATCAAGGCAGCATTTGACCAAGTGCATTGGGCGAAGTCATACTTTGCACAAAGGAAGATGGTTGTTGGAGGCCAATCATCTCAGCCCCAAGACATTGTTGCAGGAGTTCCTCAGGGCAGTGTCCTAGGCCCAACCATCTTCAGTTGCATCATTAATAACCTTCCCTCCATCATAAGGTCAGAAGTGGGATGTTCGTTGATGATTACAGTGTTCAGTTCCATTCGAATCTCCTTATATAGTGAAGCAGGCCCTGCCCGCATGCAGCAAGTGGCTTGGGCTGATAAGTGGCAAGTAATATTCGCGCCATACAAGTGCCAGGCAATGACCATCTCCAACAAGAGAGAGTCTAACCACCTCCTCCTGAAATTCAATGGCATTACCATTGTCGAATCCCCACTATCAACATCCTGGGGGTCCCCGTTGACCAGAAATTTAACTGGACCAGTCACTCACGTATTGTGGCTACAAGAGCAGGTCAGAGGCTGGGTATTCTGCAGCGAGTGACTCGCCTCCTGACTCCTCAAAGCCTTTCCATTATCTACAAGACACAAGTCAGGAGTGTGATGAAATACTCTCCACTTGCCTGGTTGAGTGCAGCTCCAACAACACTCAAGAAGCTTAACGCCATCTAGGACAAAGCAGCCCACTTATTTGGCACCCCATCCACAAACATTCATTCCCTCCACCACCAGCGCACTGTGGTTGCAGTGTGTACCATCTACAAGATGCACTGCAGCAACTCACCAAGGCTTCTTCGACAGCACCTCCCAAACCCACGACCTCTACCACCTAAAGGACAAGAGCAGCAGGCGCATGGGAACACCACGACCTCCAAATACCCCTCCAAGTCACACACCATCCTGACTTGGAAATATATCACCGTTCCTTCATTGTCACTGGGTCAAAATCCTGGAACGCCCTACCTAACAGTACTGTGGAAGTACTTTCACCATGAGGACTGCAGCGGTTCAAGAAGGTGGCTCACCACCACCTTCTCGAGGGAAATTAGGGATGACCAATAAATGCCGGCCTTGCCAGACATCCCATGAATGAATAAAAAAATACAAGTATGGCGAGAGAAGTGAAGGCCCAGTCAAAACCGGAATGGGTACCTTGCTGCTTTCAGTCAAGGAACATCGGCATGCGGGGGGACTTGGAGGGCAGAAGTGATTAAATTGATGGTGCAAGGCAAAATGAGATGATGAGATAAGTATAAAAACAAAAGATGGGTCCAGAGGAGGTGTAAATGGTTACAGCAGAATAGCAGAGGAGGAGGGAAACATGAAAAATCGGGCAAAGATAGGAAGGCGCCCGTGGTCCGGGTGTGTAGAGGAAGAAAAGCAGGTAGATCCCAGAAGTGCAGACCACCCCGCTGGCCATGTACTAATAGGAGATCCCCACCCCAACCACCAGCTCACACCACCTCTACTCCCAAAACACATTGATGCTGCCCTTATTTGAGTACACAGCTCTTTAACTTTGAATCAGCACATTTAAGAAACAATTGAGGGCTATTCTGCCACACTTACTGCTTCTGTTCATCATGCTCTTAGTGGGTATAAAAAAGGTGAATTTACGTGGCTCATTACATTGAGGGTTGTCTGTGCTGGGGAATTGACATGTTCCCACTTTTGGACAGGGTATATAGCACAGGCTCAATTTAGGATACAGCTTCCTTGACATTGTTTTAATATTACCCGAGACACTACATCTTTCTTAACCCAAACTCACCAGTGAAATTTCCCACCTCAGCCTCCATGAAGTTTTTCCTGAGATTGCTAATTTAACGTGAGATTATGGGCTGTTTTTGTGCCTACTTGAAGCTGAATTGAGGCTGCCCAAACTCCTTCCACTGGATGCTTTCTTTAGAAAATTGAGTACACCGTTTCAAAAATAGACAAATACACTTTGGAACAGGATGGTTTTGTACTGCTAGGACCAAGGTTGGAAGATTAAATTAATTTGGAGTTTTGCTTGATTACCCTTTGGGGTTGGGAAGTAATGCCATGGATCTTTACCTTGGAGGGTTAGCTTTAAGATTGAGTGAATTGGATTGGATACATGGTCTGTGAAGGGAATGGGCATATTGGGTACAAATGCCTTTTCTAGTCCTGTATTTAGAACAAAAGAATATAATTTCACTGAGAATGTTGTACCCATCATAGAAAGTATGGTTCTATTCCTTCAATTGGCGTTAGACTTGAACCTAAATCACAGGACAAAGGACAGTTTTGTAACCCAGAGAGCGGTCTGCACAGAGCGGGATTAAAATGGAGTGTACTTAAACAGAATGTTTTATTTGGAAATTTGGAGAAGAGGGGGAATGAGTTACTGGTTTTTGCCTACGCTACTTGTAGTGCTTTGTGTTACAGGTAGATATTTAATTTCAGTACCTATAACTTAATCTAGATCAAGTAAGTCGTCAAGAAACTATACTTTAAACTAAGTTACCTAATTACAAATTTAATTAAATAAAACAAGGTCATATAGTGATGGCAGTGCAGGTGGTGTGCCGCAACTGCAGCATGTGGGAGTTTGTAGAGAGCATTGTGATCCCGGACAACCACGTTTGCAGTAAGTGCCTGCATCTTGAAGAACTTCAGCTCAAGAGTTTTTGAGCTGGAGTCTGAGGTGCAGACATTGCGGGGCATCAGGGATGGGGATAATTACCTGGACACTTTGATCCAGGAGGCAGTCACACCCCTTAGGTTAGGTAGTGGTACAGGTCTGGTTAGTGGTCAGGGACAGGAGGGTGTGACTGCAACTCAAGCAGGTAAGGGGACCCCAGGTGCAGTGCTGGAGGAGCCTCAACCTTTGCCCTTGTCCAACAGGTATGAGGTTCTTGCTGCTTGTGTGGCTGAGGGAAAAGCCTGCAGGATGGATGAGCAAGCTGCCCATGGCACCATGGTGCAGGAGGCTATTCAAGTGAGGGAAGTGAAAGGGAATGTAGTTGTGGTAGGGGACAGTATAGTCGGGGATAGATACTGCTTTCTGCAGCCGTGACCGAGAGTCCCGAAGGTTGTGTTGACTGCCCAGTGCCAGGGTTAAAGACATCTCCTCATGGCTGGAGGAGAACTTGGAGTGGGAGGGAGAGGATCCAGTTGTCATGGTCCATGTAGGAACCAAGGACATAGGTAGAACTAGGAATGAGGTTCTGCTGAGGGAGTTTGAGGAGCTAGGATCCAAATTAAAAAGCAGAACCTCAAAGGTAGTAATTTCTGGATTGTTACCTGAGCCACACGCAAATTGGCATGGGGACAAACAGATTAGAGGTTTAAATGCGTGGCTCAAAGAGTGGTGTTGGAGGAAAGGGTTTCAGTTCATGGGTCACTGGCACCAGTACTGGTGAAAGAGGGAGCTGTTCTGTTGGGATGGGCTGCACTTAAACTGAGCTGGGACCAGTGTCCTGGCGAACCGGAACTGAATAACTAGGGCAGTAGACAGGGCTTTAAACTAATGAATGGGGGGGTGGGGGGAGGATTCAGGAAAGAGTAAATTTAAAAGCAGCGAGAGAAATGTCAAGGCTCTAGAGCAGAGTAGAGTTTTGAATGAAAATAAACAGAGTGGGTCAGGAAGGGACAAAGAGAGTAACAAAGGTAATAAGGCATCAGTGACTAAGGTGACATCAGGGAAAAATAGAAATAAGTCAAAGCTAAAGGCACTATATCTGTGCGCGAAGCATTCGCAACAAAATAGATGAATTAATAGCGGTTAGAAATTAATAGGTTTGATCTACAGGAAATTTTGTTATATCCGGCACCGACGGGACCGAGCTGTTGCCGATCTATCAAAACTGCCTGACATACAAAGTTAATGTTGAAGCATAGAGGTTTTCATCTCCGTATCTGACAACAAACACTGTTGCTTAGCAACAGCTTGTAAACAGTCGGCCCGTACCTTGGAAGCGTCTCTGTAGCTTAGCAACAGCTTCAGAGAGACTTTCCAGAGCCCGACTGTTGAAAACAAAGCCACGAGAAGAAAAACAACCTAACAAAACGGCTCCTGATTTCTGCCGGTAGATTGAGGTTTCCGGACATACAACCTCCGGATAAACCAAAGTTTCCTGTAATAGCCATTATCGAGACATGGTTGCAATGTGGCCAAGGTTGGGAACTAAATATTCCAGGATACATAACTTTTGGAGGGATAGGCAAAACGGAAAAGGAGGAGGGGTAGCCCTGATAAAGGATGGGATAAAGACAGTGGAGAGAAAGGCTCTTGGTTCCAAAAATCAAGAAGTAGAATCAGTTTGGGTGGAGCTAAGAAACAGCAAGGGGCAGAAAACATTGGTGGGAGTTGTTTATAGGCCTCCAAACAGTAGTTGTAATGTAGGGCACAGTATAAATCAGGAAATTAAAGGCGCATGCAACAAGGGTAATACAATAATCATGGGGGACTTTAATCTACATATAGACTGGGCAAACCAAATTTGCAGTAATAGTGTGGAGGACAAATAAGAACATAAGAAATAGGAGCAGGAATAGGCCACTTGGCCCCTCAAGCCTGCTCTGCCATTCAATAAGATCATGGTTGATCTTGGGCTCAAAGCCACTTCCCTGCCCGCTCCCCATAAACCTTCACTCCCTTATCTTGCAAAAATCTGTCTATCTCCACCTTAAATGTATTTCATGACCCAGCCTCCACGGCTCTTTGGAGCAGAGAATTCCACAGATTTACGACCCTCTGAGAGAAGAAATTCCTCCTCATCTCAGTTCTAAAAGGGCGACCCTTTATTCTGAAACTATGTCCCCGAGTTCTAGATTTCCCCACAAGGGGAAACATCCTCTCTGCATCTACCTTGTCGAGCCCCCTCAGTGTCTTATATGTTTCAATAAGATCACCTCTCATTCTTCTAAATTCCAATGAGTATAGGTCCAACCTGCTCAACCTTTCTTCATAAGACAATCCCCTCATCTCAGAAATCAACCGTGTGAATCGTCTCTGAACTGCCTCCAATGCAAGTATATCCTTCCTTAAATAAGGAGACCAAAACTGTATGCAGTACTTAAGGTGTAGTCTCACCAATACCCTGTACAGTTGTAGCAGGACTTCCTTGCTTTTATACCCCAACCCCTTTGTAATAAAGGCCAACATTCCATTTGCCTTTTTGATTACTTGCTGTATCTGCATGCTAACTTTTTGTGTTTCATGCACAAGGACCCCCAGGTCCCTCTGAACTGGAGCATTTTGTAATCTCTCTCCATTTAAATAATAATTTGCTTTTTTATTTTTCCTGCCAAAGTGGATAACCTTGCACTTTCCCATATTATACTCCATC
This sequence comes from Somniosus microcephalus, assembly GCF_052327205.1. Classification (NCBI taxonomy): domain Eukaryota; kingdom Metazoa; phylum Chordata; class Chondrichthyes; order Squaliformes; family Somniosidae; genus Somniosus; species Somniosus microcephalus. Next base: position 281,431,184 of record NC_140989.1, on the reverse strand, counting down.
TGCCAAATGTTTGTCCACTCACTTAGCCTGTCTATATCCCTTTGCAGATTCTTTTGAGTCCTCTGCACAACTTGCTTTCCCACCCATCTTTGTATCATCTGCAAACTTGGCTACATTACACTCGGTCCCTTCATCCAAGTCATTAATGTAGATTGTAAATAGTTGAGGCCCCAGCACCGATCCCTGTGGCACCCCACTAGTTATCATTTGCCAACCGGAAAATGACCTATTTATCCTGACTCTCTGCTTTCTGTTAGTTAGCCAATTCTCTATCCATGCTAATATATTACCCCCAACTTCGTGAGCTCTTGTGCAGTAACCTTTTATGTGGCACCTTATCGAATGCCTTCTGGAAATCCAAATACACCACATCCACTGGCTCACCCTTATCCACCCTGCTCGTTACATCCTCAAAGAACTCCAGCAAATTTGTTAAACATGATTTCCCTTTCATAAAACCATGCTGACTCTGCTTGACTGCATTATGATTTTCCAAATGCCCTGCTACTGCTTCCTTAATGAAGGACTTAAGCATTTTCCCAACGACAGATGTTAGGCTAACTGGTATATAGTTTCCTGCTTTCTGTCGCCCTCCTTTGTTAAATAGGGGTGTTACATTTGTGGTTTTCCAAGGGAACTTTAGTATATTGCAACCAATGCATCCACTATTTCTGCAGCCACTTTTTTTAAGAATTCATGGAATGTATGTGTGGTAAACCACTGTTATACCTGTCTGTATGTGTATGTGTATTCCACTAGGTACAGGTCTGGACATGCCTCGGCTGACTCCTCCCACTATTCCAGGTATATAAGTGACTACCTCCCAGTCCCTTAGTATTCTGGACGGGTCGACCACACGAGACTAGACCTTCATTCTTTAGTTAATAAAAGCCTGGTTGTTACTCGCTTAACCTCAGTCTTTTGTGTAATTGATGGCGCATCAATTTTATTAACTAAATTTTTTATAATGGAGAAGATCCTCACACCAGCATGCCTGGACCTGGACAGTCGGGAAGCGGACGCTTCCACCAAGTTTGCTCACTGGCTCATGTGCTTCGAGGCATTCCTGACTGCCTCCACTGCGGTCGTAACGGATGCGAACAAACTGTCTGTCCTGATCTTCAAGGTGAACCACCGAGTGTACTCAGTCATCCGGGACGCGACCTCGTACACAGCCGCCCTCCAGCTCCTCAAGACCCAGTACACGCGCCCTGTGAACGAAGTTTACGCCAGGCACCTCCTGGGGAATCACAAGCAACAACCTGGGGAATCGACTGAGGAATACCTCCAAGCACTGTCCGTGCTTGGCCGGGCCTGTGGGTGTAAGGCGGTAACGCCCGCTAAGTACACGGAGGAACTGATCCAGGATGCCTTCGTAGCGGGCCACCGGTCCAACTACACCCGACAGCGACTGCTGGAGCAGAGTGACCTCACCCTCGACAAAGCCTCCGAAATCGCACTAACGCTGGACGCAGCCTACCGGGGCATCGATGCCTACTCCTCTGCACCATGGATGCCGCGGGGAACGACAACCTGGGACACGGTAGGATAGCACCGTGCCACCCCAGCCACAGCCCAACAACGGCCCAACCACCGCAGCAGTGTCCCAAAGCCAGACAGCAGTATCCCAAGGCCAGAAATGCTACTTCTGTGGCCAGGCCAAACACCCCAGAGCGCGCTGCCCGGCGAAGAATGCGACCTGCTTGGGCTGCGGGAAAAAGGGACACTACGCTAGCGTCTGCAAGGCCAAAGCCACCCCGAACGCCAGCAGCACCGCGTGTGGGCCGTGCGAGCCGCCATCTTGGGCCCCCAACAGCGCCGCGTGTGGGCCGTGCGGGCCGCCATCTTGGGCCTCCCCAGCCATGTGCGAACCACCGCAGCAGCAGCCATCTTGGACGACTCCAGCCACATGGGAATCATGGACGCCGCCATCTTGGACACCAGCCGGGACGCAGCAGGCCGCCAACCCCCCCCCCCCCATCTGATACCCGCAGCGACACACCGACCCCTACGCTGGCCTCTGTTACGCTGGACCAAACGAGACCGCACCAACTAGCTCGGTCCAAAATGGACGTTAAGGTAAACGGCCATGCAGTAAACTGCCTTTTTGACTCCAGGAGCACACAGAGCTTCATCCACCCCGACACGGTGCGGCGTTGCTCTCTCCCAGTCCTGCCTGCGCACCAGCGGATTTCTATGGCCGCCGAGTCCCAGTCAGCGGACATTGGCGGCTACTGCGTGGTGACACTAGTAGTAGACGGGACTGTGTTCAATAATTTTAAACTCCTGGTCCTGCCCCAACTTTGCGCTGCCGTTCTACTGGGGTTGGATTTCCAGTGCCACCTCAAAAGCGTTACGATGGCGTACGGTGGCCCCCTTCCCCCACTCTCAGTCCGCAGCCAGCAGCCTCCAAATTGCCCGCCGCGCACCAGATGCAACCTCTCCATACTCAGTCCCACCCCCCCCCCCCCCCCCACTGTTTGCTAACCTCACCCCCGACTGTAAGCCCATCGCCACAAAGAGCAGGCGATACAGTGCCGGGGACAGGGTTTTCATCAAAACCGAAGTGGAGCGGCTCCTGAAGGAGGGGATTATTGAGGGCAGCTCCAGCCCCTGGCGAGCCCAGGTTGTGGTCGTTAAGACCGGCGAGAAACAACGCCTGGTCATCGACTACAGCCAAACAATAAACCGCTACACCCTGCTGGACGCCTACCCACTCCCCCGCATAATTGACATGGTCAACCAGATCGCGCAGTACCGCGTCTTTTCGACCATTGACCTGAAATCAGCGTACCACCAGCTCCCCATCCGCCCCGAAGACCGCCAGTATACTGCTTTTGAGGCAAACGGCCGCCTCTATCACTTCCTTAGGGTTCCCTTTGGCGTTACCAACGGGGTCTCCGTCTTCCAAAGGGAGATGGACCGGATGGTCGATCAAAACGTGCTGCAGGCCACTTTCCCTTACCTAGACAATGTGACCATCTGCGGCCATGACTTGCAGGACCATGACGCAAACCTCGAGAAATTCGTCCACACCGCCCAACTCCTGAACCTGACGTATAACAAGGAGAAGTGCATATTCCGCACAGACCGCCTCGCCATCCTTGGCTGTGTTGTGGAACACTGGGTCATCGGTCCCGACCCGGACCGGATGCATCCCCTTATGGAACCCCCACTGCCTAAAAGCTCTGAAGAGGTGCCTAGGGTTTTTTTCCTACTACGCCCAGTGGGTCCCCTACTATGCAGACAAAGCCCGTCCGCTGATCAAATCCACCTCTTTTCCCCTGATGGCAGAGGCCCGCTCGGCCTTCCACCGTATCAAGGAGGACATTGCCAAAGCCACCATGCACGCAGTGGACGAATCCATCCCCTTCCAGGTGGAAAGCAATGCGTCCGACTTCGCTCTGGCCGCCACCCTTAATCAGGCGGGGAGACCTGTGGCATTCTTCTCACGAACCCTCCAGGGCCCAGAGACCAGACACTCCGCAGTCGAGAAGGAGGCCCAGGCTATTGTGGAGGCTGTGCGTCATTGGAGGCACTACCTGGCCGGAAAATGATTTACCCTGCTCACTGACCAGCGTTCAGTTGCTTTTATGTTCAACAACAAGCAGAGGGGCAAAATCAAAAATGACAAGATCTTGAGGTGGAGAATCGAACTTTCCACCTACAATTACGAGATCTTGTACCGGCCTGGGAAGCTCAATGAACCCCAGATGCCCTATCGCGTGGCACCTGCGCCAGCGCGCAGATCGATAGGCTGAGGGCCCTCCACAATGACCTCTGCCACCCGGGGGTCACCAGGTTCTTCCACTTCATCAAGGCCCGCAACCTGCCTTACTCCATTGAGGAGGTCAGGACCATGACCAAGAACTGCCAAGTCTGCGCTGAGTGCAAACCGCACTTTTATAGACCAGACAGAGCCCACCTGATAAAAGCCACTCGCCCTTTCGAACGCCTGAGCGTCGATTATAAAGGGCCTCTCCCCTCCTCCGACCGCAATGTGTACTTTCTCAACATCATTGACGAGTACTCCCGTTTCCCGTTCGCTATCACCTGCCCGGACATGACCAGTGCCACGGTCATTAAATGTCTGAACAGCCTCTTCACCCTGTTCGGTTTCCCCAGCTATATCCATAGCGACCGGGGCTCATCGTTTATGAGCGACGAACTCCGCCAGTACCTGCTCGCTAGGGGTATAGCCACAAGCAGGACCACCAGTTACAACCCCCGGGGGAACGGACAGGTGGAAAGAGAGAATGCAACAGTTTGGAAGGCCGCCCTACTAGCCTTAAAGTCTAGGGGCCTTCCGACCTCCCGCTGGCAGGAGGTGCTCCCCCGATGCGCTCCACTCGATTTGGTCACTGCTCTGCACTGCCACCAATGCCACCCCTCACGAGAAAATGTTTGTCTTCCCAAGGAAGTCCACATCGGGGACAGCGTTACCGCCGTGGCTGACGTCCCCAGGGCCGGTACTACTGAGAAGACACGTGAGGACCAATAAAACGGACCCCCTGGTCGAGAGGGTCGACCTCCTCCACGCCAACCCCCAGTACGCTTACATTGCGTACCCGGACGGGCGGGAGGACACAGTCTCCATACGAGACCTCGCACCCTCGGGGACCGCTGTAACCCACTACTCATTACCAATCCCCCCCCCCCCCACGACACCCTCGGGGACCGCTGTAACCCACTACCCATTACCAACCCCCCCCCCCCCCCCACGACACCCTCGGGGACCGCTGTAACCCACTACCCATTACCACCACCCCCCCCCCCCCCCAAAGACCCGATATCCAACCCCAGCAGCCGGCTCGCCTTGGACCGTCACCCACGAGGACTACACTCCAGTGCCCCAGCCTACACGGGACGCGACGCCGGAAGCTCCACCACCCCTGCCGTCGCCACGTCGATCACAGCGGCAGACAAGACCTCTGGAGAGACTCCAATACGCGAACTTTTAAATACACTTCACCCCACCGGACTCATTTTTAAACAAGGGGTGAATGTGGTAAACCACTGTTATACCTGTCTGTATGTGTATTCCACTAGGTACAGGTCTGGACATGTCTCGGCTGACTCCTCCCACTATTCCAGGTATATAAGTGACTACCTCCCAGTCCCTTAGTATTCTGGACTGGTCGACCACTCGAGACTAGACCTTCATTCTTTAGTTAATAAAAGCCTGGTTGTTACTCGCTTAACCTCAGTCTTTTGTGTAATTGATGGCGCATCAGTATGCAAGATAGTTTTCTAGATCAGTATGTTGAGGAACCAACTAGGGAACAGGCTATTTTAGATCTAGTATTGTGCAACAAGAAAAGGTTAATTAATAACCTTGTGATGAAGGGGCCTTTAGGGAAGAGTGACCATAATATGATAGAATTTTATAATAAGTTTGAAAGTGATTTAGTTAAATCTGAAACTAGGGACTTAAATCTAAACAAAGCAAACTATGTAGGTATGAGTGGCGAGTTGGCTAAGGTAGATTGGGAAACTACATTAAAAGGTATGATGGCGGAGAAGCAATGGCTAACATTTAAATAATACATTCCTTTAAGGCACAAAAACCCCACAGGAAAAGTGGTCCAACCGCGGCTAACAAAAGAAGTTAAAGATAGTATTAGATCAAAGGAAGAGGCTTATAATGTTGTCAAAAAGAGTAGTAAGCCTGAGGATTTTAGAATTCAGCAAAGGAGGACCAAGAAATTGATAAAGAAAGGGAAAATAGAATGAGAGTAAACTAGCGAGACACATAAAAACAGACTGTAAAAGCTTCTATAGGTATGTAAAAAGGAAAAGATTAGCGAAAGTAAATGTGGATCCCTTACAGGCTGAGACAGGAGAAATAGGAAATAGCAGAGAAATTAAACAAATACTTTGTGTGTGCCTTCATGGAAGAAGATGCAAAAAACTTCCCGGAAATAGTGGAGAACCAAGGGTCTAGCGAGAATGAGGAACTGAAAAAAATTAGTATTAGTAAAAAAAAAGTACTGGAGAAGTTAATGGGACTGAAAGCTGATAAATCCCCTGGACCTGATGGCCCACATCCTAGGGTTTTGAAAGAGGTGGCTATAGAGATAGCGGATGCATTGGTTGTCATTTTCCAAAATTCCATAGATTCTAGAATGGTTCCCGCGAATTGGAAGGTAGCAAATGTAAGCTCACTATTTAAGAAAGGAGGGAGAGAGAAAACGGGGAACTACAGACCAGGTAGCCTGACATCATTAGTAGGGAAAATGCTAGAATCTATTATTAAGGACATGGTAACAGGGCACTTAGAAAATAATAATAGGATACACTGATTTATGAAAGGGAAATCATGTTTGACAAATCTGTTAGAGTTTTTTGAGGTTGTAACTAGCAGAATAGATAAGGGGGAACCAGTCGATGTGGTGTATTTGGATTTTCAGAAGGCATTCGATAAGGTGCCACACAAGAGGTTATTAAACAAAATTAGGGCTCATGGGATTGGGAGTGATATACTAGCATGGATTGAGGATCTGTCAACGGACAGAAAACAGAGTAGGAATAAACGGGACATTTTCGGGTTGGTAGGCTGTAACTAGTGGGGTACCGCAAGGATCAGTGCTTGGGCCTCAGCTATTTATAATCTATCAATGATTTGGATGAAGGGACCAAATGTAATATATCCAAGTTTGCTGATGATCCAAAGCTGGGTGGGAATGTAAGTTGTGAGGAGGATGCAAGGAGGCTTCAAGGGGATATAGACAGGCTAAGTGAGTGGGCAAGAACATGGCAAATGGAATATAATGTGGAGAAATGTGAAGTTATCCACTTTGGTAGGAAAAATAGAAAAGCAGAGTATTTTTTAAATGGTGAGAGATTGGGAAATGTTGGTGTTCAGAGAGACCTGGGTGTCCTTGTACATGAATCCCTGAAAGTTAACATGTAGGTACAGCAAGCAATTAGGAAAGCAAATGGTATGTTGGCCTTTATTGCAAGAGGATTTGAGTACAGGAGCAAGGATGTCTTACTGCAGTTATACAGGGCTTTGGTGAGACCACATCTGGAGTAGTGTGTGCAGTTTTGGTCTCCTTACCTAAGAGAGGATATACTTGCCATAGAGGGAGTGCAGCGAAGGTTCACCAGACTGATTCCTGGAATGGCAGGACTGTCGTATGAGGAGAGATTGGGTCGACTAGGCCTGTATTCACGAGTTTAGAAGAATGAGAGGGGATCTCATTGAAACGTATAAAATTCTGACCGGGCTAGACAGACTGGATGCAGGGAGGATGTTTCCCCTGGCTGGGGGGTCTAGAACGAGGAGTCACAGTCTCAGGATATGGGGTAGGACATTCAGGACTGAGATGAGGAGAAATTTCTTCACTCAGGGTGGTGAACCTGTGGAATTCTCTACCACAGAAGGCTGTGGATGCCAAGTCACTGAATATATTTAATAAGGAGATTGATAGATTTCTAGACACAAAAGGCATCAAGGGGTATGGGGAGAGAGCGGGAATATGGTATTGAGATAGAGGATCAGCCACGATCATATTGAATGGCAGAGCAGGCTCGAAGGGCTGAATGGCCTACTCCTGCTCCTATTTTTCTATGTTTTACTATGTTAAAGGTGCTATATAAATACAAGTTGTTGTTGTACTGCAATTACATAGGGCCCTGGTGTGACCACACCTGGAATATTGTGTATAATTTTGGTCTCCTTACCTAAGGAAGGCTATACTTGCCATAGAAGGGAGTGCAACGAAGGTTCACCAGACTGATTCCTGGGATGGAGGGGGGGATTGTCCTATGAGGAGAAATTGAGTAGACTAGGCCTATATTCTCTGGAGTTTAGAAGAATGAGAGGTGATCTCATTGAAACATACAAAATTCTAGGGCTTGACAGGGTAGATGCAGGGAGGATGTTTCCCCTGGCTGAGGAATCTAGAATCAGGGATCGCAGTCTCAGAATAAGGGGTTGGCCATTTAGGACTGAGATGAGAAATTTCTTCACTCAGAGGGTGATGAATCTTTGGAATTCTCTACCCCAGAGGGTTGTGGAGGCTCAGTCGTTGAGTATGTTCAAGACGGCGATCGATAGGTTTTTGGATAGTAAAGGAATCAAGGGATATGGGGATAGTGCAGGAAAGAGGATCAGCCACGATCTTATTGAATGGCGGTGCAGGCTCGAGGAGCAAAATAGCCTACTCCTGCACCTATTTCTTATGTTCTAATGTACTCCATCAGTTCCGTTAACTGTGCCTGTGATATAATTAAAGTCTCAATTTAGGGTACCTGGTTTTATCATTTTTGGTGAGGCGTGGAGTTTTTTTTTCAAGTTTCATTTGTCAGATGCTAACGAAGACCTTTATCTTTGTTTCATACTTCATAATCTCAAGTGATGTATTGATTTTATTTTACCAACCACATTTTGTCAGAATTCTGTATTGGTCATCATCTCTATTAAATGGTACAAGCAAGTGATATTTAGTTTCCCACTCATTGTGACACAAAAGGCATCAAGGAGTATGGAGAGAGAGCAGGATTATGGTATTGAGATAGAGAATCAGCCATGATCATATTGAATGGCGGAGCAGGCTTGAAGGGCCGAATGGCCTACTCCTACTTCTATTTTTCTGTTAATGAAATCCAAAAACCAAGCTGTTTGTTACGTTTCACACGCACGTTTTTTAGAGCTCTGTAGACTTCTACCAATTTAGCGTTATAACACTAATTATGTATTCTTTTGTATACGTCAACGTTATGAATTACTGGCACAACTCGTGTACAACAAGCACCATCAAGTGGTAATTAAGTGAACTGCAGTAATATATATTCCTCTCTTCGCCGCACTTTCTCCAACATTCTCATATTTCATGGCCAGAGCTGGATTCAAAATTCAAGTCTGACCAGAGCAGTATTAAGTTTGATCATTACCTCCTCTGCCTTGTATTCTACTATTTTGGCTATGTACTCCAGCATCCTTTTGGCTCTGATTGCTGCTACGCATTGGTTTGACATGTTCAGCATCAAGTCTGCTAAGATCTCTTTCAGCTTCATTCTTAGCTATTTTAACAACATCCATGGAGCATGTCTGTCCCTCATCTGCCATTATTGTGACTATTTACATATTTTGTCTGACACATTTATATAAATTAGGAACAGTAGTGATCCCAGCGTCGAGCCCTGAGGCACCCCAATGCTGATGATCGATTCCATTATTTTACATGGAATGAAATGGAAGTAAGACTAATGGGTCTGCAGTTGGCTGTGTCTGTTTTGTCATCTTCTTTGAATACGAGCACCACATTTGCCTGTTTTCAATCTACTTGTACCTCCCCCATGCTCATCGACTCCCTCGTAATGATCATCAGTGCCTCACCGATCTTCTCCACTCTCGGGGATATACACTTTTAAACCTGGGATGTTACAGCCATTGTATTAATTCAACTCCTTTAACAGTCAGGCTCAGCTCTTTCATTTCATCCGGAGACATCATCACTCATCAGTGCTCACTTTTTTAAATAAAGTCTATCAAAACAAAGCAAGGAGATTTTATAATTCAATTTTTTAGAAGATACTTTAAGTAAAAATAAAATTAGTAAATAAGAATCAAATGAGTAGTGTTAATGTTGCTAAAATTGTGTTTCACGGAGGTGAACAGAAAAGAACCACAGGCTAAATATTGTCAAACAAATTTTCCTTGGCTGAATAAATTCCAATTTAGCTCATTTTGAATTTTTCCCTGGAATTACTCTGAAAGATGAGTGAGGTGAGTTTCCAGCTGGAGGTTCCAAGTTTGAATTACAGCCTGCCTTAATATTTGATCCCTCAGCTTTCCTTAATGGCTGAATTGTGCCAGATCTTGGTTAGTCCAGTAGATAGAGCACTGGGAGAAAAATTCAACTCGCGCTAGAAACCAGGGTGAAATGGGTGGTGCAATCCTAACGTGTGCCCGAAGACATCGACCTGAGGCCAAATTGATATTGTGCCACTTCTGTATTAAACCAGTAAGCTGCGGACACCAATCAGGCATCCCGATGCAGGGCCTGATCAATTCTGTCCCGGCTCCAACACCAAGCCGGCTCACAAGTAGGTCCAGGGGTTGGGAGCCTGGGCTAGCAGTGGCGCGCTGTATTTTTGTGGAGCCAGAAGGAGCATTGCTGCTCCTGGTTCCACAAAAGTGAAACTATTAAAGTTTCAAGTTTAACTATTGCCTAGGCCACTCAAGACGCAGAACGACTGGATGGTGAAAACTCATTTTCTGACCAATTTTAATCGGGATCCTACGACTGGCATTAGAACCCCGATTTGCATATGCAGGTTGACTACCCCTGCACACCTAGAAGTTGCTGGCTGCCAATTTTGTAACTGGCACATTTCTGGGGGCGATCGGGCGCAGAAGTTTGCAATCCGGAAAGTTGATTTAACGCCCAAAAAATGACCGCAACAATGTTGAATTTTTCCACCACCGTATCTTAAGGAACAACTAAAATTGCTTAACCAGCCCACTTTTGGGGAAATGCTGAAGAATTATGAAATAAATGCTTGAAACTGATATTTGTTAGTTGCATATAAAGACCCACATCGTTAAGCAGGGAATCAAGTGTAAAGTTTTTGACTGAGAGGGTAATCTATCTGAAAAATGCATTCTAAGTAGGAGCACTGCATTAAGAAAAGAAAATGACCTTGTATTAGCATAGTTCTACCTTGCTAATTGAACATGACTTTAAATTGTAAATGGCTTGCTGATATTAGGCAATTTTAAGATCTCATTCTTTATGGTTAAATATATCTTGAATCTTCTCAGTTACCTTAGGTCAGTCTCAAATATTTAATCCCTTCAATAAGACTGAAATAAACAAACATGGCAGAGTTTGAATGATAGTTTCAATAACTAGCCATGGGGCAGAATCAAATCATTATCAGAATACTACTTCCAATCACTACAGTGAAAGGACATGTCATAGGAAACAGATTGGAGCCAAAGGGTTTATGTAATTGGTTGCAGAACATATGCATTGTTGATTGCCTAGTTGATTGTGCAGCCAGTTCTGAAGACTATTTGGCTCCAGCCCTGCTGCCATTTTCCTGCCATATATATAGTTTAAAATTGTAAAGTGGAATTATTATCATTTGAAAGTCAAACCTAGACAATTGGCTGCCTAGTTGAAGTTCAAAGCTAATGGAATAGAAATAACCATTGTTTATAGCAATGAATGACCTTGTGGCAGCAAGGAATACGTGGGGTATTTGAACATCAAACCTCTTTTTAAGAAGATACAGTTGCAAGAAAGAGTCTAATTAATGCAACAAACAGGTTTATGCTAAAGGGCCATGAAAAAGGAATAGAGTGAAACTAGTTATGCAGTAATTCCAGTTAACTGTTTTAAACAGTTCTGCTGTCTGCCCAGAGGCGCTAACAAGCAGAAGGTACAACCAAACAAAAAGGTTAGCCGCCCTCTCTACAGGTCATGCCAAGAACTATAGCAGCCCTTTTGTGATCTCAGCTGGAGCTTCAGGGCAGCATTTCACCATGGGGTCCATTATCTTTGTCCCAAGTTATGAACTGTGACGATTTTCAACAACAACAACTTGTATTTATATAGCACTTTTAACATAGTAAAATGTCCCAAGGCGCTTCACAGGAGTATTAAAAGACAAGAAATTTGACAGCGAGCCACATAAGGAGAAATATGGGCAGGTGACCAAAAGCTTGGTCAAAGAGGTAGGTTTTAAGGAGTGTCTTAAAGGAGGAAAGAGAGGTAGTGAGGTGGCGAGGTTTAGGCAGGGAATTCCAGAGCTTAGGGCCTAGGCAACAGAAGGCACGGCCACCAATGGTTGAGCGATTTATAATAGGGATGCTCAAGGGGGCAGAATTAGAGGAGTGCAGGTATCTCGGGGGTTGTGGGGCTGAAGGAGATTACAGAAATAGGGAGGGGCGAGGCCATGGAGGGATTTGTAAACAAGGTTGAGAATTTTGATATCGAGGCGTTGCTTAACCGGGAGCCAATGTAGGTCAGCGAGCATAAGGGTGATGGGTGAACACGACTTGGTGCGAGTTAGGACATGGGCAACCGAGTTTTGGATGACCTCAAGTTTATGGAGGGTAGATCGTGGGAGGCCAGCCAGGAGTGCATTGGCATAGTCAAGTCTAGCGGTAACAAAGGCATAGATGTGGGTTTCAGAAGCGGATGAGCTGAGGCAAGGGCGGACAATGGGCGGTGGAAATAGGCGGTCTTAGTTATGCTGCGGATATGTGGTTGGAAGCTCATTTCAGGGTCAAATATGACAGCAAGGTTGCGAACAGTGGTTCAGCCTCAGACAGATGTTAGGGAGAGGGATGGAGTCAGTGGCTAGGGAACGGAGTTTGTGGTGGGGACCGAAAACAATGGCTTCGGTCTTCCCAATATTTAATTGAAGAAAATTTCTGCCCATCTAGAACTGGATGTCGGACAAGCAGTCTGACAATTTAGAGACCGTGGTAGGGTTTTGAGAAGAGGTAGAGCTGGGTGTCGTCAGCGTACATGTGGAAACTGACGCTGTGTTTTCAGATGATGTCGCCATGGGGCAACATGTAGGTGAGAATTTCAGTTCTGCACCAATATAGTTGACTCTTAACTGCCCTCTGAAGTGGCTAAGCAACCCACTCTGTTCTTTCAAACACTAGAAAGGAAAACAATAATAAATCTACCCTAAGTACTCTAAGCCAGTGATGTCCAAGATGCTCCTACTGGTTATGCTTTTTTGTGCTTATGCACAAAGCCAATGTCAGCTCTTTCAAGCTGTATAAAGTCCCCAGGGTTGGAAGACTGGAATGGCTGTTTCCTGATGGTGGATTTTGCCCAAACAGGTACAGCCTTTACCAGTCCTCCAGGTCCTGCAGTTTTAAAGAGGTAAAGCATTCTCTCCCAATCCCAGTGCTGCTTTAGTATTTATAGAAGTGCATAGCACCATTCATAGGAAGGGAGTAGGCCATTCAGCCCCTCGAGTCTATTCCACGATTCAATTAGATAATGACAGATCTGTAACTGAACTCCATTTACTTGCCTTCATTCCATATCCCTTAGAGTTTTGTTAGGTAAAGATACTATCAATCTCGTTTTTTAAATTTTCAATTAACCTAGCCTCAATAGTAACATAAGAGTGCAGGATTCAATAGAGTCAAAATGATTAGTCATCTGTGAAATACCTGCAAGTTCCTTAATCTGTGCAACAGAAGCAGTTTTCACAATGGCAAATTCTGCACAAAAACTACTTTCAGTTAAGGTCAGTGAAGTCATGGCAAGCTGATGATCTCTAGTGGGGAAAGCAGCAAATCTGTTCATGGCAATGTGTTCATGAGAATTTCAGCTTTAATTTTTTCTTTTTTTTTTGCACTAGCCAAAGTGAATTTACACACTCTGGTTTAACAGCAAAAAATGACAAAACAATGCAATGCGAGAGAAGCACCAGAAATAGGGAGAAAGAAGTGAAAAGATGAATTTTTATGTTTGGGAGATTTTTTTGCATCAGGGGGTCTCACTTTTTAAGCATGGGCCTTACATTTTTTATATATTGTGTAATCATATGTGTCCCAGTCACAGATTTTGATGTGTATCTGGCCCCTAACTTCAAAAAGTTTGACATCCCTGTTCTAAGCTATAATATGCTGCTGTGTTGTGGATGGATCCATTTTGTAACTTTTTTTCTCTTCCCTGAGACCACATTTTCTAGTAAAATGATCCCTGATGGGACACTATCTAACCAAACCATTGTTTCCACTAATAGATCAAAGTAGAGAATTTTCCACTCAATTATTCTGAATAATGTATCTCACCTGGCTTTTATTACTGGTGCAGCAGCTTTTAGAGGAGTAATGTCCCCATCAGCATAGAGGCGGAAAATCTAATGTTACAATTTGGATTTCTCCATACAATAATATTTGGCACAGGATTTTTTTGAGTCAAGTATTGAATTCAGTGTACAGGATAATTATTTTTACATAATTGCTTTTAACCTTTTATGGAATATTTCAGTAAAACTATAAGGTCCTTAAGTAAGAGCGTGGAACACTAGAACACAAACCTAACATGTTTGCAATTAAAATAGCAAAGAAAGGAAGATCAGATTAACGTCAATTGTTTTTAGACTAGTATCGCACAGTGTAATTTGAGTGCCATGTACTTTGTTTACTCAGATTGTACTTTGCTATATTCTCAAAATTCATAATTTATAATTAAAAATTAACTGCATTTTTGTAAATGTTATATGATAGGAAATTAAATGAAACTGAATGAAAATATGGTACTCAGTATTTTGGATGCACGTGAACATGAGAAATGACTGGCCTGGGGAAAGGCTCTCGAGTTGGAAGTAGCTCAAAGTGGTTGCTTGCCCCTCTACACCTTGCTTTACCAATGTAACATTTATAGTTTTTACACATGCACATCCTCACTTTAAAATTTCCAGCAATGGTCTTTTTATTTAACTATGGATTTGTCTGAAATAAACTGAGATTGCCCAAATTTAGTTCATTTATGGCCTTTTTTTAATGAGCCATCCGAGAAGGAGACATTAATGAAGCTGTGCTGGATTGGAGCACAGGTCCCAGAGAAGAATACTGTTGTAAAACTGGGAAGTTGCATGCAATTAGTGATTAACAGCATGAGAAGTATGCACAAATCAAGTGAGCAGGATTATATATATTAAAGATTTTATTTAAATACAGGACTTGAAAAGGGGGACCTTTTTACTGTAAACTTTATACCTTGATATGTGGTGTATCTTCTGGAATGAGGCTAATTAACAAGGTACATCATATTTCCTGTAATTGTAATTTGTTCACTGTCTTTAACTGACTAATCTGCAAACGTTTACTGGATGCTTTAAGCACAAAAGTATTTTTAAGAGAAAAAGGCTTTAATTGTTTAAGATCATCAATCCTCCAGAGCTTAGCAATAAGCTTGGTTCACTGATCATGAAACTGTTTATAGGGCCTGTGTAAACATAGATGTCTACATACCCAGTAATTTGAGTGGTAGACTTGGTGTCTGGCACTTGGTTCATCTGCCCACTGCCAGCTTGGCGCAGTTATTAGCATTCTCGCCTGAGTCAGAAAGCTCAAAAATTCAAGTCTCCACCCAGGACTTGAACTCAATCTAGGTATACCAGTGTATTTTCTGAAGAGTGGTGCATTGTCATAGGTGCTGTCCTTTGGATGAGATACTAAACTTAGGTCGCATCTTCCTGTTTCAGTGGTTCAAATTAAATGACAATATTCAAAGAAGAGTAGGGAGTTCTTCTGACATCTTGGTCAATATTTCTTCTTTATTCAACACCATTAAAAACAGATGAAATGGCCGTTCATCTCATTGTTTTGTACAATCTTGCTGTGTGCAAAATTTCATTTAATCAAATAGTCACTTTGTTTCAAAGAAATTCATTATACATGAAGTGATGACATTTCAAAAATATCACCGGCTGCAAATACAGTTTGTCTTTGTGCATGCTTTATCAAATCTGAATTATTTTCCCAGCTAAATTAAAAATGAAAATTTTGTATCAGTTGCTTGAAAAGTACCTGAAAAATCTAGTGCTGAACCTGCACTGCTCTGCAGATACATACTTTTACACCCTATCTTTTGACTTACTAATTTTGTTAACTTCTTTCCTGATTTCAGTATGGCAATTGACGGGTTTGGTCAGCCAGTTAGCTTTCCTGGGCGCCCAGTCACGGCCTATGGTTACCGTCCAGATGATCCTTACCTCTATCCATTTGGAAGCAGATAAGCTCAGCAAGAAATATTTATTACTGCTTTTGTAACACTCCTTGTACATAATTGAATCTGTAATGTATTGTGGATCCTTGTCAGTATTGCATGGTGTCGTAGCTAACTTGTGATCTATACTGGGTCAGGCTGTTTTATTTTGTATATTTACGTAACAAACCAATGTCCTGGCATAATGAAAAATATTAGCTGTATCTTATTCTAATGTATAATATGTTTCTGTTTTTCTGCTTTTGGATAGCTGGACGAGTCTGAAGTGTAGAACTGGAGTAGAGGCTCTGATTTATAAACAGTAATCTTAAATAAGTGAACACTAATAGCTAATAAGACAACTATTTAAGTTATAGTATCTCCTTTTGTTGATCTAATAAAATGCTTCCTATCAGCAATTGTTACATTAGCAATTTTACCTTTAAAGCTATTTACTGTAATGAATACAGTATTCCAGGCTGTTTATTCTATTATTCATAGAATTGGTTACACAAAATATAGAGCCACATTCTTAGCTCTAAATAACTTGAATTGTGTCTAATTGCAGGTTATTGTGTCTAATTGCAGGTTGTTGCACTTCTTTTGTTCTGTTTGTTCCACGTGCTTTAAGCTTGTTTCTATTTAAATTGCCATTACTGTGAGCAAATTTTAAATGTGAATTTTAAATAGATTTGACACAGGTTCCACATTACTACATGCATTGTATTTGTTTTGCATTATATGAACCTATTAAATTAATAAATGAGAACTCAATAAACAAAACCAAAATAATGTTTATTTCTGTTACTCTCCTATTACAGTTGTATATTTATATTTTAAACAAGTACTTCATCCTGTGTCTGGTTTCTGAGTGGAGGATTTGCTGGACCACATCATTTAGAGATTAGATAAAAGCAGAAGCAGCATTAAAACACTCTATACAGGAGAAGTCAATAAATTGATAATTACAGACAGATAAAAAAGTACCCTTTTATCTAGTTGAATATAAAGGCTTCTAACGGGCAGTCCTTGGTGACAAGCTATGTAAGATGCTTGTGTTTTTGTCTCTTCCAGGAGATTACTGGCTGCTGGTGGATGGGGATCACTATGCTTAGTTGCACCATGACTCTACAGAACAGGCTCGAAGGACCAGTTGGTCTTTTCCCTGTCATTTTCATATGTACGCAAAACAATCTTTTCCTTCCCCTCCCAAAGGATGTTGGTGTGTTAACTTTCTGTGCTACGGAATTGTAGGAAATAGTTCTGCCTGAACAGTCCCCCACAGAATGTACCTTTGGAGAAGGTGTTGAATGGAAGATAGATGCTTCTCTTTGTGGAAGAGAAACCTCGAGACAAATTTGTCCCAGGCTACTCATGCACATCTCTGCAATCTCTTTATTGAGTATTGACCCTCCTTTAGTCTTGATCTACAACAGCTGCTAGGTTCTAAACACACCACTTTTAAAAGTTACACAGTGAAAGGAGTAGTGTTGGGGTGGGAATGAATTATGTTAGGCCTGCTTTACTTTGTAATTATCCTCAAGATAAATGTCTTGTCACACCACTTGTACTTCCTTCGAATGATAGTGAGTCTAAAAGTTGCCAGTTCAAACTCTTTCCTATTTCTAATATAGCAAATGGCCACGGTTTTACAGTTACTTCTGCCGAAGGAAAAAGATAATCCAGGCCTTTCCAATTTTAACTAATACAAATGGAATGCCCAACTTAAATACATGTGCAAGAAACCTGAACTGTATCGCACAAGTTTTGCCTGTAAATTGAGGCCAGTACATATACAACTATATCACCCTATCAGATCTTCACTCACGTATATTGTGTACACAAAATCTATCGGGAGATTTGTAACTGTTTTAAGATTCTTTGGGAATATCCCAAATGTGTTTGGCGGAAGCAGATCTCAAATGGGATGTTGGAGAAAACAAAACCTGACCCAGAACTGTGGAAGCCAGGGAGATGTGAACTCCACCGTCTGTATATGTGAATAGGTGAGTTCAACGGGGCATGAGTTTAGAAGAAGGAGCTTGAGAAGTCAACCAGCTGCAGTGGAAGAGCCAAGTCCACTGAGCAAGCTGCCCCCACAGAAGAAAACAACTGAGACATGGGAAAAGCACAAATCTGTGAGAACAAAGCACCCTCAACCTCAATGCCTCTGCTGTGATGTATAAACTTATACTAAAGAATTTGAAAGGCGGTCTGCAAGAGTGGCTCCTAAACTTGTTAGGTAGGAAAGCCAAGGAAGACCTGAAAAAGGCAACAAGTTTCAGGAAAAAATTACTAACTTAAGGACTGGAAGTATAGTGACATGATAAAATGAGGCAGAGAGTACCCCATGCCTGCAATAACTGCAGATACATGGAAACCTAATTTAAACCAAGGATTATAGTTTGAAACTTAGTCTTGTTGCATAGAGATCAGAATAATTTGAAATTTATTCACCAAGCCCTGGAAAAGAGCAGTATTGTACCAACAGTAATATACTCACGTTGGGCATAACAACCAGCATAGACCTGGAGGGCCGAACGACGTGTTTCTGTGCTGTAAAATTCTATGTAATGAAAACATGATCAAAGAAATTAAGTAATGAAGGGGAACGGAATGGAAGGCAGCAGTCTTATTTAGGAGGAGGAAGAGGTGAGAAGCCAGGAGCAGCACTTGGAGAGAAGGGAGAAAAAGGACAACTTAGGGTGGTACAATCTGGAGGAAGCACTTGTGAGGGGAAGGAAACTGGGAGCAGAACGTTTGGGGGGCAGGAAGGATGGGAGTGCTGCTTTTGAGAAGCTTGTTAGAGATGGTCTGTTGAAATCCAAATGTTTTTATAAGAACATAAGAAATAGGAGCAGGAGTAGGCCAATCGGCCCCTCGAGCCTACTCCACCATTCAATAAGATCATGGCTGATCTGATCCTAACCTCAAATCTTCTATCACTCTGCATGCACCCGAACCCATGTGATCTCCCGGGAGAGGCAAAAAACCAGATAAAGACCCAATGGCCAATTTGGGAGAAAAAAATCTGGGAAATTCCTCTCCGACCCATCTAGGCGATCGAAATTCTTCCAGGAGATCACTCTGTCCCTATATTTTCTACAGTACTTACCTTCTGTAAAGGCGATCTCCACCCCAGCCAGGAACAGGAATAAAACCATCTCCTGAAATCTAACAGAATTAGAACACAGTAGGAGCAGAACAAGGCTACACGGCCCCTGGGCCCACTCCACTACCCACAGGGCCATGACCATTCCGAACCCAGACTCATGTCCAATTTCCTGCCCGCTCCCCGTAACCCTTAATTCCCTTTACTTCTAGGAAACTATCTATTTCTGTTTTAAATTTATTTAATGATGTAGATTCCACAGCTTTCTGGGGCAGCAAATTCCACAAACCTACCACCCTCTGAGTGAAGAAGTTTCTCCTCATCTCAGTTTTGAATGAGCAGCCCCTTATTTTACGATTATGCCCCCTAGTTCTAGTTTCACCCATCATTGGGAACACCCTCACCGCATCCACCCGATCAAGCCCCTTCACAATCTTATATGTTTCAATAAGATCGCCTCTCATTCTTCTGAACTCCAATGAGTAGAGTCCCAATCTACTCAACCTCTCCTCATATGACCACCCCCTCATCCCCGGGATTAACCGAGTGAACCTTCTTTGTACTGACTCGAGAGCAAGTATGTCTTTTCTTAAGTATGGACACCAAAACTGTATGCAGTATTCCAGGTGCGGCCTCACCAATACCTTGTACAACTGCAGCAATACCTCCCTGTTTTTATATTCCAACCCCCTAGCAATAAAAGCCAACATTCCATTGGCCTTCTTAATCACTTGCTGCACCTGCATACTAACTTTTTGAGTTTCGTGCACCAGGACCCCCAGATCCCTTTGTACTACAGTACTTTCCAGTTTCTTGCCATTAAGATAATAACTTGCTCTATGATTTTTCCTGCCAAAGTGCATAACCTCACACTTTCCAGTATTGTATTCCATCTGCCAAATCTCTGCCCACTTACTTAGCCTGTCTATGTCCCTTTGCAGGTTTTTTATGTCCTCCTCACTCACTACTTTCCGTCCCATCTTTGTATCATCTGCAAACTTTGATATGTTACACTCGGTCCCCTCCTCCAAATCGTTAATATAGATTGTAAAGAGTTGGGGACCCAGCACTGACCCCTGCGGAACACCACTAGTTACTGGTTGCCAATCTGAGAACGAACCATTTATCCCAACTCTCTGCTTTCTGTTAGAGAGCCAATCCTCCACCCACGCCAGAATATTACCCCCAATCCCGTGATTTTTTATCTTGAGCAATAATCTTTTGTGTGGCACCTTGTCAAATGCCTTTTGGAAGTCTAAATACACTACGTCCACTGGTTCCCCTTTATCCACCCTGTATGTTACTTCCTCAAAAAACTCAAGCAAATTTGTTAAACATGACTTCCCCTTCATGAAACCATGCTGAGTTTGCCCTATTAAATTATGTTTATCCAAATGTCCCGTTACTGTCTCCTTAATAATGGACTCTAACATTTTACCAACCACAGATGTTAGGCTAACAGGTCTATAGTTTCCAGCCTTCTGCCTACTACCCTTTTTAAATAAGGGTGTTACATTAGCAGTTTTCCAATCTGCCGGGACCTTTGCTGAGTCCAGTGAGTTTTGGAAAATTATTACCAATGCATCCACAATCCCTACCGCTACTTCCCTCAAGACCCTGGGATGCAAGCCATCAGGTCCAGGGGATTTATCCGCCTTGAGTCCCATTATTTTACCAAGTACCACTTCCTTAGTGATTTTAATTGTATTTAGTTCTTCCCCCCCTAGAGCCCCCTGTTTGTCCAGTGTTGGGATATTCTTAGTGTCCTCTACTGTAAAGACTGATACAAAATAATTGTTCAGTGTTTTTGCCATCTCCATGTTTCCCACCATTAATTTCCCAGTCTCATCCTCTAAGGGACCAACATTTACTTTAGCCACCCTTTTTCTTTTAATATAACTATAGAAACTTTTACTGTCTGTTTTTATATTTTTTGCTAATTTACTTTCATAATCTATCTTCCCTTTCTTAATCAATCTTTTTGTTATTTTTTGCTGTCTTTTAAAGACTTCCCAATCTTCCATCCTCCCACTAGATTTGGCTACCTTATATGCCCTTGTTTTTAGTCGGATACTATCCTTAATTACTTTACTTAGCCACGGATGGCTATCTTTTCTTTTACACCCTTTTTTCCTCAGTGGAATATATTTTTTTTGGAAGTTGTAAAATAACTCCTTAAATGTACACCACTGGTCATGTACCGTCTTACCCTTTAATCTATTTTCCCAGTCCACTCTAATTAATTCCGCTCTCATACCTTCATAGTCTCCTTTATTCAAGCTCAGCACGCTTGTTTGAGATCCAACCTTCTCACCCTCTAATTGAATATGGAACTCAACCATGTTATGGTCACTCATTCCAAGGGGATCCTTTACTAGGACATTTTTAATTAATCCTGTCTCATTACACAGGACCAAATCTAAGGTTGCTTGCCCCCTGGTCGGTTCAGTTACATACTGCTCAAGAAACCCATCCCTAATACACTCAATGAACTCTTCCTCAAGGCTGCTCTGCCCAATTTGATTTGTCCAGTTAATATGATAATTAAAATCCCCCATAATTATAGCTGTTCCCTTATTACAAGCCTCAACTATTTCCTGATTAATACTCCGTCCAACAGAGTTGCAACTGTTCGGAGGCCTATAGACTACACCCACTAGTGTTTTTTTCCCTTATTATTCCTTACCTCCACCCAAACTGTTTCACTATCCTGCTCCTTTGACCCAATATCATTTCTCTGTATTATAGTGATTCCTTCCTTTATTAACATAGCCACCCCACCTCCTCTCCCTTCCTGCCTGTCCTTCCTGATTGTTAAATAACCTGGTATGTTTAATTCCCAGTCATGGTCACCCTGCAGCCATGTTTCTGGAATGGCCACAAGATCATACCCATATGTCATTATTTGTGCCGTTAACTCATTCATTTTGTTACGAATGCTACGTGCATTCAGATAAAGAACTCTCAAATATGTTTTGTAACACTTAGTTCCTGTTTTTTCCCTTTTTAGTACTTTACTTTTTACTCCATACCTTCTGTCCCTTCCTGACACATTCTGTTTTTTAATTCCCCCACTGCTACCTAAGTCTATGACCTTCTCTGTTGTCATTTCTATTATTTGCTCTCTAGAAACCTCCCCCCCACTAATTAGTTTAAAGCCCTCTCTACAGCCCTAGTTATATGATTCGCCAGGACTCCAGTCCCAGCACTGGCCAAGTGGAGTCCGTCCCAACAGAACAGCTCCCTCCTGTCCCAGTACTGGTGCCAGTGTCCCAAGAAGCAAAACCCATTTCTCCCACACCAGTCTTTGAGCCACGCATTTAACTCTTTAATTTTATTTATCCTAGCCAAATTCGCTCGTGGCTCAGGTAATAACCCAGAGATTATTACCCTTGAGGTTCTGTTTTTTAATTTGACCCCTAGCTGCTCATACTCCTTTAACAGAACCGTCTTCCTTGTCCTATCTACATCGTTTGTACCAACATGGACCACGACAACTGGATCCTCCCCCTCCCACTGCAAGTTTCTTTCCAGCCCAGAAGAGATGTCCTTAACCCTGGCACCAGGCAGGCAACACAGCCTTCGGGACTCCCGCTCTTGACTGCAGAGAACCCTATCTATCCCCCTAATGATACTATCCCCTACCACTACAACATTTCTTTTTACTCCCTCCACTTGAATGGCCCCCTGTACCACGGTGCTGTGGCCAGGTTGCTCATCCTCCGTGCAGTCCCCGCTCCCGCCCCCACAGGGAGTAAGAACCTCGATCCTGCTGGACAAGAACAAGGGCTGCGTCTCCTTCAACACTACATCCTGGATCCCTGTACCTTCCTCACTCGTAGTCACACCGTCCTGTCCCTGACCACGGACTACATCTGCAGTAATTAACTTCATAGGTGTGACCATCTCCTGAAACATAGAGTCCAGGAACTTCTCCCCCTCCCTGATGTGTCGCAGTGTCCGAAGCTCGGTCTCAAGCTCCATAACATGGAACTTGAGTTCCTCTAGCAGCAAACACTTGTCGCAGATGTAATCACCGTTAGCCTCAATGGGGTTCAACGGCTCCCACATCTCGCAACAGTAACACATCACCTGCTCCATTCTATATAATTAATTTAATTTCTTATTAGTTATGAAGACCCTGCCCGGATATATATGATAATATCACACCACTATTCAATAGGACTTACCAACTTAAAGGTATGAAGGAGAAGAGAAGGAAGAAAACCAACCAACCAGCTGATCACCAACCTCCTCCTTGAATACTGTCTGTGGAGCCTGTTTGGTTGACTCGTCTCGCTGCTCCTCCTCCGCAGTGCTGTCTAAGCCTGGGAGTGGGGAATAAAACAGAACAAAAAACACACCCTCACCTCCCACTTATCCGAACTCTCCCACTTAGCAAAACTCCAACAGCACTCAATGCACAAGCACTCCGTGCACTGCACTAGCCCCTCCCCTTTTATACCCAGATTCTACTTCCTGTTTAAACTGCCCAAGAGTTTAAAAAACCCTTAAAAAATTAATCTTACTTCAAATAATTGGCTTCTTAACACACTAAAATTCACAAAATACACTTAAATGATGTTTCTCCCACTTAGCAAAACTCCAACAGCACTCAATGCACAAGCACTCCGTGCACTGCACTAGCCCCTCCCCTTTTATACCCAGATTCTACTTCCTGTTTAAACTGCCCAAGAGTTTAAAAAACCCTTAAAAAATTAATCTTACTTCAAATAATTGGCTTCTTAACACACTAAAATTCACAAAATACACTTAAATGATGTTTCTCCCACTTAGCAAAACTCCAACAGCACTCAATGCACAAGCACTCCGTGCACTGCACTAGCCCCTCCCCTTTTATACCCAGATTCTACTTCCTGTTTAAACTGCCCAAGAGTTTAAAAAACCCTTAAAAAATTAATCTTACTTCAAATAATTGGCTTCTTAACACACTAAAATTCACAAAATACACTTAAATGATGTTTCTCCCACTTAGCAAAACTCCAACAGCACTCAATGCACAAGCACTCCGTGCACTGCACTAGCCCCTCCCCTTTTATACCCAGATTCTACTTCCTGTTTAAACTGCCCAAGAGTTTAAAAAACCCTTAAAAAATTAATCTTACTTCAAATAATTGGCTTCTTAACACACTAAAATTCACAAAATACACTTAAATGATGTTTCTCCCACTTAGCAAAACTCCAACAGCCCTCAATGCACAAGCACTCCGTGCACTGCACTAGCCCCTCCCCTTTTATACCCAGATTCTACTTCCTGTTTAAACTGCCCAAGAGTTTAAAAAACCCTTAAAAAATTAAACTTACTTCAAATAATTGGCTTCTTAACACACTAAAATTCACAAAATACACTTAAATGATGTTTCTCCCACTTAGCAAAACTCCAACAGCACTCAATGCCTTTCTATAAATTAAAAATCTCAGTTATGAAATATAAAACTCTTCAAATTTTTCCTGCACTTACCCACTGCGCGCTGCCCACCCGCCCCCCCCCCCTTTCCCGGAAATACACCACCAGTTGTTGGGTGCTACATTTGAAGCGCTATTACAATTCTGAATCTGTTGCCTAGTGCTAAATGGGGAAAAGGTTAATAAAACTGGGTGGAAACCCTATTTAATATTAAAAGTTTTCTTTTAAAAGTTTCCCCCCTCTCCCAGTAATAAATTATCTGCTGTTAATGGGAGTTCTAAAATATAAAGAAAAACAATTAATTCCCAAAAATAACTTCTTGGCAAGAAAATGGAGAAAGTTCCTAATTAGATTCCAAAATACTAGAAAATGTACCAAATGAAGTGCCAAGAATCAAATTTTCTGGGAGGGGGTATGCCCCCTAGAAATAAAATCTTGCACCTTCAATAGTCGAGAGTTCGGGGAATAGACGGCTGTTTCTGCGGCCGCAGACATGACTCCAGGATGGTATGTTGCCTCCCTGGTGCCAGGGCCAAGGATGTCACTGAATGGCTGCAGGATATTCTGAGGGGGGAGGGTGAGCACGCAGAGGTTGTGGTCCACATCAGTACCGACGACAGGTAGAAAGAGGGATGAGGTCCTGCAAGCAGATTTTAGGGAGCTAGGAAAGAGATTAAATAGGACCTCAAAGGTAGTAATCTCTGGATTACTCCCGGTGCCACGTGCTAGTGAATACAGAAACCAGAGGATAGAGCAGATGAATGCGTGGGTGGAGAGATGGTGCAGGAGGGAGGGCTTTAGATTCCTGAGGCATTGGGACCAGTACAGGTCGGACGGGTTGCACCTCAACAGGACCGGAACCAATATCCTCACGGCAGGCTTTGCTGGTGCTGTTGGGGAGGGTTTAAACCAGCTTGGCAGGGGGATGGGATCCTGAGTGGATTCAGAAGAGAGAGAAGCAAAGCTGGAAATGGAAGTCAGAAAATTAGTAAGCGAGTTTGGAAGGCAGAGGATACAAAGGCTAGAAAATAGACAACAAGGGAGTTTGGCAGTGCTAAATGGTATATACGTCAATGCAAGGAGTCTAGGGAATAAAACACATGAGCTGAGGGCACAGATAGACACGTGGGAGTATGATGATATAGCTATTACTGAGACATGGCGGAAAGAAAGGCAGGAATGGCAGCTCAACATACCAGGTTACAGGGTTTTCAGACGAGAGAGGGGGATAAAAAAGGAGGGGGCGTCGCAATATTGATTAAAGAATCAATTACAGCTGTGAGGAGGGAGGATATCTTAGAAGGATCATGAAATGAGGCCATATGGGTTGAACTGAAAAACAAAAAAGGGGCAATCACACTGCTGGGAGTGTACTAGAGACCTCGACAGTCCGAGGGAGATAGAAGAGTGTAGTTAGTGTATGTACCTTTAAGAGCCCCTGTACTGTAGTGCCGGTGGTGACCACTCGGGTATGTGGGCCTGTATAGCGTCTTGTATCTTTTAGTTCAGCTCCAGACTTTGTTCAGTAAACACCTGTTAAACCAACTCCTGCATTCCGTGTCTCCATTAACACACGAATACAACAGTGGCGACGAATTGGAAACGGACTTACCTGCAATTCGGCAGCACCTCAAGGAGATCGATTCCTCAGACGAAGGTCAAAGAAAAAAGAAACTGTGGTTTCACCAGCTAGCCGGGCTGGTGGCAGGTACTGCACTAATCCTTCCTGGGCGGCGGGCTGGGACTCGATCGGGTGGCTCTGCAGCGGGGCCGAGCAGCGAGTCGGAAGGCGGAGGCAAACAGAGACGGAGGGTGGAGCACTCGGGAGACGGCCGGCGCTGCAAAGCAGGTCGGCATTCGGACCAAGCAGAGGGAGGGAAAAGTCCCAGAGAGTCCGGCGGGAATGAGTCTCCAACTATTAAAAATATCTGTGTAAATAAAAAACCGCGGAGAACAGCGTTGTCAGCAGCGGTGGGAAAGTGCGGGAGGTGCCATTTTTTCTCGGCAGGAAAGAAAGGAAAGCGCGGGAGGCGCCATTTTTGATTTTCAGGATGCCTAAGACTGGCAATATTACTGCTTTCGATAGTGATATAGAGGATTGGACCACATATGTGGAAAGAGTGGAGGTATATTGCACAGCGAATGAAGTAGAGGATGATAAAAAGGCATCGGTACTTCTAAATCTGATGGGCGCAAGGACATACGGGCTGTTACGAAACTTAATCACTCCAGCCAAACTGATGGACAAGAATTTTAAGGAGATTATTGATACCCTACAGGAGCACTTAAACCCAACACCGCTGCTGATAGCGGAACGATTCAAATTCTTCAGGAGGAATCAGCACAAGAATGAAAGTAACGCTGATTACCTCACCGAATTAAGAAAGCTGTCAAAGCACTGCCAATTCGGGGCAGGACTGGCAGATTCTCTACGAGACAAATTCGTCTGCGGTCTCCTAAGTGAAGGAACACAGAAAAGGCTACTTTCTGAGAAAGATTTGACACTGGACAAGGCTTTTAGTGTGGCTGTATCATACGAAGCAGCAGCAAGAGGAGCTGCAGAGATACAGCAACAGCCACAGGACTTCAGCACCCATGAAATGACACGGGGTTTCGAGAGATATTATCGCTGCGGCAGATCCACCCATGACCAGAGGGGACTGCTGGTTCAAGGACAAAGCATGCAGGCAATGCGGAAAGATGGGACACATTGCACGTGTATGCTGATCTGGAAACAAAAAATCCACTGACAGAAAAAAAATCAATAAGGAAAAGTACAGAAAGGTACAAATGATGACGGACAGTAGCTCCGAAGACCAGAAGAGCGATAGCGACTCCGGAAACAAGAGACTAAGCTGTCTCAAATTGCATAATATAATTGCCAAAGAAGATTACCAGACCATTTGGGTTACCCTCACGATAGCGGGGTCCCCAATTAAAATGGAGCTAGATACAGGATCAGCTCTGAATGTCATAAATCGACGGGATTACGAGCGGCTATTTCCGCATATACCTTTGAAAGACACATCCATTATCTTGAAGACATATACGGGGCAGAAAGTATACCCCAGAGGGAAAATAAAGGTGCCTGTTGTATACAACGGCAAGGAAATACAGAAGTTGTATTTATACGTTCTGCAAGATGGTGGTCCACCGTTGTTGGGACGTGAATGGATCAGGAAGATACATTTAGACTGGCACTCCATTCAGGCACTGACGGTGACCAGTAAGAAAAAAAATAATGATGACGTCATACCTGAACGATTAAAAGACATCTTGGCTAACGCCAAAGAAGTGTTTCAACAGGAACTAGGAACCTTGAAAGGCATCACCGCCTCAATAAAAGTGGAAGATGCGGCAATTCCCAAGTTTTTTAAGGCAAGGCTGGTGCCATACGCAATTCGTCCAGCAGTCGAGGCAGAGCTGGAGAATTTGGAAAAAGCAGGCGTGTTATCCAAGGAAGATTGGAGCGAGTGGGCAACACCCATCGTCCCGGTCATGAAGAAAATGTTGAATAATAATAAATCTGAAGAACAGAGAAAAATTTGCATCTGTGGGGACTTCAAGGTGACTGTAAACCCGGTCCTTCACACGATACAGTATCCTCTTCCAAGGATAGAAGATATTTTCGCCTCACTATCCGGAGGGAAACGTTTCACCAAAATTGACTTGGCACAGGCATATCTACAGATGGAGGTTGAGGAGGCCTCTAAAAAGTATCTCACAATAAACACACACAAAGGCCTGTACCAGTACAATCGACTGGTTTTCGGAGTAGCATCAGCTCCAGCTATCTGGCAAAGAGCTATGGAGCAAGTTCTGCAAGGGATTCCGGGGACTCAATGCTACCTAGACGACATCCTTGTAACAGGAGAAAACGACAACGAGCACCTTGTCAATTTGGAGCAGGTGCTCACTAGGCTGAGAGAACGGGGCCTATGAGCAAATCGCCCCAAGTGCGAATTTTTCCAGAAACAAATATCATATTGTGGCCATATAATTAACGAAGAAAGGTTGCATAAGTCACCTGAAAAAATTGAAGCGGTCATAAAAGCCCCAGCACCTGAAAATGTCTCACAATTAAGGTCGTTCCTGGGATTGATAAATTACTATCATAAATTTTTACCGAACTTGTCAACTGTTCTACACCCTCTTAACGCACTGCTACAAACGGGAGTAATTTGGAAATGGAGCGAAGACTGTAAACGTGCCTTCCATAAATGCAAAGGCTTGATCACGTCCAAGGAAGTGTTGGCTCATTACAACCCATCACCGACAATCAGACTGGCGTGCGATGCATCCCCTTACGGCGTAGGAGCGGTATTATCGCATAGATTCCCTGATGGCTCGGAGCGGCTGATAGCTTTTGCGTCACGCTCATTGAACTCAGCTGAGCGTAACTATGCCCAGATCGACAGGGAAGCACTCAGCCTGGTGTGGGGGAGTGAAGAAATTCAACCATTACCTACACGGACAAAAATTTACCTTGTTGACTGACCATCAACCCCTCGTCTCCATGTTCAACCCTAAAAAGGGCGTTCCCATTATGACAGCGCAAAGGCTGCAGAGGTGGTCCCTTTTCCTAGGGGCACACCAATATGACATAGAATACAAAGGATCAAAACAGCATGGGAATGCTGACGGTTTATCGCGCCTACCGTTGCCAACGGTAGAAGAGGCACCTACAGTGGACCCAGTGGAGATGTTCCACTCAACCATAGTAGAATGTCTACCAGTAACAAATTCTACCATTGAAAAGGAAACGAGAAATGACCCGGCTCTCTCACGAGTCTACGATTTAACGGTGAAGGGATGGCCAGCACATGGCGAACCACTGTTGCCAGCATTCTCGCAAAGAAGAGAACAGCTGTCAGTGTGCCGAGGAACCTTGATGTGTGGATCCAGAGTGGTGATTCCACCCAAACTCCAAGATAAAGTGCTAAAGGAGCTTCACAAGGGGCATCTGGGTGGAGTGAAAATGAAGAATCTAGCCAGAGCGTTTGTGTGGTGGCCAGGTATAGATGGAGACATCGAAGAAATGACCAAGAGCTGTCTAGGATGCCAGAAGGTCCAAAACGCCCCACCACAAGCCCCTCTACATCCATGGGAGTGGCCCTCATCTCCATGGCAAAGGGTACATATCGACTTTGCTGGTCCATTTACGGACTCAATGTTCTTAATCGTGGTTGATGCACACTCCAAGTGGCCAGAGGTAATAAAGATGTCCTCCAACCCCATGGAAAAAACCATCACAGTATTAAGGACCATATTTGCCAGGAATGGGCTGCCTGAACAGATCTGTTCTGATAATGGACCGCAATTTGTGTCCGAAGATTTCAGGAAGTTCTTAAAAAACAATGGGGTTAAGCACTACACGTCCGCCCCATACCATCCCGCCACCAATGGATTAGCTGAAAGGTTTGTCCAGACCTTCAAGAAGGCCATAAAGGCCATGGGTAATGAAGACATAAATCTACAACATAAGGTAGATAACTTCTTGTTTGCATACAGGAATGCAACACATGTGGTTACAAACCAAACTCCCACCATGATGTTTTTCAATAGAAGACTAAGATGCCGTCTGGATTTGATCAAGCCAAACATCAGAAGGGACGTAGAGAACCGGCAATTTCAAGGCATGAATGAAAGGCCAACTAGAACCTTCCAGATAGGTCAACAAGTTTTGGCCCGGGACTACCGTACCGAGAAATGGCAGCCTGGAACTATTTGCATACGACTAGGACCGCTGATGTATACCGTGGACATTGGTGAAAGCATAATAAGGCGCCATGCTGACCAGATCATAGAGTCATCCGAAAAGGGACAACCTACACCACAACTCTATACGCCTAATGATGAAGCAGAGATACCCATAGTATCTACCTCCGATCCGGTGATACTGGAACCAGATGAACCCGACATTGGCATGGAAGCCAAATCGACCTTGCCAAAAGAACCTACTACACCACCGAAAACTACTACACCACCGAGGCGTTATCCGGGCCGAGTCAGGAAGCCTCCAGAGAGACTGACTTATAATTGATTAACTGCAGCAAATGTGTAGATTATTGTTCTTGTAAACATGTTAATTAATGATTACTTAAAATGTTATGTACTAATTATCTAAAAGGGGAGGAATTGTAGTGTATGTACCTTTAAGAGCCCCTGTGTACTGTAGTGCCAGTGGTGACCACTCGGGTATATAAGCCTGTATAGCGTCTTGTATCTTTTAGTTCACCTCCAGACTTTGTTCAGTAAACACCTGTTAAACCAACTCCTGCATTCCGTGTCTCCATTAACACACGGATACAACAAAGAGCAACTATGTAGGCAAATTTCTGAGATGTGCAAAAATAGGGCAGTAATAGTCGGGGATTTCAACTTCCCTAATATTAACTGGGATAAAATTAGTGTGAAAGGTATAGAGGGAGCAGAATTCTTAAAATGCATTCAGGAGAACTTTTTTAGCCAGTGCGTAGCAAGCCCAACAGGAGAAGGGGTGGTTCTGGACCTCGTTTTAAGAAATGAAGCTGGGCAGGTGGAAAGGGTATCAGTGGGAGAGCATATTGGTGGTAGTGATCATAATTCAGTTAGATTTAGGGTAGTTATGCAAAAGGACAAGTCAGACCAGGTATAAAAGTTCTCAATTGGGGAAAAGCTAATTTTACTAAGCTGAGAGATGATTTAGTGCACTGGAGACAGAAACTTGAAGGTAAATCAGTGTCAGAGCAGTGGGAGGCATTCAAGGAGCAGATAGTGAGGGTGCAGAGCAAGTGTGTTCCCTTAAAGAAAAAGGGTCGGACTAACAAATCTAGAGCTCCCTGAATATAGAAACATAGAAGATAGGAGCAGGAGTAGGCCATTCAGCCCCTCGAGCCTGCTCCGCCATTCAATGAGATCATGGCTGATCATCCAAACTCAGTACCCTGTCCCTGCCTTCTCCCCATATCCCTTGATCCCTTTAGCCTTAAGAAATATATCTCTTGATCCCTTTAGCCTCAAGAAATATATCTAACTCCTTGAATATATTTAATGAATTGGCCTCAACTGCCTTCTGTGGTAGAGAATTCCACAGGTTCACCACTCTGTCCTAAATGGCTTACACCTTATCTTTAGACTGTGACCCCTGGTTCTGGACTCCCCCGCCATCGGGAACATCCTTCCTGCATCTAGTCTGTCTAGTCCTGTTAGAATTTTATAAGTTTCAATGAGATCCCCTCTCATTCTTCTAAACTCCAGCGAGTACAAGCCCAATTGA
Source organism: Somniosus microcephalus (assembly GCF_052327205.1). Taxonomy (NCBI): domain Eukaryota; kingdom Metazoa; phylum Chordata; class Chondrichthyes; order Squaliformes; family Somniosidae; genus Somniosus; species Somniosus microcephalus. The sequence goes on along the minus strand of NC_140989.1, from coordinate 281,399,685 downwards.
CCCAATCTCTCCTCATATGTCATTCCTGCCATCCCAGGTATCAGTCTGGTGAATCTTCGCTGCACTCCCTCCATGGCAAGATCATCCTTCCTCAGATAAGGCAACCAAAACTGCACACAATACTCAAGGTGTGGTCTCACCAAGGCCCTGTACAACTGCAGCAAGACATCCTTGTTCCTGTACTCAAACCCTCTCGCTATGAAGCCAACATACCATTTGCCTTCTTAACCACCTGCTGCACCTGCATGCTTACCTTCTGCGACTGGTGCACAAGGACACCCAGGTCTCGCTGCACTTCCCCTTCTCCCAATCTATTGCCGTTCAGATAATCTGCCTTCCTGTTTTTGGCACCAAAGTGGATAACCTCGCATTTATCCACATTATACTGCATCTGCCATGCATCTGCCCAACCACCCAACCTGTCCAAATTATACTGGAGTTTCTCTACATCCTCCTCACAGCACACACGCCCACCCAGCTTTGTGTCGTCTGCAAACTTGGAGATATTACATCTAGTTCCCTCGTCTAGATCATTAATATATATTGTGAATAGCTGGGGTCCTAGGACCGATCCCTGCGGTACCCCACTAGGCACTGCCTGCCACGCGGAAAAAGACCCGTTTATTCCAACTCTTTGCTTCCTGTCTGCCAACCAGTTCTCTATCTAAGTTAGTACCTTGCCCCCAATCCCATGTGCCTTAACTTTGCATGCGAATCTCTTATGCGGGACCTTATCGAAAGCCTTCTGAAAGTCCAAATACACCACATCCACTGGTTCTCCCTTATCTATTCTACCAGTTACATCCTCAAAAAATTCCAGTAGATTAGTCAAGCACGATTTACCTTTTGTAAATCCATGTTGACTTTGTCCGATCCTGTCACTGTTTTCCAAGTGCTTTGCTATTGCATCTTTTATAATTGACTCTAGCATTTTCCCCACTACCGATGTCAGGCTTGCCGGTCTATAATTCCCCGTTTTCTCTCTACCACCTTTTTTGAACAGTGGGGTAACATTAGCTACCCTCCAATCCATGGGAACTGTTCCAGAGTCTATAGACTTTTGGAAGATGACCAGCAATGCATCTACTATTTCTAGGGCCACTTCCTTAAGTACCCTAGGATGTAGATTATCAGGCACTGGGGATTTATCGGCCTTCAATGCCGTCAATTTCCCTAACACCATTTCCCTACAAATACTGATTTCTTTCAATTCCTCCCTCTCTTTAGACCCTATGCTCCCTGACATCTCTGGGAGGTTATTTGTGTCCTCCTTTGTGAAGACAGAACCAAAGTATGTATTTAGTTGGTCTGCCATTTCTTTATTCCCCATTATAAATTCCCCTGATTCTGACTGCAAGGGACCTACGCTTGACTTCAGCAATCTTTTTCTCTTTACATATGTATAAAAGCTTTTACAGTCAGTTTTTATGTTCCCTGCAAGCTTACTCTCATTTCCCCCCTCTTAATTAATCCCTTTGTCCTCCTTTGCTGAATCCTAAACTGCTCCCAATCCTCAGGTTTACTGCTTTTTCTGGCCAATTTATATGTCCTCTCCTTGGATCTTATGCTATCCCTAATTTCCCTTATTAGCCACGGTTGAGTCTCCTTTTTTGTTTTATTTTTATGCCAAACCGGGATGAACAAATTCTGTAGTTCATCCATGCGATCTTTGAATGTTTGCCATTGCCTATCCACCGTCAACCCTTTGATTAACATTCCCCAATCAATCCTACCCAACTCGCGCCTCATCCCATCGTAGTTTCCTTTATTTAAATTCAGGACCCTGGTCTCTGAATCTCAAACAAGCGTGCTAAACTTGAATAAAGGCGACTATGAAGGTATGAGAGCGGAATTGAGTAGAGTGGATTGGGAAAATAGATTAGAACATAAGAACATAAGAAATAGGAGCAGGAGTAGGCCAATCGGCCCCTCGAGCCTGCTCCACCATTCAATAAGATCATGGCTGATCTGATCCTAACCTCAAATCTTCTATCACTCTGCATCCACCCGAACCCATGTGATCTCCCGGGAGAGGCGAAAAACCAGCTAAAGACCCAATGGCCAATTTGGGAGAAAAAAATCTGGGAAATTCCTCTCCGACCCATCTAGGCGATCGAAATTCTTCCAGGAGATCACTCTGTCCCTATATTTTCTACAGTACTTACCTTCTGTAAAGGCGATCTCCACCCCAGCCAGGAACAGGAATAAAACCATCTCCTGAAATCTAACAGAATTAGAACACAGTAGGAGCAGAACAAGGCTACACGGCCCCTGGGCCCACTCCACTACCCACAGGGCCATGACCATTCCGAACCTAGACTCATGTCCAATTTCCTGCCCGCTCCCCGTAACCCTTAATTCCCTTTACTTCTAGGAAACTATCTATTTCTGTTTTAAATTTATTTAATGATGTAGCTTCCACAGCTTTCTGGGGCAGCAAATTCCACAAACCTACCACCCTCTGAGTGAAGAAGTTTCTCCTCATCTCAGTTTTGAATGAGCAGCCCCTTATTTTAAGATTATGCCCCCTAGTTCTAGTTTCACCCATCATTGGGAACATCCTCACCGCATCCACCCGATCAAGCCCCTTCACAATCTTATATGTTTCAATAAGATCGTCTCTCATTCTTCTGAACTCCAATGAGTAGAGTCCCAATCTACTCAACCTCTCCTCATATGACCACCCCCTCATCCCCGGGATTAACCGAGTGAACCTTCTTTGTACTGACTCGAGAGCAAGTATGTCTTTTCTTAAGTATGGACACCAAAACTGTATGCAGTATTCCAGGTGCGGCCTCACCAATACCTTGTACAACTGCAGCAATACCTCCCTGTTTTTATATTCCAACCCCCTAGCAATAAAAGCCAACATTCCATTGGCCTTCTTAATCACTTGCTGCACCTGCATACTAACTTTTTGAGTTTCGTGCACCAGGACCCCCAGATCCCTTTGTACTACAGTACTTTCCAGTTTCTTGCCATTAAGATAATAACTTGCTCTATGATTTTTCCTGCCAAAGTGCATAACCTCACACTTTCCAGTATTGTATTCCATCTGCCAAATCTCTGCCCACTTACTTAGCCTGTCTATGTCCCTTTGCAGGTTTTTTATGTCCTCCTCACTCACTACTTTCCGTCCCATCTTTGTATCATCTGCAAACTTTGATATTTTACACTCGGTCCCCTCCTCCAAATCGTTAATATAGATTGTAAAGAGTTGGGGACCCAGCACTGACCCCTGCGGAACACCACTAGTTACTGGTTGCCAATCTGAGAACGAACCATTTATCCCAACTCTCTGCTTTCTGTTAGAGAGCCAATCCTCCACCCACGCCAGAATATTACCCCCAATCCCGTGATTTTTTATCTTGAGCAATAATCTTTTGTGTGGCACCTTGTCAAATGCCTTTTGGAAGTCTAAATACACTACGTCCACTGGTTCCCCTTTATCCACCCTGTATGTTACTTCCTCAAAAAACTCAAGCAAATTTGTTAAACGTGACTTCCCCTTCATGAAACCATGCTGAGTTTGCCCTATTAAATTATGTTTATCCAAATGTCCCGTTACTGTCTCCTTAATAATGGACTCCAACATTTTACCAACCACAGATGTTAGGCTAACAGGTCTATAGTTTCCAGCCTTCTGCCTACTACCCTTTTTAAATAAGGGTGTTACATTAGCAGTTTTCCAATCTGCCGGGACCTTTGCTGAGTCCAGTGAGTTTTGGAAAATTATTACCAATGCATCCACAATCCCTACCGCTACTTCCCTCAAGACCCTGGGATGCAAGCCATCAGGTCCAGGGGATTTATCCGCCTTGAGTCCCATTATTTTACCAAGTACCACTTCCTTAGGGATTAAAGGGTAAGACGATACATGATCAGTCGTGTACATTTAAGGAGTTATTTTACAACTTCCAAAAAATATATATTCCACTGAGAAGAAAAGGGTGTAAAAGAAAAGACAGCCATCCGTGGCTAAGTAAAGAAATTAAGGATAGTATTCAAATAAAAACAAGGGCATATAAGGTAGCCAAATCTAGTGGGAGGATAGAGGATTGGGAAAACTTTAAAAGACAGCAAAAAATAACAAAAAGATTGATTAAGAAAGGGAAGATAGATTATGAAAGTAAATTAGCAAAAAATATAAAAACAGATAGTAAGAGTTTTTATAGTTATATAAAAAGAAAAAGGGTGGCTAAAGTAAATGTTGGTCCCTTAGAGGATGAGACCGGGAAATTAATGGTGGGAAATATGGAGATGGCAAAAACACTGAATGAATATTTTACATCAGTCTTTACAGTAGAAGACACTAAGAATATCCCAACACTGGACAAACAGGGGGCTAAAGGGGGGGAGGAGCTAAACACGATCAAAATCACTAAGGAAGTGGTACTCGGTAAAATAATGGGACTCAAGGCGGATAAATCACCTGGACCTGATGGCTTACCTCATAGGGTCTTGAGGCAAGTGACGGTAGGGATTGTGGATGTATTGGTAATAATTTTCCAAAACTCCCTGGACTCAGCAAAGGTCCCGGCAGACTGGAAAACTGCTAATGTAACACCCTTATTTAAAAAGGGCAGTAGACAGAATGTTGGAAACTATAGACCGGTTAGCCTAATATCTGTGGTAGGTAAAATTTTGGAGTCCATTATTAAGGAGACAGTAACAGGACATTTGGATAATCATAATTTAATAGGACAAAGTCAGCATGGTTTTATGAAGGGGAAGTCATGTTTGACAAATTTGCTGGAGTTCTTTGAGGAAGTAACATATTGGGTGGATAAAGGGGAACCAGTGGACATAGTGTATTTAGACTTCCAAAAGGCATTTGACAAGGTGCCACACAAAAGATTAGTGCTTAAGATAAAAAATCACGGGATTGGGGGTAATATTCTGGCATGGATAGAGGATTGGCTATCTAACAGAAGGCAGAGAGTTGGGATAAATGGTTCATTCTCAGACTGGCAATCAGTAACAAGTGGTGTTCCGCAGGGGTCAGTGCTGGGTCCCCAACTCGCTACAATCTATATTAACGATTTGGAGGAGGGGACCGAGTGTAACATATCAAAGTTTGCAGATGATACTAAGATGGGAGGGAAAGTAGTGAGTGAGGAGGACATAAAAAACCTGCAAGGGGAAATAGACAGGCTAAGTAATTGGGCAGAGATTTGGCAGCTGGAATACAATACTGGAAATTGTGAGGTTATGCACTTTGGCAGGAAAACTCGTAGAGCAAGTTATTATCTTAATGGCAAGAAACTGGAAAGTACTGAAGTACAAAGGGATCTGGGGGTTCTGGTGCACGAAACTCAAAAGGTTAGTATGCAGGTGCAGCAAGTGATTAAGAAGGCCAATGGAATGTTGGCTTTCATTGCTAGGGGGATAGAATATAAAAATAGGGAGGTATTGCTTCAGTTGTACAAGGTATTGGTGAGACCGCACCTGGAATACTGTGTACAGTTTTGGTGTCCATACTTAAGAAAGGACATACTTGCTCTCGAGTCAGTACAAAGAAGGTTCACTCGGTTAATCCCGGGGATGAGGGGATGGACATATGAGGAGAGGTTGAGTAGATTGGGACTCTACTCATTGGAGTTCAGAAGAATGAGTGGCGATCTTATTGAAACATATAAGATTGTGAAGGGGTTGGATCGGGTGGATGTGGGGAGGATGTTCCCGATGATGGGTGAAACTAGAACTAGGGGGCATAGTCTTAGAATAAGGGGCTGCTCTTTCAAAACTGAGATGAGGAGGAACTACTTCACTCAGAGGGTGGTAGGTCCATGGAATATGCTGCCCCAAAAAGCTGTAGAAGCTACACCATTACATACATTTAAAACAGAAATAGACAGTTTCCTAGAAGTAAAGGGAATTAAGGGTTACGGGGAGCGGGCAGGAATTTGGACATGAGTCTAGGTTCGGATCGGTCATGGCCCTGTGGGTAGCGGAGCGGGCCCAGGGGCCGTGTAGCCTGATCTTGCTCCTATTTCGAGTGTCTAATTCTGTTAGATTCAGGAGATGGTTCTGTGATAGTAGATTGGCGGTTAGGATCAGAGCAGCCATGATCTTATTGAATGGCGCGGAGCAGGCTCGAGGGGCCGATTGGCCTACTCCTGCTCCTATTTCTTATGTTCTTATGTAACTACTTCACCCTCCATCTTAATGAAGAATTCTATCATATTATGATCGCTCGGCCCCAAGGGGCCTCGTACAACAAGATTGTTAATTAATCCTTTCTCATTACATAATACCCAGTCTAAGATGGCCTAGTCTCTAGTTGGTTCCTCGACATATTGGTCCAGGAAACCATCCCGTATACACTCCAGGAATTCCTCCTCCACAGTATTGTTACTAATTTGGTTAGCCCAATCTATATGTAGATTAAAGTCACCCATGACAACTGCTGTGCCCTTATTGCACGCGTCTCTAATTTCCCGTTTAATGCCATCCCCAACCTCCGCATTACTGTTTGGGGGTCTGTATACCACTCCCACTAATGTTTTCTGCCCCTTGGTATTTCTCAGTTCTACCCATAGATTCCACATCATCAGAGCTAATATCCTTCCTTACAATTGTGTTAATCCCCTCTTTAACCAGCAATGCTACCCCACCTCCTTTTCCTTTCTGCCTGTCCTTCCTGAATATTGAATACCCCTGGATGTTGAGTTCGCAGCCTTGGTCACCCTGGAGCCATGTTTCCGTAATCCCAATCATATCATATCCGTTTCCCTCTATTTGCGCAGCTAATTCATCCACCTTATTATGAATGCTCCTCGCATTAAGACACAAAGCCTTCAGGCTTGTTTTTTTAACACCCTTAGACCTTTTAGAATTATTATTTACTGTGGCCATATTTGATTGAAACCCTTGATTTCTCTGACTGCCACCTTTGCTTTTCTCCTTCCTGTCTTTTGTTTCTATCCTTGTTTCCCTTTCCTCTGTCTCTCTGCTCAGGTTCCCAACCCCCTGCCATTTTAGTTTAAACCCTCCCCAACAGCACTAGCAAACACTCCCCCTAGGACATTGGTCCCGGTCCTGCCCAGGTGCAAACCGTCCAGTTTGTACTGGTCCCACCTCCCCCAGAACCGGTTCCAATGTCCCAGGAATTTGAATCCCTCCCCCTTGCACCATTCCTCTAGCCACATATTCATCTGAAATATCCTTCTATTTCTACTCTGACTAGCACATGGCACTGGTAGCAATCCTGAGATTTCTACCTTTGAGGTCCTATTTTTTAATTTACCTCCTAACTCCCTATATTCAGCTTTTGGGACCTCATCCCGTTTTTTTTACCTATATCGTTGGTACCTATATGCACCACGACAACTGGCTGTTCACCCTCCCCTTGCAAAATGCTCTGCAGCCGCTGAGACATCCTTGACCCTTGCACCAGGGAGGCAACATACCATCCTGGAGTCTCGTTTGTGGCCGCAGAAACGCCTGTCTATTCCCCTTACAATAGAATCCCCTATTACTATAGCTCTATCCCTCTTTTTCCTTCCGTCATGGGGCATACAGGGGAGGATAAAGAAAAAAAGGGAAGCTTATGACAGATGCCGAGGACTCAATACTGCAGAAAGCCTAGCGGAGTATAGAAAGTGCAGGGGTGATATTAAAAAGGAAATTAGGAAAGCAAAGAGAGGGCATGAAAAAATATAGGCAAGTAAAATCAAGGAAAACCCAAAGATGTTTTATAAATACACTAAGAGCAAGCGGATAACTAAAGTAAGAGTAGGGCCGATGAGGGACCATAAAGGTAACCTGTGTCTGGAGGTGGAAGACATGGTATTGGTTCTTAATGAATACTTTGTGTCTATTTGCACAAAAGAGAGGGACGATGCAGACATTGCAATCGGAGGAGTGTGAAATATTAGATGAAATAAACATAGTGAAAGAGGAAGTATTAAGGGTATTAGCATCTTTGAAAGTGCATAAATCCCCAGGCCCAGATGAAATGTATCCCAGACTGTTAAGAGAAGTAAGAGAGGAAATAGCAGAGGCTCTGACCATCATTTTCCAATCCTCTCTGGCTACAGGTGTGGTGCCAGAGGACTGGCGGACTGCTAACGTGGTACCGTTGTTTAAAAAGGGAGAAAGGGATAGACAGAGTAATTACAGGCCAGTCAGCCTGACCTCGGTGGTGGGAAAATTATTGGAAAAATTCTGAGGGACAGGGTAAATCTTCATTTAGAAAGACACGGAATAATCAGGGACAGTCAGCATGGATTTGTCAAGGGAAGGTCGTGTCTCACTAACTTGATAGAATTTTTTGAGGAGGCAACAAGGAGGGTCGATGAGGGTAGTGCGTTTAATGTAGTCTATATGGATTTTAGCAAGGCGTTTGATACGATCCCGCATGGCAGATTGGTCACGAAAGTAAAAGCCCGTGGGATCCAAGGCAAATTGGCAAGTTGGATCCAAAATTGGCTCAGAGGCAAGAAACAAAAGGTAATGGTCGAAGGGTGTTTTTGTGACTGGAAGGCTGTTTCCAGTGGGTTTCCACAGGGCTCATTTCTGGGTCCTCTACTTTTTGTGGTATATATCAATGATTTGGACTTGAATGTAGGAAGTATGATTAAGAAGTTTGCAGACGATACAAAAACTGGCCGTGTGGTTGATAATGAAGAAGGCGGCTGCAGACTGCAGGAAGATATCAATGGACCAGTCAGGTGGGTAGAACAGTGGCAAATGGAATTCAATCTGGAGAAGTGTGAGGTAATGCATTTGGGGAGGGCTAACAAGGCAAGGGAATACGCTATAAATGGTAGGACACTGAGAAGTACAGAAGATCAGAGGGACCTTGGAGTGGATGTCCACAGATCCCTGAAGGTAGCAGGACAGGTAGATAAGGTGGTTAAGAAGGCATACGGGATACTTGCCTTTATTAACCGAGGCATAGAATATAAGAGCAGGGAGGTTATGCTTGAATTGTATAAAACACTAGTTAGGCCGCAGCTAGAATACTGCGTGCAGATCTGGTCACATTACAGGAAGGATGTGATTGCACTAAAGGGGGTGCAGAGGAGACTTAGGAGGATGTTGCCTGGGCTGGGGAATTTTAGCTATGAGGAAAGATTGGATAGGCTGGGGTTGTTTTCTTTGGAACAGAGGAGGCTGAGGGGGAGATCAAATTGAGGTGTATAAAATTATGACGGGTCTAGATAGAGTGGATAGGAAGGACCTATTTCCCTTAGCAGCAAGGTCAATAACCAAGGGGCATAGATTTAAAGTAATTGGTCGGAGGTTGAGAGGGGAGTTGAGGAGAAATCTTTTCGCCCAGAGGGTGGTGGGGGTCTGAAACTCACTGTCTGAAAGGGTGGTAGAGGCAGAGACCCTCATCACATTTAAAAAGTACTTGGATATTTACTTGAAGTGCCGTAACCTACAAGGCTACGGACCAAGTGCTGGAAAGTGGGATTAGGGTGGATGGCTCTTTTCGGCCGGTGTGGACAAGATGGGCCGAATGGCCTTCTTCTGTGCTGTAAAATTCTATGATTCAACATTTATATTCTCTTTCGGACTTTCCTACACTTAAAGAAATTTTGGGTATATCTACAGTTTAAGTTACAAGGCCATGTCTCACTGTAGTTTTAGTGTAACTTATTGTTTTCACCTGTCATGCCTTTTTTTCAGGCTGTTTTAAAGTTGAAAGTTTTGGGGGGTTTTCTAGGTTGGCATGTATGTGAAAAACAGGAAAGAGGTGGAGGTAAGAGAGGCAGGAACGCAACACTTTTTTCACCCTGTGAGAAGTCTTGTAGCCAGATGAAAAGAATACACTCCAGAATTCTGCACACCTCCCCAAAATGATAATTAATGGACTGGCTTACCACTCCCACTCTGCAAGACTTCCACAACCCTCTAGCAAGATTACTGGGACCACTTGGCCCCATTTAAATACTGGAACTGGCCCTGGTATTTCCTTGCTCACCCCTCAGCTCTACACATGGTTGTATCTCTGCTCCAAACACCTTACTGTCGATTCACCGGGAGACTTGGGTTTGTCCCCAATTGCCAATCATTATGCACAGTCTTCCAATAAAGGAATCCATGCATTTAGGAATTTATCCTAATGTAAAAGAGGAAATATATCCATCCCTGAACTAATCTATGTTCAGGGTATCTGCATCCAGCAGATTGTGTTGATAATACTGTGGCACCACCAGGCTAGGATCGATTCTCATTAAGTATATAAAAGCTGCTCAATAAGTCAGCCCATGCGTCATCTAAATAACTAATTTTATTAGCCCTTTTTATTATAACCGCAACTTAGACTTCATCCTTCCTCAGCACTGCACAAAGTACCACCCTGGATTATGTGTTCAAGTCTCTGGACTTTACATTGAAGTTTTTTATAAACGACCTAGACTCTGGTGTAGGGAGCAGCATTATAAAGTTTGCACATGATATGAAACTTGGCAAAGTAGTAGATCATGATGAGGATAGTTAGAGGCTTCAGGCTGACATAGACAGGATGGTGAAATGGGCAGAATCATGGCAGATGGAGTTCATTGCGGAGAAGTGTGAAGTGATGCACTTGGTGAGGACTAATATGGAAAGACGGTGGCATAAATGGCATGTTTTTGAAAAATGTAGATGAGCAGAGAAACCTTGGTGTCCATATACACAAATCCTTAAAATGTGGCAGGGCAAGTTGATCAGGTGGTCAAAACCTTGGTTTTATAAACAGAGGGATAGAATATAAAAGCAAAGAGATCATGCTAGAACTTTATAAATCACTGGTTAGGCCTCAGCTGGAGTATTGTGGATAATTCTGGGCACGACATTTCAGGAAAGCTGTAAGGGTTCAGAGGAGGTTTACCAGGATGTTGCCAGAGATGAGGGACTTCAGTTAGGAGGAGAGGTTGGAAAAGTCAGTCTGTTCTCCTTGGAACAGAGAAGGTTAAGAGGTGACAAAATAGAGGTTTTCAAGATAAGAGGTTTTGATAGAGTAGATAGAGAAAAACACTTCCCTCTGGTGAGTGGATCAATAACTAGAGGTCATAGATTTAATATCAACAAAAGATCTAGAGGGGAGATGAGGAGAAAGGTTTAGAGTTGTCGGGATCTGGATGCTTTACCTGAAAAAGTGGTGGAAGCTGATTCCATAAATTTTAAAAGGGAGTTGGACAGGTACTTAAGGATGAGGAACTTACGGGGTTACAGACAGAAAGCGGGGATGTGGGACTAAGCACTGTTCTTTCAAAGAGCCAGCACAGCCATGAAGGGCCGAACGGCATCCTTCTGTGCAGTAAGTTTCTATGAAGCTTGTTGGCCAAAAAAACTGCACAAAGAAATTTGAAAAAGTATCTTTTTAAATCAGTGTTGTAATCCCATGGCATTGCCCTGTGTTGTAACTGAAGTGAATTGGGGACTCGTAATTGGGAATGACACTGGCCAGTTGCATTGCGCTCTCTCTCTCCAATTCCAATTCCAATTCAAATGCTTTATTGGCATGAAAGTTTACAGAGAACCATATTGCCAAAGCTTACATAGCAAAAAGGTACAGTTTTCCAACATTCTGTAGGTGTCAATCGATTTGACATTTGTTGGGTACATACAATATTACTTTTTAAACAATATTAATTTTAAACAGTCTTTGTACTTCATTTGGTACGTTCAATATTAATTTTAAACAGTCTTAATTTTAAACAGTCCTCAGGTTGTGACATGTTGTTACATATTTGGCCCCAAGGTATGGTCTGTCTCCTTCTCCTAGGACTAATCTCAATTTTGACAGGTCATCCAATTCCTTGAAATCTGGGGTTGTTTGGCTTAGCTTGTTGAATAATATGTTTCTTGATGTGTTGAATTTTTCGCATTTTAGGAGGAAATGCATCTCTGTTTCAACCTCGCCGGCCAGACATTGATCGCATATTCTATTCTCTCTAGGCTGCCAGGATTTCTTGTATCTGCCTTTTTCAATTTCCAGTTGGTGGTCGCTTAGTCTGTATCTGGTGAGGGTCTGTCTCTGTTTTGTGTCTCTGATGGTCGTGAGGTAGTCTGCCAGTTTATATTCTCTTTTTAGGGCCCGGTAACATTCTAATCTGCTTTGGCTTTCGGTTATTTTGTTCCAATGTTCCAGGTAGGTTTCTTTGCATTTTTTTATGATTTGGTTCACTCGGATTGGTGTTTGGACGGCTGTGTTGGTCTGGGGCTGGTCAGGGTCCGGCTGAGTACTTAGTTTCAGTAGCAGCTGACTCAGGGGACTCTTTTCTGGGTTTAGCTCTTGGGTCTGAAAGGCTTTGAAATGAAGGGTGTCTGGGGAGCTAGATTTGAGGTGATTTAGGAAGTTTAGTGCTCGTTTTTGGATGTTTATTATCAGTGGGTATCTGCCTAGTTCGGCTCTGCATGCATTTGTTGGCGTTTTTCTTTGGGTGCGAAGGATGCTTCGGCAGAATTCTGCATGTAGGGCTTCTATTGTGTGTTTTTCCCATTTAGTGTAGCTTTGGTGATTTAGCGGGCCCCATACTTCACTACCGTACAGTGCAATGGGCAGGATTATGCTGTCAAATATTTTGAGCCAGATTTTGATTGGGATTTGGATGTTGTAGAATTTTCTTTTTATTGCATATAGGGCTCTTCGGGCTTTTTCTTTTAGTGCATTCACTGCTATGCTGAAGCTCCCTGATGCTGTAATAGTTAGACCAAGGTAGGTGTAGCTCATAGTGTGTCCTATAGTGGTATCACTGAGGGTAAACTGGTATTTGTTTTCCTGACATCTGGGCCTTTTTTGAAAAATCATGATGTTGGTTTTCTTTAGATTTACTGTTAGAGCCCAATTTTGGCAGTATTTGTCGAGTAGGTCTAGTTGTTGCTGTAATCCCTGTTCTGTGGGAGACAGCAGAACCAGGTCATCCGCATAGAACAGGGATTTCACTTCTCCATCCAGGAGACGGAGACCTGGTGACTCGCTTTGCTCCAGCATGTCTGCTAATTCATTTATGTATATGTTGAACAGGGTCGGGCTCAAATTGCAGCCCTGCCAGACGCCTCTTCTCTGGGTGAAGAAATCGGTGCGTTTGTCTCCAATTTTGACCCCGCATTTATTTTTCAGATACATTGATTTAATAAGGTCATAGACTTTGCCCCCTATTCCACACTGAAGAAGTTTATAATAGAGCCCTTCGTGCCATATAGAGTCAAAGGCTTTCTTGAAGTCGATGAAACAGGCGAATATTTTCCCATTTTTTGTTTGGTGTATATGTTTTTCAATGAGGGTGTGAAGGGTATAGATATGGTCGGCGGTGCGGTGTTTTGGAAGAAAGCCTATTTGGTTTTTTCTGAGGATATTATGTTTGTTAAGAAAATCAAGTAATCTACTATTTAGAATACTGCAGAATAACTTCCCTAGACAACTGTTGACACAGATGCCGCGGTAGTTTATTGGGTCTGATTTGTTTCCACTTTTATATATGGGGGAGATTAGTCCTTGGCACCAGATATCGGGGAAAACAGCCTGAAACGTAATATGATGTTGAATAATTTGAGTACCGCACCCTGCATCTCCCATATTGCTGAACTTGAGCATTTCATTTTTGATGTTGTCTGGGCCACAGGCTTTCTTTAGGTGGAGAGATTTTGTTTTTGTGAGCCAGTTCTTTCCATGTGATTGGGGAGTCTAGAGGGTTTGGTTGTCTTTAATTGTTGCTTCTAATGTGTGGAGTTTTTCTGTGACCTGATGTTGACTTGGGTTTGTTTCGTTTATTGGGATGTCTTTGTAGAGGTTTTCAAAATGTGTTCTCCAGATGTCGCCATCTTGGATTGGTAATGCTTGCAATTGTGTTGTACTCAGGTTATTCCACATTTCCCAGAATTGTTTTGGATTGGTGGAGTTTTTCGATTTCTTCGAGTATTTTGTGGGTATAGTTTTGTGTTTTGTTCCTAATGGTGTGTTTATATCTTTTGAGGGTTTCATTGTATCTAGTACGTAGGTCCGGATTGTTTGGTTGGCGATGCTTTTGGTTTGATATTTTTCTCAGGTCTTTTCTGGCATTTTTGCATTCGTGGTCAAACCATTTCTTATTTTTATTTTGTCTTTTGTGACGCTTCCTCTTCTGTTTCACAAGGTCGGCTTTTACAGCTGCCTCATGGAAGATCATATTTATATCCTCTATGGCCATGTTTACACCATCTCTGGTGATCTCGTATGGGTTTTCTTTAAATTTTGATATTTTACTTGTGAGATCAGGTGACTTTAGTGCTGTGATGAATTTTTCTCCACTGTCTGGGGCCCATCTGTATGTCTGGTTTATTTTATGGAGCTTACTGGGTTCCTTTTTTGTGTCTGTAGTTTGGGCAGAAAGTTTAAGGTACATATTTATTGGTTATGGTCTGAGAGGGGGGATTGCTGCCTGACAGTGAATGAGTTGATATCGCAGGTACCGCCTGCGTGCTGGGGGCGCTGTTTTCACTTGAATTCGCAGCGCGCGCCCAACCGTTAATCGCTGGTTTCCGCCCTGCCCGCGCGCGCCGCGCTCCCCGGAGGTTAGTCAGCCGCACGTCATCAGCTGATTGGTCGAGAGCCGTAGCGGGAGGTTACGGCGAAATCCCGATCGAAAAAAACGACGTGACTTGAGAAAAAGTGAGGGGGCAGAGAAAGAGAGAGGTAAGGAGAGAAGGAACATACCGACATCTGCAGCAGTACAGGCCGGCCTTCTGTAAACCTACTCAAATCTCAGGATCAGTTGACTTGGGTCAGTCAGTTAGTCCACCAGAGAGCTGTGAGGATCCCGTCTCGCCGTCAGGTGACACGGCATAAAATATACCGAAATAACAACAGAAAATGCTGGAAAAACTCAGCAGGTCAGGGCAACATCCGTGGAGAGAAATTTGAGTTGACGTTTCGGGTTTGACCCTTCTTCAAAACTGGAGAGAAAAGGAACTAGATGTTGCCTGACCTGCTGAGTTTTTCCAGCATTTTCTGTTGTTATTTCGGATTTCCAACATCTGCAGTATTTTGCTATCATAAAATATACCGACCCTTTCTCACATACACCCTGAGGGAGACATTTGTACGCGGCTGGAAACCCGAGGCAACGTCTGTCAACTGGGGACAATAGGATGGGAGGCATTCTGATCTAGGCGCCTGCCACCTTATTATGTGATTATTTTCCTATTATTACTTTCCTGACCTATTATTATTTGGAGGGTGTTGGTGACGTCCTGAAATTAAGCCGTCATTGAGGTCACAATAAGCACGGTGCCCTCACCATTCCCCGTTGATCTCATAATGCGATTTTAGCTCCTCCCCTGGGTCTGTGTTACCCCCCAAGCACAGGGCAGACAGGGGGAA